>NC_091951.1:90814096-92111596 GCF_031021105.1 Erythrolamprus reginae | reverse complement strand
CAATTTTTCACTTGAATTTATGAATTTATTTGAACTACTCGTTTTAATGACTGTGGTGGTTTTCCCCCCCCCCTTGCCTTGTCTCTTTATTTGGTTTTTTTTAGAATTATAAAAGTAAACTTTATTTAAACACACAAAATACAAACAATTAAACTCACACAGAAAAAGGCCTTGTCTCTTTATTTGCTTGTCTTGTGCTGTCGACTGCATTTGGCGTTTATAACATAAATAAAACACTCTTTGGTTTATACTTATTTTAGAGTTATGATTATTGCTTAATTTGCTCTTCCTTCTGCAGAGAGAAACTATTTTTCTATGTCAATTCAGAGTGGAGAGGCCCTTGTTGAATCCAAGAGTGTTCAATCTAAAGAGCGGCTCTATCTGCTTGCTTGACTATTTGTGGTCAATTGCTTTAACACTAACAAATATCTGTGAGGCTCAGTTGGGGGGAGATAAGTAAATTCGATAATATTATTATCTCTGGGAGAGTTTTATTCCTGGTAACTGGAACCAACCTTACAAAGATCTTTGATGTTTCCAAAATACCGCTTACAAAACAGATGCTGAGACTTGGGATTTACTGAACTGAAATCACCCCTTCTGATTCAGAAGATACCACAGTCCCTAACACATGTTCTTCAATTGATTTGAACTCAAGTTTATCTTCTTTTATAGATTTACTGGCCACCTCTTCCTGGGCAGAAAGAGGAATGCTTCAGGAAAGGGAAGGACTTAGCGGTAGGTCATTCCATTGCTTTTAAAATGCTTATGCTATATCTCCGCTCTGTGATATATTTGAAATGAATTTGCAGTTTCTGAAAATGTCTGCAGCCACCTTGAACTCATTGGATTTTCTTTTTCAAAAGCTTCATTTGGTCCTTCCACCCAAAGGATTCACCCATGGTTGAACATAACTCTCTGCCCTAACTTAAGGAAATTGTATTCTTTGAGGAAGGAGGAGATTAGGAATCTATTTATTTTATTTTGTCAATTATGTATTGGTAGTATACATAGATATAACGCTGTTTATATACGTGAGATGGGTACTAATAAGATATAATTAGATAACATATAACTAATAACTCCTATTCCTGGTTTCTTGTACCCGACTTCATAGGGCTGTTAATGGATTATTATTATTAATAATAATAATCTGCAGAGAGGGGCAGCATATGAATCTAATAAATAAATAAATAAATAATAATTATAATAATAATAATAATAATAATAATTATTATTATTATTATTATTATTATTTATTAGATTTGTATGCCGCCCCTCTCCGTAGACTTGTAGATACTCTTTATGAGTTGGTGACCATTTTCTAAAATGATCTGATGTTAATTTCTCTTTTGAGTTTTTGTGAGCTTATGCTTGTGTCCTCAGAGATAGTATCTTACACTCTTGTCTTTTCTTGGCTTCTCTGTGGATTGATTCAGTTTTCCAAAACATTAGCATCTTCTCCAGTAACCTTTGTATTATGCGCTCAAAACAGCATAGCTCTCATCATGAGTGTTTCCAGGGAGTTGCCTAATCTTACTTAATCTAATATTGAATGATCTGTTCTTTTTGTTGGCTAAGTATTCTCAGCTTGTTCTCCAGCACTGCAGTTTAAAGACATTAGTACAATGTCATCAGAATGAACTCCCATCTTGTCTCAGGTCTCCAAAAGGCATCCGAAATTAAATCAGAGTCCGAGGCATGGGTTTCCTCAAAGTTCCAATTTATTAAGAGCCATGTTGGCATATCTGTGACAAACTGGAATCTAAAGCCGCCAGGGCTTCTCCACCCAGTTTAAAGTTCATTCCCGTGCTCCCACACCCACAAGTTCATCATGTTGAACAATCTTACTTAATCTTACTTAATTTTGCCAATGTGTCCACTACTCCCAGCAGCTTCCGGGCAGGTATTGAACAAAGGATGACCTTGAGAATCTAGAAGAAATTTGTTATGGTTACATCTTCTACATCCCTCATGCAACAGCCCCTCCCAAGTTCCCACAGCAAGAATACATTCTAAAGCATAAAGTGTGGCAGGCGAAAGTCTCCAAGTCAATGCTAGCTTCAGGTTGACAGCTTGATTCTGATCTTATTCCTTGGGGTATTATACTCTCTACCTGTGAGCAATAACCTGAGACCAGTGGGGGAGAAATGTGGGGTCTATAAAGGCCCTGGAATCCTTTGTTGACAGTCTATCTCACCGTAATGGTTCCCAAGAATGAGTGTCACCCCCTTCAGCCTTATGCTATTTATTTTGCAGTCTGCAAAAAAAGCTGCAGGCTTTCAAGGAAGTCTTGCTCATTTTTAGCTTTTAGAAACACACAATGAAAAAACCTCCCCTTCTTTTAGCCATAGAAAAGAAGTATTCTTTTCCCAGCATTTATGCTTTTATTAGGATACATGAGAACTTGACCAATGTTATCCAGAAGGAATAGATCAATAGAAGCAATGATTACACATAGAATACACCAGCTATTAAAGACCTACTAATGTAATTGAGTTAAAATGCCTTGTCTTCACTATCCTCCTTGTTGGTTTAAAAGCATTGTTAGAATAGAAAAGTGGAAAATATATCCAGTTCTACAATACATTTTTAGACTGTGGCTTAGAGGTCTGATAACTCTTTCCATCAGCTTGTTGCCAAACACATTCTAGGTTTAGCTTATAGTCTTTCCACTTACATAAAATGAAGGCTTACGTAATACACACCAAGAGTCATTAAGGAGTGTTGGATTTTTAGTTTTTCAAGGAACAATTATTTTTACGTATCCATATTTATGTCCGGTGCTATTCAGTGGATGAATGTTGGTACTGTATTTAATAACAATGCAAAAAGAAGAAGGAATGGAACAATACTCCTTCTGCAGTTCTTGCTTTGATCTATCCGTGTAGGAGGTGAGACACAGCTAATTTGAGCAGAGGCATTTTAATGCCAAATATTGTAAGGAGGGGAAAGACCACAATTTAACTGCATTCCAGGCTATTCTGCATTTTCTTTTATTAGAGTTTAGTACAATCGGATTTTACATTTCAACTGCTTTTAAAAAATCATCATAAATTATCCATCATAATTTGGTTGTATCACCACAGACAAATATTATACAAACAACTTGATAGGAAATAGACAATTTGTTTTCTAAACAATTATTCTAAGCCATTATTTAAAATTTCTCCCTTTATACTTAGCCACTGTTTTGGACTTTCAGTTCATCAGTAGGTGAATATGCTTGTAAGCACTTTGAACATCTCTGTTTTAAGATTTGTGAAACAACCAGGTGTCTATTGGATAAAGAGGAAAGAAGATGAAATAATAATATGGAAAAGGAAAACACACACAATTCTTATTTTAAGGGGCTGCTCTTTTCCCTGTTGAATTCTAGCATCATCTTTGTTGAAGAAAAGAAGTTTTTCCTGAAGTCTATTTAAAACGCTGAGAGTTAGAAGAATTTTCTAAACACCACAAAATGGAAACAGGTTAATCATAGCCGACAGGTTCATTAGAACTCTCCACTTCATAGAAAAATAGCAGTAATACTAGAAGGAAGGGGGAGAAGGAAGGAGGAAGGAGAAAAGAAGAAGGAAGCTAATTCATGGGGTGAGAGTTGGATGCAGGAAAATAATTAGTTCAGGCCAGTCAATTTGGTGCCTTCCAGATGTTTTGAGTTATAACTCACATAATCCCTTGCTGTGAGATATGGTAGTGTACATGCAGATGTCTTTATTTTAGTTTTACAATATCTATAATTGTAATCTCGTTTGTAGGCTAGTCTGAGGAATAGGGCACTCTTTGAAGCTCAGATCTGACCTTGAACTTCTGGATTCTTAAATCACAATAGGACATGAAAAAGACAGCTAGTGCATATGGGTTAATGGTTGGGAGCATCACCAAGGAGATTCAGGTTTTGTCCATCCTTAGCCATGAGGTTTGGGTTGTGGTAGTCATTCTTTGTCACTGGACTCTTTGACGCTCTCTGTTTTCTTGCAGAGATTTCATCAATAAGTAGATAATATCATCCATGCTAGCAAGAAAATAACCAATCAGAGCACCAAGGACTCCATAGCTTAACCCTGAGCTACAGTTATTCTCTCCTATTGGTACCGTTCTCTGTCAATCCAATGATTCTCTGAGGATGGCTAATATTAGGATAAATTGAAAGGCAATCCCAGCCTTGCCAAAAAGATGGGGTATAAATCCAATGAATAATTACATTGATTCCGCCCCCCCCCCGTGTCTAGGATTTTCAAGTGTTATAAATTTAAAAATTTGGCAAAACAATCTAACAAAAATATCATTCTGTAAGAAACTAATTTCAAATTTCAATAGCCCACCCCAGAGTCCGTTGGGAGTTGGGTGGCATATAAGTGGGATTAATAAATATATAAATTTCAGAGCATGCATAAATACAGTCATAAATCTAGCATATTAGACCTGCAAATTTGTGCTAAATTACAGCTCCTAAAGTATTGAAAAAAATAAAATAAAATAAAAACCTGATACGTCAAAATTTTAAATGCTTTAAAAATACGCATTTTCCGCACTTTTGCCATCCAGACCAGGATAATTTAATACAAAATATTTTTAAAAGTGCCCATCTTTTTCTGCTATTACGCATGTGATAAAAAACTGTTATGCCTGTTTATTGTTCCTTGAAAGAATAACATTTTCGGATTAAAAGGCATTAACCTAATATGAAACACGAATCTCTGGTTGAGATCTATCTGCTGTTTATTCTGGTAAGGTCCTCAAAGGGAAAAGTTGAAAGCTGAAAATATGGAATTGATTATCAAGCTATGAAAGAATTCAAATAAATGACTCTTCTTTGGAAATCGAAGGCAGAAAATAATCACTTGAAGGGTAGGTTGGCTTTTTAATTATATTTTGGAAATGAGATAATTTTCTTTCTGAGTGCACATTTTATTATGAGAAACATGGGAATTACTTTTTGCTCTGCCTTCTCCAGACTCATGCCCGACCAGATGTCTTTAGGAATACAATTCCCAGAATTCCGAGTCAGCAAGGCCAGGAATTGTGCCTTTTGGGAATGATGGGAGTTGCTCATGTGCCTGGAACGTACCGAGCTGGGGAATGCTGCCTGTTTCAAAGTGTCTGGGCTGCTTTTCCTCAATTTTCCTCAGTCTCTTCAGCAGGAGAAATACACGAAGGCAATTAGCAGCACCGGCAGTCCCGTTATTGGCTCAGCGACTAACAAAGGAATAATTGATGGTTTCATAATATGAATTACAATATGGGTGTCCAGCTTTTTGGCTTGCCTGGGCTGCATTATGTGAAGGGGAATTGTCTTTGGACCACATATAAAGTATATAATAGAGTTAATGTACTGTATATAAATATTGCTAAAAATCACATAATAATGTGAAAAGTTTACAATCTTGTGGGACTGCATTACTAGCAGTCCAGGGCTGCATGCAGGCCACGTGTTGGACATGCCTGAATTGCAAGAAGGATCCCTGTCCAAATAAATACGATGGAGATAAATTAGATCCCATTCAGATGAATATACAGAATTCTTTCCCAGCTGGAGGCACCACACAGTGTTTAAGAGGTAGGTTGGTAGGAGGGCATAATCTGAAACTAAAAGTACCATTTCATTGATTTATATTTAACTAAAATTAAGTAGCCTTTGACTTACAACCATTCATTTAACGACCATTCGAAGAGACTTACAAAACAGTCCTCCCACTTACAATCATTGCAGCGTTACGTCTAGTTTAAGGAAAAGAAGGACAAGGGATGACATGATAGCAGTGTTCCAATATTTGCAGGGCTGCCACAGAAAAGAGGGGTCCGTCCAAAGCACCTGAAGACAGGCAAGAAGCAATGGATGGAAACTGATCAAAGAGAAAAGCAATGTACCAGTGGAATTAAACGAGGGATTTCCTTATAATCAGTGGAACAACTTGTCTCCAGAAATTGTGAATAGCAATAACCCTTACATATAGCAGTGTTAGCAATATCTCAGGAGGTTCCACAAACAAGAAGGAGTCAACCTATTCTCCAAAGCATTTGAGGGTAGAACAAGAAGCAATGGGTGGAAGCTGAACAAGGAGAGAAGCAACTTAGAACTAAGGAGAAATTTCCTGACAGTTAGAACAATTAATCAGTGGAACAGCTTGCCTCCAGAAGTTGTGAATGCTCCAACACTGGAAGTTTTTAAGATGTTGGATAACCATTTGTCTCAAGTAGTGTAGAGTTTCCTGCCTAAGCAGGGGGTTGGACTTGAAGACCTCCAAGGTCCCTTCCAACTCTGTTGTTGTTGTTGTTGTTGTTATTATTATTACTATTATTACTATTATTGCCTCACAGAGATTTACAAACTCAGTGGGGAGAAACTGGATTTTCTTAACCCACCTGATTCACCTAACAAAGTGATTTGCTTAACAACCATAGTAAAAACAAAGGTACAAAACCAGACTCGACTCATTTACAGTAACAACCAACAACTACCTGGCTGGTCGAGATTGTGGTTGTGAGTCAAGCACTACATTTCATTTCATTCATTTCATTTATTAGACTTGTATGCAGCCCCTCTCCGGAGACTCGGTGCAGCTGACAACAGTAATAAAAACAGTACATAATGACAAATCTAATAATTAAAATCTAAAATAACGATAGTACATTTTAAAGTCTAAAAACAAGGAACCCCAATATATATAAAACATACATATATACATCTATAGTGAATGCGATTGCTTTCTTCTGAGAAAGCTTTATCTCTTTTTTTCCTCCTATCTTGTTAAAATGGACAAGTTTGTCAAATACTAATTAAATAAACAAATTAGTGGCAACTTTTGCAGGTTTCTAAGCTCTGCGAGGCTATTCTTGGGTTATACAGGTAGTCCTTGACTTACAACAGTTGGTTGAAAGTGAATCATTCAAAGTGACAATGGCACTGAATAATAATAATAATAATAATAATAATAATAATAATAATAATAATAAATAATAATAATATTTTCAGAGATGGGCAGCATACAAATCAAATAAATAAATAAATGAATGAATGAATGAATGAATGAATGAATGAATAAATAAATAAATAAATAATATTGTAAATATTGTATGCTGCCCCTCTCCGAGGACTCAAAGTAATTTTTGATCATTTTTCACAGTTACGATCTTTGTAGCACTCTCATGATCAGAGATCAAAGTTCTGATGCCAGACAACTGACATGTAACCATTGTTGTGTCCTAAGGTCATGTGATCCCTTATTGCGACCTTCTGACAAACAAAATCAATGGGCAAGCCAAATTCACTTAACAACCGGGTCACTAACTTATCAATCGAAGTGACTCACTTAACAACTGTGGCAAGAACAGTAAAATGGGGCAAACTCACTTAACAAATGTCTCACTTAACAACAGAAATTTTGGGCTGCAATGTGGTCATAAGTTGAGGATTGCCAGTATAAGACGTTGAATTGGTGTGTATTAAGGGCACCTTTAACTTCAGTCTTTAAACTCATCATATACTTATCATGAAAACATGTGACCTCTCCTTAGCATCAATCAATTTCACATTTTAATATAATCCCTGAGTGAGTAGTCTTAAATGGGTACCAACTGTTGCCTGGCTTTGAGACTGACTGTTAAAACAGCAGCTTCCTATTTAGTTTATTGGAAATACCTAGTGACATTTTTTTTTTGTTAAAGTAGTGTGTCCAAAATAGAAATGAGAGATGGGATGTGGCATGTCCGGTTTGATGATGTGATGCAGAGGGAAAGACGAGTGTAAGAAAGGGAGGATAAGGCCCTGGGTTTCCACAGCAGTATATGTGTGTGATGGGAATCTGGTGGTGCCTCCAAGAGACTCCATGGCTTATTTCTGCTTATCTGCCAATGACTTCTGCTCCGGAAAAGTCAACAATTAATCCAGGTCAGACTTGTGAGTGGTCGTTTGTCATTCTGCTATGTAACTAAACTTCCTTTTTAAATGACTGATTTGGCTAGATGAAGGTTGTGCGTCTCCTTCATTTCCTGTAATTGTCTTCCTACCAGCAATATTTTTCTCCCTTCTACATCTTAAGTAGAATTTGCAGGCAAAACTGAATCTAAGGCCCTTGCTCTGATTCTAATATCCTCTTTTTTTTAGTATTAATTTTCCCCTTGGGTAGAAAAAGCAAAATGGATTATGAAGTCGTGAGGAGGTCTTGTTCCAAGACGGAGAGAGAGATGGGAAAATTACGTGCCTTGCCGTTTCTATGCAGTTTCCACCAAGCTGGCATTGTCTGTATACATTGGTTAACAACTTCCCTAATTTCCATCCAGCCAGTTCTTTGGCTTGAACTAATGTAATTTAATACAACTACAGGACATCATATTGAGGGGGGCTGATCTAGTTTAAAGCACAATGGAGTGGTGCTGGTTTTTTACGCTGCCAGTTCGCTCAGTGAAACACAGCTTCTGCGCAGAAGGAAAAAAACAAAATGGTGGCACCTACGATGCTGCTGAGAGAGCCAGTTCAGGGGCGTGGCAGGCCTGGGTCACTGCTGATTCTAGCGACCCAGGCCATCAAGTTACTACTGGTTCTATAGAACTGGTCCAGCCCAGGAAGAACCCACCTCTGGTCTGGAGTGGTTGCTTACAAGTGAATCATTTTCTTATTGGGGCCATTAGCCAATTATTTTCAAATTTCCCTAAATTGCCATAAGCAGAGAAAAAATCCCAAGATAGCTTTTTGGATTGCTGGGTCCTGGAAATGAATGTTTTATGTCAATTCCCACTATGTCTATTCACAGGCCCCAAATTGTTATACAGTGGTACCTCTATTTAAGAACTTAATTTGTTCCGTGACCAGGTTCTTAAGTAGAAAAGTTTGTAAGTAGAAGCAATTTTTCTCATAGGAATCAATATAAAAGCAAATAATGTGTGCAAACCCATTAGGAAAGAAATAAAAACTTGGAATTTGGGTGGGAGGAGGAGGAGGAAGAAGAAGAGGAGGAGGACAGTTGCTGCCAAAGGAAGAAGGTGAGGTAAGGGGAATTAAAAAAATCCAAAACTGGGGCAGCGAGGAGGAGCACACACCTCCCATACACTGCGCCAGAGAGAGAAACCCAGGCGGACAAGAGGGGGGAAACCGCCCACTCCTTTGACCGAAAGGTAGCTGTTGCTGCTGCTGTTGCTACCTGCTTCCTCTTCCTTCCCATGCTGAAGGGCTCCCCTCTCCTCTCGCTCACTCATTTTGTAGCCAGCGCCTTTCCTTCACTGTGGTGACTTCTTGGTTTGGCTGAAGCTGAGTTGATCCGGCCAGGGTGAAGCACCCCTTTTTGCCTTTCTGTGCCCAGATGCTCTGGGAGGCAACCTCGTGCCGGGTGTATGGGAGGCAGCACGAGGGAGTCACCACAGTGAAGTGGTTTATTCCCTCACCAAATGCCCAGAGAAAGGAAAATGCTCCGTTCACTCTGGGCTGCCCAGAGCGAAGGGAGCGTTTCTTTTCTCTGGGCGCTGGCAGAGGTTTATTCCCTCTCCAAATGCCCAGAGAAAGGAAAATGCTTCATTCGTTCTGGACTGCCAAAGCCTCCTTAAACACCACTGAAAGGCTCCTCTGGCAGCCCAGAAAAGCACGAGATGGCCAGGATTAAAGGGGGAATGGCAGGAAACTGGCCGGGCCTTTGTGCCGCTCTCAAAATTTCCTGGGAAATTTTTTCAGGCTCAGGTTCTTAAGTAGAAAATGGTTCTTAAGAAGAGGCAAAAAAACCTTGAACACCTGGTTCTTATCTAGAAAAGTTCTTAAGTAGAGGTGTTCTTAGGTAGAGGTACCACTGTATATATTGCCTTATGTTACCAGTTTGTGGCCAAGAGGATAAAACAACGTGTATCAGACAGTTTAATGTGTGGTTAAGGCAGTGGTGTAAAGCTGAAGGTTTTGGCTATGTAAGTCATGATGTCAGTAGGTGGTCTAATAGGGAGTTGTTTAAGAGGGATGGTTTGCATCCATCATACAGAGGTACCCAGGTGCTCGGTGAGGAATTCAGAACTTTTTTGGACAGGCATTTAAACTAGGTAAAGGGGACAGAGATGTAACTGATGTGGGTGATTTCTGTCCCCGACCAATGAGGATAAAGCAGTTTTTGGAAGCTTATGAAAAGGGAGCTGCAAATAATATAGATGTAGTTGTTGATGACAAGGGGCAAACTAATAACGAAAATAATGTTCTTCGGGTAATGTGCACAAATGCTCGAAGCTTGAGCAACAAGCTCTGTGAATTAATGGTCATAATATCTAGAGATAATTTGGACCTGGTTGCCATAACTGAGACATGGTTTAAGGATTCTAATGAATGGGAAATATCCATACCAGGATATACACTGTATAGGAAGGATAGAATAGAGAGAAGGGGAGGTGGAGTAGCCATTTATATTAAAGAAAGTCTAAAAACAACACTAATTCAAAATACATGTCAAGATCTAGAGACTCTCTGGATTTGCATGCAAAATAAAGAAGGTTCTGTCATTAGAATTGGGGTGATCTATAGGCCTCCAGGGCAATCCGAGGAATATGACAACAAGATGGTGGATGAAATTACCCAAATGGCAGTAAAGGGAGATATTGTGGTTATGGGTGATTTCAACATGCCTGATGTTGACTGGAATATCCCCAGTGCCCTTACATGCAAAAGTAAGAATATAGTAGAGGCCTTTACAGGAGCAGCTCTGGCACAGCTGGTTAAGACACCAACTAGAGGGGAGAATATTCTAGATTTAGTTTTTACGAATGGGAATTGGGTTTCAGATGTCAAGGTGGGAGAAAATTTAGGTTGCAGTGACCATCTATGTTTGTGGTTTGATGTAAAAACTCATTGTGAGCAATCCTATAATGCAACCAAAGTATTGGATTTCAGAAAAACAAATTTTAATGCAATGGGAGAATATTTAGATAATGAATTAAAGGGGAGGGATAAAATGGCAGGAGCGAGCATCCAGTGGACTGTATTAAAAAAGGCCATCTTAAAAGCCACTGGACTGTATGTAAGACAAATAACTAAAGGTAAAAGGAAGAAGAAACCGCTATGGTTTAGCAATGATGTAAGGGCCATAGTCAATGAAAAAAAGGCTGCCTATAGGAAGTATAAAGAGTCTGGAAGTATAGCTGATAGGGAGGTATATAAAATGAGACAGAAGGAGGCGAAACAGATAATATATGCTGCTAAAGCCTCAAAAGAGGAAGAAATTGCCAAATCTGTAAAGAAGGGGGATAAAACCTTCTTCAGATATATTAATGATAAGAAGAAGAAAAACTGCGGCATCACGAAGCTTAGTACCGGGAATAATACATGCATTAATGGGAATAAGGAGATCGCTGACCATTTCAATAGCTACTTCTGTTCAGTTTTCTCAAAAGACACCTTACAAAATAATACTATAGAGGGATATAGCATTGCTTCCAGCTGTACGGATTCAGCTCCAGTGATCTTAGAAGCCGATGTCTTAGAAGAACTTGAACGATTAAAGATAAATAAGGCAATGGGTCCAGATGGCATCCACCCCAGAGTTCTTAAAGAACTCAGATCTGTCATTGCTACCCCCCTGACTGATTTGTTTAACCAATCCTTGTTAACAGGAGAAGTTCCTGAGGATTGGAGAATGGCCAGTGTTGTGCCTATTCACAAGAAGGGCAGTAGAGAAGAAGCTGGTAACTACAGGCCAGTTAGCTTGACATCAGTTGTAGTTAAAATGATGGAGACTCTACTCAAAAAGAGGATAAATCAGCACCTAAAAAACAATAACTTATTAGACCCAAATCAGCATGGCTTTACTGAAGGCAAATCATGTCAGACTAATCTCATTGATTTCTTTGACTATGTCACAAAGGTGTTGGATGAAGGTGGTGCCGTGGATATTGCCTACCTGGACTTCAGCAAAGCCTTTGATACAGTTCCACATAAAGAGCTGATAGATAAATTAGTGAAGATTGGACTTAATCCCTGGATAGTTCAATGGATTTGCAGCTGGCTGAAGCGTAGACATCAGAGAGTTATTGTTAATGGCGAGTATTCTGAGCAGAGTCAGGTTACAAGCGGTGTGCCACAAGGATCTGTTCTGGGTCCTATTCTTTTTAATATATTTGTGAGTGACATAGGGGAAGGTTTGGTAGGGAAGGTTTGCCTATTTGCCGATGACTCTAAAGTGTGCAATAGGGTTGATATTCCTGGAGGCGTCTGTAATATGGTAAATGATTTAGCTTTACTAGATAAATGGTCAAAGCAATGGAAACTGCAGTTTAATGTTTCCAAATGTAAAATAATGCACTTGGGGAAAAGGAATCCTCAATCTGAGTATTGTATTGGCAGTTCAGTGTTGGCAAATACTTCAAAAGAAAAGGATTTAGGGGTAGTGATTTCTGACAGTCTCAAAATGGGTGAACAGTGCAGTCAGGCGGTAGGGAAAGCAAGTAGGATGCTTGGCTGCATAGCTAGAGGTATAACAAGCAGGAAGAGGGAGATTATGATCCCACTATATAGAATGATGGTGAGACCACATTTGGAATACTGTGTTCAGTTCTGGAGACCTCACCTACAAAAAGATATTGACAAAATTGAACGGGTCCAAAGACGGGCTACAAGAATGGTGGAAGGTCTTAAGCATAAAACGTATCAGGAAAGACTTAATGAACTCAATCTGTATAGTCTGGAGGACAGAAGGAAAAGGGGGGACATGATCGAAACATTTAAATATATTAAAGGGTTAAATAAGGTCCAGGAGGGAAGTGTTTTTAATAGGAAAGTGAACACAAGAACAAGGGGACACAATCTGAAGTTAGTTGGGGGGAAGATCAAAAGCAACATGAGAAAATATTATTTTACTGAAAGAGTAGTAGATCCTTGGAACAAACTTCCAGCAGATGTGGTAGATAAATCCACAGTAACTGAATTTAAACATGCCTGGGATAAACATATATCCATCCTAAGATAAAATACAGAAAATAGTATAAGGGCAGACTAGATGGACCATGAGGTCTTTTTCTGCCGTCAGACTTCTATGTTTCTATGTTTCTATGTCTATAGGACGAAGTTGGCTTAGTGAGTGTCAACTGTCCAGGCTTTATTAGTATTCTGTTCTGCAGGGAGGATTCTGATCTATAATCTCCCATAATCTCAGTTCCTGAAATCCAGGATGTAGGCATGGCTGTCACACAATCCAGATTCTCTTCATTCCTAAAACAGAAGAAATCTTTTCCATCAAGTTATAGCTCTGAAAGCGCTATTTCTGAAGTTGTGTACTACAACTGTTAAATTGTAAGCATGGAGTTCAGACTCTCAGCTTCCCATTTTTCTATGAAGCTCGCTGGACAAATTTATTTCTGTAGCATAGCCTGCCTTACATGTAGGAAGCAAAACAAACAATTAAATCTGCGTATTCTTTTCCCCCTTTAATCAGTGAGTCTCTTAACATTATTGTCTTTGGAAACAGCTCTTCCTAAATCCTCTTTGGAAAACTGCTAACTTTTGAGAATATCTGCCAACAAGTTTTATTGTAACTGTTGGAGTTTAAAGTAGCATTTGATTACTGTAAGTCAACTTCCTAGCAATTGCAATCAGGAATAGATAATACTGTACTTTTAAACTGGGGGCACATTTAAGATTTTGAGAGCAAGTACTTTTACCAAATGGCTCCCTTGGCAGTTTCGTGGGAAACATGGTGACATAAGGCAAACATGCTACAATTTAGGACTTCACAAAAAGTTTGATATTTTTTTCTTTTAGAAATTACATTTAAGTACTCTTTCTAGGGAAAGTTGTACAATATTATAATTTATGAGAGATATTAAGCCTGCCAAATGATAAAATATGTTAGCAATAAAGAATTCATTTGAAAATAAATTGTATTTTTCACTTTGAATGACTTGCTATTAAACAATTAAAAGAATTAAAAAGTGTGTATGTGTATATGTGTTTTGTGGTGACCCAAAGTCCTGTTTCGGCATGCTCCATTGTGAGGCCTTTTAGTTTTAATTTTTAACAAGCAGCCTCCAAACTTTAGTAGCTTAATGCCTCACCAGGTCTAAACCTGGTGCTGATGGTGACAACTGAAAGCAATTCCTGGGTCTAACAATTCAGGAATATGGATATAAATGTCCAAAATTTGCAAGAATTAAACAGATTCTCCTTTCAGGTAGGATTTATTTTCTTTTTTCTTTAAAGGAAGGGGCAGTTCCATTCTCTCTTTGCCCTTTGATCACTTCTTGGGATCAAATCCAGGAAGGCAGAACTTCGATCCAGGAATTGCACTGGAGATATAAAGAAAATAGCGATCTAAGGAAATCTAGTCAAGCTAGATGTGGGATTAGTACTATGTGTCTGGGGTTTTGCTGATAGAGAAGTAGCTGGAATTCCATTAGAAAACCTTGATGTTTTCTTTCCCCCCACTCTTTACACTTTGTTTTGTATAATTATTTTAGAAATATTTCCATTCTCTTTTTCTGAAAGGATTCTAACACCTCCCTGACTGACTAAGCTACAGAAAAGGAAGAGAGCAAGAAAAGTAGTTGCCTTTCATCTGTTCTGGGGGAAATGTAGGAGCATTTACCCAGTTACTAGTGATGGGTGAACCGAACCCACACAATTTGGGTCCGTACTGAATTTTGCGGTGTTCGGTATGCCGAACACGAACCTGAAATTTTTTGAAACTTCGGGCAAAGTTCGGGGTTGTGTTCGGCCTTCGGAGCTTTGACGTCACTGGCAGGTTGCTAAGGACACCAAGGTGATCACTTCCTGGATTCCATGGAATTTAGGAAGTGATAATCTTGGCGTCCTTAGCAACCTGCCGGTATACGTGACGTCAAAGCTCCACCCCCGGAATCTCTTCGTGGGAGGGATTCCCCAGCTCCTTCAAAGGGAGGTCTTCACGTAAAAATAAACATTGTTATTTTTACGTGGAAGGACGCCGCAGCAGCGCTGCAAGCAAAGGGTGGTCCTTTCACCTAAAAATAAACATGTTTATTTTCACGTGAAAGGACCGCCCTTTGCTTGCAGCGCTGCTGTGGCATCCTTTTTCGTAAAAATAACAATGTTTATTTTCATGTGAAGACCTCCCTTTGAAGGAGTTGGGGAATCCCTCCCATGAAGAGATTCTGGGGGCGGAGCTTTGACATCACCGGCAGGTTGCTGAGGACGCCAAGGTGATCACTTCCTGGATTCCATGGAATCCAGGAAGTGATCACCTTGACATCCTTAGCAACCTGCCAGTATACGTGACGTCAAAGTTCCCCCCCTCTTGGTGGGATTACCCGTTCGGGTTCGGGTTCAGGTTCGGTTCGGATTCAGCCGAATTTTGCGTAAAATTCGTCCGAACTTGCCGAACCCGAACACTGTTGGGTTCGTCCATCACTACCAATTACCAATTACCCAATTAATTAGTATGGGAGGGAACTATGTGGAGGAGTTTTCCCATCCAAACCAATCTACCATATGCAGTCACATGCAGGATTATGTGTGTCCCATCCCATTTTCCAAGAAAAGAATCAATTCTTCAAAATGTTGTTTACTTTGAGGACCCCCATATCATTCCTACGAATTAATCTGACATTAAGAGACTGACACTGTGCTTTGCCTTGCGTTGGCCTCCTATGCAGTTTTACTTTAAATTTTTTTAAAAAGTCTTTAACATATACAGACAGGGGAGGTTATGGGGTAGGGACCAAATGATGGAGGCTGGAGCCTTCTGTGTGTCCATATGAACATTTCTGAGAACAGGAATCTAATTTGAAAAATAAAGACTCGGAAGCAGAAATGGTCTGTCTGTCAGTCTGTCCCTCCGTCCGTCTGTCTGTCTGTCTTTTCCTCCATGGGACATGCTTGTGAACTATGGCAGGATAGACTTTATTATCTGGATAAGGTTCTGTCAAGAAACTGATCTGACTTTCTAAATGAAAATGCTATTTTTAGACCCATTGTGGTCCTTTCTTCCTGTTTTCTGCCGATTTAACAGCAGTGTTACATCGCATGTACTTAGGCTAATACAGGATATCACTGCACAAGGCAATATGACAACCTCACTTCCTGACCTATGAATGATAATACAATGGTTTCAGTCACATCAGTCGCCCAGGCAGCCTGAGGCGAGGAAAGATCAGCATTGGTTCAATTGAACATGGGAGGGGGACCATAATGTACCTAACAACCTGCAGATATAAACAAGAATTTGCTATTTTGAAAGTCACAAGAAAAGTCTGCTGCCTGATCAAAAGCAGTACAGTGATAGTTGGTGATATGATCTCAATGAGAAGAAAGATTTTTATGACCCATGTGAAAATTTGAAATATGAGAAGGGATTTGTTCTCTGTACTTTAGTATAGATATTGGATCTAAAATAACATTAGTCTTTGGCAAGTGGACTAATGCTATTTGGTTCATTATGCTCAACATATCACTTTACTGTTTTGATTATTCATTTATTAAGCTGCTTATTCCCAAAGTCTCTTCATTGCTCACAATCAAAACCATCATAAAACAAGAAAAGTCCCCTGAGAGTAATAAATGAACTAATGGTTTTACAGCTGTATAGAAGCAGAAGAAAACGTATCAAGCCAATTGTTGACCAGGTGACCTAACCATTGCAACGTGCCTTCCTCCTGGGATAGACTGAATGTTTAGATTGCAGGTGCTTTCCTGGATCTCTATGGGGAAGGTGTTCCAAAGCATGGAGAATGGGTGAAAAAGACTAGCCAAAGTCAAGGTTGAGAAGCCAAAGCTACAGAGCTTGATTCTCAATAACTCGGTATCTCTTCATGGTACTTTATCCTTTGAACCAGAAATCCACCCTCCTCATTGTGTCATCCTGGGCTCAGCATGCTCTTTAAATGGTGATACCTAGCTGTGAGCGACCATCCAGATGAAGTTATTCCATAGAAACCTCAAACACAGAAAGCATTGCAAATACGGGCTGCTATTTCTTTTCCAGACGGAGTGTGCAAACTATATCCGAGTTCTTTATCCTTTAAACCGGACTCATCTCTTAGCTTGCGGGACTGGAGCTTTTCATCCTGTCTGTGCTTTCATCTACGTGGGACACAGGGGAGAGGTAAGGAGACAATGTGCGCCTGAGACCGACCATATAAGTACTATGGTGAAGGATCGAGACCCTTTTCCATTAAGAGCAATTGCAACCCATTTAAAATTTATTTGACTTCTATGCCACCCAATACCATGGGACTCACAGTACCTCTTCTGGGGTGGCAGGCGGTAACTTTTGTTTGTTTGTGAAATGTTTCTTTGAGTCAGTCTTTAAAAAAAAAAACTGGGGGAAGCCAATTTGGTTTAGTAGCTAAAAAATGCTGGATGAGAAAGCTTCTACGGACCTTGAATTCTAGACGTCCCTTATTTATTTGAACTTGGCCGGGTGACTTTGGGTCAGTCATTCTCTCTCAGTCCATCTCATCGCACAGAAAGATTGGAAAATGGAAAATAGGAGAACAAGGATGTGTTGCAAAAAAATAAAGGTAGGATATGAAGCAAGTAAAGGAGATGAAGGAAGATTTAAGTCTGTCTGTCTGTCTGTCTGTCTGTCTGTCTGTCTGTCTGTATGCATGCATGCATGCATGCATGCATGCATGCATGTATGTATGTATGTATGTATGTATGTATGTATGTATGTATGTATTCGACGTCTATACTGCCCAATTCCGTAGTACTCAGGTGAGGCAAGAGTTTCCAAGCCCTTCCTTCTCTTGTGAAAAACTGCTCTTTTATTTTATTCATTCTTATATTTATAGCACATGCACACACACCCACCACATCCCCACACACCATTACTATAGAAATAAAGGTGGTTTCCTTAGGGAAGGGGGCTTCCCTCATTGATCCTTACAAAATTGAGAAGCAATGACTGTCCCATGGTGACCCAGTTGAGTGAGACCTGAACCCAGGCCCTTCCAGCCCCATTCCAATGTTTCAATCATTACATCCCATCTGGTTTCCTCCATCAGCTCCCTTTTATTACCCTTTCCTTCCCTTCCCATTTCCAAGGCAGCTGTAAAGAAATCAATAGCTGCCTATTGGTTTCAGACAATAGGGTAGTATTGTGGCTGACCTTAATCGTGGTGAAAAGAAATAACTCAACTTCTGGATTGAAATGTTGTTCCCTTTCCTTGATCATTGTTAGAAATAATTATAATTTATCCTGCTTTTCCTGACTCATTAAGTTGTAGCTACAGAAACCTATAAATGGATATAATAGTATTGGAGAGAGAAGAATGCTGGTATGAGACAAAGTAAGGATCATCATTATAAAAACTATAATGTACTGTCACATTCAAAGTAATTCAGTGTATTAAATACAGTAAACTGCAGTTCTGCAAATGAAAGGGGAAAAAAGACCTCTTTTGGATCACACAAAGATTTAATCAAACCAGCATCTTGTTACATTAGTTGACAGATGATCTCTTGAAACCATAGAGAAGACTGGATAAGCCGTTGATTGTTTCAACAAAGCTTTTCTTGTATGTGTACTGTTCTACTCACTTAATAAAGAAAGATTAAACTGTGATATTTCCATTTCCAAGAAGGAATCAATGGAGACTTGAGCAACTAGGTTTGCAAACCTTTGTGTTAAATGTCTTATCTTGTATGGTATTAAATTCGGAAAGGTTGATTTATGTGCTTGTGCTTCCCAGATAAGAAAAAAACCAAAACAAACCCTTGATTTCTTAAGTTCAGTGCACTTAGCCTTCTTGTTGTTGCAACTAAACATAACTGCCATTGTGGAATTTGTCCAGCCTTCTCAGCATTCTAAGAAGTGAATGTAGGATATATTAAGCTGTCCAGCGGATCAGTGCATTGCTCCAATTCATATCTAACTCCTACTTATACTGTTTTTTTCCTCTGCCTGTTTTCATGTCTGCTCTCTTTTTTTAAAAAACAAACCCAACTAAAACCCATTTATATTCCATCTGAAACATGTTCATTCACTTAGATGGAGAGGGCAGAAATAATTTATTTATTTATTATTTTTTATTTATTCATTTGTCCAATACACAAATACATAGGAAGAAAAATAAACATGTGATAATATAAAAGAGGGTGAAAGTGAACTTAGAGGAGAGGATATATGAAAGGGAGAGAATATATAAGATAAGTGAAAGAAAGGAAAGACAATTGGACAATAATATTAGATGGGGACAGATTTTTTAAAAAGAAGAAGAAGGAGTCCCTGATTGTTTTCCTGCAGATGTTTCATAACCCAACCTAGGCAAAATCATCAGTACTAACAATCTATAAAAAGCAGTGAAATTGCAACTGTATCATGGTGTACATTAATATTAAGCCATCTGTCTTGTGTTTGGGGGCACAGCACCAATACTGTACAGGCATATATAGGATATCTGGGATATGAGCTACAAGTACTGTAGCTTCCAAGGATGGATTCCTTTGGAACTGTGAGATCTATTATGGAGGCTGCTAAAATCTCTCTTCCTCCCCTTTGGTTTCTCACATTTTTAAAGATATCTTTTAAATTAGGAAATAACTGGGCTATGAAATGAAACAGCGGTCTCCAGTGTCGTCTTGGTTTTCAAAAAGACCTCTGGATCTCAGAGGCCCCATAATCTTTTTTCTAACAACAAAAATGGTGGATGGCTGCCATCTAGACCTTTGGCCTATACACACCTGCTCAGGAATGAGGTAGAATTAGTGGAAATCATCTGTTGAGAGAGAGCCTACCTGTCCAACTGATATTTTGACACTTTGTATCTGATTACATTAGCCGAACTAGTCATTTTATGTTTTGGTAATGCTATCTTTAGGGACATCGGGAGGCATGTAAATAGATCAAAAAGTTGAGATGACAAGCAGACTTGATCAAAAAGTTGAGATGACAAGCAGACTTGATCAAAAAGTTGAGATGACAAGCAGACTTGATCAAAAAGTTGAGATGACAAGCAGACTTGATCAAAAAGTTGAGATGACAAGCAGCCTTGATCAAAAAGTTGAGATGACAAGCAGACTTGACTATCTTGATTTTTTTCATTGCCTTGTTAACCCCCTTGTGCCTCTTGTCATTTTGCTTAAGTACCTACAAATGTCCAGGTCTGGAAGCACTATTGTAGAAAATAACAATCTGCTCTCTGTAATTTGTACCTATTGATCACATTGTTTAAAATACTTGCAATCAGAAGGACCAAATCATTCTGTTTGTTTGATACCCATAGCAATTATTACCCCAATCTCCTAGAAGGCTTTGGGGGCTACTTGAAAACCGTGTATGGGTGCCTTCATGTCTATGTGTGTACACACATATGAATCACCCCTTTTATATATACATAAATTATAAAACATTTGGTGTAATAAGGTATTAATAAAATTTTGCATTCTCTCAAACTCGGTTAAGACCTTAGTCTAGCTCTGTAAAGGACTAATGCAAATTTTTATTATTCATTCATTCATTCATTCATTCATTCATTCATTCATTCATTCATTCCAATACACAATAATACACAATGAAGGTTATAGAGGATATATTAGAGAAGAAATACGAGATATAGGAGAGACTATAGGACAGGGGAAAGAAGGCGCTCTAGTGCGCTTATGTATGCCCCTTACTGACCTCTTAGGAATCTGTAGAGGTCAACTGTGGATAGTCTAAGGGTAAAATGTTGGGAGCTAGGGGATGATACTACAGAGTCTGGTAATGAGTTCCATGCTTCGACAACCCTATTACTAAAGTCATATTTTTTACAGTCAAGTTTGGAGCGGTTAATATTAAGCATGAATCTGTTGTGTGCTCTTGTGTTGTTGTGGTTGAAGCTGAAGTAGTCTTTGACAGGCAGGATATTGCAGCATATGATCTTGTGGGCAGTACTTAGATCATGTTTAAGGCATCGTAGTTCTAAGCTTTCGAGACCCAGGATTGTTTCGTAGGATATTCTGTTTCGAGTGGAGGAGTGAAGGGCTCTTCTGGTGAAGTATCTTTGAACATTTTCAAGGGTGTTAATGTCTGAGATGCGATATGGGTTCCAAACAGATGAGCTGTATTCGAGGATGGGTCGGGCGAAAGTTTTGTAAGCTCTGGTAAGTAGTGTGAGATTTCCAGAGCAGAAGTTACATAGGATAAGATTAAATAAAATAAAAACTAACCAAGAGTTAAAACCAATTAGCAGCCATTTGACCCACCGGCCTCTCATGAAAAACACCCCGATCAACAACCAGATATAAAAATCTGTGGGTGGCATTGTCTTGTCCTTTCCTCATTAATCAAGCTGGACTAAGCAGGAAGGTCGCCCAACTTCACCTCATAACCCCTCTTGGCTCTGGCAATTTCAGAAGCTTTTATGACCAAGCCTGTGGGAGAAAGAGTCCTTTCAGCACAGCTGTTTATCATGAGCCCCTGGGATGATCACTTGGACTTCTCATTTCATGCAAAGCCCTCCCCAAATGTTCAGGCTGACATTACCCTGGTTTGCCATGCAAAGCAGAAACACAATCCGAGCCCTGTGTTCCGCCTCGAGCGTGGGTGTGCGGAAAGCCTGAACGAAGGTCCCACAATTAGGGGATTTGAAGAGATCGCTTTGTCCAGCCAAGGAGACGCCTCCAGAGAAACACTCAAAAATTGCAGAAATAATATCAGCATTACGATTTTCAAAAGACGCAGTTTCGTTATGCTGAGGGGCATTTCTTGAAACTATATCTTGAAGACTGTCTGCACCAAAAACATTTTACCAAACAGTTAACCGCGGCAAGGATGTTTAATGCCTTTCTTGGATTGGCTGTGGTCTTTGAGCCTTATCATCATTTATTTTGTGATTGACTAACAACAGTTACAGACAGTACTAAAAGCAAAGGTCAGCTTGTTTGAACATATGAGTCAGCATTTTTGGGGCTCCATGCTGGTTTGTCTGAACCTAAAATGAAACTTGTTAAGTCCTGGGACTGAAGAAGCTTGAGACAGGCTTTGAACAACAGCTCTTCATTGTAGCAGTGATTAAGATCCAGCAACTAGCCAAGCTGACAGCTCTCCGTTTAAGAAGGAGTTGTCAGATGGCTCAACCAATCAACAGTCTCCATTTTCTTGCTTGAATTGCGGACCTTGGAGTAAACTATGCAGTCTCAATACTTAACAAAACTGACACCTTTTTTTGGCAATGCTTAGGCTTGTAGCTTGCATTGTTTCTTCTCTCTCTTTCTCTCTCTCTCTCTCTCCCTCCCTCCCCCTCTCCTTACTCTCTAAGTTCTTAAACCCAAGACTCCTTAACCTCTACTGCGACCTTTAATTCATAAAGATGTAAACATTCCAAGATCTATTGGCACTGAGAAAGCCATGGGGTTAATAATGGGATGAACATCAGTCTTAGTAACTTGATTTTTGCTTACATTAAGAACAAAAAACTGCTGTTACTTCCTCTTGATGAATCTGTGCTATCATGACAGTGGTTTCCTTACACATCCTATAATCTGAGAGCCTTTTGGGTTCTCTCCATTCTTATCACATAAGCATTTCCATGTTTCCTTTGACTCTATTATGTGGGCACCTAATTTTTCTCTCTCGTTTCTCTTCCCAGCACATGTTCAGCATGGATCCAACCAGTATAGAAAGTGGCCGGGGCAGATGTCCACATGAGCCTAATCGGGCGTTTGCAAGTACATTTTTTGGTAGGTGCCAAAGTAAATTAATCTGAATCTTATATCCTAATAGATGTACGTGGATATTTATTATTTTATTATTTTACGTGTATATTATTTTTTTCTGCTACTTAGTTTACTGTTTAAGACATTCAGCAAACAAGTGCTGGAAATAATTGAAGAAATGCATTATCTCGGGTGGATATCTCAGGAATTGATCTTATAGGCTTCTTTGCCTAGCATTCACTCCAGAGAGAACTCAGTTCTTCAAGTGGATTCAGAAAAGAATCTGTCCAACCATTCTTCTAAGCTGTTGCTCGTCACTCTGTTTTAAAAAAAGCAATAACTTAAGTTATTTGTCTGTAAGCATGTATTAGAAAGCCTCCTCTCTTACCATTTGTTATTCTGGATGGCATACAAAATGAAAAAACAACAACAATAACAATAATGAACAAAATTAAAAAGCTCACCAAAACCAAAAACACAATAAACGACTGAGGCTGCATTTCTCCAAGGCCTTACTTGAATTCCTATGTAAAATCTGCCAGGTAACTGCTGAATTTATGATTCTATAATAGATGTGGGTTCTGTTGGGTTTTCTAGACCAGTGTTTCCCAACCTTGGCAACTTGAAGATATCTGGACTTCAACTCCCAGAATGGGAATTCTGGGAGTTGAAGTCCAGATATCTCCAAGTTGCCAAGGTTGGGAAACACTGTTCTAGACTACCATTATAAATAGACAAGTTCTGAGAGCTTAAAAGAGAGTGCAACACAAATAATCTAGATAGCAGGAACTACAGCCAGCAGTATTGTGGGTTGGGGAAGGAAAGAGTTACTGTTTTGCTGAAATAAAAGCCTGTTGGTTCTCCTACTCTCGATTTCCTAATTTATATTTAAATCATGTTTTAATGCTCAATGGAATATGTGGGAGAACAAGGAGTGTTTAATTCAGTGTTTTTCAACCTTGGTAACTTTAAGACTGAGGAATTCTGGGAGCCGAAATTGACACATGTTAAGATTGCTAAAGTTGAGAAACACCGGGTCGACTTTTTAAAGACTATTATTTTGATGAGTTTTCCCTATGGATGTCAGGCCCGCTCCTTCTCAGTAGAGTCACGTTCATTTAGAGTTTTAAATTGTTTTTATCAGATTTCAGCAATAATTTGTGTCTGGAATTCTGCACCCAAGAGCTAATCAATAAAATAAACTGTAACTGTATTTATAATTTCAGTATGATTTTGAGCCCATGTAATTTTAAAAAAAGAAAAAGAAAGCTACAAAACCCCATTTATTCTCTTCAGGGACAACTGCTCCCTTTTGTGCTTCAATTATTTTCTTTCCTCATCTCACATAAAAATTGTGCTACACACTTCAGTGTTGCCTTTGGTAATGAATTGTTTATGGTAAGAAAAATGATGGGAAAAGTAACAGGAACAGACGGGAGGATTAAAAATGGTAGATGAAATCATCTGGATTTCTCTCCCCATCAGATCCCATGGGCTGTTGCATAATAAAGGGCTGATCTAGAAAGACCCTGAGAATTGATAGAACAGACTTGCCAAGGAATCTCCTGTTTAGGTCTGACCTCTGCCATAAACGGAATTGATGGCTTTAGACAAACTACCCTTTCTCACCTTGAGCCACCTGTGGATGTTTTTAGGAAATCAGAATAAGTTCTTTAAATATAATGGGACTTGTCCCTATGCGCTGGTGCCTTTCGTAAGCTCCTTAATCCCACCTCTGCCATCAGGCATGGGGAACTGAGATATTCTTTCCCCCTAGGCCTTTACAATTTATGCATGGTATGTTTGTTTGTATGGATGTCTGATTTTACAATAAGGGTTTTTTAGTTGTTTTAGTATTGGATTTACATGCTGTTTTTATTATTGTTGTTAGCCGCCCCGAGTCTACGGAGAGGAGCGGCATACAAATCCAATAAATAAATAAATAATAAATAAACTTGTATACAAGCAGTTACTGTTTTTCATTGAACTTATTCCCTAGGTGGAGACTTGTATACAGGGCTAACCGCCGATATCTTGGGTAGGGACTCTGTGATCTTCCGGACCATGGGACATCGCTCTTCTCTACGTACAGAGATGGACCAGAGGCTGCTTAATGGTAGGGAAAAATTGCGAGACTCTTTTTCAAGTCACTAGCGAACATGTAAATATGCAGTCTTAGAGAAGTTGGGATTGCTTCATTTTGATCAAACAATGAAAGAGGTGTGTGTTCCATGAATTTTGTGCACTGGAGCATGACAAAGGGTATAAAGGAGATTAAATAAAGCGCATGTACAGTTCAGAGATTGTTAGAAGAAAAGTGACTGACAGAAACCGATATAATGTACATAACAATCAATGAAAAAAGGAGTGTTGTCCACGAAAATAAGAATGAGGGGGGAAGGTGAAATGGAGGTCATGATCACTCTAAATTTGTACATGGGAAAGGAGGAGGAGATGGGGAAGTGTTTATATAACTAACCCTGTATAGTTTTAATAAGAAGAGTACTTATCTGTTATCTCTCTTGGCAATAACCTTCATCAACTGTTCCAAGACAGAATCTGCCAAGATTTTAAATTTTTAGGACCAGCACCAAGCTGCAAACTGCTTCTGGGGACCTTTTTTCTTAATCTGTCCAATGATTCTTTTCCCATCACCCCCTCAGCTCCTAAATTTGTTGCTGCTTACATGATACCAGAGAATGATGATCGGGACAATGACAAAGTCTACTTCTTCTTCACGGAAAAGGCAGCAGAATCAGATAGCAAAGGGCATGCCATCTTCAGCCGCGTGGGCAGAATCTGTGTGGTGAGTTTACTCGGGTCATTTCCGGGTGTAATGATGGCCCCTTAGAGACATGTGCTGGTATTGATCTAAATTTTTTTTTAAAAAAAACTTGCAGCTCTGGATATCATACTTAAAAAGCTATAGGTCTTGTGACAGCTTATCCCCTGTGAAATGGTTACTTGATTTGATTTGATTTTGATTTGATTGGATTTGTATGCCGCCCCTCTCCATAGACCCGGGGCAGCTAACAACAGTAGTAAACAGCATATGACAATCCAATATAAACAGTTAAAAACCCCTATTGTAAAACCAACATACATACAGACATACCATGCATAAAATTGTAAAGGCCTAGGGGGAAAGAGTATCTCAATTCCCCCATGCCTGGCAACAGAGGTGGGTTTTACTTGCTGGTCTTATGGGCCTTTAGGATTTAATTTAGGAGAAGCAGTTGAATTATTGTATGGTACTTGAAGATAAAGGCCATACCATGTGTCTTTATTTTACTTTTATTGCCGCTCTGTTGTTTTAGTGGTACATTGTAATGTGTTTTGAGGATGTTATTGCAAGCTGCCTAGAGATCTAGAAGGAGACAGTATGTAAATTAATGTAATAAATAAATCATAAATATAAATTGAACGACTCAGTCGACATCTTTACGCACAACTGAAATGGATCATTTGGTCTTTGACTAGGGCCTAATTATATTTCACGGGTGAGTTTAGAGAGATTTATTAATAGATACAAGGCAACTTTATAGCCTAAGGGCATGCCGTTTTGTGATTTATGACATTGCTGGCTATTATGAAAACTGTTAAGCAATAATAACCTTCAGTCTCTTTGATTACTTGTTTTGTGTGAGTCAAATGAGAATTTGAGAAATGAGAATGTATGAATGTGTACATTCATTTTATTGATTTAAAAATAATGTTTAAAGATAAATCCTTTCCTGATATCAATGGCAGAAATGGTGTGGTTTCATTTGGGGCTTAAATGGCATTGCATACTTTATGCAGGAACAGTAGAAATTAGACCAAAATCTGCACCCAGAATGTATAGATTCCCATACCAGAAAGAATAAATGTTTCATCTTCATTTCTGCTTTAAAGGACCCTGTGTGAATTCTCAATTTCCTATTAAGGGGCGAGTACAAGTGCACTAGAGTGCCTTCCGTCCCCTGTCCTATTGCTCTCCTATATCTCCTATACCTTTCTTCTATTCCTATATCTCTTCTATTCTTTCATTGATATGTTCTATTACTATATCTTCTTTTCTATTCTTTCATAGATATATTTTACTATGAGTATCTCCTCTATAACCTTCATAGTGTATTTTATTATGTGTGTGTGTGTGTGTGTGTGTGTGTGTGTGTGTATGTATATATATATGTAGATTGTTCTGAGTTCGGGTTTTGCCCCGTGTAATATTTTGAGTGTCTATGCGACGTTTCGGTGAAATCACATTCACCATCATCAGGCTGAAGTTTTAAGCTTTGTGTTGCTGTAAATATGGAATGTTTGCAACTGCCATTTGTTCCTTAAATATAGTGTTGGGGGTGGAGATTTGGTTTGAATGTAGCAAATAGATTGGGTGACTATGTTTTAGTGATTTGATTGGTTGGTGGAATCACATTTACTTGAAGGATTGACATGGTGATGATTATGATGGGAAAGGATTGGCACGTGTGATCTGCAGCCAAGGGTCCAAATGAAAATCAAGTAGTAACCGTTGAAGCCCTAAGCTCTGCTAGTAAACAAAAATTGCCTCTAAGACTTGGCAAGGTTACTACATATGCACTGAACATGGAAACATTTTAAAAGGTTTCTCTCTGATTGTGGAGGTCTTGTCTGCTTTAAATTAAGCAAAGTTGTCCAGCCCAGCTCAGAAAACTTGGAGAGACGGAATAAATTCACAAAAGAATTCGGGGAAGATGCTATCATTATGTATGAGTTCTGGTGAATGGTATAGGTATCAAGTAGGAATTTATGGATTATCGTAGCCTAAGTGTTCAGAGTCGCTCGGCAGTGAGATAGATGTCATATCAATTTCATAAATAAAAAAATGTATACAAGAAGTGAAATAGCCATAGTTGGATGTGTTGTTAAACCCAAATCAGGAGACAATGTGGTTCTCACGTTGTATTTTCTTTTTCTACTGTTGGGATATCTGCACTCCTTATATAAACATCCTTTCACCAAAGGGCTTTACATCCCAAAAGATGAGGTCTCGCAGTGCTTCATGCAAGGAAGTTCCAAACAGTCACTCTCATATGATGAAAAAGAAAGGAAGTTGCAAGAGCAGACATGTAGCTGAAAGACTCCTTGATATCTTTGCCATAGTATGTAGTTTTATGTGGCAGTGTCTTTTGCAGCAGAGGTGGAGTAACGACACGGACACAAGAGCTGGATTTAAAATGGGTCATTTTATTAATTAAATTTGCATAATTTATTTAAATAAATTAGCATAAATTAACTATAACCCTAAACAAGGACCCGCAGGGTCAAACAATTACTTCCGGGGCAGAAAATGGCATCAGAAAAACTTCCAGGGTAACTTATGGGCGTAGCTCCATGCTGATCCAGGTGAGGGGCCACACCCTCACCTGACTCACTGCCATGCACCTGCATGTGGGAGGTCTCGCTGTCTATCCCATACAAGGGGAAAGAAATGGGCAGGACCCAAAGACAGGTTCCCCCCAATTGCTCAGGTCGCTTCCACCATGAGCCTTTGGAGAGAACCTGTCAATCATCCCCAAATATGCCCAACGGAGAACACGCAGTTGCTAAACACCACCCAGTTTTCTGCCCCTAACCTGCCTACCCAAATGACCAAAGGTAAGTCAATTAGCCTAAACGGGGGGCGAAGCACCCCCTAACCGCCTATCCGTCACCGCAGTGTGGAATAGGTGAAAAAACGGTCGCAGAAAATACTGCAACCGCCAAAAATTCCTATTCGGCCCCCCTAAGGGTGACCCCCTTGGCACACTGAAAGATAGGGAGGGCGGGTGGATGTTCGCTTCGTCGTCATCCAGGGTGAAAAGGAGGCCCTGGAGCCTGACCAGCCCTTTTATAGGGCTGCAGGCTTCACCCCTGGATGATGTCACTGGGAAGGCCGAAGCCTCCCAGGAGCTGGCCGAGATCTCATGAAATCTCACGAGATCTCGGCCGAAAACAAGATGGCGGCTGCGCCAAGGGTCGTGTCTCCCTGGCCCTGCAGCAAAACGGGCCGGGGATGAAGTCACCAGCCAGGTATTCTCCCTCGTTGTTCACTACAATTGCTTATTTTTGATCGGTTTCATGATGGAGTAATATAACATTGTTGGAATATGTAATGGGACTATTTTAAAACCCAGAGCTGAAAATGCAGCTAGTTAAAGCTGGAAAATGCTTAGAAAACCATTACCCAATAGTGTTCTTCAATTTACAGTATTTTCACTGGTTTCCAGTAATCACCAACCTAAAAATAGAGCTATCCAATATATATATATATATATTAAAAGGATTTAAAATATTTTGAAACATGGAGGGAGCAAATGTTGACAAATGTATCTGAAACTTAGCCTGCTTTATTCTGGTTTATCTTGGT
This sequence comes from Erythrolamprus reginae, assembly GCF_031021105.1. NCBI lineage: Eukaryota > Metazoa > Chordata > Lepidosauria > Squamata > Dipsadidae > Erythrolamprus > Erythrolamprus reginae. The sequence continues at coordinate 92,082,653 of NC_091951.1, read as the reverse complement.
TAAACCTGCTGTCCCCTTTCCTCTGCTTCCTAACGAAGAGCAGCGACTGAGGTAATGGAGGAGGTCTGTTTGGAACAAGTTTCTGGCCGTACGTTCTCCTATCAAGATCTCCTCTGGTAGAGCTTGGCTCTCGTAGGCTGTATAAATCTTGCCTGACACAATTGTTTCTTTTCCAGCCAAGTTATGAACATGGACCTTTTCTTTTTGGTGCTTCTCTTTCTTGTGACCCCCCCCCCCAAAAAAAAAAGTGACTAAGGGGAGACCAGAGGAAGGGATATCTAAAGCTTTTGAATTCAGTTGTTCTTCCAAATGGAAATGCTCCAATATTTTTGTTCAAGCCATTTTCACTTCCTCCCTTCTTTCGGCGACTGTTCTTTTTACACTTCTCCTGTGAGCAATTCCTCCTAAACAAAGGTTCCACAAAGTCATTTTGACGCCAGCTTCAGCTCTGCCTCCTGGATATGTCTACATCATGCATGTGCGAAGTGTAATGTAATGAAAAACGTACTCTGAAGGAAACAGGCTAATTGCAGAAACGGGAAAGGTGCTGATTGTAGAAGTTCCTCTTCATTGGACCTCTGTGGCATTATAATTGATTATGTCATTCGAGTAACATGAGAGTCAGTTTGGTTAAGGCACCAGAACACTTGGAATTCTGCTCTTACCTTAGGTAGAGAGGCAGCTGGCTGATCTTGGGCCAGTCACACTGTTTCCACTCTGAAAACAGACAATGGCAAACCACGAAAAAAAATCTTGCCTGGAAGACAGCAGGGACTGGGTCCAGGCAGTCAACAGGAGTCAACAATGGTTGGAAGGCACAACATAAATAAATTGGAGTCATTAACAAAACTCTTTAATATTCCCCGTTGTATTTTATGACATCTATCTCATGTAGAAAGCTGAGAAAAATTGATTGGTCCCATTTCGGCCTTGTTCTGGCCTCATCAGCTAGCCACACCCTTCCTTACTGGGATTCGATCCGGTGGACTCTGCCTTGTAAGGCAGAGAATTAGCAGTTGAGCTATCAGATCAGATCCCTTCCAGCTCTGTACCAGGGAGGGGCTATATGTTTGTTTGTTTTTTTATGTTGGATCACCCTGGTATATTGAAGGAACGTCACAGCTCCTTTTTGCCTCTAGGCCCAACCCAGGACCATTTCAAGGCAGTTAATTAATTTATTTAAGGCCGAAATGGGACCATCCTAGTCTCCCTTAATTTTAAAATTCCAGCTAAAAAAACATTTGACACAGAATATAGTTGTCGGCTATAAATAAATTAACTGCCTTGATATGGTCCTGGGTTGGGCCTAGAGGCAAAAAGGAGCTGTGAAGTTCCTTCAATATACCAGGGTGATCCGACATAAAAAACAAAACAAAACAAAACATACATACACACACACACACACACACACACACACACATACATACATATATATTTTATTAGTTTTATAAAAGGGGAAGGGGGAGAAGGGGGTACAAAATCGAAAAAAGGGGGAGGGGGAGGAAGAGTACAAGTGTAATAAGTTTCATGTGTATTAACAAAGATTTACAGAGGTCAGTTATATTCCTTAGTATATATATTGTTCTCATTCTCACTGTTAGATAGTGGGTAAGGATCACCAACTCTTTTTATTAGCCCAGCTCAAGCAACCAGCAAAAGACGGTCTGACAACTTGCCCTTTTATAGAGGGTTGCCCAGGAGTAACAGCCAATAGCATTCAAGTATTTTTCCCGCCTGAATGCAGGACCTGAGTGGAAACATGTAACTAGTAACGCTTTTCTTGTTGGAACACTGCTGGGCTTATTTTTGAAGAGGGATATATAGTGCTTCAGATTTGAAGCCAAATCGGTGTTTTGGAGCTCATGTGTCATGTGGGTTTATATGTAATACCTGATGTAACTCCTTAATCCAAAAATGTCTTTGCTGGGATTACTGATTGGCTATGGAAAGCAAATGCAGGCTTCTGGGGAAAAGCACAGTTGTTTGAAGGAATTGCCAATAAGGGCCATGTGAAGGGGCCCCTCCACTATCCGAAACACCTTCTTATATTTGGATCTGAAGCCTAGCTGAGATGTATTTTTAATGCCACTCTTAATGGCACTCCCTGTCATTGAGAGCCGATGTATCACAAATTAAATTCTGCACTCTTTTCTGAGACTGGAAGCCCCCCCCCCTCTTCCAGCGAATGCCCGCTTTAATAATTCTCTGTAACTTTGGCAATTGCCAAGCTTCTCCAATAAAATAGAGAAAAGTTTCCAAAAGTTTCCTGAAGGGATTGGGATTGGATCTCTTCACAACTAAGAATGTTTCGAATTATCTCGACTCAGTTCTCTTCATAAGGTTCTCAGGTAGCAAAATATTTTTTCGTTTAAAAATGAATATCTAAAAAAGGTTCTTTTCAGCTGCAGCCCCTTGCTACATCTAGGTAAAAATCACAGCAGAAATGTTATTAAAAGGCGGCAGAATAAAAATGTTTTACTTGGCACCAAAAAGATAGCAAAGATGGTGCCAGGCGTACTTTATTTGGGATAGCATGTCAAAGTTGGATGCTGCAACTGAAAAGGTAGCTGGCCTACTCTGCCCACAATCTGAAGTTCAATCCTGACAGTCTCAAGGTCAACTCAGCCTTTCTATCCTTCCAAGGATGGTAAAATGAGATTGTTGGGGGCAATCAATGATGGGCTCTTACGGGTATGGTCAGGTACGCAGAACCAGTATAATTTTTTTTTCTTTTTTTCCATTCTGGGTTCTGAGTATGTTTTTCCTATTGCAGTAAATGAGGTTGAATGTGTATAATTTTAGAAGAGTTGTGTGTGCGTGTGTGTGTGTGTGTGTACATACATATAGTCTATGGGTCTACGGAGAGGAGCGGCATACAAATCCAATAAATAATAATAATAATAATAATAATAATAATAATAATAATTATTATTATTATTATTATATAGAGATAATGTATATTTTTGTGTGCCTGTGTGTAATATGTATATACACATATGGCATATATACATAGAATTAAATAGTATATTTTGGATGTTCAATAATAGTAAATAGATAGAGAAATTGTATCTCTTTGAGGCAAGGAGAGGCCAGGCACCCTAACCCTAACCCAAGCCCTTGATGTGAGTGAAGTCAAGTTGGCCACCTTTAAGCCAGTCACATGACCTTTAAGCCACCCCCTGGTCACATTATCATCAAGCCACTCCCACCTGATCACATGGTGGGCAAGGCACAGCCACAAAATAAGCCACGGCCACAATGTGGTAGTAAAAAAATTTGTAGCCCTTTACTGGGGGGCAATATACTGACTCTATAACCACTTAGAGAGGGCTGTAAAGCACTATGAAGCCATTTATAACAGGGGTGTGTTCTAACTTATCTCGCTGCCGGTTCACTTCCTCCCGCACCATGTGGTCGCATCTCGTGGGTGAGCGTGTGTGCACATGTGCAGTGCAAAAAAGTGCAAAAAAATTCCCAAAAAAGGAAGCCAAAACCAAGATGGTGATGCATGCACAGTGCCGGAAACACGGCTCCTGTGCATATGATGAAGGAAAAAACTCGGGGAAAAATCTGCCCCCCCAAAAGATATTCCCCCCAATCCAAATAATCCCTCCCCCAAAGATGGTGGTGTCCATGGACTGGCGCCAACAGAACTGGTCCCATGATGTCATCATGATGTCACCAGTGACTTGCTACCGGTTCAGGTGAACCAGTCTGAACTGGGAAGAATTTATCTCTGGTGTATAAGTCTAAGTGTTACAGTGATCCCTCGATTAGCACGGTCTCGATTAGCGCGAAACGCTGCAACGCGGTTTTTCAAAAAATATTAATTAAAAAATAAGTCCGCGCTAGTTCTCTCTCTCTTTCTCTCCCTGTTGCTGGCGTGGTATATGAGAGAGAAAGAGAGAGGCAGAGGTCGGGCGCATTACCGGGAGGTGGAGGCGGCGTGGGGACGCTGGGTGCCGGGGACACCGAGGAGGGGGTGGACGTGGCCTCTCAGCTGCAGAGCCGAACAAGGGCGGAGGCAATGGTGGAGTCCGGCGCTGGGGCCATGCGGGGCCGCTCATCCAGGGGGGCGTGGACTGGCAAGTCGCCCTCCTTTCTCTTTCTTTCTCTCTCTTATACCACACCGGTAACAGGGAGAGAAAGAGAGAGAGCGGAGGGCACCTTGCCGGTCCACGCCCCCCTAGATGAGCAGCTCCGCATGGCCCCAGCGCCGCCCAGGCAAAGGGGAAACCCCAAGATCGCTTGCCGCTTGCCGTATTGCAGCGAAGGAGGCGAAGCAAGGCTCCAAGCTGCAATACGGCAAGCGGCAAGCGGCAAGCGATCTTGGGGTTTCCCCTTTGCCTGGGCGGCGGGAAGACCAAGGGAAGGTTCCTTCAGCCGCCCAACACCTGATCCGCTCCGCAGCGCGGCAGCAGCGAGGAGCCGAAGATGGGGTTTCCCCTTTGCCTGGGCAACGGGGAAACCCCATCTTCGGCTCCTCGCTGCTTCCGCGCTGCGGAGCAGATCAGCTGTTGGGCGGCTGAAGGAACCTTCCCTTGGTCTTCCCCGCCGCCCACACGCAAACTCCACCATCTGCGCATGTGCGGCCATGAAAAAAATGGTGCGCATGCGCAGATGGTGGTTTTTACTTCCGCACCACTATAACGCGGAAATCGATTAGCGCGGGAGGTCTTGGAACGTAACCCCCGCGCTAATCGAGAGATCACTATATTGCTAAGTGCTATTGGCCACATACCTGGAACATATGTTTTGCTTCTGAGATGCCATTGATCATGACCAAATTATCCATTTAAAACAAGCAAGTAAATCAATCTATATGGGTTATCTCAGATTAAGTTCAGCATCTAAGCAATCTGGCAGCTTCCAGAAAGCTAAGCAAGGCTAAGCAATAGATAAGCAAATTATTATCTCAGAGATTATCACTTGCCCAGATTTATTTCTATTGGCTTTGAAAGAACCAGTGGTCTGACTCAATATCAGATAGCTTCACTTTTTCTTAATGCAAGCTATGGAACCAGGTCATTTCTGGCTCAAGTGAGTGTCAGGATTAGCAATCCTAGGTGATATTTCATTGTATTATCATCTAAGGTAAAGAAAAAATGTAAGCATGCTAATGCTGAATCATAAGGGGTGAACTGCAACCTGATTTGGTCAGAACATTATAGGATGCAAATCAACTGTACCATGATTATCTTTCTGCCTGCTGTTGTTTGCCGTTGATTGTGGTGGTTGTTAGTTGGCTGGCTAGAGCAGTTTGAGTTAAATATTGAGTAGAATAGGAGCAGTGATACAAAGAAACTTGTATTGGATTAGTATCTACTTGAAACCTGGATTGTTTAATATCTACTTGTAACCTGGATTGGTTTAGTATCTACTTGTAACCTGGATTGGTTTAGTATTTACTTGTAAGTAAGCTGAATATAGCTAAACTAAAAGTTCCTGTATATAGAAGTCTGAAACAGAAGATATTTTGCACTGAAGAATAAAACTATTGTTTTCTACAGACTTGTCTTTGTCATTTATCTGGTTTGCCACATTATATTCTGGTATCTTATCTAGTCCTCCTGCATTACTCTGCATTTATTCGGACAGTGAGAAGTCTGGGTTTATTTGTTTGATTATTTTGTTTGGTTTTGTGTTGTGTTGTGTTTTGTTGTTTCTTTGGCTGTCCATGGTATATTTGGGAATTTTCTAGCATTGCTTTTTCTTTCCAGCTTCTTCACAGTCCAACTTTCACTTTCATAGAGCATCACAGGGAAAACCATAGCATCTGAATGTCTTTTCCAAGCCCTTCATCCAGTACCAGTCTGTGACGTATTTCTCGACTTTTACAGTTTCGTGCAATCATTTGTTTTCAATGCCTGGTGACCCCACAGATAGATGTTCTTACTTGTTAAGAGAGGCTCCCTCTTTGAAATAGTTATCCAGCAAACCTCGTAGCATCGTTGTATACTTGAAATGTCAAAGAGCATCTCCAACAAGTGGGGAAGTAGAGGGTCTTACTACCCCTGCCTACATTTCCAGCCTTGGTTGAAACTGTTCCAGTATTTTTGGTTGAGCAGTTTGTAAAATGCATTAGAACTGCTCCCACCCTCCTTGTCTTCCGTAAACTACTTAAGACCCATCTATACCGCCAGGCATGGGGGATTTGAGACACCTTTCCCCCAGGCTTATTATAATTTATGTTTGGTATGTATGTGTTGTTTGGTTTTTTAAATTGATAGGGTTCTTAGTTTTTTCTTAATATTAGATTTGTGCCTGTACAATATTGTTTTATCGCTTGTTGTGAGCCGCCCCGAGTCTTCGGAGAGGGGCGGCATACAAATCTAATAAATTATTATTAATTATTATTATTATTCAACTCTTTAGCTGCCCCCCCCCCACTTCATTCTTGGGATTCATCCATTCTTACGCTCAGTGCTAGAACATTTTGATAAATGAGTACTACTGTTCCATTTCACCATATCCCAGAGCTATGGATACTCCGTGGCAACAGCGGAGGCCAAAAATGCTGGATGGAGCTGTGTATGTGTGTATAAAGAGACTGAAATCCAGAAAGTTAAGCTTGTTCAAGTCTAGGGTTCCTTTCTCCTGTGCTCCAACTGGCCAGCTGATTTGTGACTCGATTTTGGTAATTTATTACCATAGTTTATTTTTACCATACTGGAATATATCAATTCATTGCCAGCCTCATCATCTTCAGTTCCCTAGACTCTCTGGAGTGGGTGTGGTACATAAGGCGCTTTGGGGTGTGCAGTCTGTCATATTAAAGCTTGATAAAATGTATTTGCATTATTCACAGCATATTTTAGGAGAGACTTTTTCAAAAAAAATGTTTATATTCCACTGAAACGGAGAGCGGTCTACTGTCTCTTAAATCAGGGAAAGAGAGGCTATTGCCAGATGAGCCAATATGCTACACCACAGGCAGCAAAGAATTTTCTCTAATTTATCATTTGATGCTTGGCCTGAACCTGGGTGTGTTCCACACATGTTCCTATTTTGGGGGGATGCTTCAGACATATTCCTGTTCTTCTGTACGAAGTGTTTGCCAGTACTGTATATTCTTTCCCTCTCTTAATATTTTATGGCCAGAGGAATTGATCAAAAGCAGACAATCCTCAACTTACAACAGTTCATTTAGAGACTATTCAAAGTTACAATGTAACTGAAAAAATGACTTATGCCCATTTGCAACATTATTTTATTATTATTATTTTTATTAGATTTGTATGCCACCCCTCTCCGTAGACTCGGGGTGGCTCACAACACAATAAAACAGTTCATAAAAAAACTAATAATTTACAATTTGAAATATTTTAAAAAAAACCATTATTAAGCAGACATACATACAAACATACCATATATAAATTGTATAGGCCCGGGGGAGATATCTCAGTTCCCCCATGCCTGACGACAAAGGTGGGTTTTGAGAAGTTTACGAAAGGCAAGGAGGGTAGGGGCAGTTCTAATCTCTGGGGGGAGCTGGTTACAGAGAGTCGGGGCCGCCACAGAGAAGGCTCTTCCCCTGGGGCCCGCCAAACGACATTGTTTAGCTGACGGGACCCGGAGAAGGCCGACTCTGTGGGACCTAATCGGTCGCTGGGATTCGTGCAGCAGAAGGCAGTCTCGGAGATATTCTGGTCCGATGCCATGAAGGGCTTTATAGGTCATAACCAACACTTTGAATTGTGACCGGAAACTGATCGGCAACCAATGCAGACTGCGGAGTGTTGGTGTAACATGGGCATACCTCCGATCACATGATCAAAATGTGGATGGTTGGCAATTGACTCATATTTGTGATGGTTGCAGTGTCCCAGGGTCATGTGATCACCTCTTGTGACCTTCTGACAAGCAAAGTCAATGGGGAAGCCTGATTCATTTCACAACTTAACAACTTCGCTGATTGTAGAAAGGAAGTGTAAAATGAGGCAAAACTCACTTAACACAATTACTTGCTTAACAACAGAAATTTTGGGATCAATTGTGGTTGTAAGTGGAGGACAGCCTGTACCAAAAATAAATAAATAAATAAATAAATAAACCCTGAACAGGGAAAACGTAGATGCTTAATTAAAATCTATATATATATTAGGAAATGATCTCTTTGACACACTTTTCCAGAGAATCCTTGTAGATCACGGGAGTCAAACTCGATCATGTCATGTGATGTATAGTGATGCATTGTGGGATTTTTTGTGGAGCTGGGGTGGGTGTGGCCTGTTTGTAATGCATCTGGCCCGTGGGCCACCAGTTTGACAGGCCTGTTATAGATGGACGTTAGTCAACCATCTTTCCCCTCTTAATTGTGTATATGTGTCTATGTAAGAGAGAGAGAGAGAGAAAAGGAAAAAAAGAAAATTACATTAAATAAGAAGTGGAAAATGAGGGAGGGTATCAAATAGAAAATCATCCAATCCACTCTAAATATTCTCCTTTAAGGCAGTGTGCCTGGATTTAAAAAAAACACATCTGGAAACATCTATAGCTAACAATTCAAAGGCTTGCGTGCATTAGCGCACCACTGTGCCTACCATCCCTGTCCTACTGCCCTCTTTTATTGTTACTTTTTTACTTGTGTTATGTTTATACCAACTGCTACTATCCTATGCATGTTTGACAAATAAATAAAATAGATAGATGATGGATGGATGGATGGATGGATGGGTAGGTAGGTAGATGATAGCTAGATAGCTAGATAGCTAGATAGATAGATAGATAGATAGATAGATAGATAGATAGATAGATAGATAGATCTGTGAAGCAGAAGTCGGAACTTGACCTCCACAAAGCTAAGAGCCAGCCTTATGGACAAGACACCATTCAAGTTTTATCACTGCTGTTAAAAAAATGAGACCCCCCCCCTCTCTCTGCCTAAAGAGCTGTTGAGGAGAAGTATTTGTCAGCTGGAAATTATCCTAGTGGCGCCTGCCTGCAATAATTCAAACTCCAATGCAACAAATCATATAGTCATTGTACTACAATGGACTAGAGAAATGGAGATGGCAGATTTCCATGCAAATGGTGTAATTCTGTTGGCTGTGAATCCCTTGTTCTCATCCTAATCCTGTAAATAAACATTAAAACATACAGATGAAGCAATTATTTGCTGGATTAACCAGCCTTTCTACAAAGAGGGATTTTGTGTTTAAGAGGCATCCAGGATGGGGATCTAATTTGATTTGCAGAGTTGGCAGGGGCACAGATAAATCAAGGGCGGGAAAAGGGGGGTTTAAGTATTCTGCTTAGTTAAGACAATCTATGGCCTTGTCCCTTTACTTCTTTGCCAGTCAAAACACATACACCCACTCACACACAAACAAACAAACACAAACACACACACACACACACACACAAATTAAACTGTGGCAGTTGCTTGAATGTATTAATCCACAATAATTCCAGAGGGATTTCTGGATCTTGTAAGGGCTGCTTTTGTGAAGGAAAAGATACAGTTGTCATAGAACAATACCTGAAATGTAGTTCTCATAATTGTGGGAAGATCATTGGAGTCTATTTTGATTCTTCTATGGCAGAGGAAAAACAGACATGTGTAGTTGTGGGTTATATTGAATATTTAGGAGGGAGAATGAAAACCACACTGAAAAGGGCAGTGATGAAAAGTAGGTAGAGTCACATTACATCTGTAGTCTGAAAGAGGATTTTCTGAGCTTTTCCTGGGGTACTGGGGATGTTGGGGTATTTTTCCTTGCATTTTCTAGTTGCAAAGAATAATCTTAATATGTACATTATACTGTTACTTTTTTATGCTCCCTGTGGTGAAACAAGATTTATTTTAGTCAGAATTCTAAAATTTATTTGGGGGAGAAATAAATATAATTTAAAATCTTGCCACCAACTTCCCAAAATGATAAAATTGGTTGTTTCTTTCAGTCTTATCAGTGTTTTTCTTGGAGTGTAACATTTTAAATGTGTATGTGGGAAAGGATTATTCTGTTTCTCAAGGGAGCTGTGAATTATAAACAAAATAATTAATACTAACATTGTGTAAAATTAGTACAAGTTACTTCTGTTTAAAAGTACATGATCAAATCTCAAGTCTTATAGGCAAGATTAGAGTTTACAATGTTAGACAAGCCATCAATGTCCCCCCTTTTTCAATATTATATGTGATTTCCTTTTTATTTCCCCCTTTTTCCTATGTAGTTTTAAAATTCCTTTTCATTCTTCTTAATGTCCAAATTTATTCTTTTTTTCATTTATTACATAAATTCCTGTACTGTCCAATTCCTAATCTCCATGAAACTAAAAACAACATACAAAATCTCAAGATCAATAAAGTCAAACCACTTCTCCAAAGCCCATTCTGACAAAATGGTCTTGCCAGTCTGGTGAACTTCTGGAGGAAAAAAAGTTCACCAAATTTGAGCCATGACACAGGATTGTTTCCGGACTAGTACCTCCTGATCTCTCCCAGAACTATGACAAGAGCTGACCATAGGCTAAGGCCAAGTAGGGGCTAATTTAACATATCAAAGGGGCCACTAATGGCTCCTCTCCTTCTTAAGGAAGAAAGGGGGGAGATGTCGTAGACCTTGGGGGACAGGACAAAGAAATGCTGCTCAGAGAAAGCTCAAATATGTGACTTCAGTTCCAAAATTCCAGATTCCACCCCTTTTGCACTCTGATATAGATGATCCTGAGGGAACAGACCAACCCCCATGTGGCCTCAGGAGCTCTCCAGGAAAATGCTAACAACCAGATGACTGCAAAGAAATATGATCCTTGCAACACCCTACCCCAATCTTGTGAGAACTAATGCTTCTTTAGCCTTCGTCATCCTGCCAGAACCGAGGAAACTTTTTGGAGGAGAAGCAAAATGTCTTCTTCCTATACAGTTATGTTGCCTTTTGAAGAAAAGAAAAGCACCTTTAAGAGTACCGTTCAGTCATTTCTCTCAATGGATAAACAAACCAATGTAATGTTTTTTATTTGTTTGTGTAACTAGCTCCTCGGGTTCTTGTTTGTGTGGAGAAAGATCATGTTTTAAGTCACATTTATGCCAAAATATTACAGATTCAAAAAGTTCAAAAGCATTTATGTGTCAGTAGCTTTCAATTCTGAACATTTATTTTTCTTCTTCTCCAGAATGATGCTGGTGGACAACGAGTCCTGGTCAACAAATGGAGCACTTTCAACAAAGCCCGTCTTGTGTGTTCCGTTCCAGGGCCAGATGGCATTGACACACACTTTGATGAACTAGGTGTGACCTATATTCCATAATCACAGTTGGTTGGTTTGTAGAGGATTAGGAATTGATATTTACATTGTGAGGAAAGTGAAACCAAAAGAATGACCAGGGAAGACGTGTGTTCCTACTGGTTCTAACCGGTTCTTTAGAACTGTTAGTAAACTGGTGATGACATCACAGAGCCAGTTCTGTCATTGCCGGTCTGTGGGTGCAGCCATCTTGGATTTGCACATGTGCAGAAGCTAAATTTTGCTTCAGTGCGTGTGCACAAACTATTTTTTGATTGCTGCGGGCTCGTGCCTGGTGCGACCCTGAGTAAACTGGCAGCAAAAGGATCCACAACCCACCCCTGGACCAGGGACATTTAATGCTGTATTAATCCTAAAACTAAGCCAATGGAGATTTGATCAGAGCTTGATCAAAAATCACTTGGAGTTTAAGATTGATGGTACATCTCTGTGTTAGGGACTCATAATCCAAGATCCATGGCCTTGTGCAGCCCCCCAACCTCCCAAGAAAAATTACAATTTTTGGTATAGGAGAAAAAAGGAAATTATTAAATGCATGGATGAAGATTGCATGGATGAAGAATCATATTGATGTTTAATTACATACAAATGAAATCAATTATGGTCTTATTCTGGCTCTGCCCAACCGCCCCACTTTTGGAATGGGGCCTCTTCTCCAGCACAGCATCCACAGACTTGCACAACCTTCACTTCAGGAAAAGTTTGTGTTCCTATGCTAGAGTATGGTGCCATGCAATTTTCTTTTAGGTTGGGCAGTGAAACAAAAAAAGTAAGGGGCGTGCATAAGTGCACTAGAGTGCCTTCTGACCCCTGTCCTATTGTCTCTCCTATATCATATATCTTCTTTTCTATCCCTATATCTTTCTTCTATTCTCTCATCAATTTATTTTATCCTATATTCTCTCTTCTATTCTTTCTCTAATTCTATTTCCTTGAAGGTGTCCTCTATTACCTCCATTGTGTATTATTGTGTATTGGACAAAATAAATTAAATAAATAAATAAATAAAATGGACAGCACAAATATCTTCTAGGCCAGGGATGGGGAACTTTGGCTCTTTTATGACTTGTGGGTTTCAACTCACAGAATTCCTGAGCCAGCCAGGATATTAGAAAAAAACATTTAGAAAAATGTTTGCATAGAGTGAGTGTATTGACAGAACAGTTACAGAACTCATTCGATTATCCACTTTCAACAGAGGACATATTTCTTCTGAGGTCTAAAGATGGCAAGAACCCTGAAGTCTATGCGCTGTTTAGCACTATCAGGTGAGGTGTTTCCATCTATGATTTGTAGTTCTGTCTATAGTTACTTTTAACAGTGAATCTTTTAAAAATTTCCTTAATGAGTTTAAAATTTTTTGTACACCCAATATATTTAATTTATTAGATTTGTATGCCGCCCCTCTCCAGAGACTCGGAGTGGCTCACAACAATGACAACAATGTAAACAAATCTAATACATTTAAAAAACATTTAAAAACCATTATTATAACTATACAACACATACCATACATAAATAATATAAACCCAGGGGCTCAATTTCCCCATGCCTGATGACATAGGTGGGTCTTCAGTAACTTATGAAAGGCAAGGAGCGTAGGAGCGGTTCTGATCTCGGGGGGAGTTGATTCCAGAGGGCTGGGGCCGCCACAGAGAAGGCTCTTCCCCTGGGGTCTGCCAGATGACATTATTTAGTCAACAGGACCCGGAGAAGGCCAACTCTGTCGGACCTAATCGGTCGCTGGGATTCTTGCGGCAGAAGACGGTTCCTAATATATGGTAGTATATATGGTAGTACAGTGATCCCTCGATTATCGAGAGGGTTACGTTCCAAGACCTCTCGCGATAATCGATTTTCCGCAGTATAGTGGTGCGGAAGTAAAAACACCACCTGCGCATGCGCACCCTTTTTCCATGGCCGTGCATGTGCAGATGGGGGAGCCGGGGAGCGATGAAAGTGCGGAATCCGACAAAGATTGCTTTGAATGTCGGCTGCCCCCCCCCAGCGCATCTGGTGCCCTCGCCGCTACCGCCCGCTCCGCCCGATCCACCCCCTCACCGGCTTTTGGACACGGGTCCTCCTGCAGCAGCGCTGCCGAGCAGATCAGCTGCTGGGCGGCCGAAGAAACCTTCCCTGGGTCTTCCCCGCCGCCCACACAAAGGGGAAACCCCGATCTTCGGCTCCTCGCTACTGCCGCGCTGCCGAGCAGATCAGCTGCTGGGCGGCCGAAGAAACCTTCCCTGGGTCTTCCCCGCCGCCCATGCAAAGGGGAAACCCTGATCTTCGGCTCCTCGCTGCTGCCCGCCCGCCGCTTGCCCGCCCGCCCGCCGCTCAAGAGCAAGAGATAGAGAAAGAGAGAGAAGGAAAGAAAGAGATGAGAGAGGGAGGAAGAGAGTGTGAGAGAGGAAGAAGCAAGATAGAGAAAGAAAGAAAGATGAGAAAGGAAGGAAGAGAATGATGTCATCAGGTGGGAAAAACCACGGTATAGCAAAAAAAACGCAGACGTATTTTTAATTTATTATTTTTTGAAAAACCGTGGTGTAGCGTTTCGCGAAGATCGAGATCGCTAAAATCGAGGGATCACTGTATATCCAATTCTTCTTTAGTCAACTTCAGTAGGATTCATATAGTAAGAATTATTTTATCCAAAAAACTGTAATCTCTGGGCATTTATTTATCTAAAAGCATTTTTCCCCTTTCTGAATTGCAACCTAGAGAGATAACAAATAAGTCTGAATGACATTTAAATCCTGTGTTACAAGCCATATTTGGGTAATTTTTTCTCATTACAGCAATGTCTTCCAAGGCTTCGCCATCTGTGTCTATCGTATGACAGACATCTGGGAGGTTTTTAATGGACCATTTGCTCATAAAGATGGTCCCGATCATCAGTGGGCAGCTTATGAGGGCAAAGTGCCTTACCCAAGGCCAGGAGTTGTAAGTATAAGAATAAAGATTATGATTTTCCTGGAAAAAAATGAAGAAAAGAACAATGTATAGGAAGAACAATTTCAATTTATTTCAATTTATTAGATTTGTATGCCGTAATTTGCCATAAAACAAAGAAATTTAAAACATAACATGCAAAATAATGTTTTGTGTGATTATCTAAAACTGCCAGAACTATTCATGTCAGTAGAAATGACCAAAATAAAAATAATCCTCAACTTCTGCAATAAATTTTGATGCATGGAAAGAATCAAGGGACATAATGAAATGGGGGAAAGTGTTGGCTTTCATTCCTGAGAAATAGTATGAAGAGAGCTATTTACTAAAATGATTTCCTTTTTCCTAGTGCCCTAGCAAAACCACCAACCAGCCAAGTCGTCAGTACTCCTCCACCAAAGACTACCCAGATGAGGTACTTCAGTTTGCACGTGCTCACCCCCTGATGAGCAAATCTGTGTATCCACTGCAACGGCGGCCTGTGCTGGTGAAAACCAACCTTCAGCATCGCCTACGGCAGTTAGTGGTGGACCGTGTGGAAGCTGAGGATGGGCATTACGATGTCATGTTCATTGGCACAGGTACAGTGTTCATCATGTGATGTATTGGGGTTCAGCAGCACCTGAACATCTCTCTTCCAAATGGCATATAATGTATATGGAGTTACTTGTCATTATGTAGAAGAATTTGTGAGTTTGAAGATAATCTCCTGACTTTTCAAATCTTCAGATCACATCAAAAGCAACATGAGAAAATATTATTTTACCGAAAGAGTAGTAGATCCTTGGAACAAACTTCCAGCAGACGTGGTAGATAAATCCACAGTAACTGAATTTAAACATGCCTGGGATAAACATATATCAATCCTAAGACGAAATACAGAAAATAGTATAAGGGCAGACTAGATGGACCATGAGGTCTTTTTCTGCCGTCAGACTTCTATGTTTCTATGTTTCTATCCTGACATAGAAAAGAGGTCTTGGGTAAAATGCCGGTAAATGGAGAAGCCAACTTTTGCTATGCATTGAAACAAGGCCTGTGCATCATGTTTGGCTGAATTCAGAATAGAAGTGAGCCATTTGGACCAATTTGTGAAGCAGTTAGAACTACACTGTGATCACCATGAGGGACTCTGAATGATTTGGCATTTTTGGCACTATAGGAAGTTTGCCCCATACCAGCAAAATAGAACATTTTCAGCTTTTACTTATTCAGGAGGATAGAAATGGTGAAGGAGGTGGATGGATTTGAGTGGATCACGCATGTGTTTTCTTTAGACAAAATACTTCTTCAGGGAATCTCCAGTTACAGTGTTGTGTGGGAGGGATGTTCAAATTTGTCTCCCATTAAAGGCTCCTTTCTTTAAAAATGTGTCTTTTTGCTTAATGTGTTTCAAAATGTAGGCCCCATTCAATGGTGAGAAGAACAATAGTTGGCAAAGTACTAGAAATTGTTTCCACCTCAGGGTCGGAGAATGAGAAAAATAAATAAACTGTTTAAATTACCATTTCATTTTTTTAAGGTGGAAAGTTGAGCATTGAAAAATAGTTACTTTTTAAATTAGCATTTCCACAATAACTTTTCAGTGTAAAAGATTCAACATCAGAAAGAATAAAGATGACTCAGGGATGCAAAGGAAAGATCCAAAATCACTTATTAGTAGCATAGTGTATCTTGTAGTATAAAACTAGGAGTCAGATTCTAGGCTACTTGCTGTTCAAGAGCAGCTTTTGAAAAAGTTCCCAATGAGTTTTGTCTTCGGAGAGGGGCGGCATACAAATCTAATAAACTATAAACTATATTAGGCAACCTCAGGGATTGCCTTGTTTCAATACACTTTCTCTCCTTCTTCCCTTTTAGAGGCTGGCTCCATATTGAAAGTCATAGCCCTACAAAGAGGAAATTTTGCTGCTGTTGAAGAAGTCATTTTGGAAGAACTTCAAGTGTTTAAGGTGCAGTAAAAAAAAAGCAGTATATATGTGAGTTTCATGTATATAGATCAGCAATCCTGGCTTTCTAATTTTTATTATATTGCATATTATTTGGCTTTCACTGTTTTCTTGCATAGCATTTGCGTGTGTTCCTCTGACAAAGTCCATACAGTCCTATGCGGAACACTTTTGTGCCTGATTACTACTTAGCTTTATAATTTTAAATTTTAAGGTGTTTTACGTAATCATCCTAAACACAAAATATATCCCATTTCTTTTATTTTAAAAAAAATCTGTATTAAATTAGAAGACTATCTTGGTAAGTGAAAAATTGTATTTTATAAATCTAGATACATATGTAGTGTATATATGTATATATACATACACTACATAAAGGAGCTATAATAAATGTAACCATAAAATGAATACTGCAGTAATTATTTAAGCCTGCTTTTAGACTTGGTTTCCTATGTGGCTAATGAACTTTCATGGATAATAGGACCTTGCCCTGCTTTTTAGATAGCCCAAGATCCTTGTTGGAATTTGCCGTTCTGTTTGATCCACTTTTTCTCAGGATAAAAGAGACCATAGAAAGTATACTTATTTATCTCCAATAGCCCCAATTTTTACGGAAAGTTTAATGTTCAAACAAGTGATTTGTCCAACTGGCATTTGTGTACACACGTTTGTTTTGGTGAGAAAATATCTGGGATAGTAATGATCATCTACGACTATTAAAAATACATAAATGTGGAGTCATAGGAAAGGGTTGGGAGTCATTTTGGTGACATACTTTAGCTGAATTGCCATGTCTTCATGTCCTCCAGATACCAGTCCCCATCACTGAGATGAAAATTTCTGTGAAACGGGTAAGTAATAAATGAATTATAAAAATGAATCACCCACCTCTATCCATTTGTGCTTTTACTATAAAATTCAAATTAATATTTAAGCTAAGCATAGTCATTCACGCTTTCATTACCTCCAACAAATTGTAATTTTCCAAAATATTCTATTGGTTGAATTTTCTGCAGCATGGCTATAGATGAATTTTAAAAATCTTAAATGCTTACTACAGGAAATTGGACAAAGCAAGTAATTAATTAACAAACAAGGTTCCTTCGGAATGTAACACAATGTTTAAATGGTTTTGACAAAGAGAACTTGCTACTGGGACAAATGGTAAACACAAATTCAGGAGCAGTTTGAAAAAAGATTGCTCTTCAAAAATGTAAAACCCCAAAATCACTGTATAAAAGCAGGTACAAAATAATGAAGGTTTAAAGTTTAATTTAGTCATGGGGAACTATGACAAGTCATGGTTCCAAAATATTAGAGTTAAAGTTAAATAATAATATAACCTATACTCATTTTTGTCATTTAATTCTATATTAACCTTCAATAAAGCAGAAAAATAACATTTATTTCAGATTTTAATAATTTTTAAAGAAAGTTATGCAATTATTTATATTTGGCAAAAAAAAATGAGATAGGAATCTATGAAAGTATTTATATTAGTGAATAAATAAGATAGTTATGAATATATAAACCAGATCAGTATAATTTAAAATAAAACTTCATCATCTTCAAATAAATGAGAAATAGAAATAGAAAATAGAAGTAGGGATAGGATAGGATAGGATAGGATAGGATAGAATAGAATTCTTTATTGGCCAAGTGTGATTGGACATACAAGGAATTTGTCTTGGGTGCATGTGTACATAAAAGAAAAGAAAAGAAAAGATACATTTGTCAAGAATCTTGAGGTACAACACTTAATAATTGTCATAGGGTACAAATTAGCAATTAGAATACAATATTAATATAAATCGTAAGGATACAAGCAACAAGTTACAGTCATACAGTCATAAGTGGGATGAGATGGGTGATAAGAGCGATGAGAAGACTAATAGTAATAGTAATGCAGCCTTAGTGAATAGATTGACAGTGTTGAAAGTTCGCCAGGGTAAAGCAAATGCAATAAAGATATTAAGTTCTAATGAGATCAAGGAAAGTTGAGATGCCCGTTCCAAAAGAATCTCTGACTTCACAACAAATATTTATACCGAAACAGGGAACCATCACAATATAATTTATCTTCCTCCAACCTAGCATTATCCAACTCTGTTGAATTCAGTAGCCATAATCTCAGATAGACTGGGAATCCTGTTTGTAAATCATGGGTTGTGTAGTCCAACATTTCAATGGGCGCTACATTGGGGAAAACATGTCCCTGCTTTATAAACAGCGGACATCTTCCCAATTATTCTTCAATAGTCATTGATATGAAAATTAGGAATATGAAGTCATTATTTAAATCACAAATTTCTATTTTTAATTTGATCTGTGAAAAATATTAACTGTAACTTGATACTGCAGATAGTAATTATCTCAAGGCATATGTAATGTGGCTTCTTTCTATATGTCTTGACTTCTAAGACCTGTGACGTTAGTGAGAAGGTTTTCTTTGACATGAACGTATATACGATCATATATACGATCAGTTTCAATTCTGAATGGCCATAAATAATGTCATAACATATCAAGGAAACTCTGGGAATTCCAAAGCCATTTAATTTTACTGCTCTTCCAAATGCTGTAACTCAAGAAGGTTGATGACACAGCTGTGTATATTTTCATTCAGGGGACCAAATTCAGTATAGAAAAAAGGAAGATGGCAATTTAGATCAGGAAAAATATAGTATGGGGTAGAGGTGAGGGGAAGAGACTGAAGAGTGCTTCCCAGAGCCATTGTTCCCATGAAATTTGACACTTCTGCACTTGTTTCTACAGCAAGAGGGCAGGTGCTGTCTTACTGTGAAATATCGGCATGAGTCTTGGCAGTGGTTTGCTCTCTAAGCTTGTTTCAATTTAGTTTCTGAACATTTCATTACCAGACTAGGTAACATCATCAGCAGGATTTTCTTATCCTATTCCCCTTTCGCTTGCAAATAACCTGTGTGACAATTTGGTCAGTTGGTCATGTGATTGGTTGTTCGTTTGGAGCTATATTTAAATTCTGAACAGCTGATTGGTTCTCTTGTTGATTGGTCCTGTGTTCAATATATATCAGTGTTCTTGCCCACTGACCAGTAGGGTAGGAAAAGAAAAAAATAGTTCAGTCACGATTGGCTCCCTAATTTTGTCTAGGTCCTAAAGGAGCAAACATTTGCAGTTCCCCCTTTCACAGCAATGCCTCTCACTGTTTCCAATGTCCATGTTACTAATATGCTGATCCACCAAGGCTATCAGACATCTAAGGACAGAAGAACAATCATAGTAGAAGAGAACTGAGTGTTCTGCAAAGCCAGAGCTGAAAATGCTGCGACAATGGCATCCACATATGTCTGCCCAACATGAACATTTCATGCCTGTATAGGCCTTACCAGCCACCTGTGGACACATTGTGGATAGCCCAAAACCTGTTAGATGTCAAGGTCCACTTTGAACACAACATCATTATCATGTTATTATGACTTGAGATAAAGCAAGGGGTGGAACTGAAAAATTAAATTATCTAGAAAGCCTAGTCTTTTTAATTTAAAAACATATCTAGAACAAAAGCATATCACCAAGTTTGTGGCAGGACATTTCTTCCAGGACCTGTAAGACTTTGGCAATGGGAAATAAACACATAGTTGAGGATGTAGGAATTGACCCTCAGTGGTATGGGCAGTGGTGGGCTACGAGCCGGAACGCTAAATTGTGGTCGCTGCCACAGCTCGTAAGTTTTTGCACCTGTGGAGGTAGCAAAATCATGCATGGAGCCGCAGATGCGCCCATGTTTCGATGAGGGTTTTTTGCTTCTGTGCATGCTGTGCACCTGTGGCTCCATGTGCAATTTTGCTATCTCTACAAGTGCAGCAGCAAAATTGTGCTGGCCCCACAAGAATTTACGAACCGCGGCAGCAAGTGCAATTTAGCATTCCGGCTCATAGCCCACCGCTGGGTATGGGGGAAGTAATGAGTGAAGGCTCACTTGAGCCCAGGAAATGAGTCAGGGAGTTTGCCCCCTCCCTCACAATTCCCATCAACAGCAGCACATTCCAGCAAACACTATACATTTTACTGAACCACTTCCATTTTACTGTATTCCCATTTTACTGAACCAAAACACCACTAGCAGTAGGCAGCCTTTTCTCCATACAAGCCAGTCTCCTAAAATTAAGCAGTTTGGAGAGGAAATTCTGATAGAGACAAAAAATGTCCCAATAGAAGATAATATCTGTTACTCAGAGCTGAAGTGTAGAGTCCTGGGCACTCTCTGGGCGTGGTTATTTACTTGCAGACATTTCATTACCCAACCAGGTAATATCATCAGTGTTAGTGAGTGGGGAGTTTGCTTCCTGTTTTAAAAAACGCCACCAATTTCACTCTGTGCTTTATTCCTGTCATCAGCATGAGGCTGCTAGTAAAAATACCAGCTCCAAGGTGATTTGGTGCCCCTCTTATTAACCCTGCTTTGGTTTGCTTTGACAGCAAATGCTTTACGTGGGCTCACGGGTTGGTGTTGCCCAAGTGAAACTGCATCAGTGTGAGACTTACGGGACCGCCTGTGCAGAATGTTGCCTGGCACGGGACCCGTATTGTGCCTGGGATGGTCTCACTTGCACCAGATACCAAGAATCGGGCAAACGTCGCTTTCGCAGGCAAGACATCCAGAATGGAAACCCCATGCACCAGTGCATGGATCAAAACTTAACAGGTGAAGAAACTCAGGAACATCTGTTTAAAGCAATGGGGTGGAATGGGCTGGCTTTTCCGGAGGGGGTGCCTGCCATATTCTTGGATTTCAAGAACACTGGAGAGTTTGATGGCAGCATTAAGATCAGTTACAAATAGGTAAGGGGCCTGCTGTGTTACCACTAATAATTACCGTGGGATCAGACATTTTCACTGGGACATGGGTCAGATTTTAGCTTTGGACGGCACCTATCTTATGAAAACGTAAACATAAAACCATAATCTTCACTGGAATATTGGGAAAGAGACGAGACCTTGGAGTCTTTGGCATCTTGAATTAATCCTGCAAAGATACTGGTAATTTTGACTCCGTACTTGGTGCTTTGGTGTTTTCAAATGATGAACTTTGATAGTAGAGTAGGATAGGACAGGACAGGACAGAAGGAGTTGGAAGGGACCGTGGAGGTCTCCTAGTCCAACCCCCTGCTTAGGCAGGAAACCCTATGTCATTTCAGATAAATGGTTGTCCAATCTCTTCTTAAAAACATCAATTTTGTTTTTTTGTAGTGGATGACTTTGACAGCATTGAGGAGAAGGTGGTGTATGGGACGGAGCACAACAGTACCTTCCTAGAGTGTATCCCCAAGTCACCCCAAGCTGCAGTGCAATGGTTTGTACGCAGGTCTCCCGAGGAGCTAAGAGATGAGGTGAGGCAATTTTCTTTATATCTTCTCCCTCTAAGTATTCACAAACATATGCTCTCCCATGTAAATATGCAAGTCATCTTAGCACTTTATTGTTCCTGCTGTTTCTGGCGCATAAGTACCACATTTTTTGTCTTGATTGTTTTCTTACAACAGATATTGGTTATATAGAGCATTGTGGGGGTCTGGGAGATCTTTATTTACTAAACTTCAGTCTGAAATACAGCTGTAAAAGCTGAAAATCTCTGTCAAATGTACCCCTTCCCATTCTGTTCCATGTCTGCGAATAAGATTGCCTTTCTCTCCAGGCTGTAAGTACATATGCTTGGTTACCGAAGATGAACCGATAAAGGTCTCTTCAACCTCTTCCAGTCATAAGGCTGAGCTACTCTTGCATCTGGTGGATATGATCTGCTCTCACTCCTCAATATGTTTTTTTCTTAAATTTTTGGCTTTATCTGGACTAGGGAAAAAACGTGATTTGTATCCGGACTTGAATAAAAGAAAATAGATCGTGTAACTGAGCCTACTAAATATAAAGCGTTTTCTTCTCTTGATTTGTACCTCCTTTTCAACGAGGCAATACAATAGCTTGGAATGTCTTCTGTCAATAAACTACTCACAGCCATCATTGCCAAGACAGTGGTCCAAAGAGAAGGAAGTACAGTTCTTATGGACCCTACTGAATGTAAGATGGATAGAGCTTAAATAACATGAAACAGCTGTTGTGGGCCTTCAAGTCTTGGAAGCTATTTTTATAACTGTTCCCTACACCCCAGCTCTGATAATATGGGTATGTGAGTTGTTTAAGGCTTTACTAAGTGACCCTGGTCTCCTTAAGGAGGCATTCAGTGAGTTTGCTAAAACAGCTGAATTGATTACTGATGCAGCCTGAAGTCTATGGCAACAAGAGTGTTAATTTGCAGATGGCTGGGGTTCTGACATTGGCAAATTGACCATCAGTCAAGAACTACTTTGGCAGGCAAGCTCTCTGTGGGAAAGAGATTGTTTGGGAAGATTATTGTTGTGATGTTGGTAGAGAGTATAGTAAGAAGAGGTACTTACCATCTGCAACTAAGAAGGAAAATGCCATATACTTAAAAGATTGATAGCCTTTCAGGCTATAAAGTAATATTCAGCTTTTTTTCCTACTGAAAGAAACCAAGGAAATAGACATTGAGGATCTTGCGTATTAAGTATTTCAGCAAGAGCAGTTGAAGTAAAGGAGAGAAGATGGGGAATGAAAAACTCTTAACTCAGAGCTCATTGTAGGAGTGTGTGCGTGTGTGTTTGTTTGAGTGTGTGCTTGTGTGTGTGTGGTGTGTGTATGGGGGTATTCTCAAAAAGTTTGGATATCTGGGAATGGATTTACAGGGACAAATCCCAGTCAAGGATCAACTGAGGAAAGGTGAGATTGGCTTCCTTTTTCTTTGAATTTTATAGTGTAGTTCTCAGCTAAGAAATATTTGGTGATAGATTTGGCGATAAAGGGTATACATTTTAGAGCAGTGAAATATCTCAGAAAATACTTTGGCAGAAAATACTTTCAGAGTAATTATTTAAAGAATTATGCATATATTATTTTTTCATTGCAAATTCTTTTTAAAAAACAATGCACAAAAATGTGGCTAAAAGATGAACTCATTAACTACATAAAATATTTAATAAAACAGACTGAACTATCCAACAAGTTCTTAGAATATTGAATCATAGCAAATGACTTATTAATCTCCCCTCACTATTAAATCCAAAATTCCATTTATTTTTAACTTGTACTCAAAGCATGAAAGATAAACTTACATTATTTCTGTGCAAATGGTGGTCCATCCTTATAAGAAAATAATAATAATTTAGGAAGTATAGACTCTCCAATTAATTAATTTTGAAGCAGGTCTCTGGAATAGTGGCACAGCCTTGCTTCTCTCTGCTATGGATACTTAAATCTTCAGGCCTGATTTCAGTGGTTTGGAATACATATATATTATGGAGTGGCTCCCAGTAAAATTTTGTAGCTTTCATTGTTGCTTCAAAGTGTGATGATTTGGGGAATACTTTCCCACAAATTCTTTTGCCATAATCACAATTTTTTTTTATCAAATCACAGCATAGAAACTGGAGTAAAAATTACAAAATTATTAATAAAGTTGCCTTTACAATATGTGTAAGTACTGTGGAAACCAGAGAAATATCATGCAAGCAAAATGAAGGACAGTCTATGAATATTTAAAATAAAAAAGCCAAAGAATTATTCTACATAATATAAATAACATGTTATTGACTTTAGAATAGAATAGAATAGAATTTTATTGGCCAAGTGTGATTAGACACAAAAGGAATTTGTCTTGGTGCACATGCTCTCGGTGTACATAGAAGAAAAGACAAGTTCATCAAGAATCATACTTTACCACTTCATGCTGAATTCTACTACACCCTAAATACTTATTTGTAATGGCAACTAGACTTCAAGGAGAGGGTTTACTTCCTGATGTTATCTGCATGTAGATCAGGGGTGTCAAACATACGTCATCACACTGGCATCGTGTGTCGTATCGCGACTAAACTGGGTGTCGGCAGAGCGTGACGCATCTGGCCTGCAGGCTGTGAGTTTGACAGCCCTGTTGTAGATTATTTAGTAAATTATCCCACCTTTATCACTTTATAAGTTACTGAAGGCAGAAAAGATACCCAGTGCTTCATTTTTTTCTCCTCTTTTTTCTCCAACCTCAATAACAACCCAGTCAGATGGGTTGACTGAGAATGACTGGCCCAAAGTCAGTCAGCTGGCTCTCTTGCCTAATATGGGACTCATGGTCTCCTGGTTTGTAGGCCTTAATCACTACACCAAACAGTTTGATTCTTGGAATTTATTTATTTGTTGGATTTATATGACGCCCCTCTCTGAGGACTCAGAAATTGCTATTTCAGGGAGTGTGGTGAGGAATTATTAACTAAACTGAAAATAAGGAAGTCCCCCGCACACGCACACCCCTTGCTGTGTGAGGTCTTTCTCCTCTTTTCCCAGGCAAGTCTAATTTCCAGTAAGTGAAGTGATAATACACAATGATTGGAGAAGAGGGAGGGGGGTTTGAGCAATTGGGATATAGAAGGTGGGAACTGATAAGTAAACACAGCTGCTGAGTTCCATTCCAAAACCATCATTTGCTAATAAGGACAGCGCTGGTATCTCCTGAGGGTGCTGTGGTGTCAGACCTCCTCCCTCGTCTCCCTTCAACTTTCTGAAGGACCACACAGATGAATGGAATGTGCTGTTCCTGCTGGGCTCCTTGTTCTTTGTATAAAACAATAAATACAAGTCGATCGTTAAAAAGAAGGGAAGAAATTAACACGTTGTACAAACACTATCTCCTGTTTTTAGTTCAGTTTCAGTATGAGGTGTTTCCCTTTATAAGGTGGGGCTTGTGTCAGGAAACTCAGCTGGAATAGATTCCTGCAGGTGAAAGATGTTGGAAGGAGGCGGCCATTTTGAGATGGAGCCTTTGAACAAAAGGGATGTAACCAGTGGTGGGCTACGAGCCAGAACGCTAAATTGTGCTCGCCGCCGCAGCTCATAAGTTCTTGTGGGACCAGCGCGATTTTGCTGCTGCACCTGTGGAGGAAGAAAAATCGTGCACAGAACCACAGGTGCGCCCATGTTTCGGTGAGGTTCACACATGCCAAAACATGGGCACACCTGTGTGCAATTTTGCTGCCTCCACAGGTGCAGCAGCAAAATCATGCTGGCCCTGCAAGAACTTATGAGACGCGGTGGCAAGCGCAATTTAGCGTTCCGGCTCTTAGCCTACCGCTGGCTGTAACTGAGTATTGCTAGCATTTTTGGAATGGCCCACCTGGCTTTAGGGATTGCTATCTCCCTAGAAAAATTCCTTCTAGGCCAGGGATGTCAAACTCCTGTCGTCACCGCATTGTCACGTGATGTATTGGGACTTTCTTCCCGTTTGCTAAACCAGGCGTGGATGTGACCAGCGCACGATGCATCCCACCCACAGGTCGGGAGTTTGACAGCCCTCTTCTAGGCACTACTGCTATCCAGCATCCAACTAAGAGTAGGTCACCTGAAGGATTCACAGCCCCAATGGCAAAGAAAGGATTAGACTGTAATTAGAACATTTTTATAGATGGGGACATTTCAAAACTAGAGAAAGGTTTTCATTTATTGAAAATTGCCAGCCATCAAAGGAGTCTGGCACTATTTGAGAGAAAGACAAGACTTTTGGGTCAGGATGAGCAGCATGGTTTGGGAAAAATGTAAAGCTTGATTGGATGTTTTCAGAAGCTCTAATACAAAAGTAGATGAAATAGTGGAAATGAAATGGAAGCTTTCTTTTGAACAGCTCTGATCTTAAGGGCAAATTTTAATATATCTATCAGATTGCCTGGATATTCCAGTCTCTGGGCACATTCTCTACCAGTATCTTCAGCATTTAGAAAGTGTAATTCTATTTTTCTTTCTTTCTTTCTTTCTTTCTTTCTTTCTTTCTTTCTTTCTTTCTTTATTTTCTTTTTTCTTTCTTTCTTTTCCTTCCTTCCTTCTTTCTTTCTTTTTTCTTTTTTTCTTTCTTTCTTTGTTTTTTCTTTCTTTCTTTCTTTCTTTCCTTTTTTCTTTCTTTTCCTTCCTTCCTTCCTTCCTTCTTTCTTTCTTTCCTTTTTTCTTTCTTTTTTCTTTTCCTTCCTTCCTTCCTTCCTTTCCTTTCTTTTTTCTTTCTTTCTTTCTTTTCCTTCCTTCCTTCTTTCTTTCTTTTCTTTCTTTTTCTTCCTTCCTTCCTTCCTTCTTTCTTTTTTTCTTTTTTTCTTTCAATTATAAAAATCTTTGGATTCTCAGAGTCACATCAGTTATGTGAAATAAGCTTTTAAAGTTCTGCCTTGGTTACTTAATGGGGTGAAGCAAGATGCATTCCACACCACTGGAATTTCTACACATACCCATACTATTGTCACTTTATCACACAGTTCAAGCAAACTATAATATATGTCAGGAAAGATGTTAATCACAGCATATTCACAAATCTGCTTGGGTTGTTTTGTCCCTAAGGAAGACTGGGTCCACTTTTGTGAGAAAGTTTGCAGCCCAGCCATTACCCAATTCTTGTCATCCTGTGGCATCTTGATTAAATCAAACTGAATTTCTTGAAAACTCTTTAGTTTCCTAATACTGTTGGGTTTTTTCCCCCTGGCTCTTCCAGGTGAAAACAGATGAACGGATCATGAAGACAGAATACGGCTTGTTGTTTCGGAAAGTCTTTCGTCAGGATACTGGAACTTATTACTGCAGGTCTCAGGAGCAGGGCTTTACTCAGACCGTCACCAAAATCGTTTTGGAAGTGGTTGAGAATGAGCAGCTGGAACACATTTTCCAGAGGGAGCAGGGGGAGGAGCTTTCTCGCCCTCCGTGCCGAGTTTCCAATCTCCGCCTGCTGCATGGACAACGATTGTGGTTCAAAGACATCATGCATCTGATCGGCTATGCCAATCTGCAGAGGATGGAGGAGTACTGCGAGCGCGTGTGGTGCGGAGATCGGCCCCTGTGGCATAAAGGCAAGCTCCCAAAGAGCAAGAACCTGCTGGAAGGTGGCAAAAAGGGAAGAGGCAAGCAGCCCGGTGACCGAAACCGGGTGCCCAGGCAAGCGGTGGCCATTGAAGGGGACATGGAGGCAACGCTTGGCAAAAGCATCCCTTGAATTAAAATCCACCCTTCTAAAACTGTCCTTGCCCTAATGGAGGCCCCCTTGTCCTTGCTGAACAACTGAGCCTATTGACCTCCCTTCCTTCTATCAAAATGCTGGAGATTTAACAAATACCAAAGTATTGTTTTCAGTATGGACAACTTTGTTTACTTTACAACTGTGTGTGTTTGAATTTCTACTTTGGACTTAATTGGGGATTCGTAACGTGAAGCCCGGCGTAACAACACGGTATCAAATCTAAGAAAGGATGGAGGTGGCCTTACTCATCATAGTGTGTGTTAAATGCTGCCATCCCTTAAACCTCATGTTCAGTACGGCTGAGCTACATGAACCAGAAAAGAAGCCGTAAGGATCTAACTATGTGGTTGGGAGACTGTTACCAAAAACCAAGGAACAGCAGTACCCGTTCCTCTTACAAGACTGAGAAGAAACAGTGTGGAGCTGAAAAGAATAGATATATATATTAATGATAGACATCATGATCTATGGAATATTTTAAAAAATTGTTTAAACTGCTAAAAAACTACTAAGCTTTCATCAGCCCCTGTAGACTTTGTCAGAGTGTAAAATCCCCATTGAAGAGATGCTTGCTTTTATAGAATGCTGCTCAATTTAGTCATTGCACACATAATAGGACCACCCTCTTTCTGCCCTCCTGTAATTATTTTGTTGTTTCTTCCTTAGTCATGCTGACAGATGACAATGTGATTTCTATTGTCTCTTTCCCCCTTGGTGTATTGCCCCTTTCTCTTCCTGGTGGGGTAGCTTTTTAGTAGTTTTAAATGAATTTTTTAAACGTTCCAGAGATTGCAATGTCTATCGCTTCTTTATCTGTAACTATACCTGGAACTCATATTTTTAGGACAATTCTTTATATACATACACACACACACTTCTGGAGGTGACAAGGATCAGCTGTAGATAACAAACAACACAGTCACCCCTTTGAAGGAACAGATGTTGCTCCCAGTGACTTATTCTCCTTCTGCTACAGGCTGGGTATGGGTGTGACCATTGAACTGTGTGTATCATGGTACCTGGAGGCGCAAAGCAGATCGTTACAGCACTTTCCATCCTCTTGTTTTTCCCTCGTTCTTCCCAACAGGCCAAAAGAAATGTCAGTTCCTTGGGCATGTGAGTTTCAAAAAGGCCAGTTATGTTTGCAATAGGATTTGACTCTAGTGCTCATTTATGCCACATGTGCCTTTCTCATGCATTGTCTTTCAAATAACCAACAGTTGGAGGCAAAACTAAACCTCACAAAGAAACAAGCAAATAAAGAATCAGAAACCTCAGGGGTAACATTCACCAGACATCCCCCCCACTCCCCAAAAAATCTACGCAGCTCCCATTACATCCCTAGATTTTTCTCAGCAGATATTTCAGTAGGGAATGAATGACAGAAAAGCAGCTAAGTTTTTGTTTTTCTCAGCCCCCACTTCTGTAATTTCCCACCACCACCAACTTCTGTCGAAAAGCAGAGGAACCATTAGGCCAGTGATGGCGAACCTTTATTCCCTTGGGTGGCGAAAATGTGAGTGCACGCCCTGTCGCATGCGCACGAGTGCCAACACACATAATGTGGTGCCCCTCCCATATGTCTCCCCTGCACATGTGTGCACGCCCTCCCTGTTTTGGTGTCACATCCCAAAACAGCAGTGGGAGAGGGGAAAAGCCTCTTTCCCAAAATGAAGGGGGGGAGCCTCTTTTCCCAAGTGGAGCTGGGAGGGGGAAGCCTCTTTCCCCAAACAAAGCTGGGCTGGAGAAAAAGCCTCTTTCCCAAAATGGAACTGGGAGGGAGAAAAAAACCTTTCTCAAGCAGAGCTGGGAGGGAGAAAAGGCTCTTTCCCCAAACAGAGTTAGGACGGGGGAAAAGCCTTTCCCCAAACGAAGCTGGGTGGGAGAGAAAGCCTCTTTCCCAAAATGGAACTGGGAGGGAGAAAAGCTTCTTTCCCCAAACAGAGCTTGGGGTGGGGGGAGCCTCTTTCCCCAAATAGAGCTGGAATGGGGGGAAAGTCTCCCTTCCTCAAACAGAGCTGGGAGGGGAGGAAAGTCTGTGTGCCCAAAGGGTGGAATCTCCAGAGATCTGGGAAGGCACACGCTGCAGAAAGTGAGGAGAAAGCATGAACTTGTCTGAACCGAAAATCAGCTGGCCGGTGGGAGGCCCTCATACATGTGCAGTGGAGCTGAGCTGGTCAATGGCTCACATGCCTGAAGAGAGGGCTCTGCGGGCTACTTGTGGCACATGTGCCATAGGTTTGCCGTCAGAGCACTAGGCTAACCTGAGCCACGTAATGTACTGTAAGTTTGGTTTACCTATTCCTGAGCGTTCTATATTTTGCTTGCCAGTATCTTATCCTATCCAGGAAAGCCTGACTTCTCTACACCACTTCTGACTAATTTCGTTGACTTTTTCTTGGCCTGTACCATCCACCACCAGAGGCCCATACGAGCCTTGGCCTTAAATAAGTGTTGCCTTTCATGGACTTGTATTAATTCCTTTGTTTTAAAGATTGACAGCTAAAGGAAAACTCACAGTTTGTTCAACAAATAAATTAAATATTACATAGCAAGCTCTGACTTGGGGCTAATTTTACACCTGTTTCTCTTGACTTTCATTAGCCTAATGAATAGTTCAGGACAAGGTGGCCCTGGGATTGAAATGTCTCATTGAAACGGTTACTAGGTAGCGCACTGATTTCTTTCTAGCATTACTAGTCCAGAGCAAGGGTTCTCAACCTTTTTTTCAGTTGCTGTTCACGGTCTCTCATGAGTACAATTTATCTCTGCAATCCCTTTCATGGTTTCGGTTAGCTGCCTATTTTTGCCATCTGCAATGTTTATTAATCTGAACTGTGTTGTGTAATATAATTGTCTTTATAACATTAAGACAAAGTCATTGGTACGAGCTGCCAAAATGATTAATTCTATGCAGACATAATTGTAATTGCCAAGAAAATATATATATATATATATATATATATATATATATATATATATATATATATATATTTATTTATTCTTGGCAATTACAATTATGTAATTGTTTTCGTAATTTCTGGCGACATTTATATATGTGTGTGTGTGTGTGTGTGTGTGTTTTATGTCGGATCACCCTGGTATATTGAAGGAACATCACAGCTCCTTTTTGCCTCTAGGCCCAACCCAGGGCCATTTCAAGGCAGTTAATTTATTCATAGCCGACAACTATATTCTGTATGTATCACATGTTTTTTGCTGAAATTTTTAAAATTAAGGGAGACTAGGATGGCACCATTTCGGCCTTGTTCTGGCCTCATCAGCTAGCCACACCCTTACTGGGATTTGATCCGGCAGCTTCTGCCTTGTAAGGCAGAGAATTAACAGCTGAGCCACCAGACCTGATATATATTAGATTTGTATGCTGCCCCTCTCCTCAGACACAAAAATATGCAATACGTAGCAGCAGCAGCATGATCTCTCTCCCCTCCCCAGAAATAATGGCATGGTCTCATGATGGACCCCATTGAAAACTGCTGATCTAGAGTGCAGAAAACAATGGTCAGGTTGCTGCGAGTTAGTGAATTGGCTAGGGGGTATGAACAATTTCTAGGCAAACTGGCCAATATCAGTGACCTGTTCCAAAGCAAATGGACAGATACTGATGCAGATCATTGTTCTTTTAGGATTCCTTCCAGATAATGATTTATTGCAGATGGTTCTGATTTCCAAGTGGGCGAGCCCTTCCATCCTCCAAGAAATAAAAACAAACAAGATAATATCCAACAACCAGCATGGGTTTGTCAGAAACAAATCATGTCAAATCAATCTCATATCATTTTTCAACACCATAACCAAATCAGTAGACCAACGCAATGTAGTTGACCTCATATACTTGGACTTCAGCAAAGCTTTTGATAAAGTAGATCACAATGTCCTAATCCACAAATTAGAAAAAAATGGGGTAGACTACAACACATGCAGATGGATAAACAGTTGGCTGACCAACTGCACCCAACGAGTTGTCCTCAACGACTCCAAATCCTCATGGAAGAAGGTAGGCAGTGGGGTACCACAGGGTTCTCTCCTGGGCTCTGGGCTCTTCAACATTTTCATCAATGACCTAAATGAGGGAATAGAGGGGGAACTAATCAAATTTGCAGATGACACCAAGCTGGCAGGGATCGCCAACACCCTAGAGGATAGGCTCAAAATACAAAAAAACCTAGGTAGATTAACACTGTGGCCCCAAACTAACAAAATGATGTTCAACGTTGAGAATAGTAAAGTCCTTCACCTAGGTAGAGGAACCCTACTTAGCAGTAGTGACTGTGAAAGGGATCTCGGAGTCTTGGTGAATAATCAACTAAATATGAGCCAGCAATGCGCAGCAGCAGCTAAAAAGACCAACATAATCCTAAGCTGTATCAACAGGGGGATACACTACAAGACCAGAGAGGTATTAATACCACTCTATAACACCCTGGTCAGACCACATCTGGAGTACTGCATTCAATTGTGGTCACCACACTTCAAAAGAGACGTTGAAACTCTGGAGAAGGTACAGAAAAGAGCAACCAAAAGGATTAGGGGACTAGAAACCAAGACTTATGAGGAGAGATTACTGGAACTGGGCATGGATGGGCTAGAGAAAGGAAGGACCAGGGGGGACATGATAGCAGTCTACAGGTACTTGAGAGGTTGCCACAGAGAGGAGTGGGTCATGCTGTTTTCCAGGACACCAGAGGGCCAGACGAGGGCCAGATGAGGAAGCTGACCAAGGAGAGATTCAACCTAGAAATAAGGAAGAACTTCCTGATGGTCAGAGCGATCAACCAGTGGAACGGCCTGCCAGCTGAGGTTGTAAACTCCCCAACTTTGGACATTTTCAAGAGGAGATTGGGCTGTCATTTGGCTGGGGTGCTGTAGGATTTCCTGCTTAAGCACAGGATTGGAATTGATGACCTTCAAGGTCCTAAATAAACAAACAAACAAATAAATAAATAAATATTGTATGGGATCAAAGAAAGAAGGAAAAACTGCAGGGGCACCACACCCACATGTCTATAATTTTACGGTATTTTACATTTTCAATGTAAAAAGTTTAATAAAAATTAATTTAAAAAAGAAGAAAAGCACAAAAAGAAAGTATGCAGACAGAATAATCGGAACAGAAGAGGAATTCTTATAAAGCAGATTAGCAGGTGCAATTGGGCAGCCTCTCAAGCTTCCAAATTCATTCAAAATTCATCTTCACTATCATCATCACAACCTTCACCCTGGCTTATTTTATTTTATATCCAGGGGCCATTGGGTTATATGGAGACAATGAGCTCATCTTCAGGTCTTTCTAACTGGGGGGATGAAGGTGCTACCAGTTGCCAACCGCTATTAGAACATGTGTTCCCAATGATGGTGCTTTCATCTCATCCCCAGCCTGCTATGTGTCTTTATTCCAATGTATATGTAGAGACAAGGAGAGACTGGTTCGAATGGGAACTGTGGAAGGGATTTCCATTCTCTCTAGTATGCAAGATTGGGTTGCCAGTGCTGAGTGCTGCTTTTCATATTAAACTTCTTAAAGTTTTTTTTCTTGCAAAAAGATATTGTGAGATGAAGGGCACAAGCGGTATCAGAAGGACGTTTAAATATACTTTTCAGCTCTGATAACAGCATGGAAGTCTTTCATCTTCCGAAGAAGGTTTTTAGCCAGCTTCCTCAAACAATTGTCATTGATATGCCTGGAATAATATATATTCATATTAGTTACTTTTTACCAACTGACCAGGCCTTCATCTTTTTTAAATTGCTGTTTAAATAATGGCTGCAGCAGAGAAGATAAGCTACATGAAGGTGGCAGGAGAGGTGTTCATTGCTAGAACCTATCAGCCCTGCCAGCATCTGCCCTTCTTATACAGGTGGTTTTCAACTTAACAACAGTTCGTTCAGTGATGGTTCAAAATTACACCACCACTGAAAAAAGTGACTTCTGACCATTTTTCACAGTTACAACCAGGGATGGGCTGCTGCCTGGAGGGGGGGGGCGAAGTGGGGTAGCGAAAATGGAACTCCACACTAGAGCACCCAATTCGCACTGAAAGATGTTGAAAGAAAATGCAGGGCGTCCTGCATAAGCCACACTCATAGTGTGGTAGTAAAAATTTTGGTAGCCCTTCACTGGGTACAAGCCATGCAAAGCTTGAGGTTCAGTCTTAAAGCTCGATTGTTCTTCTCAGCAAAATTACGTCGGTGACTGGCATGGCATAGATCCTCTTGACAAAAGTCTTTAAGCTGGGCAGAACTTGAAGTATCAGTCCCATGTGCCAAGAATTTGGAGATGTGTTCTTGTCCCGCAACAGGACAAGGAACAGGAATAGGTTAACAGGAACAGGTGCCATCAAAACTAGCACAGGACCTGAATCGGAAACTGGACCTGGAACAGAAACTGGAACAGGTTCCACAGGAACAGGCACAGGAGCAGGAGCTGGAACAGGAGTAGGAACAGAAGCTGGAAAAGGGGCTTGGAAGTCGCACTCCCCGCCGTTGACTCTGGTGTATGACATGGCTGCTATTGTTTGCATGGATGCATCTGAGAAGTCATGCAGCTTTCTTTTCATCATGATGGCGAGTGTGTGTTATACACTGATGCTTTGAAAATTGCTCAGGGTGGTATGCCTTGGCTCCCTTTTTCGTTTCTGCTCTGGCTTTCGTGAATGATACACTCCAGAGAATGACAAGTACCACCATTCTTCGTTCTTTTTCAGAGATTGGGCAAGTTCAGTGTGTCCTTTCTGAATCATCTTGTCCATGAACTCCACCAGATGAGCTTTAATTTTAGACTTCCTGTTCATAAGTCTTCTCAGGTTAAATAGACGGCTTTCGCTGGTGTCTTGTTTAAATGGGAACAAAATTTGGATGTTTGGCAACTTGGTTCATATTTATGACCATTGCAGTGTCCCAAAGTCATGCGATCCCCTTTTGCGACCTGACAAGCAAAGTCAATGGGGGAAGCCAGATTCATTTAACAACTGAGGTTTTCTAGCTTGTCAGTTGTAGCAATTCACTGAACAACTGAGAAAGGTCGTAAAATGGGGCAAATACTCACTAACATATATCTTGCTTAATAACAAATTTTGGGCTCAATTGTGGTCATAGGTGGAGGACTATCTATAGAAAAAGAGTGAAGCAGAGAGTGGGAGAACAAAACAGACCCAGATTGTAACTTTTGTTAAATGAGAAATGCTGGTACAGGATAGCTGTCCAGCCTCATAACAAGATTCCTTCTTGTCCCATCTGAATGTTTTAAGATGTAAGGGTTTTAAAATTGTTTTTATTTTCTTTTATATTGTTGTGCACCACCCAGAGTCCGCAAGGAGTTGGGCAGCTTATAAATCTCAAAAATAAATAATAAATAAATAAACTCTTTCAGGAAACAGTTTTTGTCTGGACATCTGCCCACTCATAGCTTTAAATCCCAGGGGTCCCTTGGATTTGAGTGGCCCCTGGCACTGTAATTTCCAAGAATAGATAATAAAAATAAAAGAGAGGACTCTGTAAAGTTTCCAATTTGTTTCCTCAAAGTTGCGATGGGATAGATTCTAAAACAGAAGGTCTCAACAGGAGGGAGGGGACTGACCCAGCCCATGAGATAGGTCATCTCACTGAGGCAAGAAGGGTTTACCCTGCTGTTCTGTTCGAAAAAAGTTACAAATCTTATGTTCGGGTCACATACGACCCGGACCGAAAACTCTTCATTTGAAGTGCTTATGTTTGGTCAATTTGAAAACTTTTTTCACTTGGAAAGTAGTCTGAACATTTCTGCACACAATGATATGAAAATTGAAATGAAAAAATTAATCCTTATTGGTTTATTTTGCACATAAATGTGCCGCCCCCCCCGTTTTTGTGATTTTTTTTCAATTTATGGATAGTTTTGCTTGCAAAATGCATTCTATTTTACTAAAGTTGGTGTGGGATTGGTAGCTTGAACATTACTGCACACAATGATATGAAAATTGAACTGAAAAAATTAATCCTTATTGGTTTATTTTGCACATAAATGTGCCTCCCCCCGTTTTTGTGAAATAGTCTTTACTTTATGGATAGTTTTGCTAGCAGAATGCATTCTATTTTGCTAAAGTTGGTGTGGGATTTGTAGCTTGAACATTTCTGAACATAATGATATGAAAATTGAACTGGAAAAATTGATGCATATTGGTTTATTTTGCATATAAATTTATTTCAATTTATATAAAAATTATGCTGTTAATTTCAAACTTACATACTTTTTTTTAGTAAAATGGATTTCTTTCATAAAATTAGTTATCTGGCTACAATGTGGTTGATTTTCAAAAGGATATTCCAAATATTTATAGACAAATATGTATAAACAGTGACAATAATGGCACACAGCAAGGCCGGGGGGGGGGTGGCCCTTTTGTGGCAAAAATAAACCAATAAGAACCATTTTTTTCAGTTCATTTATATTTTTCTCATGTTCAGAAATGTTCAATTTAGTATATCAAACCTTTTGGGGGAAAATTCCTTAGGGATTTGTAGCCTTAAAAAATATAAATTGACACGAAATTCAGAAAGGATGGGGGGAGGGAGGGGCTTTTTGATCAAAATAAAAATATAAGTCTCAATTTTTCCAGTTCAATTTTCATATCATTATGTTCATAAATGTTCAAACTAGTTTTCCAGTTGAAAAAGTTTTCAAAAAGATTAAATTCAAGTACCTAAAAAAAATATTTTTGGTCCTGTCATATACGAACAGAAACAGATTTGAAGTTATGATTTTTTTTTGCCCAGAAAACAATTAGCCACCACCCCAAAAATATTTTTTGATGATCAGCATTGTTAAATTGAGTAAATGAATGCCTAAGATTTTAAAGAATATTTCGGATTTGGAGCATAAAAAAATAAAAAGTGAAAATGATTGCAAGCAGCCGAGGGGGGGGGGGGGAGGCCTTATTTCTGATGTTAAAAAAACAGTAAGAATCATTTTTTTCAGTTCCTTTATATTTTTCTTATATTCAGAAATGTTCAAGCTACCAATCCCACACCAACTCCAGTAAAATAGAATGGATTTTGCAAGCAAAACTATGCATAAATTGAAAAAAAATCACAAAAACGGGGGGGGGCACATTTATGTGCAAAATAAACCAATAAGGATTAATTTTTTCATTTCAATTTTCATATCATTGTGTGCAGAAATGTTCAGACTACTTTCCAAGTGAAAAAAGTTTTCAAATTGACCAAACATAAGCACTTCAAATGAAGTGTTTTCGGTCCGGGTCGTATGTGACCCGAACATAAGATTTGTAACTTTTTTTGCTCAGCAAAAACTAAGCCCCCCACCCCCCCAAAAAAATTCTCATAGAGAGAACCCCTGAAATGATGAAAAGTCATGAAATTTCAAGTTTCAGATATGCAGGGAAATTTTTTTACAGGGACTCAAACTTGGCTTCGGGTCACATACGACCCGAACAGAACAGCAGGGTAAGAAGTTGGCACTTCAAAGCATTGACTTGAAAGAAAAAAACCGACTTCCAAGTAGAAACATATTATTTCTTGACAAATCACAATATTACTTAGCAGAGAGTTTTGATTCCATTTGTAGAAGATTCTGAAAGATGGGTCAAGCCATCTATCAAAACTCACTTCCTTCCCAAGCTTCAGTCGTATCTCATGTTAGGGAGAGTGAATTTTTTTCCCATCAACAGGGATTCCACCCGTTGCTTTCCTTAATCTATTATTATTTATTTTATTATTATTTATTCATTTGTCCAATACACAAGTACATAGGAAGAAAAATAGACATGTGATAATATAAAAGAGGGTGAAAGTGAACTTAGAGGAGAGGATATATGAAAGGAAGAGAATATATAAGATAGGTGAAAGAAAGGAAAGACAATTGGACAGGGGACGAAAGGCACACCAGTGCACTTATGTACGCCCCTTACTGGCCTCTTAGGAACCAGGAGAGGTCAATCGTGGAGAATCTAAGGGAGAAGTGTTGGGGGTTAGGGGTTGACACAATTGAGTCTGGTAATGAGTTCCAAGCTTCGATAACTCGATTGTTGAAATCATATTTTTTACAGTCAAGTTTGGAGCGGTTCGTATTAAGTTTGAATCTGTTGCGTGCTCTTGTGTTATTGCGGTTGAAGCTGAAGTAGTCATTGACCGGTAGGATGTTGCAGCATATGATCTTGTGGGCAATACTCAAATCGTGTTTTAGGCGCCGTAGTTCTAGGCTTTCTAGGCTTTCTAATCTATCCCACATTAAAGCGATACAAGTGCTACTTGCAATCCTTGAAGTTGATTTTTCAGGGCAGCACAATTTGTGCCTTCATTGCTTTTGTGCTGGCTCAAGGACTTGAGAAAAGCAGAAGGAATAGCCCTGTGTCAGGAACAATTCCATGCAATAGTTGCCGTGGTGATTCTGGCTGTTCCAATTTGTCCTCTACTCCCACCCACCATCGCCACCAGCCCCTCCTATCTACCCCGTTGCATGTGGTTGACTATTTCCTAACAGATGGGCACGTTTTCAAAGGAAGCATTGGGCTGCAACCATCGGTTGTCGTTTCTCCTGAGAATGCTTATAGAACCAACATATGGCTCACAGACCTCCTTGGAAATAAAGATGATGCTATAGTGTGCTTTGTCCTGTAATATGTCAGCATGAATATGTTTAATTAATAAAATGTAACAAAAGGACAGGCAGATCAGAGAGCCTGGCTGGCACCAAAGCAATAATCCACTAGTATGTTTCCAACCCTTATTCTATTTGGATACACCAACTTGTGGTTTTCTCTTTTGCCAAGGTTGTGACATATTCATTAAGATCTAATGTATAGCTCATTCAAAACAAGCCAAGAATCCCTTCAATGATCACACAAGTCTTTCAAGTCTTTTCTAAGCTTCAGGTTCCACTGCTAACATTTCAATTGACCATAATATTCAACATTGCCATATTAAAAAAGAATGGACGAAATGGAACGAACATGATTTGGAGGTTCATATGAAGGTATCTATTGGGTCTAGAAACAGAAGAGACTCCCATTGCAGGTGGGATGGGCATGCTTCTTATCACCACATATAACCAGAAAAACAAAACAAAACCAGATCAACTACATAAAGTCAGATCATCTGTTTTTCCTCTGAATCCATTTTTTTTATCATTGCTCACCATCAATGGAGTATCTACCCTGTTTTTTTCAGATAAGATATCCCCTGAGAATAGAATAGAATAGAATTTTTTTATTTTTAACTGGCCAAGTGTGATTGGACACACTAGGAATTTCTCTTGCTACATATGCTTTCAGTGTACATAAAAGAAAATACTGTTCATCAAGAATCATAAGGTACAACACAACACAAATAACCAATCAAATCATATTAGGAACTAGTCAATATAAATCATAAGGATACAAGCAACAAAGTTACACTCATATAGTCATTGGTGGGAGTAGATGGGTGATGGGAACAATAAGAAGATTAATAGTAGTGCAGACTTAGTGAATAGTTTGACAGTGTTGAGGGAATTATTTGTTCAGCAGAGTAATGGCATTTGGGGGAAAACTGTTCTTGTGTCTAGTTGTTCTGGTGTGCAGTGCTCTATAGCATCTATAATAAGCCCAATTAAGTGCATGGCAATAAGGCCGAGTGCTTATTTCAGGGATTATATATATATGGCTAGCTGATGAGGCCAAAATAAGGCCAAAATAGATCTATCCTAGTCTCCCTTAATTTTCAAATTCAGCTAAAACATGTGACATATATATATATATATATATATATATATATATATATATATATATATATATATATATATATATTTCGACGAGGTCCCAGTCATCATCTTCAGGCTGGTGTTTCTGTCCTTGTTCTAGGGCGAACACAGCTGCCTTCCTTCTATAAATACTGGTGGCTGGGTGTGGTTTGATGGCTCAGCAATTGCCTGCTGTGTAGAAACTTCCTGGTGAGTCAGTGGGGTAACACCTGGGGTCGTTGATGTAGCTGAGGTATGCTGATTAGTTAATGGTTGTAGATTAGGCGTGATATCCTGAGTAGTAGGAGCTTGTAGGCTACTTGATTGTTTTGCAATGTGTGTATAAGACGTTGCATAGATGTTATATATATAAGACGGTTTTATTTTTGGGGAAACATGGCACACAGAACAGTCCCTTTATGCCAATAAACCCAGATTGTTGGGGGCGATATGCTGACTCTGTAAACTGCTTAGAGAGGGCTGTAAAAGCACTATGAAGCTGGATAGAAGTGCTATTGTTATGTGTGTGTGTGTGTGTGTGTGTGTGTGTGTGTGTGTATGATGAGGTGAGCTGCAGCTCATGAAAGTTCTTAATAAATACTTTTTGTTTTTGAAAAAGAGCTTTCAGACTCCTGATTTTTTTTTTGCTACTATAGACAAATATGGCTGTCTTGCAGTGTCTAAGCCTATGGAATTCCACTCAATATTTGCCAGAAAAGTGAAAATACTTTGATTGAGATAAATTCCTGAAATATAACCCTGAAATAAGCGCTTGTCCTTATTGCCATGCACTCAAAAGCCTGATTGTGCTTATCATTAGGAGAGGTCTTGTTTTGGAGAAAACAGGATATTCCAATTAATAATAAGTTTCATCTTGTTACAATTAAACAATCTGGGATGTTTCATGAAATAGGACTAGGCTGAAAATGACACAAGTTACCATTCAACACTATTGGTGGCCAACATGTTGGAAATGTCTAAAATAGAAGAATACCTCTTATTGCAGGATAACACTGTCACTTTATATAATTAGTCCCAGCAAATCATTCCCAACACTTGTTGGTAAAGCAAGAATAATGATGGTCTTTTAAGTTATTCTGGGATTGAAAAGATCTTTCAGAATCTGTGCCCATTTTTCCTACTGAAAAGACCCATTAAAATAGCAGGAGTGAAAAAGGAGAATGTTCTGTTTATTTAGCCTAGGGACTAGTTTGTTTTTGTGAATTGAAGTTTTGCTACATCGGAATGTTTTATTTAAAAATAACACAGAGCTGCAATCACTGTACAACATACTGATTGAAAGCAATTTAATCTATTACATGAGGATAGTTTGATTTAAAACATGATTGCAGTAAAGAAGATGTGGAGAAACAAGAGAAAACTTTAAGGTGGAGAGGTTGAGAAATATGAGAGAGAAAAAAGAGTGAATATATCCACGACACCTCTTTATCTCTGCTCAGCAGATGAGCCAATGTACTGTATTACTAGTTCAGTTGTGGCATATTTAAAACCACTGCAAAGGTGGTTCATTTTTGGAAATGCTACTTCTTTCCCACCCACCCCTCTCAGTTGAAGAATTCTTGCCTCATCCTGCCTTTCAGTTCTTTGATTATACCTGTACCACTAGGTCTTTCAAGGGAAAGGAGGTTTTAACTACTTTTCAGCTTCCTCTTAATAGAAGTTTTTTTATTTTTTTTTATTTATTTATTTTGTCCAATACACAAAGAGGGTTTAGTGGGTATATACCTATGTACACATAATAAAATACATGATGAAGGTTATAGAGGAGATACTCATAGTAAAATATATCTAAGAAAGAATAGAAAAGAAGATATAGGAATAGAACATATCAATGAAAGAATAGAAGAAGAGATATAGGAATAGAAAAAAGGTATAGGAGATATAGGAGAGCAATAGGACATGGGATGGAAGGCACTCTATTGCACTTGTACTCGCCCCTTACTGACCTCTTAGGAATCTGGATAGGTCAACCGTAGATAATCTAAGGGTAAAGTGTTGGGGGTTTGGGGATGACACTATGGAGTCCGGTAATGAGTTCCACGCTTCGACGACTCGGTTACCGAAGTCATATTTTTTACAGTCAAGTTTGAAGCGGTTAATATTAAGTTTAAATCTGTTGTGTGCTCTTGTGTTGTGGTTGAAGCTGAAGTAGTCGCCGACAGGCAGGACGTTGCAGCATATGATCTTGTGGGCAATACTTAGATCTTGTTTAAGACGTCTTAGTTCTAGGCTTTCTAGGCCCAGGATTGAAAGTCTAGTCTCGTAGGATATTCTATTTTGAGTGGAGGAGTGAAGGGCTCTTCTGGTGAAGTATCTTTGGACATTTTCAAGGGTGTTAATGTCTGAGATGCGATATGGGTTCCAAACAGATGAGCTGTATTCGAGGATGGGTCTGGCAAAAGTTTTGTAAGCTCTGTAATAATAATGGTGAAGATGAATTTTGGCAGACAGCTAGAAAAATGCAACAGGAAGTATGGATTAGTGGAGGAGGAAGGGAAGTGATTTATTTTGCCTCCATTTCTCATTGACTGAACCTGGGAGGTCACTTTGAAGAACTTGGCCAAATCGCTCATTTTCACTTCTGGTTCTAAGCATTTCTCTTGACTAAAATCAAGACGTTTGCGGGGTGTCTTCAAAAAGCTTTTAAAGAATGAGAAGGCACAAAAAGTGATAAGAGCTAGCAAGAATGGGTGGGGGGGGGGGGAGGTACAGTGAATATGCCAACTTTTTCTAGTGTAGCTGCTATTCAACATCAAATAATCAATTTATGCCAGATAGTCCCTGGGCTCTGAAATCATTGGAGTCAGACTTTCATATGGCCTATTATCCAGGACTGAAGAGAAAGTCACCAGAGGCTTTCTGTTGTGGCTATATTGTGTATTATCTGGTAGCTTCCATAACGGGGCCTACTACTCTAAGGTGAACAGATGTCCCTCTTTCAGTGGGACAGTCACGTTTTTTATCCATTTGTCCTGAGTCCTGGGATATTTTTTTAAAAGTACCAATTTTTTCGTGGCTTCCACGTTTTTCCCTGGTAGATTCTATCGCTAGTGCCCGGAAAAAAATTGGAAGCCGCAAAGAAGGAAGCTCTGCTTCTGGTCTCTGGTTAGCCATTCCAGTCATCTCATAGGGGCGCTCCGTAGGTGGCCGGCCAGGGTGAGCCCAGTGACTGAGCCGAATTGTCCAGCCCGAGCCCGGCAGGCACATGGTAGGGACTGTAGTCCGGGTACTGTGGGGTGCCCACAAAGTTCTGCGCAGTGCTCAAGTTCAGCCCCACCGCATGGCACACGGAACTGGGGTACATGGAGGAGGGGCCCTCTTTCTCCAGCAGGTAGCTCACAGAGAACTTCTCTGCATCCTGCTGCTGCTGGGGAGAGACTGGGAAAGTGACAGGTGGGTAGGGCACACGGGCAGAGC
The DNA here is from genome assembly GCF_031021105.1 of Erythrolamprus reginae. Lineage (NCBI taxonomy): Eukaryota > Metazoa > Chordata > Lepidosauria > Squamata > Dipsadidae > Erythrolamprus > Erythrolamprus reginae. The sequence continues at coordinate 92,040,244 of NC_091951.1, read as the reverse complement.
TGAGCTGGGCTGAGCCTGTCCGGCTTTTAGGAAGGGTCGCCGTTTATTCCGGGCGCAAAAGGCACGCTGTGCCGGCTTTTGGAAACTCAGTTAACCGGGAGCAGCGGAGGATGAACAGTTCTTGAAGTGGCTCTCTTGGAAATGGCCAGGCCATTCCCATGATGACCTGAGGCAGGTGACATGGAGAGAGGGAGGAGGGGAAAGGAGAGGAGAGAAAGAGAGGATGAGAAAAAGAGAGAGAGCAAGAAAGAGAGGGGGAGAGAGAGGGAAAAAGAGAGAGAGAGAGAGAGAGAGAAAGAGAGGGGGAGAGAGCAAGAGAAAGACAGAGAAAGAGCAAGAGAGAGAGAGAGAAAGCAAGAGACAGAGAGAGAAAGAGACAGAGAGAAAGGGACAGAGAGTGAGAGAAAGAGAGAGGGGGAAGAGAGAGAGAAAAAAGAGAGTGAGTGAGTGAGAAAGAGAGAACAAGAGAGGGAGAGAAAGAGAGAGATAGCAAGAGAGAGAGATAGCAATAGAGAGAGAGAGGGAGAGAGAAAGGGAGGAAGGAAGAGAGAAAAAAGGAGAGAAAGGAAGAGAGAGAGAAATAGAGTGAGACGGAGGGAAGGAGGGAGAGAGAGAGAAAGAAAGAGACAAGGAGGAAGAGAGACAGAAAGAGAGAGAGAAAAGAGGAAGGGAGGGAGAGAGAAAGAAAGAGGGAGGGAGGGTGTGAGAGAGAAAGAAAGAAACAAAGGAAAGGAGAGAGAAAGGGGGGGAGGAAGAGAGAGAATTATTTTTGGTAATTTTTTTGGCTAAACTATTTTTAGGGGGGCCCCTTTCCCCCCTCCACACTCAATGGGGTCCCTCTTTCTCAATCTTAAAATCTGGCCACTTTATACTATTCACTTCTCTATTTATTGCTAACCAGCAAAGACTGCCAAGAGAATAGTATCCCCAGAATGCCTAGGGTAAAATGTATGGGGAAGATAAACCCCACTGCCATTATGTCTACCTTAAGTCTCAGTTGTTTTAAAGAGTAGGGGAAGCAATTCTTTTTTTTAAAAAAAGGAAGGGTAAAATATATTTTTTCAGACTTGGTTAATGGAATATATTTACCCTAATGTTCAACAAGGCATTTTTGAATGTAAAACTCGTTTTGTGACTGCAGCAGCTACTGCCAAGCATATATTTCAATAATTGGTTTAATATTTGAATGACGTCAGATCTAATCTGAATGGATCTCCTAATGGATTTTTCATGCAGACTCCTCACCCCATCACTGTCTGCTTATACTTCTTTGGTCAGTTGTTTAGTGCAGACTTTCTCATCATGGATCTCTCTTTCTCCCTCTCCCCCTCCCTCTCTTCTCTCTCTCCCCCTCCCTCCCTCCCCCCCCCCCTCTCTGTGTGTTACAATTTACAGAATTCCCCATGGCTGGAAATATTAGGAAGCCCAGTTTTTTGGAGAGTGTCAGGTTGCAGAAAATGAGATCAGACCATTTTGAGGCCCCTGGGAAGGTCAAACAGAAAAGCAAGAACAGAAACCCAAATTGACTAAAAGCTACTGTTCCCATTACTGTGTTTTTGGAGATAAAAGATATAAGTTGACATCTTGTGTAGATTTGACACATGATCTGTTCTCCACCCAGGGAAGCCTCTCTGAAAGGATGGCCTTTCTGATCTTTGCCATCTCTAGCTTATGGCCCTTCAGGTAATGCGGACTTCAGGTCTTTGAAGACCAGAGAGTGGTGAGATCAGAGAGAGGACAGAAATTGGTGAACTTCTTTTTTGCATCTGCCAGGCTATAATTACAGGAAGCTTTTTTTAAAAAAAAGTCTTACAAAGTGCAAAAGGAGAATGAGGTAGAATAAAATAATAAGCAATGTATGAACTGGGAATGGAATTCACATGTTATAGCCCAGTGATGATGATGATGATTTATTATTAACAAATTAACAAATTAACAAATTAACAAATTAACAAATTAACAAATTAACAAATTAACAAATTAACAAATTAACAAATTAACAAATTAACAAATTAACAAATTAACAAATTAACAAATTAACAATTTGTATGCCGCCCTTCTCTGAAGACTCGGGTGGTGAAACATTTTGCTTCGCATGCTAAAAGGGTGTGTGTGTGTGGAATGCTAGTGCATGCACATGTGCCCACACCTATTCCCTCCCTCCATGCATGCTCATCCCCACCCTGCTGCTGCCCCCTGTGTATGCGCACAATCTCCCCTCCTCCCGCTCATGTGCACAGGCCTCATTGAAGCCTAGGATGGTGAAAAAAAGGCCTAACAGGCAAACCGGAAATTCAGAAAAACTGACTTCCGGTTTGCCTGGTTTGCCTGCTGTACTGTCCCTGAAGCCTCTGGAGAGCAAAATGGCCTTTCCCAAAGCTGAAAAGCAGCTGGCCAGCGTGCGCATGTTTGTTGGAGCTGACACAGGACAATGTCTCACGTGCCACAGGTTCGCCATCACTGTTGTAGCCTATGAAACGCCCATGCAGTTTACCCTCATTCTCAGTGAACTTCCTTTCAGACCTATTGGAATCCATCTTCCATAATGTTAATGCTGACTTGAAGGATGGGCAACGTAGTCCAATATCTCTCAAGACCACAATATTGGAGGAGAATGTAACCAACCTCTGAACAAAATGAGTAGGATTTCATTTCAAGCCCTGGTGTCTTGACTCTTTTAGTTGCTCATTACAGCTCAGTGTTAAAGAATATCAAGTTAACCACTGCAAAATATAAAGACATAATAGATTTATGGCAACATTAGGTTTGGTGAAGTGTAGAAGAATCCATTTCATCAGATATGTGGAATGTTATCCTGAGGGGAAAGATTTATGTAGGCAGAGTTCACACACTGAGCTATGATTTATTAAATTGTAGCTTTTTCAATTTATGTCTTAATATTACGGGGAAAATCTGTCACTTGTGAAGAATAACATTTTTATACACTAATCCAGTTCCAACATAATTATTATTAATTACCATCACCGTCAAATGCATTTTTATACCAATATCTCTCTGAGAGTTCAAGATGAATTCAGTGGGGGAGTCTTAACTAATTTTATTCCTGCAAGAAATCTGAGATTGATTGGTTGAATTGCACTTGATGTTCAGTTTCCCTATTTCAGGTCCAACTTTATAAACACTACACTATAGCCCAGCCCTCAGTCCATTACAGAATGCCCTAAATATACATATAGTACAGTTGCTATCAGAATTATTACAGTACAAGAAAACAATCAATAATTTAATTTGAGTAAAAAATAACATTCAGAAATAATAAAATCAATTTACACATCAGAAACCTAGGACTGGTGGGGAGGATCTCTTGATGCCATAAAAATGTCCTGAATACCAAATAAGCAGTGAAACATATATGGAAAATTTGTTTTTCTTGTGTCTCTTCTTTTGTTTTCAGGAACAGGGAGGTGAGAGCATTGTAGATGGGCTTTTGAGATTAATAGTTGCAGAAACTATGGGGGAAATGTTTCCTCTGATTTAGCTAGCGAAGACATGTGTCCAGCCCACTATGGCCACATATTTTAGGAACTGGAGATTGGTCGCTGATAGACATCCCCCTTGTAGCAGATGATTTTATGGGCTATGGCTTAGGTCGTGTTTAAGGTGACGTAGTTCTAAACTTTCTAACCCTAGGATTGTACATCTACTTGCATAGGATATTATGTTGCGAGTGGAGGAATGGAGGGCTCTTTTAGTAAAGCATCTCCGAAGTTTATGTCTGAAATGCGGTGTGGGTTCCAGAGAGCTGAGCTGCATTCAAGGATTGGTCTGCCAAAAGTTTTGTACGCTCTGGTTAGTAGTGTGAGATTATCAGAACAGAAGCTATGTAGGATTAAGTTAACAACTCTTGAAGCCTTGAAGCGATGTTGTGGCAGTGGGCTTTGGTGCTTAGGTCATTTGGCTACTTTTGAAGAATGTTCAGAAACTTCAGCTCATCCAAAATGCAGTCGAGCGAGCAGTTTTGGGCCTTCCACGACATGCCCATATCTCTTCATCACTCCGCGGTCTGCATTGGCTACTGATCTGTTTCCGGACACAATCCAAAGTGTTGGTTATGACCTATAAAGCCCTACATGGCGTAGGACCAGACTATCTCCAAGACCGCCTTCTGCTGCACGAATCCCAGTGACTGGTGAGGTCCCACAGAGTTGGTTTCCTTAGGGTCCCATTGACCAAACAATGCCGGTTGGCAAGACCCAGGGGAAGAGCCTTGTCTGTGGGGGCCCCGGCCCTCTGGAATCAGCTCCCCCTGGAGATTCACACTGCCCCCACCCTCTTTGCCTTCCGAAATAATTTAAAAACTCGTCTTTGCCACCAGGCCTGGGGGTTTTAGATCTTTCCCCCTGACCAACAAATGTTTAGTATGATTGTTAAATGAATTGTAATGATAGTTTTTAATTAGAATTTTTAAGACTGTTTTTAATGTACTATTAATTGGATTGTTATTACTGGTTTTTTTCCTGGTTTTTGTACATGTTGTGAGCCACCCCGAGTCCTTGGAGAGGGGCGGCATACAAATCCAATTAAATCTTAAATCTTAAATTTGATGAGCAGCCCAAGGTCTTTAACACTGTCCATTTCCCCGGTAAGATGATTCTGTATAGCTTACAGATCATAAAAAAGATAAATAGAAAAGCAGCTGAAAATTTAAATCTAAGTAGAAAGCAGCAACTGGAGACACTTTCATCAGAGACACCCAGATTGCAGGAACTGTACTCCTTCATATATTACTGAGTCCCCAGGATCCTTCCTCTTGACTGTACTGGATAGGATCACTAGGACTTGCAGTTTGCCAAAATCTGGAGGTAATAGATTCCTTATGGCACACTAATAGATTCTTACTGTCTTTAGTTGCTAGTTGGCAGTACACATTAAAATGAAGTTAGCATTACACAAACCACATAACCAGAAAAATCCATTAGAATTCTCCCTGGGACTTTCCAATTTGGATTCAAAGCAAATATAATTAGTTCATCATTTGGTTTCAGTCCTGTTTCATACTTGAAAGCATGCGTGTTTCTGTCACTCTCCAGATTAAGCCATTTCCAAGTATCATCCATCAACTTTTTCTAGCTTCGTGCTTTCCATAACTGTCTCTAAATTTCCACCCAAATTCCTAGTTGTTGGTGTTGGAAAGAACTCCAGTTCAGCACCCTTGTTCATTTGCAGTAATGTGTAAATGATTAACTACCCACCCAACTTCTCCTTTGTGAAGTTGCAACCACTATTGCAAAACACTTGAGTTAATTGTGAGAGATAGGCTTTTGTTCACCATTATTGGGTGCCCTGCATCATAAGCCTTCAGGCTTTAGCAGGATCAGTTGCAGAATGAAGGCTAAGCCAAGGCAGATACATTGTGCAGCTGCATCTAAATGGTGAAGTCTACATCACCTTCCTGTGTGATTTGTGCTGGCTGGGCTGGATCCTATTCCTGAAACGAGACCAAATTAGAAGAGAAGTCAAGGAAGAAAAAATACATATACAGTGTTCCCTCGATTTTCGCGGGTTTGAACTTCGTGAATAGCCTATACCACGGTTTTTCAAAAAATATTAATTAAAAAATACTTTGCGGTTTTTTTCCTATACCACGGTTTTTCCCACCCAATGACGTCATATGTCATCGGCAAACTAATAATTTTTGCAAATAAATAACAAAAAAATAATTATTGTTACTAAATAATTATGTTTATAAATATCAGGATCACTAAGTGTCTTATTCAATGGTGAGTACCAGTGATAATGGTGAGTAAATTGCTGTTAAGGGGATGGGAAACGGTAATTTAGGGGTTTAAAGTGTTAAGGGAAGGCTTGTGATACTGTCCATAGCCAAAAATGGTGTATTTACTTCCGCATCTCTACTTCGTGGAAATTTGACTTTTGCGGGCGGTCTCGGAACACATCCCCCGCGGAAATCGAGGTAACACTGTATAACAAAGCAGAAAAAGAGATATTGGTTTGGTGATAGTCACCAGCAGCTTTGATTGGAAAAAGCTGGTGTGTTTTTGGAGGAACACCATGATCTTGTTTGTTCAGTGTCCTCTCTGGCCTGATAAAAATCTTTTTCTTCCTACTGCCAATCAGACTTCATACAGTAGGGAGAACCAGTGGTCCTGCCAAGAAGAAGATTATTACCAAGAAAGAATCTCTGTGGATTACATGGTTGATTTAGGATGTTTATAGATTCAGCACAGACATTAAACAAAACCATACACAACAGAGGGATGTTGGATGGCACAAGGAAGAATTCTCCTGTCCATATTATTCCATTTTGGATATGAAGATGCTAAGAACCACAGCAAAATAACCTGCAATTCTGGTTCCAAAATTGGGGAGGATCAGTGATGAACTCCTATGGGTAAGGTCAGGTATGCAGAACCGGTAGAAAAAAATTGATTTTTTTTCTTTTTTTCCCTTCTGGGTTCTGGTGTGTGTTTTCCTATCACAGTAAATGAGGTTGAATGTGTATAATTTTAGAAGAGCTGTGCGTGTGTGTGTACATACACATACAGTTTATATAGTAGATAATGTATATTTTTGTGTGCCTGTGTGTAATATATATGTACACATATGGCATATATACATAGAATTAAATAATATATTTTGGATGTTCAGTAATAGTAAATAGATAGGGAAATTGTATCTCTTTGAAGCGAGGAGAGGTCAAGCACCCTAACCCTAACCCTTGACATGAGTGATGTCAAGTTGGCCACCTTTAAGCCAGTCACATGACCTTTAAGCCACCCCAGTCCACATGATTGTCAAGCCACTCCCACCTGGTCACATGGCCACACCCACAAAATAAGCCACGGCCACAGTGTAGTAGTAAAAAATTTCGCAGTTCTTCACTGTGGAGGAGGCTAGTCCAAGTTTGGGGACTGAGGGGAAGCGAGATAATCAGTTAAAAAGGTAGACTGGAAGCAAATTTTAGATCACCTTATGGTAGAACTAAATGGGAGAGATTATTTCCCTCTCATTGCTATCCTCTCTCTTTCAGTTGTACATAGAAGATAAAGTATGTTTTCTAGGATTATGTCAATGGAGATTTTCAGTCATCCAGGTCATGGTTGTCTCAAAGGTGATTTTTATAGAGGCAACTGGACCAATGGTGGGTTTCTCCCAGTTCAATCCAGTTCTAAGAACTGGTAGCACCCGCAGTGGGAGGTTCCACTCACCCGCCTGGGACATTTCCACACATGCGCAGAAGTGTTGCATTTATGCAGAAGTGCATGCACGAACAGGTAAAAGCCAAACCCAGTACTGAACTGGACTTTTTGCTTTTTCTTTGAGGACATTTCACTTCTCATCCAAGAAGCTTCTTCAGCTCTCATTTAATATTTCTAGGAGAATATTAAAAGGAAAAAGACAAATGTATGAATGTGCCTACAGACAGTCCATCTACACTGCAACAGAAGTGAGAAACTTCAGCATATCACGTGATTCACCATGCTAATTTGGGTTCTTAGTTGTTCTTCAGCAACATTTGGAAGGTAAATTCCCCATGCCGGTAAAAAATCTCCATCCCCTGTAAGTGTATTGATTGGAAATTATTATTAAAAAGACACGCCTTATTTATGTTTATATATGTAATACACCACAAAAGGGATTGTCAAATTTATACACTGCCTAGACTCCCTTTGTGAGATAGATGAGTGGGAAAGAAAGAAAGAAAGAAAGAAAGAGAGGGGGGAGAAAGAAGGAAGGAAGGAAGAAAAAAGAAAGAAAGAAAAGAAAGACAAAGAGAAAGAAAGAAAGAAAGAAAGAAAGAAAGAAAGAAAGAAAGAAAGAAAGAAGAAATTGTGTACAGACTAACATTGGCATTTAAGGTGGAAACATTTTTAAAGTTGCACATTTAAAAATAATAGGTTATCAACACTTAAGAAATAACTACATATCCATTGGGACAAGCACATAAAAGACAGGCACATTTTAATGTTTCATTTCCTTCGCAAAAAAGATAATAAAACACTATGATCTTTTTTTGCATTCTTCCATCTATGGCAATCTGGTTATTTTAGACTGCCTTCATGTGACCTACCTTGGGAGATTTCTCAACTTGTTCTAGATGCAGTTGCCTCAGACAGATCACATACAATGAAAGCTTTTTCTTTAATGAGATTAAATTAAAGGTAGATGGGAAAAAATTGTTTTTCAGAATACAAAAGGCCATTACTAGGGGGTCTGAACTAATATGCCCCATTTCCTTGAGTTTAAGCTCAGCATTCCCCTTAAAAAAGATAAGACTGGGATCCTCATCACAGAGCTTCAATTCAAATGGAGTCTTTTGAGATTTGATGATTGCCTGTTTATTATTTGGAATTTTATTTTAAACAACATATAATTTAATTTTGGAATTTGTTACCATTGGATGTTATGCCCACTATCTGCTTGGTTGGCTTCAAAAAACGGGTTGGACCAATTCTGGTAGCCTTAAGGACCGTGTGATTAACTCTCATGCCATCTGCTGGGAGACTAAAGGTTTCCTTGTGTAGTTGGTTGGCCACTGTGAGAATAGACTGCTGGATTAGATAGGTCAGGAGTCCAATCCAGCAGGGCCCTGTTTATGTTCTTATCCCTGGCAGTTCACTTGAGAACATCTTCTAGCAATTACTGTGCAGCTATGTAATGACATTGATACAACTGCAAAGAATGGAGGAACAGTAAGCCACGGGGAAGGGGGGACTATATTTTGGGAAATGTTTTTTTGGCCTCTGAGGGTTGCAAGGGACATATCTTCAGGCATTTGTTTCTTCTTTTTAACTACGCTATTCCCTCCAAGACATTTGCAATTTAGGCTCTATCCATATCTTAGCATCATTGGACATGATAAAGCAAAAGACAAAAGACAAAAATGGTTTGTTTGGATGAGGTTTATGGAGAATTAAGAGCCTTAAACATTTGATACTCATTTTGTTTCATAAACCCCTAACCTGCCAGCCTGTGAATAAATCATAATTAAAATCAGTTATAGCAAACAGAGCAGTGGTGGGTTTCAAATATTTTTTTACTACCGGTTCTGTGGGCGTAGCTTGGTGGCGGTGGTGTGTTGGGCATGGCTTAGTGGGCATGGCAGGGGAAGGATATTGTGAAATCTCCATTCCCATCCCACTCCAGAAGGATACTGCAAAATCCCCATTTCTTTCCAATCAGCTGGGACTTGGGATGCAAAGAATAGATGGGGGCAGAGCCAGTCAGAGGTGGTATTTACTGGCTCTCCAAACTACTCAAAAGTTCCACTACCAGTTTATTTATTTATTTATTGTTAGAGTTGAAAGGGACCATGAAGGCCATCGAGTTCAACCCCCTGCCCAAGCAGGAGCCCTATAGTACACCAGTCAAGTGGCAGTTCAATCTTCTCTTAAAAATGTCCAGAGTGTTGGAGTTCACAACGCCCGTTGGTAGATTGTTCCATTGGTTGATCGCTCTGACCATCAGGAAGTTCCTCCTTATCTCCATGTTGAATCTCTCCTTGGTCAGCTTCTAGCCGTTGTTCCTCGTCTGGCCCTCTGGTGCCCTGAAGAATAAAGTGATCCCCTCCTCTCTGTGACATCCCCTCATATACTTGTAGACTGCTATCATGTCCGCTCTGGCCCTCTTTTTCTCTAGGCTATCCATGCCCAGTTCCCTCAGTCTCTCTTCGTAAGTCTTGGTTTCCAATCCCTTAATCATCTTGGTTGCTCTTTTTTGCACCTTTTCCAGAGTTTCAATGTCTCTTTTGAAGTGTGGTGACCAGAACTGAATACAGTACTCCAGGTGTGGTCAGACCAGGGCATAGTTTTCTGAACTACTCAAAAGTTCCACTACCGGTTCTCCAGAACTGGTCAGAACCTGCTGAAACCCACCTCTGGTACAGAGTATAGATTATAGAAGATAGATTCATGCTGAAACTTTTAATTTTAAAAGAAGCATACTCACCAGTTGACACTTTCATCACTGGCACCGTGAAGAGAGTAAGTGACCCAGGGTGGCGCAGCAGGTAGAGTGCTGTACTGCAGGCCACTGAAGCTGACTGTAGCTCTGCAGGTCAGCGGTTCAAATCTCATCGCCGGCTCAAGGTTGACTCAGCCTTCCATCCTTCCGAGGTGGGTAAAATGAGGACCCGGATTGTGGGGACAATATGCTGGCTCTGTTAAAAAGTGCTATTGCTAACATGTTGTAAGCCGCCCTGAGTCTAAGGAGAAGGGCGGCATAAAAATTGATATTTTTTTTTAAAGGTGACAAATTATCTGTCATGACATCACAATGTAGATCCCAGGAGTTACATATTTGCAGCCAATTTGACAACATAAAACATGATAATAAGAACATAAAAACATGAAAGAGTGAATTCTTCATCATGACATTATAATGCAGCTTTGTCATTTTTTGGAAATGCAAAAATGCCAAATTTATAGAAGATGCCTCTGATTTTAATTCATTTTTGGGATTTTGAAGAAACCAAGTGCTTTTTCTTTACTCTCACATTTCTTTGCCAATTATCCATTTATGACAGCTAGCTGAATATTTTCTTCTGGATCATGTTTTTCCAGAGTGTCATATGTGTTTTCCTAAATATCATATGTGGTTCTTCCAATATCACTTTCTCAGGAATGTAGCATCAACAACTTATTGATTCCTACTTTCTGGCTTCCCTTTAAGTGCTCTTATTCATAATTAAAATAAAATGGAAATATAAATCTAAATTAAATCTAAATTAATAAGAAGGGGGATTCTGACTTTCCATTTACTGCTTGCATTCATAATTAAATTCACACATTCACCTCCATGCTTATATTCACTAATTCTACTCAGTAAGATTAAGTGGCTTTCCACTTCGACTGAGATCTTTTACCTTCTTTTTTCTTTTTCTTTTTCATAGTTTCATGGACATCAAAACTATTTTTGGTGTTTTCATTTCATTTGTTAACTGGTGTATTTTTTTTACCATTTACTCCTCTTACATTCCAATCTATACTATGGTTGTCATTATGTAGACCCATTGATAGTAATCTCTGTCACTGAAACCATATCAATCATATATCTGCAATAAAATTCTGGATAATTTAAATATCCATTTGAGAAACAGATGTCTTCCACAAGACCCTTCCACAGCTTTCCATAGCTTGAGATCAGAAACATATGTCAGGAATATGTCACTCATCTGAGAATCTTATCAAATAGAACAGCTTGCATTGTATTGATTGCAAAGGCCAAGAGGGCAAGGTGGAGATGGTGGAATTATGACCTATAAAGCCCTTCAGGGCACCGGACCAGATTATCTCAAGGACCGCCTTCTGCTGCACGAATCCCAGCGACCAGTTAAGTCCCACAGAGTGGGCCTTCTCCGGGTCCCGTCTACTAAACAATGTCGTTTGGCAGGACCCAGGGGAAGAGCCTTCTCTGTGGCAGCCCCGGCCCTTTGGAACCAACTCCCCCCAGAGATTAGAATTGCCCCCACCCTCCTTGCCTTTTGTAAGCTCCTTAAAACCCACCTTTGTTGTCAGGCATGGGGGAACTGAGATATTCTTTCCCCCTAGGCCTTACAATTTACGCATGGTATGTTTGTATGTATTTTTGGTTTTATAATAAGGGGTTTCTTAGTTGTTTAGTATTGGATTGTTACATGCTGTTTTTTATCACTGTTGTTAGCCGCCCCAAGTCTGCAAAGTGGGGCGGCATACAAATTCAATGAATGAATGAATGAATGAATGAATGAATGAATGAATGAATGAACGAACGAACGAACGAACGAACGAACGAACAAACAAACAAACAAACAAACAAATAAACAAATAAACAAATAAACAAATAAATAAATTCCAGGTGAGCTGGAGGTAGCTTTCCACATCCGAGTGTGATTTGGGCATATCTGATTTAGTTGAGGATTCCTCTCTCACACAATGTTATTTCCTGCAACAATCCATTGTGATAACACAGACCTCTAGACACAGTTTTGGAGAGAAAACAGAGCAATGCAGGCTTTGGTTCAGATTTCAACCTCTCCGTCCCCACTCCTCAAAATAAAACAATCGACAATGCAAACCAGTCTTGTCTGGTCTGCTCAAAAAGACATGTGTGTCTGCTTCTAAATGTTTACAAACCATGCAATGAATTGAAACCTCTGGATAACGCTACATGTTCATATAACTCAAACCCCGTTGTCCCTTGTGTCAAAAGATTTCCACCAGTTTTGCAGCTGTTGTTTGAATTTCTTTGTTTATATTATTGATTTTAAGTAATTTACAAAGTCAGGCCTCTCATAGCAATGACTTTGAGCCCAAGTGGCTTGAGGACAGCTAAGTCTTCAGGTTACAAAAGGCTAAGGGCCACCTGGATATCTGCAAGCATGAGGTTTCCCAGGATAGATGCAGCCACAATTTGAGGGTGGGTGGGGGGGGGCAAGGGATGTGAACTTTCAACTGGGTATTAAACTTTGGAAGGGTCAGATTCGGGTTGAAAGAATGTTCTGCTATGGGTGGAAGTGGGACCTTCTGCTTCATCTCATCCCTGGATTCAGATGCTCTAACAGATTCTTCAAGGAAAAGGGTGGCTTGAAGGTTCTTCAGATCCTACCCAAAGGAGCAGAGGACGGTTATGTGGTGAATGTGACTAGAGATTGCTCTGGTTCCCCTTACTCTTCAGTGAAGACCTATTGGCTATAATGGCTGGGCAAATTTGTTAGTGTGTGTGTGGAGTGAAAAGAAATTGTCTTTGAAATGGGAGTGGGTTCTGTAGTGTAAAATGGCAAGGGTGTTGCTGCTGGAGACATTGTGATAATAATTTCCACTCTTTTTGTTATTTTAAAACCGATTGCTCAGAGGATTGGAATAAACCGAATCGAAATTGATCTTGCGAGTTTGGAGATTGAGAATAATGGTGAGGTAGAAATCTCCACACAGTCCTATGGTTGATATCCTTTTGATGACCTTTTTGATCAAAAGATGACCTTTTGATATAGGGAGAAGAGCCTTTTCTACTATGGCGCCTTCCAGGCGGGTGTTGTTGCTCCTGCTGCTACTGGTGCGCTGCGCGTGCAGCTTCACATCTCTGGCATGCATGCACCCGAATGAGAATTTGCTTCTGCGCAGGCACAGGAAGCAAAATATCACGCATGTGTGCGATTTTGCCATTTTTTTTACTTCTGCGCATGAGCAGAAGCAAAAAAATTGCTGAAATCTCACATGTGTGCACGGCCCCTCATGAACTTTTGCTCCCTGCACATGCGCAATGTTGTGATTCCGTCTGAGGCCCCTCAGGGAACGGCTGATCCTCTGCCGGCTTCCTGCTCAGAGGGGGAGGATGAGGAACAGGAGGTTCAGGCAGACGGGGAGGAGGAATCTCAGGCTGAGGGAGAGGGAGGACAGCCAGAGTCCCCCGAGAGGGAGCTCTCCCCAGCAAGCAGCCTGGATTCCTTAGATGAAAATGCACAAGCAATCATCGATCTCCGGCAGAGAAGAGCAACACAACAAAGGGGACAATTAGCCAGGTACTTTCAGCACTAAAGAGGCAACAGCTGGGTTTGGGTGTGGTGCTCTCTGGAAAGGCTGAAAAGGCAGACCCACCCTTCCTGGCTTGTGGAGTATTATCTTTGGGAGTCCTGGGACCTGGCTGTGATCTTTGGCGTCTTGGAATTCTGGTTTGTGACTTTGAATACTGAAACCTTGGGGGGAAAAGGTGTGGGTCTTATTCTCTACAGTGGTGGGTGTGCCAGCAAGAAGTCTGCTGTATTGTCTGTCCGTCAGGATTCTGCTGTGAAGTCTCATAGCCTGCCTGTTGGGAAGAACAGGTTTTTCTCTGTGTTTATTTTTCAAACTATAAAGTGCCTTTGTTTGTACCAGCGTGTCTGGCTGTTTTTTCCAGTTGGTGTTGAAGTCTGGGGGCACCCAGACAGAACACGCAGAAGCAAAATCTCATTCAGATGCACACGCACACACCGGAGACACAAATCTGTGTTTGGAGCTCAAGTTTTGCTATCAGTTATCCGTACCAGTAGCAACTGGCTGCTGACGCCCTTCCTCCCTCTGGAACATCATCCCTCCCCTCTAAGGTGACATATGCATTTTCCCTTCTTGTCTTCCAAAAGGGCTTGAAGATGGCCCTGCCAGTTGCCCATGGCCCCAGTGTGGGCATAGCATCTTGATAGTAGTTGATGGGTTATTCAGGGACTCCAGCTCTTCCCCATACAAAGTTTGCTCCCTTCCTTCCCAACCTGGTTAATCAAATGTTATCTGAACTTTTAACCACACAGTTGTTAACACATTTTTTGTTTTTGATGTTTTATATGTTATTTTAATTGCATGATTGTAAGCTGCCTAGCCGCCTCAGCAAAAGGGGTGGCATGGAAGACTAATAATAAATAGTATTTATAAAGTCCAGCAATTAGCTGGACACGCCTGGGATAAACATATATCCATCCTAAGATAAAATACAGGAAATAGTATAAGGGCAGACTAGGTGGACCACGAGGTCTTTTCCTGCCGTCAATCTTCTATGTTTCTATGTTTCTAGCTGTTAACTTACAACTACTTGGAGAAACAAAGGAATATTCTAGATGTAATTTCCCATCTTCAGAATTTCTCAGCAGAACATTTAAAATTGGCATTTACTGCCAAGTTTGGACATGTAAGTAATGCTTAGACACTAATGGCTTGGCAGGAGAAAGTAGTTAAACTCTTTTATAAGAAGAAGATAAAACGGGAAATCCATGGTTGATTACTGACTGCAATTACTTAGAACAGCCTGCAGCAACTTAATTGTAATGACCACAATCCCTCTTCTTTCTGAATTTATCACCAGTTAATATCAGCCTCCTCCATCTTAGTTGCCTACAAAACAAGGCCTCACTGGGGGAAATTAATGTAGCCAAGCAACTGAATAAAATTTCATAGCTTTCTAGAGTGGGCAGGTATGGCGAAACTGCTACCAAGAGAATAATATACACTTAATTAAATGGGGTTAAACTACTGTTTGCTGGGAGAAGCATTATTTAAAACACTTGTCTGTGGAATATTCAGAAAACCTGCTAGTTTCTATTTTACCAAATGGAGACTACAATCACAAAAAACCCAGGGTTAGAACAGTCACAAAGAAGATACAAGTCAGCACCAAATTTATATATTTTAAAAAGAAAAAAGATGATGAGATATTTCCTAAAGGAACCATTCCTAATGGGTATTGAGAAGTAATTGTGAAAACTTTGCCCTTTATTGAACCACAGGGCACTAGATCTCAGTTTAATCACAGTTTATTAAGTCCCAATAGCCTGGGTTCATACCATGATTTACACTGGTCAAGTTTACTAGGAAAAACATATCCCATTAAATCTTAACACAGTATGTGAATCAGGCCATGCTCTCATGCTGCTAACCTTGATGGAGTAACTTCAGCAAAGTGGGCTTACTCGTTGTCTAACTAAGATGAAAGACATATTTAGAATCCATATATATTTGCTGTAGGCCCCACTCATATGAGGTCCTATTCCAGACTACTTAATCACTTGACTTCTGATGCATTTTTCTCCATGCTGTCTGGAATTAGTCTCCATAGCAAATTGAGATACAAAAACAAGTGACAAACATACTTTGGTGCAAAGTACACACCATTCTTGATAGCTGAAGGTAAAAATATAATATTATATTTATCTTAGAAATCTTGCTGCCAATATATGACTAGGCTAGAGGAATGGGCTGAAACAAGTGTAAGGCATATTCATTGATACATAGAATCCACAGCAGCTTAAGTTCTCAATGGGATGCCTGCTTCATTTTGTCTTTTATTATTTTGGTTTTGTTAAAAATAGCTGACCTATTTTCTCTTTACATTGATTTAATATGACATTTCATTCAGATCAAGCTAGAGGCTGAAGTGATTTTAACAATGCAGTGTTAGAACCAGATGAAATCCTTTACAAACTCCTTTTATTGTTATAATCTGCCAAATTACCAAAGCTAAACCCTCAACTTGGAAATATTTGAATCCATCTAACTAGAGGACTGTCAGCCAACTTCTATGAGGTTTGCCCAATATATGCTTAAACTGTGTGATTAGTTATCCCCGTTTCTTAAAAAGAAACACATCTTTTGGTACGGGAATAAAAGGTGGTAACCGCTTTTGAAGGATCCTCTATCATATATGGAATATATGGACAATTAAATTTATGTTAATTTAAACATTAAATTCATGTTAGAATTGATGAATGATTATAATTTTCTCCATACTAAGCATTAACAGTTTAATGAATTGCAACTGAAATAGTATATTACGCATCAAAATATCTATTTTACAACTGTGATTTAGTAATCCTCATTTGATCAACACATGGAGACTTTCTTGAAAGATTTTTTAAAAAATCTGCTTTTCTGTATAATTGCTATAACATTTTAAGACCCAGCAGCAGTGATATTGAAGCAGTTGATTTCAAAAGATTCATGAGCATTGTTTTCACTGAGAAATAAATACAAGAAAAATGTAGGGAAATGTATTTCCAAAAAATGAATACACTGAATGAGAAGGGGTGGGATTAAGGGATTAAGGGATCTGCTGGCCAGGTCCATGTTTGACCTTATATATTAACAGAGAATATGAAAAGAAGTTTGTTTTAATGTAGCAAAATCAGGAGAGAGAAAAGCAAAAGTTATGAATTTTTTTATGGATTGGCAAGAGCTAATCCCAATCAGAACAATAGGTTTGAAATGGGAAATGTTTGCACAAGGCAGCGTTATACTGCTGAAACTCAGATAATCAATCATTGGGTCAGGTCCACCTTCTCTTTCGCTGCCATAATTTTCCGAATTATCATACATCTCAATAGTATCATCTAACTACAGAAATGAGTGCATGATGCTATGTTTTTGGATATAGAGTAAATTCCCTGCGTAGTCTTCAAAGGGGATCAAATTTATAATTGAAGTCTTGTGTTTTGCATATAAGTTCCTAATCAGGTGAACTTTCCTGATTTCTCAACATGCATTGAATCTAATATGCTGTCCTATAAACATGCTCCCCCCAGAGATTAGGATTGCCCCCACCCTCCTTGCCTTTCATAAACTTCTTAAAACCCACCTTTGCCGTCAGGCATGGGGGAACTGAGACATCTCCCCTTGCCTATGTAGTTTTATGTATGGTATGTTTGTGTGTATGCTTTTTAAATAATGGGGTTTTTAGGCTTTTAATGTTAAATTGTTATTTTAGATTTTTAATATTAGATTTGTTATTGTGTATTGTTTTATCACTGTTGTGAGCCGCCTCGAGTCTGCGGAAAGGGGCGGCATACAAATCTAATAAATAATAATAATGATGATGATGATCTCAGCATTGGATTGCACTGGGTTGCATAGCAAAGATGAATATGACCTGAATATGGAAAAGCAAAGACATCAGCTTGGCAACCAGATGTAAGTTAGTCCAGTCTATTGTGTTCCCGGTAGCTACATTTGGTTGTAAAAGTTGGAACTTAAACAGCAAGACAGGAAGAAAATCAACTCTTTTGTATTGTGGTGCTGGAGAAGACTACTCTTTTATTCCTTACAAGGGGGACCAACAAGCAAAGACTAGAGTGCATAACACCAAACATATCACTGGAAGGAAAAATCACAAAACTGCATCTTACTTATTTTGGGCCAAGTCACACATGGGAATTCACTGGAGAAAGCAATTATGTTTTGAAGAGTTTGCAGTCAAAGGAAACTAGACTGCCAAATAACACAATGGCTGGACACCATCAAAGCTGACACCAGCCAGGCCATAGAAAAACTGAAGGAAGTAGTTCAAGATGGGAAGATGTGGAGAGGCTTGGCCCATAGAATCGCCAAGAGTCAAACATGACTGAATGGATAACATCACAGAATTTGGGATATAATTTCCAGTGTGCATATAGTAAGATTTATTACGCTCAAAGTTGGTTTATGCTTCCTTAATTCAATTATTTGGAATTGCTAAAAGGAAGGATCGTTCTAGTTTTACAGTGTATAATGGAGGACAAGTTTTAAGATCCCATTAATAATTGTCCAAAGCATAGAATTTACATTTAATTTGAAGTGAATTAATGTGGTGAACAAAGTTACAGTATATGACTTATGGATGTGAAACCAGATATCTATGGTACGCCTGCCTTCATTTATCTGATGACTTATTCGGTTCGGGTTTGTGTTAAAATAATGTGTTTTTTACCCCCTAGTTCCAGGGTGTCAAACCTGCAGCCCGCCACCTGATTACATCACATGCTGACCCCGCCCATACCCGGTTTAGTGAAGGGGGAGGAGTTGTGATACATCACGTGATGACAATATGCCGGCGGAAGTTTCACACCCCTGCTCTAGTTAGTCACCTAATATTATTTAAGAAAGTGACATTTCTCATTTTGGCAATGCTTGATATTTATGTGAGTGAGGCTTCTTTGTCTCCGGCATTTCAAATGCCGCACGAATCCCAGCGACCGGTTAGGTCCTACAGAGTTGGCCTTCTCCGGGTCCCATCGACTAAGCAATGTCGTTTGGTGAGACCCAGGAGAAGAGCCTTCTCTGTGGCGGCCCCTCGCCTCTGGAACCAGCTCCTCCCAGATATTAGAGCTGCCCCCACCCTCCTTGCCTTTCGCAAACTCCTTAAAACCCACCTCTGTCGTCAGGCATGGGGCAATTGAAATTTCCCTTCCCCCTAGGCTTATAGAATTTATACGTGGTATGCTTGTATGTATGATTGGTTCTTTAAATTGGGGTTTTTAAGATTATTTTTAATATTAGATTTGTTTTCATTGTCTTTTCATTGTTGTTAGCCGCCCCAAGTCTTCAGAGAGGGGCAGCATACAAATCTAATAAATAAATAAAATAAATAATTGTGGCTAATGCACCCGCTATGAACACAACTGATAAATTAGCCCATGTGTCTTTTCAAGGACCTCCCACCTTATATGCAATTACAATACAATGCAATGTGTAATACTTGGATGCATTTTAATACATTAAGTATTGTGCCATCTTCATTTAAATGAGCCAACAATGAGACGATGTTCCTTGAAAACAAGTATTGATCCCGTAAAGACTTACGTTAGGACTGGGCATTCTGCACATGGTCAGAGGCTGGATGAGGTTTCCTCTGTCCAAGCACCAAAATGCAGCAAGTACCCATAGCAATCTTGTGAGCATAGCTGGCCTCTTTAAATCAGTCAAGGAGACTCCTTGAGGCTGGGTAGGCTGTTTTATGATGGCCTCCATGCTGGTTTGGCCCACACTACCCTGTATACGTTTCTTGCTAAGGGTTGATTGCATCTGGCTTTTCAGGCAATTCAAATGCCTTCCCCGGGGGACTTCCTTAAGCAGCTGCTTCATTGAAAAAATTGGTTCAGCATAACTCTAGCAGCTGTTAGCCCCAAGTGAGGCTTCTGCTCGCTGAGAAAGAGAAATCACTGCAGGCTGCCAGTGCCAAGAAGCGATGGTTAGGGCTGGTTTTCCTCCCACGGGCTAAGCAACTGCTTATTTATTTCACAATAATGTGTGCAATGCTTGATACGCTCTCCAAATGGTAACGATTACACAAGTAATTACTTTATATGTGTGGAAAGATTCACTTAATGGCATTAGGAAGATGTAATGGATATCTGTAATAAAGATTGAAGGGAAATTGCTTATGACGCAATTACAATAGATCAATTGTACAATCGGTCCAGATTTACTGTCAGACTAGCTGATTCAATGGGAGATATGCAGTCAGATTGCCCCCGCTTAAGCATTACCAAATGTTCAATTTCCTTCTTAGTTTAATGAGACACCATTACTGAGCCCTTTGTGTCAGAACAGGAATGCTGCTTATAGCTTAGAAGTAACAATCACAGAGCGTAACAACACGATAAAGAAGAGGAAACAGTTCTAGGCACACTACTCTAGGTACACTACTCCCTGGATAAATCATTGCATGAATATACACACACACACAGATGCAGACACATACTGTGTATGGTATATGTTTTTATTTGGTGAAGTTAGGAATATTGGTATAAAACAGCTGAAGCAGAGTTGTTTTTTTAATTAATTTTTTATGAGTTTTAATAGAATAGAATAGAATAGAATAGAATTTTTATTGGCCAAGTGTGATTGGACACACAAGGAATTTGTCTTGGTGCATATGCTCTCAGCGTACATAAAATAAAATATACATTTGTCAAGAATCGTGTGGTACAACACTTAATGATTGTCATAGGGGTCAAATAAGCAATGAAGAAGCAATATTAATAAAAATCTTAGGATATAAGCAACAAGTTACAGTCATACAGTCAACATGGGAGGAAATGGGTGAAAGGAATGATGAGAAAAACTAGTAGAATAGAAGTGCAGATTTAGTAAAAAGTCTGACAGTGTTGAGGGAATTATTTGTTTAGGAGAGTGATGGCGTTAGGAAAAAAACTGTTCTTGTGTCTAGTTGTCTTGGTGTGCAGTGCTCTGTAGCGACGTTTTGAGGGTAGGAGTTGAAACAATTTGTGTCCAGGATGTGAGGGGTCAGTAAATATTTTTCCCGCCCTCTTTTTGACTCGTGCAGTATACAGGTCCTCAATGGAAGGCAGGTTGGCAGCAATTGTTTTTTCTGCAGTTCTGATTGTCCTCTGAAGTCTGTGTCTGTCCTGTTGGGTTGCAGCACCAAACCAGACAGTTATAGAGGTGCAGATGACAGACTCAATGATTCCTCTGTAGAACTGAATCAGCAGCTCCTTGGGCAGTTTGAGCTTCCTGAGCTGGCGCAGAAAGAACATTCTTTGTTGTGCTTTTTTGATGATGTTTTTGATGTTAGGTGACCATTTTAGGTCTTGAGATATGATAATATAATTACAGTATAAGACTCACACAACATAAAAACAAGTGTTTTGAAGCAGAGTTCAACAACACACTATTCCCACTATTGTCAGCCACCCAGAATATTAGCACACTTCCCTTTTCCTGCTCATGTTTCACAGTAATTGGTATTCAAAGGGAGACTCTCTCCCATTTATTACATAATCTTGGGCAAGGAGTAAGGAGATTTGAATTCAAGTTGATGGTAAACGTCACTAGCCTTTAATCCTATCTATCTCCCTGGTTTATTTTTTATGTGGTGAAAACCTGGATGGAGTAATGCTATGTATACCCCTCTCCTCTGAGCTTCTTAATGCCAGTGGAATATAAATCTGATTGCTACCACTGCTATTTTTCCTAACAAGTATGAATGCAATGTACTTTTACAGTATCAGCTAGCAGGCTTTTTTCTAGCCACAGTAATAGTGCTGAAGAAACTATTGGGAGAGTAACTTCAAGAAGGTAATATTCTGGATCTGCTGCCCTGATGATTGAGGGGGCTGCATCTTGCAATGTTTTTGGTACAGATGTTTTGATATTTTTTTTGAATGTATGCATGCATGCATGCATGCATGCATGCATGCATGTGTGAAAGGCATTTCTGCTAGGATGTTGAAGCTCTGAGTTCATGAAGCATCCCTTTCAATGTTTGGCATAAACCTAATAGCTGGCTGCTCTTCATACCCTGTATCTTTCTAATTTCTCTAATCTAATTTTAAAGCTATCCAAGTTGGTGGCCATCACTATCCTCTTGTACTGAATTCCAAAGTTTATTTCCATGTGATTTGAAGCACATTCCTTTTACTGAATTGAATCATCATTCCATTGAGCTTCATTGGTTGACGCCAGATTTCAGTATTATTACGATGGGGCAGAAGGCAAGAGACAAACAGCCCCTTATTTTAATTTTCCACAACACGGCGGGAATCGGGGCATAACGCTTGCTTTTATTTAAGGAGTTTCGTTTTTAACTTGGTATGCTGTGGTGTAGGCTGGCCCCCTCACTTGCACACTTCTAATCTGGCTGATTGATGAGGTGCCATCAAGTTGGGGTTGACTTTACATAGATTTCTGCATGACAACCTGTTTCTAACCAAGTCATTCAAGTCTTTCAACAGTGCATCCATCACCACTGTCACTGATTGCATCTACAGGGGGTGGACAGAAAAATGGAAACACTTGACTTTTTGGCATCATAATGTTTGAGCATGTTCAAATCAATCAAAACTTGACATATTTTTATGTGTTTGTTTTGTATTAATTCTGTTATTTGATATGTTTTTTTAAGCTACCTTTTTTTTTTACCGGAATTTAAGGAAATTGGTTATAACCTTCTAGAAAGGGCCGACCTCTCAGACTTTCAAAGAGGCCAAATTGTTGGTGCTCAAATGGCAGGCGCTAGTGTAACAGAAAGTGCCCGAATGTTTGGCGTTTCAAGAGGTAATGTCTCACAAGTAATGACTGCTCTTGAAAGAGAAGGGAAAACATCCTCAGCCAAGCACAGGTCTGGTCGAAAGTCGACGTTGTCTGAGAGAGACCGTCGGACTCTAAAGCGAATTGTTAGGGCGGATCGCAAGACCGCAGCTCCTAAAATCACTGCAGAGCTCAATAGACATGTACAGAACCCAGTTTCCACAAAAACTGTTCGAAGGGAGCTTCACAAATCTGGATTCCATGGAAGAGCTGCAAGGTGTTTCAATGTTTTTGTCCATCCCCTGTACCTTGCTGCTGATCATCTCTTCTTCTCTTTTCTTTCCTTTTTGTCAACATTATAACTTTATTTAGAGAATTAAGTGTAAGTATAGAGTATCCAAAGTAAGTTTGTTTGAGCCTGGTCATTTGTACCTCAAACTCTAGATTGATTTTTTTTAATATTCCACATTTGTTTTTATTGAATGTCCGCCATATTCTCAGGAATTTTTTCCAATACCAAAGTTTAATTCTTCTAATTTGCTGCAAAGTAGAAAAAAAAATCCCAAGCAACTTTTTCTACAGAAGCTGAAGGAGACAGTCTTATGATTTAAGATTTGATTTCAAAGTTTTTATAGGTAATGATTCACTCTTTAAAACATGCCCATTTCAAATCCACCTAATGTCAGGCGAGAGAAATACAAAAGCCTATAAACTCATATAAAATAGATTAAGAGATTACATCTGGGTGAACTGAATTTGACTTGGCTTATCAAACTGGAAAGAAAATGTCATTTTCTGTTGTACAATTGAAATTGCACACTGTATTTGTTGCCAGAAAAATCAGTTAAATGATCAGGGCCCTACACTTCCTCACAAGCAGAATAAAACGTTTTGGATAGATATCAGTGACTGACTGGGAAGTCATTTTCTGGGGCATGAGATTGGCTTTGTTTGGGAAGCATCTGAAATTCCTTGATAAATGATAGAGTAACTGCTTCTTGACTGTTGAATTTTATGAAGCTTATTGGCAGGTAGAACCTGTCTCATCTTGAAAAATTTGAGCTAATAATTGGATAGGAAAACATCAGGAAATTTCAAGCCTGTAGGATAGATTGGAACTTAAAAATTTTCCCTGAAAAAGGAATGGCAAACCACTTCAGTTTGGTTGCTAAGTAATTTACATTAGCGTGTCTAATCTTTGGGAATTTAATTCTGCTAAAAAAACCAAACTGAACACTTTCCTGTTTTAAATGCATGGCTCTTATATGCATTTGGAATCTGTCTTATGAACCAAAGCATTTTTTTGACAAGTGATCTTGGAGCACAATGTGTTAGCGAAGGCATTAGAACACTTTAAGTGCTTGGATGCTTGACATAAATGTTGATGAGAGTGCCATCATGTGGTCTTTGATGATACTGCTATTATGATTAACTGATGCTCTGTTGACTACAATAGATTTGATCCTATTTAGAACCAACAGTGAAATATACCTGGCAAAACCCAAAAGTTACTCAATGGTGTTGGAACTGAGCCCAACTGTTCTTCCCCATCCAAACACTAAAAGCCTTTTGGCTCTCAGACAGCACTTTGACCAAATATCCTATTCTGCCCATGGTAAGGTTGTACAGCTGAGTTTCATTAGCTTACTGGTGATACTTGACACTGTGTCCTTCAATAATTTTGTTCAGGGACTTCATGCAGAAACTAAACACTAGGTTGAAAAAAAAATGAAACCTTTCTTCTCCCACTTCTAGCAACTAGAACCAGTCCTGGAGAAAGAGGAGAATCATTGAAAAATGCTGTTCTTCATTCTCAATTCCTCAGATAAAATTTTTAGTATGATTCATCACAGACAACCAAGAGATAAAAGAAGACCCAAAGAATTAAATTCTGCATGAGCATGCACGCACACGGCTCGCACAATTGAAGCTGTGTGCATGCACTCGCCTACGGTGTGTCCAATTGGAGCTGCATGCATGCACGCTCACCAGTTGGGGACCTCTGAACTAGAAAGAGTGGTTAGTTTGAGCTCAGTACCATATCCAAGATGGTAACTCACCAGAAAAGGCTCCAGATTAATCAATCTCCTGAAGAGCAGGGGGCGGCTTTTGCAAACGCAATCTCATTTTCTTTACAAATGTGTCCATAAAGGATCTTGACCGCAGAGGGAATGCATTATGCACAAAAATTGAAAGATATATTAATTTCCACAATGGAAGAATGGTTGGAGAAACTGATGGGATTAGCAGAGATGGCCAAATTAAATGTTTTAATCAAAGAAAAGAATGCGTCTAACTTTATCTGGAAATCGCTTTTGGATTTTTGCTTCTGGATAAAACCTTGACTCTGGGATTTACTGATTAGACAATGGTTTTGGGTTTTGTTAGATTCGCATGGGAATGAAGAGGTGAGACGTGGGAACAGTCCAGCATCTTTATCGTCTATTAGCTGGAACTAATACGGACTGCCAGCAGGCTGCACGGAGGCCGCTTTTAAGGGCTTCCCAGGAGTCTGTTGGCCACTGACAGCAGTTTATTTCTCCCATTGCTAGATTAACCTATCAGCAGCAGCTATGCAAATCTGTACTCCATATGCCAGTACATAACAGGTTTGCTTTTTTGTTATAGAAATGGCAATTATATGCAGAGTAAAAAACTTGAGGCTGTAACTTTATTTTATTCTATTATGTTGAAAAGAGTCGGAGGTTAATGCTTCCCCTTCCCCACCCAACACTTCTCTCTTTCCCCCTTTGCAATTTACCCACTACTCTCATTTTCATTTGTATTTTATATTCTACAAAGTTTAATAAAGTTATATATATATTGTATGTGGCCACACCAGAGGCAAAAAGGAAGCTGTGATGCTCCTTCCATATACCAGGGTGACTCAACAACAACAACAAAATCACACATAATCCTTCCCTGGAACAAGTTACTACAGGAGATGAGCCTGTAGCCTAGACTAGAGGCTAAGGCCACTGCTTTACAAGGCAGAGCCCCAGGTTCAAATCCCAGTAGGGGTGTGGCTACCTGATGAAGGCAAATAAGCCTGAAACAGATCTATAGTAGTCTCTCTTCCTTTTCATTATCAGCAAAAATGTTACACACACACACATACACACACACACTCCTTCTGAAAAGCACTTTAAACCCAAAGCTATTAAAGTTCTTCTCACTGATTTATATCTTGTGTATATTTTTCACTGTTTTCAATTTGCCAGTTACCTGAAGAACTTTAAGCATCCACAGTCACGCCTACATTAACAAAAAGTGGAGCATTTTATAAAATGCTAGCCCCACCTGGATCAATTCTCAAAGCTAGATTTAAACGTTACAATTATTCTTTTCAACAACCCCTGATGGAAAGTTAAAGCTGATTATTTCAAATTATACACCTATGTTTACTAATCTGTTGATTGCTAGTATTGTTCATTTCTTAAAACTCGTGTGATGCTATGGTTTCTAAGTTCCTAAAGAGAAAACTACTGGGTCCTACATGCACAAATATTGTATCCAGTTAGCTTGTATAGATATGTATTTATGGATGTTGGACACCAACATTTTTTAGCCATGAGTTAGAAGACCACTTTGATCCTCCCAAAAGCACTTCTGACTTTCGCTTCTCTTGTTTTCATGCCAGTTACATAGAATAGAATAGAATTTTATTGGCCAAGTGTGATTGGACACACAAGGAATTTGTCTTGGTGCATATGCTCTCAATGTACATAAAATAAAATATACATTTGTCAAGAATCATGTGGTACAACACTTAATGATTGTCATAGGGGTCAAATAAGCAATGAAGAAGCATGTATCCCTCTCACAACTCTTCCCCAATATTGGCATGACAACAAACTCTTGGTCATTCCCAAATAGTTCAGTCAGTGGGGGGACTGGTGCCAGAACTCCTAATTGCATGCAGCTCTGTGGCTCTGGAACAGGAGTTGCAGGATCGAATACAATTAGACTCCCTGCACCTGTGTAGGTAGCAAAATTGCGCACAGGGATGTCCGTGCGGACCCATTTTGGTGAGGTTTTTTGATTCCCCACATGCTGGGTCACCATAATACTCAAACAAGGGAACTTTCCATAGGTACTCTTCAGAACTGACAGCATAAGAACTGACAGCATAGGGTCTGTAAAGAACAGAGCATGGCACTATGTAACTGCATACCTGAGAGAGCTTGAGATATGGCTATAGATATTCTGTATTTTTGTCCTAAATATTGATGTTTGGGAGCCATGCCAGCTTTCTTACTAATTATGCTTGGGTTCATATTCAGCTTTTTCTCAACCTTCGTAGCTATATGTCCTTATCAAACCTCTTGTGCATTGTGATTGGGTTCAAAGAGATTTCTCTTTTTTCTTAGTGCATCAGAACCATGTATGGATACCCCTTTCCTGTGCAGTCACCATCCAGCTAAAACCGCTACTAACTACATCTGAAAAACATTATTCTGCCTTGCTCAAAAGCACAAGAATGCTAACCAAAGTCCACAGCTGGTATGAGAATGATCATCATGTTTTTGTTTTCTATTCTTCCTTCATCTGTTAAAAATGTTCTCCCAAAAGATATCTGCCAGTCCCATATGTTCCCACAGGCAAAGAGAGTGATTGCTACCTTCTTCTACTTCCTCTTTTAAAACAATTCAGCAGCATGATAGGAATGGTCATAAATTAGAGCAAAAATGCTGTTTGGTCACCTTCAAACTCTGGTTCTTGAAGGCCTTGCCCAGAAGTTGATAAAGAGTGGGGAAAGTTTTTGTGTGCTTGTGCACAAATTCTATGAAATGGCTATAGTTCTAGTTCTGCTTCATATACTAACCGGAGAACCATTCCTCCCACTGTAGAGAAGAGGTGAGTTTATTTATTTATTTTATTTGTTTGTTTTGTCAAATACATATTGGTGGTATACAAAGATATAATAATGTTTATATACATGATACTAGTAAAAAAGAAACATTAGGACAGGGGATGGAAGGCACTCTGGTGCACTTATGCTGACCTCTTAGGAATCGGGAGAGGTCAACAGTGGATAGTCTAAGGGTACCTTCCCTTACTTACCTTCCCCACCGGTTCCCATAACGATAGAAGTGCATGTTTTGCATGTGTATGTGTGTGCTTGCTTCACTCGCATGCATGCTTTCCCCAAAAATAATCCTCTGCGCATGCTCAGTACTTAAAACAAACCCCTTCCGTATTACAAATGAGGCAAGGAGCAAGGAAAACAGCTGCAGAGCAGAAATTCAATCTTCTGCCCCTGATCACCTGGGCTTCGGAAGCAGAGGTCAGTATAACCCAGGGGTGGGCGAGCAGGCCCACTTTCATGGATAGAGAACTGGTTCGCTCTTGGCTTGGAGTCAGAGCTACCAGTTCAAAAAAACTGGTCTGAACCAACAGCAACTCACCACAGCTGTAGAGTATAAACTTCCCAGCAATGACCCATCAATACTCAACTCTCCAGCGTCCAGCCAATCGAAGTCACTCAAGACTCAGTTGTGTCGTCAGGCATGGAGATCTCAGAAAACTGCTGAACTATTGATATTGCTCTGGTGTATTTAACACTTGCTCCTCACATAATCTTTTGAATTCTTAGTCTTGAACTTTTTGTATTTTTGAAGGTTTTAATATTAATAACATTCGTATTGATTTGTATATATTGTTTTTAACTTTGTGATGACACCAAGTCACATGATTGTGAGATAAGTGGACATATAAATATAATGAATAAATATATTCATTATAATTATATGGTTCAGTGGAGAGATGCTACCAGTCCGGTCTGGTTCTTTGAACTGGTAGCGACGGTGGCGAGATTCCACCCTGTGAGTGCATGCACAAACTGGCAGTGATGGGATTTAGAACTCATCACTGATATGGTTTACTGGCTTTCTAGAATAACAATGCTTTTGCAAAAATTGAACTATGGAACCACCTTATAGCAACTCAATGATCAAGTTATTCTTTTTCTTTGTCCACTACTTTTGTATCAGTGAAAAAAAATTTCATTGTGAAATGGAATAATTTATTAATTAATTTATATTTGTTCCCTGCCTTTTCTTGAGGAGCACACATTGCTTGTCCCACTCAAGACAAGCAATATGGAATAAAATAAGTTTTCTAGGGATTTCATCTCCAAATATTCCACAATATGTTCTGTGGAGCCACAATGTGTTCTGTGGAGAAAATTTCCTTTAGTACAAAATTTATCACATTTCTTGACCAGCTTTCCAATTCTTGAACATAGCAACAATCACGTGCAGCAATATGAGAGAACAATGTTCTATATCAATTGACTCAAAAGTAATATTTCAACTATTCAATTTGAACATCATAGTTGGGAAATATTATTACCATCCATCTATCTACCTATCATCTATCTATATATCTGTCTGTCTTTCCTTCCTTTCTTTTTCTTCCTTCCCTCCTTCATACTTTCTTTGTCTTCCTTCCCTTCCTTTCTTTTTGTCTTCCTTCCTTCCCTCCATCCTTTCTTTTTGTCTTCCTTCTTTCCTACCATCTTTGTCTATCTTCCTTCCCACCATCTTTCTTTC
This sequence comes from Erythrolamprus reginae, assembly GCF_031021105.1. NCBI lineage: Eukaryota > Metazoa > Chordata > Lepidosauria > Squamata > Dipsadidae > Erythrolamprus > Erythrolamprus reginae. The sequence continues at coordinate 92,011,467 of NC_091951.1, read as the reverse complement.
TCTTCTCTTATTTCTTTCTTCTCTTTCTTTCTCTCCTCTCTTCCATTCCTCCTACCTACTATACCTACTATCTTTCTTTCCTTTCTTTCTTTCTTAAGATATTATTCCTATCTGTATCAAGAAGCAGAAATGTAATTAGTAGTACCATGGGAAAACAGATGTGCTGGACAGCATCACCCTGGGAGAATTTTGACTGTCAATTCCGATTTTGTTTTAAGCCTTTTGATTTGGAATACTAGTGACAATTGAAATGTCAAAAACAGATTATATGCTTGGGGCACAACTCCAAAAATATTTAAAAACAAAAGAACCCGGGAGGGTTTTAAAAAAAGAAGTAAACCAGACCAAAGCTTTCAAATGCTGCTTCTTGAAGATTAAGAAATCAAATTTGATTATCTCTGCAGAGTAGTATTTCTGACATTGACTCTTACAGATTGCTTGGAGGAAAATCGTTTGGGCTCAACATCTGTAGGAAAGATAGTAATCTAGTTTCTATTTTCCCATGATAACAGATATCAAATAAATTATTGATAGTGGATACATGTAAAATTGGCTTCATGAATCTCTTTAAAGATCCAGTAATCTACTTATCGTAATTCTCTTTGGTTTGGGAAAATGGAATATATTGCATTGTGTGGAAATATGGTCTTTTCAACACAATCTCACTTTTATACTGCTCAAAAAAATAAAGGGAACACTCAAATAACACATTCTAGATCTGAATGAATGAAGTAGTGTATTCTCATTGAATACTTTGTTCTGTACAAAGCTGAATGTGCACAACAGCATGTGAAATTGATTGTCAATCAATGTTGCTTCCTAAGTGGACAGTTTGATTTCACAGAAGTTTGATTTACTTGGAGTTATATTGTGTTGTTTAAGTGTTCCCTTTATTTTTTTGAGCAGTTTATTAAATAACATTCTCATTACAGATCAGAAATAGGGTATTCTTCCACTGTAATTTCTTAAATGTTTGGGGGGAAATGTTTAATTTCACTCTACTTCAGGAATTAACTTCCTTGCAGTATCAGCTAAAAGCAATGCGATGGGAGAATTTAGAGAAATAAATAAAACAAGCAGCGATAGAAAGCACTCAGGAGGTAATAGTCTTGAGTTGGAAGGATGCGACAAAATGGACAGTGCAAAATTGATACCGGTACATGGTGGATCATATTCAATTTGAGATTATGGACAAAAGGATGAATTCGGTTAATGAAACTGATTTGCGACAACTGATGGGACGATGGAGCAAGGTAAGACGATATTTGGTTAGTAGAATCCGAGACCAAGCTACAAGGAACAAATTGGAACACTTTATAATATGTAAATAGATATTTTGCTCTTGAGTTAAAATGGTATATATAAGTAACACCTCCAATTTGGTTGTGGGGTGTAAATGTTTGTCTGGTGGTGGGCACCAAACAATGAACACTTGTTATATGTTGTCTGTGTGTTTTATATTCTATATTTTAAAATCAATAAAAATATAATAATTAAAAAAAGGAATTAACTTCCTTCCTTCCCCCCATCTTCCTCCCTACCATCATTCTTTCTCTCCCAAGACAGAGTGGGTATGTTGGTATGTATATAAAAAGGACAAAGGGAGGGAGCTAGCAGCCACAGATTTTGTCAAGTACTGTACAGTACATTTGGTGGTATACAAACATACAATAATATGTATATATATGTCAGGATTAGCAATCCTTGGTGATACAGTGATCCCTCGATTAGCGCGGGGGTTACGTTCCAAGACCTCCCGCGCTAATCGATTTCCGCGTTATAGTGGTGCGGAAGTAAAAACACCATCTGCGCATGCGCGCCCTTTTTTTTTCATGGCCGCACATGCGCAGATGGTGGAGTTTGCGTGTGGGCGGCGGGGAAGACCAAGGGAAGGTTCCTTCGGCCGCCCAACAGCTGATCTGCTCCGCAGCGCGGAAGCAGCGAGGAGCCGAAGATGGGGTTTCCCCGTTGCCCAGGCAAAGGGGAAACCCCATCTTCGGCTCCTCGCTGCTGCCGCGCTGCGGAGCGGATCAGGTGTTGGGCGGCCGAAGGAACCTTCCCTGGCTCTTCCCGCCGCCCAGGCAAAGGCGTATTGCAGCTTGGAGCCTTGCTTCGCCGCCTTCGCTGCAATACGGCAAGCGGCAAGCGATCTTGGGGTTTCCCCTTTGCCTGGGCGGCGCTGGGGCCATGCGGAGCCGCTCATCTAGGGGGGCGTGGACCGGCAAGGTGCCCTCCGCTCTCTCTCTTTCTCTCCCTGTTACCGGTGTGGTATAAGAGAGAGAAAGAGAGAGAAAGGAGGGCGACTTGCCAGTCCATGCCCCCCTGGATGAGCGGCCCCGCATGGCCCCAGCGCCGGACTCCGCCGTTGCCTCCGCCCTTGTTCGGCTCTGCAGCTGAGAGGCCACGTCCACCCCTTCCTCGGTGTCCCCGGCACCCAGCGTCCCCACGCCGCCTCCACCTCCCGGTAATGCGCCCGACCTCTGCCTCTCTCTTTCTCTCTCATATACCACGCCGGCAACAGGGAGAGAAAGAGAGAGAGCGGAGGGCGACTTGCCAGTCCACGCCCCCCTGGATGAACAGCCTCGCATGGCCCCAGCGCCGGGCTCCGCTGTTGCCTCCGCCCCCATTCGGCTCTGCAGCTGAGAGGCAGTAGCTACGTTCACTCCTTTGTCCTCCCCAGCACCTAGTGTCCGGCCCCACGCCACCTCCAGCTCCCGGTAACACACCCGACCTCTACTTGCAGGAACGGGTGGTGGGGCGGCGCAAAGGGGCAAATGTTTCTGTGCAAGGTGGTCGCACAAGCAGCTTAGAAGGAACAATAACGGCGCGGCCACCTCGCCGCTGACACAGCCCTTCCCGGCAGAGCCCTCCCCAACAGCTCCCGCCGCCAGCGCAAAAAAGAAAAGAAAAAAAATCCCCAAAAGAGGCAGGCACAAAGCGGGGGCACAAGGGGAGCTGCCCGGCAGAGGTTGCTTTTTTTCTTCTCGTGGGCAAGTGGAGGGGGGGAGAGAGAAGGGAGGAGGAGAGTGTGAGAGAGGAAGAAAGAGAGAGAGAAATGATAGAAAAAAGGGGAGAAAAAAAGAGAAATGAGAAAATGATTGAAGCAGAGAATGACAGGAAAGAAAGAGAAAGAGACAGAGAAGTGACTCTTGGTGATGACGTATGACGTCATCGGGTGGGAAAAACCGTGGTATAGCAAAAAAACCGTGGAGTATTTTTTAATTAATATTTTTTGAAAAACCGTGTTGTAGCGTTTCGCACTAATCGAGACCGTCCTAATCGAGGGATCACTGTATTTCATTGTATTACCATATAGGGTAAAAGGTAGAATGTAAGCATGTTAATGCTGAGTCATAGGGTGTGAACTACAACCTGATTGGGCCAGAGCATTATGAGATGCAAATCAACTTCACCAATTATGTCTGTCTGCTGTTGTTTGCTGTTGATGGTGGTTGTTAGTTGGCTGGCTGGAGCAGTTTGAGGGTGAGTTAAATATTGAGTAGAGTAGTTGTAGTGATACGAAGAAACCCGGATTGATTTAGTATCTACTTGTAACCTGGATTGGTTGAGTATTTAATTGTAAGTAAGCTGAATACAGCTAATGTAAAGTTCCTGTATAATAGAAGACTGAAGCAGAATATATTTTGCACTGAAGAGTAAACTATTGTTTTCTACAAATGTGTCTTCATTCATTTATCTGGTTCATTAATTGCCACATTATATTCTGGTATCTTATCTAGTCCTCTTGCATTACTCTGCATATAATCGAACACAAGATACTAGTAAGAGAGAAACATTATGACACAGGACGAAAGTCATGTTGGGGCACTTATGCAGATTAAGGAGCTTTGCAAAATGTCATGCCTACACCAATGGTTAGGTGAGGGAGGGGGAAGAGATACTTCCCTCTCTCAGCACTGTTTGGCTTGAAAATATTCAAGAACCAGACCAGAGAGGAGAAGGAAAGAGCCCTGCGAGGAAACGCTGTTAACACTTGCTGCCTGCAAGACACAAACAGAGCCATTGAAAATGTTCACACCTTGGGATGAACGCAATTCAAATTGTTGGTTATGACTTATAAAGCCCTACATGGCATTGGACCAGATTACCTATGGGACCCTCTTCTGCCTCATGCATCCCAGCGGCCAGTCAGGTCCCACAGAGTTGGCCTTCCCATCAACCAGGCAATGCTGTCTGATGGGGCCTAGAGAAAGAGCCTTCTCTGTGGTGGCCCTGGCCCTTTGGAATCAACTCCCCCCCCCCAGATTTGTGTGTATGTGTGTGTATACTGTCGAATCACCCTTCTTTTTCATTATCAGCAAATATATATATATATATATATATATATATATATATATATATATATATATATATATAAGGCCGAAAATAAGGCCGAAATAGATCTATCCTAGTCTCCCTTAATTTTCAAATTCAGCTTAAACATGTGACATATATATATATATATATATATATATATATATATATATATATATATATATAGTACAATTATATATATATATATTGTACAATTATATATATATATATATATATATATTTATGTTTATTATATATATATGTATAAAATGTTTATATACTGTATATATAGTATAATATAAATATAAATGCAGGACTCATTTACACAAGTATAAAGTGTAAAAAGCATGATAGTTAAATAAATTACAAACAGGTGTGTGCACATATGCATACACACACACACATAGAGAGATGCACAATGTACTGTATTAGAGAATTATAGACTTGTAAGGGTCTTGTTCTAGTCTGTGCTGCTTGAAACAGCATTTCGCTTGATTTACGGCATGAAATCAAGTCTCTGCGAGTTGCATTGCCATTAAAAAATCAACATTTCAAACTGTCATCTAAAATGTTGTTGGCAATATGAAGTCCCAAACGTCAGTTAATTAGAATTTGTGCTACGAAATTAAATATCTCTGGAATTCAATAATTATTTGCAGTATGAAACCATAGATAGGTCTGTGAGTCCAAACCACGTACCCTGATGCGAGCAAGCCTCGTTCTAACAGAAAGCCACCTCGCAGCTTTCATACCCCCAAAATCTGCCGCAGTGTTTTTGGTTTTGGTTTTAAAAACTACTTTAAGAACAGACCAATCGTTTGCCGTATAAAATAACAGTTCAGAAAACGATTAAATACAAAGCAGCGTTCCCAAACAGTCGCGCGCCCTCCTTAGCATTTACAATGTGCTTGATCCCGCCCCTCTCCTTTACCGCACCAGCGAAGGTTTTCTCCGGCAGAACTACTGCGGGAGAAGCGCCGCCCCCTTTGGTCTCCCGTTGCTGCGCGCGCAGCCCGAGGCCTCCTTCCTCTTGCCGTTGCTCCTCCTCCTTCTTGTCGTTGCTCCTCCTCCTCCTCCTCCTGGTCTCCCTCCCCCTCCCCCACGCCCCCTCAGTCCTGGTTGTTTGGGGTCACTCCTCCTTGCCGGGTGGCCAAGGGAGGCCGGGCTGTAAGCGCGGACCGGATGTGGCCGGGGAAACCCGGAGGTATGCTTCCCCTCCGGGCGGCCGGGACCCAACATGGCGCTGAGGCCTGACTAGGGGGAAGATGAATAAGGGCTGGCTGGAGCTGGAGAGCGACCCCGGTGAGTGAAGCCGCCCCTGCGAGCTCGGAAGGGAGGGGAAGGAGGAAGAGGAGGAGGAGAAGGGCGCCTGGTCTCCGGAAGGGGGGGAGGGTGACGGTGACGGAGGGGCTTCCCGAGGGAGGGGCGGGCGGAGGGGCACCGACTGACAGGGTGTGGCTGTCCCGTTACTAGCCTCTTCGGGGCCCAGCGATCCCACTTCGGGAAGGAGCCGCTGTGCCAAACGGGGGACCTTCGAATGGATGTCAGGCTTCCTGTGAAGTTGCGATGAGGTTTGCCTACGATTGGGCGGCGGGGGGAAGAGTCAGCCCTCTTGTTATTATTGTTTGGGAATTGTGATTCCTGGCTTGGTGTTGTACTATGCACTTGCTTCCCCAGACGAGAAAACAACATATGCCCGTCATTCACACAAATGGATGAAACCAGCCATTCGGTTGATATTTGTCCCCAAATATCCAGAGGGATTATGGGTCACAATAGTAATAGAAACATAGAAACATAGAAGTCTGACGGCAGAAAAAGACCTCATGGTCCATCTAGTCTGCCCTTATACTATTTTCTGTATTTTATCTTAGGATGGATATATGTTTATCCCAGGCATGTTTAAATTCAGTTACTGTGGATTTATCTAAATAGCATTTAGACTTATATACCACTTCATAGTGCTTTTACAGCCCTCTCTAAGCAGTTTACAGAGTCAGGGTATATTGCCCCCAACAATCTGGGTCCTCATTTGACCCACCTGGGAAGGATGGAAGTCTGAGTCAACCTTGAGCCCGGTGAGATTCGATCTGCCAAACTGCTGGCAGCTGGTGATCAGCAAAAGTAGCTTGCAAGACTGCACTCTAACTACTGCACCACAATGAAGTGGACAGCATGCTTTATTTGAAAGGTGTACCTGTTTGACCCTCCCAACTACATGATCTCCTGTGGGTGCCTTGGTTTAGCGCACCCTCCCCCCCCATCTTTTTTATCCAAATGAAGAAGTGATAAGGATAATCAGAGGCTTAGTGAGGCTTCACTATTCAATAGTGAAAATAATTTCTTAAAACGAATTTAAAAATAAATAATAATACTTTCATAGTAATATTTAGAAAGCGCACAAATGTTTTATATTTGAAAATAGTGATCGGGATTGCTAGTCAAGACTGTTGGAAATAAATACTTTACATAGCTCTATGTAATTGTTAAAAACAATAATAATACCATAATGTAAATATTATACTGCATTAGCAAAACTTAAATTAAATTCTGAGGAATATGGAGGCATAGAAATCAAATATAAATAAATACATACATACATGTATGTTTATTATATTTCTCCATTGTCTTACACGAAACCTCTTGTTTTCTTTTCAACATTAGTAAGAGTCATATAAGGCCCATCATCTGAGCTAAGTAGATTTGGATAATAATTTAGATATGGTACAGTTGAGTGACTTTATTCCTGACCTAGGCTGAATTGGCTCAGAAAGCAAGCTGAGGATTCCCGCCCCCGAGCCAGTCCAATATTGACAATATAGGAATAGACAGCTCTGATGCCTCTAGTCACTCTCAGTTTCTACATCAGATTTGGCCATGATGTTGTGCATTTGAATCATTTTTCAAGCTGTGAATCATTGCTTCACAAAAGACATGACATTAAATATTTTATAAATTATAATTTTTAGAAATTATCTTGCTTTGATATATTTTGGTGTCAGCTAAGACCTAAAACAATAACTCCTAGGCCATAACCATATTTGAGGGATTTGGAAGTACTTATTCTAAATTTTGAAGATCAGAAACTATATGTTGTCCTGGATTTAGAATAGTTTGTTTAATGACTGTTCAAAGTTACAGCGGCACTGAAAAAGAGAGTTGTGAGCAGTTTTCCCAAAACCATTGAAACAGCTCTGTGGTGATGTGATCAGAATTTGAACACTTGGCAACTGTCTTAAATACAGTATGTCACAGTAGTGAGTACACCACTTCACATTTTGTAAATATTTGACTATGTCTTTTCATGGGACAACACTGAAGAAATGACACTTGGCTGTGACATATTGTATTTATGACAGTTGTAGTGTCCATGGTCGTGAAATCATGTTTTGCAATCTTCATATAAGCAAAGTCAATGCGGATCTCAGAATCATTTAACAATCATATTAGGAAGTTAACATCTGCATTGATTCCCTTAGCAACTGGGGCAAGAAAGGTCATACAATGGGGCAAAACTCAATTGTCTCAATTAGCAGCTTTGGGCTTAATTGTCATAAGTCAAGGACTACCTGTATACATGAGAATTAATTTATAAAGAAGCCAGGAACTAGTTAAATTGCCACAGCAGTGGTCCAGATAATCATACTGGCATACTATTTTTTTTTTAAAAAGCACTAATCAGCCGCCGTCTAACATAATAGTTCGCGGAGAGGGGTGGCATACAAATCTAGATAATAAATAAATAAATAAATAATAATAAATAAATAAATTAATAATAATAATAATAATAATAATAATAATTAAATCTTAGAAATGACTTGTTTCCATTCACTTTGAAAATGTCCCTGCATGCTTCTCTGTATAGTCCTATACATAGTATAACAATAAAACTTCAGGTTTGGAAGATATGCATATATTTTATCTGATAAGATTCCTTATACATACTCTAATCAAACTTCCATCCCATCATACTTGCTGGGGATGATATGTTTATCCCAGGCATGTTTAAATTCAGTTACCATGTCTGCTGGAAGTTTGTTCCAAGTATCTTCTACTCTTTCAGTAAAATAATATTTCCTCACGTTGCTTCTGATCTTTCCCCCAACTAACCTCAGATTGTGCCCCCTTGTTCTTATGTTAGAAAGCAGATTATTAGTTTTGAGATAGAGAGTAATTGAATGATTTATGATTGATTCCATGACTTTGCATGGGACGCAGCATAGTGATATTGATTTGTAGTTATCGACAAGAGAGGGGTCTCCTTTTTTGAAGATGGGGATGGCCAGTGCTTTCGACCATAGTTTGGGAAGTGTCCTGGTTCTGAAGGATTTTTTGAAAATTATGCATAGTGGTTCAGCTATAGCAGAAGAGAGCTTTTTTAGGAAGTATGCACAAAGACTGTCAGGCTTGACTGATAGAGAAGGTTTGAGGTCCCGTAATGCTTTTTCAACTCGGTTTTCAGTAAAGTCTATTTGGGTTAGATCATTGAGAGAGTTTGAGGTGCGATTGATGAAATTGGGGGATGAGCCCTTACTGTTTACAAAGACAGATCCAAAGAATGAGTTGAGGAGGTTAGCTTTGGATGAATCATCATGGTATTTTTTGTTGTTGGGTTTTTGTCAGTAATTGAAATATTTCTTGAGTTGTTTTTATCCCAAATAATTATTTATCAAGCTGGCCTTGATAATGCAGTGGAAAATGAATCAGGGCTTATTTAAATGTTTTTGTGAAGATGTTCTGTAGAATTTATAATCTTAATTTTGTCTTGGTGTTTGCAGTAGATTGATTAGAGTAAATTATATGCCCCAAACTATTTTTGTAACTAGTATTTTCCAAATAATGACCTAATAATATCCTCTTCTCTGGTCTCCTCCCCCTCTTTACAGGGCTCTTCACACTCTTAGTGGAAGATTTTGGTGAGTATAATTATATGGTAGTACAGTATATTAATCAGTTCTTGCTGCTGCTGCTGCTTCTTTTTTTCTTTTTTTTTGGTATACTGACTCAAGGTTTATGTTTATATAGGTGTTAAGGGAGTGCAAGTTGAAGAAATTTATGATCTACAGAGCAAATGCCAAGGGTAAGATTTTGTCTGTAAAGATTTTTGACTAGAAAAAAGCAAAATATCCTTCTGAAGTAATGACACAGTCCAAAATGTATGAATTATGATGAAGATGTGACTGGAATGCATTGGAAATTGTTCCATTTCTGTCAAATAAATGTCAGAAATCTTCTGGAAATAGGCTGTAATATGATGTTTTAACAACATAGCAGAACTGATTGCAAAACAGGGACATAATGAAGATGTAATAACTGTTTTAAAACTTTTCTTACAATGGTGGAATGGAGTCACACTTATTTTGTATTTGGATTTCATTTTTAAGATTAAATTGCTTAAATCAATCCTGTTGTCACTTCCGATGTCACACAGGACTAGAAATGTTCCAATATTTTGTGTTTCAGTGTAAGACAGCATTTGAATTATAAATAATTTGACATTGATTCATTTTAAACAGTTTTTATTAAAAGATTTTACAAACATTTTTAAACATTACAAAAACAAAAGAAGTAGGAAAATAAAGAAATTGTGAAAGCGTAAAAGTGAAGTACTGTATAACAAAAAGGAACCAAAAAGAAAGATTTTTAAAGAAACAACCTAACATCTTCTTTGCAGCAGATACAAACATAATTATTATCTTTAACTTTCCCAGTTGCATGTCCTCTGGACAGACCTTTTTATTTTATTTTTTTAATATTCTTTATTGGTTTTTCAGTTTAAACATAACATTTCTATATGGATATACACCTAAGTACATATATTCTTATTTAAATTTTCATCATTTTACACATTGCCTTTATGTGTTCATAAAATCTTACATCCTTGTCTTACATTGTCTATTAAATCTTATTTTTTGGTCCAGTCATTTAGTCCAAACATCGTAGCACTCCAAGCTTTTCTGGACAGACCTTTTTAATGAGTAAATCCCAAAACCATCAATTCCTTTTCATCTACTTTCAGCGAACACTTCATGAAGAGTTTCCAGACTTTTATGAAAATAGTTTTAGTTCCTTTCTTAATCAAAGAAATCTGTGTAACCATTTCTACATCTCACTGATCTTCAAAATTTATTCCTCCATTATTGATGTCTCTATTCTTCTCCATTTTTATGTATCTATAGCCTTGGTAAAGTTACCTATATAAAACTAATTGTCAGTGAGCATTTTCTAGTTAATTATTTGTAAATAAGAAACGTTCCAATGTCATCTGAAAGTTCATTTTTAGAACTGTCTGCATCACTATAGTATACATACATATATGTATTTCTATCCAACATCTGTTCACTTTTTTATAAGTCTATCGAGCATGATAAAATGTTCCAATATCTGTTTTTCACTTTTCCAACATAATTAGAAATCCCTTTATACATCTAATATAATTTATCTGGTGTTACATTCCAACAGTACATCATTTTTAAAAAGCGTTCTTTCAACGTGAAAGACTGTCAATTTCTAAGTTTTGAACGACATTAAGACGAGCCATGGTGAATCAAGCCAAAGCCCATCGAGTCCAGCATTCTGTGTTACACAGTGGCCCACCAATTGTACATAGGGATCTTGAGTAGAAAGAGAAGGCAAAACCCTCCCTTTCCCTTGACCCCAACAAATGGCACCCAAGGGAATCCTGCCTGCTTCAACCAACATAGAGGTGGCACATGGACATTCGTCTCAATAACCACCGATACACTTGGCATCCATGAATCTGTCTAATTCTGCCTTGAAGCTATCAAGGCTGACAGCTGTCACAACCTCTTCTTGAAGTGAATTCCATAAACAACGACCCTCTGGGTGAAGAAATGTTTCCCTTTATTTGTCCTCACTTTCTTACCCATGAGCTTTAGGGAGTGCCCCCTCGTCCTAGTATTGACATTCTCTTCCCTTCATCCATTTGAATATACGTATATGCTATATATGCCCCTGTCCAACTACCTAGTAATTCCATTATCCCAAATAGAGATCATTTAGTGCAAAAACAGTAAAGACCTATCTTTAAAATACTTATAATAGGATACTGATATTCCATCTCGGAGCTCTATCTTTATTCATCACACATCTCTTTATTGTTATTGGTTCATTCATCATTTGTGTCTGTGTATCTGTTATATTGGTAGATTTTGTTTCTTTATTCCTCTGTTCTCAATGAAGTTTCTTCTCTTTTATATATCATTGTACTGATGATATTTTCTCTGAATACTTACATTATCTGTCAACATAGCTTTCTTTGCTACGTTTGCTATTTTTGCCTTCCTTTCTCAGTTAATAAGTCAGCCACTTACCTGATTTATTTGCTAGCTCAAAATCCTCAAAGTTCAATTTTATTTTCATCCCTCTCACCATTATCAAAGAAAGTTAGGGCTGCAGAAATTTAATTTGCTTTAAGGTATTTTTTTCTCCCCAAAAAACTTATTAGTGTATCCTCTTTTGTCTTTATATCCCTTTAAATATTCTGCATCTGTGTTTGACATTCCTTTGATTAAACAATGTCATTTATCAGACCCAGGAAGCACGCCTTCTCTTTCTCAGCCCCTGAGTTTCATGTGGCTTCTCCACTAAGGTATTTTGGAAAGCCTTAAAGATCTAGCTGTCCTCCTAGGTGTTGGGCTAAGGTAGTGGGAGGCCCTGTTGGATATGTCTGTTTGAGTAAGTGTTGGCCAAATTCATCAACAGTCTTTTTCTCTCTCTTTTTTCTGTTTCATTTCATATTTCATCTTTGTTTTATAGTCAATCACCTAAAGTCGGTCTGGAGTTAGGTAGTGCCTAAATTGAATAAAATAAAAACAAACTGAAATGTTTTATATTATAATTCTAAAAATACTTGCCTAACTCTTTGTGCTCAGAGAAGTTGCAGTTCAGTTATCTAAATGCATTAGTTTGCCTAACCGAGAAATTTCTCAGACTAATGTCTGACTAGAGAATTATTGAATATGTTTGTGAATAGAGAATTATCCTTCAAAAGTGATGGATTACATATTGCAAAATTGTTCTTTCTAGACCTGTCTATGGATTTATCTTCCTTTTCAAATGGATTGAAGAACGTCGGTCCCGGCGGAAAGTTTCTACTTTGGTAGATGAGACATCAGTGATTGATGATGACATTGTCAACAACATGTTCTTTGCTCACCAGGTAAACTGATCTGAAGAAAGGAGTATTGCCAGATGGCTTGTTTTATGCTCTTAATGTCCTAATCTCTGAAATGGGCTTTATAACTGGGGGTGGGGTTGAATTTAAAGATGTTATCCATATAATACTTAATAAGAATTCTGTTTTATATATAATATTTTTAATGCTATGTTGGTTTTACTTTTATTACCATATCCACTCAGAGAAAACTTGATAGAATACTATAATAAATTAGTAAATCATTCATTTTGGAGGCTTTGAAGTATTTACTTATTTTGTGGTTTAACAGAATATAGCATTAACTGTTGTTTTTATTTTTGATACTTATTCTACTGCTTCTTGATGGGAGATCCTTGTGAGGTCTAACAGTCAGAATGTATAGACTATTTAAGTCATGACAAAATCACATTGCCCTGACACACAATGGGGGAAGAATGTATATATGGTTTTTATATAGATAGGCTATTTTTCCAGATTGCCATAATTTCATATTTCTTCTAAATGTTCTTTTGCTTTATAGCTGATTCCCAATTCTTGTGCCACGCATGCACTGTTAAGTGTACTCCTGAATTGTAATAGTGTGGATCTGGGGCCAACGCTGAGTCGAATGAAAGAATTTACCAGAGGTTTTAGTCCAGAGGTATGAAGGGAGAACAAGTGTGTATGTACAGTATGTGTGTTTGTTTGTGTGTGTGTGTCTTATTGTAATTCTGGATCATTCAGCACATTGAAAAAGCACCAAATTAGGGAAAGCTGGCTTTAAATAATCCTTTTTGTAGACCTCTCTTTGTCAGTATTGCTCTTGAAAAAGAAGAATTTGGTGCATTAAAGTTCAGTACTCTGAAATGAGGTTGCTAACTTGCATGGAGAAATACAAATAATATTGGAGTAAATGATATTTCAGAGAGTAGGTTCAATTTCTCTAAATAAAAGTGTACTCAAAATTGTTTTAAAAATACCCTTACTTAATCCTGACACAGCAGTCCTCACGGTCACATGATATGACTCAAATTAATTTGAAGGCTTTTGTTTTTTGTCTGTAAAATAGAGTAAGACAATTGGGATAGAGCATCTATTTAAGTCTGCTATAAAGAAAACTATACGTGATCTTACAGAATTTCCCATCATTTTACTTTTTCTTCCAACCTCCCAGAGCAAAGGCTATGCCATTGGAAATGCCCCAGAACTAGCCAAGGCCCATAACAGCCATGCTAGGTAAGTTGGTTGAGGGCAGAATATGTGTTTGCTACAATATAGACTAGACTACATCTACATAGATTTCTTGTGTTTTTGAATCAGACCAGAACCCCGACATTTACCTGAAAAACAGAATGGAATTAGTGCTGTACGGACCATGGAGGCTTTTCATTTTGTCAGTTATGTTCCCATTAAAGGACGACTCTTTGAACTGGATGGCCTAAAAGTTTACCCCATTGATCATGGTAAGGAACCTTGCTGCCTTGGTTTAGCTTACAAGAAGCGGTGCGTCTCATTTTGTTCTGGAATCAAATTGGGTCATCAGTAGTTTGCTGCAAAAAGTATAATAAAGTTTTGCCCAGATTTTAACCATTTGAATTTAAAAAATAGAGTGTGAGGCAGTTGGTTTTAGTCTGAAATAGGTTAATTTGATCCTTAGAAGTATTTTGTAGTTAATTCCAGGGCTGCTTCGAGTTTGCAATACTGTTGAAGTTGCTAAAATTGTCCATTTTGCACTCAAAGTGAGACATTTTGAATTCGAGGTTTGTTTTGAAATATTTTGCGCACAATTGAAATATAGCAATATCCCAATTGATGAACATAATGATTTGAGGAAATAGATATGGAATAGTTTTGAATTGTAATTATTCTATTCTTAGGTAATGTAACATACATTAGGCTTTATTTGCATTAGAGTGAAAAGACAACAATTCTTTTGACGTTTTCTGTAGCATTAGACAGTACAGGGCTGGAATGCAGATTAATCTTTTGTTTTGTAATTTGAATGCATTTATTTGAGTTCTGCTCTGAGAAGCATAAGGTGGATAATAATGTTTTTAAAAAACAATATATAAACAGTTTAATTCTATTAACATCAATAGAATTATTGCTAAAATTATGTAAGAACAGATATATTTGTATTTTTACATACTTTATACAAATGTATTTTGTATAGTTTCCCTTTGGCAACTCATTGTATGAGTTAGGTTGAAATAATTTTCTTCAGGGTTTGGTTTTCTTTTATTAATTGTCTTTAAAACAGTGCATATCTCAGATCAATAGCCAGATAACAAGGAAGAACCTACTCTGCAGCATGCAAGTCAGTTTAACAAATTGACCTATTGGTAGAAACATTTGGTCTGTATATTTCTTTATTTGTCTTTTATTTCCTTTTTCCAGGGCCCTGGGCAGAAGATGAGGAATGGACAGACAAAGCCAGGAGAGTTATCATGGAGAGGATTGGACTTGCTACAGCAGGGTGAATAAACAGATCAATGCATTTTAGATTTATGTGAAAATTTGAGAAGAGTACTTGAGAAGTGATGAGTTATTTTGGGTCTTTACTGAACAAAAATCTTCCTTTGGTTTCTGAAAAGTTCTGCTGTGCTTGCATAAGAATTGAAAAATCAAGCATATTACAGGATTTATATATGATACAGACTATGATCGTTAGGTTGCCATGAGAGTGACTGAAGAAGAGGTTTTTGCCACTATTATTTAGGGTTGGGATGCTTAATACCCACTGTTATTTCTCACAGGGAACCATATCATGACATTCGCTTTAACTTGATGGCTGTGGTACCCGACAGGAGAATGAAGTACGAATCTAAGCTACATATCTTAAAGGTGAACCGGCAAACTGTATTGGAAGCTTTGCAGCAGGTAAGAAGGAGCTAAATAGAAGATTAAAACCCAGATATCTTTTCTGATTACAATTAGCTTTTGAAAGAGGTACAACAATTGGTTCAAGGTTGAAGATCACCAACCAGAGCAAAGTTCTGAGTGCAGAACAGCTTTTCCAGAAAGAAACTGGAAGAAACTCATAACACTATTCTAATTGAGTAGTTACTTTTTTAAAAATATATTTTTTCATTGACTTTTTCCACCATGGTAATATACTCTAGCTGCCTTTTTATTCTTCTTTTTCTTTTCTTTTTTGTTCCTTTTCAATGATTCTTAGATTGTGCCTCAGTAACATTGCTTGCTTTTCATCATAAATGGCCTATGATCTAGAAACATATTAAGATCAACAAGAAAGTCCAAATATTAGGAGTGGGCATGAAAATGGAAGAGACTTTTGCTAGGTGGGTGGGTTATTTTCTACTTGCCTTTGAAATCAGAACTCTTTGGAAATAATAGATTGAATCAAAATATACTAAAACCTCTTTTTGTTCAGACACACTGATGGCTCATGAAAGGATCTTTGGAAATGGTTATTTGCCATTAGTTGATTTTCATAATAGCTATTTATCGGTGTTCTCTTCATATTAATATGTATTATGAGATAGTGGAGAAATAGCATTTTATAGTGAATGTTTTATTAGTTTTTTGATAGAAACATAGAAGATTGACGGCAGAAAAAGACCTCATGGTCCATCTAGTCTGCCTTTATACTATTTCCTGTATTTTATCTTAGGATGGATATATGTTTATTCCAGGCAGGTTTAAATTCAGTTACTGTGGATTTACCAATCACATCTGCTGGAAGTTTATTTTCAAGCATCTACTACTCTTTCAGTAAAATAATATTTTCTCACGTTCACTTTCCTATTAAAAACACTTCCCTCCTGAACCTTATTTAATCCTTTAACATATTTAAATGTTTCGATCATGCCCCCCCTTCCCTTCTGTTCTCCAGACTATATAGATTGAGTTCATTAAGTCTTTCCTGATAAGTTTGATTTTTGTAAGTTGCTCTTAGTCTCTGAGGATTTGGCAACATGCACATTTAATCAGAATCTCACCCTTTCCCCCCTTACATAATGAGTGTATCATTAGAAGCTGTGTTGTTATATAGGAAGCATGACTATTTTCATTTTTCTGTTCTTTTGTGAATTTTATTACCATTTTTTCTATGTAAGCTCATCCGAGTGACTCAACCGGAACTGGTACATACCCAGAAATCTCAAGAGCTGCACACTCCTGAGGAGTCCAGGTCAGCTAACAGCAAGAGCTCCACCTCAGTGGAAGCAGGAAGAACTCAGATAATTCCAGAGAGCTCCCAGGCAGGTATGGAACACTGAATATTTAAAAAAATAAGAGCTACTAGGAATGTAGGGTTTTAATTGAGAGATATGCACCCTGGGTATGATTTTTAAGTAACCTTGAACAATTCACAATCTATAGCTTATTTTTTTGGAAATAAGAGAAATTGAGAGGCTATTGGTAGCCAGGTATGATCCCTGAATAAGTTTTTTTAATCCCAAAGTCAGTTATAAAGGAACAATTTTGTCAGTGTAATCTACTCTAAGCCTGATTTCCTAAAGAAAATAATTGTTGCCCTGAACTTAATGCAATTGGGATTCTAATAGTTTGGCAGCTGTGGACAGACATTTATTCTTTTGGATGAAGGTATGGCGATTTAGAAAATGGTTGGGGTTCCCTGTGAAGAATGAAGTACAGTGATCCCTCGAGTTTCGCGAGGGTTCCGTTCCAAGACCCCTCGCGAAACTCGATTTGTCGCGATATAGCGGTGCGGAAGTAAAAACACCATCTGCGCATGTGCGGCCATTTTTTCATGGCCGCACATGCGCAGATGGTGAAGTTTGCGTGTGGGCGGTGGGGAAGACCAAGGGAAGGTTCCTTCAGCCGCCCAACAGCTGATCTGCTCGGTAGCGCGGCAGCAGCGAGGAGCCGAAGATGGGGTTTCCCCTTTGCCTGGGCAACGGGGAAACCTCATCTTCGGCTCCTCGCTGCTGCCGCGCTACCGAGCAGATCAGCTGTTGGGCGGCTGAAGGAACGTTCCCTGGGTCTTCCCCGCCGCCTCGGATCCTCGCTGATGCCCGCCCGCCGTTTGCCGCTCCCCTCGTTCGCCCCCCACTCCCCTCGTTCGCCCGCCGCTCCCCTCGTTCGCCCCCCACTCCCCTCGTTCGCCCGCCGCTCCCCTCGTTCGCCCCCCACTCCCCTCATTCGCCCGCCGCTCCCCTCGTTCGCCCCTCACTCCCCTCGTTCGCCCGCCGCTCCCCTCGTTCGCCCCCCACTCCCCTCGTTCGCCCGCCGCTCGCCTCGTTCGCCCGCCGCTATCGAACTTGCTATCGAGCCTGCTAATGAAATCCAACCCGCAGCAGCCCTTTCCCTCTCCAGGCTGCGGGAGGGGTCCGGAGAACAATGCCTGGCGCCGCGCTCCCGGCTGGGCTTTTTTCCCCCATTTCCCCTCGGGTGGAATTTCAGACCCTCCGCCGGTTGGATTTCATTAGCAGGCTCGATAGCAAGTTCTTCCTCCCTTTAGAAAGCCCCGCAGCCTCCTCCGACCGGCGAGGCCGCCAGCGAGGACCCGCAAAGCCGCCGCAGCGAGGCCAAGCCGCCCGCTCCCACGGCACGGGCTCCCAACACAGCGCCGCACAGCCCGTCCTCGGCGATGCCTCCGCGGATCTGCAAGCCCAGCCGAGCGACGCCTCTGGTCTGGGCGAAGGCAGTGGGCAGGCCCCGCCGCAGCAGTCCCCGCGGGCACCGCGCGCCAAGGGCCGGCCAGGCCGCCGGCCAACAAAGGGGCTCCCTCGCCTCCCTCGGGCAGGTTTACAAAGGCAGCGCGGCAACTTGGAGCCCGGCACGCCCCGCAGCCCTCGCCTCGCCCGCCCCCGCCTGGCCGGCGCTCCGGCTACCCCCGGCTGAGGAAGAACCGAGTAGCCCCCGCCCTCCCCCGCCCGGCTCCCTTCAGCCCCCCGGGGCCAAGCGGGCGGGGGGCGGGCGGGACTTCGCCTGTCTCCGCCGCCCGCATCGCCCCTCCGGCGGGCCGGCCTCCCCTGCCCGCCTCTGCTGCAGCCGCCGCCGCCTCCCCGACTGGCACAAAAGGGCCCCGCCCGCCCCGCCCCGAAGCTTACCTTGCGAGTTTTTGGCTGCGGGGGGAGAAGTAGGACTTTCCTAACTCCCTCCCCCCGGTCGCCGTTTGCTGCTCGCCCGTTCACCTGCCCGCCATCAGGACCGCCGCGCACTAACTTGATGACGGCCAAGCCGTCCCAGATCGTGGGGAGGGGAGCTCTTCTCCAGCCAGGGGACGGCGAGGCCCTCCCAATGCCCCACGCTTGGAGCCGGAGTGAGGCCACTTCCGCCTCCGGATGAAGGAATCTCCTCAAACTCAAAGCCTGTATCCTGCCGCCCGGTTTACCCAGGACATGAGCGGCGAAGTGAGCCACAGCCACCTCCGTTCGGGCGAAGGAATCCCTGGGCAACGGGGAAACCCCACTGAAACCGGGCGGTTTGGACTTTCCATTCCTCCAAGTCACTTCGCCGCTCGTGTCCTGGGTAAACCGGGCGGCAGGATACAGGCTTTGAGTTTGAGGAGATTCCTTCATCCGGAGGCGGAAGTGGCCTCACTCCGGCTCCAAGCGTGGGGCATTGGGAGGGCCTCGCCGTCCCCTGGCTGGAGAAGAGCTCCCCTCCCCACGATCTGGGACGGCTTGGCCGTCATCAAGTTAGTGCGCGGCGGTCCTGATGGCGGGCAGGTGAACGGGCGAGCAGCAAACGGCGACTGGGGGGAGGGAGTTAGGAAAGTCCTACTTCTCCCCCCGCAGCCAAAAACTCGCAAGGTAAGCTTCGGGGCGGGGCGGGCGGGGCCCTTTTGTGCCAGTCGGGGAGGCGGCGGCGGCTGCAGCAGAGGCGGGCAGGGGAGGCCGGCCCGCCGGAGGGGCGATGCGGGCGGCGGAGACAGGCGAAGTCCCGCCCGCCCCCCGCCCGCTTGGCCCCGGGGGGCTGAAGGGAGCCGGGCGGGGGAGGGCGGGGGCTACTCGGTTCTTCCTCAGCCGGGGGTAGCCGGAGCGCCGGCCAGGCGGGGGCGGGCGAGGCGAGGGCTGCGGGGCGTGCCGTGCTCCAAGTTGCCGCGCTGCCTTTGTAAACCTGCCCGAGGGAGGCGAGGGAGCCCCTTTGTTGGCCGGCGGCCTGGCCGGCCCTTGGCGCGCGGTGCCCGCGGGGACTGCTGCGGCGGGGCCTGCCCACTGCCTTCGCCCAGACCAGAGGCGTCGCTCGGCTGGGCTTGCAGATCCGCGGAGGCATCGCCGAGGACGGGCTGTGCGGCGCTGTGTTGGGAGCCCGTGCCGTGGGAGCGGGCGGCTTGGCCTCGCTGCGGCGGCGGCGGCTTTGCGGGTCCTCGCTGGCGGCCTCGCCGGTCGGAGGAGGCTGCGGGGCTTTCTAAAGGGAGGAAGAACTTGCTATCGAGCCTGCTAATGAAATCCAACCGGCGGAGGGTCTGAAATTCCACCCGAGGGGAAATGGGGGAAAAAAGCCCAGCCGGGAGCGCGGCGCCAGGCATTGTTCTCCGGACCCCTCCCGCAGCCTGGAGAGGGAAAGGGCTGCTGCGGGTTGGATTTCATTAGCAGGCTCGATAGCAAGTTCGATAGCGGCGGGCGAACGAGGCGAGCGGCGGGCGAACGAGGGGAGTGGGGGGCGAACGAGGCGAGCGGCGGGCGAACGAGGGGAGTGGGGGCGAACGAGGCGAGCGGCGGGCGAACGAGGGGAGTGGGGGGTGAACGAGGTGAGCGGCGGGCGAACGAGGGGAGTGGGGGGCGAACGAGGGGAGCGGCGGGGCGAACGAGGGGAGTGGGGGGGCGAACGAGGCGAGCGGCGGGCGAACGAGGGGAGTGGGGGGCGAACGAGGGGAGCGGCGGGCGAATGAGGCGAGCGGCGGGCGAACGGGACGTGCGGCCGCCGAACGGGGCGAGCGGCAAACGGCGGGCGGGCATCAGCGAGGATCCGAGGCGGCGGGGAAGACCCAGGGAAGGTTCCTTCGTCCGCCTAGCAGCTGATCTGCTCGGCAGCGCAGCACCAGCGAGGAGCCGAAGATCTTCGGCTCCTCGCTGCTGCTGCGCTGCCGAGCAGATCAGCTGCTAGGCGCCCGCTCGAGAGCAAGAGGGGGAGAGATAGAGAAAGAGAGAGAAGGAAAGAAAGATGAGAGAGGGAGGAAGAGAGTGTGAGAGAGGAAGAAGCAACATAGAGAAAGAGGGGGAAGACCCAGGGAAGCCTCTGCCCGGCGGGGAAACTCCACCATCTACGCATAGGGCACGCATGCGCAGATGATGGAGTTTACTTCCGGGTTGAAAACTCGCGATATAGCGTTTAGCGAACATCGAGATCGCGAAACTCGAGGGATCACTGTACCCCAAATATACTGCCTGAAAATGTGCTGCTTAAAAGTTAATGCTTGTGCATTTTGCAGAGGGGACCGAGGATTCTAGAGCCCAGGACTTGCCTGTCTCAACCCAGAACCTTCCAAGCAAGGCAAAGCTGAGCACTAAACCACATGTAAGCAGCATAAATGGGGCCCTATCAGCCCCCAACCCCATCGTGCAAAGGCTGCCGGCTTTCTTGGATAACCACAACTATGCCAAGTCACCTATGCAGGTGGGATTTTGGACAAAATGTTATATTTTCTGCCTTATAAGCCACACACTATATAAATCAAGCTTATCTGGCTCTTTCCAGAGCACATTCTTGCACTTGTTGGGTAAGAATTCTTCATTTTTTTTGTTTCTAACTTGCAGTATATCTTGCAGTATATATATATATATTATTAAAAAGAGCTATAACCTTTGAAAGGCTCTCGTGTTCTGCTGTTGAAGAACTAGATGGGATGGCTTGGAATTTAGCTGTTTCAAAATATCATACACAAAATATTTTTTTATAATAAAATAGAAAATGAATCTTCCCACTAGCAGTATTCTTGGCATGCCATGCAAAACAGTGCATCTTGTGTTTCACTGCAAAAGCAATTAAATGTAGCCATCTCATCTTCTGCTTATTTCATGAATGCAGTTTAATATTTGAACACTTTTCCAGTGAAGAAAAAGGACTTGAAGGAATAACTGCTATCTTGCATATTCTACTCAATGTATATTCCCTCTCAATTTGAATATAAATGGCAAAAGTGACTGCTAATTGTTTAATGGAAAATACATTGTCATGAAACTTCCTGGGATATTATACAAAAAGTCCAAAGGTACTTTTCAAAACTTGACTTTATTGGGTGTTTTTCTTGAAAATATTTCACTTCTCATACAAAAAATTGAATGATTGAGATATAGACATTTACAAAAAGCCACATTACTTTACACCCTTTCTACTTAGCAAATAAGAGAGATTAAACTATTTTGAATATCTCTGCATACATATCTTGAAGGGATTTTCATAGTGTGCACTGTTGTTTTTGTTCTCCAATTCAGACTTGTATTTTGGTGAGTCCCAAGTACCATTTCAGTGAGAGAAATAGTTATTTCTTCAAGTGCTTTTGTTTGTTTTTAAAAATGAAATTCGGAGGACAAGAGATCTTAGATATTAACATTATCTGAAGACATCTGGATGATTGTATTGCAGGAGGAGGAGGACCTTGCAGCAGGAGTGGGCCGAAGCCGAGTCCCAGTCCCGCAGCACCAGCAATATTCTGATGATGAGGATGACTATGATGATGATGAAGATGAGGAAGTGTGCAATACCAATCCTGCCATCAGGTAATGGCCTGATGATCTCCAGTAGTTAATCAGTCTGTGATTTCACAGTGGTCAAAATGGAGTTCCTCACTTTCAGTTCTTGAAAAATATTCTAACTATATTACACATAGTTGTACTATATAGGGCTGCATGAAAAAGAAAGCTGCTTTAAATCTTAACTTTGAGATGAGGCCCAGTGTCTTTGCGGAAAGAGAGTTTCTGCCAGGAGTGTTAATAAGAAGCAAGATTTATGTGGGTGGGTCAATCCTATTTGTAAATCGTCAGTTTGGAGAGCTACATATATACTATATTTTTCGGGGTATATGACACACACTTTGACCTTTCCT
Source organism: Erythrolamprus reginae (assembly GCF_031021105.1). Lineage (NCBI taxonomy): Eukaryota > Metazoa > Chordata > Lepidosauria > Squamata > Dipsadidae > Erythrolamprus > Erythrolamprus reginae. The sequence goes on along the minus strand of NC_091951.1, from coordinate 91,989,016 downwards.
CCCAGCAATTTGCCTCCTTGCAGCAAATAGCCCAGAGCCTGATTAGCACAAGCAATAGATTATCATCCTCCTGAATAGCAGCTGATTGAAGCTGCAGACAGGCCCACGTGCCAAAATGAAGATGAAACTAAAGCTGCAAGGAGGCAACTTGCTGGGAGGGAGAAGCAGAGACAGAATTTCATTTTTTTTGTGCTAATCAATTGCTGAACTGGATGCAAGGAGGTAAGTCAATAACTATAAATGTCTATAGAATGTTCAAATTATTAGACTTATTTTTTAATGATTGCTTTATTATTGTTCTAGACAACTTAATAAAACGAAGAAGCTTTTTAAATAAATTCTTGATCTGAAGAGGTCCAGTGCTACTGTATCTTCTTTAAAATAGGAGAGAATAATGTATAATTCTAGAAAGCCACATCAATTTTAACAGGATCTGTACAGTTATAATCTGAAATGTAGCAATGTCCTGTTTAATATTAAGAGTTAAACTTTGACTTAGTCGTGTTTGGAATAGATCTATTTAAATAATTGGGAGGAGTTAGTGTGACTACATTTAAGAAAACTTTCTGGCATTAATATACTGCCATAATGTACATTTCTCCAATTCTTTGCTATTTCTATGGCTCAGGCACACATGCACTGAAATACACAGTAAACTGTATATCATCTCTGCTGTTTGCTGGAAAGCAGATGCAGATTTTTTTTCTCCCTTGTTTTCCTACCCCAAAACTAAGGTGCATCTTTTACTATGAAAAATATGGTAAATGAAATCACAGAAATGTAATATGTATAAATACGTATTAGAATGCAATGCTATGCTACAATGCCATATCTTAATGGTATATAATATTTATTTTACTTTTTAAAAATTGAGATTGATATATAAAAACATAGTGGGTGTTATGTAAATCTTTCCACTTGTTTTGATTGCTACCGCTAAATACAACCGTGTTGGCTTAATTCCCCTCCCTTCCCTCTGGCTTTGGACAGTTACAAGAGGAAGGGCCTGGTGAAACAGGAGCGTCTGATGGGGAGCGGAGATGCCCAGCTGTCGATGCTGCAGCCCAACACCATCAATGTCCTTGCGGAAAAGCTGAAAGAAACTCAAAAGGACCTCTCCATTCCCTTGTCTATTAAGACTAGCAGCGGAGGCACAGCTGTAGCTGTTGTTGCCCACTCTCAACCATCTCCCACACCCAGCAATGAAAGCACAGACACTGCCTCAGAGATCGGGAGTGCCTTCAATTCCCCTCTTCGCTCCCCCATCCGATCAGCCAATCCCACTCGCCCTTCCAGTCCCGTCACTTCTCACATCTCCAAAGTGTTATTTGGAGAGGAGGACAGCCTGCTCCGCGTAGACTGTATACGCTACAATCGGGCTGTGAGAGATTTGGGTCCCATCATCAGTACGGGTTTGCTGCACCTCACAGAGGAGGGAGTTTTCTGCCCTCTTACTGTCACAGGTATGGTTCAGGAGAAAACGATAGTTAACTATTTTCTTACTCTGACATGGGTACTCTTCTTTGCTTGCTGGGCAGCTGAGGGGTCAGTTTGGAGGACCCTTGTGATTAACAGGAAGAAGGAACAGTGACAATGCGGGAGGGCTTTTAAGTTTGAATTCTAAAGGGGTTTTTTGCTACCTCCTAATTTACAACTTTAAACAGATTAGAATTTAAGACAATGAAAGGCCTGTGCTATTTGTATTCAAAGAAGCTTATAACAAAAAAAGGACAATAGGTAAGATGGGCATCATTTGTTGCATTGCCTTTGAGCCTAGTAAAGGATTCAGCGAGGATAATGGCATTCTGGAGAACTTGTCCAATTTCGGGCGAGTGATTGCCCAACCATATTTCAACCATTATTTATGTATAGGCAAGTTTCCTGGACAGACATTTTGTGAATGTATTTATAGCCTGTTCTCATTATTCCAAACATGCCCAAGGTTCAAAAAAATTGGCTGTGTTTCTGGTGTAAATCTTGCATTGCCTGATGGTTAAGATAACTAGTTGGGACCATTTTTCATTTTGCTTCCAGGTGTGATTCCTTTCTTACAGAGTCATGCGTCTAGAGTTCAACAGATAAACGCATTGGAGAAAATTCCCCTTGCCTCTTGAGTTTTTGTGTATAATGTAGAAAACACATAATTATGAACAATCTGACAGAAAAAAATTCAGTGTGTGCTCTGAATTCTCTGCTGAGTTATCTACTTTTCTAAGACTGGTTTATAAATGAAATGTTTTTGTTACGGGCTTCTGGGTTAAGAACGTGCATTGTTCAGCTTGGAAAGAAATAGCATTATTTATTCTTCCACAGTACTCAAAATGTAAAAGAAGATAACGTTGTGTTTTAATAATTCCTCTTTTTGTTTTCCCAGAGGGTGCAAAAAACCCTCCTCCATCGAGCAAATCAAACGAAGAGGTTCAGATTATTGTAAAAGCAGAAGCAGTGGACTCTAATAATGAGTCACGTGACAGCAAAGAGAAGGCTGGAACTGGGCGGTCTACTGATCCCCCTGCTGGGGAAAAATATGTTCCTAAAGTAAGTTACTTTTGACCTAAAGCAATTTTGTGATGGCCAAAAGTACTTTTGGGTGCTATTTGCATAGATTTGGTTGCATTGGTTGGACCTTGCTCATAAATATGTGACACTAAACTTGACAGGTACTTGCATTTTCCTGAAAATCTTACCTGAACTTCACATAAAATGCATGGAAAAGGAACAAAGTCCATTGCTTATCAGTCTGGTCACCTCATTATAAAACAAAATTGTAGCTAGTATAGATGTTTTTAAACAATAGCTGCCTTTCCTCTGGGTTTGGTGCTTGAGTCATGCAGAAGAAATGGAAGCCCAGATTGTCTTTATGCTTTTACAGTGCTAGAGAGGTGAGGTTTGCGCAGCCCTGGCTAATCCCCTGCCCTTCTGATGCTACCCCTATGCAGAAAAGATTCTGAATGTGGTTGACTAGGCACCTTTTGCAAAACAATACAATAGCAGACAGTTGTTATCGTTAAAAATGACAAAGCACAGTAGCAAGGAACTGGAATTACAATGTTAGCTCTAAACAAAAATTAGGAATGGAGAAAATGCTCTTCTTGACACAAGGTTTTTAAATTTCTCCCAAAGACATATTACTCTAGTGATATGCCTGCTGAGGAAAGTGCCAATAGAAAATTTGAAATGGCATCAAGATAAGTGTTTGTTTGTTGCTGCAAGTATGTTTAGGCACTATTTAATTTATGCTTATGTCAAGGTAGTTTAAAAAGATTTTTCCTCCTTTAATTTTCCAAGCTGTGTTACTTTATTTATTGACTCTGTGGTTGTTCCCTGTTGGGTGCATTGGGATTGTAAGAAGCTTTCTTTATTAAAAGTAAAATAGATTAGTTAGAGGATGATCTACTCTTAGAATAAAGTTATACTGAGATATTACTTGTGCTTTAAGCTGATTATGAAGTGCTGCTGTGCCATTAGCATTAGTGCGCCATTCTGCTTATACTGCTACTGTTTTGTTTTGACAGGAGCTCCTGGCATTGCTTAAGTGTGTGGAGGCTGAAATTGCAAACTATGAGGCCTGTTTAAAGGAGGAAATAGAGAAAAGAAAGAAATTCAAGGTAGCTAATAGAGAATATTGTGATGTTGTTTTTTATAGTCATCTTTTTTATAGACTCTTGGTGGGTTACAAATATAAATACCAAACAATAAAAACTGTTAATATTTGATAAGATAATTATTTTCTCAGATTGAATTCAGTTCTTGATGTGTGCATAGACAAATTCATGTAGTTTGCTTTTCCAGGATGATTTTTTGACCCCAGCTTAGTTTTGGTGTTTCCTGATAGTCTCCTATTCAGATTTCAGTCAGATCTGAGCCTGCTCAGGCCTGTTCAGTTCTAGCCAAATTGTAGATTCAGTTGAAGATTATGTCTCAGTAGATTGACCTAATATTCTAATAAAAAACAAACTAGAAGTAAGTCTTAATCCAGAAAAGTCTGAACTACAGTGATCCCTCGATTATCGCGAGGGTTCCGTTCCAAGACCCCTCGCGATAATCGATTTTTCGCGATGTAGGGTTGCGGAAGTAAAAACGCCATCTGCGCATGCGCGCCCTTTTTCATGGCCGCGCATGCGCAGATGGTGGAGTTTGCGTGGGTGGCGGGGAAGACCCAGGGAAGGTTCCTTCGGCCGCCCAGCAGCTGATCTGCTCGGCAGTGCAGCAGCAGCGAGCAGACGAAGATCGGGGTTTCCCCGCCGCCCACGCAAAGGGGAAACCCTGATTCGGCTCCTCGCTGCCGAGCAGATCAGCTGCTGGGCGGCCGAAGGAACCTTCCCTGGGTCTTCCTCGCTGATGCCCCCGCCCGCCCGCTGCCCGCCGCCCGCCCGCTGCCCGCCGCCCGCCAGCAAGAGGGGGAGAGATAGAGAGAGAGAGAGAAGGAAAGAAAGAGATGAGAGAGGGAGGAAGAGAGTGTGAGAGAGGAAGAAGCAAGATAGAGAAAGAGAGAAAGAAAGAAAGATGAGAAAGGAAGGAAGAGAGTGACGTCATCGGGTGGGAAAAATCGCGATATAGCGTTTCGCGAAGAACGAGATCGCGAAAATCGAGGGATCACTGTACTGTGTTTTCTTTTTAGCCTTGCTAAGTATGGATTACAGCATTTAAGCTTCTTACATAAAGCTGGAAATCTCATTGACTTTCAATTATTATACACAGGTCAATAATTTGAGAACACCAAGAGAATTTTTTTTGGGGGGGGGGGATCTTTTTGGTTTGAGACTCAGTTTTGGAATGCTGTAGAATTTTTTTAATGGTCTTGAATCCTGTTCACTAGCAAAAAGATAACTTGGCATTTTTTCCTGTTATTTGTTTCACTATTGATGTTGAACAGATACTTTGTTTTCCTTTTTCTAACTTTCTTATAGATTGATGATCAGAGAAGAACTCACAATTATGATGAATTTATATGTACCTTTATCTCCATGTTGGCACAAGAAGGTGAGATGAATTGGCTTTAAAGAGCTTTCCTTTGCACAGTGTTAAAAAAAGATAAATTCAGAGGTTGATAAACAGACAAAATAGCAATCTTTTGTTCCGAATTAGAGGTAGATTTATTTTTCTAGCACAAAGAGCAATATGAGGAGTCTTTCCCAGGTTTTCGTAAATCTTGATGTCTTGCTAAATTCCAAATACAGTGTTCCCTCGATTTTTGCGGGTTCAAACTTTGTGGAAAGTCTATACCACGGTTTTTCAAAAATATTAATTAAAAAATACTTTGCGGGTTTTTTCCCTATACCACGGTTTTTCCCACCCGATGACGTCATATGTCATTGCCAAACTTTCATCTGCCTATAATAAATATTTTAATAAACTTTAATAAATAAACATGGTTGCTAATCTGAATGGTTGCTAAGGGAATGGAAAATTGCAATTTAGGGATTTAAAGTGTTAAGGGAAGGCTTGTGATACTGTTCATAGCCAAAAATAGTGTATTTACTTCCGCATCTCTACTTCGTGGAAATTCGACTTTCGCGGCAGTCTCGGAACGCCTCCCCCGCGAAAAGCGAGGGAACACTGTAATATTAATAGCTGTAACATATAGTGTTGAAAGTTTGGAACTATCACACTAAAACACAGCAGTAATTAGATAGGCCCAGGCTAAAGGAGCTTGTGATCTGGACTCTTGTTTATTTTCTGCTCTAGTTTGTATAGTTATTTATAAAAATGAGTGAACATTTAATATTTTTTATTGAGTCCAATATACATAAAATATGTTTAAGATCGTGGAAGGATTAATTTCATCATTAAAAAAACATTTACTAGTTATTTACAAGTATATGTCTGTTTATTATTCAAAATATGTTCATCTATTTCCTATTCAATCTTTAACAAATAGGAAATTTTGGAGGTGGTAATTTAGCATCAATACTAAAGAATCAGACATGTGCCTAAGTTAAATAAATCAGTTCAGTTTTAGTGATAATAATGATGAAATAATAGCAATTTTCCCTATAAAATTTTCCATTAACTATTCTTAAATGAGGACTATCAATAGAGCAGGTTTTCCATGAATAATCCAAATAAAAATTATATTACAAGTCAACACTTTTAAAAAGAATAGAACAGAATAGAGTTGGCTAAGTGTGATTGGACACACAAGGAATTTGTCTTTGGTGCATATGCTGTTAGTGTACATAAAGAAAAAATAAAATCTATTTGTCAAGAATCATAAGACAACTCTTAGTGATAGTCAAAGTGATAGTCATCACACTAGGAAGCAATAAAAACAATGTAAATGGTAACGATACAAACAACATGGTTATAGCCATAAGTGGGAAGTGATCGGTACTAGTAAGGATGAGAAGAATAGTAATACAGTCTTAGTAGATCATTTGACAATGTTGTGGGAATTAGTTGTTTAGCAGAGTGGTGGCATTTGGGGGGGGAAATGTCCTTGTGCCTTCTTGTTCTGCTGTGCAAAGCGCTATAGTAGTGGTGGTGAACCTATGGCACAGGTGCCATAGATGGCATGAGGAGCCATGTTTGCTGGCACACAAGCTGTTGTCCTAGCTCAGCTCCAACATGCATGTGTATGCTGGCCAACTGATTTTTGGCTCACACAAGAGGTTCTGGGAGGGCATTTTTGGTTTCCAGAGAGCCTCGGGGGGGGGGGGGGATGGGGGAGGTATTTTTACCCTCCCCTGGCTCCAGGAAAGCCTTTGGAGCCTGGAGAGGGTGAAACAGCCTTCTGTGCCCACCAGAAGTTGTGAAACAGGCTGTTTCTGGCCTCAAAAGACCCTGGGGGTGGAGGGGAAGCTGTTTTCACTCTCTCCAGGCATTGAATTATGGATGTGCACGTGCTATTTTGGCACCTGAGGAAAGAAAGGTTCATTATCACTGCCCTATAGTGTTTTGAGGGTAGAAGTTGAAACTATTTATGTCCAGAATGTGAGGGGTCTGTAGATATTTTCACAGTCCTCTTTTTTACTCATGCAGTATACAGGTTCTCAATGGAAGGCAGGTTGGTAGCAATTCTTTTTTTCTGCAGTTCTGATTATCCTCTGAAGTCTGTGTCTGTCTTGTTGGGTTGCAAAACCAAACCAGACAATTATAGAGGTGCAGATGACAGATTGAATGATTCCTCTGTAAAACTGTATCAGCAGCTTCTTGGGCAGTTTGTGCTTCCTGAATTGGCACAGAAATAACATTCTTTGTTGTGCTTTTTTATGATGTTTTTGATGTTAGGTGTCTTTTTTAGATCTAGAGATATGGTAGAACCTAGAAATTTGAAGGTATCTACAGTTGATACTGTGCTGTCTAGTATTATAAGAGGTGGTAGAATGGGAGGGTTTCTCCTAAAGTCTACCACAATTTTTACAGTTTTGAGTGTAGGGTGAAGATTGTTCTGATTGTACCAAATAGTTCAACCTCCCATCTATATGCAGATTCAACATTGTCTCGAATGAGACCAATCATTTGCAAACTTCAGTACTTTACTAGAGGGATCTTTTGAGATGCAGTCATTGGTGTATAGAGAGAAGAGGAGAGATTGCACAACCCTGGGGGCTCCTTTGCAAATTGTACAGATATCAGATGTGATTTTCCCTAGCTTCACCTGCTGCTTCCTGTCTGTTAGGAAGCTTATAGTCCATTTACAAGTGTGACCAGGTACAGATAGCTGATTTAGCTTAGTTAGAGGAGTATCTGGAATGATGGTATTGAATGCTGAACTAAAGTCTACAAAAACCAGCCAAAAGGAAAACCGGAAGTTTGGAAAAATTGACTTCTGTTTCGTCTGTTGTATTGTTTTTTTGCACTCCAGAGGCTTCAGGAAAGCATTCCTGAAGCCCCGGAGTGCGAAAAGCAGCCCAACAAACCAGAAGTCCGTTTTTCCAAACTTTTAGTTTGTCCGTTTGACTGGTTTTTTGCCGTCCCAGACTTCAGTGAGGCCTCTGCGCATGCACGAGCGAGTGGGCATAGTGTGCATGCACAGGGGCAGCAGGGGGTGCACGTGTTTGGGGAGGAGGGAATGGGTGGGAACACCCATTCCCTCTTGGCACACGAACCAAAAAAGGTTCGCCATCACTATTGTAGGATGTAGTGCAGAGTCATATTAACAGTATCATCTGTCGATCTATTTACTCAGTAGGCAAATTGTAAGGGGTCCAACAGCAGATCCATGGTATCTTTCAGGTGGGCCAACACAAGCATTTCAAAGGTCTTCATAACACCAGATGTCAGAGCAACTGGTCTGAAGTCATTCAGTTCCTTGATGGAGGGTTTCTTTGGCACTTGGATGATAGTAGAGTGTTTGAAACAAGAAGGAACATAACACATCTCTGGAGATTTATTAAAGATGTAGTTGAAGATGGAGGCCAGCTGGTCAGCACAAGCTTTGGTCCTTTTCCTGGCTTTTGTCTATGAAATAGACCTTGCATCTCATTTTGTGTAATAACCAGGGAATGAGAAAAACGGAGGAAAAACAGCTTGTAAGTGCAGTTTTGATCAGTCTTGTGAGTAATATACATTGCTCAAAAAATAAAGGGAATACCTGTACTCAAATAAGACATCCTAGATCTGAATGAATGAAATATTCTAATTGAATACTTTGTTCTGTACTAGGTTGAATGTGCTGACAACAAAATGAAATTGATTTTCAATCAGTGTTGCTTCCTAAGTGGACAGTTTGATTTCACAGAAGTTTGATGTACTTGGAGTTATATTCTGTTGTTTAAGTGTTCCCTTTATTTTTTTGAGCAGTATGTATTTTGATTGGTCAATGCAATAATCTTCCCAGCTGCTTCTATTAAAACTTAAATCCGAATATGTATGTTTTAGAATTCTAGTTATCTTACATTGTGATTTGCCATGGATCTGGAACTTTTTATATCTGTAAAGGTGATGAATCTTAAACTAGGAAGCATTTTTCACTAGTATAACTTTTCCCAGATATTTATTGCTAACTAAAAGGGAAAATCCATATAAGGAAGGAAGAACAAACATTTTGGCACTTCAAAATTAATATTTATTAAGATATAAATGTTAGAGAATTTGAACTGAGAAAGGTTTATTCCATAAAAGTTTAGTGCCACAATAAATCTGGGTAAGGAGCCATATGATCCCTTTTTGTGTTTTTATAACAGGAATGCAATCTTCTGGACCTTCTATATTTTAAAATGAAAGGGGAGCAAGATTTGCTTCTATTTGGCTAATCTTACACACTATCATCTTTCAGGAATGTTGCCTAGCCTTGTTGAGCAAAACATCTCCGTGCGTAGACGGCAAGGGGTCAGCATTGGGCGTCTCCACAAGCAGCGAAAGCCCGACCGACGGAAACGTTCCAGGCCATATAAAGCTAAACGTCAATAGTCTCAACCTTTGGACAAGACTCAACCTCCTCTGCTTGCCTCTCTGGCAATGAGACACACATGTTTCATGTACATCTTCATCAACCAGAGAGTGCTCAGGACAGAGCTTTGCACTGAAATAATCTTCACGTGATCAGTATTAGTGTGACTATGTCTACCTACGTGTTCAACTGGATTTTAGACATTGCTCCAGTGGTTTACCATTTGAGCATCCAAAGATAAAGATTCCCTCCAGAGGTGGATGGATGTGAGAAGCATAAAGAGTAGGACCGTTTTGAGTGTTTGGCTGACACTGCACTTGAATACATTACCTAGCAACGTAAACAAAGGCGCAGTGCATCTTGCAGTCGTAAATGGCAGTCTTCAGAGGTTTCACACGAATATTGCTTAAAAAGAAATAAGTAAAATCTTTGCAGTTTTGTAGAAGGGCATTTCAGTTAAGTAGATGCATTGTTTAGTTCCGAGAGAATCAGATTGTGCTCTATCCTTGGACTTAGCTATTTCCAGGAGAACAAATATCTGCATTACATCGTGTGTGTGTGTGTGTGTGTGTGTGTGTGTGTGTGTGTGTTTCCTGAATTAAGTTCATCACTATCATTTTTAGGTAGTGATGATCCCCAGTCTTCAAATCCTGTTTATTTTTCCCTTAATATCCCCCCCCCAACCCCCTAAACCCCCACCTGGTGCTGTTGCAGAGACGAGAATTTCCTTTATGGGTTTTTTATGTCCAGAATAAGGTCTTTTGGTGTGAGGGTATTTTTGCTCATCTGTAACAGCATGTACTCCTTGTAGTCTGGAAGCTACTTCCTTTTCTTTTGTATGTATGGAAGCTATGCGCACGCCATGATACAAACCGTGAAATTAACTTATTTTGTTTAATATTTTATTTGGCAGTGGCTTCTTTTTACTCAAATTCTTAAAACCATTTTTAAGAAATCAAACTATATGTGAAGAGACGAAGTGGCTGGGTGAGACAAATTGTCAAATGAAAATACTAAAAGATACCCACCCACCCACACCCTCCATCCTGTTAAGACCAACATTTTGAGAGATCAGGATAAAGTGCTTCGTTTGGAATTCAAATCATTGGGTTTTTTCATGCTTACACTTCAGGGGAAAATGGAAATACTCTATAGCAAAATAATCCCTCTACTTGATGTAATCTTACAGTCAAGAAGTGGAATAGTGAATTTTGCAGTTGTCTATGGTGTAAGGATAGGGGAAATGTAGAGCAGAAAGGGCGTTGGGATGGCCAAGACAAGGGATGTATCTCTGCTCTAGTAATTTAGCCTAATATGTTTACTTGGAGCCCTTCCAGCTCAATTGAAAACTTGCAAGGGTGGAGAACCTCAGCAGATTATACATCCTCTGACAAGAAAGGGCACAAAATAATAATTTTGCATTACTGAGTAAACGGTATCCCCCTTTCCTATTGATTATTGCTCAGGTTGGACCATCTGGCTTATTACTCTGCAAGAGTATAGATGATGTTTGGCCAGCAGGATCTGGTTATCATCTGCCTTTGTCTTCCAGAGCTGCCTGGGCACCTCTCATTCCAGTCCATTTAATCTCTTAATTGCAGTGTAATCAGTTATCTACCTAGCCACTCCCAAGACAAGTATTGTTACCAGCTTCTCCTTATTTACATGGCTTTATCTTTGTCCTGTAAGAACAGTCCTTTGTCAATACAGCAGATTTATAAATGTTTTCAAGCTTTTGGCAGAATGAAAGCAAATTTTCATTAAATTTTGCTAGCTGATGGCCAGGGGAACTTTGCCAATTGTTTTTGGAAGAACAGTTTAATGCTTCCTCTGCAACTTTTATTCCATGAATATGTACAGTTGAGTCTCGTAGTATAGATATTAAAATCATGAGATTCAAAAGAAGATCAATGTGAAAAGGGAATAGTTCCTGAGAAGATGGTGAAATATATTTGCTTTCTTTGCAAATAAGCCTGACTGTAAAATTACTATTTTTTATTTGTTGACAGAATCACCTGTTCCTTGCATTGTCAAGTGCTGTAAATATATCAGTTCTGTTAAAAATAAAATGTATCTCTAGCCTTCTGAAGATGGTTGTATAATGGAATCTGTACACCAGAAAAGATGTGCAAATAGTTCTGCAGCAAACTGGAATTTGGGATAACATTTCTGAATAAAAAATTACCTTCAGGGTGAAAATCTAACAGCACAACATTAGGCAAGGAGTGATGTTTGAACTCAGTGTTGGCTATTCTATACACTGGATATTCTGTACATTACACCATGCCAGTGCTGTATGTCAACCTTGTGTTCTTAATTGCAGTACCTAATTTTGTAATATTGGGGATCCTGTTATGAAAGACTGAGAATTTTGCAAAGAACATACTAAATTAGTGCTGTAAAATCATCTGTGATTATACACCTTGTGTATAATGTGTACAGTACTTGTTTTTCCCCTTGTAGTTGATTGCAGTGTATATTAAAAACGAACTGAATGGGATATATTAAGAAAACAGCACCATGCAATCATTTATGAAATTTTAAAAAATGATTTTAATGTAAATTTAAATTAAATGAAAAGGTACACATTATATATAATTGTTTAACTCCTTGTAGTTATTTGTCTCATTTTAGTCAGTTCTGTGCTTCCTTCAGATCAGGCTTCAAGATATGAATCCAATCTTAAACAACTTGTAAACAACTTCCAAAATTATTCTGCTTTATTGGACTACTCTTTTATCGTTAGTGCCTAGAAGTCCAAGGCACAGATCAAGGCAACTCCACGTTTAATCCAGTGCCTCTGAGATTTACTGGTAGGTATTTCTACAGCAATCACGTAATTAGTTGAATGACCTGTTGTTGATAGTGTCCCTGGCAAAGAGAAAATTAAAAGTTAATGCTGTGTTATGAAAATAGGGTGGGCTGCTTTTAGCCTTTGATGTTAAAATGAGGTTAGTTAAAAACAATCCCATATCCTGCACTTCAAAAGTTTTCTTTTTCTTGCTTGGAGACCTGTACTTTCAATACGGAGAATCTTTCAATCAAGTTGAGAATACGTGGATTAATAGATCTTAATTTAGAAACATAGAAGACTGACAGCAGAAAAAGACCTCATGATCCATCTAGTCTGCCCTTATATTATTTTTTGTATTTTATCTTAGGATGGATATATGTTTATCCCAGGCATGTTTAAATTCAGTTACTGTGGATTTACCAACCACATCTGCTGGAAATTTGTTCCAAGGATCTACTACTCTTTCAGTAAAATAATATTTTCTCATGTTGCTTTTGATCTTTCCCTCAACTAACTTCAGATTGTGTCCCCTTGTTCTTGTGTTCACTTTCCTATTAAAAACACTTCCCTCCTGAACCTTATTTAACCCTTTGACATATTTAAATGTTTCAATCATGTCCCCCCTTTTCCTTCTGTCCTCCAGACTATACAGATTGAATTCATTAAGTCTTTCCTGATATATTTTATGCTTAAGACCTTCCACCATTCTTGTAGCCCGTCTTTGCACCCATTCAATTTTGTCAATATCTTTTTGTAGGTGAGGTCTCCAGAACTGAACACAGTATTCCAAATGTGGTCTCACCAGCGCTCTATATAGCGGGATCACAATATCCCTCTTCTTGCTTGTTATACCTTTAGCTATGCAGCCAAGTATCCTACTTGCTTTTCCTACCGCCCGACCACACTGCTCACCCATTTTGAGACTGTCAGAAATCACTATCCCTAAATCCTTCTCTTCTGAAGTTTTTGCTAACATAGAACTGCCGATACAATACTCAGATTGAGGATTCCTTTTCCCCAAGTGCATTATTTTACATTTGGAAACATTACACTGCAGTTTCCATTGCTTTGACCATTTATCTAGTAAAGCTAAATCATTTATATTACAGATGCCTCCAGGAATATCAAACCTATTGCACACTTTAGAGTCATCGGCAAATAGACAAACCTTCCCTACCAATCTTTCCCCTATGTCACTCACAAACATATTAAAAAGAATAGGACCCAGAACAGACCCTTGTGGCACACCGCTTGTAACCTGTCTCCGCTCAGAATACTCGCCATTAACAATAACTCTCTGATGTCTACGCTTCAGCCAGCTGCAAATCCACTGAACTATCCAGGGATTAAGTCCAATCTTCACTAATTTATCTATCAGCTCTTTATGTGGAACTGTATGAAAGGCTTTGCTGAAGTCTAGATAGGCAATATCCACTGCACCACCTTCATCCAACATCTTTGTGACATAGTCAAAGAAATCAATGAGATTAGTCTGACATGATTTGCCTTAAGTAAAGCCATGCTGGTTTGGGTCCAATAAATTGTTGTTTTTTAGGTGCTGATTTATCCTCTTTTTGAGTAGAGTCTCCATTTTAAGTATAACTGATTTCAAGCTAACTGGCCTGTAGTTACCAGCTTCTTCTCTACTGCCCTTCTTTTGAATAGGCACAACACTGGCCATTCTCCAATCCGTAGGAACTTCTCCTGTTAACAAGGATTGGTTAAACAAATCAGTCAGGGGGGTAGCAATGACAGATCTGAGTTCTTTAAGAACTCTGGGGTGGATGCCATCTGGACCCATTGCCTTATTTATCTTTAGTCGTTCAAGTTCTTCTAAGACATCGGCTTCTAAGATCACTGGAGCTGAATCCGTACAGCTGGAAGCAATGCTATCTCCCTCTATAGTATTATTTTGTAAGGTGTCTTTTGAGAAAACTGAACAGAAGTAACTATTGAAATGGTCAGCGATCTCCTTATTCCCATTAATGCACGTATTATTCCCGGTACTAAGCTTCGTGATGCCGCAGTTTTTCTTCTTCTTATCACTAATATATCTGAAGGTTTTATCCCCCTTCTTTACAGATTTGGCAATTTCTTCCTCTTTTGAGGCTTTAGCAGCATATATTATCTGTTTTGCCTCCTTCTGCCTCATTTTTATACACCTCCCTATCAGCTATACTTCCAGACTCTTTATACCTCCTATAGGCAGCCTTTTTTTCATTGACTATAGTCCTTACATCATTGCTAAACCATAGCGGTTTCTTCTTCCTTTTACCTTTAGTTATTTGTCTTACATACAGTCCAGTGGCTTTTAAGATGGCCTTTTAAAATACAGTCCACTGGGTTCTCGCTCCTGCCATTTTATCCCTCCCCTTTAATTCATTATCTAAATATTCCCCCATTGCATTAAAATTTGTTTTTCTGAAATCCAATACTTTGGTTGCATTATAGGATTGCTCACTATATGAGTTTTTACATCAAACTACAAACATAGATGGTGACTGCAACCTAAGTTTTCTCCCACCTTGACCTCTGAAACCCAATTCCCATTCGTAAAAACTAAATCTAGAATATTCTCCCCTCTAGTTGGTGTCTTAACCAGCTGTGCCAGAGCTGCTCCTGTAAAGGCCTCTACTATATTCTTACTTTTGCATGTAAGGGCACTGGGGATATTCCAGTCAACATCAGGCATGTTGAAATCACCCATAACCACAATATCTCCCTTTAGTGCCATTTGGGTAATTTCATCCACCATCTTGTTGTCATATTCCTCGGATTGCCCTGGAGGCCTATAGATCACCCCAATTCTAATGACAGAACCTTCTTTATTTTGCATGCAAATCCAGAGAGTCTCCAGATCTTGACATGTATTTTGAATTAGTGTTGTTTTTAGACTTTCTTTAACATAAATGGCTACTCCACCTCCCCTTCTCTCTATTCTATCCTTCCTATACAGTGTATATCCTGGTATGGATATTTCCCATTCATTAGAATCCTTAAACCATGTCTCAGTTATGGCAACCAGATCCAAATTATCTCTAGATATTATGGCCATTAACTCACAGAGCTTGTTGCTCAAGCTTCGAGCATTCGTGCACATTACCCGAAGAACATTATTTTCATTATTAGTTTGCCCCTTATCATCAACAACTACATCTATTTTATTTGCAGCTCCCTTTTCATAAGCTTCCAAAAACTGATTTATCCTCATTGGTCGGGGACAGAAATCACCCACATCAGTTACATCTCTGTCCCCTTTACCTAGTTTAAATGCCTGTCCAAAAAAGTTCTGAATTCCTCACCGAGCACCTGGGTACCTCTGTATGATGGATGCAAACCATCCCTCTTAAACAACTCCATATTAGACCATCTACTGACATCATGACTTACATAGCCAAAACCTTCAGCTTTACACCGCTGCCTTAACCACACATTAAACTCTCTGATACACTTGTTTTATCCTCTTGGCCACAAACCGGTAACACCTCTGAGAAAGTCACTGAATCAGTTATTTTACCCAGCTCCACACTTAGACATTGAAAATCTCTTTTTACTACATTAACATTTCTCTGGGACAAATCATTTGTGCCAAGATGCACCACCACATCAACGTTATTACCTTTACTCACAGCCTTGACAATGTTTGTAATCCGCCTCCTGTCCCTGCTGGCAGTGGCCCCTGGGAGACACCTCATCTCCTTCACCACATCCTTACTCTGTCCCAAATCAACACCTCTAACAGTCGAATCACCCACAAGAAAATGTGTCCTCTTTTTATTTCTACTAACTGCACTTGATGGTTTGGTGACACTATGTACCTCACTTAGAACAACTTCCCCTTTGAACATCCCCTCATTCTCTGCCTGAGGGACCTTGCTAATATCTCCAACATCCTTACTATTTAAATCCGCAAGAACATTATAGGAATTCGATACAGAGAGACCAAAATTGCTATGTATCCCTCTTATTGGTAAATTTACTTGAAAGTAAAGACTCACTGGAACAAAATTAAACAATATCTTCATTATTCTGTACAAAATATTGTCCGGTATATTGATATCACAATAGATACTGTTGTTTAGAAATTATAAATTACTTAGCTGCTAAGTGTTGTTTCCACAAGGTGACCAAAGCCTTTAGAATAAACTTGGTTAAAGCCAAAATTTAAACATGCACTACATTTTCATCGTACTACTTCCCCCTTCTGGAGCAAACATTTCTGCAGAGCTCAATAAAAAACTTAAGAAATACTACACTAAATACTTTTAAAAATAATTCTTGCTTCCTTCATTTCCATATACCAGTGATGGCAAATCTTTTGGACCTGGCATGTAAAAAAAATGCTTGGCGTGATGGACGCTAGCCTTTGTCATTGCCTTGTTTTCTCAGTTCAAAGAATGAACTCACATTGTTAAATCTCTTCAAAGTATGCATTGACTGGACATCATACCACCTAATGTCTATGGAGAGTCTCGGTCATCCAGGTTATGGTTGTCCCAAAGGTACTTTTTCAAGAGGCAGCTGGACTTGTTTTTGGTTTTTTGAAAACGTTTCACTTCTCATCTAAGATACTTCGTCAGCTCTGACACTGAAGAAGCTTCTTGGATGAGAAACGAAAAGTCTTCAAAGAAAAAACAAAGTCCAGCTGCCTCTTGAAAAAGCACCTTTGGACATTCCACCTAATCGTCAAATGTACATAAATGCATTAAAAAAACATGACAGTGAAATCCATTTACCACCTGAAGGAAAAGATCCAAATCTCTCCACTAGAGGACAATATCACTTCTCTTGTCTTTTTACAGCTTAGTACATCAAGAGATGTACTATGCAATCTGCAACTTCCTCAAATGCATTTGAGCTGGGAAACAGCTTGTACCATGCATAATTGTGAAATTTTTAGTGTCTTATGTGTTTTTGAGTCAGTGTTGCCTCCTAGCGACTTCCCGGACTAATCATTGCAGTTTTCTTGACAAGATTTCAGAAGTGGTTTGCTGTTGCTTTCATTCCAGCACTAAGAGAGACTGGCTGGCTCAAGGTCTTCCAGCTGACTTTATGCCTAAAATAGGACTAGAACGCAAACTTTCCTGATTTCTAGTCTGTTTCCTTAAATCACCACAGCGGCCTGGCTCTGGATGAATTGCTTTGGGCCCCCAAAATGTGACATATTTGCATCTGCCAAAAAATTATACAACGTCTTGATTTATTCATTATTTTACAGAGTCTGAGAACAGAGGCTGTAAATATGGTTTAATTTCCTACCTCCAAAGGATTCCTTTATAGATTTCTTCCTTTTCCTATTAATACTAAAGTTTGAGGAAGGCCGGAGCAAAATTAATTACTGTAGTTTTCACTCTTTACTGGCCTTACCATCCACAGTTCTTCAAAATCCCCTAATTCTCCTATTTCCTTTGCAATTATTAGATTAGGATCAATTTACTGCCTAATCTGGAATGGCTACAGTACTATTTGTATTGCCATATCTATAATGGACATAGCAAAAGACTTTTTTTTCCAGGAACAATTAACAAGACTACATGGAAAGTTTCAGATACTGGTGCCTCAAAAAACATGTTCATATGTCAGTTGATCTTAAACAGCCATTTTTAAAAACATCAAATATCTTATCCTTTAGACCAGCGGTCCCCAAACTACGGCCCGGGGGCCAGATGCGGCCCGCTGAGGCAATTTATCCGGCCCATGGCAGCCCACGAGATTTTATCAATAGATATAAGCTCCCAAATCTCCTGTCAACTCACCGCGGTCTGCTGCTGAGCGAGGAGGCGGTACAGAGGCAAGGGGCGGGGAGGATAGGAGCGAGATAGAGAGAGATGGAGAGAGAAAGAGTGAGAGATACAAAGGGAGAGAGAAAGAATGAGTGAGAGAAAGAGAGAAAGAGGGACAGAGAAAGAAAGAGAGAAAGAGGGAAAGATAGAGAGGAAGAGAGAAAGGCGGATAGATGGAAAGAGAGAGAAAAGAGAAAAATGAGAAAATGAGGGAGAGGAAATGAGGGAGAGGAAAATGAAACAAATGAGAGAGAAGGAAGAAAAGAGGGGGAAGAGAGAAGTGGAGAGGAAGGAGGGAGGGAAGGAAGGAAGGAGAAATGGAGGGAGTTTGTTGATTTAAGTTTAAATGTACTTGTTAATAAAGAAGTATAAATTACTTTATTACTTAATTATTTAATTACTTCTTTATTTTAAATATTGTATTTGTTCCCATTTTGTTTTTTATTTTAAATAAGATTTGTGCAGTGTGCATAGGGATTTGTTCATAGGTTTTTTTAATAGTCCGGCCCTCCAACAGTAAGGGATAGTAAACTGGCCCCCTGTGTAAAAAGTTTGGGGACCCCTGCTTTAGACCTATCTTTGATTCTTTCCAAACCAGGCAAATATTCCATCAGATTATATTCTATTCTGAAACTTTTTCTAAATGGACAATAGTAACAGAAATTCCAAATCTGAAATTAATACTGACTTGTTTATATGGATTCTGTTTCTATATGTTTTTTGAATTTAGAGTTTTAAACTCATTCATTGTTAGCTTCCTAGAACCTCCAGAAACAGGTGGCATGTACTGTATGTATAGTTCATAAATATTTCCAAATGTTCCTTATGACCACACAGTCTGAAACTTAGCAACCATAGAAACATGGATTTTAAAACTCAGGAGGCTCTATTTCTAAAACCCTGGATGAGTAGAGTATTTGAACTGACATCAAATACTTTTGTATATTTCAGAATAACTCAGTTATGCTAACAATATAGCTCCTAAAAAAATAGCACTTTTAAAAATAGATTTCAGGAATGTGTTCTATATTTTTAATCTATCCTAATCCTTCATATATGGTTGTTGCATAAATCAGTTATATTCTGAGCAATAAACATTGCACAATATATATTACAGATCATCAGGATGAGTTCACACAACACATTAAATCCTAAACCTGGATTAAAAGAAACAAGTACAGTATTAGGTTTGCGTACCTTGATATGACTCAACAAGCCATTTTACGATAATATGATGATCTAGTTCATAGAATCTGCTGAACTAAGCCCACTCAAACATCTTTTGTGAAACAAGCTAGAAATCCTGGCCTCCTTTAGCACAACCTTATTAAGTATCACCTTAGTCAAATGGCTTAAAGCCTGCACACCATAGGAAAGCCAAAAGCTGCCCAAGCCCTCTTGGATCATTGCATTCTCCTGTACCCAGGTCCACAACAATGTTTATAAATACACCACTAATAAACTAGAAAGTCTAAGCTTTCACATTTCTATAAAAGAGCCCAATGTAAGGCAAGCTTCTTCATTAGGGTCAATTAGCCATTTCCATTCTATGGGAATCTTAGCTGATGTATCTCCAATATTTGGATGCCTCCAAATGCCAAGTAATGAGCAGAGCTCAGATAATTTACCATTCCTTCCAGAATGGTACAAAGAAAGCACTGAAGGCTGTGCTCTCTTCAGACTAACATTAATTCAAATCCACCATTTGGGAATGAGTAAAGTATCTTTTCATGCTTCTTTGTTCTATGACTTCCTTGAACGGTCTCTTCAAAACTTGGCTATGAATAAAAACTGAAAGGAGTATGAGGAGAGCTAACACCGTACTGACCTCCTAGCCACATGATTTCCTATATTCGTGGGCAGCAGAATTTAATTTGTACTTAAATTGTCTCCTTCACATCAAACCCTAAGTAATCTTCTTGGTAAGTGACAAACATCACATGTTTTTCTTAGAAATACCCAGTGTTTCACAAAAATAAATCATCTCGGAATAAATATAGATCATCACCAAGCAACAGCAAACTTACGTGTGTGCTGGAGAGGGAGAGAGATCAAGAGAGAGGGTAAATGTTGAGATATGTTAATTGCCTAGTTAGAGGCGGCTATTTTTAATACCATAACTGTTCTAAGTGCTTCATGTGCAACAGAAATGTTTGCCTGCTATATCGAGCCAGACAGTCACTGATAGCCCTGTGCTATCTTTTTAAGAGACACTTGTTTTGGAGTATTTTCCCCTCCTAGAGGAAAAGGGTAATTACAATTGCACATTGGCCTATTCTGTATCCTAATCCAGTCTTTCGTATGAGTAAGTCTCTTCCTCTCATATCATAAACTAATTAGAAGTATGTCTAAAAATATACCTGATGAAGCGTTGAAATGTGCGAGGCTTATGGCTCCCATTTTGTTTCTTTCACTCAAAGGCAGAAAAAGAGCCCTTTTTGTACCTATCCTCTTAGGCACATTAGCAGACTTGTGTCTCTGAAGCAAAAAAATAAATAAATCTTACCTGCCCGAGTAAGTGTCTTGTAAATGGGACACAGATATATCCCTGTGGTCGGAGCTTTGCGGTTGGGGATAGGAACTAACCAAATGACAGCCATCTCTGTGTATAGTTCCTTAGGATTGGATTCCATTAGCTCAAAGAATATCGGGTCCCATCGAGCCCCTTCTAGAAATAAGCCATGGATGTAACATCCCACATCAGGACGCTCAGTTAGTTCACTCACAGACTCCTTCAGTACCTTAATTGGGAAGGCAGAAAAGCACTTGTAATTTATATTTTTAACACCTGTATTTCTGAGTGATTGGTAGATAGGTTCTTTGGGTAGTTTGTGATGGCTTCACTGACCTTGAAGTCAAAAGAGATGGTGTCTATAGATACCACGGACTTTCTAGCAAAGTTCTGTAATGTTCCTGTTAAAAAAGCTTGTGGGAAAAAGAAGCCGCTTATCCAGAAAACTGGTGGTATTCCTTTAGCAATCCATTTGTGCAAGAAGTCAATGCGAAGAAGCAGGTCATTCACCCAGGAGGCCAAGGGCTTTAGAGACGGATATGCCTATGGCAAGACACAATAAATTGACCTTTAAGCAAGTGTGTTTCTCTCTCAATACTTGAATATTTGCGGTTATGAGACAAGCAATAAAAATAACCGTGGAAGTGACTTTTATCAAGATTGTTCTGCCTTGGTTTGTTCATGATATATAGTTTGATTTTAAAATATCCAATCAGCCACCACAGCTGGAAACTGGAATGGGAGCATTTTTTTATAGGATGACTTCATGAATACAGAAATTGTTGTACCTATGAAAACACTGCTTAGTATTTACCTTATTCTTCCACATCTCTGGGACAGCGTTGTTGTACAGGCTGTTGGACATCAACTCCAGCTGGGAAGACATTACTACTAAGCCTTTAAGAGCTTTGAGCAGATCTTTTAGACTTTGTGCAATTACTTGTAGTAAACGATTGTACCTGTTCAAAAGCGAGATAATTTCAAAGCAAATTAATCTATTAATGTTACCTCCCAATGTAGTTCATTGAAATTCTATGCATTTTCACACTCTTTAAGATTCTCTGAACTTCTGCATAAATCAGAGCCAAAAGTAAGTCTTTATATATCAGTAGGTGGGTTCTTCCTGGTTTGGATCACTTTGCCCCAAATTGGTAGCGACATCACAATGATATGATAGAACCTGTCGGAGCCAGTCCGTGGGTGCTGCCATATTAAAAAAATATATATTATTTTTTCTTCTTCTGAGCATACATAGAAGCCGAGTTTCCACAATGTTCATGTGGTTACCACCTTGTTTTTGGCTTTTTTGAGGGAGGGGGGATTTTTTTGTGGATTTTTTGCCACCACACACGGCATGAGAGGAAGCGAACTGGCAGCGAGATAAGTTAGAACCCATCCCTGAGCAGGACAGAATAAGCTCTGATAGCATTCAGCTGTAAAGATTATTCAACTGTCCAGAGATGCTAAATTGGTGGAAAACAAGTTTCAATCCACAGATTAAGTATTGGTTAACTATAGTACTGTGGTGCTTCATAAGATTATGGGGAATATCAGGTCTCAGATCAGACTCTCTTGATTATAGGACAGAAAATATTCCCTCTATATAATGAATCAATTCATTAAAATAGTCTGATTTTGGAAACCTCTCCAGACCTCACCTACAAAAAGATATCGATAAAATTGAACAGGTCCAAAGACGGGCCACAAGAATGGTGGAAGGTCTTAAGCATAAAACGTATCAGGAAAGACTTAATGAACTCAATCTGTATAGTCTGGAGGACAGAAGGGAAAGGGGGGACATGATCGAAATATTTAAATATGTTAAAGGGTTAAATAAGGTCCAGGAGGGAAGTGTTTTTAATAGGAAAGTGAACACAAGAACAAGGGGACACAATCTGAAGTTAGTTGGGGGAAAGATCAAAAGCAGCATGAGAAAATATTATTTTACTGAAAGAGTAGTAGATCCTTGGAACAAACTTCCAGCAGACGTGGTAGATAAATCCACAGTAACTGAATTTAAACATGCCTGGGATAAACATATATCCATCCTAAGATAAAATCAGAAAATAGTATAAGGGCAGACTAGATGGATCATGAGGTCTTTTTCTGCCGTCAGTCTTCTATGTTTCTATGTTTCCAATTTATACTGCAATTTTCACCATCAGCACGATTTTTCTACTGTCTCAAATAACTACTCATTGAATATTTTGTACAGGCAACATGAAGGGTATTTTTCTTTCTTGAGTGTCAAGTTCCATGGCATAGGAACCAGAGGGAGCCTCAGTCATGGCAACAGTGGCTCTACTACTTTTCCATATGTTTGAAGACTCAAAAGGTGGAGCCATGCTTTTTTCATTCTGAGGAAAGCAGAGAGGGTCTCCAGACCCCAGTTAAAAATGGTGTGTAAAGAGTTATGTGTACTCTATCTGGAGGTTTTCAAGAAAAGATTAGACAACCATTTATCCAGGATACTATAGAAACATAGAAGTCTGACGGCAGAAAAAGACCTCATGGTCCATCTAGTCTGCTCTTATACTATTTTCTGTATTTTATCTTACAATGGATATATTGTCCAAGGCATGTTTAAATTCAGTTACTGTGGATTTATCTACCATGTCTGCTGGAAGTTTGTTCCAAGGATCTACTACTCTTTCAGTAAAATAATATTTTCTCATGCTGCTTTTGATCTTTCCCCCAACTAACTTCAGATTGTGTCCCCTTGTTCTTGTGTTCACTTTCCTATTAAAAACACTTCCCTCCTGGACCTTATTTAACCCTTTAACATATTTAAATGTTTCGATCATGTCCCCCATTTCCCTTCTGTCCTCCAGACTATACAGATTGAGTTCATTAAGTCTTTCCTGATACGTTTTATGCTTAAGACCTTCTACCATTCTTGTAGCCCGTCTTTGGACCCGTTCAATTTTGTCAATATCTTTTTGTAGGTGAGGTCTCCAGAACTGAACACAGTATTCCAAATGTGGTCTCACCAGCGCTCTATATAGCGGGATCATAATCTCCCTCTTACTGCTTGTTATACCTCTAGCTATAAGGACTCATGACTTGGGCTAGAAGATGTTTCCAGCCCGATGATTCTATGATTCCTCTAGTAATTTTAATTGACAATTTTATCAAAATGCAGAAAACTCAATGAATGCATTGACTGTACCTGATCACCTCCTGTGTCAGAACAGTGTTCATAGATTCTTCATACAACACGGGATATCTCATCAACACTTCATACAAGTCAATGGGCTGAGGTACTTTGCGCAATATGTCATTTGAGGTCTCCTCTACAATCTAGACAACAGACAAAATTGTGGCAGAAAATGTCAAAGGAATCGTAGAGTTGGATGACAGGGAGCATTTTCCTCAAAAGGAAATGAGATTATCTAGATCAGTGTTTCCCAACCTTGGCAACTTGAAGAGATCTGGACTTCAACTCCCAGAATTCCCCAGCCAGCATTCGCTGGCTGGGGAATTCTGGAAGTTGAAGTCCAGATCTCTTTAAGATGCCAAGATTGGGAAACACTGATCTAGATTACATTCAGAATTGCAACTGGGCTTTAAGGTCATGTAACCTTATGTCTCCTCCTTCAGTAGCAATGAGTTGATTTCTAGAATTTCAACCTAGAATTTGTATAGGTTCTTGAAGCATGGGCTCTTTGTGATGAAAACCCAATGGACCAGGGACTGTATTTCAAAGAAGCAGTAAATATTGAACACTGAAAAATAATGCATTATGTTGAATAATTTCATTGCATAATTCTCCAGTCATGTTTGACAGAAATATAGCAATAAATTACAGCCTGCGTGGACTATAATAAATCATTTCTGAGAGTCGATGGATTTAAGAAAGAATCTGCTTTCAAATGAAGTTTCTTTTTATTACAAAAGTAAAAAAATAAGGAATGCCTTAGGAGGCATATTAAATACGTCTTACATCGTGGCAGTTAATAAAGAATATGAAGATACAATATGGAGGATCTGGAGGGGACAGATGTGATGCATGAATGATGTGGCAGGATTTTACATCATAATAGGAGGAGCTAATAAAACACACACACTTAACTATTTAATTACTGAATAACTCTAAAGTCTTTGAATGTCTCTGGGGCTGTCAATACTCAGCGTGACAATGTTCAACAGCTCTGTCTGTCATACACCTCAGCTATCTGTCACTGGAAGCAACATTTTGCTAAACGGGTTTCTGACAATACTACGCATGTATGGCCACTTACCTTTCAACCCTCTCTTCCCAGCCATAAGAGCGGTAAGAAACAAGTTTACAAACCTCCTCCCTGCTTTGACCTCCTGCAGTTGAAGTCTTTGGCTGAAGCTGGATAATTGCAGCCAGCAGTGCGTAGGTCTCATTCTGAGCAAAGGTAATGTTGGCATTGTCGTGCAATCCAAAGATTTCAGGCATATCATTAAGGGGAAGGGACTTGATGTACTGGATGTATCCCTTGGGGAGGGGGGTGGAAACAAGTCAAGATGGAAGGATAATGATGAACATTTTTAATAGACCATGCAGAAATGAAATAAGCTACTCAGTACGTGTGATAGCATGTGTTTCAGGCACAGCTAATGAGCCATGATGCGCACCTGAATACGAAACGAAGACACATGGTTAGGTTGGTCACCCTAGTTTTTAATTAAAATTTATACATTCGAAGAAGCTTCCAAATATCACAATGGGAATTTAATCAATGGACAGACAAAAGATATTTTTGAACCCATAATTCAAACTGTGTAGACTTAAAAGAAGAACAAACTAAGAAGTGTTTTGCAGAGTATAAACAAAATTTACTCCAATTCAGCTGGACGCCTATGATTTTTATAAACATTCATATAGATTCCCTTGGCCAGAGGTCTTCAAACTTGGTAACTTTAACCCCTGTGGACTTCAACTCCCAGAATTCTCCAGCCAGCTATGCTAGCTGGAGAATTCTGGGAGTTGAAGTCCATAAATCTTAAAGTTGCCAAGTTTGGGGACCCCTGCCCTTGGCAACCACATGGAAGGGGTTAGGTTTAGGGTTATTATTATTTATTTATTTATTGAACAAATATGTTGCCCATTTTGCCTAGATTTTACCAAGTGGTTTGTCTGTGGGCTTTTTTTTGTTTGTTTGTTTGTTTACCACACTTTCATTTCTGGGATTTCTCAGTAGTTTTCTCTTCAAGTATTATTGGGATCTGATCTTTTTTAGTCATTTGGGCTTAGACAAGGTCAGTTTATTTTATTTTTTTTCTTTAACTTACATTGAGGTCATAAGAGGTATTTATCTGCTTGTAGATACCCGATTCAGAATAAGAAAACTCTGAATTCAGGACACTTGGATTATAGAAATCTTCCAGAATGTTCATAATGCAGCGTCTGTCCCAATCATCAGTCACTCTGCCTCCGTAATTAATTTCACCAGCAGTATACTTCAAAACCTTGAAAGCACAGAAAGCATTGATTGTATATATATAACCAATATTTTCAAACAAATACCTCATCAGTTAACGATAAAATTCAATATCAGCAAATCAGCAGACCCTTTTTCTAGGCAGGCCTTACCAGATATTTTAGAAAAAATAATACTGTTCACAAAGTTAAAGCACCATAATACACACATGTGCAGGTCAACTTACTCTGCTGCACATTTCATATACACAGGATCTCTTCCTCTTCCAAAAAAGAAAATATTCCAGCCAGATTCCCACAACATTGAATTCCAGTTGAAAACCCCGAAGTCTCTTGCAGTGCCTAGTCGATTTGCTCAAATCACAACCAAATTGCAGCATCGCAAAAACACGGAAGTCCTCGAAACCCCACCTCCAGACTTCCATGTTTTTGTGATGCTGTGATTTTGCTAAGGCTCCCCTCGCTGGGAAACCCCACCTCCGGACTTCCATTGCCGTTTTTGTGCTGCTGGGATTCCCCTGCAGCATTGCAAAAACACGGAAGTCCAGAGGTGGGGTTTCCCATGGAGGGGAGCCTCAGGGGAATCCCGGCAGCGCAAAAACGGACGCTTTGCTGGCAACAGAAGTCCAGAGGCGGGGCATTCCAGTGGCGGCGGCTTGGGTTTGTAAGGTGAAAATAGTTTGTAAGAAGAGGCAAAAAAATCTTAAACCCCGGGTTTGTATCTCGAAAAGTTTGTATGATGAGGGGTTTGTAAGACGAGGTATCACTGTATAGCTATTTCAAAGCAACCAATTCTAAATGGAACAATTCTTACATTTTCCAAGGTCTAGTACTCTAACCTCTGCTAAGGCTATCTGTGGTATTTCCCTAGTACAATGATGATGAACCTTTTTTCCTCGGGTGCCGAAAAAGCATGTGAGGATGCTATCGCGCATGCATGAGTGCCCACATCCATAATTCAATGCCTGGGGAGGGTGAAAACAGCTCCCACCACCCCTGAGGACCTCTGGAGACCAGAAACGGACTGTTTCCCAACTTCTGGTGGGCCTAGTAGGCTCATGTTTTGGCTTCCCCAGGCTCCAAAGATTTCCCAAAAGCCAAAAACACCCTCCCAGAGCCTCTGTGTGAGCCAATAATCAGCTGGCCAGCACACACATGTACGCTGGAGCTGAGCAAGGGCAACGGCTCACGTCCCAGCAGATATGGCTCCACGTGCCACCTGTGGCACCGGTGCCATAGGTTCGCCATTACTGCCCTACTACAATGGTTGCAATATTTGCAGAAGTTTTATTTTAAATACTACTTTTCTTAATTTCCCCAAGCTACCCGTTTTATTGCACTGTTTTATTTATTTCTTTATTTTTTTAAAAATTCACTGAGGCACCATTTCATCATTTTTGCTATCTCTTGAGATAGAAAGAAAACATTATTCCATTAGGTAGGGAATAACACCTGCATTCAGTATACAATTTTATTGCACCATTTCTTGATTTTATTAGCCTGAAGTGCTGCAAACCAAACATTTTAAGTAAGATAAATAAAAAATAATATATAGCTAAAGAAGCTATGTTTCTGCAGAAGATCCAGCTGGATTCAGAAACAGGACAAACGCCTCGCTTCATAAATCCTCGTGCTTCTGCTTGTGAGCCTAGGGAGCCTACCTTGTAAGGGATGTCTTCATATTCATCCAGAAACATTTTCAGCTGGCTGATGCAAATGCGTAGATCTCCATCAGTGAACTCGTACGGAATATTGAAACCCAGTGGCCCAAACTTTCTCCTTTCTAGTGCATTGCCATGGAACAGGCAGAGAGAAAGGAGCAAGGATTTGAATTCAGTAACCTGCAAACCAAAACATCTCTTGTCATTCCAATAGGTCACAACTAAAATATTAGATGGTGCGTGCATACGAGCGTTTAGGTTGGGCTTTTTAAGTTCCTATTTTAGACTTTGTATAGTGAAAGAGTAAGTGTCTTTTTCTTAACTCCATTCCAACCAAAGGAATATACTTCCATGAGGACAAACTATTGACAAAGGAGAAATAGGGAAACAATATTTAATGGCTCGAATGAGAACAGGACCAAGAATTCCTCAGTATCCTATGTATTACTTTTGTAATAACAAATGTAAGAAAGATTGAACCTGTTCTGGGCAAACCAAAGCTGTTGAAGGAAGAGAGCACTAAGGGGTTTTCTTTGGGGGGGGGGAGTCTAGGGGTAGGGAAGGGTAGGATTCTTTACCTTGAGGCAGGAGTTCAAGAAGTCATTGCTCAGGCTACTATAAGACTTCAGCAGGTTAGCTTTAACTCCTCGAGGGGGCTCAATGGTCATTTTGGATCCATTCTGGAGGATGGACACTGGAAACTTATTACTAGGCAAACTGGTCAGCCAAAGTCGGAAATCTCGGTGTACCTGAACCAGAAAAATGGATGCAGGACATCAGTAATCAAAAGCCAAACTTTTAGGAAATAATTTTTCTACTGGAATCCAGTTTTTCTCTCATCAAAAAAGTCCTTGTTGAACAGACATAGAGAAACATTTTTCTTTGGTGGGGAATAAAATAAGATATTAATCCTAAAGAATTTATCCTATTTTAGAAAGCATGGGAATATATAAAAAAATAGATTGGAATAGTTTTCCTATCCTTCTAGGGCAGG
The DNA here is from genome assembly GCF_031021105.1 of Erythrolamprus reginae. Lineage (NCBI taxonomy): Eukaryota > Metazoa > Chordata > Lepidosauria > Squamata > Dipsadidae > Erythrolamprus > Erythrolamprus reginae. The sequence continues at coordinate 91,960,528 of NC_091951.1, read as the reverse complement.
GGTGTCAAACTGAAGGCCTGGGGGCCAGATCCCGCCTATGGGGTAGTTAGATCTGGCCCATGGGGCTGGCGTGGAAACAGCAAAGGACCAGTGAAAATGCAGCTCGGGAGCCCGTTTTTCGCTGGCAGAGTGCTCGGGCCATCACAGGCACCCTCGACATGAGTATTGTTAAGCTGGACATGCCCCCCCTCCCCGAGTTAAAATAACACCCTGATGTGGCCTTCAACAAATTGGAGTTCAACACCCCTGTTCTAGGGATAGATTTGGCTATACGGTATTTTATTTTCTTACTGAAAATACACATTGAGTTAGCAACCAATGATAAAAGAAGAATTGAATGTTTACTAACACTGTCCAAACTTTGGAAGAAAACAAGTTTTCATTCTAGGCACAAGAAATGTAAAATCAAGAGTTTCTGTGCCTAAGTCAGCAATAAGCAATTTTTCTACACTAGGCGAACACTGTTTCTTTCTGTTTCTTTCTTGGTAATAATGTCTGTTTAAATTGTCAAAGTTTTGAAACTTCTCTTATCCCTGCAAAAAATATGTTACAAATATTGCCATCAAATTGAAGTCTGGTTTGATTGATTTGATTTTATTGGATTTGCATGCCGCCCCTCTCTGTAGACTTGGGGCGGCTAACAACAGTAGTAAAACAGCATATGACAATCCAATATTAAAACAATTAAAAACCTTTATTGTAAAACCAAACATACATACAGACATACAGAAAATTGTAAAGGCCTAGGGGAAAAGAGTATCTGGGATAGTACAGCACAGCACAAATATCTGCGGCCCTCCCCCTCTAGCCTAGAAGTGTGTGGGTGGGTGGTGGTACTATCTTCCTAAAAGGGGGGGACTTATTTTCAGTGCTAAATTATTAAAGAGAGATGGTTTAAGTCCATATGCATCTCACCTTATCAGGGTTAATGCCTTCGATGAGTCTCTCTAAAGAGGGCATCCAAGAAGGAGCCAAGTGGCAATTTTGAAAGAAGATCCACTTCCCACGCTCCATAGCACTGCGCATCATGGCTTCTGCTCGTGGTCCCTATATAAGGACATAGAGATTGAAACATTGTGACTTGTTCTTCAACATTGGAAGTATAAGCGCACGGTCCCAAGTTGTCAATGGTGTGTAAAGTTACCTCCTTTTTTTGGTTTTTCTTTATTTCCCCCTTTTCCTCACTCACCCAACCTTTCTTTACCATTTTAAATATATACTGCTCAAACAAATAAAGGGAACACTCAAATAAACACATCCTAGATCTGAATGAATGAAATATTCTCATTGAATATTTCATTTGCATAATTATTCCATTTGCACAACAGCATGTGAAATTGACTGTCAATCAGTGCTGCTTCCTAAGTGGACAATTTGATTTCACAGAGGTTTGATTTACTTGAAGTTATATTCTGTTTTTTTAAGTGTTCCCTTTATTTTTTTGAGCAGTGTAGTTTTCCCCCTTTGTTTTTTTTTTACTGATTTAGTTAATATAAACATAAAAAGAATAAAAATAAAATTAAATCAGTAAAAAAACCAAAGAGGGAAAAACTAAAATAAAGGGAACACTTAAAAAAACAGAATATAACTTCAAGTAAATCAAACTTCTGTGAAATCAAACTGTCCACTTAGGAAGCAGCACTGATTGACAGTCAGTTTCACATGCTGTTGGGCAAATGGAATAATTATGCAAATTAAATATTCTATCATCAGGTACAATTTGGGGGGCATGTGTTTTCCTCAAATCTATGACTAGGAGTAGAGCATTCAACAAGAGGAGCTTCCTAGCTTTCAAAGATGTAGTGCAGGTGCAGTAGCTAGAAAGGGGAAAAAAGCATAAAGATTTGGCTAAAGAAAACTAAAATAGTTTTGGTCCAGACACTAAATAGAATTGAAATCTACCAGTAGACAGTATGGGTCCAGAAAGTAATGCACCACATTTTTTTCTCAGCCTACAGTAATGTTACGGATGTGAAACTTTAGATATACATTATTTGAATTGTCAGGAGTGCATGTGTAAATTGTACGTTTCTTCAGACAGATTGCGTAGCTGCAGCAGTGTTTCAAAATGCGTCTGTGAGTGATTTACATTATAAGCAGCATGTCATCATTAAATTTCTCATTGCAGAAAAAGAAACTGTTGAAAACATTTGCAAACGTTTGTATACAATTTATAGAGAATCTGCAGTCAACAGAAGTTCTGTTAGTCGCTGGGCACAGAGGGTGAGGCCATTACAGTGCAGAAATGGCTTTGCGACCAGAACAAGGAGTGGTACCGACAGGGCGTACACGCCCTTGTGTCTTGCTGGAGGAAGGTCATAGAACGGGACAGATTATGTGGAAAAATAGGGAGTGTAGAAGAAACATCATTCTTTCTTGTGTGTAAGTTTCATTGTGTTCAATAAATAATTGTTCAAGAATAACAAATGGGGTACATAACTTTCTGGGTGACCCTCGTAATAGACAGGAAAGATTTTTAATGCCCAATCGCTTCAAATATTAGTAACAAACTGTCTTCTGTATTCTAAATTAAGTTGTGGTATCAGAGAATGCTTAGCTATGGATCAATATCCTAAGTTATTTTTGGAGAATGTATGAAATTGACCTGAACCACAGCGAAAATACAGGTGGTCCTGGACTTACGACAGTTCATTTAGTGAGTGTTCAGGATTAAAGCACTGAAAAAAAGTGCCTTATGACTGTTTTTCACACTTACAACCCATTGCAGCCTCCCCATGGTCACATGATTAAAATTCAAATGCTTGGCAACTGACTTGGATTTATGACCGTTTGCAGTGTCCTGGGGTCCTGTGATCATCTTTTGTGACAAGCAAAGTCAACAGGGAAGCCAGATTCACTTAACAACCAGGTGACTAACCTAACACCTGCAATGATTCCCTTGGCAGGTGTGTAATGGGACAAAATTCACTTAACAACTGTCTCGCTTAACAACAGAAACATTGGACTCAATTGCAGCCATAAGTCAAGGACTACCCATAAAAGGTCAGTACATAGTACTCTTGAATGCCGGGGAAATAAATGGTTTCAAATGTCACTTGGCTCAGATTCTCTTTGATGGCCGAAGAATCACTGGTGCCTCGGAGCATGCCTATAGCTCAATGTTTTCCAACCTTGGCAACTTGAAGATATCTGGACTTCAACTCCCAGAATTCCCCAGCCAGCATTTGCTGGCTGGGGAATTCTGGGAGTTGAAGTCCAGATATCTTCAAGTTGCCAAGGTTGGGAAACACTGCTGTAGCTTATATGACATTTCAGAGGATGAACATAATATGGTCTGGACCGGCAAGTTTGCGGGAAAAGGTAAGCGCTTCTGCGCGAGCTCTTACTTGTCCCTGTCCAAGAGAAATTGCTGAGAGTTTCTTGGAAAACTTCATTTCTTCAGCAAATTTATAAAGATCAGCTGCTGGGTCTGTGCCTGGAGAGAGGACGAATATCAACGGAGTGATAGAAGTAGATTCCTTAAAGACCACCGAAAGGTTTGCAGTCTGAAATATTAAAAAAAAGAGTGATTTGTTTACTGTTATTGCCTAGAACTACAGTACTTCCTATTGGGGGGTGGGGAAGTTCTTCCCGATTCGGACTGATTTGCCCAAACTGGTAGTGACCTGCTGGTGACGTCACAATGACATCACTGAACCGGATCAGTGTGTGGGTGCCACCATATTTTCTTTGAATATTTTTTGAAGTTTCTTTTTTTAAAAAAGTTGGCGCATGCACATAAACTGAGTTTTGAGCACAGCTCATGAGTTGCTATGTTATTTTCAGCAAGTGGGTTTTTAATTTTTTTTTTTGAGGTTTTTGCACTACGCATGCGGCACAGGAGGAAACAAACCGGCAGCAAGGTAAGTTGGAACCCACCCTTGCTTCTTATGCTTTCATCTGTTGGGACAGTGTTTCTCAACCTTGGCCTTGAAGATGTGTGGACTTCAACTCCCAGAATTCCAAGAATTCTGGGAGTTGAAGTCCACACATCTTCAAACGGCCAAGGTTGAGAAACATTGTATTGGGAGAAGGAAGGCTGGGCAAGGAAAGAGAAGCACAGAACCAGAACAGGAGGCCAAAGTCTTGTCAACCAAAATTTCTGTCACCTCTACTGCTCAGCATCTGGGTATGTGATTAAGCACTGTTAGCTACCTGTGGTTCAATAAAGCTCTGGCCCAAGTTAGCAGCCACAAAGTCCTGCATCGCATTGGTGACTTTGTCCCCACGCAGACAGCGCAGGACTAACAGCTTTTGAAAAGGATCCAGTTTGCTCTCCCATATGCCTGGCAGAGGCTCCCTGCAAAAAACAGAAGGGGTTACATTAGGCCTAGATTTAAGACTAGCGAGAAGGGTTGACAACTGGGTGACATTTCTCAAGTACTGTAATTTTCTGTGCATAATTGCTATCGTAAATGGGTTTTAATTAAGAGCTACCACTGCATACACAGCTATGTGCTGGCCTACTAAGGCTGCTCTCAGAAAGTTTAGCAGGATCAGATCTGATTAGGGGACTATCAGAGAATCTTACATCGTAGATTACATTTGAAAATTAAAATTCTATTCTGGAAGGCATGGTGGCAAAACATAGTTACAGGTGAAACTCAAAAAATTGGAATATCGTGCAGAAGTTCATGTATTTCAGTAATGCAATTTAAAAGGCAAAATGTAATATTTATTTATTTATTTATTGTTTGTTTGTTTGTTTATTTAGATTTGAATGCCCATTCCCAAAGGACTCAGGGGGACATACAAATCTATGAGGGAGACTCATTACATGCAAGGCAAGCTGTGATTTGTCATAATTGTGGTGATTATGGGGTACAGGTCATGAAAACCACAAATCCACCATCTCAGAAAATTAGAATATTACATGTGATCAATAAAACAAGGATTGTACATAGAACAATATTGTCCAAAATGTAGCTGCGGAGCAGACTTGGGCCTTCCAAAAAATGCCCACATCTCACCATCACTCCACGGACTGCATTGGCTACCGATCAGTTTCCGGGCACAATTCAAAGTGTTGATTATGACCTATAAAGCCCTACATGGCACAGGACCAGATTATCTCCGAGACCGCCTTCTGCCGCACGAATTCCAGCGACTGGTGAGATCCCACAGAGTTGGCCTCCTTAGGGTCCCGTCAACCAAACAATGTCGGCTGGCGAGACCTAGGGGAAGAGCCTTCTCTGTGGGAGCCCTGGCCCTCTGGAATCAACTCCCCCCAGAGATTTGCACTGCCCCCACCCTCCTTGCCTTCTGAAAGAGCTTAAAAACTCGTCTTTGCCACCAGGCTTGGGACTTTTAGATCTTCCCCCTGACCACTGAATGCCCTAAGTATGATTGCTGAATGTTTGGTTGATAAGTTTATCTTTTAATTGTTTTTAAATTGTAATATTAATTGGATTTACATTATTGCTCTGTTTTTATATATGCTGTGAGCCGCCCCGAGTCCTCGGAGATGGGCGGCATACAAATCCAAACAAACAAACAAACAAACAAATAAATATCAGACCTCTGAAAAGTATAAGCACGCATATGTACTCAGTACATGGTTTGGTCCCCTTTTGCAGCAATCACTGCCTCAATGCTGTGTGGCATGGAAGCTATCGGCCTGTGGCACTGCTGAGATGTTATGGAAGTCCAGGATGCTTCAATAGCGGCCTTCAGCTCTTCTGCATTGTTCGATCTCATCTCTCTCATCTTTCCACGCTGTAGTCCATAATCATCACAAATCACGACTTTAACTATCTTGTCTTGCATGTAATGAGTCTCTCTCATATATTACGTTTCACCTTTTAAGTTGCATTACTGAAATCAATGAACTTTTGCGTGATATTCTAATTTTTTGAATTTCACCTGTATAGTATTGTCAGAAAAACCCGTAGCTGTGTCCCTGAAGTCAACAGAACTCACACTTGACTCAAATGGTACTTTAGTTTTAACTTCTGTTAAATAGTAGTGTGACTGGCAAATGTAGCAAATCTGAACACTGAAAGTAAAATTACCTGTGAGGTTCAACACTGTCAAAAATTGTGCGGAACTCAGATAAGTGTGCCACAAAGTCATCTGCAAATGTGGAGAAATTGTGCAAGTTGGTTAAGGATAGGATATCATTCCATGCTCTTTCATAAAGCCAGGCAGAAGCCGGATTATCTCGCATGACCTTTATAGTGCCACCGGAAATAAGGTAACGCCATTCCTCCTGTGTTTTGAAATTAGAAAAAGATATAGCGTGTTATCTGTTTGTGAAGGTTTGTCATGAGAGATAATTATTTATTATACTCATTTTTGGTCTTTGCATTCACCCCTGTGTATAAATATATGGAAATGTTCTCTTTTCGATGCTATAAATCTAAAGTTTTATAAACTAAAAAGGTTTATAAAACTTTTTATAGAGCACATTATATTCTGCGTGATTACTAGATACTGGTGCTTCTTGACTGATTATTAATGCATATACACATCCCTTCTATTGTAGCCAGCAATTATATTAAAGACTTAGTTCATGGTAGCTGAGCTCAACCTCAGAATGCCATTTGTGAAGGAGATCTGCCTTATTTTCTCTCTAATATTCTTCCAGAAGGTTCCAGTTTATAATCTGATTTACTATCGATATCATCTGATGTTTTGCATATATAAAACATCTTAGACTGCTGTTCTTTTGTTCAGATGCATCTTACAGCCATCTATAAGCCCTTAATAGAAAGTGTCATTATTCTTACCATGTCTATTTTGCCTTCATTCATCATGATCCGGATGCACACCAGGAAGGCAAACATGAGCTTGTGTTTCTCAAAAAGACTGCGACAAACATTGCTGTAGAGGCTGAAGGTGAGGTATTTATTGATATTTGCAATCCGCTTCTTCAGTGTATCTGAAAGCAGTAATTCACAAAAGAATGCAGAAAATGATGCAGACTTAACGAAAAGTCTTACGAAAGATTATTATCTGAAAAAAGGTCAATGCAAGCAACAATGTTCTTTGAAATTTTGTCTCATCCTTAAGGTAATTATCAGGAAAGACTTAATGAACTCAATCTGTATAGTCTGGAGGACAGAAGGGAAAGGGGAGACATGATCGAAACATTTAAATATGTTAAAGGGTTAAATAAGGTTTCAGGAGAGAAGTGTTTTTAACCCTGCTGTTCTGTTTAAGAAAAGTAACAAATCTTATGTTCCCGGGTCACCCTGACCCGGACCGAAAACTCTTCATTTGCAGTGCTTATGTTTGGTCTTTTTGAAAGCTTTTTTCACTTGGAAAGTAGTCTGAACATTTCTGCACACAATGATATGAAAATTGAAATGAAAAAAGTAAATCTTATTGGTTTATTTTGCGGATATAATGCACGCCCCCCCTGTTTTTGTGAAATTTTTTTCAATTTATGGATAGTTTTGCTTGCAAAATGCATTCTATTTTACTAAAGTTGCTATGGGATTGGTAGCTTGAACATTTCTGAACATAATGATATGAAAATTGAACTGGAAAAATTGATGCATATTGGTTTATTTTGTTGATGAAATGCACTCCCCCCCCGTTTTTTTTAAATAGTCTTCACTTTATGGATAGTTTTGCTAGCAAAATACATTCTATTTTACTAAAGTTGGTGTGGGATTGGTAGCTTGAACATTTCTGAACATAATGATATGAAAATTGAACTGGAAAAATTGATGCATATTGGTTTATTTTGCACATAAAGTATGCCTCAATTATTTCAATTTATATAAACATTATGCTGTTAATTTCAAACTTACATACTTTTTTTTAGTAAAATGGATTTGTTTCATAAAATTAGTTCTCTGGCTACAATGTGGTTGATTTTCAAAAGGATATTCCAAATATTTCTAGACAAATATGTATAAACAGTGACAATAATGGCACACAGCAAGGCCGAGGGGGGGTGGCCCTTTTGTGGCAAAAATAAACCAATAAGAACCATTTTTTTCAGTTCATTTATATTTTTCTTATATTCAGAAATGTTCAATTTAGTATATCAAACCTTTTGGGGGAAAATTCCTTAGGGATTTGTAGCCTTAAAAAATAGAAATTGACACGAAATTAAAAAAGGATGGGGGGAGGGGCTTTTTGATCAAAATAAAAATATAAGTCTCAATTTTTCCAGTTCAATTTTCATATCATTATGTTCATAAATGTTCAAACTAGTTTTCCAGTTGAAAAAGTTTTCAAAAAGATCAAATTCAAGTACCTAAAAAAATTATTTTTGGTCCGGTCACATACGAACAGAAACAGATTCAAAGTTATGATTTTTTTTTGCCCAGAAAACAATTAGCCACCACCCCAAAAATATTTTTTGATGATCAGCATTGTTAAATTGAGTAAATGAATGCCTAAGATTTTAAAGAATATTTCGGATTTGGAGCATAAAAAAATAAAAAGTGAAAATGGTTGCAAGCAGCCAAGGGGGGGGGGGAGGCCTTATTTCTGATGTTAAAAAACCAATAAGAATCATTTTTTTCAGTTCCTTTATATTTTTCTTATATTCAGAAATGTTCAAGCTACCAATCTCACACCAACTTTAGTAAAATAGAATGCATTTTGCAAGCAAAACTATCCATAAATTGAAAAAAATTTCACAAAAACGGGGGGGGGCGTGCATTATATCCGCAAAATAAACCAATAAGATTTACTTTTTTCATTTCAATTTTCATATCATTGTGTGCAGAAATGTTCAGACTACTTTCCAAGTGAAAAAAGCTTTCAAAAAGACCAAACATAAGCACTGCAAATGAAGAGTTTTCGGTCCGGGTCAGGGTGACCCGGGAACATAAGATTTGTAACTTTTTTTGCCCAGCAAAAACTAAGCCCCCCACCCCCCCAAAAAAATTCTCATAGAGAGAACCCCTGAAATGATGAACCAGCATGAAATTTCAAGTTTCAGATATGCAGGGAAAATTTTTTACAGGGACTCAAACTTGGCTTCGGGTCACATACGACCCGAACAGAACAGCAAGTGAACACAAGAACAAGGGGACACAATCTGAGGTTAGTTGGGGGAAAGATCAGAAGCAACATGAGAAAATATTATTTTACTTCCAGCAGACGTGGTCGGTAAATCCACAGTAACTGAATTTAAACATGCCTGGGATAAACATATATCTATCCTAAGATAAAATACAAGAAATAGTATAAGGACAGGCTAGATGGACCGTGAGGTCTTTTTCTGCCATCAATCTTCTATGTTTCTATGTTTCTATAAAAGAGGAGCAGATGCTTGGAACAAGCTTCCAGCAGACGTGGTCGGTAAATCCACAGTAACTGAATTTAAATATGCCTGGGATAAACATATATCCATCCTAAGATAAAATACAGGAAAAGTATAAGGGCAGACAAGATGGACCATGAGGTCTTTTTCTGCCGTCAATCTTCTATGTTTCTATTATTTATTTATTCATTCATTCATTCATTCATTCATTCATTCATTCATTCATTTATTAGATTTGTATGCCGCCCCTATCCGTAGACTCGGGGCGGCTCACAACACAATAGAAACAGTTCATGACAAATCTAATAATTTACAATTTAAAATATTTTAAAAAGCCCATTATTAAGCAGACATACATACAAACAAACATACCATACATAAATTGTATAGGCCCGGGGGAGATATCTCAGTTCCCCCATGCCTGACGACAAAGGTGGGTCATTCTATGTCATTTAAAAACTCTTTGTGAGAAAAACTCATACTGCTGAAGATGCCAAACTTTTTAAAAGAACCCAGTAATCATAGCGGTAACTTTTAGAATAGTGAGGGGAAAAAATAGCATGTGAACATAAACTATGAACACCCATGTCAATCTAGTACATTTTGCAGGGTAAATGTTGCCACCCTCATTGCTTCTGATACCTTAATATTTGTAATATTTTAATGAAGATAAAAGAGCGAAGAGATATACAGCGCATTCAGAAAATATTCAGAACCCATTCACTTTTTCAATTTATTATGCTGCAGTCTGATTGAAGAGTGGTTGAAATTAATTAGCATACTCAGTACCTTGTAATGACAAAATAAAAACAGAATTTTAGAAATGTTACATCATACAGCTATCACATTGGCATAATATTCAGACCCTTCACTCAGAACTTTGTTGAAGCATCTGTGGCAACAATTACAGATTCTAGTCTTTTTGTGTCTGACCCAACAAGCTTTGCACATCTAGATTGGGGGATTTTGTGCCATTCTTCCTTGCAAGCTCAGGCAGGCTGAATGGCAACCATCAGTGGACAGGTCCCATTAGAGATGTACAATAGGGTTCAAGTCAGGACTCTGACTGGGTCACTGTAGGACATACGCTTATGTGCTTCGTTGCCATGTTGGAAAGTGAACCTTCAGCCCAGTCTGAAGACCTTAGCTCTGTGGAGCAGGTTTTCATTGAGGATATCCCTGGACTTTGCTCCATTCAGCTTTCCCTCAACCCTGACTAGTCTCCTAGTCTTTGCTGCTGAAAAACAGGCCCACAGCAGGATGTTGTCACCACTTCACTGTTAGGATGGTATTGGGCAAGTGATGAGTGGTGTCTGGTTTCCTCCAGAGATAACATTTAGAATTGAGGCCAAATGGCTTGGTTTCATTAGATCAGAGAATCTTGTTCCTCACAGTTTGCGAACCCTTCAAGGGTTTTTTTTTGTTTTTTTTTTGCAAACTCCAAGTGGCCTTTTGTGTGTTTTGTACTGAGGAGAAGATTTTGTCTAGCAACTCTGCCATAAATCCCACATAAATGGAGAGTTGCAGTGATGGTTTTCCTTCTGGAACTCTGTCTCATCTCTACACAGAATATCTGGAGCTTAGTCAGAGTAACTTTGGGTTGTTGGTCACCTTCTTACTAAGACCTTCCCTGATTGATCAGTTTGACTGGGCAACCAGCTCTTGGAAGGGTCCTGGTTATGCCAAACTTCTTTCATTTGAGAATTATGGAGACCACTATGCTCTTGGGAACCTTATGGTAGCCTTCTCCACATCTGTGCATTGCAATAATCCTCTCTCTGAGCTTTGCAGACAGTTGCTTTGAATTGGCTTTTGCTGTGCTACACTATCCATTATCAGCTGTGAGGCCTATTATAGAGAAGTGTATGTCTTTCCAAATCATATCCAATCAATTTAATTTACCACAAGTAGACTCTAAACAAGTTGTAAAACATGTCAATGATGATCAAAAGGGAGGCACCAGAGCTAAATTTCACAGGTTTGTTGCAAAGAGTTTAAATACTTATGCTAATGTAATATTTCAGTTTTTTTCTTTTTAATAAATTTAGACATTTCTAAAATTCTGTTTTCATTTTGCCATTGTGGAGTACTGAGCAGAGGTGCGTTCCTCCTAGTTCGGTTCACCGGAACCAGTAGCAACTCATTGGTGATGTCACAATGACGTCATGGAACTGATTCGGTCGTTTCTGGTCCATAGGCACCACCATCTATATTTAAAGAAAAATTTGGAACTTTTGTTTTGGGATTTAAATTTTTTTCCTTCTGCATAGGCTCAGAAGCAGAGTTTCCAGCACTGCGCATCCGTCGCATCTTGTTTTTGGCTTAAATATTTTTTTTTGGCCACTGCGCATGCCCACACATATCCACACGGCATGGTCAGTTGGCATGGGAGGAAGCGAACTGGCAACGAGGTAAGTTAGAACTCACCCCTAGTACTGAGTATCGGTTAATGGGGGAAAAAATCAATTTCAACAATTGTAGAGTCAGACTGTAGTGTAACAAGATTGACAAATGTGCAGGGGGTCTGAATACTTTCTGAATGCCCTGTATATGAATATTCAGTCCATAAATTGTCATTCAGACCATGCAAAGACCTACACTGTCATGTATAGATAAAATGTGTTTCCCTTTACTGATCTTCAGTGAGGTAGAAAGATGTTCTGGATGGGAAAGGATAGATATTATATAATTTATATATTATAAAGTCATTTAAAATACCTGCTCTCTCTGAGTTTGAAATTCCTGTTAGAAATATATTGAGGAACCACTCCAATGAATATTGGTACATGGGATCAACATTGGACAGGTCTGAGACACAAAAGAAAAGGATCTGGGTGCGAACAGCCACCGGGACATACTCCAGCCGAGTGATATCAATATCTTTCTCTGTCTGCTCAGCTGCTTTTACTTTAGCCTGTAGAAGATTGAGAGACAAAAGAAACTGTAAATTTATCTTGTCAAAAGAAACAAGTGATTGAGACGGGAGCCTAAATAAGCACCTGAATTTCTCCTGCTTTTAATTTGGATGCTTCCAATACTTTGATGAGCTCCAGGTCATCTACAGGATTCCCCTCAGAAGAGCTCAGACGGTACAGAATTTGGTCTTCAATTTCCTTCAGTTCCTGTTGCATCTTGGCATTGCTGATAATCAGCTGATTCTTAGCTTCTTCTAAGTCCGGCCGTTCTTCAGCTACCACCTGACCTAGCAGCTGGTCCTCTAAGCCACTGTAATTAAGCAAGTAAGGAAATAAGCAGAGCAGGCAAAGGATAAAATGATTTTTTAAAACCACATTTTAGTTATCCATCAATGACCACAACAGTTTGATTCAATATTTAATACAGGAGAGATTAATTTGACATTACCTGGGAGATAGGGTGAAGTTAATCAGGGTAAGTTTTGTTGATAACTCTGGAGTATAATGGGGATTAGGAAGGTTGGTAGTGATGTACAAGTTGAAATCTTCATGATATGGAATCACTGTGTCTCCCAGCTTCAACACTATGCTACCCTGCTGTTTATAAGTCTATATAAATATGGAAACATGAAAACATTTCAGAAAACATGAAAAAGAGAAGTGATGCAGGAGCAATAATATTTAATTTCCTTCCTCCCTCCCTCCCTCCCTTATTTATTTATTTATTAGCTTTCTATGCCACTCTTCTTGAAGCGACTCAGGGAAGTGTACAACATTGTAAATACAACAATATACAGTATATGAGAAATCTAATTATTTAAAAACATATGCAAGATTAGTTTAAAAAAAAAATAAAAACCCCTTATACAGTCATTCACATTCATTCAATTTAATCATTCATGTCAGCCAGGGACAATCTTGTCTCTCATGGCCCACATGCCTGCTGGCAGAGGTAGGTCTTCAAAGCTTTATGAAAGACCAGGAGGGAGGGGGTGGTATGTATCTCCGGAGGAAGTTCGTTCCAGAGGGCCAGGCTGGCACAGAGAAGGCTCTTCCCCTAGGCCCTGCCAGACTACATTGTTTGGCCAACGTGACCTGGAGAAGGCCAACCTTGTGGAACCTAATTGGCCGCTGGGTTGCATGAGGCAGAAGACGGTCCTGTAGGTAGTCTGGTCCTAAGCTATGAAATGGGGGAGGAATGATAATACATGTGTTTGTAACTGCTGTAAAAAGAAGTTTAACCTGCACTTATTCTTTTATATTTTTCTTAATTTTATTTTCTATATTTTCCATGCTTTATTTTTATCTTTCATTTTTAATAATAAAAATTAGGATATTAAAAATCTTTATTTTCACAGTGAGTTCTGTCCATCTCATTCAGAGGAGACTGTACGGAAAGTATCATTTGGGATGAATCAATCTATGTGGATGGGGTGGAGATTCTGGTTCCCAGCTATTCTGATAAGAGGCAGATTACTGCTGATTTGTGTATTTCAGCATGTACCTCATATTTTACTCCATTACATTGTCTCACTGCAATAACAATATTAACATAAACTAGCTGACATATTCCTTTCCTCTATTTTATAATGGATGGGGAATGGCAAGTGGTGGAGGATTGCTATGAAGGATAACATCAGATAGTGAAAAAAATAAGGAATTCCCTACTGCACAAAACTTGCTGCAATGTGCAACACTCTAGTCTTGATTGGCACACACATACACACACATACACACACTTTCTAGCAAACTAGCCTTTAAAATGTGAGGGTCAACTGATATGTAGTTTTAGACTAATTTCAGCACCTGCGTATCCAATGGTGGCTGCTGAGGAACTGCCAATTCTTGATAACCTTATAAAACACACAAAGGGGGGGTGGGGAGCATCACCTGTTTCAACAACACAGGTTCAAGAGCTGGATCTAGTTCTTCCCCTACATTCTCCAAGAGAAATGGCTTCCCAAAACGGATAGCATTCTCCAAGCTGCGTAGGAAATCCCGGTCACTGAGTTTGCACGTATCTAGCCCACTATCTTTTTCCTGCAAAATAGCAGAGTACAAAGAAAACCAGCGGAGGTGGAATCAGGTGACTGATTTATATTCAAGTGGAAAGGAATAAAGACAACACATGGATTAAAATCAGTTTGCAAGTGGAAAGAAAGGATCAAGGTATTGATGTAAATTTTGATATTGCAAGGAACATAACAAAAGTATAGTGAATGAAATAAGCAACCATACTATTACCAAGTTCTGAAGATTGATTTAAGTGAAGTATAAACTAATCAATAAATTATAGCAAATAAAGTAATTATAGTCACTCTGAATATAAAAGCTTCTCATCACCATGATCTTTGAACATGGGTGAAATTGATTTTGTACCTTAGCAATTCTAACACATGTTTTTATGCCTAGGGAATTCAAAAAGAAAACTATAAAAATATACTATAAATAATCAGTAGTTCAATTGTAGCAGAAATTAATTTCCTAGTGTTAGAATTTGTCATTTGTAAGTTAAACATTTTAAGAGGAAGAAATAACAAGTGCTTATAGGAAGAAGCTTTTAATGTCAGCTAGAAAAAACTCCTTTGGTACAAATGAATGTTTTTAATAATATCAACAGGGAAGGTTTACCAAGTTTTTTATCCATTTGTTGGCTTGTCCCTGTGGATCTATAAACAGAGTCCAGCGTTGAGAAAACTGTGTAATCATACCATTTTCCACAGATAAAGTATCATTAGGTAAGCCTGCAATCTGCATATGAAGAACATAAAACACGTTTGCTATGCCTCAAAATAAGCTAAATCTTGTAAAGTACACAATTATGTAAATTAAATGCTAATGGCAGAGAAATATGAATAGAATTTTACACCACACTGTAACAGTATCCTCACTGTAAAGTTTTTATTGACAACAGAATAACTAAAGACATCCCTGCACAGCTTTTATTTATAGAGTTGGACAGGTTGTTTCAAATTGAACAACTGAATATGTTCAGTTAAGGTTCAGTTACGATACTCTCTGGCTGGTCCACATGAATGACAGGAGCCAGCAGTGCTTCTAGAATACAGTATATAAAAGGAAAAGGCATCCATATTTTCCAGAAATATTGCAATGGTCCAAATTACAGAAGACTGCAATCTTAACTCATCTTATAGCCGTTTTGAATAAAATGAATAATTTAGGTTTAAGATGGCCAACATATAATTTATTTCTCTATTTTGATTTATTCTTGAGCAAGTCCAAGCAAACCATATTGGAGATTTTCTGAACAGAAGGATCCACCTGATGTTATCCCAATGTATTGATGATTAGCTGGTGTATTGAAATAACAGTATAGAGCCTCTCAATGAGACATCAATTCTAAAAGGTATGGAAATCACAACCCCAGATAACTGGGAGGCACCAACATAAATATTGCTTCTTCGTGTTATTTCTTCAATATTTTTGATCAAGTTGAATGTATAAAATTCCCCAAACATCTTAAAATCTCCCTGAATTGTTCCTTTTGTATGTCACTCTGTAGGATTCACATGCCTTAAAAATGCATAGCAATTCAAAGCTTTGATATATGTCAAAACTAGCTGGTATGCATATGAAGATTACCTGCCATGATCGGATTTTCACTGGGTCTCCGAGTGTGGATATCAGATTTGGTTCTTTGGTGTGTGGAACGCTATATAACTCCAGCCGGCTTAGCCATTCCTCCCAAAGGGATGTGCGATATTGACCCTACAAAGGAAAATATTGAACCATTAATATGAAATTACCAGTATGGTTAATTAAATTACTTTTTTTCAGCTACTTGTAGCTAACTCTTGATGTTGAAATTGAGGGTTGATGTTAATAGGCATACTTGTTTTAGAAAATACAGCATAGGGAATAGGGAATAATAACTATTTTAGGAAGTTTCATATGAAGGTTCCGTTCAAATGCTATAGCTTATGGTTTCTCTTACTGCCTTTTGCATTCAGATTTTATTGTAAACATAAGCTCAACTCTGTACTTAGAGCTCATCAATTTCCAAAGCATGATTTCAAAACACAGTTTGAACTGTGTGTGCACTTCCTCTTAGTATTGCCAACCATAGTTAATTCTAATTCAGATAAAGTTAACAGCAAGCCTGGGTCTAACAACAATATAGGCCTGACCCTGACGTGGACAAGTGCAAATTATGGATTTCCCTTTTTCAATGAAAGGAGGTTATCAATCTATAAAAGATCCTTGGGTAGCGAGAACAGCTTTATATATTTCTGAAATTGTAATTCTAAAAATGGTGCAATTGAAGGAGGAAATATTTTGCTTTTAGTGGAGCTGGTTATTTGTTTGTTTGTTTGTTAAATTTATTTGCTGCCTATCTCACCATGGGGCTATAGACCATGGAGAGGTTGCTGCAAGCAGCTTAAATTCCTACATTCTGAAAGAGACTTTCTTCATTGCTGCAGGGTAAACCCAGACCCAACTTCACTGTTTAGCTCCCTTTGTTTTTATTAGGAAGGAGATCCCCATCATCTCAGCTGACCTCCCAGAGTATGAATTGGGAGCCGAAAGCAGTGAGGCTTTGTAAGGGCCGTGCATAAATGCACCAATGTGCCTACCGTCCCTGTCCTACTGTCCCTCATTTATTTGTACTCATTTCCTGTACTCATAATGGTGTTTATTCTTATATCTGTTACCTTATAGACGCTTGATTAAACAAACAAAACAAACCAAACAGACAGACAAATAAATGTAGCCAGTAGAACAGTAGGAGGCCATTTTGGTTGGAAAGGCTTGAAAAGAGTCATTTGTGCCCAAGTATCTACAGCAGGTGAGGTGAACCTATGGCACTAATAATAATAATAATAATAATAATAATAATAATAATAATAATAATAATAATAATTTATTAGATTTATATGCCGCCCCTCTCTGAGAACTCGGAGCAGCTCACAACAACAATACACAATGTACAAATCTAATGTTAAAAGAACAATTTAAAACCCTTATTATAAAAAACAATCACACAACCTAACAGACCATACATAAAAAACCATAGTAGCTAAGAGGCATATCAGTTTCCCAGATAACTGACAACATAAGCGGGTTTTCAGGAGCTTTCGAAAGGCAAGGAGGGTGGGCAGTCCTAATATCCGGGGGGAGTTGATTCCAGAGGGCCGGTGCTGCCATAGAGAAGGCTCTTTCCCTGGGTCCCGCCAGACGACATTGTTTAGTCGACGGGACCCGGAGAAGGCCAACTCTGTGGGACCTAATCGGTCACTGGGATTCGTGTGGCAGAAGGCAGCCCCGAAGATATTCTGGTCTGATGCCATGTAGGGCTTTATAGGTCATAATCAACACTTTGAATTGGGAACGAAAACTGATCGGCAGCCAGTGCAAGCCGCGGAGTGTTGACGAGACATGGGCATATGCCAGAGGTGGCACACCGCACCCCCTCTGTAGGCACCTAAGCCATCACCCCAGCTCTGTGCACCTCCCCCTGGCCAGCTGGTCTTGAGGTCTCTGCCGCACAGGTGGGGGTGTGGGGCACAGGTAGGGGACGTGTATGCATGCATGGAAGCACATGTGAGGCTCCATACGCAGATGTGTGGGGTGCATGTAGGGGCCCACACGGGCATGCAAGGGGGAACAGTGTGTGGGGTTGCATACATGCACAGAGTCCCTGTGCAGGGTGACAGGGTGATGGGGATGCACGCACATGGATGGGGCGCATTCGCTGGTGCTGTGTGTGCATTGCATTTTGGGGATTCAGGTGTGCACACATGGATTCATGCACACACGCTCTAAGAAAAGGTTAGCCATCACCAGTCTACAGTATCATTCTCTTGAAATGTTTGGATATATTGTCCTGGAATACAGCTGTAGGAGCAGCCTTTATTCCATATCAAGCTCATATATTTTGGAAAAGATGATATTTTTCTTACTCACTGTAAATGGTCCTAGATATGCAATGAAGCCAGAGGAAACTAGAATATCGCCTACAATGTTGTTGATCATATAATCTAGTTTCTGGACTGTTTCCTGCCAACGTATTCTTTCATCAGCCAGACCGTTAATTAGCTAAACACAACAGATATACAACGTGTTACTTTGTTTCTTCCTCAGAACTTCTCCTAGCAGAAAATTGTAATAGGAAATCTAAGAAGGCAATACATAAACTTTAAAAAAAACATTTAACATGAAACATTAGGCTTGAATCTCACACATGATTAAACTAATCAAATAACTGTAAATTGGGAGTAGACAGCCTTTCCTGGCCAAAATATATTTTGGTGGAAAGAGATCATTTTATTAATTTTTTCCAATGTAACAGTTTCAAGAAAAGAGAATTTGTAGGAAGACAATTGCTTTATTTAAAACAGTAAAAAGGGATAGAAAACATGATAGAAAATCCTAGTGTCCTTCACTATTGGGCCCTTCTGCATGGGGCCATTAAGCTGCCCTGCCTTATGCAGATGCTGGCTGGATCCTAAGCCATCTCAACCAAATCATAATTCAGGATTGTGATGCTTTGTAATCATCTTGCCAGCATGCCAACTATCATAATCCCCAGTGGTTCAGATCTTTTTCCATTTGTTTATTAAAATTTACATACATACATACATATGTACATACATACACACATACATACGTATACATGCATACATAGTCTATTGAGGTCACCAGATTAACATAGCATTGGAAAAAAGAAGACATTCCGACAAATTTAACCATCATTAGTAAAATTATGGAATGTGCCGAACTATCAAAAATAACAATGGAAATTCAAAATAAAAATGATTCAGAGTTCTACAAGGCCTGGGAGAAATGGTTCAGATGGTTATCTAACTTTAAAGACAATAAAACAAAAACTAATTAAAATCCCTTAATATAAATCAAAATAAAGATGTACACAATAGAAATTTGGACTAAAATCAATACAATCTTTGTCTGAGTTCAATCCACTTGATAAATATTAGTAACTTACTAATACCACAACCTACAATTACTTTTCACTAACAAAAATAACAAACATAATCAAACATAATCAAACTAAGTCGTCACAATCCAAATGCCTGCTAGTTTGCAGGTACTAGCCCTCCTCTCTTTTTCTCTTTCTTCTCTCTCTCTTCTTCTCTTCTTTCTTCCCTCTTTCCTTTTCTATCCTACCTACAATTACCTTTTCTTTCCACGTTATTTTTAGACTATTAAATACTACAGCTATAAGATTATCCAAATAAGAATATTGAATACAAAATGTTTACATATAGACAAATATTTGGAATGTATATACAATAATATATATAAGCTGCTGTATAAAAATACTGTTTACCCCCTCCCCCTTCTCTTTTTTGTATTCCCATCCCCCTTTTCCATGTTTTCCTGTTTTTATATATAACCTAATAAAGTATTTTTTTTTTAAAAAAAAATCAACTCAGCTTGTGAGACTAATCATAGTTGAATTTAGCTGTAAAAATCAAGGTTGGGTTTCCTTAATGGAACTGAAGGATGTATTAATAATCTTTGCACATAAACTGGAAGCTGAAATTTTATTTGACTTATTTTGTTGAGTTTATTTTACTACTTGGTTTATGCTTACTTTGTCAGCTCGGTGCAGTCTCTGTTCACACTGATCACACTTCATCTCTAGTTCCTCTTTCGTGGCTAAAGTGCCTTTGTACTTAGCTTGAAGATGGGCAATGCCATCCTCCACTTCTCGGAGATGTTCCTTGGCTTCATCAAGGATTTTCTGTGTGGCTTGCAGATCTTCTTCAGCTTCCCTAAGGGCTTGCTAAGGAAATGGAAATAATTGTGAATACCAAGTAATTACTCCTACTTAGAAACATAGAAACATAGAAGACTGATGGCAGAAAAAGACCTCATGGTCCATCTAGTCTGCCCTTATACTATTTCCTGTATTTTATCTTACAATGGATATATGTTTATCCCAGGCATGTTTAAATTCGGTTACTGTGGATTTACCAACCAAGTCTGCTGGAAGTTTGTTCCAAGGATCTACTACTCTTTCAGTAAAATAATATTTTCTCATGTTGCCTTTGATGTTTCCCCCAACTAACTTCAGATTGTGTCCCCTTGTTCTTGTGTTCACTTTCCTGTTAAAAACACTTCCCTCCTGAACCCTATTTAACCCTTTAACATATTTAAATGTTTCGATCATGTCCCCCCTTTTCCTTCTGTCTTCCAGACTATACAGATTGAGTTCATTAAGTCTTTCCTGATACGTTTTATACTTAAGACCTTCCACCATTCTTGTAGCCCGTCTTTGGACCCGTTCAATTTTGTCAATATCTTTTTGTAGGTGAGGTCTCCAGAACTGAACACAGTACTCCAAATGTGGTCTCACCAGCGCTCTATATAAGGGGATCACAATCTCCCTCTTCCTGCTTGTTATACCTCTAGCTATGCAGCCAAGCATCCTACTTGCCTTTCCTACCGCCCGACCACACTGCTCACCCATTTTGAGACTGTCAGAAATCACTACCCCTAAATCCTTCTCTTCTGAAGTTTTTGCTAACACAGAACTGCCAATGCAATACTCAGATTGAGGATTCCTTTTCCCCAAGTGCATTATTTTACATTTGGAAACATTAAACTGCAGTTTCCATTGCTTTGACCATTTATTTAGTAATGCTAAATCATTTACCATATTACAGACCCCTCCAGGAATATCAACCCTATTGCACACTTTAGAGTCATCGGCAAATAGGCAAACCTTCCCTACCAAACCTTCCCCTATGTCACTCACAAACATATTAAAAAGAATAGGACCCAGAACAAACCCTTGTGGCACACCGCTTGTAACCTGACTCTGCTCAGAATACTCGCCGTTAACAATAACTCTCTGATGTCTACGCTTCAGCCAGCTGCAAATCCATTGAACTATCCAGGGATTAAGTCCAATCTTCACTAATTTATCTATCAGCTCTTTATGTGGAACCGTATCAAAGGCTTTGCTGAAGTCCAGGTAGGCAATATCCACGGCACCACCTTCATCCAACACCTTTGTGACATAGTCAAAGAACTCAATGAGATTAGTCTGACACGATTTGCCTTCAGTAAAGCCATGCTGATTTGGGTCCAATAAGTTATTGTTTTTTAGATGCTGATTTATCCTCTTTTTGAGTAGAGTCTCCATCATTTTAACTACAACTGATGTCAAGCTAACTGGCCTGTAGTTACCAGCTTCTTCTCTACTGCCCTTCTTGTGGATAGGCACAACACTGGCCATTCTCCAATCCTCAGGAACATCTCCTATTAACAGGGATTGGTTAAACAAATCAGTCAGGGGGGTAGCAATGACAGATCTGAGTTCTTTAAGAACTCTGGGCTGGATGCCATCTGGACCCATTGCCTTATTTATCTTTAATCTTTCAAGTTCTTCTAGGACATCGGCTTCTAAGATCACTGGAGCTGAATCCGTACAGCTGGAAGCAATGCTATATCCCTCTATAGTATTATTTTGTAAGGTGTCTTTTGAGAAAACTGAACAGAAGTAGCTATTGAAATGGTCAGCGATCTCCTTATTCCCATCAATGCATGTATTATTCCCGGTACTAAGCTTTGTGATGCTGCAGTTTTTCTTCTTCCTATCACTAATATATCTGAAGAAGGTTTTATCCCCCTTCTTTACAGATTTTGCTATTTCTTCCTCTTTTGAGGCTTTAGCAGCATATATTATCTGTTTTGCCTCCTTCTGTCTCATTTTATACACCTCTCTATCAGCTATACTTCCAGACTCTTTATACCTCCTATAGGCAGCCTTTTTTTCATTGACTATAGCCCTTACATCATTGCTAAACCATAGCGGTTTCTTCTTCCTTTTACCTTTAGTTACTTGCTTTACATAAAGTCTTGTGGCTTTTAAGATGGCCTTTTTTAATAAAGTCCACTCCTGCCATTTTATCCCTCCCCTTTAATTCATTATTTAAATATTCCCCCATTGCATTAAAATTTGTTTTTCTGAAATCCAATACTTTGGTTGCAGTATAGGATTGCCCACAATCAGTTTTTACATCAAACCACAAACATAGATGGTCACTGCAACCTACATTTTCTCCCACCTTGACCTCTGAAACCCAATTCCCATTTGTAAAAACTAAATCTAGAATATTCTCCCCTCTAGTTGGTGTCTTAACTAGCTGTGCCAGAGCTGCTCCTGTAAAGGCCTCTACTATATTCTTACTTTTTCATGTAAGGGCACTGGGGATATTCCAGTCAACATCAGGCATGTTGAAATCACCCATAACCACAATATCTCCCTTTACTGCCATTAGGGTAATCTCATCCACCATCTTGTTGTCATGTTCCTCAGATTGGCCTGGAGGCCTATAGATCACCCCAATTCTAATGACAGAACCGTCTTTATTTTGCATGCAAATCCAGAGGGTCTCCAGATCTTTACATGTTAAACACTGTTTAAGAAGAAGATCCTAAAGCATGGAAAATGGCAGAGGTATGTAGTATGCGATTTTGAAAAAGCACAGCAATAATTCTTACGCGTTTTGGCTCCACAGCTTTTGCCACGAAGTGGTACTTATGCATAGCCCTGACCCACTGGCAGATTGACGTGCAGGCTTTGGACACTTTAGCTACAACTGCCGGCTGAAATTCTTCACTGTCAATATATGGTTGGATGGACTTGATCACGGTATCTGCAATATTATCCTGAAATGATTTTTTAAAAAAATGCTTATGAATGCTGGTAGAAGAAAGATATGAATGCTCAGGAGAAACAGTGCAAGTTTTTATGATAAAAACATGTTAGCTGTATCAGAGGAACCTTACAATTTGTGGTATTATTCCTTCCCACTTGAAGCTGCGCGAAGCTAATAGTTCCTAACACATAGTCACAAGGATTATGTAATAAAATCACAGTACTGTAATGGGGAAGAGATCTTGGAGATCTTCTAGCCCAGCTCTCTAAACCAAAACAGGAATCCTAAGACTCTCCCAAACGAATAGTTGTCCAATTGTCGGAAAAACTGGAGCAGCCATGATTCCAGGCTCCAGGCTGTTCCAATTATGTAGTTTTGAACACACAGAATCATAAGCCATGCTGACAAAACTACATTTGTTAAACATAAACAAGAAAATATAATTTAATTTCTGGAGTTGAATGAACTACTGTATGTTATTTCAAGATAGCATATGACCATGATAAAATAATGAAGTGTGACTTCTGCATCCCTGCAAAAGAATCAGGTTGAGGTTCATGTCCTGGAAAAGCCATTTCAATTTGAATTCCTATCTAAATTGGGGAAAACGTAAGGGTTTCAAACCCTTACCTCCATCACATTTTATTTTAGTTTAGCAGTGCAAGTTCTTGATTCCCCCAGATTTTGGTGGCATTTTTATTTGGGGTAAATAACAATAGCCATACATATGTAAAAGGCACAGGGTAAAAATAAAAGTAACACACATACGTACAAATTGACCATTTTAAATTCCACAGTTACCCAGATGCTTAAAGTTACCAAACTATTTGTGGTTTTTTAAATATGACTCAGCTCTTCTGCTAGTAACAATAGCTCCACCTAGAGCTCCATCAGGAGGTAGCATGGGTTATTTCCAATTGCCATAAAAGGCTCCACCTGGTGTTTCTTGCAGATCAAGGCAGCTGTTAAAAGCCCAAGAACAAATTTAGCAACCTTTCATCACCGGCAGAAAAGTAAGAGAAGACGCTGGAAACAAATGTGCATATGTCTGTGGGTGAGTAAGAATAAACACTTTTCAAGTACTTACTTTATCATATTTAAATAAACTTTCAAGAAACTTCCCAGGGTCCTGAAGAAGACCTTTGCCAGGCTCCCAGTAGTCATCTATTTTAGTACCTGGCTTCTCGCCTGCTATTTTTTTGGGCTTGACTCCCTTCATAATGCAAACAGCTTCTATCACCAATTTCACTCCGAGTGGAGGGCGCTGCATTGCTCGCACCTAATTGGAAATATTTTACAATGAAATGTTTTAAAAAGTAGTTCAGATGAATGTCCTTCTATCTGTAAAGGATTAATAATTATCCCGAACTCAATAAAACAATGGCAGAAAGAGCTATCTTTGCGTAAGATTTAGTGATTGGTCTCTAATATCAGTCTAAATGAACACCTTTTGTATGAATAATGCTAATTATACTGTCTGCAAACAATGATGAAAAGGTAAAACCCTGCCTCAAAAGATTTATAACTTAGAAATACAATGAAAGGAAAGGAAGCCAAATTGACTAGTTTTATAATTTGAGCAGTTTTTGTTTTTAACATCTATTTTAAATCAAGTACAAAAATGTATTGTTTATAAAGTGAATATAATGCTTAAAATAAAGTATCAAAAAGAGAACAATTAACAGAAAAATATCAATTAACCCAGTTGTTGTCATTAAACTAAGATCATTTAGACAATATTGTGTATTTTTTCCCAGTTTTAGAACATAGACTTTCAAAAACAGCCAGTTATGTAGAATTATTTACTTTACCACATCCCAGGATTAGTAGAACCAAAGTTCTTCCAGGAAATGAGAAATTTCATATTTTAGGGCTATAACTTATTATCACATTGAGATCTTTATCTATAATATGTATAGCAATTTTAAGCCAAAGATAAGCTGTAATAAAACGGATGGAGTTACCGTATATGAGTTAAAGAATATTTCCCATAGAACCAACATAAGAAACCTAATGTCTACTCCTTTTTAAACATTATTTGAAGGGTTCAATAAATAGGAAATAATATTGCTTGATGAAGTAAAATTATTTTTAAATCGTACATATATTTCACATTTTTAACAATTAGATCTATTGATTCTATAATATTCTAATTCTTCTTTCAAGTGATCAAATATATAAGTAATGGAGACTTTCAATTTAATTTTAATACTGTATAAAATTGCATTGATAATTTCTATTAAAATGCTACATTTTTAAGGAAGTCACAATTTCACTTATGTCAAAGACTGCTAGATTTTCTAGGGTAAACTGTTTGACTCTAACTTGTACATTAAACTCAAAATTCAGTTTCCCAAAATCTTTAAAAGAAGTGATTTAGATCAACTGATTTAAAAACATTAATGCCTCCTCCTGGGATGAAACCATAAGACTTTATTAATAACCAAATATGCCTAGCAGTTTTCAAAATAGGATGTAAAGATCTCAGTTTAGTGTCTATGTCATGCCAGGATTTCAAAGATGTTACATACTTTTCTTTAAATGAACCAGAAGAGAAAATTAATGATCACATTCTAAAAAAAGAAAAAAAGAAAAGACACTAGAATAAGAACCCAATGATGCAGCTAAAAATTTGAAAGATTAAAATCCGAACATTATTGTCTTAATTTACCCAAATATATTCCATGAGCTTTAGCTTGCCATTAAGAAAAATCTCATTAATGTATATATGTAAAAGTATCTACTAAGAAACAATGTAATATTCATTTTGATAACATTCTTATCCCAAAGACTTAACGTGAAATTTAACCATTAAATGATATCTACTAATAATTTATTTAATTAAATATACTGTGACTTTTATTAATTGGATTTGTATGCCGTCCCTCTCCGTGGATTTAGAGAAAGATGTACTGTACTTAGAGAAAGGTGGAATCCCAGATATTGAAAATAGTCTTCTTTTAACAGACCTAACACTTTTTTTTTCCAAATTATTAAAACAAACCAAGAAAGTTAGGCATAAATAAAACATGATTCAGATATCTATATGAGCAACAATGTTCCCTCTAATTTTTTTTCGGTGTGGGCGGAAAAGTATAGTGTCTGAGCGGCGAAGGTTTTTCTTATTTTGAATGTTCTGGGCAGGCTGGCAGGGGGATGGGGCGCGCGCGGGCCCATGCGCCTGACATTGAAAATCACCTTCGCTTGCCTCCACTGTGAGAAGAATGCCTGCCCCACCTCTCCTGCAGCCCCCTCACTGACAGCCCAGGACGAAAGCGCTCTCGGCGAAGGGACTGCGAGAGGGGCGGGGCGGGCGTTCCCAAAGCGCTCGGAGCGGCTAGTGGCTGGATGAGGAGGACGAGAAACCACAGCTGCCACCGCCGCTGCGGGAGGAGCCACGCCCCAAGGTGGGAAGACTCGGAGCGGCTACATACAGGACTACTGGATTGCAAAGAATGAATAGGGAACTGCATGAAGCTTCTGGGTCCTGAGTGACCTTGTCTTGCAACAGAGAGAGCTGCAGAACTAAAGCAGGGGTGGGTTTCATTTACCTTCCCTACTGGTTCGCATTCATGATGTTGCAGAGCTTTTGCGCCCCGTCACATCATGCAAAAGACTTGGAAATGGCCCTCTGTGCATGCGCATATGTGCAGTGGGTTTTTTGGCAAGCTGCGGGGACCGTAGGACTGGTTTGGAAGTGTGGACTGCTGGTCATTACTGCTGGTTCAGTGAGCGGCGGTAAATTTCCGCTATCAGTTTTAAAGGTCCAAACCGGCAGCAACACACCACTGAAGTAAAGTACAGGTGGATGGTGACAGGGAGACAAACTCGAGCCCAATAATACAGAGACTGTATATAGAATAGTTTTTGCTTTAAAAAAAAGTCTCAGAAAAAAAGATCAAACTTATCAGAAGATGTAAAATGCTTCAGTCTATGTTTAGCAAGCATTTATCCTTGGGTAAACAATTATACAAAAGACAAAAGACAATCAGAATTGATGGCATTTTTTTCTTTAGGATTTGTGTGCATAAAATATATGTGAAGCCTCCCACCCTGTATTTTTCCTAGAAAATTATTTGTTCTCTATTTAAAAGATATAATTTGATTTCTGAATATTTGTCCTTCACAGATAAATATAGGAAATTTCAAATAGAAAATTTAACACAGGAAAATGATTGCTCTAATCCAGTGTTTCCCAACCGGTGTGCCGCGGCACACTGGTGTGCCGCGAGACATGGTCAGGTGTGCCGCGAAGAAATAAGCTCAGCTTCTGGTCTCGCAACTTTTTGCGAAGAGAAAAAAGTTGTGAGACTGGAAGCTGAGCTTGCTTCTTTGCGCCTTCCAAGTTTTCCAGCAGCTGTGGCGCCCCGCCCGGCTGGAGCTTCCCTGTCAGCAGGTGAGCTTTGGGGCTTGGTGGGAGGGCAGCGGCAGTGGGAGGGCGGTGCGCAGCGGGAGGGTGATGGCGGCGGCAGCGGCAGCGGGCAGGAGCCATGCCGTGGGGCGGTGGCAGGGTGGTCCCTCTCTCTCTCCCCCTCTCTTGCTTTCTCTTTCTCTCCCCCCTCTCTCCCTCTCTCTTTCTCCCAGTAGCCGTGGGGCGACGTCAGGGTGATCAGCTGTGAGGCGGAGCTATGGAACAGAGGAACAGAGGCACCGACGGCGGCGGCTGGAAATGCTGGAATTGCGTGGCTGGCACTTGCCTGCTGGCTGGACCAGGACAGAGGCTCAAGCCCCACGTCCATGCCCAGCGCAATGCCAGAAATGTACGGCGTCTAGCCACCGCCGTCTGTGCCTCCGTTCTGGAGCTCCGCCTCACAGCTGATCACCCTGCCATCGCCCCACGGCTACTGGGAGAAATAGAGAGGGAGAGAGGGGGGAGAGAAAGAGAAAGCAAGAGAGGGAGAGAGAGAAAGAGAGAGGAAGAGAGGGGGGAGAGAAAGAGAGAGAAAGATATAGCAAGAGAGGGAGAGAGAGAAAGAGAGGGAGAGAGGGGGGAGAGAAAGAGAGAGAAAGAGATAGCAAGAGAGGGAGAGAGAGGAAGAGAGGGGGGGATAGAAAGAGAGAGAAAGAGATTGCAAGAGAGGGAGAGAGAGAAGGAGAGAGGGAGAGAGGGGGAGAGAAAGAGATAGCAAGAGAGGGAGAGAGAGAGAGAGGGAGAGAGAGAAAGAGATAGCAAGAGAGGGAGAGAGAGAAAGAGAGAGGGAGAGAGGGGGGAGAGAAAGGAGAGAGAGGGGGTAGAGAAAGAGAGAAAGCAAAAGAGAGAGAGAGAAAGAGAGATAGCAAGAGAGAGGGAGAGAGGGGGGAGAGAAAGAGAGAAAGCAAAAGAGAGAGAGAGAAAGAGAGATAGCAAAAGAGAGAAAGAGAGAGGGGGAAGAGAGAAAGAGAGAAAGACAACAAGAGAGAGAAAGCAAGAGAGAGAGAGAAAGAGGTGGGAAGGAGGGTGAGGGAAAGACAGAGAGAGGGGAGGAGGGCAAAAAAGAGAGGAAGGAAGGGAGAAACAAAGAGAGATGGAAAGAGAGGGGAAAGAAAGAGGGAAGGGAGAGAGAGAGAGAAAGAGGGAGAGAGAAAAATAGAGCAAAAGGGAGGAAGAGAGATATTTTTGTCCAAACTTTTTTTTACACCCCCCCGCCCCCCCGCCCCCCCCCCGCTCAATGTTCCCCAGGATTTTGTAAATGTGAATAATGTGCCGCGGCTCAAAAAAGGTTGGGAAACACTGGTCTAATCACTGCAACTGAAAAGATGGAATGTGCAAGATGAGGTTTTCTTTATTGTAAGAAGAACCAGGGGGACTTTAAATGTTGAACCGTATTCTCTTGTTGATGCTGGCAGCATGGCCACTAATGATGGATTATGGGAGTTGAAGTTTAAAATCATTTGAGAGGCCACATCCCTATCAAGAAGGGTGATCCTTTCTAAGAGTTATTCACCAAGGAGTTTTAGACTGGTTCATTAACTCTTTTTTTGGGTCAGACCAATTAGTATAAAAGTAATCTTTTTGCCCCGTAATTCATCTGTGGTCCTGAGATGCTGCTTGCTTTAAGTTTGATGCAGAGGATAGAACAGAACGTCCCCCCAAAAAAATAATTCAAGAAATGAAATTAAAATTTGAGGACTACAATTTTTTCACAAAAAGATTGTTGTTCTAAAAGCCAAATCAGTAAATGGTAGCTACTGTATACAGTGGTACCTCGAGATACGAGTTTAATTCGTTCCGGACCTGGGCTCTTAAGTCGAGCAGCTCTTATCTCGAACGACTTTTCCCCATAGGAATTAATGTAAATACAGTAATTTTAATTGGTTCCAGCCCTCAAAAAACTCACAAAGTTAGTCTAAATTATGCAGAAAGACATGTTTTTAATGAAGAAATGTACATGTACATATAAATGAATAATGAAGTTTCTTTCACTTAACTTGTAAACTTTCTTAAACTTTTAAATTTACATATGTTCAACTTCTCTGCCACCCAATCCTGTAGGACAGAGGTCCCCAACCCTTTTTGCACCAGGGACCGGCTTTAAGCGATCAAGAGAGGAATGGGTGAATGAATGGACGGAGGGTGGGAAGGAAGGAAGGAAAGAGGGAAGGGACAGGAACAGAGGAAGGAAGCAAGGAAACTTATGAAAGGGGAGAGTAAGAGAGGAATGAGTGAAGGGAGGGAGGGAGGGAAGAAGGTGGGAAGGAGAAAGAAAAGAAGAAATAGAGGAAGGGAAGGTAAAAGAGAGAAAGAAAAAGAGCAAGAAAGAAAGAAAGAAAGGGGGAAGGGACAGGAACAGAGGAAGGAAGCAAGGAAACTTATGAAAGGGGAGAGTAAGAGAGGAATGAGTGAAGGGAGGGAGGGAGGGAAGAAGGTGGGAAGGAGAAAGAAAAGAAGAAATAGAGGAAGGGAAGGTAAAAGAGAGAAAGAAAAAGAGCAAGAAAGAAAGCTGCAAGCACCCCCCCGAGCCCCCCAGGCCGGCTGCAACCTTTTAAAACACGTGCGCCGCTTCGCAGCTGTCTCCTGAAGCCGAACGCGGAAGTTAGCGTTTGGCTTCAGGAGACAGCTCCTTGGCGCTTGTATCTCGAATTTGGGCTTGTAAGTAGAACAAAAATATCTCTCCCCTCCCAGCTCTTATCTCGAGTTGCTCTTAAGTAGAGCAGCTCTTATGTCGGGGTTCCACTGTATAACAATTAAAATAACAAAATGTTGTTCTTTGATATGTTGGCTTCATATTTGTAGGTAACCAAAGTTATACTGCATGAGAAAAGGACATTAGTGATTGAAACTGTTAATTTAAATTACCAGTAGGGGTGCACATATGTATCAGTCACACAAGGTCAATTTGTGTCTTTTTATTAAGGCCTTGCTATGGTATGTTCAGTAAGATTAATGTTCAAATAAAGGTACAAGTATAAGCACAGGCTCACCTAGCACTATCTAAATGATAAAAGATGTGTCCAGCATTTGTCAGTGGTTACTAAGTGATGTGTGTTTGTATAAAACACACAGAGAATATAATTCTAAGAATATTTTGAATGCAATGGTACATTCTACCTAGTGACTTAAGCATTGCGGCATCAAATCCTAAACACATAAAAACTGAATAGTGTTTCAACAGGAGAGAGAGGTAGACAATTTATCAATGTAGAATTTTAGGGTTCTTGTAAGCGGAATCTGTGACTGAGCTCAAAAGTGTATATAATTTCTGTATCTTTAATAGGCACATGTGGAAGAGGAAATTTTCAGCATGATAGGCTTTATCTACAGAAAGTCTTTCTTATGCCCAAGAGTGGAAGCCTTGTACTTTTGGCATCCGTTTACCCTAAATGAAGTAAAATGTAAGAAAAAAATTAAATAGACTTCAGCCTTGATGGAGGAATAAAATACTGGACTGAAACTTATTTGCCATTTTTTCAGATGACCTTTATAGCTAACTTAAACAAGGACAATTCGGCAGAGTAAAAAACAAAAAAGAACAAGTCAGGCACAACATCACTATATGTCAGGTAAAAGCTTTATCTTAATCAGTAGAGTCCATATTAGCTGAAGCAAGCCTACAGACCAGAAATATGTGAACCTGTTTTTCTGATTGATTTAACCAGTAGTGATGGTGCTCTGAAATTTATACTGTGGTTGTAGAGGTGAGATTTAAAAAGGGATAGCAATGTGCCATCTATATTTTTGTTATTATCATGTCTACTTGGTGTAGGAAGGATACTATAATTGAACTGTTTGATATCACAATACAGTGGTACCTTATCTTACGAACGCCTCTTCTAATGAACTTTTCGAGATTCGAACCTGGTGTTTAAGATTTTTTTGCCTCTTCTTCCGAACTGTTTTCACCTTACGAACCCAAGCCGCTGCTGCTGGGATGCAGGGGTTTCTTTTCCCCCCCTTTTTTGAA
Organism: Erythrolamprus reginae; assembly: GCF_031021105.1. Lineage (NCBI taxonomy): Eukaryota > Metazoa > Chordata > Lepidosauria > Squamata > Dipsadidae > Erythrolamprus > Erythrolamprus reginae. The sequence continues at coordinate 91,929,354 of NC_091951.1, read as the reverse complement.
GAAAGAAAAGGGAGGGGCGGCTTGGAGGGGGAAAGAGTTTGCATTTAAAAAAGTAGGAGAACAGCGTGCTTGCACAGGCACTGAAAGGGTGTCTTTTGAAGAAAGAAAAGGAAGGGGTGCCCCCCTTGCCTTTCTTGCTTCCCACTCACCCTTTAGCCTAGCCTTGCTTCTTCCACCCGCCCCCTTTAGCTGCTCCTCCCTGCCCTCTGTTCGCCTCCCTTCTAAAGTTTGGGATTTTCCTGAAGGATTTGCACGTATTATTTGCTTTTACATTGATTCCTATGGGAAACATTGTTTCGTCTTACAAACTTTTCACCTTACGAACCTCCTCCTGGAACCAATTAAGTTCGTATCATGAGGTACCACTGTATCTGAGTTGTTATTAAAATTAACATTAATGCAAAGAAGCCTCATTTTTTATTCTGCATGAAAGAGCTCTATTTTCCAAATGTTCCTACTCCGATCTTTAGGCTAAGGTTAGGATGGAACAAACATTTGCATAAGATTCTGGAGTTTGACCCTGGCCATTGGAATCCTTACTTAGACCATCTCTCATTTCTAAGATAAATGAGAGCATTGTCCATATTCTCAAAGACTAATGTAGGGCTAATATAATGCAACAAAATATCCTAGTGTTTTGGTATTTTCTGGATAGATTTCTACAGTACGTAGGGGTGATAAGTGTTATACAGTGGAACCCCGACATAAGAGCTGCTCTACTTAAGAGCAACTCGAGATAAGAGCTGGGAGGGGAGAGATATTTTTGTTCTACTTACAAGCCCAAATTCGAGATACAAGTGCCAAGGAGCTGTCTCCTGAAGCCAAACGCTAACTTCCGCGTTCGGCTTCAGGAGACAGCTGCGAAGCGGCGCGCGTGTTTTAAAAGGTTGCAGCCGGCCTGGGTGGCTCGGGGGGGTGCTTGCAGCTTTCTTTCTTGCTCTTTTTCTTTCTCTCTTTTACCTTCCCTTCCTCTATTTCTTCTTTTCTTTCTCCTTCCCACCTTCTTCCCTCCCTCCCTCCCTTCACTCATTCCTCTCTTACTCTCCCCTTTCATAAGTTTCCTTGCTTCCTTCCTCTGTTCCTGTCCCTTCCCCCTTTCTTTCTTTCTTTCTTTCTTTCTTTCTTTCTTTCTTTCTTTCTTTCTTTCTTTCTTTCTTTCTTTCTTTCTTTTCTTTCTTGCTCTTTTTCTTTCTCTCTTTTACCTTCCCTTCCTCTATTTCTTCTTTTCTTTCTCCTTCCCACCTTCTTCCCTCCCTCCCTCCCTCCCTTCACTCATTCCTCTCTTACTCTCCCCTTTCATAAGTTTCCTTGCTTCCTTCCTCTGTTCTTGTCCCTTCCCTCTTTCCTTCCTTCCTTCCCACCCTCCGTCCATTCATTCACCCATTCGTCTCTTGATCGCTTAAAGCCGGTCCCTGGTGCAAAAAGGGTTGGGGAACTCTGTCCTACAGGATTGGGTGGCAGAGAAGTTGAACATATGTAAATTTAAAAGTTTAAGAAAGTTTACAAGTTAAGTGAAAGAAACTTCATTATTCATTTATATGTACATGTACATTTCTTCATTAAAAACATGTCTTTCTGCATAATTTAGACTAACTTTGTGAGTTTTTTGAGGGCTGGAACCAATTAAAATTATTTACATTAATTCCTATGGGGAAAAGTCGTTCGAGATAAGAGCTGCTCGACTTAAGAGCCCAGGTCCGGAACGAATTAAACTCGTATCTCGAGGTACCACTGTATATGCTCAGCTATATTGTACATGTAACACATACTCTTCATCAAATGAATCAAACTTTGAATATTTCCCTCAGGGTTAGAGGAGCAAACCAAACATGTTAACACGGAGACGATCTACAGCTTTCTTGATGGAGGACGTTGACAGAGGAACAGAGTTTGTAGAGGTCTTGAAAACTATCTGTCCCAAGGCAACGACTTTTGATGCAAAGGACTTTGACTGGCTCTTTGACTGCCCTGAGACAGAACCCTTTTTGGAATGGTTCTGCAACACAGTGGGAGAAGAGAATGTGCTGACCACTACAGAACTAGAAGACTATGAGAATCTGGTAATTTCTGGGAAGCCCATCTTAGAAGGTGAAGCATTGGAGGAAATGTTGAGAACTTCTAGCCAGTTTTATCAGCCGAACAGTAAGCTACAAGAAAACGAAGCCCTACCCCTTGAGCTACTTGAAGAAGAGATGCAGATGCTGAAGAAGCAGTGCGCAATAAAAAAAATGCGATACAACAAGCTTCAGATTTGTGTAGTCAATTCAAAGCAAAATCACTGCCATTTAGCAGACAAAAAAGAAAGATTAAAGAGAGAACTAAAGGTGATGCACGGAAAGCTTGAGCTAGAGAATTTTCAAAGCAACAAGATCCTCAGTGAAGTTTGTCAGATAACAGAAAAGTTAGTACACTGTCATGAGGCACCTGGAAGTGAGCATCTCACTTTGTCAAGAGATCTAGGGCATTATCTGGAAACAGAAGAAAATTTCACAAAAGCTTTTTTTGGATCATTTCCAAATGTTGTAGCAAGTATTATCAATGATATGGAGAATGATCAAACAACTTTGGGAAAAGAGGTGCAAAGAGATATTAAAGAACAGCAAACTTCAGAATCTACACCTCAACAACTCCCACTCGAAGACAAGACCTTAGTTTGTGTTGAGAATTCTGATAATCATGAAATAACCCTGAAGGACCAAATTTTCTATCAAGAGCAATCACCCAGCAATAAAAAGCCAGAATTTAAACAGAAAACCTTGCTACGAAAACTAGATCAACCAAAAGCAGTTTATTTGAAGACTGAAGGCCTACCTGTTCAGAATTTCTCTCAAAAAGGGCTCAAGACACAGACAGAAATTGGCCAAACAAAGCTTTTTAAAAACGTGAAAAGTTATACGGAAGAACTGGGACACATAGAGTTAACATACATGCACAGCAAAAGAAATACAGTCATGGCCACTGCAAGAATTAAAGGAATTTCATCCGCCTTGCAATGGGCAGAAAATGTTTTAAAAGTCACTAAGAAGAACAAGGTAGGTTAAGCCTTCAGGTATCAGTAAACAGTCCTTTCCTTTCCTTTTTTGATGTTGATTCTACTTGGCCAGTTACTCTATTTAGCATAAGGAGCAGACCTGAAATCAATCTGTCGTAACTTTTCATTTCGGTAATGGCCATTCAGATGCCTATGAAAAGTCCACAGTAAGACAAAAGTCCAATAGTGTTTTGTCGTACTACTCTATGAGTTACTATTAATCAAACTTTATTTGATATACTTTACCATTATTGTTAGTGGCCATCAACTACCTTATTGTGCATGAACTTACGTAATTATTTTAAAGTTGTATAAATTAGTAGCTATTGCTATATATTTTGATATAAATGCTAGTTTATTAAAAAGACTTTATCAGTCCTGTACCTTATATTATCTATTTTGAAAAAAGGAAGTCCTACTTTCAACCTACTTTGTTAAAATCACAGCCAATCTTACACACTTCTCTCATCTGCTTATTTTTCTAAGCTAAACCCACCTCTGCAATCACCTTATTACTCTGAAATGGTACTTCAATCAATTTCTACCTACCGGTAGCAACTTTTCTAGTTTTATTTAAATACATATATATATATATTGTTGGCTCTAATATTATTCACAATATACCCCTCAAAATAATTCTGAATCTGTTATTGTCTACTAATGTTTTAGTGATTTTTACAATACATTCTTAAGGACATTATTCCTTCCTTTCTGCAGCAACTTGCTTAACATTTCTTATTAGTTTCTCAGGTGATCTCTTAAATTTTGCCACACTTCTTTCTCTTGATATATGCTGTGCACGCTAACTGAATTTTTATTATTCTTTGCAGCAATCTCCAACAATCTCCAATTGTTTTAAGGTCAGAAATTTGAGATGAACAAGGAGCATCTTGCTATAATTCCCATGAGTCTTTTTTTTATTAGATTCCCAAGCTGTCTTTGCAAACCATAAATGTTATTGTTTGTGTAATTTTTTTAAAGTGTATTAGAATATATTTTTGTACTTGGCAGTAAAAGTGATAGAAAAATGTGAAGCAGTAACTTTGCATGTAAAAAAGATTAATACTTTGCTGTTTTCCAGATGCAGGAAGTGAAGAGTGGGTTAAGTTTTCGTGTGACTAGATGCCAGGAACAGTTACGTATTCTCCAAAGTGAGGTAGACAGAAACACCCAAATGCTTAAGCCGTTGCTTCAAGGCATTGCCCGCCTTTTACGTTTGCCAGTAATAAATGGAGACCTAGATTTGGAATACAAGAAACTTGAGCATCTTAAACATGTACAAGAGAACGCTATTGACCAGCTATTGGGCCAGCTCAGCCACTTTGAGGTAATGAGACTCTTGCTGATGTTGAAGACAAAAAATCTGCAATGGACTGAAACCAAGCTGGAGGGACTGATGATTGACCTGAAAGAATCTCAGTTTAAGTCAGAAGAATGGGAATCCTGCTTCAAGGATTCAAGATACTCCATTAAGCAAAGTCCACAGATTTTGATAGATTCAAGCGATCTCACTATCTTACGGTAAAGAATGGTGATGGCAGTGGAACTTTATTGAATTACAAGTACCTAATAGTTATAGATATAAAGAAAGGTTTGCTTGGTTTGGATTATTTTGGAAAATTAAATAATGTTTGACTAAATCTGAAAAAAAAAACCCCAACACTTTGTATTTCAGAAAAATAATGGAATTGTCTTAGCTTTTAATTAGAAGACTAATGAGAATCTGAATTCTTTTGCAATCTTAACACAGGACTTAAGGTTTGGTAATAACTCACTTAGCATTATATTATTATATGGTTAACATAATATACAATATAATTATCTCCCTACTCTTTATGTTAAATATTCTTTGAATTAAAATCCCAAATCCTTTCATTTTGAGGGCCCTTTTCTCTCTCAGGTTGAGGAAGATGCTGGACAAACTCTATCAAGAGAGACAACTTTTTCATTCGTATGAGACTTTGGCAAGCTGGGGTTCAAGATTGTGCCAGGAACTCAAAATGCTTCAAGTACAGCTAGCCACTCCATTTCCTCAGTTTCATAACCTGGAGTCTCAGAATAAGGCTCTGTGCTGTTTGATGTATAGTGACTGCAAGCAGTTAATGCTTCGTGCTCAGGTATGCAATGGTCTTTGTCCTTTATATATTAAGTTCTGTTCTGTATGACTGTAACTTGTTGCTTGTGTCCTAAGATTTTTATTAATATTGATTGTTTCTTCATTGCTTATTTGACCTCTATGACAATCATTAAGTGTTGCACCACATGATTCTTGACAAATGTATCTTTTTCTTCTATGTACGCTGAGAGCATATGCACCAAGACAAATTCCTTTTGTGTCCAATCACACTTGGCCAATAAAAATTCTATTCTATTCTATTCTATTCTATTCTTCTACTACATTATTGCTGTTCTGACCCTGTTCCCAAACACAACAAATAAGTTAAATAAACATTCCCTTTATTAGGAATGCCAGCAGCTCCGGCAAAAAGTCTCCCTCTCACACACAGCAGGCTAGCAAGTCTGTCCTGCATGGAGATGAGTAGTTGTCTGGCACACCTATTTATCTTTTATCCTCAGAGCTAGGGTGGGGCTTTGCTAGCAGTGGAACCTTCCATCCCAAAGATCGCACTATAGATTTCCACTGCTCTCCCCTTGTGCATCCGTGCATCAGGCACTAGACCCAGCTTTTCCTCCTCTTCCTCATCAGCCACCTGGGAGCTATTGACTCTCCTCCTGAGGCCTGATGGATGGCCCAGGCTCCACCTTTGTCTTTATCTCTGATAACTCCATTCCCACTTCCCACTTGGAGCTCTCAGGTTGCCTTGATGCTGGCCTTGACTCCCATATTGCCTCCTTATCTATTTATTTTATTTATTTATTTATTGTTAGAGTTGGATGGGACCATGCGGGTCATCAAGTCCAACCCCCTGCCTAAGCAGGAACCCTATAGCATCCTAGCCAAATGGCAGTCCAATTTCCTCTTTAAAATGTCCAGAGTATTGGAATTCACAACGTCCGCTGGTAGGTTGTTCCACTGGTTGATCGTTCTGACCGTCAGGAAGTTCTTCCTTATTTCCAGGTTGAATCTCTCCTTGGTTAGCTTCCAGCCGTTGTTCCTCGTCCGTCCCTCCAGTGCCCTGGAGAATAAAGTGATCCCCTCCTCTCTGTGGCAACCCCTCGTAGACTGCTATCATGTCCGATCTGGCCCTCCTTTTCTCTAGGCTATCCATGCCCAGTTCCCGCAGTCTCTCTTTGTAAGTCTTGGTTTCTAGTCCCCTGGTCATTTTGGTTGCTCTTTTCTGCACCTTCTCCAGAGTTTCAATGTCTTTTTTTGAAGTGTGGTGACCAGAACTGAACACAGTACTCCAGGTATGGTCTGACCAGGGCGTAGTAGAATGGTATTAAGACTTCCCTGGTCTTGGAGTGTATTCCCCTGTTGATGCAGCTTAGGATTGTATTGGCTTTTTTGGCTGCTGCTACACATTGTTGGCTCATGTTTAGTTGATTATCCACCAAGACTCCGAGATCTCTTTCGCAGTCGATACTGCTAAGAGGGGTTTCTCCGAGGCTGTATGTGTGTCTGGAGGAACCAGCAGCTGACAAGCCACAACAACTGCTTTATATGTACAGACATCCTTGAATCCACAAGAAAACAATCTATCTATCCTACCATAATTAAGTTTCCCCCCTTTGAGATGAATGAAATTTGGACAGCAAGCCCACCTCCATGGGAATTAGACCATTTGCATGCTGCTTTTCGCACACTTGTTTTGACCACTCTTCTTTGCAGGAATTGTCAGAACCCCTGGAGCAACTTAACATCACACAAGCTAAAGTCTGTCAAATTCTAAAGGACTTTGAGACCGACATAAAGGCCAAACGCAAAGCTCTGCAGAGTCACTTCCAGAAGATGGAGCACAATCTCTACATTTACTTCTTCAGTAATCCAGATCTTCTGAGGGAGATAGTAGAAAAAGCTGAAAAGCAGGCAGAGGTCTCTTCGTAAGCATAATGGAGCCATCAGCGGACAAGAAAAGAAGAAAATCTTGCTCGAAGATGCTCTCATATAAATTCCATCTTAACTGAAGAGGAAGCTTCTGAGAGAAGCATTCTGGCATTGTTAGCACGGTGAAGTTTCACATTCTTACCATCTCTTCTCTGAAGAATACACTAATGTCTATTAAGTTGGAGGCCTTTTTCTGGAGGTTGATTTGACAAAATGTATCTATTACCATAAATCACCTGGGAAATATTGTACAGTGTAAGGATTCCAGGTATAATGTCCTTTTTTGGATTCTTATAATGCTATAGTAGAGAATAGGATATATACATAGTTGGAGTGGTGGTGGTTACTTCTGAATTTATTGTGCAGAAATTAAGATAAAAACTATGAATATTTTGAAGAACTGAAATAAAGACTTATATCAACTTATACTCTATCTCTCCTTTGATATTTTTTCCATTTCAATTTTTTACTTCAAAAAGCTGCCAATTAATTCAAAGATTATGGTGTTTTCTTAGCTCTCAAGAAGGCTAAATTCAATTATTTTCCCTCCTTTATGTTGTCTTTTTAAATTCAATCCTTTTAAATAAATCCTTGCATATTACTTTTGTTAGAAAGGACCTACTGGAATTATTTTTAAAAAATGCATTATTTGTTAATTTTCATAGTTTAAACAAAGTAGTATATTAACAAAGCTGTAATTATGCTGAGATTGTTCTCAGCTTTGTGATTTGTTCTTATAAATGTTTCTTCAGAACATTTTATTTTCAGTGTGAGTGAGCTATTCAGTAATTTTAAAAGAGATTTGATGGTGAAATAATTGTATAAGCTATTTTGAAAATATTCTCTAAACATTAAGATGTTACAGTCATTTTAAGTCAACCTTTTTCAATCTGCAAGGATAACACTACAGCATCTACAATTCCCATTGAGCATGGTTAAACTTGTGGAAATAGAAAATTTGATAGTCCCATTCTCACTGCTTCCATTCATATTAACTCTAGAGGTGCTGACAAGAATGATAGGAAAAATAATCAAATTAGAGGATTGGAAATTAAGAAAGAAATCTATAACTTACAAACTTTTGCTGATGATCTCAGCAAATATTTATAATAGAAGAGCCAATACAATCTGGCCAATGTTTTATAGAAATGCTGGAAGAATATGGGGAGGCAACAGGATTGAGAATAAACAGTGAGAAAACCAAAATAATAGCCAAAAATATGTCCATAACACAGAAAAAAGAATTAATGGAGAAAATAAATGGAGAAAATATTTTTTTCAAATAATGAAAAAAATTAAATATTTGGGAATAATAATAATAATGGCAAGAGGCACAAAAATCAAAGAAGATAATTATAATAAATTAAATGATCAAATAAATAAGATGGGATACAGTAAGTTGCAACTCTCCTTTATGGGGAAAATTGCAACTGTGACAATTCGAACATTTTGCCAAAAAAATATTTTTCTATTTCAGAATATACCAATAAAATTAGACCAAGATTATTTAAATAATTTGAATAAAATGATAGCTAAATTTATCTGGCAAGGGAAAAGATCCAGAATTAAATTAAAATTATTGCAAGAAGCGAAAGAAAGAGGAGGATTCATTTTACCAGATTGAGAAGCTGCTGTGCTCATATAGGTGAGAGAATAAGAAATAAGAGAGTATTAACACTGGAAGTATACGATATACAAGCAGGATGGCACACTTTTTTATGGGACAACAAATATAAAGTTTACCAAAACTTCCAATGGTATCACTTCAGACGAGCAATCTTACCAGAATGACAAAAATAATAAAAAAGATATATAGGGGAATCCCTGTGTGTTCTCACTTTTAGAGGCACTGATATATCCAAAGTTCCTGAATCTGGGAAAAATAATTATGTATAAAGAAATTCTAAATGAAGAAGGGGATATAAAATCTACAAAAGAGCTACAAGAGGAAGGGATTGAACTTTAATGGTGGGCGTATTTACAGATTAAATCACAATATTTAAAAGATAAGAAATAAAGGGCAGCATAAATATCGAATAAATAAATAAATATTGAGAAGGAACTAATGGTGATAGATGAAATCGTTTTAGGACCAGATGATAGAATGATCAACAATTTACCAATATTTATTAGAGTACAAAATGGCAGAAGAATAAGTCAAAGAAACAATAATTATTTGGGCTTAATTTGGCCGAAGATCCAATTGCTCCATAGAAATTTCTAGATTTGCTAATATAATTCCTACTTGTTATGGCATGAGATACACGATTCAAACAGTAAACAAACATTTAATCTAGCATATATAATATAGCTATATGTTTGTTATTGATTTATTATGCTAAAGTCTAGCACAAAGTTTATCAATAACAATCCTGTGTAGATTGGATTGAGAGCTTGGCTGGCTCTATATCACCCTTTGAACTTTGAGCTGGGACTTCCCGCTCTTAATCCTAAAACTGTACCAGACTGACCCAAAATTGGTACAAAATCTTTGTTCTGATTGACTTATCTTGGATGATATCTCCAGTTTCGGGGTCACTACATTCAAAAGCCTGGGAAGGAAACAGCTTGTGGATCAGCACCACATCCAGAGGGGATGGAAACCATACCTTGATTAAGTGCCAAAGCCCACTGCAACAATATAGCAAAGAACGCTTCAAGAGTTGTAAACCTAATCCTACGTAGCTTCTGCTCTGGCAATCTCACACTACTTACCAGAGCTTACAAAACTTTTGCCAGACCCATCCTCGAATACAGCTCATCTGTTTGGAACCCATATTGCATCTCAGACATTAACACCCTTGAAAATGTCCAAAGATACTTCACCAGAAGAGCCCTTCACTCCTCCACTCGAAATAGAATACCCTATGAGACTAGACTTTCAATCCTGGGCCTAGAAAGTTTAGAACTAAGACGCCTTAAACAAGATCTAAGTATTGCCCACAAGATCATATGCTGCAACGTCCTGCCTGTCGGCGACTACTTAAGCTTCAACCACAACAACACAAGAGCACACAACAGAGTTAAACTTAATATTAACCGCTCCAAACTTGACTGTAAAAAATATGACTTCAGTAACCGAGTTGTCGAAGCGTGGAACTCATTACCGGACTCCATAGTGTCATCCCCAAGCCCCCAACACTTTACCCTTAGATTATCTACGGTTGACCTATCCAGATTCCTAAGAGGTCAGTAAGGGGCGAGTACAAGTGCACTAGAGTGCCTTCTGTCCCCTGTCCTATTGCTCTCCTATATCTCCTATACCTTTCTTCTATTCCTATATCTCTTCTTCTATTCTTTCATTGATATGTTCTATTACTATATCTTCTTTTCTATTCTTTCTTAGATATATTTTACTATGAGTATCTCCTCTATAACCTTCATCATGTATTTTACTATGTGTATATAGATATATACCCAGTAAAACCCCTACTCTTCCTGCCTTCCGTAAACTTCTCAAAACCCACCTTTGCCGTCAGGCATGGGGAAACTAAACATCTCCCCCTGGGCCCGCTGAATTTATACATGGTATGCTTGTGTGTGTGTATGTTAGTATAGGGGTTTTTAAAAACTTTTAATATTTTAATTAATTGGATTATGTATTGGATTGTTTTTTCACTTGTTGTGAGCCGCCCCGAGTCTTCGGAGAGGGGCGGCATACAAATCAAAATAATAAATAAATAATAAATAAATAAATAAAACCCTCATTATTGGACTAACTAACTAACTAACTAACTAACTAACTAACTAACTAACTAACTAACTAAACTAACTAACTAACTAACTAACTAACTAAATAAATAAATAAATAAATAAATAAAAAAATAGCTCCTTCAAAACTTGCAGTTGCTGTGGTGTGATAGGGAAAAATCAAAAGGGGACTGGATGGCCTATGGCCTAATTTATATGCTCCAGGAAGTGCAAATAGTGGAGGAGTTTCAAGGATCTCCTTTATACCTATCTCTGGGTACCATAATGCCATCATATTAGAGGTACGTGTACCAAATGAGATAGCCCACGGTATCGTTCAGAGAGTGAGAAACCCAAAAAAGGCTTGTACCCCATTTTTGCTAATATCTATCCTCTTTATTACCTCAGTAACGTCATTTTTGTTGAGATTCCTCAAGCTTGCGAGGGCAGCATCCAGAGCAGGGAGGGCTTCTGCTAGGTCTTTCTGTGCATCATCAGCAATAGCCTGAGCAGTCTGAGCTTTTACTTTAGCTTTCATTTCTTCTGCTTGTACTGCATTTCTTGTCTCTTCTGCTACAGCTGTGTCTACCTGCAACAATACAAAAGTGTTTAGGACCGTGTACAATCTCTTCCTTTCACCTCAAATTTTCATTGGAGAATATAGTTTAATTGGTTACCTATAACGTTATAATCAATGAAGGGCTACCAAAAGTTTTACTACCACACTGTGGGCGTGGCTTATCCAGGATGCCCTACATTTTCTTTCAACATTTTTCAGTGCAAATTGGGTGCTCTGGAGTGGAAGTCCATTTTCACTACCCCGCTGCGTTCCCCCCATCCAGGTAGCAGCCCACCCCTACAATGATTATAACCATTGCAGATTCATTTTTATTGTGTATTTTGTAAAATGTCTGTAATCTGTATCCTATATGGTTGATGGACTCCAAACTGTATCATCTCTGGATGGCTAGACATGATGAGAATCTAAGAACTAGAAAAGCTAAATATTTTCAAATCCTGATATGCCATAGCAATATTTTATTGATGTTCATTCATAACTATTCCTAAGACAAATGTAGAAGAACTTAAATTCCTTGTAAATTTACCTTTAGGGTTCAGTTGATCATTAAAACCTATTAGCAATAATTTTATTATCACTTAGATACACAGAGAACATGTAACAGAAACACAGACAATATTAAAAGCATAATTCTATGCACTTTTATTGAAAAGACATTACTGTCAATCAAGGTTGTAAATCTAATCCAACAATCTAACCGCTTTAGCCTTATTGTCCTTATTTTCTGGAAGATTTGAAATAGATTAAATATTTACCTGTATAATTAAAGTGCAGCTATTTAATAAAAAGTTGTTTTTCTTAATAGCAGATCTGATAAATATGTAATTGTGTCCAAAATTTTAAGCTTAATGGGATTATAAATTGTACAACATACCATTATTATTAAGGGAATGAAACTTATTTATTTTATTTTGTTAGATTTATAAGCCGCTCAACTCCTGACAGACTCTGGGTCACTTAGTCGAACCCCTGCCCAAGTAGGAGACCATACACCAATTTTGACAAATGCCAGTCCAGTCTCTTCCTGAAGCTTCCAGTGATGAAGCTCTCCAAACCTCTTAATTTTACTGCCTAAGACTGCTAGTCCCTTTGGTTCACACTCATGCACTATACTAGAAATGTACAAAATAGGAGGCCGACATATTAGTTATGTTAGTGTTTTTTCTCTCCATCATTGTTGCCTGGTTGGGTTCATGCTTCCACATAAAACATTTTTATTTTTCTCACCAAAGTGGTATCGATTTATTTAGTAACCTATAACAAGTTGGAATGGCTCAATGCCACAGTGTGTGGCACAATCTTCCCTAAATTCTGCCCCTCAGGGCTGAAAAAAAATCCCTAAACCTTGCAGTTGTCAAGCAAACGACTTCACAGTATTAGAGGAACTGAATTCCAAGTTACTTGCATCAAATTGAACAAAAGATACTGTTGGAAGACCGAAGAACAGTTTAAAACTCAAATTAAATGACCTCACAGACTGAAAAGTCCTTTCTTGAAGGCCACGGAAGGCTGCTGAATGAGGCTATTTGTGCTATGGAGTAAATCTGAATTACAACATTTCTAAAGGAATAAATGTAAATTCCAAATTCTTGACTGCACGAAAAATTTTAGGAATGTGGCTTAAATAATACATTTTTACTTCAGAAACAACTTATATATTGTTGTGATTCAGCCTGAGGCTCCTCAGGGACCGGCTGGATCTCTGCCGGATCCATGCCCAGAGGAGGAGGACAGTGAACAGGAGGGGGAGGACCAGGCAGATGGGGGAGAGGAACGTCAGGAAGAGGAGGAGGGAGAGCAGCCTGAGACCCCCGGTGGAGGGGGGGGGGCTCTCCCCAGCTAGTAGCCTGGATTCATTGGATGAAGACACACAGGCTATAATAGACATGAGGCAGCGATGAGCAGCTCAAAAATGGGGCCAATTAGAAAGGTATTTCCATCCCTGAATTGGCAACAGCTGGGTTTGGGTGTGGTTCTCCTCAGCAGGGTTGAAAAGGCAGGCCCACCCTTACAGTCTTGTGGAGAGTTATCAATTGGGAGTCCTGTGACCTTGCTTCGATTCTCGGCGTCTCTGATCTTGGCTTGTGGCCTAGAAGTCTGGAAGACTTGGGGGAGGCGTGGGTTTTATTATTTCCAGCGTTGTTTTTGCCACCAAGAATCCTGTTTTATTGCCTGGCCTTCGTGAAACCTCTGTGAAGCTTCATAGTGTTCCTGTCTGTAAGAACAGTTTTTGTTACCTGTGTTTGCTTTGAATGATATAAACTGCCTTTGCTTTTTACCAGTGTGTCTGGATACTCTTTTTGGTTGGTGTTGGCGTCTGGGGGGACCCAGACAGAACATATATTGAAGTAACTGCTTGGGTACTAAAGCAAAAAGAACTCAAGATATTTTGTCACCTCTGTAAGGAAATATAAATGGCGCTCCTCCCTTGTATAATAAAAGCAACAATAAACAAGATTTTTGTGGTTCTTCAATGACATTCAACCAATATTTTCCTAGTTTTAGTGTAGGCCAGGGCGTAGCAAAAAGCAACATGGACATGCATTATAAATGCTGCTTTCTTCAACATAGGAACAATGAGATTTAGCATTTGCACGTAATATCATGTTTACCTCGCATGAAGGTACATTGCAGAGCTACAGTACCTGTATTTGTTCCATGGTCACAAGCGTGTCTTTGGCAGCCTCTGCCAGCAGGGGGCGAGCTAATTCTAGCTCTTCCTGCATTTTTGCTACATCATCTGCTGTTCGTAAAAGCTGGAAGGAAAGAAAACTATATATAAAATCCATCACGGTGAATCTCAAATGAAGAGAAGATTGTAATGATCATACTTGAAAGAATTTAAGTGGGATAGAAATTATTTTCTCTTGTATACTGAGTGTGTCAGTATACTACATGAACCAAACAGCCTAGTAGATGGCATATGGGTAACTTGTAGAATCTCTAATCAAAGCAGTCTCCAGATTAGAGATTCTCATTTGCACAGGATAATCAGAGTACGGTTGTCATTAAAGTCTTTCAGATATAAAATTCTTGATCACAATTCATTCAGAATAAGTATTAGTACACTTTTGAATATACACCTAACTATGCCGTGAACTTTGGTTGACTTTTGTCAGTTATTTTTTAGTTTAAAGTTGGCTGTTTCCATTGTCAACATTTGGCTTTTCCATGGTTTTATTATACTGTTTCAACTCCTTCCCTCAAAACGTTGCTGCTAAGTCTGCACTACTATTACTACTAGTTTTTTCTCATCATTCCTATCACCCATTTCCTCCATCTTATGACTGTAACCTGTTGCTTGTATTCTTAAGATTTTTATTAATAACAATTGTTTCCTCATTGTTTATTTGACCCCTAGGAAAATCATTAAGTGTTGTACTTCATGATTCTTGACAAACATATCTTTTATGTACATTGAGAGCCTATGCACCAAAGACAAATTTCTTGTGTGTCATAGAAACATGGAAACATAGAAGACTGATGGCAGAAAAAAACCTCATGGTCCATCTAGTCTGCCCTTATACTATTTCCTGTATTTTATCTTAGGATGGATATATGTTTATCCCAGGCATGTTTAAATTCAGTTACTGTGGATTTACCAACCACGTCTGCTGGAAGTTTGTTCCAAGGATCTACTACTCTTTCAGTGAAATAATATTTCCTCACGTTGCTTTTGATCTTTCCCCCAACTAACTTCAGATTGTGTCCCCTTGTTCTTGTGTTCACTTTCCTATTAAAAACACTTCCCTCCTGGACCTTATTTAACCCTTTAATATATTTAAATGTTTCGATCATGTCCCCCCTTTTCCTTCTGCCCTCCAGACTATACAGATTGAGTTCATTAAGTCTTTCCTGATACGTTTTATGCTTAAGACCTTCCACCATTCTTGTAGCCCGTCTTTGGGCCCGTTCAATTTTGTCAATATCTTTTTGTAGGTGAGGTCTCCAGAACTGAACACAGTATTCCAAATGTGGTCTCACCAGCGCTCTATATAAGGGGATCACAATCTCCCTTTTCCTGCTTGTTATACCTCTAGCTAATAATCACACTTGGCCAATAAAGAATTCTATTCTATTCTACTGTGTCATGTTTCTTATCATCGCTAATCTATATTCATGAATGGTCTAATTTTTCCTTAAAAATAAACCAAATTCATCAATATCAATAGTATTTTGACATTAATTAAATGTAAAGACTCAGTGACCTCACTTGGATAATTTAGTCTGATCTATTGGAACTGTAACTGATTTTATTGAGAACTAGGTTCAGTAACTTAGTTCTCAACCTTTTTTGGCCATGCCCCACCCAAGCATCTCTAAAATCCTGATGCCTCCCCCCCATGACATATAATTCTTACTATTCAAAAAGTGAACTCTACACATGTAGAGGAAGCCTAAAAGCCCATTAACTTGGTTTAAACAAGGCTCTAATTGCCCCTATTAAAAATCAAATTGCCCCCCTGTGGGGCAAGTTGGGAACCGGGAGGGGGGCGCTAGATCCAATTTGGGGAAAATAAACTCCTCCCTCTTCCCCTTCCAAAAAACCCCAGGAAAATGCTAGGCCAGCTTTATTCAGGAAAAGATAGCAACAAAATGTTTAGCTTTCATCTGTGTACATATGTACACACATGAAGATAAAACAAATATATGCTTATATACACCATAAATATGTTAGCAGTTATGGTGAATATGGTGAGGAGGTAATAATTTTTGTGTGGTAAAATATTGGGTACAATTTTAAAGCAATATCAAAAGTTGCTTCAAGACCTTTCAATACAGGAATCATCGCAACAATCCATTATGTGAAGTTCCTCTAAAAAGAGGAAGAAAACCAATGCTTCTAATGAATCCCACCTTATCCAATCCACTCTTCATCCTATTCTTGGCACCGTTGAGCTCTTGTTTCTTTGTTCCTATCAAACTGATGAAGATACCGAGCAGCTCCAAGTAGCTTTTGGGAGTGACATAGTTATGCCTTGCCAATTCTGCCAGATATGCCTTGCACTTAATTGCAACACTCTGATGAATCTGTACACACATTTGAATCTACAATATAGAAAACAATTTAAAGAAACTTCAAGGACTTTTTAACGAAGTAGATATTTGAACCAAATGAGATGATTTATGAAATACATATTTTAAGCAAATATCAAACAAAATCTAAACAATGGTGCCCATTCCAACCATTAAAAGAAAATGCTCTAAATTCTAATGATTATCTTTGATTATCAATTAGCTGCTAAAAAACACCCTTCACAGAACACCAAATTTGTTTCAAGAGAGGTATTTACCATGCCTTCTAAAACTTCAGGAGTAACCGCAGCATCTGAGATAGCTTTGAAAAAGGAAGCAGCAACAGATTCCAAGGCTTCTGCAGGCCATTCGTTGAACCAGTCAATGGTACAGCAGTTTACCAGAGATGGGAACTGTCTGAGCCGTGCTCGGAATACCTCCCCAATAGGACTACATTGTCCAGAAACAGAAAAAAGTAAGAAAATTCTTGTTAGAACAGTTTTAGTTTTGTTCTATTGGAATACATTATAGGCAGGAAAGGCTGTCCTGGAGACACAGCGAAGGGTAGTGTGTTCCATTATAACTGAAGGTGGAAGAGCTATGCCTCATAAGCTTTAATCCATCTAGTATCTATGTGAAAGCTTGGTCTTCAAGAGCATGGTGCAAGGATAGAAACATAGAAACATAGAAGAAAGACGGCAGAAAAAGACCTCATGATCCATCTAGTCTGCCCTTATACTATTTTCTGTATTTTATCTTAGGATGGATTTTATCCCAGGCATGTTTAAATTCAGTTACTGTGGATTTACCAACCACGTCTGCTGGAAGTTTGTTCCAAGGATCTACTACTCTTTCAGTAAAATAATATTTTCTCAAGTTGCTTTTGATCTTTCCCCCAACTAACTTCAGATTGTGTCCCCTTGTTCTTGTGTTCACTTTCCTATTAAAAACACTTTCCTCCTGGACCTTATTTAACCCTTTAACATATTTAAATGTTTCGATCATGTCCCCCCTTTTCCTTCTGCCCTCCAGACTATACAGATTGAGTTCATTAAGTCTTTCCTGATACGTTTTATGCTTAAGACCTTCCACCATTCTTGCAGCCCGTCTTTGGACCCGTTCAATTTCAATATCTTTTTGTAGGTGAGGTCTCCAGAACTGAACACAGTATTCCAAATGTGGTCTTACCAGCACTCTATATAGCGGGATCATAATCTCCCTCTTCCTGCTTGTTATACCTCTAGCTATGCAGCCAAGCATCCTACTTGCTTTCCCTACCGCCTGACTGATAGATAGATGATAGATAGATAGGTAGGTAGGTAGGTAGGTAGGTAGGTAGGTAGACAGACAGATCCCATGTTCTCAGCACTTCATTACACCAGGATTAAAAAATTAGTACATTTAAATATACAGTAAACCAAAGCAAAACCTTGAGCTTTACGTTTCAGCTACTGAGGGAGGCAAAACAATGTGTGAAGTCTGGAATGGGTGTTTGGGGGGGTGAGTGGGTGAAGTGGCTCAGAAGAAACACTGATTCAAGGAAATACTTAAGGCAAAGCCAACCAAAGTTCTGTGGTAGCACTAAAAATAATAATGGATTGTTTTTGTTTCAAAATCCCATCTTGGTACAAAACAAGAAGGGCTTAGATAGATACTCTCTCCTTCCCCCAAACTCTAACAAGATCTAAGTCCCATGATATTCTTTCTGTAACGGAAAAGAAGCTTTACCATATCTCACAAATTCTTCCAAAACATGAAAAATGGAAACCATGGCAGATAGAAAACTTTTCAAAATCCCCTAATCTGAGGCTATATAGGCCTTTTGGATGACATCTCCCATTATCCCTGCAGGGGTGATCTGTTACTAGTCACAAATTGCTTTTGGTATCGGCTTGGGAAGATTGCTGTGGAGTAATTATATAGATTTCTATGATATGAGTCACCATTAAAAGAGAGGAAAGTTGCTGAAAATGAAGCGTTTCTTTTTTCCTGTAAGCCATATGTACCAGGTTAGCACATACCTCATACATAATACCGTATGGATATTACTGCGCACTCTTCCTGTATATGCAGCCATCAGGTTGGCCTTGGTGGGTTGAAGTCCCTGGTCCTGAACAATTGGTTTCATAGTAGTCATAATCTGGTCTTGCTCATCTAGGCCATACAAGTTGGGTATGTCTCCTGAATTCAGCAAGTTGTTGATATCCTCTAGGAAGGATTCACTTTTGATCTAAAAAAAACATATATAATGATATTATGTTCATTGTTTCAATGTTCTCCATAACCTCTCCAATGCATCTATTTTATTTTTATATTAACAGATTTTATTTAACCACTTTCCGTAGATCGAAAGATTCAATATCCCTCCTTTTCCTTCTCTTCTTCTTCTTTTCCAGTACATGTTAGGGATATGCTCTCCCTGAATAGCCGTGTCATATTATATCATAAACTTTGTTTTTTTCTTTCTTTTTTGACTTCCAAGAGCCATCCTTTTTTAAAAAAAATATTTTATTTTTTATTTTGAGTTTTCAAAAGTTTTACAAACAAGCGTAAGGACAAAGAATAACAATAAGATAAACATGTATAACAGGAAAGCAAAAAGCAAAACAAAAAAAGAAAAGAAAAGAAATGGCACAATATAATACAAGTAATACAATTAACATATAAAGAAGAAGAAAAAACATGTAACATTATTATTAATATTTTAGTAATATTCGCCATCCTAATAGAGAGCCACCCTAATAGAGCTCACCGTAAAGTTGTAACTGAAAGTAGAATACCTCAAGAATCTTATCCGTATATCAAATAAGGATTTGCAGCTCATATTTGGCGGGTCCCAGGGGAAGAGCCTTCTCTGTGGTGGCCCCGGCCCTGTGGAATCAACTCCCCCCCGGAGATTAGAACTGCCCCCACCATCCCTGTCTTTCGTAAACTACTCAAGACTCACTTATACCGCCAGGCATGGGGGAGTTGAGACACTTTCCCCCCAGGCTCTTTTATATTTTGTTTTATGTTTTTTAATATTAGATTTGTTCTACTATAATATTGTTTTTATTATTGTTGTGAGCCGCCCCGAGTCTTTGGAGAGGGGTGCCATACAAATCTAATAAATAATAATAATAATAATAATAATAATAATAATAATAATTATTATTATTATTATTATTATTATTATTATATGTCTTCTTCATGAACTATTTGGGCTACTGGTCTTCTGAGTGAAGTTCAGGTTTTGGCTATGATCTTTAAAACCCTTAGTGGTATAAGTCCAGGCTGCCTGGTAAACTGTCTTGTCCCACTAAGACTAGCCTATCCTACTTGGGCTGGCAGAGAAGGCCTACTTGGAACTCACTGGTAAAGAACTCCAACTGCAGGTGCTGCAGCAGAGAAGAGCCTTTGGAAAATCCTGCCCTACAGTGCAAGATCTGCCTCAATTTCCTATCCTTCTCTGGGTCAGGTTGGCCTGAGGATCTGATGGAGGAGTTCTACTCTGGAGGTGGCTGCACATTGATAGCAGACTCTACCTCCCCCCCCCCCGCATTATCTGCTTCCTACTTGCCCATCATTTTAGTAGTTATATAACAGAAGAGCCTTCTCTGTGGCGGCCCCGACTCTCTGGAACCAGCTCCCCCCAGAGATTAGAACTGCCCCTACCCTACTTGCCTTTCGTAAACTCCTCAAAACCCACCTTTGCCGTCAGGCATGGGGGAATTGAGATATCTCCCCCAGGCCTATATAATTTATGTATGGTATGTTTGTAGGTATGTCTGCTTAAAAATGGGGTTTTCTTAACTACTTTAAATTTTAAATTGTAAATTATTAGATTTGTTATGAATTGTTTTATTATGTTGTGAGCCGCCCTGAGTCTACGGAAAGGGGTGGCATACAAATCTAATAAATAAATAAATAGAATGTTTTGGAAATTCTAATAGGACTAGTCAGGTGTAAATATACTATTAAAATACTGTGTAAGGAATGGATTTAAATTTATAATGCACTTGGGGAAAAGGAATCCTCAATCTGAGTATTGTATTGGCAGTTCTGTGTTAGCAAATACTTCAAAAGAAAAGGATTTAGGGGTAATGATTTCTGACAGTCTCAAAATGGGTGAACAGTGCAGTCAGGCGGTAGGGAAAGCAAGTAGGATGCTTGGCTGCATAGCTAGAGGTATAACAAGCAGGAAGAGGGAGATTATGATCCCGCTATATAGAATGCTGGTGAGACCACATTTGGAATACTGTGTTCAGTTCTGGAGACCTCACCTACAAAAAGATATTGACAAAATTGAACGGGTCCAAAGACGGGCTACAAGAATGGTGGACGGTCTTAAGCATAAAACTTATCAAGAAAGACTTGATGAACTCAATCTGTATAGTCCGGAGGACAGAAGGAAAAGAGGGGACATGATCGAAACATTTAAATATATTAAAGGGTTAAATAAGGTCCAGGAGGGAAGTGTTTTTAATAGGAAAGTGAACACAAGAACAAGGGGACACAATCTGAAGTTAGTTGGGGGAAAGATCAAAAGCAACATGAGAAAATATTATTTTACTGAAAGAGTAGTAGATCCTTGGAACAAACTTCCAGCAGACGTGGTAGGTAAATCCACAGTAACTGAATTTAAACATGCCTGGGATAAACATATATCCATCCTAAGATAAAATACAGAAAATAGTATAAGGGCAAGCTAGATGGACCATGAGGTCTTTTTCTGCCGTCAGACTTCTATGTTTCTATGGATGACAGGCTAAGAATGAGAGCCATATCATGGAAGTGTTAGAGGGATTCTAAAATGAGGCTAATAGTTTCAATTCTATCCATGCTTATTGGGGATTAATTATCATTGAATTTAAGGAGAATAACACATAGATAGATATAAATAGTACAGGGTTGCATTATATGAGAGCTAGATGAACTGGATAAGCCCATTGTTGGGACTCTTCTGAGAACACTAATGACTATTACACAAGCAAGTAGCGTGTTAACTAAGACAGTAGTACATGAAGAAATTCCAAGTCTTGAACTTGGCCAATGGATTGGCTTACCTGGGTATCGGTAAATAGAAATGTAATGGAGAGGCTTTGCAAGCCAGCCTTCAGCATGATCTTTTTGATGTCGTCTCTCCACTCAGTTGTCCCATAGTTCTTTGAAAGCTCTATCTGGAAGCATTCATAATCAGCTCTAAAAGGGAAGGAATCTGAATCAGGACATGAGCTACTCCTGTAAAGATGTTACTGAAGAACATCATTAGGACGGTTTCAAACACTGCCACAATTGTTTTGACATTTTCATTACAAGCCACTTTGAACATAAAATAGCATATTTCCTTAGCAACAAATATATTGAAGTGAACAGGTCAAAATCTGCTTGATAAAAGGGTATTTTTTTTCTTTGTGGACTTATTTCTATTGTAAGTATAGTTATTATTTATAGTTTGGCTTATGGAATTATTTTGCAATGACCCTTAGGGATCAGGTGAAGTTGTTATTGCTGCCTTGCAAAAGTGATCCTCCCCCCAATATGTTAGTAACATACCCAGATGGGTTTGTTGTACTTCCTATCATTGGAAACAATAATCTATGTCTTCATCGATGGAATATATATTTTATTCAGTTCCTAATTACTGGTAATTTATCTGTGACATGCTAACTTGCAAATCCTGGCTTTGAATAATTTGCATACTAGGTAACTTGTTCACAAATTACTAGTGCAGAAATGAATAACATGCATTCAGATCTTACATATGAGATGCCAGCTTAGTCAGTGATTGTCTTCCGCTACCACCAACACCCAAGAGAAGAGCATTGCCCAATGCCTGGCGTAGAATACGTGTGATTCGGCATATGTGTGCCAAAGCATCCATGAATAGCACTAGCTTCATCTTAGTCGTATTGATCTGATTGTATTCTTCCATATATTCTTCTATCACATTTATAAGCTGGGAACAAAGCAAAATGAAAGAGCAAATAGACCAGTTAGCTAGGAGAGACACATTTTTGGAAGCCATTTTAGGAGAAATGTATCCAATGGGTTCCCCCTGGTTTGGATCAGTTTTCAGACTAATTTCATTGATTTCTTTGACTATGTCACAAAGGTGTTGGATGAAGGTGGTGCCATGGATATTGCTCAGCAAAGCATTTGATATGATTCCACATAAAGAGCTGATAGATAAGTTAGTGAAGATTGGACTGAATCCCTGGATAATTCAGTGAATTTGCAGCTGGCTGAAGCGTTGACATCAGAGGGTTGTTGTTAATGGCGAGTATTCTGAGCAGACACTGGCTACAAGCGGTGTGCACAAGGGTCTGTTCTGGGTCCTATTCTTTTTAACATGTTTGTGAGTGACATAGGGGAAAGTTTGGTAGGAAAGGTTTGCCTATTTGCTGATGACTCTAAAGTGTGCGATAGGGTTGATATTCCTGGAGGCATCTGTAATATGGCAAATGATTTAGCTTTACTAGATAAATGGGCAAAGCAATGGAAACTGCAGTTTAATGTTTCCAAATATAAAATAATGCACTTGGGGAAAAGGAATCCTCAATCTGAGTATTGCATTGGCAGTTCTGTGTTAGCAAAAACTTCAGAAGAGAAGGATTTATGGGTAGTGATTTCTGACAGTCTCAAAATGGGTGAACAGTGCGGTCAGGCGGTAGGGAAAGCAAGTAGAATGCTTGGC
Source organism: Erythrolamprus reginae (assembly GCF_031021105.1). Lineage (NCBI taxonomy): Eukaryota > Metazoa > Chordata > Lepidosauria > Squamata > Dipsadidae > Erythrolamprus > Erythrolamprus reginae. The sequence continues at coordinate 91,906,355 of NC_091951.1, read as the reverse complement.
TTTATAGCTAAAGATATAACAAACAGTTAGAGGGAGATTGTGATCCCGCTTTATAGAGCGCTGGTGAGACCACATTTGGAATACTGTGTTCAGTTTTGGAGACCTCATCTACAAAAAGATATTGACAAAATTGAACGGGTCCAAAGACGGGCTACAAAAAATGGTGGAAGGTCTTAAGCATAAAACCTATCAGGAAAGACTTAATGAACTTAATCTGTGGAGGACAGAAGGGAAAGGAGGGACATGATCGAAACATTTAAATAGGTTAAAGGAGGGAAGTGTTTTTAATAGGAAAGTGAACACAAGAACAAGGGGCCACAATCTGAGGTTAGTTGGGGAAAAGATCAGAAGCAACATGAGAAAATATTATTTTACTGAAAGAGTAGTAGATGCTTGGAACAAACTTCCAGCAGATGTGGTTGGTAAATTTAAACATGCCTGGGATAAACATATATCCATCCTAAGATAAAATAGATGGACCATGAGGTCTTTTTCTGCCATCAATCTTCTATGTTTCTATTTTTCTTGTTCGCCCAAACTGGTAAAGACCTGCTGGCGACATCATGATGATATCACCAAACTAAATCAGTTGGTGCGGGTCTATGAGTTCCGCCATCTTTTTTTTAAAAAAATCCTTCCGAGCATGCACAGAAGCCGAGTTCAGGCACTGTGCATGCAGTCGCCATCAGTTTTTCGGCTTTGGTTTTTTGCCACGTGGCATTGGAGGAAGCAAACTGGCAGCGAGGTAAGTTAAAACACACACCAATTTTTTCTATCTATTATCATCAGATGCCCTGATGATAATAAATAAAATACTGTTATTTGAAAGAATGAAATTAGAATCTGAGTTCCAAAACTGATATATTTTAGGCAACAAAGGGAAACACTGACTTTGACATCTCAGACCAAAGATATTGGTCTCTATTGATACACATAGAATTAGAACTAGCACACTTAGTTTTACTGCAACGATCATAGGTCATATCAACAAACGGAATAAGATTCCAACATAAAATTCATTGTTTTAGCTAAGGTGGACTTGATTAAGTCATCTAACTCCTCACAGCCTCAACTATCTGAGCAACAGATGTGACAAACATTTGCTTACCAAAGAGGCCAGAATAATTAATGACTATAATTCATTTGGTGATCAAGGAAGAAAGCATACTGTTATCATTATTATTTCTGGCTACATGGCAGTGAATGCAAAGGACATCATTCCTTATTAAAATCTTTACATTTTTACCCTCTGCTTAATTAACATTTTCTCAGTAAGCACACTCTTCTTCCACTTGGGAGTTCTGCGGGAAGGGTAATTACTTGCAAAGGTCAGCTGTAAAGATTTTAATGGCATTCACTGCAGTACTATGGACATAAAACTTGTTCTCTTTCCTAGTTTATTGCATTTTTCAAGCGTAAGTACTATGCTCAAGTCATCTGCATAGCAGATTCCCAACTGTTCTTTATTACTTGCCTAAACACCAAAAGAAGCAGGGGGCTTGGGGGGAAAGTGCATAATCTAGGTCTGTTCCATCCAGTTTCATCTATCATTCTCAGCATGCTTCTGGAGTTCAGTCTATCCTTGCACAACCTTATTCTTCTTACACAGAAAATAATACATACTTTTAATATATGCTTCCTGTGTTAGCCCACATGCGCAACATATTTGGAATATCTTTCCAAACCTTATATTGTCTTTAATCACACCTACCATGTTTCTACGAAAATAAAATCCTGTCTTATATTTTTTTGACCCCTAAGGGCTTGGCCTTATTGCCATGCACTCAAAAGCCTGATTGGGCTTATTATCAGGGGATGTCTTATTTTGGGGAAAACAGGGTAAATGTCAAACTATTTACTAAGTCTGCACCATCATTAATCTTCTCACTGTTCCCATCACCTATCTTTCCCCACAAACGACTGTATGACTTTAACTTTGTTGCTTACATCCTTTCAATTTAGATTGACTGGTTCCTAATATGATTTGATTGCTTATTTGTACCTGGACTATCATAAAGTGTTGTACTTTGTGATTCTTGATGAACCTATCTTTTCTTTTATGTACACTGAGAGCATATTTATGTACACTGAGAGCGCCAAGACAAATTCCTTGTGTGTCGAATCACACTTGGCCATAATATTCTATTCTATTCTGTTCTGTTCCATTTTATTCCATTCCACTCCATTCTATATTATACATTGTGGGTAGGGTAAACTAAAGACATACCAAACAGAAGAAGCAGAGAAGAATCATTTGCAACCTACTTTCTCTTTGCTATCGATCAGTTCATAAAGCTTCACATCAGATCCAGGCGACATGAAATCTCCATAAAGAAGGGGCTCAAATGGTACAACTTCATTAAAGCTGGTTCTCCACTCCAACATCATGTCCTTCATCAAGTCATCAAACCAATTCCGATCTTCCTCATTAACTAGACGATCACGGAACACACGGCAGCTTTCGTGATACCACAATCTCAGTAGGGGCAATTTATCCTGGAAAAGAATTATCAAGACAGTTTTTAGCAATGTTCCATGTTTGGTTTCCACAGGACCCCCAAACCATTTCTAAACCAGATATGTAGGATTGGTAGCTGTATTTCTATTGCGGCTTGACTTCCTGGCTCCAATCCTTCCCTGCAGGGAGGCGGAACCAATTAGGTTGTTCCACCCCAGACGCCTGATGGACCCAGAGGGTTTTCAGAGGGTGCTTGGGGTTATTCCAGATGCACTCGTCCACAGTTCGACGGAGTCTCTTGCTGAGGCCTGGAACAAGGCTGCAGCGGAGGCTCTTGACTGGATTGCGCCGTTGCGACCTCTCCGCGGCACTCTTTAGGGTGACCCGCTCCCTTCTTAACCAGGGGGGAGTTGGGGAGCCCTTACAGAGTAGTGCCGAGGATTTTAACACGTTTTTCGCTGATAAAATCAGTCGGATCTGGGCGGACTTCGACTCCAATTGGATAACAGAGTCGACTGACAACGAGTCAGTGGAGGTGACTGGGGCCTGTGCTTGTCCACCTGTCTGGGAAGAGTTTGATCTGGTGACAACTGATGAAGTGGACAAGGCCATTGGAGCTGTGAGTTCCACCACCTGCTTACTGGATCCGTGTCCCTCCTGGCTGGTTTCGGCCAGCAGGGAGGTGACACGGAGTTGGGTCCAGGAGATTGTCAATGCTTCTTTGAGGAAGGGGTCCCTTCTGGATCCCTACAAGGAGGCACTTGTGTGCCCCCTCCTCAAGAAGCCTTTCCTGGACCCAGACATTCTTAACAACTATCGGCCAGTCTCCAACCTTCCCTTTATGGGGAAGGTTGTTGAGAAGGTGGTGGTGCTCCAACTCCAGCAGTCCTTGGAAGAAGCCGATTATCTAGGCCCTCAACAGTCAGGATTCAGGCCCTGCTACAGCACGGAAATTGCTTTGGTCGCATTGATGGATGATCTATGGCGGTGCTTCTTGACCTCTCAGCGGCTTTCGATACCATTGACCATGGTATCCTTCTATGCCGGCTGGAGGGGTTGGGAGTGGGAGGCACTGTTCTTCAGTGGTTCTCTTCCTACCTCTCCAGTTGGTCATAGTCAGTGTTAGTGGGGGGTCAGAGGTCGACTTCAAGGTTACTCCCTTGTGGGGTGCCTCAGGGGTCAGTCTTCTCCCCTCTGCTTTTCAATATCTACATGAAACCGCTGGGTGAGATCATCCAGGGGCATGGGGTGAGGTATCATCAGTACGCTGATGATACCCAGCTGTATATCTCCACCCCATATCCAGTCAATGAAGCAGTGGAAGTGATGTGCCGGTGCCTGGAGGCTGTTAGGGTCTCGGATAAGATGGAGTGGCTGTGGGTTCTGCCTCCCAGGGACAATTCCATCTGTCAGTCCATAACCCTGGGGGGGGAAAAGAGAGGGTCTGCAAGTAGGGCGTCCTCCTCGATCCACAGCTCACATTAAAGAACCATCTTTCAGCTGTGGCGAGAGGGACGTTTGCCTAGGTTCGCCTGGTGCAGCAGTCACGGCCCTATCTGGACCGGGACTCACTGCTCACAGTCACTCATGCCCTCATCACCTTGAGATTCGACTACTGTAATGCTCTCTCCATGGGGCTACCTTTGAAAAGTGTTCGGAAACTTCAGATCGTGCAAAATGCAGCTGCGAGAGCAATCATGGGCTTCCCTAGGTATGCCCATGTTACACCAACACTCCGCAATCTGCATTAGTTGTCGATCAGTTTCCGGTCACAATTCAAAGTGTTGGTTATGACCTACAAAGCCCTTCATGGCATCGGACCAGAATATCTCCGGGACCGCCTTCTGCTGCACGAATCCCAGCGACCGGTTAGGTCCCACAGAGTTGGCCTTCTCTGGGTCTCGTTGACTAAACAATGTCGTTTGGTGGGACCCAGGGAAGAGCCTTCTCTGTGGTGGCCCCGACCCTCTGTAACCAGCTTCCCCCAGAGATTAGAATTGCCCCCACCCTCCTTGCCTTTCGTAAACTCCTTAAAACCCACCTCTGCCATTAGGTATGGGGGAATTGAGACATCGCCCCCGGGCCTATACAGTTTATGCATGGTATGTTTGTGTGTATGTTTGCTTTTAATAATGGGGTTTTTAGTGTTTTTAAATTATTAGATTTGTCGTACATTGTTTTATTGTTGCTGTGAGCCGCCCCGAGTCTACGGAGAGGGGCGGCATACAAATCTAACAAACGAACAAACAAACAAATAAATAAATTTATTAAAATGATACACAAATAAATAATGTAAATAAACAAATAATATTTTCTTTATATACTGTACTGGTCTAAACCCAAATGTTGTTTTTTCCAAAAAACAACTGGATTTTCTTGGGTTTTTTTCCTTTGAAATATTTTATTACTCATCCACAAAACAGTTTCGAAGCTTGTTGGATGAGAAGTGAAACATTTAAAAACAAAAAACAAGAATGCCGCCGGCGACTCACCAGCCGGCGCGGGGTTGCGGCGTGGGACCGGGCAAGGAGGCCGCCATGTTGGGGGCGGAGCCTGCGGCCCCTCGTCATCCCTAGGGGCCGCAGTGACGAAGTTTGGTGGCGCGGGCCACCCATTGGCTGGGCGAGGGTGAGGCAGCCCTATAAAAGGGGCTGCCTTGTGGCGCAGTTACCCTCGCCCGGCAGTTTGGAGACAGCCCTGCTGCTCCCGGCTCGTCAGAAGAAGGCCCGAAGGCCCGAAGGCACAGAAGCGCGTGGGCGGCGAGCCGAGGCTCGCGCCGGCAGCCCGCTTTGCGAGGGGAGCCCGGCAGGCTTGGAGGCCGGCGTGCGCGTTGGGGCGGCAATTTTGGAGGCTTGGACCGGCGGCGCCCGGCGAAGACAGCGCGGCCAGGCCCGGAGGCCTCAGCAGTCGCGTGGGCGGCATCAGGAGGCCCGGGCTGACAGCGCCAGAGGCATCGGCTGTTGGTCGGGCCTCTTCTGGTTTGGAGGGGGGTGGATCAATGGCGAGGGGCGGCAGGGCACAATCAGGGGCCCGGCAGCGGGCGGCGGGGGGGCAGGCCGGCGTTCTGGGCAACCCCCCCATTGAGCCCCGCCGCACGGGACGGAGAAGGGCCCCCAAGAGGGCTTGGGGGGAGGCCCCTGGGGCTGAGCAGGCCAGCAGGCCAAGCGGGGAGGGCAGCTCCAGGGGGGAGGGGGCCACCAGGGGGCGGGCCCCAAGGCGCCAGGGGGTGACCCCTAGGGCAACAGGCCGCCGCCAGGGGAGGGCCCCATCCAGAGGGCCACGTGGCAACAGGAGGGAGTTTCCTGCTCCTGGGGAGGGGGAACCCAGCCCATTTGAAACGAGTGGGTCTGATGAGGGGTCCCCCATGGCTCGGGCAGTTGCGAATGAGGGTACAGGGGAGGAGTCAGTCTCTGTATCTTCACACCTTCTTTCTGCTTTACTGGAAAAATTGGATGAAGGGCCAAGGAAGAGGGGCCGATCCCGGCACGAGGACGCCGGGGGTGCCATGAGAGCAGAGGAGACCCGAAGCTCATCGGAATCTGAAGAAAGATCTCAGAGGGTGCGCTCCGACCGGCGTGCCAAGAAAAGGCGCAAGGGGAGACCTGGAAGCAGGGCCGCTTCTGCCTCGGAAGAGGCTGATGACGACTCTTCACATTGGGGTGAGTGCCCGGTGCCCGGGCATCGTTGGTCCCGGCCACGGGGACCACGAGGCAGGGTACGGGCGGTCAAACGCAGGTCACATAAATCACATAGCACATGGCGTTCGCGCACGGCGGCCCAGGTATGGGGGAGGGGCCGACAACACGGGAGGACTAAGAGGGGCAGGAAAAGGAGGGACCCCTCAAGGGATAGCTCGGAGTCCACGACCACAGAGTCCACTGATACCTCCACTGTCGACAGCGACAACCCTTTTGCCCCTGGCCTCCCTGACACTCCGCTTAGCATGCACATGTCACAGGCCCTTAAGCGAAAGATTTGGCGCGGGGCCTATGTCGATATAGTTAAGATTCTGTTGCCAAAAAAATCTAAGAAGGACAAGGACAGGGAAGGTAAGAAGGGGGCTGTGGAGTCCAAGGACGTCAAGATGGATAAAGGAATTTTATCATGGGCATACGCCTTTCTGGCATATCATTCAGTGGTTGTTGAAGACGATGTTCACAAGACCCATGAGCTTATCCTATATATGAATATGATATTACGGGCTTACCAGGAGTTTGGTGGGGAGGCGTGGAAGCAATACGATGAGGATTTTAGGAGGTTTGCCGCACACAATAGGCACTGGCCGTGGGACATGCGGCACAACGATTTGTGGCTTCAAGCCACGCAGCAACCCGCTACCCCGGCTAGCGGGCGGACGCCTACAGGCCACCTGCTGTTGACCCAGGGAAAAGAGGCTACCCTCCCCCGCCCGGGGGCGGTCTCGGGGACCCAGGGCTCGGCGCAGCGGGGTGCGACGAGTTCGCCCTTTCGGATCCAGCCGTACTGTTACGAGTACGGCGCCAGAGGAGCCTGTGCCAGGCCAGCTTGTCGCTTTCGCCATGCCTGCTCATTGTGTAATGGCAGACACCCGATATCAGCCTGCTTTAGGGGCAGGGGGGGAGGCGGCAACAAACCAGCAGTTGGCCTGGCTAAGGCCCAGGTGCCTGGAGCTCAGGGCAAGGGGGCCAACCCCCATTAAATTGGATAGGTTGAAAGACAGGCTTGGGGGTTTTCGCCCTAAGAAAGAGGCCGAGTTCTTGGTTACAGGTTTTTCGGAGGGTTTTAGAATTCCGTACAGGGGGCCCAGGATTGCTTGCCTGGCTAAGAACCTTAGGTCAGTTTCCGGAATGGAACAGGTGGTTCGGGAGAAAATTATGAAGGAGGTGCGGGAGGGCCGGGTGCTGGGCCCCTTTAAGGAGCCGCCCCTGCCTTCTCTGCAAGTATCCCCCCTGGGAGTGGTGCCCAAGCGTGCGGCGGGGGAGTTCCGGCTTATTCACCACCTGTCTTTTCCTCCGGGCAACTCAGTTAATGATCATATTCCTGATGACCTGTGTTCGGTGCGCTATACCTCCTTTGATACGGCGGTCTCGGTGGTTCGAGAGTGCGGTCCGGGGGCCCTGATGGGTAAGTGCGATATCAAGTCGGCCTTCCGGCTCTTGCCGATTCACCCCGAGGATTTCGACCTCTTAGGTTTTCAGTTTGAGGGAGGGTTCTTTGTTGATCGGGCCCTCCCGATGGGTTGTTCAGTTTCTTGTTCATTGTTCGAGAAGTTCAGTTCCTTCCTAGAATGGGCCCACGTGAGGAGTTCTGGGATTCGGTCAGTGGTCCATTACTTAGATGATTTTCTTTTCGCGGGGCCGGCAGGTTCCGACGAATGCCAGCGGGGAATGGCAGGTTTTCAGGGTTTGTGCGGGGACCTCGGCGTGCCTTTGGCGCATGAGAAGACCGAGGGGCCCACCACTAGGCTTACATTCCTGGGCATTGAGGTGGACTCAGTTGCCCAGACCTGCCGGCTTCCGGACGACAAACTAGCGAAGCTTCGGGACACAGTTAGGGTTGTTAGGGCCGCCAGAAGGGTGACCCTTAGGCAGGTGCAGGAACTGGCGGGTATGTTGAACTTCGCTTGCAGGGTAATAGCGCCAGGTAGGGCATTTATGTTTAGGCTTTACCAGGCAACGGCCGGCCTCTCCAAGCCGCACCACAGAATCCGCTTGACAGCTAGCGTAAGGAAGGACCTGGGGGTGTGGCAGGAATTTTTGCAGATGTATAATGGGGTCTCCTTCTGGAGACAGGACATGTTGTTGAAAGGCGACTTCCAAGTGAAATCCGACGCAGCCGGAGCAGTTGGTTTTGGGGTGGTCTGGAAGGATAGGTGGTTTAGGGCAGACTGGCCTCAAGAGTGGCAGGGCACCGCAGTGTGCAGGGACTTGACGTTCTTGGAGCTGTTCCCAATTGTCGTGGCTATCGAGCTGTGGTCCCCTAGCTTCACCGATAGGACGATACATTTTTGGTGCGACAACATGGCGGTTGTACATGTCGTCAACACACTTTCTTCCAAGAACGAGAGAGTGATGGGTTTGGTGCGTCACATGGTGGTTAGGTGCTTGGCCCGGAACATGCTTTTCCGGGCACACCATGTCCCGGGGATCAGGAATGGGGTAGCAGATGCCTTGTCAAGGGGGCAGTTGGCTAGGTTCCGGCTGCTTGCCCCACAGGCCGCGGAACAACCGGAGGCACCCCCCCCGCTCCTGTGGCGGATTGGAGAGCCGACGTGAACAGGGCAATCGACCTGTCCATAGCAGCAAGTACCAGGAGGTCCTACCAGCGGGCAGGTAGGGAATTTTGGGTTTTTCGTCAGGATAAGCGGTACGACCAGCTTTGGCCGGCCCCGGTGGAGCACTTGCTGGAGTTCTGTTCCCTTAGTAAACGCCGGGGGTTGTCGGCCCGCACTATTCGGGGCAAACTGGCCGGCCTGGCTTTCATAGCCAAGTCCAGGGGTTTCGTGGATAACACAGGTGACTTCAGGATTAGAAAGGCATTGGAGGGGTGGGTCAGGGAGAGGGGCCTGCCCCGGGGTGATAGGAGACGCCCCCTCAAGTTGGCCCATTTACGGGTTTTGGGTGACTTGTGGGACAAGCTGTGTCGCTCCCAGTATGAGGCAGCCCTTTACCGCGCGGTTGCGGTTACGTTGTTTTTTGGTGCGTTTCGTATAAGCGAGGTTTTGGCGGCTTCCAAGTTCGATCACTCTGGCCGCGCCTTTACAGCTAGGGACATTCGATTTCGGCGGGGCTCAGTTTTCCTTCGTCTGCGCTGCTCCAAAACAGATCAGAGGGGCCGGGGCGTGACGGTCCAGCTTTCCAAGACCAGCCAGAGGAAGGTGTGCCCGGTGGGGGCAATCTCATCGTATTGGGGCATCCGGGGAAGCTACCCCGGCCCGCTTTTCTGCCATGCATCCGGGGACCCTCTCACTAGGTACCAGTTCTGGGCTGTGGCAACCAAGGCCCTGGCCCGGATGGGCCTGGACCCCAGGCGTTACGGGACGCACTCTTTCAGGATTGGCGCAGCCTCTTTTGCAGCCGAAGTTGGTTTCAGCACGCCAGACATACGCGCGGTGGGCCGTTGGCGTTCTACGGCGTTCCGGGCCTACATCCGTCCTTAGGTGAGTAGGGGCGGGACAGGGCGCGGCCCAGGTGGCCGATTCTAATGCTACTTTGTTTTTGTCTCTCCCCCCCCCCCACTTTTTAGATGACGTGCAGGGGGCCTGTAGAGTCCTGATCTGTGGCCACAGCATGGTATACTGGGCCGAGCGGCGGGCCCAGGAGACAACGCCAGGCACGCAGTTGCAGCTGGACCGGCATGTTAGGGTGCAATGGCTGGGTCGTAGAGGCCTACGATGGTTGGAGCTACTTCCCTTGCTGTTCAACAGCGGGAAGGTGCAGGGGGTGCCGGGATGGTTGGTCTTGCATTTGGGAGGCAATGACCTGGGTGCTATTACGGGCGTTGACTTGCTGTGGCACATTTGGGATGGATTGCAGGTTATTTGGAAGCGGTGGCCGGACACCCGCATCCTCTGGTCCAACATTTTGCCCCGTAGGGTTTGGAGACATGCTAGAAATCCCAGGGCCGTCGACGGGGCTAGGAAGAGGGTCAATCGAGCAGTCAGGAAATGGTTACTCCGTGAAGGGGGTGGGGTGATCGACCACCCCGACATTCGGGCATCCCTCAGGGACTTATATAGGCAGGATGGAGTTCATCTGTCAGAAAGGGGTAATGACAAATTTCTAGCGGACCTGCAGAGGTGCCTGCACACTCATGTGCAGGGGGGGGGAGCAGGGGGAATAAATTAAAATTTCACCCCCTGCTGTGGCCGATAGGGGGCGGAAATGGGCGTAAGCAGCAACGGTGATCTCCTTTAGGGTCACCTCTACTGAGGTGAAGGGGGGATCTTCCTCGCGGATTACAGGGCTCGACCGGCCTGGGTTCGTTGAGGGGGGTTTCTCCTGTGGCTCGCTGCATGGATATTATCGGTGACCAGTGGCGAGCCATCCCACACGCCAAGGGGGCGTAGCCAGGGGCAGGGCGCAGGTGTAATTTTACCATGACCCTGCACCCAGGCATGGAGCTTTCGCCCTGAAGTTGCTCAGTTGAGTTTGTGTTGAAGTTAACTCCGCCCCCATTTGAGTTTATGCACCACTGCAGGTCACGTGGGCTTATTTGGTTAATTAGTTAATTAAGTTGAGTTAATAAAAGTGACCCTATTTATACCCATTACTGTTGTCCGACTGTTACTCCGCCTGCGCCGCAAAGCCCAGTTGCCTCTTGGAAAAAAAAAGCACTTTTGGGACAACCATGACCTAGATAATTTGAGAATCTCCACAGGCACTGGTCTAAACAACCAGCAACTCAGACTGAAAATAGTAATTAGTAGAATTTTTCTTAAAGAAGGTTAAAATAAATATTCTCACATTATACAGAATCTAACATTTTAAAATGTACGATACTCTATTTCTTAATTTGTTATGCTTATTAAATTATTAACACTGTAATGAACTAATAAACAAAAACCTGGTATATATTGGTCCTACGTATCCAAATTATTCCTTCAAACTCAGATAGAGTTTGCCATTTCATATTAATCATGTATAGTTTAGATAAAAATGGTTGGCTAAATCATACGGATGTGATTCATTTGCTGATATCACTAAACCTAGGGAAAAAAACTATTTCATTTTTTAAAAATCTCAAATACATTTTAAGCAAAGTCAATGTGAATTTCTAATTAAAAAAAAACACGTTTTTAATATGATCTATGAGATATAGAAAAGGATAATGATCAGACACTGCTTAATTGAAAAATTAATTATAAATTAAGTCCTTTTTGGTAGGCATTCCAGCCAATGTTATGAAAACAGCACTCACCACAATTTTAGCTGGATCTGCCATCAGCATTCCTTGGAAAACCTTGGATAGATCCCTTAAATTAAATGTATAATGAGATTTTGCTGGAGTGGGCAACAGTTGGGATGTGATGGTTGAATATACGTGAATTGTAGCATCAACGAGAGGTTCATTTAGATTTGCTATTTGAGGACATCCAGCTAAAAGAAAACAAAATTTCTAATCAGTCTTGCAGGGAGGACTTCTCAAGAGAGATAAAATGAATATTGGTTGCATGACAATATAGAAACCTGGCATAGGACAAAGCAAGATAATTATTTCACAAATAGTTTAAGAAAATATCCTATTGCCTTTATTCCCGAATCTAAGCTTTATTTGTTGTTCAATGTTTTTTTCAGTCTGAGTTTAAACTGCTGACATTATATTTGGTCATGCCAAGTTGGAATTCTGCTCTCCCAGCCCCCCACCCCACCCCAAACCTCACTAGTTAACTTCTTTCTTGGTTCATTTGATAATCATGTTTATCAACATGATTAATAACTTAGATTTTGGAAGATTTGGCTCCATTTCTGTGGTCCACTTCTGGTTGCCCATTATTTAATAGATGTGGTGAATAGTCAAGGGAAAAAGCAGTCAATGCAACTTCCCTAAGAGTAGAATGTGTGATGTCTGCTTATTTATTTAAAGTATTCATAGATAAGTATATAAGGAATTCTTGTGGTGATGGCAGAGATTTGATGGCATGACTTATGCATGTAACTTAATTCATAAAAGACCAAGGTATTTATGTTTGACAGGGAAAATGGAGTGAATAATTGCTTCTTATGCATAAATGGGGAAAAAACAGAGTCAACAGGGGAATTTGTGCATCTTGGTAGAATGTTTCCTTAAATGGGATATGAATGAAGAAAATTTAAGACAGGAAAGTGCTAACAAAAAGAGACTGCATATAATATGGTTCATTGTGAGGGATGAATGTTTATTGAAGGAAGACAAAATTTACATTTAAGAGCATGCTTCTGCCTTCTTTGTATAAGGAAGTGAGAGCTGGTTATTAGGAGAAAGAAAAATGAAATGAAATGCAGTGGGGATGGGTTGAGTGTGTGCATTTAAACAAAAGAGAATCAAGAAAGGATGAATGCTGAAGAAGAATGCACAATATATACACGAGAGAATATAAACACTGGATATAAATACAAAAGAAGTACCTTAAAATGGTTTAGTCATATAGAGAATGAAGGGGTTTGTGTTTCAAATCAAATATATGAAAGAAGATAGAAAGGAAGGTCAAGACAAAGTGGAAGTTTTATTTATTTTATTTATTTATTTATTTTGTCAAACAATTATAGGGTGATAATTTGTACAAATAAAACATTAGATAAGTAATGATAAAAAGTAACAAAAGAAGACAATAGGACAGGGACGGTAGGCACAGTGGTGAGCTTATGCACGCCCCTTACAGACCAAAAAGTCACTGTTGCACTGTTAATATAAACCTGAAAAAGTGAATTCTGAGAAATCTAAAGAATAAAAATCCATAAAATCTTGTTATCTTGTTGAAGCCTTTGAGGTGAGGAGAGGCCAGGCAAGGCGCCCCTTGACATGAGTGATGCCCACAGAGCTGGTAGTCAAAAAATTTGAATCCCACCACTATCTACAGTGGAATGGGACATCTTGGTGTGGCTAATTCGCTCGGCCTACTGGCCCAGTTGCGGGAGGACAACTGTCTGTGCCAACTCACTGTGGGACAACTCACTCAGCAGTGGGGTGCTCCCAATTCGGACTAGTTCTTAGAACCGGTAGTAGCAGCATCAGGAGGCTCTGCTCACCTACCCAGGATGTTTCTGCACATGCAAAAATTAGCAAACTAATTCAGAACCCACTACTAAACTCGCTGCAGGACAATTTAACAATTCAATTTAAGTATTAAAAATAATTAAAAATATTTAAATTTGTGTCATTCAGATTTCATCTTGTTCCTCCTTTTGCACCCTTTCTTTAATGATTCTATTCCACAATTTATTTGATACTAGTGTAACTTTTGTCCTGTGGCAAGTTGTTGCATGGCAAGTTAGCCATGGCAGGTTGGCTGCAATGAGTTGGCTATGGTGAGTTGGCCATGTTCACTTGTCCTAAACCCTACTAGAGATACTATATTTGGTAAATGCTTCCTTTTCTTCATTCATGAAATCTTGCAATATTTCAAGTGAGGACACATGAGTTCTGGTGACTTTTCGGTATTATTATCAGCCATTTCTTTAGACTGGATTTGGCATTTTTATCCATCTATTGAGTCTTTCTCAAGAACTTGGAATAAACAGAATTTGTTGTTTAATAGTGTTAAGGTATCATCACAGGATATAAGCTGTTCCAAGAAAGGCAACCTTTTCCAATTGACTGATGACAATTTTGTCAATGTCAATAATGTTCAGGTTTTGCTCCAGATGTTTTGAGATTGCACATATAGCATGTAATACTATTGATAGTGCCTTGGCTTTCTTTTGCCATAGTCAATCTACTTCTATTTACAGGTCTTTCCATTTTGTAATTATCTCCCTTATCTTTTCTCTCATCTCTTGGTTTTGCAACATCCGTCATCCAGATTTACTTATCTTTCTTTTCAACAATTGTTAAGTTTGGGGTATTATATGACAAGTGCTTGTCTGTTTGAATATTTAATTCTCAGAGCAGATTAGCTTCTTCATATTTTATTATTTTGCCTGTTTGTGATCCCATCAGTTCTTATTTGCAGGTAAGTGATATTTCTTGCAGATATTTGAATGCAACATTGATGCTGCTTTATCAGGCTGTTATATGTAATCAGTCTGCAATACAGTATTATATTTATAATTGATATAGCATTATTAATGCTATAATCTCTTGTGTACAAATTCCTTGCTTAATGAAGCACAAATCTAAAGGACACCATTCAAAATTAAAAAATAACTGAAACACTATATTTCTAAAATGTACCACTAACATAATTCATATCTTAAATTACTTACGGACTGGCTCTCTGTAACATATCTCTCCTAGTTTTCCATCTAAAAAACAAGGAAAAAAGAACTTTTAAAAGAAAAAGTTACATCTTCAAAATAGAAAGAGGAAGGAAAGTTATTTTGCCCCAAGGACAGTCTACCTTGGTAGGAAACTTGTTGACCCTATCTGAAAAGTTGATTTTTACTTTGGTTCTGCTCTTGTTTTGCCATGCATCCCCATATTTTTCAGCTTTTGGGTGCAAGCAAACTTTCAGTTTCAACCTAAGTCTGTTAGAGAAGTAAAACAGACTACGGACCAGATTTTTATTATTTTGAGTAAGTTTTGCAACCCCCTTTGAAAGAAGTTGTTCAAACTCAGTGTCTTTCTTTTTATAGCTCCAATTTCTGATTTAATAAAAACAGAAGCAATGGCACTCAGTTGTAGAAAGCTTCCTAGGTAACAGTGTGTACACTATACATAATGAAAATGTAGAGGAAATGGAAGCAAAATAATTTTTTTTACCCCAGGAGCTATGATGCTCAGTGGGTACTATAATTTTTAAGTGCTATTTTTAAAAAAAGTTTTTTAAAAAGTCTTTTATGGCTATCCAGAGAGTGTTTTGAAAAGTTTATGGTAGGATTTTTTTATTTTATTATTTGTATCCTGCCTTTATTTTTATGAGTAAATTAAGATGGCGAACACATGCACCTTCTTGCTCCCACTTTCCCCACAAAAAGAACCTTTCAGTGCTCTGAAGGTGATTACAGATTGGCTTCAAATGCATTTGTATGAGATTAGGGAGTGGAAATAGAGTACAAACTGTGCTAGGTTGCAGTGTCCTCTTGCTCATAAAGACAAGAACACATTGTTTATCTTGTACTCACCTACAGATCTGGGATGAGCAAGAGAAAATTGTAGAGAAGAGAAGTTGCAATCCCCTCTTCATTACCTAGCAGCTGTCAAACAGAGTTAGCTGGTGATTCAGGAAGAAAGTATTTTTCTTCTGCATTTCCAGCTTCCTTACTATATCCTGGAAATGAAGAGCCTTTTTCTCAGTACAGATAGTCGTCCTGTAGGAGGGAAACAGCAGACGCAGCCGGCCTGGGGAATGCTTCATGCTACCCCCTGAGAAATGTAGTCCTCCCAGGCTGGGGATTCTATCCTGACCAGGGGTGGGTCCAGTGCCCGTGGATGCCAGCACCATGTGCTCCACCTATTTTCGGGACCACCATGGCCTCAATATGCCTCAACGATCCTGGGGTCAGATCCAAAGCCGGCTGCAGCCCCACCCCCCTTTTGCAACTCAACAGTCAGCACAGCAACCAGCCTGTGTCCTACTGCCATCTGCAATCTAGCAGCCGGCTGCAGTGCCACCACAGATTCCAGCTCAGCCGCTGTTTCTTGCTGTGCTGCCTGCCACAGAGCACCATTGCAGTTTACTGACGGCAATTGGGGCAGGTACCTAGCTCCTGAGGTGACACAGTTGCTAAGTGAAAACTGACTGCCACCATGCTTATAAATTTATGTAGGACAACATATACCGTGTTCCCTCAATGTTCGCGGCTTTGAACTTCGCGAAAAGTCTATACCATGGTTTTTCAAAAATATTAATTAAAAAATACTTTGCGGGTTTTTTCCCTATACCACGGTTTTTCCCACCCGATGATGTCATATGTCATCACCAAACTTTTGTCTGCCTTTAATAAAAATTTTTTTTTAATAAACTTTAATAAATAAACATGGTGAGTAATAATCTGAATGGTTGCTAAGGGAATGGAAAATTGCAATTTAGGGGTTTAAAATGTTACGGGAAGGCTTGTGATACTGTTCATAGCCAAAAATAGTGTATTTACTTCCGCATCTCTACTTCGCGGAAATTCGACTTTCGCGGGCGGTCTCGGAACGCATCCCCTGCGAAAAGCGAGGGAACACTGTAGTAACTCTCTGTAATGGCAAACACGGAATTGAGAAAGAGAGACAGGGGGAGATGCTATAAAAGTCATAAACACAGGCATCAGACCTTACAAATGGCAGAATGTAGGGGGATTTTTAATAACCACTTAAATGTTCCATGCATTGTGGAGGTAATAAACTTAGGAATCCAGGAAACTTAAATGTATTTTTCCTACATAGAGGATGTACATATCTCTACACATCCCTCTTGAGGAGGGATTTCCTCAAGTACATAAAAACCTGAGATGATGTAAAATGTCTTACTTTTCAGTGGCCTGATTTTGCCTCTCACTCAGGTAATATTCTATACAATAAGAATACTGTATAGACAATGTCACATTTATCTGGCAGTATCTGACAGTATTCTTGAAAAAAAGATAATAAATAGCATAGGATTGCTTTGTAGATTCTATTATGATTTCACTGTCTGCCCAGACAGGACTAGCAGTCCAAATAACAATCTTTTGGATCAACAGGATATAAAGTTACAGATAGCCTAATAAGAGAGATAAAAAAGAGAAAGAGCAAAAACCTTTCTTCATATAACCCACCCATCCAGCTGCCAAGAATATTGGAGAAGATTTTCTTCTTGCTGCTGTCCTCCATCTCAGTGAATGAGAGAAAGTTAAAGTGGCGTGTAAGGCGTGGTGTAATTGCATTTCTTCCTCCTCCTGGTGGTCCCATGGCACCAATAAAATTAATATCCACTAATTTCTTAAAGGTACCTAAAAATGAGCAAATGCATGCCCAAGATTAATGAAACATCAACATTAAAACACAAACCCCAGCAGTCAGCTACTGTATATAAGTAGACCAGTGTAGAATTAAAACTGACCTGAATAACAAACAGTGTTTTTGTATAGAAATTAGATGCAGAACTTGTATCTTACCAATTTGTTTCCTATCATACCAGCCTTTGTGATCCATCCACTGCCGAAGAAGCTCAATCGGTGGTTGTGCACCATAGGTCTCTAAGGCTGGCATGTTCAGATCATCAATGAAAAAAATGAAATACCGGCCAAGTGGGGGCCCAAAAACTCCCTTACGCCTGCATTTAACAAGACAAAAATAAAAATTACTGGGTGGAATACATGATACTTGATAATCCTTGTTGGAGATATATTTATTATATTTAATAAATATATATTGACATATACTGTGTGTATATATATATATATATATATATATTCTTGCAGTGTACATAAAGTATAAGGCAAAAAATTAAAAACATCCATTGTAGGGTTACAGTTCAACAACAAAAAATCATAAAACCCTCCAACTAAATGAACAAACAAAACAAAAAAAATCTAAAATGGTAAATGATGGCGTGGCGTATGACCTTAGGAGAAGGCTCTCCAATACAGAATTCAATTTCTAGAAGTTGGGACTAGTGTGATCTCTAATGGGAGGCTATGCTCTCTTCTGCCATGGGTCTGCAGAATTACTGGTATATGCTCCCACTGCCAACAGTAAGAATTTATTGTAAGAGAAAAGTGATTTATTGTTCAGATACTTCACACATCTTAGTTCAGATTTTCTGCAGCTCTCCAACATTTCTTAATAACACAATAAGGTAGGTGTAACTTATATCCACAATTTCACAGAAATGCATGTCATAAACAATTAATGTCATATATAATGTTTGAGTGCATATCAATAATCACGTGTTTTTACCACTATGTGATTTGATTAAAAAACAATTCTGAACAGTAAGAAATAATGTTATAAAAGACAATTATTGATACAATGGGATACAATTCCAGGGGCTGTATTTCTCCAATATTCTTTTGCCCATATTATTAATTCCAAGGTTTCTTTTTGCCACAGATCACAGGAGAAGTCATTCCTTAACATTTTGCTGCTTACTTCAAGCTTTTACATTATAGATAGATCTCCACTTACTGTTATAAGTTACAACAGCACTTATTACCATTTTTCACATGTACGACCATTGCAGCATTCTTATGGTCTTTCGACCAATATTTGACTGCTTGGCAACTGATGGATGCAGTGTCCTGATCATATTGTAAAACCCTGATGTCTGGGGTTTGCCGTGATGTGGTGGGACGGAGCACTGATGAAGGGGGGTATTGGAACCATGGCAACAAAAGCACTGGAGCATCAGTGATGTGGAGGTGTAGGGAAAATTGCAGTGGCAATGAAGGCAGCCCCTCCTCAAGAAGCCCTCCCTGGACCCAGCTGTGCTTAATAACTACCGTCCAGTCTCCAACCTTCCCTTTATGGGGAAGGTTGTTGAGAAGGTGGTGGCACTCCAACTCCAGCGGTCCTTGGAAGAAGCCGATTATCTAGGTCCCCAGCAGTCGGGTTTCAGGCCCGGTTACAGCACGGAAACTGCTTTGGTCGCGTTGATGGATGATCTCTGGCGGGCCCGGGACAGGGGTTTATCCTCTGTCCTGGTGCTCCTTGACCTCTCAGCGGCTTTCGATACCATCGACCATGGTATCCTTCTGCACCGGCTGGAGGGGTTGGAAGTGGGAGGCACTGTTCTTCAGTGGTTCTCCTCCTACCTCTCTGGCCGGTCGCAGTCGGTGTTAGTGGGGGGACAGAGGTCGACTCCTAGGTCTCTCCCTTGTGGGGTGCCTCAGGGGTCGGTGCTCTCCCCCCTGCTATTTAACATCTACATGAAACCGCTGGGCGAGATCATCCAAGGACATGGGGTGAGGTATCATCAATATGCGGATGATACCCAGCTTTACATCTCCACCCCATGCCCAGTCAACGAAGCGGTGGAAGTGATGTGCCGGTGCCTGGAGGCTGTTGGGGCCTGGATGGGTGTCAACAGACTCAAGCTCAACCCGGATAAGACGGAGTGGCTGTGGGTTTTGCCTCCCAAGGACAACTCCATCTGTCCGTCCATTACCCTGGGGGGGGGGAATTATTGACCACCTCAGAGAGGGTCCGCAACTTGGGCGTCCTCCTCGATCCACAGCTCACATTAGAACAACATCTCTCAGCTGTGGCGAGGGGGGCGTTTGCCCAGGTTCGCCTGGTGCACCAGTTGCGGCCCTATCTGGACCGGGACTCATTGCTCACAGTCACTCATGCCCTCATCACCTCGAGGTTCGACTACTGTAATGCTCTCTACATGGGGCTACCTTTGAAAAGTGTTCGGAAACTTCAGATCGTGCAAAATGCAGCTGCGAGAGCAGTCATGGGCTTACCTAGGTATGCCCATGTTTCTCCATCACTCCGCAGTCTGCATTGGCTGCCGATCAGTTTCCGGTCACAATTCAAAATGTTGGTTATGACCTTTAAAGCCCTTCATGGCACTGGACCAGAATATCTCCGAGACCGCCTCCTGCCGCACGAATCCCAGCGAACAATTAGGTCCCACAGAGTGGGCCTTCTCCGGGTCCCGTCAACTAAGCAATGTCGGTTGGCGGGCCCCAGGGGAAGAGCCTTCTCTGTGGCGGCACCGGCCCTCTGGAACCAACTCCCCCCGGAGATTAGAACTGTCCCTACTCTTCCTGCCTTCCGTAAACTTCTTAAAACCCACCTTTGCCGTCAGGCATGGGGGAATTGAAACATCTCCCCCTGGGCACGTTTAATTTATATATGTTTAAATTGTTTGATTACTTATGATTTGTTTCTACATGTTGTGAGCCGCCCCGAATCTTCGGAGAGGGGCGGCATACAAATCCAAGTAATAAATAAATAAATAAAATAAAATGGGGCTCAGCTGCGAAGTGGGGAGGCATGGTGATGTGAGAAAAAAACACTGGCAGGTTCAGAAGCTCCAAGCAACAACAAGCTGTTCTGGCCTGACAATCACCTGTTCCGGGTCAAGGAATGGCTGGGCGGCGCCCCATCATCCAGGGTAATGCATGACTGATGACAGGGTGAGGCCAGCCAGGGGGGGAAAGGTGTGGCTCACCTAAATATGAACCTAAATAGTGGGATGCTGGGAGACTAAGCAAGACGGTTGTTAAATGTCTTTTAAGCTCCAAGCACTGACTTTCTCTCAATGGTCTGAGCTCCCGGACCTAAACCAGTATGAAAATGCCACACGCTTTTAGGCTAACTGGCTTTATTCAGCTGGGCTCTGGTACACATTGAGTCATCTTTTGTGATCCTCTGATAAGCAAATGCAATGTGGAAGACAGATTCACTTAACAACCATGTTACTAACTTCATAATCAGAGCAATTCACTTTACAACCATGGAAAGAAGCCATAAAATAAGATAAAAGACATTTAACAACTGTCTTGCTTAGAAATGGAAGTGTTGGACTTAATTGTGGTTACAAGTTGCAGACTACCTGTAAGCAGTTTAGCAGATTTGGAAAGCAAAGTCAACTAATATATGTAAAAACAAAGAAAGAGTTGGTTATTGAAATGGATGTCCATGTGCCGCCTCTATGTTGGTTGAGGTGGGCAAGATTCCTTTGGGTACCATTTGTTGGGAGTCAAGGGAAAGGGAGGGGTTTGTCTTCTCTTTCTGCTCAAGATCTCCATGTATAATTGGTGGGCCACTGTGTGACACAGAATGCTGGACTCGATGGGCTTTGGCCCAATTCAGCATGGCTGTTCTTATGTTCTTAAAAGAAGAAAATTAGAGAATTGTTTTAAGACAGTGTACCTTTTATCCAGTTTGCTGTCAATGAGATCTTGGGTTTGGTTGGCTGAAGTTCGAGCAGAGAACATCAGAAAATGGCTGATATATTCTAGTGGCAGGTTTTTCAGAAGCTTGTCTGCTATAGTGAGAGTTTTTCCAGTTCCTGTGGGACCAATACAAAGAACCTATATAGGGAAGGAAAGTTGTAATTATGTATTTGTGAGTACACTTGCCAAATATACATTTTTTCCACATGATACTTAATTATAACTTTTTTGCCAGTAAAAGTCAAATAAAACCTGGAAAGATTAAATACTTTTTAGATTACAGTGCCAATCACAAATGCAAGAATAATGCAGTAACTGTAGTCATGTTTCTGGCTACTTGATAAAAGTGCTCCCAATAGTCTAATTGTGCTACAGAATGCTTGCATTGGTATAATACTAGATTGTATCTATTTGAAAATCATGACACATACATACCGGTTTGTTATTAGTCAGTAACATTTCTAGGAGGAACGCCATTTGGACAGTGTTCATTGTAGGTACAATAATATCACAATAGCTGCTGTCAGGCACCATTTTAAACTCTGTAGAAGAAGTCATCCAATTCTCCCAGCATACCTAAGAGAGATGGAGGCATTGGTGAAAAAGAGAGATATAGAAATGGACTTGTAAGTTATTACCCTTCTAGCTACCGTGGTATGAATACTTAAAATTCTATTGTGCTATTGGAAAATAATAATAATAATAATTAATAATAATTTATTAGATTTGTATGTTGCCTCTCTCCGGAGACTCAGAGCGGTGAAAAGTGATTGGCCCTCATCAAATTAATATTAGTCACATTAAGTCCAATTGGAAGTGGGCTGTGTTGATTCTTCCCTAAATACTGCTTCATCCAAACTGAGGATTTCTTTTCAAAGATAATTTGGATTTGGGGAGGCGGGGAAATAAAATTTAAATCGCACATGGAAATGGGAATGTATGTATGAGTGACTTTACGCTAAAAACCATCCTACTTTCAGTATACTTTGAAAATGAAATCACGACAAGATATATTTTGAAGAGAAATGCCATCTGGAGCACTGTTTTTGATGCCATTAGGACCCATTAGTGCCATCTCCACAGCTCAATCAAAGAGGCAGGAAGAGATGCTCCTAACATAGTAAGCTTTTGAGGTTCCACCTCCACTTCCCCTGAAACAAGCAAACAATCAACAACAAAATCATTATATCCTTCTCATGAACTATCAGAATTACTCCTTCAATTTTATACCCACACATAAGAATGCAGGTGCACAGATACCACCTGGTATCTATCAACACTGCCTCCTACACTGGTGAAATCTTATAAGGTATGTAATTAAACCAAACAAAAGGAAAAGGAAGGAATTAGGAAGATATGCACATTGACTGAAATATATTCTTAGCAGTAATGAATGGAGACTAGTTCTTAATAGCTATTTTATAATTAGCAAGCCATGGCTTGCAGACTGCCTCCAGCTAACAGCCTGTCCCTCTCCATCTCCCTCTCCCTCTTTGTTTTTTCAGCCCCTAGAAAAGATTATAGTGCTAAAACTATGTAGTCAACTGCTGAATAATGGTAGTGTGATTTCTAGTTAATTTCTTTCCCTCACTTTCCTCTTTATTTTTGCAAAACAAAAATAGAAATTAGAAAGAATAACAATACAAGATGAAAACAGCACTTAATGCTGTGTAAGTGTCTTAATGCTCTTAAAATTCTCTTTCATTGTTATTTTTAAATTCGTTGATGCTATATATACTTTTTTCACTGAATATACTGTAAATTAAACTGGAAAACTCTATTCTCTGAATGCTACACTACTGATGACCTCTATAACACATTCCTACTCGAAATGAAAATTATTATCAGACTTCATGTACCTCTAACATGTACCATAAACAAAAAAAATAACCTCCCCATCTCAATAAGAAAATTACAAACAAGAAAAAAATCTCTCTGGAGGAAAAACAAAAAAGGACAAGTTTCCAACTTCAAAAGCCGATATAAAAGCATTTGCAATCAAATAAAAGCAGAATCCCTTAACTACTACAGCAAACAAGAGGAAAACCTCCTACGCACCAAATCTAATAGAGCTTTCTACAACTTTGTCAACAATAAACTCAAAGACTCTAGACCAATCCCACCTCTCAAAGGACCCAACAACAAAGAATACCATGATGATTCATCCAAAGCCAACCTCTTCAACTCTTTCTTTGGCTCTGTCTTTGTTAACAGCAATGGCTCATCCCCTAATTTCATCAATCGCACCTCAAACTCCCTCAACGACTTAACCCAAGTAGACTTCACTAAAGACCAAGTTGAAAAAGCATTACGTGATATACTCTATTCCTATATATGTGTATGTATGTATATATATATATGTGTGTGTGTGTGTGTGTGTATGTGTATATGTATGTATATATATATATATATATATATATATATATATATATGTATATGTATATATTCTGTTACTATATTCTATATATTCTATATATTCTATTCCTATATCTTCTTTTCTATTCTTTCTTAGATATATTTTACTATGAGTATCTCCTCTATAACCTTCATCATGTATTTTACTATGTGTATATTGATATATACTCACTAAAACCCTCATTGTGTATTGGACAAAATAAATAAATAAATAAATAAATAAATATATTTTCAAAAAAATATATGCAGAAAAATATATACAGAAAAAACATCCCCCCCCCCCCGGGTCTGCTGACACAGGAAGGAGAACTTGTAGTTTAGAGGTTAAAGCAACTGCCTGACAAGCTAACATGCCAAGTTTGAATCCCAGAAGAAGGGTATAGCTAACTGATGAGAGTTAAATAGCTTGAAATAGATCTATGCTAGACTCTCTTAATCCCAATGGTTTCCATCTTGATAGCATTCTAGAAGGAAGACCTTAAAAACCCGCCTTTTCTCCCAGGTTTGGCTAGGGTGATTGGAGAATCTTGTTAGGTACAGGGTGTTGTGTTTGGGCCTGGGCCAGCTGTTGCTCCCACAGATGGGAGAGACGCGGCACAAAGTGAATGTGAAAGCCTGGCTGACAGCCAAGAAGATGTGGCAGACAGCCAGGAAGATGTGGCAGACAGCCAGGAAGATGTGGCAGACAGCCAGGAAGATGAGGCAGACAGCCAGGAGGACGAGGCCACTGGGACGCAGGATTCAGCAGACAGTCTTTCCTCCCTGGGTTCTTCTGCAGATCAATATACAGTGATACCTCGTCTTACAAATGCCTCGTCATACAAACTTTTCGAGATACAAACCCGAGGTTTAAATTTTTTTTGCCTCTTCTTACAAACTATTTTCACCTTGCAAACCCACTGCCGCCGCTGGGATAGTCCACCTCTGGACTTCCGTTGCCAGCAAAACACCCGTTTTTGTGCTGCTGGGATTCCCCTGAGGCTCCCCTCCATGGGAAACCCCACCTCTGGACTTCCGTTGCCAGTGAAGTGCTCATTTTTGCGATGCTGAGATTCCCCTGCTGGGATTCCCCTGCAGCATCGCAAAAACACAGAAGTCCGGAGGTGGGGTTTCCTGTGGAGGGGAGCCTCAGGGGAATCCCAGCAGCACAAAAATGGGCGCTTTGGCTGGCAAAAGGGGTGAATTTTGGGTTTGCACGCATTAATCGCTTTTCCATTGATTCCTATGGGAAACACTGTTTCGTCTTACAAACTTTTCACCTTAAGAACCTCATCCCGGAACCAATTAAGTTTGTAAGACAAGGTATCACTGTATTGATCTAAGTAGCCGAAGAGCTATGCAAAGAAAGGATCGCTTTAAGGAGTATTACAAATCATTATAGGAGCACCTAGGCTG
Source organism: Erythrolamprus reginae (assembly GCF_031021105.1). Taxonomy (NCBI): domain Eukaryota; kingdom Metazoa; phylum Chordata; class Lepidosauria; order Squamata; family Dipsadidae; genus Erythrolamprus; species Erythrolamprus reginae. The sequence goes on along the minus strand of NC_091951.1, from coordinate 91,881,656 downwards.
GGTGTGGTTCTTATACTTAGGGCTGGGTGTGGTTCCCTTAATGAGGGCTAAAGGGATAAAAGGGAAGAAAGGCCAAGGCAAACTGTGGCTGTTTATCTGTGTTGTTTTGTGGTTCCTGCTTTGACGTTTCTGTGCCGTTGGAGTTTTCAACCCAGCTTTTTCAGACAAGTGGGAGGTGAAAACTCTGGGACTTGCTGTTTGCTTCAAAGATTCAAAAGGACTCCTGAAACGTCTTTGCTCATTCCAGGTTGTCTTTGTTTGTTTTTCCCTGTTTTTTGTATGCGGCTGAAGTAAGCCTTGCATGCGGCTGAAGTAAGCCTTGCATTGTTTTCGGACATTAAGAACTGTTTTTTGAGTAAGCCATTTTTGTTTATCTAATACAAGTTTGCTGATTAGCAGAGCACGTGTGTGTTTGATTTCTTTTCCTTGGACTATTACGCATTGCCGAGCCAGTCAGGCAGAACACAGGGTAGATCATGTGGACTGGATCTGTCATAAGTTTATTGCTATGCTTTTATCTGGATTGAATATTCATTGTTCTGTTTTTATTCTGTAAATGACCACAAGTCAATTGGAATCTGATGATGTCTAAATCAAACAATCAAATACATGCACAAACAAATAAAATATTTGACAAACACCCCCCTTTTTCCTATTCTTCAGGAAATTAATGAAAACCTGGTTATTTTGCCAAACCACTGGAACTGGTTGGCGAGAACTATTCTTTCTAAGGATGAACTGATTTTATTTGTCTAAATATGTCCCATTTTTAAAATCACAAATACTGTACATATTGGGAAATAGTACATTGGTCAGATTAGAGCAGCCTACAAGTCTGGAAAGGAAGGAAGGCTGTGGGGCTTGACAATACTGCAGACAGGGAACTGCAGACTTAACAGATGCAAACATTTAACACATTGCTGAAAAGGTGTTAGGACATCTTTACATTCTCACGGTATATTGTAAATTATAGTATTATTTATGGCCTTTTACAGTTATTTGTCCGAGTGATTTATAGTATTTAGATTATGCATTGTAGAATTAATTGTAATTTTATAGCATACTTTTCTGTTTCAATTTCTTTGTTCTGTAATTTTATCCTAATAATTTCATCTTTATCTCATTTTATTCTATCAAGAATTTAATTTAATTCCTACGTTAGTGTAATTATTACTTCTATACTGGTCTTGACTCTGTCCCTCAAATAGAGGGAGAGAAATGTGCATGTTGAAACAACACAGTAGCTCCAGGATGCTGTACCGTATTTCATGCACTTGAAGTCAAGAGTGCCGAGGCGCTCACGGATTGAAAGGATTAGCCAGTGACATCACTGTTGCCCTGGGGATGCCCAGTTGGGACTCCTTTCATGTCTCTGGCAGGAGCCAGAAGGACAAGAGCTCAAACCCGTGCCATGGCATCTCTCAGGTCTTGAATATGGGCTTGCTAATCTATTGTCCAGAAGAACCGTTGTACATACCTGAACGGTCTTCTCGATGCACTGGAAGGAGAGTCCAACATGGGTAATTCACCAATCTTATTGGTAGAGACTGAGTTAATTTAAATATTTAAATATGAGGTAGTCACCGCCCCTCAGCAGCCCCCAATACCTCAGTTTTAAAAACGAAACCATTTTAAGGATAACCTGTTTATTGAACAATAACCATATAACCTCATAACTGTGTAACTTGAATCCCCAACTCCAGCGACCTGGCGAAACAACCATGCCGGGTGGGTTTGGACTCTCCTTCCAGTGCATCGAGAAGACCGTTCAGGTATGTACAACGGTTCTTCTCCACTGCATCTGGAAGGAGAGTCCAACATGGGATATGCCAAAGATTACTGCCCATGGGAGGGAAAAGGCTGAGCTACGGTCGCAGGAGTTGAACACACTTGCTGCAAAACCCGTCTCCCAAACGAAGCTTCCGCCGAAGCCGCTGAGTCCAGTTTGTAATGGCGTATAAAGGTGGTAGGAGACGCCCACGTAGCCGCCCTGCAAATGTCCTCTATGGACGCCTGAGTCCTCCAAGCCACTGAAGTGGCTGCACTTCTAGTGGAATGCGCTGTTACCCCGGTTGGTGGTACTTGAGACCGGGCTTTGTAAGCCTCCTCAATACAGTCTTTCAGCCAGCGACTGATGGATCTAGCTGACACTGCCAGACCCATTGATCGCTGACCAAAGGACACAAACAGTCGCTCAGATTTCCTGAAATGTCCAGTCCGTCTGATGTAGATTTTCAAGGCCCTCCGAACATCTACCTTGTGCCATCTCAGCTCGAGAGGGTGCTGTCCATGTGTGCAAAAGTCCGGCAACACTAACTCTTGAGCCCTATGAAACCCAGAGTTGACCTTGGGGATAAATGTAGGGTCTAACCTCAAAACTACCCGATCAGGGTGGAATACACATAAATCTGCACGCGTAGACAGGGCCGACAGCTCCGACACTCTGCGTGCCGACGTAATTGCCACTAAAAAGGCAGTCTTTAAGGAGAGCAATCGTACTGGAATAGTTCTCATCGGCTCGAAAGGAGGAGCCGTCAACGCCTTGAGTACCAGGGAAAGGTCCCACGTCGGGAATCTATGTACTGGAGGCGCATGAGTGTTAATCGCGCCCTTAATAAAATCCCTAATCCAAGGATCTTGTGCGAGGGAGCGAGCATGGGGTACCCGGATGATGGTTGCCAGAGCAGCTAAATGCCTTTTCAAGGTATTCGGGGCTAACCCTTTCTCTATACCTGACTGTAGGAATCGTAAGATTGACACAACCGAAGCCTCCCCCGGATTAAGGTGGTGATCCAAACAAAAGTTACAGAAGGCCGCCCAAGTGGCCTGGTAGAGTCTTACCGTTGAAGGGCGACGTGCTGCCTGAATGGTGGATATAACCTCGTCTGGCAAGGCTTGCTGTCTCAGACCCGCCCTTTCAAGTGCCAGGCGGTCAGTTTGAACCACTGAGGGTCCGGATGGCAAACTGACCCCTGAAGCAACACTACCTCGGAGTCCGGAATCCTCCACGGGGGAGACACCGACAGGGCTACTAGGTCTGCAAACCAAGGCCGTCTCGGCCAATATGGAGCCACTAAGATCATTTCCACCCCCTCCCGAATTGTCTTGTCTAATATTCTTTGAATAAGACACGTGGGGGGAAAGGCATACAGTAACCCCTGGGGCCATGGTGACCATAGGGCGTTGACCCCTTCCGCCCCTGGCGTCGGAAACCGGGAGAAAAACCTCTGTAATTGGGTGTTTGCTGGGGTGGCGAACAGGTCCACCCGTGGAAGACCAAATCGTAGCACTATCTGCTTGAAGAGTGCAGGGTCCAGCTGCCACTCCGAAGGATCCAGAGTGGACCTGCTCAGCCAGTCCGCCTGCACATTGCTTGTCCCGGCAATATGCTCCACCGTCAGAGAGGCCAGATGAGATTCGGCCCAATCGAAGAGGTCCGTCGCTTGAGCCATGAGGCGATGAGACCTGGTACCTCCTTGATGGTTGAGGTGGGCTTTTGTGGCCACGTTGTCCGTCAGAACCAGGACATGCCTGTCCTGAACCCAGGGAGCGAAGGCCTGAAGGGCTAAGAACACCGCTCTGAGTTCGAGAACGTTGATATTGACCTGGGTTAAGTCCTCCTGAGACCACAGGCCCTGAGCTATATGAGGCCCCATATGAGCGCCCCAGCCCGACAAGCTCGCGTCTGTTGTGATGATCACACGTTCGTGGCTGCGAAGAGGAGAACCCTGGATCAAAGCTGGGGACAACCACCATGCCAGCGACTGCTTGACTGAAGCTGGGAGTCGCACCTTCCGGTGGGAGTGACTCACCTTGTCCCTCTGGGCCGGAAGAAGAAACCATTGGAGGCCCCTCATATGATGGCGAGCCCAAGGCACAATCCCTATGGCTGAGACCATAGTCCCTAGTACCTTGGACAATGTCGCCAACGGTACTTGCCTTTGTCGACAAAGGCTGGTTACCAATCTCCGTATATTGAGGACCCTCTCTGGTGTTAGCGAGACCGTGTCCTCTGCGGTGTCTATGATGGAGCCGAGGTGTTGGATTGATGTGGTGGGATGAAGATGGCTCTTCTCCACGTTGACCGTGTACCCGTGCCGTTCCAGAGTTTCCCGTGTGAGCGCCAGATGGTGTTGCGCTTGGGCCATAGACTTGGACATAACGATTATGTCGTCCAAGTATGCCATAACTCTTATGGACTGGGCCCTTAGATGTGCTGTCAGAATGTCCATCAGCTTCGTAAAAGTACGGGGAGCCGAAGATAGGCCGAACGGCATGGCACGGTACTGGTAGTGGACCCCGTTGAGACAAAACCTGAGGTACCGACGATGAGCTGGCCAAACCGGAACATGCAGGTAAGCCTCTTTGAGGTCGATAGAAGTGAGAAAATCGTTGTGCCGAACAGAGGCCAAAATCGACTGCAGGGAGTGCATGCGAAATCTGCGATACCGAATGAAGGTATTCAGGAGCTTTAGGTTTAATATCATCCTGAACCCCCCCGAAGACTTCGGCACCAGGAACACAACGGAATAAAATCCCGTGCCCTTGGCATGTTCGGGCACCTTCTCTATTGCTTGTATGTTGAGAAGGTGCGTTATCTCCAGTTGAAGATGACGCCTCTTGAGTGGGTCTCGCGTCAGCGGACAGGTGACAAACCGGTTTGGCGGGGGCTGCAAGAACTCCAGGCGCAGTCCTCTTGATATTGTGGCCCTTGCCCATTTGTCGGTGGAGGTAATCCTCCAGGAGGCACTGAAGCGTTGAAGTTTGCCTCCTATGGGCTGTAAGGGAGCCAAGTCATTTTGTGCGCCTGAAGCCACGTTGGTTCCCTCTAAAAGGACGCCTTGACTGCTGGTATCCTCTCGGCCTATCCTGAAAGGCCGCTCGGTCCCCTCTAAAGGTGGGTTGGCCATACTGATTTTGGGGGTATGACCTATTAGTCTGACTAGCCGAGGAAGAGGAATCCCAACGAAAGGGCTGACGGCGAGCGTAAGGATTGGGTCTACGCTCCTGGCGCTGGTATGCTCTGGGGAGGGTCTTACGTTTGTCCTTATCCTCAATGAGGACAGGGTCCAAGGCCTCCCCAAAGAGCTTCTCCCCTTGGTATGGAGAAGATGCCAGGTTCCACTTGGACTTTAGGTCCGCTGGCCAGCTCCTCAGCCAAAGAAGGCGTCTGGATGCAAGTGACGCCGCCATTCCTCTGGCCGAAAACTTTGCGGCATGGAGAGTTGCATCCGCTGAAAACTGCGCAGCTGCCAATAATTTACTGAGGTCCTGCCGTAAGCGACCTTCGTCTGGAGATAGGCGGGCTTGCACCTCCTGCAACCACATTATGGAGGCCCTATTGAAAAATGAAGCTGAGGTCGCCGCCCTAAATGCCCAGCTTGCCATTTGATGGGATTTTCTGAGTAAAATTTCCGCCTTTCTATCCTCTGGTTTCAAGCTGTCGCCCGTTTCAGATGGTACCAAGGCCTTAGATATCAAAGTCATTACCGGCTGGTCTATGGGCAGAAATTCTAGCAGCTTTTCCATGTCATCATCTAAAGTATAAAACTTCCTTTCGATGACCGAAGGGCCTTGAGCTGCTGCAGGCTGCTGCCATGGGCGCTTGATGCTTTGCCTGAATATGTCCGAGGATGGCACATGATCAGTCTCGGGTTGGGGCTCCTTGAATAATACTGCCGAAGGCTTAGGGTCATCTGAGGCCTCAGTAGCCTTGGTTGGACCCGGTAAATCTGCCACCTGCTTAGCTTTATGCAGCAGAATCTTGAAAAGGGGAGCCTTAAAGAGTCCAACTGTCACCGGAGGATCAGGAGTTGTCTCATCATCCGAAAAGTCGAATTCTCTTTCTGCCTCCTCTAGGGGTGACGGCTCCTCCATCCAGGACCCCATACCCGAGGGGGGCGGTGCAGCCCATAGGTTCCTGGGCTGTGCTGGCTGGGGGTGTTGGATATTCTGTTGCACCCCAGCTGCCATCCCTTGTGAGTAAACATCAGAAATGAGTCCCTGTAAGGCAGGGGACATCTGCTGCCAGGTATCTGGTTGCACACGCAGCCCAGCCGCAGTGGGCGTAAAGGTGGCAGAAGGGGCACTCTTCAATGAGTGGCTGGCAGACCCTGGCCTTGGTAGCTGAAGGCCAGATGGAGGAGCAGCCTGAGGCATAAATGGGTGCTGCCTCTCTGGAGACCAATCTCTCTCTGATAATGTCTCTGAGGGTCTCAAAACAGATAAGGCTGGTGGATCCCTGGCCTGCAATAAGGGAGAGACGGTTCTTGGAGCTAAGAGGGCTGCCTCCAGTTTCTGCTCCAACGCTTTAATGCGCCTCTCTGCCTCCTTGATTGAAGAAGAGGCTGTGGCCTTAGATTTTTCTTTGGACTTCCCCTTGCCTTTATCCTGAGGCAATACAATGGGGGAAGATGCTTTCTCTAAGGTTTTATCCTCCATTACTCACGGTTAACAGTTGTTCTATTATTAACAGAAGCTGCAGCACGCTGACAGATAGAGCTGTCACTGAGCAAATGCACTCAAAATGGCGTTTTGGCACTTCAGAGCCTACGCCTGAGTTTGACAGGTTGGTCGCGCCCATTGATTGGGCGGAGAGCAACCTTATACCCGCCTAAACAGGGCGGGCGCGGGCATCCGTTGATTCAAAATGGCGTTCCCGCTCTTTTTTGCCGCCCTCGCCAACACAGGGAGCTTCCAGCAATTTATGCCCCCCCCCACACCATTCGCTTTTTCGAGCCAGCCGATCCAAGCGGCTTCCCCGGCTCTGCAAACGGCTTTTCGGCTTCGGCGGCAAAGGCGGCGGCGGCGGCGTCAATCAAAGGCCGCCGAACAGCTGAGAGGCGCTGGCCCGGCGCCAATTCAAGCCGCCTTCATTCTCCGCGGCAATCCTGCAGTTCTACATCGAAATTCTGCAGTCCAAGCTTCCCAGTGAGGGGGGCGGACCCCCTCACCTTCAGCTGACAGCCGGGTATGACCACTGAGGTCGGGGACCCTAGGCTGAGGTGCTCCTCGTTAGGCATGGTACCCACGGAGGGAAGGGAAGCTCGAGGAGATTAACGGTGGGGGTGATTCTGCCCGCGGAGGGCAGAGACCCCTTAATTCCCTTTCAAGAGTCACTGCACCTGCAATTAGAAAGGGGAGAAAAAACAGAAATTAAATAATTAATTATTAATATTATTATTATTATTTTTATTATTATTATTATTATTATTATTATTATTATTATTAATGCTTCCTCAGAGAAGCAAACTCAACAGTCTCTACACTAAGACTGAGTTTTTAAAACTGAGGTATTGGGGGCTGCTGAGGGGCGGTGACTACCTCATATTTAAATATTTAAATTAACTCAGTCTCTACCAATAAGATTGGTGAATTACCCATGTTGGACTCTCCTTCCAGATGCAGTGGAGAATTTCAAGCACTCAAACCACTGTATTCCTATACCATATTTCCTAAGCAGGAAAGAATAAAGAAGCCTCATATTAAGGGAGCAGGCCTGGAGCAAGATTACCAACCTGAAGAATTTTGTTGGTTTATCCAAGCAGATCATCAGCAACTTTGTCAGTGTTTTATTTTCCAGAAGCTTGAAAATAAGGCATTTTCTTCTCTATTTTAGAAGCTTAAATAATAGAAAGTTTGGTGGCAAATGTGAATAGAATGTTGCTGCTAGAACTTTAACTTTCCCTTGTTTAGCCTCTGTTGTTGTCCTTTATTTTACTTTACTAAAATTTAGGATTGGTTATTTGAAATACTACATAGCTTTGCTATACTAATTATTGCTTCTACTGATAGGTATAACTCATTCATTATAGTGATGAACTTGTTTTCAAATGCATTTCCAGTAACAATTTGACTAATACTCTGTCAAAAACTTTAAAAATCTGATAGAGAAATACAGTGACATTTTAGTTATTTTAAATGTAATGAAATCCATTCTACTTTTAAAAAATAGAAGTAGACTATTTTTGAGCAATGTGATTTAGCCCATGATTTATTACTGAGGTTTGGTTGGGGGAGCCAAATTCTGAAGTCTCATTTTCTCAAGAGTGAAAACAATTGTTGCGCCTTTCAAAATGTACAATCTTTTAAAACTTTACTAATTATACAGCATTTGCCTGACAAGCTACAATTAATATTCTTAGATTTAAAATTCAGGGAGAAAGTAATCAAGAAATAAGTTACCAATGGTTATTTAGAAAATTCATATCAATGCTGATTCTTAAAAGGGCTTTCAGTACTGGGAAAAATAGCATATTACCCTGAAATGTTCTTTCTGTACAAATATTCAAACTAGATATTTGTAGTTCATTATTGTACCACTTTCCATAACCGTTTAAAACAACAATATGCATACACAATATTTCTGCTGGTTTAGTTAATGGAAATATATGCATTATGCAATTTTATCTACTGATATCGCAAAGTTAAATGTTCTGATTGTATGGTCAAAATGGTAGGGTGAGAAAATTATTTTTGGACTCCAGCAGATAAAGTGCTCTGTGAAGCTGTGAACGCACTCAATTGATTTTTTTTTGAGTGATTTGAATCATGGCCGCAGTGTTAAAAATTCCATACTCTTGATTTGAGAGTGATGATTGAACCTCTGAAGAATTAATCTCAAAAAGTATAATATGATTATAAATGAAGTTGGAGCAATAATTTATACATGCCTGGATAGGGCAGATTATTTGCTCTTTAGGCACTAGAATCTATAAATGACTTAGAAAAATACTGTATATATGTAATATATTCAATCAAGTAACTATCATATCATCATGTATGATAGCTTGAGTAAAGAACAAACATTGCTGTGTAAGCTTTTGTTGTAATACAAGAAAAATATTCATATTTTACTCACAATATTAATGTGAACAAATTATTTTTTGGGTAGATCATGGATATAAATCACATATATTTTAAAAATATTATATTAAATGAACTAGTTTAAAAAAAGGGAAAAGGAGGATCCAGAAAACCACAGGCCAATCAGAATAATGTTGATTCTAGAGCAGAAAATGCAAAAAACTGGGAAAATCCTGAAAACTGAGAAAATCTTGAAAACAGTGAAGCAATTGACAGAAGTAACCATAGATTTGTTCAGAACAGATCTTGCCAAACTAATCTTATGCCATTGTTTAATAAATTAATCTTCTTAATAGATGTTCAGATTGCTAAATATAATATAATATACTTTGATGAAGAGAGCTGCAGCTTACTACTTTCAATAAAATTTGTTAGAGAGAAAAGGTGCTACCAGACTTTTGAGTTTTGGCTACCATAGACTAACACCGCTCTCTTGCCACATGACTTTGTTTGTTTGGGCCTTCTGTACAAGACATCTGTATCCTGAGCCTATCCTCTGGGGCAGAGGTAGGCAAAGTTGGCTCTTCTATGACATGTGGACTTCAACTCCCAGAATTCCTGAGCTAGCATGATTGGTTATATTCCCTCATCTAGGTCATTGATGAATATGTTAAAGAGTACTGGGCCTAGGACTGATCCTCATAGTACCCCGCTGGTTACTTCTTTCCATGTTGACATAGACACACTTTTCTTTATTTTGCAGAGTAGTAGATTGTGGTCCACCTTGTCAAATGTTTTGCTAAAGTCTAGGTATAGTAAGTCTACTGCGTTTCTCTGGTCAATTGATTTGGTCACAGTTTGAAGAATGAGATGAGGTTGATTTGGCATTATTTGTTCCTGATGAACCCGTGTTGGCTGGTGGTTATTACATTGTTTGTCTCAAGATCTGTTTCTTGATTATTTTTTCTAGTTTCTTGATTATATTTTCTATTTTCTTGTCTCCCAGAGATCTAACCCCCTCCCCTAGAGATCTATACCCACTGTTCTGCAGTCTCCCCGTGAAGACTCCGTGGACTGCACTGGTTGCCGATTGGTTTCTGGACACAATTCAAAGTGTTGGTGATGACCTACAAAGCCTTACATGGCATTGGACCAGATTACTTACAGATCACCTTCTGCCGCATGAATCCCAGTGGCTGGTTAGGTCCCACAGAGTTGGCATTCTCCAGGTCCTGTCAACCAGACAATGTAATTTGGAGGGGCCTAAGGGAAGAGCCTTCTCTGTGGGGGGCCCGGCCCTCTGGAATCAGCTCCTCCAGAGATTTGCACTGCCCCCATCTTCCTTGCCTTCTGCAAGAGTCTAAAGACTCATTTATGTCACCAGGACTGGCACAATTAGATCTAGACCCCCTGACTACTAAACATGATGTATGGTTGTGATTGAATTGGTTGATTGATTTTAATATATTGGGGTTTTAGCTTGTAGTTTTTAACTAATTTAACTAATTAGATTTGTTTGTACGCGCTGTTTTATATTGTATCTTGTGAGCCGCCCCGAGTCTTCGGAGAAGGGCGGCATACAAATCAAATAAATAAATAAGAAAGAAAGAAAGAAAGAAAGAAAGAAAGAAAGAAAGAAAGAAAGAGCCACTGTATGGGAAATGTATGGGTAGTCTCAAGTTCTATCATTATCCAGAGAGGCATTACAGAGAACTGATCTACTTGCTACAGTCTTAAATAAAGAATATGCATAATCTGTCACTTACTTATTATAATCATGACTGGCTATTCTGTTGCTAAGAGATGCAATAATTCAGTGTAATATCACATGACTGCATTGGATTTAGTCAATAAATGTATCACTGTAGATTGCTAAGCACAATACTATGTGACTATGACCTGCAACTTCTTCATCGATTTTTCTTGTAGGAAGCAGGCTGCAAAGGTTGGAAATGGTGATTAAACATATGCAGCAGTATGCTGTAGGCACCACAAATGTACACTGTTGCAAAGTGTCCAAATTGCAGTCATGTGACCATGGGGATGCTTCAACAGCCAGAATTTCAAGGATCTTGTAAATCTACTTTATACCATTGTTATAAGTTCAAATGGTAATCGAACAAGGTAGTTGAAAATGAGAGCTACAGTTGTAGCCCTTTTACAAATTAATTTGAGAGACACAATTCATTATCACATATAGTAACCCTGTATAACTTTCAAAGTTGTAAATATAATAAAAATATTGAATAAAATTATAAAACATAATATACCACCTCTACATCTTCATCCTCCTCGTCATCTTCAATATTACTAATTCCAGCATCATCCAGTTTATAGTCATAAACCAATCCTTTTTCTGGGAATAACATTTTAATCTATGGAGTGAAAACATGATGATTAGAAATAAGTGTGGAGATAAGGTTAGAGTGATTTCATCCAATTTTGTCTCACAAAATGATTCCGAAAGAAATTACCATATCAGTGGTATCTGTCAGATAGTTGGTCTGGCAATAATGAATACACAGGTTATAGAAATATACAACATCTTTCTCCAAGTCATTTCCCTTATATGAAACAAAGATTCAAAAGAAGAGCAGCCGATGTGAGATGTCTCACCAGGAACAAACAAGAAGTAAAGGAATAAGAAAACCTAAAGACCGGGCAAGACAGAAATAGAAGCCAGAAACTTAAAAAATAGAATAAATCAGATTGAACTCTGAGGGGAAAAATGCATAGCTCTACAACAGTGACAATAGAGAGACAGAGATTAAGACAGCAAATACAGAAGTGAGCAATAAATAAATAAATCTATTGGAAGAACAGAATAGAACAATATGAGAATATATTGAAAATGAACTTTAAGGAATATAGTATAGATAAAGAAAATAGAGGGTTAAAATAGAAATAATCTTATTAAAATTCATTTCTACTTTCCAAATTCTTTTATTTGCCACTTTTTGTTTTGTAAAATAAAATTTTCCCACCCTAACCATAGAAGGAAGATACAAAAAGCCAATTAATTATTCAGGTTTCCAACACCGAATGTTTATGTCGATCTTCCCATCCTCTGGAATCAGTAGTAAGGAAAGCACCTTCTCTCCTGGGGTTCCTGAAAGCTTTAAAACCTGGTTTGTTCCTAGGCTCGAGCTTAATGTTTACTACTGTATTTGTTCAATGTTAACCTAGATTGTTTGATGTAATATTTTTATGTATTTTAATTCTTTCTTATTTCTTTACTATGAAATTTATTTGCTAGCCATCTTGTATTCAATGACTCTAGACAGCATACAACACAAAAGCATAAATTACAAAATAATAGAGCAGATAAAATCTTTAACACAAATGGCAAAGGAGGCAGACACTTGTTGGGAGGAAATAGGTTTTAATTATCAACCACCTTCAGTGGGAATCTCCCTTTCCAAGCCGTCTGGCAGAGCCAGGTCTTAAGGCTGCTATGAAAAGTCAGGAGGGTATAGAAGCCACAGCAGAGAAGGCTCTCCTCCTGGATCTTTTTAGCTGAAATTCCTTGGTTGATGGGGTCCGCAGTACACTCCTCTGCTGGCACAAGTGGGATGGGCCAGTCCTATTAGGGTGAGAAGTTCCTCAAGACGTTCCTGAAGCCTGGACCCATGCCATGCAGGACTTTAAAAGTGATAACTTACATCCTGAATCGCACTTGGAAGCAAACCGACATCCAGTGCAGTATTTTAGTTACCTTTATAAATTCTCTATTTTTATACACTGCCCAGTCCACCACAGTTGGACAGCTAATAAATTTAAACAAACATTTATAATATTGAATCTGTGTCAAACTGGTTATTAGTGGTTCAACAAAAGGACTCTGTGCAAGGTACCATTATGGATTGATGATATCCCCTTCCCCTTAACTTGCCTTCTCCTCTGACATCTTCTTTCTTAACCAATTACTGAAGGCGATTCGACTTTGGGCATCCCCAGTTGCACCAACACTCCAGATCAAAGCAAATATGAACCAGGATTCTATCAGTTCACCAATACGGGCCGTCTTCTCTGGCGGCATTTTTTTCATTCCCTGAAGAATCAATTAATGACAAAACACTTATTTCTAAAACTTCTCAAATATTTAGTATTTATGTTTGATTTATTTGACGTATTCCATTTCTATTCACTTACCTTGCAACTCAAGTATTCTTCAATACTTATTTTTTTAAGCAAACTAAAATAGACATACAATTAAAATGAACATTAAATTAATGAACAATTGTGATCATAATCTTGAGCCATTTCAATTGGATTTATGGCCGGAAGGTTACTAAAACTGCTTTGATATCTTGATGGATGAACCCATGCTAGAAAATAAATGAGAGGAAAGTATGGTCCTGCTTGTTCTCCTGAGCCTCTTGGTGACTTTTGATACCATTATCTATAGTGGATAATTGCCTTCTGCCCAAATGATTTAGATAGCAAACAGAAGTGCTGAATTAACAGTTGAGTTTGCATACCTACTGTATAAACAACAGTGATGTGTTCCTTTGACAATATATAGTCAAACGGGGGCTATTTTGCAAGGGGAAATTCTTTGTGAAGAGGCTTTAGGTACTCCCAGCACACCTTGTGTTTTCCAAAATTCATCAACAGAAAATGCCAAGGTTTTCAACATGTCTAAGAATTGAATACCTATTCTAATGAGTTGTCAGAGTAGGAAAAAGTTGGCAATATAATTTCCTCATTCAAATGAAATCCAGAAATACCTTTGATAGAAAGTTTAAAAAAACAAAGGTAAAATGCCACCCTATTTCAATGAAGGCTCATAAATGGTGAATATCCCCCCTTGCAGGTAAAAAATACAGAAAAGCTTCAAAAAAGAAATACTGGTGAGTGTGATACAGAAATGTTAGTCAGACCTTTTAAAAATTGCTGGATGACAGGAATATTGTATAATTGGAACAAGAATCACTGAAACAGACAGAAGATAAATCCATAAATAAGAAATTGCTTAAACCTTTACAATAAAAAGAAAAGGAACACTTAAACATGACATCCTCTACATCAGGGGTGTCAGATGCATCATGTGCTGGCCCCGCCCCTACCTGGTTTAGCAAAGGGAAAAAAGTCCTGATACGTCACATGATGATGCCATGACGCCATTTGTTTAACATCCCGGCTCTACATCATGAGTAAAAGTAGGAAGGATGCCATGCTAACATCCCAATTTCAGGCACAGTATTTGATGTTAGCATGTGGGGAGGACTCTGGAATGGATGTACAGGATTTGGTTTTGTTTTGTGGTAAAAATGTGGTTTTTAAACAAAAAAAACATATGAAGAAGGGTTGCAAGAATTCGGCATGGCTTGTTTGATGAGAAGAAGGACCAGGGGAGACATGAAAGCACTGTTTCAATATCTCAGGGGTTGCCACAAAAAAGAAGGAGTCAACCTATTCTCCAAAGCACCTGAGGGTAGAACAAGAAGCAATGGGTGGGAACTGAACAAGGAGAGATGCAACTTAAAATTAAGGAGAAATTTCCTGACAGTTAGAACAATTAATCGGTGCAACAATTTGCCTCCAGAAGTTGTAAATGCTCCAACACTGGAAGATTTTAAGGAGATGTTCGATAACCATCTGACTGAAATAGTGTGGGGTTTCCTGCTTAAGCGGGGGGGGGGGGGGGCTAGAAGACCTCCAAGGTCCCTTCCAACTCTGTTGTTGTTATTATTGTTATTATGAAATGAGCTTCCAAATAATTATATTTGATTTGTTTGCTATTTCTTCAATAGGTAGGTAATTATATAGATTAGACAGAAAAATAAATATATGTGGTTTTATAAGATTTCTGTACTAATGACTTTTGGGCACCCTGAAAGACAAAAGCAGTCCCAATTATCTCCAATTCAGCTGTAAGATTCAAGATTAAGATGAAGTAGACTCCTGTGATTTATCACAAAGAGATGTGGAATTCCAGATGGTGTGAATAGGAGACATCTAATCCTAGACCTCCATTTGCGGTATTTCATAGGACTCTATCCTCTCTTCCTTAGTACTTATCCAGATGAAACTGCTGAGTGAGATCATCTGCTAGCACGGAGTGATCATCATTATATAGATGATAATCAGCTATACAACCCCACTCCTTGCTGATCAGTCAAGGCCATCCAGATAATTTTGTCTAGACTCTAGAGGTTGTGGAGTTTTGCATGTGAAGTACAGTCTTCAGCTCAATCCTAATAACATTAACCATAAAATGGTCACCTAACAACAAAAACATCATCAAAAAAGCACAACAAAGAATGTTCTTTCTGTGCTAACTTAGGAAGCTCAAACTGCCCAAGGAGCTGCTAATATAGTTCTACAGAGGAATCATTGAGTCTGTCATCTACACATCTATAACTGTCTGGTTTGGTTCTGCAACCCAACAAGACCGACACAAACTTCAGAGGATAATCAGAACTGCAGAAAAAACAATTGCTGCCAATCTGCCTTCCATTGAGGACCTATATACTGCATGAGTCAAAAAGAGGGCTGTGAAAATATTTACTGACCCCTCGCATCCTGGACATAAACTGTTTCAACTCCTACCCTCAAAACGTCGCTAAAGAGCATTGCACACCAAGATAACTAGACACAAGAACAGTTTTTTCCCAAACGCCATCACTCTACTAAACAAATAATTCCCTCAACACTGTCAAACTTTTTACTAAGTCTGTACTTCTATTTCTACTAGTTTTTCTCATCATTCCTATCATCCTTTTCTTCCCACTTAGGACTGTATGACTGTAACTTGTTGCTTGTATCCTAAGATTTTTATTAATATTGTTTCTTCATTGCTTATTTGACCCCTATGACAATCATTAAGTGTTGTACCACATATTTCTTGACAAATCTATATTTTTTTTTATGTACACTGAGAGCATAGGCACGAAGACAAATTCCTTGTGTGTCCAATCACAATTGGCCAGTTAAAAATTCTATTATATTCTATTCTATTCTGTTCTGTTCCGTTCCATTCTATTCCATTCTGTTGATGTTAGGATCTCTTGGATACCAGGACCTTCCGGTGTAGTTCTGAATGTGATCTCATTCTTCCAGGCAGAAATGCTTCACAATTTGGGGGATTCCTTGGACTTCACAAATGTAATTTTCTTGGACTGTGAGGCATTCACAATTGATCAGATCTTAGTGATCTCCTGGCTAGACTTTTGATAATGTAAGTATCTTTTTTTCCTTTTTGGAGAAGTTTCTGATGGCCATCATTAGTTTTTTTTTTTAATGTAAAAACCTGTTGGTTGTTGATATAGTTTCAACAATTTAGACAACATGGATGGAATATGATAATGAAATGATGAAGAGGGAAGTAATAATCTGATCCACAGAAAGCTGATACAGTGATACCTCGTCTTACAAACGCCTCGTCATACAAACTTTTCAAGATACAAACCCGGGGTTTAAGATTTTTTTGCCTCTTCTTACAAACTATTTTCACCTTACAAACCCACCGCCGCAGCTGGGATGCCCCACCTCAAGACTTCCGTTGCCAGTGAAGCACCCGTTTTTGCGCTGTTGGGAATCCCCTGAGGCTCCCTTCCGTGAGAAACCCCACCTCTGGACTTCCGTGTTTTTGTGATGCTGCAGGGGAATCCCAGCAGCGCAAAAATGGGTGCTTCGCTGGCAACGGAAGTCCAGAAGTGGGATTTCCCATGGAGGGGAGCCTCAGGGGAATCCCAGCAGCACAAAAACAGGCGCTTCGGTTGGCAAAAGGGGTGAATTTTGGGCTTGCACGCATTATTGGCTTTTCCATTGATTCCTATCGGAAACATTGTTTCATCTTACAAACTTTTCACCTTAAGAACCTTGTCCCGGAACCAATTAAGTTTGTAAGACAAGGTATCACTGTATCAGCAATAGTTCCTAACTCCTTCTGCCACTTTCAGTTTCTAACATACTGAGGCCAAGTGAAGATACTTAGGCAGGTAAAGAAGACCAAGACCTTGGCAGAAATATTATGAAAGATCCAGAACACTTCAAGCAGGTATATCCAGCCTATATATTCTTGTCTTTCTGTGCTAAGACAGCTAGCTTTATCCCTCTGTGGAAACTGCTATAAATTTATCACAGTTGAGGAAAGCCTTGATTAGATTCTCAGTGCACAACAGAACTGGATGCTAGGAAACAGATCAAGGAGAAAGAATGATGAAACAGTTCTTTTGGAGTTCCAATTAATGTATGAAAAAACAATGTGTGTTTGTGCGCTTGTGTAATCGAAGCAATAAGAAATGTTAATGAATGGCAAAATTTAACAAAGGGAGCTATCAACATGTACACATGTTAACATTCAAACTGTGTAGCATTGTCCCTTCCCAATTTTTCTTCAATTACATGGTCAGTTGCTGTGATGAAGCCTTAGGATAAGTATGTGAGAGAAAATTGTGTTGTGAAAATGCTGAAGGAAAACTTCTATACAACTGCAAATAGGAAATGCCCGAGGGGAGACTGAGGCTTTATTAACTGAAAACAAGCTTCTTCAACACTGACCACATTTAAATTTTGTCAGTCTCTTGAGATTCTTTAACAGAAGATCTAGAATCTCCAGATGAATTAAGAAACATAACAAAGCAACAACACAGATTAATGCTTGAAAGGAATTATGCAAGATTCAGTACAATCTAAACAAGTAACTTGTGTAAAGTGTCAACAAAATAATGATCATTCCAGATAATACTAATATGTTTGTTCTTTTGACTGTGAGCCACCCAGAGTACTTAGGGAGTTTGGCGGCATACAGATAGAACTACAATAAATAAATAAATAAATAAATAAATAAATTAAATAAATAAACTAATAAACTAATAAACAAACACACACACACACACACACACACACACACACAATACATACATACAACTGTTATTATAATGCACTATAGTGCAACTATCCTTTATATCTAATTTTTCTATTCCAGTGTTTCCATTGGGAATATAAACCTCACATAATCCTACCTCAATGGGAATGAAGGGTCGAAAAAAACAGTCCAATAATTTCTCAAGGCTTTTTGTCAAGTTAGAATCTGTGGAGGCAATTATTTCTTTCACTGAATTTCGGACAAAACTGATAGATTCCTGAAATGAAGGAAGACCCAGAGTTAATTGTTTTTAGATTTATCTTGAATCTTTATATTTCCCCCCTCCTTTTATTCTAGCAGCTAATTCTTTTATAATCATTGCTTTTTTTTATATAGTACTTTTAATACTCTTCAATTCAGCTAGAGAACAGTCACCAGCAGAGACTGAGCAACCTTGCTGGGTGTAACTAACACTGACATTAACAAGAGTGAAAACATGTACAATTGAATTTTAAATCTTCTACATTAATATCTATTCTTTGCAGCTCAGGGCATTCATAGCCAGGCATCTGTGTATTGTGATGGACTGAGGATAAAAAACACATGAAAAGAAATGTTAAAACAGTCAAACCTACACTACAGTCAAAATACAAATCAATCTCTTGTTGAGGCTAATTTTACAAAAAATGAAAATATATTAGAGGTGCCAAACACTGACCTCCAATGTAACATGATTATGTTCAGGAATGGAAATAATTGCTAAGAATGGATTTCACATGACAAATATAGGTTTCAGAGCTATTTGTTTTTCTAGGTTAATGGAAGAAAAAAAATTAATCTGAATTTAGCATGACAAGGGGATAAAGATCAGAAGCATTTTTTTGTGCATCTGAGGATGTGGAGCCTTTTCAAATAACACTGTTACTGCTTTAATATTAATATCCCAAGAAACATTGCAGGGAAGTTTGAAAATTAGCATTCTCACCAACCTACAACTCACATTACAAAACAAGTGAAAAAAGAGCTAGACTCAAAAATGCCAAAGTCTGATATTAACCCTAAAGCATACATTCAGCAGTCATTATCTCAGGCCTTTCAAGGTGGGAAAATGCCATTGTTCACAGAAGCTCAGTCTGAATAACACTTTACCATTATGGTACCAATTAAAATTAATTGGAATTATGAGGAAGGTTACCTTCTGCAAAAGTTCCTGCCAACTGCCTACTCGCGGCTCTCAAGCTTCTGTAATCAGGGGTGAGAAGTTCATGACTAATGCCCCCCTCCCCGCCACTCCTGGCTAAACCTTGAACCCACTTACATGGTTTGTACTGAATCAAAATATTAGGATCGAGACCTAGCTTACCTCTAGGAATCTGTTGAAAAGTGACTCCAGCTGCTGTGAAAATGGCTTCATAACTTCTGGAATAAGTTTTAGCCAGCATTCCACAAATGGTTTTATTCCCAAGATGCTGGGCTCCAGGTAAACCATGCCACATCGAGACACAGTAGCTGGAGAGGCCACTGCTAAATCCTGGACTTCAAACATCATGGTCATTGCCTAGAAACAAGAATGCAATATAGCAGAAATTTTCCCAAGCTTTTTGTCAAGGAAGCACATCGAAATTACACAGATGGGATTATGTTTAAGAAATGGAAGGCTCCCTAAATTCATTTATCTATATAACTAAAGCATTAGGAATTAGGGGCTAATTAAAAATAGCATTGGCCAATACCATTTGGCATAAACAGTAGCGTTGAGGTCCTAACTGCCCCGAGTTTTTGGAGAAGGGCAGCATACAAATCTAATAAATAATAATAATAATAATAATAATAATAATAATAACAACAACAACAACTGACTTATTCTACAAAAATCAAATTTAACTTGCCCTTTTAACCAAGATGTTGAAATAATGCTGTTTGGAAATTAATGAAATTAACAAGATACACTGCTTTTAGTTGTATCATATATTATAAGTACGTTTTTGACCTACATATTTAGGATATTAATATTGCTACCTGTATTTTAGTTACATTGTTTTTAATTTGTTTTGCATTTTTGATACTTGGCAGTAAGTTGAGTAACAAATTCATATCAAATAAATTAATAGAAACACACACACACACACACACATGTTATTTTTTATATATTAAAAAGTTGGAATGTTTTCTCAGCATACCCGTCATGACCTTGCTTGTCAAATCATATGTCTGTATTATCTATCTCTCTATTTATCTCTGCTCACTGTGAGGGACTCTTTTTAAAAGCAAACATATGAATTAATTGGAATCTGTTTATGAATGGACATGAATGAATATTGAGGCTGTGTAATGAAACAAAAAGAGAGAGAGAAAATACCTCTGTTAGTTTAATTATTTCACCAGAACTAAGGCAGAGTTTCTTGTTGTCATCAAGCACAGTGTTCATATTTTCAATCCAAACTGCATCCACAGGGCCATCAAACATGTACCATTTCTTTTTTTTATCAGTGGCAACAGCTCCTACTCGAATGAGAGCAGGGAGGATCCCATCCGTCCTATGAAATTAGGGGGAGAAATACCCAAGCCTTTTAATAATTGCACACTCTCTTTGAATCTGGTATATTTTATAAAAGTATTATATATCTTATCAAGAGATTTGAAGATGCCAGAAGTCGAAGAGGAAGGTAGGAATTTGTGCTGGAAAAGGAAACTTCTTTTAAGGATAAAGTTCCCCATTTGCTAACTTTGTAGTATCAGGTACATAAAAATATACCTGTGGTATCAGGTTTTTAAACACAGTGATACCTCGTCTTACAAACCCCTCGTCATACAAACTTTTCGAGATACAAACATGGGGTTTAAGATTTTTTTTGCCTCTTCTTCCAAACTATTTTCACCTTACAAACCCAAGCCACCGCCACTGGGATGCCCCACCTTTGGACTTCTGTTGCCAGCGAAGTGCCCATTTTTGCACTGCTGGGATTCCCCTGAGGCTCCCCTCCATGGGAAACACCAAATCCAGACTTCCGTGTTTTTGCAATGCTGCAGGGGAATCCCAGCAGCACAAAAATGGGTGCTTCGCTTTGCAATGGGAGTCCGGAGGTGGGGTTTCGAGGACTTCCATGTTTTTGTGATGCTGCAATTTCGCTGAGGCTCCCCTCGCTGGGAAACTCCACCTCCGGACTTATGTTGCCAGCGAAGCACCCGTTTTTGCGCTGCTGGGATTCCCCTGCAGCATCACAAAAACACGGAAGTCCAGAGGTGGAGTTTTCCATGGAGGGGAGCCTCAGGGAAATCCCAGCAGCGCAAAAACAGGCGCTTCAGCTGGCAAAAGGGGTGAGTTTTAGATTTATAGATTAAATTTATTGGATTTATATGCCGCCCCTCTCCACAAACTCGGGGCGGCTTGCACGCATTAATCGCTTTTCCATTGATTCCTATGGGAAACATTGTTTCATCTTACAAACTTTTCACCTTACAAACCTCATCCAGGAGCCAATTGTGTTCGTAATACGAGGTATATAAAAACATGTATCAAACCCAAAAGGCTACTGAATTTGGGCCAGCATCTTATGTAAGTGAATTGTTATAATTATTATTCATCTCTGTTTATTTAGACAGTGAGGATATTCAAGTCTTTTTTCTAAGATTTTTTTAAAAAATAAAACCTTCTGAAGCCAGCTGGAGAGAGCAGATGGTTTCATGCCTATGAAGAAGCCTTTATGGCTGTTGTAATTTTTTTTTTTGTCATTCAGACGGATCTATATATCAGCCTTTAGGTAAAAGCTATACTATAAATTAGTTCAGACACTCAACCACAATTTGCCAAAGAGAAACTCGACTAAATATGTGCCCATATTTAAGAAGCTTCCAAGTAAAGATATAAAAGGTTTACTCAGCAGAGCTTCATGCTAAGTTACTTCCATTGCTTTTTGTATCTGCACAAGTTTACATATTTGGTAACAGAAGTATAGATTTGATACAGAAAGTAAAAGAGGAGCAGTAAAACTAATGTTCAAGCATGTAGATATTTTTATTGTCTCATTCCTGAACAGGAAGCTCTCCAGTATAAAGTATACTGCATGTACAATACATACGGTAATCCACATAATTTGTTTCACTTCATGTACCAGGAAACCACTAAGGCAGAGAGTGAAAAGATAACTTTCACTGGATCAAGCCTAAGTCTTTTGCAGCTAAATTTTTTTTAGAAATTTTCAAAAAGTTTTCTTAAGTTTCCATTAATAGAGAGTTTTAATTCCCAGAAAGGCGAAATACAAAACCCAATTAACACAGAAAAGAGAAAGATAACTTTTGTCTTTTACCATTCATGTGTTAACAAGTCAAACTCTCCATATAGCTGGCCCATAGTTATAGATTTAGGATTCAGTATGAAATAATTGACAGCTTCATAATTTCCACCACTGACTGAAGGCCGACCTTTCAAAGATGTCATCGCAGTTGCCAAAACTTTATAACACTGAAGAAAAATGTAGAATAGAATGAAGCATCATAAGCATTTCTTTCAAGACTAAGACAGTAGCCCAAACTAATCAAGGATCTTCAACAATATAAAGTAGTAATGCAGGATTTTATCCAAGGTTTTTGTACAATTAAGATTTATAAAAAGCAGACACCATCAGAAAAGACATAGAAAAAAGAAAGTGAGCCCACATTTCTGAATGCCAATGACATGCTGGCCAAGAATAGGCTGTCAAAATCTTGCTAATGCTCTGAAGGCTCAAAGTTATTCATTCTCACCTTAATGAGGGCTTTCCAAACAACAGGTAGATTCAGTTTAGCCTTTTAATACTAGCCTGCTTATTTCAAAGCTCTCCTATAGAGGCTGCTACTGTATTTGGCAAGAGAGGATTACGCAAAAGAAATTGATAAGTGCTGGAAGACATTTCTGGAGTTAGTTCCCATTCTTGTTCTATCGCAACGCTTCCTCAGCAATGCTTACCTTTGTTTTTCCAGAGCCTGTGGGCCCCACCAGCATGAGGCCGTGCCGCACCACGGTTGTTTCATACAGCTGAATACACTTGGTGATGAAACCTGGAGCAAAATAAGATTCAGACCAGAAATACCTCCTGGTGGCTTTTACTGGCTGCAGAGCTGTGAGTTCAGGCAGCAATGTCTTGGAAAGCTTGCCAGGAATTTGGGTGACCTACATAGGAAACCTCTGTGCTCACAGGATAGGACATGAGATGTCAGCAGCATGCTTACTTAATTCTTTAGTAGTTTGAGCTTAGATACCAAGACGTTTTAGGGTATGAGCTTTTTAAAAGCTTCTTGCATGTGAAATTCTCTTTCCAAGAAAATATACTTGGCAACATGCCCACCACCACCACCAGTGTTTTTATTATTTGCTCTTCTTTGAATGCACTGACATGTTAATAATTTATTATTTATATTATTAGCTGAAAGTATCTGCTCTTGGCTGAAGATTGTTATAGCAAATGCTACACAGATTCACATAAATAAACAACATCCAAGTTCCAAGTGTGCCCTATAGCTCTTACTCTTTAGTATTTTATCCAACTGTTTGAAAATATAAAGAATCTGGATCTCAAATGAAATCTGGAGACAGGGGGATTGAATTGATTTGTTTTCTTTTTTCTTTTCTTTAGATAAATGATGTTTTCCTCATGTTTCACACATTCTGCATAAGAGCCCCCCCCCCCCCCCCCTTTTGTTCAATTGTGTTCGATTGTCAAAGACTGCCTGGACAAATCTCTGCAAGTTTTTCAGAAGTGGTTTACCACTGCCTCCTTCCTAGGGCTGAGAGAGAATTTATTTATTATTTATTTATTATTTATTACTTAGATTTGTATGCCGCCCCTCTCCGAAGACTCGGGGCGGCTCACAACACGTAGAAACAAATCATAAATAATCTAACAATTTAAAATATTAAAGATTTTAAAAAGACCCCATATACTAACAGACATACACACAAGCATACCATATATAAATTAAACATGCCCAGGGGAAGATGTTTCAGTTCCCCCATGCCTGACGGCAAAGGTGGGTTTTAAGGAGTTTACGGAAGGCAGGAAGAGTAGGGGCAGTTCTAATCTCCGGGGGGAGTTGGTTCCAGAGGGCCGGTGCCGCCACAGAGAAGGCTCTTCCCCTGGGGCCCGCCAACCGACATTGTTTAGTTGACGGGACCCGGAGAAGGCCCAAGAATGACTGGCCCAGGGTCACTCAGCTGGCTTTGTGCCAAAGGCAGGACTAGAATTCATTCTCCCAGTTTCTAACCTGATGCCTTAACCACTACACTAACCTGATGCCTTAACCACTACACTAACCTGGCTCTCAGTTGATCTTACTGTACCTTGACCAATTTTCTACCAAAAGATTTAGGAGGCTCAGAGATGCAGAATAGAATACTAATTTATCATAGATAAACAATTTTAATTTACAATCTTTTTTAGAGTAGTAAGATAAACTTTTCCATTGAAATCAAGGCAAAATATTTTACATAGATTGCTCATGGGAGCATTCTCAATATTATTCTCACAAATTGATGTATGAACTGGTGCAGGAAAACATAGGGGCAGGAATTATAGACTTGTGGGATGACAAATTACCCAAACCTCCTGCGACTGCAATGCTGTTATGTAGCAAGAATGGCAATATTTTTAAATGTGAGAGTAATACAGCGTATGGTGGAAAAAAATAGATAGCATATGTTTTGCATACCATCAACATCTTTCAAATTGTCTTTTAGGCAGGATTTGTGAATTGCTTCCTCCAAAATGCCATAGTCAATAGTTTCTTCTTTGATCATGGGAAATAGATCAGAAATTATACCATTGAACAGCTTGAGATCGTCTTGCAGGAATTTAGGAACATTGACATCTTTGATAGCCCTTAAGCAAATCATTTCCTAAAAACCATTAAAACAAAATATTAGGAAATTATGTTGCTACCAGGCATGATCAGCTTTGCCCTCAATGGTTAAATATTGATGATACGAACATTATTTTACAAAACTGTTTCCCCCCCCAGTTTGGATGGTAAGCAGATGCAGTAAGAACGGAGCTCTTCTATCTTATATCTAGTTAGAATATCATATATGGATGAAAATTACTATATGTATAGAAAGGAAATGAATATTTTGAGATAATTTTAATGTATTATCTCATCAATGAAAATTATAAGAAATACATTTTACAAGAGACAGATGCAATGAAATAATTTGTGCCAAATGCACATTGCTATAATATGACACAGACTTGAACAGATAGAATAGAAGAAAAAACAATTGCTACCAACCTGTCTTCCGCTGAGGATCTGTATACTGCATGAGTGAAAAAGAGGCTTGTGAAAATATCTACAGACCTCTCACAACCTGGAGATAAATTGTTTCAACTTCTACTCTCAAAACAACGCTATAAAGCACTGCACATCAAGACAACTAGACACCAGAACAGTTTTTTCCTGAATGCCATCACTCTGCTAAACAATTAATTCCAACAATACTGTCCAATTATTTACTAAGACTGTATTACTATTATTCTTCTCATCCCTCCTAGTATCTATCTCTTCCCACTTATGACTATAACCATATTGCTTGTATCTTTACAATTTATATTGTTTTATTTGTTTACTAGTATGATTTGATTGCTTATTAGCAATCTATGACTATCACTAAATATTGTATCTTATGATTCTTGATGAATATATTTTATTTTTCTTTATGTACACTTACAGCATATGCATCAAAGACAAATTCCTTGTGTGTTCAATCACACTTGGCCAATAAAGAATTCTATATGAAGCCTCCTATGAGGCTTTCTACCTCATTGGAATAAAGTCAACAGCTATTGTAAAGTAAAAGAGGAAGATTACTAACTTATACATGGTTATACAATACATATTCAGAAATAAGACCTACTGAGTTGATTACAAATCATCTTTGTGAATGCAAATGTCAACACAGCCCATATTTTTCAAGTCTTTTCTTAATCAGCCAGGTGTTGTCAACTCTTAATATTTTAATTATTAATCATTGATGTAGTCCTCGCTTAATGATCAATCGTTCAACCACCATTCAAAATAAAAAAGGGGTTTACAGAGCTGAACTTAGGGCCATTGCATTACCCCTGAAATGAAATGGCTGCAATCTGAGCATTCTGCAATCTAGTCATATTTACAGTGGACTGCCAAATACCCCACAATCATTCTGTCGCCATGTGCAGTGTTCTCTGCCATAGGGAAACCAGCAGGGAAAGTCACAAGCCACTGCTGCCTTCTATTTCCTGGGGCTGGCGGAAAATGGTCGGCCACAAAATCCATGTGGGACATCCCGCGAGGCTTTGTGGATGAACTCTTACACTCAGATCTCTGGAAAGCAATGTACTACTAGATCAGTGTTTCTCAACCTGGGCTGTTTGAAGATGTGTGGACTTCAACTCCCAGAATTCCCCAGCCAGCATTGCTGGCTGAGGAATTCTGGGAGCTGAAGTCCACACATCTTCAAATAGCCCAGATTGAGAAACACTGTACTAGATAAAAAGAGGGTGAAACCAACTGAGTTGGTTTTACTGTCAAGGAGGTTGAATGAAAAAGGTCCCTCCTGAAATCTAAGCACGGTTCTGGTTCCCAGAAATGGGAGGACTACCAGTCGTTTTGGGGGCTGTCACCAAATGGCCCATGCTGTAAATGTTTCATGCCAAAATCCTGTTTGGATATCTCTTCTGTCCACAGAGGGAAGGGGAACTATAAGGCACAGAACATCTCCTATAGGAACTGCGGCACTGCGCTGCCCATCATGCACTTTCTTTCTGAGTATGGAGGGGAACTGCCTCCCTCCCTTTGATAAGCAGTTCTTTCATTCCACCTGCTTAACGACCCACACGGTCACTTAATGGCTGCAACAGGGAGAAGTGGGACTGCGGTCCTGAATGAGATAGACTTACTGTATTTTTTTGTGTATAAGATGCATTTCCCTACCCCCTCCAAAAGTGGGTGGAAATGTCTGTGTGTCTTATTTATTTATTTGTTTGTTTGTTTGTTTGATTGATTGATTGATTTGTATACCGCCCCTCTCCGCAAGACTGGGGGCAGCTAACAACAATAAAGAAGACAATGTAACAAATCTAATATTAAAAACAATCTAAAAAACCCCAATTTAAGAGACCAATCATACAAACAAGCATACCCTGTATAAATTCTATAAGCCTAGGGGGAAGGGAAACATTTCAATTCCCCCATGCCTGACGACAGAGGTGGGTTTTAAGGAGCTTGCGAAAGGCAAGGAGGGTGGGGGCAACTCTGATATCTGGGGGCAGCTGGTTCCAGAGGATTGGGGCTGCCACAGAGAAGGCTCTTCTCCTGGGTCCCGCCAAATGACATTGTTTAGTCGACGGGACCCGGAGAAGGCCAACTCTGTGGGACCTAACCGGTCACTGGGATTTGTGCGGCAGAAGGCGGTCCCGGAGATATTCTGGTCCGATGCTATGATACAGCAAATGTGATCGAAGCCCCGCCAACCCACCAGTCTCCCACTCTTCAGCTTCTGCCTGCCAGCAATTTGCCTCCTTGCATCAAACAGCGTGGTCAGTTTCAGCACAGCCTGATTTAGAACAAGCAGCTGATTGGCGGTTGGATCTGCCTCCTGGAATGCCTACTATCAGCTGTTCCAGGCTCTGGGGATTGCTACTGCCTATCAGTGCCATCATTGCCCATCACTGCTGCTGCCTATCACTGCCTACGTGCACCCCATTTTTGGCCTGTTCCAGGAAGTGGGGATTGCTGCTACTGCAGCCTATTCCTGCCGCCTAGAATTATTTATTTAAATTATTTTGAAGGTCATTCACCACAGTACAAAGAGACATCCTACCAACACTGCAATATCGTCAAGAAGAACTTGCCTCATTCATCATTGGATTTTCTCTTTTGAGATTGCCAGCTGCTGAAATCACAGTCTTCACAGCTCTCATTCCAAAATCATAATGATCCTATGACATAGATAAATATACATATATATATATATATATATGAAAAATGACAATCTGTGAAAGCAGGAGTTAAGTCTAGAAAAGCGATTTGTATAAGAACCTCCTACTTCAGCTGCAGTTGAGTCATCTTTCTAAAGAAGAAAAGTAGTATGTAACCTCATGTTTTAATGTTTGTGTATGATTAATGTCAAAAGAATAAAAAATCAGATAGCTCCCATGTCTGCCTCATTCATGAATTACCAAATTGATGGAAATGCATATTTACCTGAGAGCTGAGTTGTTCAGAAGACAGTTTGAAAGTGGTAGTGATCTTTTTTGCCAAAACTTTGGCCTCATTGAACCCAAAAGAATACAGAGAAATCTCAGCAATCATGGAATAATCTGGAACCATCATGGCCACTGGACGAAAAAGAGCCTGGAAAATATGAATTAATTATAGTGGGAATTTATTTATCTATCTATCTATCTATCTATCTATCTATCTATCTATCTATCTATCTATCTATCTATCTATCTATCTATCAGATTTGTATGCCGCCCCTCTCCACAGACTCGGGGTGGCTCACAGCAATAATAATACAATGTAAATAAATCTAATATTTAAGTTAATTTAAAAAACCCAATTTTAGAAACCAATCATACATACTAGCATACCATGCATAAATTTTATAAGCCTAGGGGGAGGGAAAGTGTCAATTCCCCCATGCCTGACGACAGAGATGGGTTTTAAGGAGCTTACGAAAGGCTAGGAGGGTGGGGGCAACTCTGATATCTGGGGGGAGTTGGTTCCAAAGGGTCGGGGCCGCCACAGAGAAGGCTCTTCCCCTGGGTCCCACCAAATGACATTGTTTAGTTGATGGGACCCGGAGAAGGCCAACTCTGTGGGACCTAACTGGTCGCTGGGATTCGTGCGGCAGAAGGTGGTCCGGGAGATATGATACCATAACCCTTAAGAATATTTTTTAAAAAGCCCTGATGGATCACAATAGCCAGCATTTTGCTTCTCGTGGTATCCAATGAAGTCTAGACTATTTAGAAGAGATGGAGATCTTATTTCCCTGCAATTGGTATCTGAAGACATGCTACCGTCAATCCAAAAGTTCCATGGAGTCTCAAAATTAATAGTCCTTGATAGCATGGTCTTCCTCTTTTAAATTAATACTATTCCCATTTAAAGCTGATGAAGTACTCTGTGCTACATTTTATAATAATAAATTTCACAGATTATTTACTATTTGAAGAAGTGTTTTCTTTTGTCTGTTCTAAGTCTCCTTCCCTCAGCTTCATTTAATGGCATCAATTCTAGTGTTTTAAGAGGAAAAACTGCCCCTGTTTGCTTTCTTCATTATCTTCTACTGTATGCTTATTTATGTCTTCCTACATATTTAGCCGATGAAGTCCCCAAGTTTCTAATTTTTCTTTGTAGGGAAGATGGTCCAAACCCTGATAATTTTCGTTGCCATCTTCTTCACTTTTTAAATCTCGATCATATTCTTTTTTTAAGCAAAGTAACTGGAAGAGTATGTGATTGCCAAGTTTATTTCCAATCCTTTTCCTAGAGACACTAAGCCAACTGAACAATATGTTCTCTTTTTACCTCTTAGTCCTTTTTTAAAAATTGATGTCACATTCTGCTACCTTCCAATACCATTCCAGTAATTTGAAGAATGTGGCACATATTTTTGTTAAGAAGTTAGCAATTTCACATTTATCTTCCTCAGTTTTTTATTCAGGTGGGTGACAGCATACCTCTAGATCTAATTTATATTTGTGGTCAGATATTGTAAACTATAGTTATTTTGTGAAAGAATCCAGTGTCAATATTTTGTATATTGCATGTTAGCTTTTAAATGTTTCTTGCTACAAAAAGCAACACTTTCCCAGCATATCTTTCTATGTCAATTCTGTAAAGTTTATAGAAATATGCAGTGATTCAGGAATGTTGTGAGGAAAATAGGATGAGGAAGATGCTCATCCCCTTGAGTTATTTATTAAAATAAAGATGGCATAAAATAAAATATGATTAATCTACCCATGTCTCTAAAAGTGAGGGTGATCTACTAGCTATATTTGTTCCAAGTAGTTTAAGACCTTATACTGTATACCAAAAGGAAACCTTTTGCTCGGTATTATTTAGTTGCCAAAGTCATTTTTGTTTCAGCAAAAATGATAATACAGTTATACTATTCAGTAACATGGACACTACATTCTGTATCATCTGTACCTCCTGGATAAAGTTTAAGGGTAGCTTCATGTAGATTGCATTAATCTAAATGTGAAGCAGAGACTTTGTGAACTGTTGCTAGGCCATCCCTATCCAGGAAAAAGAATATAGCACATTTAGGCTCCTACAGCTCCCAATTCCCATATCCAGTGTTGTGGCTAGCTCTGGCGAGACATCCACATGCTGCAGGCCTGTGTCCCCCCCCCCCCCCGTGGAATCTGCTGATGAAGGCTCCTCTGACCAAGAAGACATGAGTGACAGGGAGGAGGAGAGTGGGGCAGACAGCTCAGAAGGAGATCAATTATCTAGCTCCTCCTTGGATTCAGAACAAGAGTTAATGATACAGCAACGCATGCGCATAGGCAACAACAACTGAGAGATTATTATCAAAGAAAATGAGGCCACCTGTGGTTGGGTGGGGCTGTGGTAATTAGTGAGGCTGCTATAAATAGCAGCCTGTGGGTTTGGCCATTGTGGAGGATTATCTGATCGTTGTGTTTCATGACTGCTTTGCTGACTTTGATCTTTGTGTGCTGATTTTCCCCAGCTTTGAAACTAACCCAGAGCAAAGTGTGTTTCACTTTGTGAAAGAAGAAGGACTGTGAATTGCCTCACAGCTGCAAGCTAAGTATCACAGAACTGTTAAGGGACTTGTACAAATCACCAATTTGTTTGGAGACAAGGGCTCTTTGCTATACCAAAAGAGTGCTCTGTTTATTTGCATTTTCGGTATAAAGAACATTGTTTTGAATTTTCAAACGTGTGTGTGTCTGAAATTGTATCTGTGCATTTTTGGGAGGATTCTACCAGAGAGCTCGACAGAACATCCAGGAACTACCAACCCACATATTTTTTTTTGGTCAGGAGTCAAACTCTGTTTACTTCTGCTCATACACTGAATGCATTTTCCTCTAGTTTCTTGACACACTTTGTTAGTGATTTCTTGAACAGAGATATCTCAACCTTGATGGCTTCTCCATACTCCATGCAATTTCTAATGATCACACACACACACACAAATGGAAGAGGTTTTAATTCAAATGAAGCTATGTATGAAGTTTTTTGTAACATTCAACACCATTACCTTTAAATTATCAGGTAATTCGGTGCGTCCAGCATAACCAGGATTCATTGTGATGAAGACTGCACAAGACGGAACTAACGGGATCTCAGCTCCTTCAAATATGAAGCGATCCACCTATAGGCAATAAAAATAGTAAACAATGTGATATTCAAAAATGCATCTTCAAATTTCATTATAAAGAGACTGTTTTCTGACTGTAACATCTTCCTCACCATTTTACAGATTTCACATACTAGCCACAATTATGTGACAGATTTCACATACTAGCCACAATTATGTGACAGATTTCACATACTAGCCACAATTATGTGACAGATTTCACATACTAGCCACAATTATGTGACAGATTTCACATACTAGCCACAATTATGTGACAGATTTCACATACTAGCCACAATTATGTGACAGATTTCACATACTAGCCACAATTATGTGACAGATTTCACATACTAGCCACAATTATGTGACAGATTTCACATACTAGCCACAATTATGTGACAGATTTCACATACTAGCCACAATTATGTGACAGATTTCACATACTAGCCACAATTATGTGGCAAGTCAAGCTCAAAAAATTATGCAGTTTAGAATTTTAAATTTAAAAAATCATTGTAATTCTAATGATAAATAGCAGTTAAAAATCTCAGTTGTAATAAATATCTGAGAATAAACAATATAAGACTTAACCAAAGAGTATTAGGTCAGTATATGAAGTAGACAACACAAGCTAATTTGTTTATGACTTTACCAGATGTTAACAGATGTTTCACTAAGTCACTAGAGTACTCTTTGGGATGGATGGATGGATAGACAGGCAGATATCTGTAATTGTTGTAGCAATGTGCTGGGTATACATTGAGGTGCATGACTAAGTAGCATTTTTTTTTGCATTCAGACAGGTAAATTGTTGTTCCTAAAAAGTCCCCAACTACATTAGCATGCATTCATGCTGATTCTAGAAACAGATAGAAACATAGAAGACTGACGGCAGAAAAAGACCTCATGGTCCGTCTAGTCTGCCCTTATACTATTTCCTGTATTTTATCTTAGGATGGATATATGTTTATCTTGGGCATGTTCAAATTCAGTTACTGTGGATTTATCAACCACGCCTGCTGGAAGTTTGTTCCAAGCATCCACTACTCTTTCAGTAAAATAATATTTTATCACATTACTTCTAATCGTTCCCCCAACTAACCTGAGATTGTGCCCCCTTGTTCTTGTGTTCTAGATGAAAATCAGTTGAAAACAATTTAAAAAAAAGATATTATGAAGACGTCCTGACTTACTCGCTGTTGCTGGGCCTTTTGAATAGTTGTGATCTGCTGAGCAACTACAGACAACACTTCAATGTCAATACGATTAAATTCATCAAAGCAAGCCCAGGCTCCAGAGCTAAGTATATAAATAGAAGATAATGCCAGATATCCATAGTAATTATTACTAATGCAATCAGTCTTAAAAATCAGAAGACATCAGCAGAGAAAACCAATGCTCTAATTTTCTTATTAGTACATTTTGCAAGAAGATTCGTATATGAAATCCACACTAAGCACAGTACTCATACATCCCTTCTAATTACAGTTTTAGGTTAAAAAATTCATAAAAGCAACCCCAATATATATATATAAAATATTGAACTAAAACAAATACAAAACAGTTTAATGGAACTTCTGGGATGCAGCATTTTGTTTCAAGTTTGTTCAAAGCAAAATAAAATTTCTGTTTCATGAACACTCTACTTTATTCTAGTTCAGAAGATAATATACAGTATGACCTGAGATTTATATCACCCTCAGCCTTAAAACATGGCTCTGTCTCAAGCCTTGTGTTACAGTGAATAATGGACCATTTGTGGGAAGTTTGGCTATCTCATTGTGAGTTTTCTCTAATTTTTCTTTTGGGTTATACTGGCTTTCCATTTTTATGGTTTTGTGTTCATAACTACTCCGAACTGTACATATTGGAGCAGCTTATACATTTAATAAATACGTAAATTAATATTGAATACTGAAAATTAGCCAATTCCCAATACTTCAGGGCCAAGTATGTTAACACTTCTTGGCAACAAAAATAGCAAAAAGGAGAGTGATATTAGATAAAGTGTAGGTTATTCTGAACATGGGCATACTCTTGCCCACTCATTTGATGTAGCTCTATTCTAATTCAGGCATATTTCTTTACATAGATACACAGTACTGTGCTTTAGTACCTGGCTAATCCTTTCAGGAATTTTCCCATTGCCATAAAGTCAAGTTGATCGGAACAATTAAAGACAACAGTCTGTATAGCTAAAGCTTTTCCCAGATCCTTAGTTGTCTCTGTTTTGCCTGTTCCAGCTGGTCCTGCAGGAGCACCTCCAAATTTCAAATGCAAGGCTCCAGTGAGAGTCAGGTAGCATCTGTTATAGGAATTAAATCATTTTCAGAGTTCTGAAAGTATTCTTTTAAATTTTCTAGAGTGAAGCATGCATTATTCATAAACCAGCATTCTGAAGAACCACCACTTTTATACTGTACAATTGCAATTTGAAATTGTTCATATGTAAATAGCAACATAGTCTAAGATGATACATATAGAAAAGAGTTCTCTTTTATTTTACTAAAATGAATACAATTACTGTATTCCATGGAAAAAAAACCTAAGAGGGCTGAAATGCTTCTCTGATTCTTTCTGACTCTTAATTTGATGATCAGTTAGAGCTGAATGAGGTTAGACATGATTCAACTGATCCCTTGAGAACAATTAGCATTTCAAAAATTCATTTGACCCTCCTCCAAAGTACTAATAATCAATGCTGATGCCAATCTTCAAGCATAAGACTATTTTGAAACACTACCCACAGTCTATGCTATTCCCCCCACCAAAGAGTGTTTTAACCATTCTGAATTAATTAGGCATTTCCATCATTCCATATTATCCACAATAGACCACTTGCTTAAATTGCCTCTACTACCATTACTGACAACTCAATGACCATCTCCTGTTCAACTTACAAAAGATACAAGCCCCTTTTTTTGCACATATATGGATGGTACATTATCATAATTAAAGAAATATATCTTAGCACTGGTTTGTATTTGTGTAATAGCTTTTAGTAGGGAAGGCTAATTTTCTTTTTATGTACTTGTATAAATCTTAATTGTACACAACTTTTAACTATAATAGGCATGTTGAAGATACTCTAGGTTCCATATGACTGTGGGATGAACTGATTAATCCCAAGTGATTCCTGCATCACAAACCTTTTCCTAGATTGTCAGGAAAAAAAGAAGAAAAAATAGCTCCAATATTCTACTGCTGTGGGATTACTGAAGCAAAGAGAAAGGGCACTCTGGCCCTGTCCATTGAGAAAAGAAACAAGTGTAATCAATTCTGGCTGGATGTGTGCAAGGGAAAGATTGGTCTGATCAAAATTGGATAGAAATGCCAGTTTATAGCATATTATATATTGTTTTGGCCTTAAACTCCCTAACTCCCAATATTCTTCTTTCCTTATGTGTCTTTTTTTTTTTAGTTTGAAAACCTGAGAGTGGAGCCTGTCTCTCTTTTATTAATTTGATGTGAGGTGCTTTGAGAAAAAGAATTGTCTGAAGCGTGAGATTAAAATACTGTAAATAATTAACTTTATTTTCAGCATTATACTGCCATATCTAATTCATAGGAATTTTGAAGGCTTTCGCACCTTAACTAAAGATTAATAAACCTGGGCTGCAAAATCCAGATGAGTACTGCAGAACAGTAAAGAAGCTGGATTTTTCATATTTGTCTATTTATTTATTTAATTTGTAAAATTTTATTTATAAAATGTATTGGCCACTGATTTTACTATAAGGTAACTCTGGCAGTGTTCCCTCTAATTTTTTTTTGGGGTGGGCGGAAAAGTATAGTGTCTGAGCGGCAGTCCCTTCGGGACTGGGCGGCACAGAAATAATAAATAAATAAATAAATAAATGAACGAACGAACGAACGAACAAACAAACAAACAAACAAACAAACAAACAAATAAAAAACCCACCCTGTTTTGCCTCAGAATTTCAATATAAAAAACTGTACTGTGTGTCTATAACAGTGAGCTCATAATAGGGCAACTCTATCAATATCAAAATGCCACTTAAATAGTTGAGCTAGTTTCAAACTAGATTTTGATTTTCTTTCTCTCTTCCTTACTCCCATTCTTTTTCTTTTTCTTTTCCTTCCTCTCTTTTTTCTATCTGTTTCTCTCTCTTCCTCTCTTCCTCTCTCTCTCCTTCCCTCTCACTCTTTCCCTCTCGGGTTCTGGGCAGGTTTGGAAAACTCTGAGTTGATGATGATTTTTAAGTGAGCAATTGCTCACTGCTCAGCTTAGAGGGAATTATAAACTCTGGGCATCTTACAGTTACATATGTACAGTTAAAACATAAAGAGTTAAAATCAGACATTAAAACCAAGGAGATTTTTAGGGAGGGTTAGGGCAGAGTGGGGGAGAGGTAGGATCTGTTATTACTCAATCAACCACCCCCATTGCACTGTTCCTCTATTGGGGCCCTTAGCCAACTGCCATAGCCATGTCTTTAAGCCCTTAGGAAAATATAGGAGAATTGGGGCTCTCCAAAGGATAGGAGAAACAGCAGAGAAGGCCTCTTCCTGGGCCTCACCAGGCAGAACAATTGAGCTGATGGGATCCGTAGCATGCCTCCTCGGCTGGCACGAATGGTAGAGGCCAAACCCAGTGGAATGAGATGGTCTCTCAGGTCTACAGAGAGAGACGGCATACAAATCCAATAAATAAATAAATAATAAATAAATAATAAAAAACCTGCACCCATGTCATGGGTGTCTTGTTTTTTAAAACCTCTCCCCAATATTTCTTATTTACTTGTTGTTGTTCTTGTTGTTGTTGTTGTTGTTGTTGTTGTTGCCCTGGGTTACTTATTTTTAATGCTATCTCTATCTTGAAATTAATTGTTTCTGTGCTGAACTTATCTTCCTCAATTGTATATTCACATTAGCTTCACCTGCTTCTTCAGGTTCCCTTCTTCTTTCAAATTCCGAACACATCCTGCTATCATCTTCCACAGCACATTTGACTGCAATCAATTTTTTATTACTTTTTAAACAGCATGCCGTTAAGCTTCACATCTAGGCTCATCAGTAAATCACCGGTTTCTGGACACATAATCCTTAGTTCAACTTGTCAGTTTGATTTGGCAGACAACTCATAAGAGACAGCTCATCTAGATTAGGATATTGCAGACAAAACAAGGCTGGGCAGCGAGATCTGTTCTTTGTTGCTGGTGCTACCAGAAATTGCCCTCCCACAAATGTGTGTTTGTGCTGAGCTGAACATGGATGAACTGATGTCAGGTTTGGGCGACAAGCTAGTAGGTACATTTTTGGTGCAACCAATGGATCAATATCCACATACAATGTTGAACAATGCTAGGATGTCTCCCTGGAGGTTACATGTGTTGGGCTTTCCTGACTGCTCTGACAAGAGGGCAACAGTTACTGGTTCAAGGGTAGAACTGTCTAAAGAAACCAGTTCAAACTTCATGGCACCAGACCAGGATATCTACGAGACCGCCTTCTGCCGCACGAATCCCAGCGACCGGTTAGGTCCCACAGAGTGGGCCTTCTCCAGGTCCCGTCAACAAAACCATGCCGCTTGGCGGGACCCAGGGGAAGAGCCTTCTCTGCGGCGGCCCCAGCCGTCTGGAACCAACTCCCCCCAGAGATTAGAACTGCCCCCACCCTCCTCGCCTTTCGTAAACTCCTTAAAACCCACCTCTGCCATCAGGCATGGGGGAACTGAGATATTCTTTCCCCCTAGGCCTTTACAATTCATGCACGGTATGTTTGTTTGTATGTATGTTTGGTTTTACAAATAAGGTTTTTTTAGCTGTTTTAGTATTGGATTTACATGCTGTTTTTTATTACTGTTGTTAGCCGCCCCGAGTCTGCGGAGAGGGGCGGCATACAAATCCAATGAATGAATGAATGAATGAATGAATGAATGAATGAATGAATGAATGAATGAAACACTGTTCCAGTCAAATTCAGCATCTTGACTGGACGCAGCCATGAAAAGTAAACATGCTAATGTGATGTAAGGTGGATATTATGTGCATACAAGAGACACACTAGAAAGGTCAAAAGTCTAGTGATATTGGTGAAGGATACAAAAAACAACCAAGTTGTATGTACTGATTAGCACAGCCATCTTGTTGAGGTCCAATGACACTCTTACCAGCTCATGTTAATCATCATGTCATCATACTTCTGCTACATATTTCCCTGGTCTATGCCCCACACATTGGATGTGGTAGAGAGGAGAAATAATAGTCTTTTTAGATGAAAACTGTTCATGTTTGTGTATCTTTCTGCCTGTAAGAAAATCTGCTGCTTCTCTGCACCTAAACTTACATGTCACAATTGTCATGGTGTCAATGACACTTGTTATGATAGCAATCAATATGGTACAGAAAATGAGTATGGACAGTGAGTAGTGAATTTCTTCAACGTGAATGACTGATTAACACTGTTGTGGTTGGCTCTGGGCCAGCTCCTGCAGTGGGGAATTTTGATGTTGATTTAGGGGAATCCTCGGGTTATCAGAGACCTGTTTTATTGCCAACAGAATCAGACAGTGAAGTTGACTCACAGCCAGGGACAGACAGTGGGGGAGAGGAATCAGACGGGGAGTTGGGTGCAGCCAGCCCACCAGTCAGTGCTCCAATTAGTGAGTCATCAGAATCAGAATAGGACCCACTTGTGGATGCCCGTATGCGCAGGCTTATGGCATGAAGGGATCAGTTGCACAGGCGTTTCAGAAGATAAGTGAGCACACCTGTTCAAGGGGTAATTATGTTAATGTGTTTTGTGATAAATTACGGGCGTTGGGAAGTGTGAACTGTGGGCGTTTATCCGTTTGAGAAAGAGACTCCTGAAAGAACATTGCTGCAGCTCGTATTATTCAAGGACTTCTACTGAACTTTGGACATTTCGTAGTTAAAGAACTCTTGAAGACTTTTTGGCGTGGGTGGCTGTGGAGATTTACAGCCGCCTTATCTGCTTTTTGTTTTGGCACGCTGCCGCATTCAAGGACTTTTTCTGGGTGAGAGTAATTTGACACCTCTCAGAGCTTGTGTTTTCAAGATTGCTTTAATTTCTTTGTGACTGTGTGTTTGAAATTCATTCCAAACTCACTGGGGGCTAATTGCCAAGGGCCTGGCATAACAAACACCAACACCTTTCCCCCCCAAAAAAGGTATGTGAACCACTTGAGCACCTATACCAGCAGCAACCACAACAGCTAAATTTTACCCATTATGCAATGATTTGACTCTCCTCCCCCAACACAATCATGTATTCAAAGGTAATTCCATCCAAATGCCTCACCCTGCATAAGTCACTTGTGTTGATATAAAGATCAGCAAACATGAAAAGAATGACAGCAGCACGGCAAATCCAGAGAAAATCAAATGTTGACTCCATCATATTTTCTCCAATCAATTCAGGCTTGATTGACACAAGTCCATGACTGCTGCTGCAAGAATAATCCTAGGCATTGCAATATTGATTGATGTACAGTATTCCAAAATGCTGCTCAGTAAAGGGCTCCTGCATATACTCTAGCTAGCTCCTGACAAATTACCTCGTGGGTCAATTGATGATAGACTTCACCAAAAGTCACAAACAAGATCATTGATTCAGATTTATTCATTCAGAACGATGAAGATATTTAATTGTTTGACATCAAAGGAGTTACTATACCTGTCAGTAAGAGGAGTGATCACAAGGCGCCCGCTATTGCCCAAGTATTCATAGCCATAAATAAATTCAGCGTTCACTGCCTGAATGTATAAATCATCTCTTGTCCAGTAGTACCTAATAATGCATTAAAAGTTAAATTGAAATATATGGATGGTGCATTTTACAACATTTCTGTTCACCTGGATAGATTTTATTTATACTAAACTACTGTATTTCTTGAGAAATAAAGATGATGCTGATGATGGGAATAATTAGGGAAATGATTGTTGTACTAGATTCTAGAATAATGATCTGAATAAAAGTAAAAGAAGGTAAAAACACAGATTTGAAGGAATATTTTGAGACCATTAAAATTATGCCTGACCTCTCTCTCTTTCTCTCTTGTTCAGTGTACCTCCTACTTAAAAAGAACAATCCTCCCTTACTACTACCAATTTCTAATAACATCACAGGCAGGAGGAAATCCCTCACCTGAGCTGGGAAATCCATTCAAAATCATTTTTACTCATGACATCCTCCTCAATAAGTTTAGCTGCCACATCCTTGGCATGAACCTCAATCACAATGAGAGCTGATAACACTCCCCGCTGCATCCGAGACAGTTTACCTCGCACAAGTGCTACTAGGTCACGCAGCTGCACAAATAAAGCAAAACAAATCAGGCAATGTCTTACACACTGTATTGCAAATCTGCTTGATATGCTCTAGCCACCTCTATATTGACTTCATAAGAAAACTGTTGTTACTTAGGAAACATGGGGAAAAAAAGATCTTCTCCTCAATTCACTTATCATGTTCAAGATAAAAAAGGGCCTTGGATTTTCCTATTCTATGTATTCTAATGGATCAGGGGTGGTTTCTAACTTACCTTGCTGCTGGTTCGCTTCCTCCTATGCAGCCTGGGCGTGCCTCATGGGTACGCATGTGCTTTGCATACATGCGCATGCACAGTGCCAATAATAATAATAATAATAATAATAATAATAATAATAATAATAATAATAATAACAACAACAACAACAACAACAACAATAACAACAACAACAACGATAATAATGATAATAACAATAATAACAATAATAACAATAACAAGATCTAAAAATCGAGCTGCAACGACTCTGGCATAAGCCCGTGAAAGTGGTCCCAGTGGTACTTGGCACGCTGGGCGCAGTGCCAAAGGATCTCAGCGGACATTTGAAAACCATCAGAATTGACAAAATCTCTATCTGTCAATTGCAAAAGGCTGCTTTACTGGGATCGGCAAACATAATTCGCCGCTACATCACGCAGTCCTAGCTGCTTGGGAAGCGCCCGACTGGTGATGAAATACGAAATCCAGCATAGTGATCTCGTTTGCTGTGTTGTACTGACATAATAATAATAATAATAATAATAATAATAATAATAATAATAATAATAATAATAATAATAATAATAATAATACAACAAAAACAAGATGGTGACCACAGAAGTCCAAACATTTTTTTTTAGATTTTTAGGCCAAAATCAGCCTTTTAAATCTGAGCCCAGAAACCAATGAATAATTATTTGAAACATGGCATTATAATTTGAAAAGTATCTGAATACGACTGGGAGAAGACTAGTCCACAAGTCTTAAAGTTGCCAAGGTTGGAGACCTCTGCTCTAGCAAATAACATGAAAATCAATGCTTCAATGCAGAAATAATTTAAGACATTTTTACCTGAGCACTTAGCTGTGGAAATAGTCTGGTAGACAAATCTCCAGCTTCTAAAGCTTCTGATACTTCTTTGGTCCAGTATGTTTGACATCCAGCTATGGTCACCTGGCCTGGCCAATCTAAGACCCATGTGGTCCGAGGTGTCTTTCATTAAAAATAGATCACTTTATTGGTTAAAAAATGGGTAATTTTATTTCATCTTCATTACTATCCCATAATCATGACATAATCAATTGTAATTTACTGTAAACATGTAGAACAGTATGCGATAATGTATACAGGGTTCCTTTTGGAGAGAGACAAGTACATTTTTCTTAACATTTAGAGAATATACATATACTGTATATGAAAGCTTTTTAAAAAACTTAAGATCAGTTTAGTGATATCACAATAACAGAGATTTAAATCTTTTCCCCACCAGTTTCTTGTAGACTCTAGCCAGCTGAAGAGACTACAATCAAATCTACACAACACTACAAATGTGGCTAGCAGATTTTGAGATAATAAGAATGGCAAGGAAGCCTCACTTTCAGTAGATCTCAGCCTAGTACCTAGCACCACTCAACAACCACCACTTCAAATACTACCTCAACAACAACCACAAGGACCTACTAGCTCAACCACCGACATCTCCATTATAATCAAAGCCACCATCGAGCGCGAGATAAAACGTTACAATGCAATCCTATTTGGACTGGAAGAAAACAACAAGCCTGACATTAACATAGTATGCAACATCATCATCAGCCATCATATACAAAGCATTAACCTCGAAGAAATCATCAAAGTTTCCAGAGATGGCCCTGAGCAACAGAACAATGATGGCTTGATGGCCGCCCCAATTCTCCAGAGTGGTTTGTAAAAACGAGTCCAGTAAATGGAACTTTATCCAAACTATAAACTCCTTTGCCAGAAACAATACCTATCACAGCAAACTTAGATCTAGACCTGATCTATCTCTATTACAATACATCGCTCCCATGAACTCCGTGCGAAACTCAAAAGATGACTAGATTTAGATGAAACAAACTTATACATAGATTACCGTGTCTAGCACATATAAAAAGACCCGCAATCGATCCCACAACATCCAACCCACCATCCCCCAACAATAAAACAACATGATGATGTAAAACTCTTCAACACCACCGACAACACTGCTACCCTCCAAAAAGACCTTGACTCTGTGTCAGAATGGTAAAACACCTGGCAACTCCAAATCTCAACCAACAAATGCTCTGTTTGCCCATTGGCAAAAAGAATCAGAATATCAAATACAAACTGAATAAACTACGCCTTGCAGATGACCCTCATTCTGTCAAATATTTTGGAATACTCACTAAGTGCCAAACCTCACTGCAACATCACCAAAAAGGCTTCAAGAGTTGTTAACCTAATCTTACACAGCATACAAAACATTCACCAGACCAATCCTTGAATACAGCTCATCTGTCTGGAACCCATACTGCATCTATACATTAGAAAGTGTCCCGAGATACTTTACTAGAAGAGTCCTCCACTCCTCTACTCACAACAGAATACCTTACGCAACCAGACTTGAAAGCTTAGAACTACATCGCCTTCGGCATGACCTAAGCATAGTTCATAAAATTATCTGCTACAACATCCTATTTGTCAATGACTACTTCAGCTTCAACCACAACAATACAAGAACACACAACAGATACAAACTTAAAGTGAACTGCCCCAAACATGACTGTAGAAAATACGACCTTAGCAACACTGTGGTTAATGCGTGCAACTCACTACCTGACTCTGTGGTTTTGTCACCAAATCCCCAAAACTTTACCCTTAGACTATCTACTGTTGACCTCACCCAATTCCTAAGAGGTCAGTAAGGGGCATGCATAAGCACACCGGCATGCCTACCATCCCTGTCCAATTGTTCCCTCTTAACAGTACCCATCTTATGTATATAAACAATGTTACAGTATATCTATTTACATTACAAATACATACTTGACAAAATGAACAAATGAACAAACAAACAAACAATATGTTCAAAAAGGACATGCAGCTTTAATGTACTCCTTGGATCATCAATAATATTTTTAGAAACGTAGCCTGCATCTTTGTCCTGGAGAGCCATTTATCAGCTCCAGCCAATCAAGATACTTCAGCCCATGAAAGTCAGCTGGTGATCTCATTCCTGTTTTTAAATTCAATTAGTATATCCAATCAGGTTATACTTGAATATAACTTCAGAAGATTCAGGAGTTGAGAACATAAGAACAGTTAAGATTAAGAGCCCCTCTCGGAGGGAGACAAGCATTTAAGAAATATGAAATAAAGATTAATAAATAAGATTACAGTGCAGCATTTTGCACTGTCTCTCTGTTATCGTAAAGATATCGATTATGACTAATAAATTTCAGACCAATATCTCTAATTTCTTTCCTTCTTTATTTCATCACACTGTCAAATACATTCCTTTAGTTTTACTTCTGGTAAGGTAAGACAAGACTGACAATATGCAGAGGGTTTTTTTGAAAATTGCTTTCATTTCTCTTTGACTTACCTTGCAAATCTTGAAAATATATTTTAGAAGCTATGCAAGCATTTTTAAAAAACATTTTCTACTATAAACAGGGATTGATATTTGTGGAGTTTGGTGCATTTCAACGTATTTAACATCCAGTAACAAGACTAAAAACCAAAAAATCTAATACTGGGCATGGCCAACCTAAACCCACTTAATCTAAGATATTTTATACCATCTATTCTGACAATCATTTGGCTTACTTCTGCAATCCCCATGAATAATAGACAAAAAAGAGAAAGAGGCTTTTCTCAAAGAAGAAATATGTTTTTTGAAACACAAGTAGAAGGCAGATACCAAGGCACATTTATGTGCACATTAAGAACCAAGAATAGGGTGAGAAAACCAGGAGGTTATTAAAATTCACACTTGGAGTTTATCAGCAGAGATGGGAGCCTTACGATAGGGCAAATAGCGTTCATTTTTACATGAATTCTATACCATTATAAACAAGACACCTACTTGTGGGTAAACCTTAATTGCTCTTTCAATATTGTCCCGCACACTAGCCTTCATCATCTTCTCAACTTGCAGCAGCCAGTCTTCCACATTGCCCGTGGGATAAATAGGAGAGAAAAGCTCCACTTCCTCATCTTCTGCAGAATACATGTGTGTAATCTGCAGATCTTCCTGAAAGAGAAGCTAATGAGAAAAAACACAGCATGAGACTGACAACCATTCTTCCATTCTTGCCTTGTACAAAGAATAGATAAATATCTTGTTAATAGGTAGGCATTTTTTCCATTTAATTCTACTTTCTAAGTGTAGAGAAATATCTTCTGATATCACAAGCATGCTCACATAGCAGTACCTATATGTGTCATCTCTCTAACTCACCTTAATATGTAGGATTTCTCTGTTTGTTTGTTTGCTTGTTTGTTTACAGTTTAAATATCTAAGTAACTATCACCCATTTGGGATAGTGTAGAAACTTTTAAAAAGACACAATGTATTAAAAAAAAGGAAATATGGTTCTAACAGGCGAAGGCATTGAAGACCTGTTTCCTCAGGTATTTGGATCAAGTGGGCAGATGAGGTCTGTTATATGAAGGTAACTTAAAGACTATTGTTTATCCTTGGGTACTAATGAATTACGTTTAATGGGTTTACGTGATTTAAGCCTGTAAATTGCTAGCAGTCACATGTGTGACATGGACAGCTATATAAATCATATAGGTAGGTCTGTCTGTCTGTCTGTCTGTCTGTCTGTCTGTCTCTGTCTCTGTCTCTCTCTCTCTCATCTATATCATCTACCCTATACATATATATATAAAACTTATCCCATACTGGATACACATTTCGTTCTAGCTCAAATTCAGGGGGAAAAGATAGGCCTTCTGAACTTACTTGAAGCAAGAGAGGCAGTTTGAACCACCAGGTGTTCTTTTGGTGTTCCAAAAGACAGGTATTATATTAGGGAAAGCATAAATCCTGGATCTCGCAGT
Organism: Erythrolamprus reginae; assembly: GCF_031021105.1. NCBI lineage: Eukaryota > Metazoa > Chordata > Lepidosauria > Squamata > Dipsadidae > Erythrolamprus > Erythrolamprus reginae. Next base: position 91,837,319 of record NC_091951.1, on the reverse strand, counting down.
ATAGCATAGTTTGATAAATGAGACCCAGCCGATGCCAAAATTGTCAAATTTGATTGGATTGGTAGAAATGGGAAAGACAAATAATTAAACCCTGTCTTATAAGGATTTGTAAAATAAACCATCAGCTTGAAGTTGTACTCAGAAACCTACAGGTAACAAGAACAACTTGGGCAGGTGGAACATTACATGGAAACAGTGAGGTAATATATAGCTCACTATAATGAGGTATAGCTACTCATGCCACATATGAGGTGAGTAGGGCATTTAATGAAGAAGGGCTCTCAATTTAGGAAAATGAGCAATCAATGCCCAGGACAAATCTGCACAAAGGTCATAACTTCCATCTGCTCTTTCAGACCCCCAAACTGCAAACCAGTTGTGCCATTCAGAAATAAGAATGGAAAATCCCCAGAACTATAAGGTTTGTGAATACAAAGCCACTTGATCCTGCAAGAGTTGATCTTAAGCCAATTCCTCCTCATCAGACTGCTAGAGGTGCCAAAACCTGGGACTAGATCTTGAGAGCAATATTTTCCCATGCAATATTTACCCGTGCAATATTCTCAAAACACTTGCGGAGGTGAGGCTGCACAGCTGTGGGATCTTTGGTCTGAGACAGTATTTCTAAAAGTTCATCATCAGAAAGGAAGTAAAATCTGGAAAGGAAAAATATTCTTGTTTGTTTGTCCAGGGATTCCAGAGCACAATATGATATAGTTCATTAGAATGCAATTTTAAAGTCTTGAATCTAATTCCACAACTGCTTCCTTTCCAATACAATCCTTCTACTGGGATTCTAAAAGGGTAAAATTCTACTAAGAAATAAAAGTTCCTTTTCTAAAAGGAAAACACTGAAAATGTAGGAATACCTAAGAGATTAATTCAGGATATTAAGAGAAGATTAGATACCATTATTCTTTTATGAATTCCCAGTGAACAATTTTTTTTACAAAGGATTATTGCCTGATGCTATTCTAAAAATTCTGGAAGATGTAGCATCAGACTTAGAGGAGAGGACATTTTTCTCTGGGTAATAAATCTTTTTCTTTCTCCCTGCCTCCTTAAATGAGTAATATTATTATGCCTTACAGAAAAGAGACTTCAATTAAGACCTGTCCCAGAATATGAGTAAATCTTTGTCTAATGAATTGAGCACATGGGAATGAAAGCAGATACAAAACCTCCATACAGGAAGCTCAAAATACATGCTATAAGCTTTCTTTTCTATTGCTCTATATTTAAATCTCAATTACAATAATTTTACTCCTGGGGTTATAAGTTTCCTCGTTCAACATCCCTTATCTCCCTGATACAAAAGCTGAACAGCATCCAAATATACATTTACTCAAGTGAGAGTGACAGGACATCTTCAAGCAGGAAGCAAGAGAGATCCTTCACTTTCTTTTCTTTTACTTCTGGATGTGTGTATTTCAGATCATAAAATTACCTTGGGAAAGCTCCCCTCTTAGTCTCCAAGTATTCACTTAGACCTTTCTGCACCAGATCCAGTAATTTATTACATTCCCTTAGCTTTTCCAACAGCCTTGGGTCAGGGCATACATTAATTACCTGGAAATTGACACATTAACACAGTTGAGCAAGCAATGAAAACTGTAATATAATTTCACATTGTAGATTTAATTTCAGCCATGCACTAATAATAAGAATGATGATGTTATGTTACAACAAAAAGGACAATATTTAGGTGAAGCAAATTTATAACATTATATAGAACAAAATGAAGAGAAAGAGTAATACTCTTCAAATCTTAGTTTGCAAACCTATCACAATCTCTGTATATTTATAGAAAGCAAATTGATACTCAAAAGTAAGTAAATTATTTGGAAAAGAAATGGGCAGTAGGAAAAACAGAAAAGGAAAGGAGTAGTAGGAAAAAGAGAAAAGAAAAAGAAAAAAAGGAGCTGGCTATGTCTTTCTATCCTTAAGAAAATGCAGCCCCGAGAGACGTCCCACCTAGAACTATGATTTTAATTAGCTGTTTGAAGGCTAATGTTAACCATAGGTACACTATTTGAATCCTACAGCAAGATGATCAGAACTAACACTGAATAGAAGAAAGGAACGTATTTGTGAATAGGAGCACACACAAAAAAACCTGAAGTAGATCTTCCAAAACATGTCTTAACCATGTGTCTTCTCAGATGTGTAAACAAAAGAAATATTTAAGATGTATAACTAAATATAATTTATGGAGATTCTCAGTCATCCAGGTCATGGACTGAATTGAAGAACCTTTTTGGATGAAAAGTGAAACGTTTTCAATGAAAAGCAAAGAAAATAAATATAAGAGTTCTTTATTTAAATTGGCTCATCCCAAAATCAACAGGACTCCCACCAAAAGTTTATAACAACGGCACATAATAAGGTGCTAATTCAATAACGAACCACAATTCTCGGAATTTGGGCAAGGATTAATTTGACAGAGTTTCCTAAATTTAAGAAACATATTACAGACATGCATACATTGATAACACTGAGTATTTTACACACTACATTTAGTACATTTTAACATACTTCTTTAAATGTATGCAAAATCAACTTATTAACCTCATTAAGTTTTGAACATGTCCACATTATCATAGTTTTTGTCCCTTAATTTGCTAGGACCAGTTCGAAGCCAACCTGTTGTTAAACTTAAAACGCCACAAATTCCAGGATTTAATCAGTGCCCTTTCCCTCAGACCAGAGTGCAGACATGTTCCATCATTTATGTTTTCACCTCATGTTGTGTGGCAATTTCTCAAAAAGAATATTAATGTGTATTTGTTATAGAGGGAGAGCTATGAATAAGGCTCTATTTCTTTGTAATATTTTAAAGATCTTTGAAGTAATAATGCCTTAGCAAAATGTTATTGTAGTAAATCTTCTACATGAATGGGAGAAAGACTGAGCTGAATGGTTAACATGAAGAGATGAGGAGATAGGATAATTTCAGCCAATGAGAGACCAGCACATCCATAGACTCTCTGGAGAACAGCAAAAGGGAAATAGCTTTATGGGCATTTTCAAATACACCAAAGCACAGCTTAAAATTGGTTGTTTCTTACGCATTGCTGATATTGTGAAATCATTGAAGTTCAGAGACAGCTTTAAAATGGTTTAAAGTCATTTTGTAGAAGTGCCCCATGCTAATAGTTATAACCTCACCTCTCTGTTCTCATTGGCATTCTTCATAATCTTTCTCCACATCCTCTCCATCGTCTGGTAACGTTTACTTTCCACAGGTAATTGTCTATTGATATCTTCCGAACTAAAAATGGGTTCCAGATATAGCCAGGAACGCTGACAAGTGAGCCATTCTTCTAAGACATCCTAAAAATAATATGTTGTATAAGTGTGTATGTAGATAGATAGATAGATAGATAGATAGATAGATAGATAGATAGATAGATAGATAGATAATAGAGGGAGGGAGGGAGGAAAGACAATATTTATTATTCATACAGATTCGTATGATGCTGTTTTTCACAAACTGATAAAGACCTAGTTTTTCTCCCTGACTCTAAGCTAGGATCGAGTCAAACCCTTTGGTGGGTTATTGGGTTTTGGAGTTTTGGTTTCTGGTTCAACCATCTTCCTTTCTTTTTCTTGGCATTTTTATATTTTAATTTGTATCTGTAAGACGCCCAGAATTCTCATTGAGTCCACAGCCTTGACATTGAAATAATAAATAAATACATATATTAAACCACTTTGACCATAGTTAGAGGCCACCACAATGCATAAAATTAGAGCTTTGATTATATGTACATGGAAACAGAGAAATATATTTATATCAAGGGACTTGTTTTTTAGAAAGGAAAATCATCTTTAACCTTTAGAAAACTTAGGAGAAAAATGGCTCATATATATTTTTTAATATTAAAGACAGCAAACAGTGACAATCTTCTGTCAAAGAAATGGGTTCTAATTTTAAGGTACTCTAGTCTTGCCCTTCTTACAGAGCATATTCAGGACATAAGGAAGGAAGACATAGACTTATTTTATATAAATAGAAGTCTAGTCATGTCAAGGTGGATTTAAATATACATTAGGACATCCAAAGAGATCTCATCCCTTACTGAATGCAAATTATACATTTTGAAGAGACATTTGCAGCTCTCAATATAAAATATATTTTTAGGCCTACAGGAATAACAGAGCATTTTCTTTAGATCTGGCTTATTCATGAATAAAGAAACCTAGAAAAAATTGATCACAATTATGGCTATACAGTATAACCAGCAGTTTAATTGTTTATCAATTCTATATCTGTTACAAAGACTTCACCAATCATCTCATATATCAGTGAACCCCCTTTCCAAAACAATCTAAAAGACTGTAAAGGGAAGGAACTATTTATTGCTGTATTAAGTATGCCTAACTCATACATATCATGCAAGGAAAAACATTGACTTACATCATTTAAATAAAATTACATTGACTTACAGCAGGGGTGTTAAAATCATGGCCCATGGGATGGATGCATCACGCACTGGCCATGCCCACCCCCATTTTAGCAAAGGGGGAAAAAGTTGTGATATGTCAGGTGATGACATGTCATTGAAAGTTCGACACCCCTGACTTACAGCTTTTTTTAAAAAGTACCAGGAAATCCAAACATTCATGATAGAAAACACAGCAAGGAAAAAACTAAAAAAAAATTAAAAGGTGAAACCAGTCTATTTTATATGTGTGCCAAATTCCAAATTCCTTACTCTATTATTGCAGCACATTAGCTTTCAGTATCTTCAACAACTGACAATTTATATAAACACCAAGTAATTTTAAAGAAGTGACTTTCTCTATGATGTTATTTGTAGTTTCATTGTTTAAATTCTAATGCAAAAAGTAAAATTTGTTACATTTTTCAAAAATAAAAATACGAAACTTTTTAAAACTACCATTTCAAGCAAGCTCAAACTCAACCCAGACAAGACGGAGTGGCTGTGGGTTTTGCTTCCCAAGGACAATTCCATCTGTCCGTCCATTACCCTGGGGGGGAAATTACTGCCCCCCTCGGAGAGGGTCCGCAACTTGTGCATCCTCCTCGATCCACAGCTGACATTGGAACATCATCTTTCGGCTGTGGCAAAGAGGGCATTTGCACAGGTTCCCCTGGTGCACCAGTTGCGGCCCTATTTGGACAGGGAGCCATTGCTCACGGTCGCTCACACCCTCATCACCTCGAGGTTCGATTACTGCAACGCTCTCTACATGGGGCTACCTTTGAAAAGTGTTCGGAAAATTCAGATCATGCAGAATGCGGCCGCGAGAGCCATTGTGGGGTTACCTAGGTTCGCCCACGTTTCGTCAACATTCTGTGGCTTGCATTGGCTGCCAACCAGTTTCCAGTCACAATTCAAACTGTTGGTAATGACCTATAAAGTCCTACATGGCATCGGACCAGAATATCTCCGGGATTGTCTTCTGCCGCATGAATCCCAGTGCCCGATAAGGTCTCACAGAGTTGGCCTTCTCCGGGTCCCGTCGACTAAACAGTGCCATCTGACGGGCCTCAGGGGAAGAGCCTTCTCTATGGCGGCCCCGGCCCTCTGGAACCAACTCCCCCCAGAGATCAGAACTGCCCCCACCCTCCTTGCCTTTCGTAAATTGCTCAAGATCCACCTATATCACCAGGCATGGGGGAATTGAGACATCTCCCCCAGGCTTATATAGTTTATGTATGGTATGCTTGTGTTGTATGATTTTTAAATGATGGGTTTTAGATAATTTTTAATATTAGATTTGTTACATTGTATACTGTTATTATTATTGTTGTGAGCTGCCCCAAGTCTTCGGAGAGGAGCGGCATACAAATCTAATAAAGTATTATTATTATTATTATTATTATTATTATTATTATTATTATTATTATGAACAGCCCTAGAGATAATCAAAAAGACCTTGGGGGTAGAAGTGGGAGTGGAAGGAAAATATTGGTTGCCCATTTTTAGTTTTAGACATTTTATATAGTGACCGTACACTGCAATGTTCTTCAGAAGAAAGATGGTATTAATCAGGATATGACATAATAAAGCATCAGAATCTAGCAGTTATTATATTGGTTGATGTAATAACTAAAGTATTTCTAAAATACCAAAGCATATTGATTTTCCTGCACTCTATTATTCTTGAGGGAAGAGTCATTCTTCTTTTTTATATTATGCAGTAGAAGAAGGAACAAATTTAAGTGAGTCACTTAGTATTAAAATGTGCTTCAAAAATAATAACTGTATTATGAAGCCCTTTCAATTTTGGGGCTACTGCCAAAATTGTTCTAAAGTGAAAAATAAAAATCATGGAAAATAATAAACGAACGAGATGCCCTTTCTGAAGTTAATTAGAAGGCCTCTTTATACTTCCATTAAACAGAGTATAACTGTGCCCTGGCAAAACTTGTTTTCTGGAATGTCCTGATGATATCGGTTTCATCTCATCCACATCTCAGCCCATGAGTAAGACAGGCTTAAGTGGCCCTCAGCGCTCTGATGTTAAACTGTTTTTTCCCCCTCTTAATAAGCTGAAAAAGCATCCAAAGACAATGACAAGATTTGTAAAATTGCTAGTCATTATGTCAGAAGAAATGTCGGGTAACTAGTAACTCGTGGGACCAGAGAGGCCTTTTCAAGTTGATGTCGCCTTCCCCTTTCTTCTTGGTCACTTAATCCACAAACTGCTTTGCCTGTTATGCCCTACGCCTACATAATCAAGGCAGTACCATATAGCAGGAACTTAGAACAGGCATTAATAGTTGCAGCATAGGGTTTGTTAATGGGGACAGAAAAATATATATACAGTAGAACCTCGACATACGAGCTGCTCTATATACGAGCATTTCGAGATGCGAGCTAGGAGGGGAGAGATATTTTTGTTCTACTTACAAGCCCAAATTCGGGGTATGAGCGCCAAGGAGCAAAATTAACTGCCCTCACCCTGCCTCGAGCCTCATCTCAAAGAAGGCAAAAGCGCGCGTGGCGCCTCCAACGAGCCTCGGAGGATTCGGGGCAGCTGCTGCTGGGAAGCCCCCCAGGCCGGCTGCGACCTTTTAAAACACCCGCGCCGCTTCGCAGCTGTCTCCTGAAGCCGAACGCGGAAGTTAGCGTTCGGCTTCAGGAGACAGCTGCGAAGCGGCATGGGTGTTTTAAAAGGTGACAGCCGGGCGGCAGCGGTTTTTTTTTGTTGTTGCACGGATTAATTGACTTTACATTGTTTCCTATGGGAAACAATGTTTCGTCATACGAGCTTTCCGACTTACGAGCCTCCTTCCGGCACCAATTAATCTCGTAAGTCGGGGTTCTACTGTATACTGGTATATTTTTCTGTTAACTCAAGGAATAGAGAATCGCACTTTTATCAGCAGAGAAAGATCCTAAAACAAGACCTTCCTTGAGATATCATTAAATCATTAAAATGGGCATCAATATAAAGTTTTTAGCTCACATGTTACTTTGCATAATGTGCCTGAAGTAACAAGGTCAATTGTATTATAAATTTTAAATGTATGAGCTGCATCACAGCACTGAACTGTTTCTTAATATTTATTATACTTGTAAAGTCCAGAATAGCTGGATTATTGGAATCCTTCTGATGATGGGAAAATGCTGCGGTATTTTTTGATGTTTTCTTCATCCATTAATAATGATTGTTCCTTGAACACAGGAGAAAGAAGGTTTTCATGGAAAAGTCAGCCAATTAGTTATTATAAACCCACTGAGTTGGTTATTTCACAAAAATAATAATCTGGACTAAAGAAGGGAGAGTTAGGTTTTAACAAAATCTTATCTAGTTCACATTACGTTAATGTTCATCTGCTACAATGGCATCGAATGCTCTACGATCAGTTGAAATAATTACTTGCAGAATGACCCTGGGATTATTCACTAACTTTAACCAAAGGGATACCCTTTTTTGAAGCACGTTGTCTCAGGCAGATTCAAAGCCCCACTTCCTTGATGCCTGATTAAATATGCTCTGAGGTCTTCCAGTCTCACTGGTACTAGCAAGCATACAATATCCTCTGACTCAGGCTGAGGGTTATAAAATTACAGTTCTCTCTGCTCTTCAGATTTTGTGGGCAGACAGGTGTGTAATTAAGTGCTTCAAAGCAGACAGCGCTGAGACTACCATGGATGGTCAAGAAGTCATACAGCAAAAGAAGATAACAACAGTGTGCTAAAACTTTCTGAAACTGAAGAAAGGGGCATCATAATCCCAAGCATTCATTTTCCTGCAATCCTAGGATAACAAGACTTCCAAGTTAACCTTTTTGCCTCTTGGCAGTAGATAAGGCAGCAGGTCTTCCTGGGAGCATTATTTTTGTAATTGACAAAGATTATATTGTCTGTTGTCTAAGGGATTGCACTGGCATTCTAACATTTCATTTTGTATCACTGTACTAAAAGTTGTCCAGCAAGATAGAAAAGTACTTCTCTGTGGGGAAGTTTTTATCCATGGGTAAAAATCTTTGCAACCCACATCATGTGGAAAATTAATCTGTCTGGTAAAAGAATTTTTTTAAATGTGCAAAGCTACGCTCGAAGTATACATGGTCACATTACAAGTGCAAACATGTCACCTGGTTTGTTCAGACCTCGTGTTTCATCTCTGTGCCATCCTGCAGGATTCTGCAGAGCTTGAGTCAAACGTGTAATGATAACTAATGACCATAAATAGAGCAAAAAAATTAAAAATAAAAGCTTGATGTTAAAACGCTTTACTAAAGCATTTTACTGAAGAAGACATTGTACTAATATGCATTCAGTCTGAAAGGCATTCTTATTTCCATCTAAAACTTAAAAGCATTTTTAAAAGTATTTAGATTTTAGGTAGTCCTCCATTAACAACCTAAATTTTTACCACTAAGCAATGCAGTTATTGAGTCATATCTCATTATACAACCTTTTTTTGCCATGATTGTTAAGCAAATCATTGCAGTTATTAAGCAAATCAAGCCAATCTGTCTTCCCCCCTTGTCTTTGCTTGTCTGAAGTGGCCTAAAGCGGCTGTCCATGGCAACCAGGGGACCCTGGGATTTATTTATTTATTTATTAAATTTGTATGCCGCCCCTCTCCGTAGACTTGGGGTGGCTCGCAACAGTAATAGAAAAAACAATGTAGAATACAAATCTAATAATTAAAACTAAAAACCCATAATTTAACCTGCTGTTCTGTTTCGGGTCTATTTGACCCGAAGCCAAGTTTGAGTCCCTGTAAAAAATTTTCCCTGCATATCTGAAACTTGAAATTTCATGACTATTCATCATTTCAGGGGTTCTCTCTATGAGAATTTTTTTTGGGGGGTGGGGGGCTTAGTTTTTGCTGGGCAAAAAAAGTTTAAAATCTTCTGTTCCCGGGTCACTCTGACCCGGACCGAAAACTCTTCATTTGCAGTGCTTATGTTTTGTCTTTTTGAAAGCTTTTTTCACTTGGAAAGTAGTCTGAACATTTCTGCACACAATGATATGAAAATTGAAATGAAAAAAGTAAATATTATTGGTTTATTTTGCTGATATAATGCAGCCCCCCCCATTTTTGTGAAAGTTTTTTCAATTTATGGATAGTTTTGCTTGCAAAATGCATTCTATTTTACTGAAGTTGGGGTGGGATTGGTAGCTTGAACATTTCTGAATATAAGAAAAATATAAAGGAACTGAAAAAAATGATTCTTACTGGTTTTTTAACATCAGAAATAAGGCCTTCCCCCCCCTCAGCTGCTTGCAACCATTTTCACTTTTTATTTTTTTATGCTCCAAATCCGAAATATTCTTTAAAATCTTAGGCATTCATTTACTCAATTTAACAATGCTGATCATCAAAAAAATATTTGTGGGGGTGGGGGAAATTTTTTTTTTCTGGGCAAAAAAAAAGTCACGTTTAGTCTGTTCGGGTCATATAGACCCGGACCAAAATGATTTTTTTTAGGTACTTGAATTTGGTCTTTTTGAAAACTTTTTCAACTGGAAAACTAGTTTGAACATTTATGAACATAATGATATGAAAATTGAACTGGAAAAATTGAGACTTATATTTTTATTTTGATCAAAAAGCCCCTCCCCCCATCCTTTCTGAATTTTGTGTCAATTTCTATTTTTTAAGGCTACAAATCCCCAAGGAATTTCCCCCCAAAAGGTTTGATATACTAAATTGAACATTTATGAATATAAGAAAAATATAAATGAACTGGAAAAAATGGTTCTTATTGGTTTATTTTTGCCACAAAAGGGCCACCACCCCCCTCGGCCTTGCTGTGTGCCATTATTGTCACTTTTTATACATATTTGGCTAGAAATATTTGGAATATCCTTTTGAAAATCAACCACATTGTAGCCAGAGAACTAATATTATGAAACAAATCCATTTTACTAAAAAAAAGTATGTAAGTTTGAAATTAACAGCATAATTTTTATATAAATTGAAATAATTGAACATGGGGGGAGGCATACATTTATGTGCAAAATAAACCAATATGCATCAATTTTTCCAGTTCAATTTTCATATCATTATGTTCAGAAATGTTCAAGCTACCAATCCCACACCAACTTTAGTAAAATAGAATGTATTTTGCTAGCAAAACTATCCATAAAGTGAAGACTATTTTTAAAAAATGGGGGGGCGTGCATTTCATCAACAAAATAAACCAATATGCATCAATTTTTCCAGTTCAATTTTCATATCATTATGTTCAGAAATGTTCAAGCTACCAATCCCACACCAACTTTAGTAAAATAAAATGTATTTTGCAGGCATAATTATCAATAAACCTAAAAAAAATTCACAAAAAGGGGGGGGAGGCATATTTATGTGCAAAATAAACCAATAAGGATTAATTTCTTCAGTTCAATTTTCATATCATTGTGTGCAGAAATGTTCAGACTACTTTCCAAGTGAAAAAAGTATTCAAATTGACCAAACATAAGCACTGCAAATGAAGAGTTTTCGGTCCGGGTCAGGGTGACCCGGGAACAGAAGATTTGTAACTTTTTTTAAACAGAACAGCAGGGTTAAAAAAACATGTGCACAACCATACCATACATAAACAATATAGGCCTGGGGAAGTTATATCAGTTCCCCCATGCCTGACGGCAGAGGTGGGTTTTAAGGAGTTTACGAAAGGCAAGGAGGGTGGGGGCAGTTCTAATCTCAGGGGGGAGCTGGTTCCAGAAGGTCGGGGCTGCCACAGAGAAGGCTCTTCCCCTGGGACCCGCCAAAGGACATTGTTTAGTCGACGGGACCCGGAGAAGGCCAACTCTGTGGGACCTAACCAGTTGCTGGGATTCATGCTGCAGAAGGCGGTCCTGGAGATATTCTGGTCTGATGCCATGAAGGGCTTTATAGGTCATAACCACCACTTTGAATTGTGACCGGAAATTGATCGGCAACCAATGCAGACTGCGGAGTGTTGGTGTAACTTGGGCATATTTGGGAAAGCCCATGATTGCTCTCGCAGCTGCATTCTGCATGATCTGAAGTTTCCGAACACTTTTCAAAGGTAGCCCCATGTAGAGAGCGTTACAGTAGTCGAGCCTCGAGGTGATGAGGGCATGAGTGACTGTGAGCAGTGAGTCCCGGTCCAGGTAGGACCGCAACTGGTGCACCAGACGAACCTGGGCAAACGCCCCCCTCGCCACAGCTGAAAGGTGTTTCTCTAATGTGAGCTGTGGATCGAGGAGGATGCCCAAGTTGCGAACCCTCTCTGGGGGTCAATGATTTTCTCCCCAGGGTAATGGATGGACAGATGGAATTGTCCTTGGGAGGCAGAACCCACAGCCACTCCGTCTTATCCGGGTTGAGTTTGAGTCTGTTGACACCCATCCAGGCACCAGCACATCACTTCCACTGCTTCATTGACTGGACATGGGCTGGAGATGTACAACTGGGTATCATCGGCATACTGATGATACCTCACCCCATGCCCTTGGATGATCTCACCCAGCAGTTTCATGTAGATATTGAATAGCAGGGGGAAGAGGACCGACCCCTGAGGCACCACACAAGGGAGTAACCTTGAGATCGACCTCTGACCCCCCACTAACACCGACTGTGACCGACCGGAGAGGTAGGAGGAGAATCACTGAAGAACAGTGCCTCCCACTCCCAACCCCTCCAGCCGGTGCAGAAGGATACCATGGTCGATGGTATCGAAAGCCGCTGAGAGGTAAAGAAGCATCAGGATAGAGGATAAACCCCTGTCCCGGGCCCACCAGAGATCATCCATCAATGCGACCAAAGCAGTTTCTGTGCTGTAGCCGGGCCAGAATCCTGACTGCTGAGGGCCTAGATAATCGGCTTCTTCCAAGGACTGCTGGAGTTGGAGCGCCACCACCTTCTCAACAACCTTCCCCATAAAGGGAAGGTTGGAGACAGGTCGATAGTTGTTAAGAATGGCTGGGTCCAGGGAAGGCTTCTTGAGGAGGGGGTGCACAAGTGCCTCCTTGTAAGGATACGGGAAGGACTCCCTCCCCAAAGAAGCGTTGACAATCTCCTGGACCCAGCTCCATGTCACCAGTAAGCAGGTGGCTCCAATGGCCTTGTCCACTTCATCAGGTGTCACCAGATCAAACTCTTCCCAGACAGATGGACAAGCACGGGCCCCAGTCACCTCAACTGACTCGTTGTCAGTCGACTCTGTTATCCAATTGGAGTCGAGGTCCATCCGAATCCGGGTGATTTTATCAGTGAAAAACGTGTTAAAATCCTCGGCACTACTCTGTAAGGGCTCCCCAACTCCCCCTTGGTTAAGAAGGGAGCGGGTCACCCTAAACAGAGCAGCCGGGCGGGATTCCGCTGATGCAATCAAGGTGGCATGATACGCGCATGTTGCAACCATCATAAATACAGGCCAGTTGCCAAGTGCCCGACTTTTGATCCCATGACTCCAGGAACACTGTGACAGTCATAAGTGTTAGGACCATTCATAGGTCACTTTTTTCCAGGACTGCCAAAGATTTTAAAGTAGTCATTAAACAAATGGTTGTTAAGTCAAAGACTACCTATACAGTTTATAAATCAAAAACTTGCTCATGGATCTTTAAAATATAGAATAGAATAGAATAGAACAGAACAGAATAGAATTCTATTCTGGTTGTATGATTGTTTTTTATGAGGGTTTTAAAATTATTATTATTATTATTATTATTATTATTATTATTATTATTAATTAGATTTGTATGTCGCCCCTCTCCGAGGACTTGGAGTGGCTCACAACAAGAAAACAGTACAAATCCAATATTTAAAACAGTTTAAAACTTCAATGGTAGAATTATTGCAAAAGCTTCTATAGTAATTTATTTTCTTTAAATACACACACACACACAGAGAGACACATACACACGGCCACTTATCTCATAAAACACCACTCTGGACGGCCACAAGAATAATGAAACAAAAATTAATAAAAATAAAATCAAGAAAACAACAAAAACCAGTTATCTGATGTACCATCCCCAATCCTCATAATCTTTGTTTTTAATATTGAATTTGTATATTATGTATTGTTGTTGTGAGTCGCCCCGAGTCTTCGGAGAGGGGCGGCATACAGATCTAATAAATTATTATTATTAATTATTATTATTTATTGGCTAAGTGTGACTTGACACACAAGGAATTTGTCTTTGGTGCATGTGCTCTCAGTGTACATAAAAGAAGAGATACATTCATCAAGAATCATGAAGTACAACACTTAATGATTGTCATAGGGTGAAAATAAGCAATCAGGAAACAATCAATATTAATATAAAATTGTATGGATACAAACAAGTTACAGTCATACAGTCATAAGTGGGAGGAGATGGGTGATGGGAACGATAAGAAGATTAATAGTAATAGTAATGCAATTACTGACTCTTGTGAGGTTTTAAGATTAAAGTACCCAGGAGGAAAAAATATTTATTTTCTCAGTTTAGTAAATATTATACAAAACTACACAAATGCAAGTATTTGCTTTCACTTTTCTGTTCTTCACGCATTACTTGCAATTATTTATTCCATTTTCCTGTCAAACACAATAAGCTTTACCATTAATTCAAATTTAAAATTAAATTAAATATGAATTAGCTTAAATTAATTTAAATTTATTTTCATAATATATTCCTCACTGCATTAAATAATATTCCTAGCAATTCATTTATGTTTTCAGCTAACAATATGAAGTTATCTCCAAGTTCATGTACATCTATGTCCCCGACTGACACATTTATCCATAAACATATTAAACCGTTAAGGTCACACCATACAACTTTGCTTTATTTTCCATTCAGTGATAATACATTTCCTAGGTATTCTATTTATTCTCATGCATTCTTTGCTGGCATCATACATCAGTATTATCATATTCATCATCCAATCTATTTCCTATTTTGCAAAATATTCCATGTTTTTAAGCTGATTTATTATATGATTTCTCTAAAACAGTAAGTACTGAAGGCAAAAAGAGAATGAAATGGCAGAGAGTGAGATGGTTAAATAGTGTCATTGATGCAATGAACATGATTTGGGGCAAATTCTGGGAGAAGGACAAGGGGCCTGGCATATGGCATATGGAGAGGCAAAGAATTGTGAAGAGCAAAATCAATAAGTATGTCACGAGCTATTTTTTTTTAACATACATTTATTTTTAACTCCACTAAGAAACATAGAAACATAGAAGACTGACGGCAGAAAAAGACCTCATGGTCCATCTAGTCTGCCCTTATACTATTTCCTGTATTTTATCTTACAATGGTTGGGGGAAACATCAAAAGCAACATGAGAAAATATTATTTTACTGAAAGAGTAGTAGATCCTTGGAACAAACTTCCAGCAGACGTGGTAGATAAATCCACAGTAACTGAATTTAAACATGCCTGGGATAAACATATATCCATCCTAAGATAAAATACAGAAAATAGTATAAGGGCAGACTAGATGGACCATGAGGTCTTTTTCTGCCGTCAGACTTCTATGTTTCTATATGTTTATCCCAGGCATGTTTAAATTCAGTTACTGTGGATTTACTAACCACGTCTGCTGGAAGTTTGTTCCAAGGATCTACTACTACTACTATCTAATATGATCATCAAGAACAAAATTGTGGTCTGTACACCCGTTCTCTGGCATATTACTGGATTTCATGGCCTCACTGCACTCCCCAAATTTAGCTCATTATCTTTTGGTACTCTTTTGATCAAAATTCTGATAAAACCCCCAACCCTTCTTAAAATAATCTCCTTGTAATTGCTATAAGGGAATAATGCATAAGGCACTGATGGCGAACCTTTTTTTTCTCCAGTGCCGAAAAAGCATGGGCATGCACTATCGCGCATGCGAGAGTGCCCAAACCCATAATTCAATGCTTGGGGAGGGCGAAAACACCTTCCCCTGCCTCCCGGAGGCCCTCTGGAGGCTGGAAATGGCCTGTTTCCCAAATTCTGGTGGGCTCAGTAGGTTCGTGTTTCAGCCTCCCCAGGCTCCAAAGGCTTCCCTGGAGCTGGTGGAGGATAAAAACACCCTCCCCACCCTACTCAGAGGCTCTCTGGAAGCTAAAAACAACCTTTCAAAGCCTCTGTGTGAGCCAAAAATCAGCTGGAAGGCAAACACATGCCTGTTGGAACTTAGCTAGGGCAACGGCTCGTGTGCTAAGAGAAATGGCCACCTGTGGCACCCGTCACTGGCATAAGTAATGCATACCTTTGTATAGGAGGAATAATAACAGCTCACTTAATCTACAGAGTAAGTAGAAGTTAAAATCTATACCCAAAGATGTCAACATGGATTGATGTGAGCATGCACTTTGATCTGTGTATCAAAGATATTGATCTAACAAGTTACTATCTTCAAAATTATTTTAGTTAAAAAACTCTGTTAAATATAATCCCTCTTCTGATCACAGAAAGCAACTTGAAAGTGTGTACCTGGGTCAACTTCAGCTTATTCTCCCACGTGTTGATCCTTTCCTCAAATGGCTTTTTGAAAGGTGAGAAGGACATACTTTGTGTCATAACAATATGATCATCAAGAAGCTGGGAAGCTTCATCAGGACTCTTCAGAATAAATGTTTCAGTTTCTTTGTAGGGAACTACATTGAAGAGGATAGATTCCCATTCACGCTCCATTTTATCCAGAGTCTAGGAAATGTGGAATAATACTTTTAATATCATTGAATATAGCTTGCTTTAAGAATGGTAACTAGACAGAAGTTAACAGAGTGCAATAGCATTGATAAAAAGCTGAGCTTTAATAAGCAGAAAAGAAGGAAAGAAAGTAAACAGGAATTATTGTTTTCTACCTGAACTTTTTATTCTTAGAAAACAATGAATAACATGCAAATATATAACATTTCCAGTGAATTTCATCCTAGTTTAAGTCATCCAGCATTTTTTATATCTTATGTCAATATAAGAAATGATTGCTAATTAATATATTGAAGATCTATCTGTTTTAATACATTCTTCTCAGAGAGACTGCCAGTGTTTGGGTTACACATTTTATACAGTGCATTGTATAAAAAATTTAAGATTCTCTGAACAAGAAGAAAACAATTCAGCTATTAGACAGCATATTGGAACACAAATGAAGACTACAGGGAAGAAGAAATTAAATGGCATTCTCACATTCTCAATTGAGTATTCCTTTCCTGCAATTTCAGCTATTTTGGCTATACTCTCGATGTGATCCTGGAGTTTCATCTCCAGACAGCGGGCAAATGTCAAGTTGGCTTTGGGCTTCACGTTGATTTTTATCTCCTCTGAAAGCATGTCCCAATGGCGGTTGCGCATGCCAGGATTGCGCAGACCTTGAATCAGAGGTATGTAAGGCCTGAACTCCTCAATTTTGCCACGGATTTCCACAGCCACATCCTGACATGCTTTTCATAAAACAGAAAAAATACGGTAATCATCAAAAGACACCAGGATATAGTAAATCAGAGCACTGTTTACAGACAAAAGCAATCAGGAAAAAAATCACTGACAAATGCAGCATTACATGAACTGAAGGGAAATCTTCAGTTTGTCCTAGCAGGCATTATTTCTTTGTATATCTGATTAAAGATTATTTTTTCCTATAGATGGTTTCTTTTAAGTTATAATTGTGACCAAGGCAGTGCTGGGGCAATATTTTAAAATTGTTTTGAATAATCTGCTGCATAGCCTCTGGCTACTCTTGCAGTAGGAAAGTAATAAGCTAGCAGTGCTTTCATGAGCAAGATTCTATTCACTAGAGGAAAAACAAAAAATTTACTTTGTTTATACAATTGTATTTTTAATCCTCCTGTTTACATATATATTCTTTCATGTTATTTTTCTGCTAAACCAATTCCCTGCATTTTAAATGAAATACACTGTTTAAAACAGAACACAAATTAAAAGGCAAAACCCCCATAATCCTCCAGAACGGAATATATTACAATTTAAACATAAAGCTACTGTCAAGATCATTTCAGAGAAAGTTTATAATTCTGATATATCTGTATAATTTTTTAAAAGGTGCAGAGGAAAGCATTTTCTAAGTCTTTTTTATACCCTCTATTTTTTCTGAACTTGCTTTCCATTGAGCAGGCCCACAATGTGGTTATTACAACAGGTAAGAATAGACAAGCAAACACTTCCTAAAGAAGTCCAAATTTTTAATTTCACCCCTCATCAAAACAATACATAATTGGTTCAAGGCCTAGCGCTTACCTGGAATATCCTTGAAATGTTTCACACATTTGTGCATTGTTTTAAAAGACTCATTGACATTCTTCTCCAACTGCTCTGCATCAATGGCAGACAGAGGATCATTCATCCAGCTGTCTGCCCAGCGAAGCCAGTCTGATGCTGTGGTCCAGAGATCGTAGAACGGCTGAAAGTCTTTGACCATCCTGGACAACTTATCATACTGAGGGAAGCAAAAACAAGCAAGAAACAAACAAACAGAATGAATTCCTGATAGCTTGTGTTTGTGGAAAGTATCTTCTAAACCAGGGGTGTCAAAATCTATTTCATTGAGGGCCGCATCAGGGTTGTGTTTGATTTTGGAGGTGGGGGGGCATTTGGCCATGCGGCCCTCCCAAGCTCCGTTTTCATTGGCAGAGGCTGCAGGAGGCTGTCACAGCTGAAAACAGAGCCTGGGAGGCCTGTGGGTAGCCCTCCTGAGCTCCATTTCCACTGGTAGAGGCACCATGGGCCAGTCCTTTGCTGTTTCCAGGGCGGGCTCATGGGCCATATCTAAGCACCCTGTGGACCGGATTCGGCTCACAGAATTTGAGTTTCACACCCCTATGCTAAACAAAATCTACAGGCAGTCATGTTGTGCACTTATTTGCTCCCCTATGCTAGTATAAATAAAATGGAAGGAAGAAGCCACTTTGACAGAGGAATTCTACTCTCAATGAACTGGATGATCACAAGTCTCCATAGTCTCTTATGGGCTGGCATTAATATTTTACCCTCTTCAGCGTTAGTATATGATAGAACACCAAACCAAACGAATTACTTTTGACCATATCCTAAAAGAGAAAATATTAAGAAATATAATAAGGAAACCATGTTAGGTCTCATTTGCACAGCCTACAACATGCTACTTAAAGCCATATTACTAACCACAGGAGGTCCTCAACTTACAACCATTCATTTAGCACTGTTCAATGTTACAATGGCACTGAAAAGAATGCTACAACCTACGGTCAGTTCCCACATTTACAACCATTGCAGCATCCACACAGTTACGTGATCAAAATTCAGGCACTTGGCAACTGGCATATATTTCCAATAGTTGCAGCATGCCAGCCAGCTTCATATGATTGCTATTTTTGACCTCTTCAGGGTTCTTCAAACAAGCAAAGTCAATGGGAGAAGTGAGATTTGTTTAAAGAACACATGGTTCACTTAACGAAGGTAGTGGTCTGCTTAACAGCCATGGCAAAAGCAATGGTAAAATCAGATGTGACTCACTTAACAACTACTTTGCTTAGCAATAGAAATTATGGTCCCAGTTGTGGTCAGAAGTTGACAACTATCTGCGTTCTTTAAATCTATGTGCTCATGACGTTACCTTGCCTCCAAGTTTTGTACCCAATTTTCTATCTAATTGATCGGTGTTTAAATTGCCCTTTCTCATCGTCTCTTGGCACAAACCTTGTGATTTTTTGATACTTTGACAAAGATTCAGGAACTGGGATGTACCAGTATTTCCTGGCCACTTTCAGGAACAGCATATATAGGCTACTTTTCAGCCTGAGCAACTGCTTATGGGGCTTACTTTCCGAAGAGAACGGGAGCTGAAGATATCATATTTTGTCATTTATTGAATGATTCTGTCAAGAGCTTGCCACTTCTAGCCTGCACATATAGATTACATAATGGAGTAATGCAGATATATTCCCTGTTAAGAGTGCTCTCACTTCTGATAGCCAATCTGGTAGAAGGAGTGACAGAAAGGAGGAAATACAGTGCAAAGGCTGGGGAGCAGAGGTCAGGAGAAGTTGGTAGTCCACCAGCCAGTGCTGGTCAACAACCTCCTAGCCTTTTGTTTTTACGCAAAGATAAAAAGACAGCAAGGCTAAGTGAGGCAGAAAGACAGGGAAAAAAAACATAAAAGAGAACAAGAATTTTATGTGACAATCTGAAGATTATCTGCAGCATAGGTGACCTCCATAAAAAATAAGAGGCAGATCCTGACAAACAATGAAACTCTATGGATACTCAGCATCAGATTCTGCCAGAAGATTAAATTGGTGGATATAGTCATCAGTTAAAACATGCCTTTTGTTCCAGTCACATCCCCTGCCAAGGACAGCAGTTAGTAGTGCAGGGGGGTTTTTTTACTATAGGAAATTCACCAATTGCTCTTTTTAATATGTTCCCCATTACAACTAATGGGGTAAAAATGGTGCTATTGGTTGGCCTCATTATTGGGATAGAATAGTGCTTTGTCTGATGGTTCAGAGCAAATTGTGTTAATTTTTGTGTCAGCTCATAAACTAAAGGAAGCATATTAAAGCAGCTGTCTGGGTAGTCCTGTGGGGGATATCAATCAGGAATTTACTTGCTCACATTTTATATTACAGGGTTATTCAAAAACAATGAAGCGATTTCATGACACAATATTTTATTAAGGAAAAGTAATACAAAACTTCAGCCAAGTCACAAGTATTCTACCCACAATCAACTTTTATTTCCTATCGTACAAGTGTTCAAGGTGGCCTTCACAACTTAGATAACTCTTCTTTCAAATGGTCACTGACTCATTACATGACAATGCTTGAGAACTGAAGCAATGCGTCCTGAAATTGGTTCATTCTTTTTGAATAACCCTGTATATTAACTGTATTTTTCAGTTAGATTATATTAATGTTTAATCTGAACTTTTTCAGATCTGGATATAATACTGAGATAGCATTGATTGCACTTGTGGAAATCTTGTGGTAGTGGTAGGACCAGGATTGGCTACTGCATGATTGCCATGATGTCTTGAGAACCATCAACACAATTGATTATGGTTTACTTTGGATTGACTTAAAGGATTAGGAATGGGAGACACAGTATTATGCTGTTTCTTCCTCTTTTCTCCATGGCTGGTTCCAGCTGAAGTTGATAGATGAGAGATCTAGTCTTAGACCTTTGTTTTGTGGAGACTTCAAGGTTCTTCCTACTCCTATATAACATCTATGTGGGTCTCTTGCATGAAGTTATTTGTTGGCATCTACACCAATTAAGTGATGTTGCCTTAATAGCCAGAAGCTGTGGAAGTCTGGATGAAGACAATTTCAGACTGAACCCTAATTAAGCCTAGTAACTAGAATTAAGCCTAAAACATCTCATCAGCACTTTTGGATTGCCCTTTGCAATACAGGGCCAAGATATCTGAAGGAATGTTTTTAATTATTTCTGCTTGTCCAACCAGACCAGATAGGATTGGCATGATCTGAGTCCCATCAGCCAAAGTGTTGGCTTTCCTGTTGCAGTATCTATCTACAGAATAATGTTCCCTGAAATTCAGATTGACCTGGTCCTGCTGCCCAATACAAAAGCTTTGAAGACTTTGTTTCTCCATGGATTGGACCATGAAATTACATGAGTCTATCCTGAATGTGAATTCCGTCTGATCTATTTCAATTAATTTCTGCTGTATTTTTAATTCTCAGTTTTCATAGATTTGCTGATTGATTGATTGATTGATTGATTCATTCATGATACTAACATGAATGCAAATAATTGGCTTTCCTCCTGCTTATTTCCCCTGACTTTTGCAATTTCTTAATTTGAGAAATTGGGAAGTGGTTATAAAATATGGTGTCCATATTTTGTTGGGAAAAAATAAGGGGCAAACCTGAAAAAGGGATAAATCTGAGAGAGGTTTATAACAATAAATAATTCTTTATGCGTACACATTTGCTTTGCAAAGGAAAAATTAAGAAAAACTTTACAAAAATACATTTTCTAATAAAATAAAAGCAAACAGTATATGTATATTTATTTTTTAAAAGTTCTATATTTTTCACATGAATAGGGAAGATGGTGCATTAAGTGGTAATATTTGTACAGTAAAAGTTAAAATGGTATTATTTGTACAATAAGTGCCTCGGTGGTGCAGTGGTTAGAGTGCAGCACTACAAGCTACTTCTGCTGATCACCAGCTGCCAGCAGTTTGACAGATTGAATCTCAGTAGGCTCAAGGTTGACTCAGCCTTCCATCCTTCTAAGCTTGGTAAAATGAGGACATAGATTATTGGGGGCAATATGCTGACTCTCTGTAAACCACTTAGAGAGGGCTGTAAAGCACTGTGAAGTGATATATAAGTCTAAATGCTATTGCTAAATGCTATTGCTCAATGACAAAAATCAAAGTTAAAAATAAGTTTTTGAAAAACAAATAACTCTAAAGGACAGTTTTTTGAAATATTTTACAATAAACATGTATGGTCACCACAATATAAACTACCTATGTAAGAGCTGAAATGGAGCAAATATAATATAATAATAACTAAAAAGAAATTTATTTTATATATAATATATTACAATAAACATATTACAGGCTATAGGTAAGAGAGGGAATGTAGAAAAAAAAGTTAGGAACAAAGTTCCATAGGAATTAAGTATTTAAAAAATGAGTTTTGACACTGGGCATCAAATGTATAAATATGATATAGACACCTGCTTTCTACAAATTTTGATATTTTACATAGGAATGGAAGCCTGCAAACAATATATGATAGTGATAAAATTTAATATAAAGTTTTTCTATTTAGCAGAGACAATTGTTATAACTTCCTGTAACTGTCACTTCTGACTCAGTCAGCTATTCGGACTGCTCAGTCTCTGAGCCAGAGATTTGGTGGCTAAATAGCCTTCTCTCCCCCTCACCTGCTAGCTGTCCTAGCCTCAGCAGCTGGTCCCTAGACTGGGAGCAGTGGCAAGTGAAGAATAGGATAAATTCTGACAGATGACTTCAGGTAATGTGATTGGCACATGATTTTCCCACTGGCTGGTGATGCTGACAATATGGGGGAAGAGCAATGTTCCCAACACATGAATTGAGGACACATTTTCCAGCTCATACACAGAATCGGCAGCGGAGACAGTAAAATATATGCCGGTTTAGTTTTTCTGCTGCTCACCGACAGGAGAAAAACACTTCAGTTAGATTGCAGGGAAGAATTGTAAGTCAACCTGCTCACAAAATACAGGCAGCATTACATGATGAAGTTGTAATGAGATACTGGTGATGAGATATTGGAAAGTTTTTGCTGTTGTCTTCAGCTCACAGAGGAATATAAAGCATGATGAATGGACAAAAATGCTGGACACTCACATTTGTTACATGCATGCCGAAAATACGCTCCCGATTATTGTAAAGCAATGCCAACTGCTGGGACTCTTTCAATTGCTTTCTGATTCTTCTGGCTTCATTAGCTATCTCATGGGCCCGGCCAATATCCATGTGTGCAGAAAATCCAGCCACTGCAATCTGGAAAACAAAGCAGGTGTAATATATAGGAAAAGAGGATCTTTCAGACAAATACGTTGGCTGGGAAATAGGCTTATGTATTTCAGTTGTATAGTTGCCTTTTGGTTACAATTTCAATGTGTTTCTGAGAAGAGATTAGCTACCAGTCTTGGAATAACATATCAGGGTTGCATTGCAAAAGTGGGACAGAACCACATAAATAGATTTTTTAAAATGTATTGGGATATTTTTTTTTTTACTTTTAAACTTTTAATAAATGCAGTCACACATATTCTTAAAATGACCCCATCTGATCACATTTCACTTTATTATTGGGTGGAAAATAAATCAAAAGGTATATGTACAACACTTCCACCACCACCACCACCACCGTTCCCTTGGTTGAATACACTTCACATACTCATAAACAGACACATATATAATATTTATATTCAAAAGAATACTATTGTAGGTTTGTTACAGGTAGGTAATAAAATTTGAAAAGGAGGTGTTTGGTGCATATGATATTTAGGCCACAGGCTGTATACCTGGGTTTTAGCAAGTTGGTAACACCATGAATTAAAAGCAATATTTGCAAAATATTCAAAGTGACACCATTTCAAGCATATGGGAAATAATCTCCAAATAGGACTTGACAAGTAAATAGGTTCAGGACAAGAGCAAATGTATAGCCTAAGCAAAACCATGGAAGCATATCCTTTTTATATGAAAATATTTATATTTTATATTAAAAGCCTACATGCCAAAGAACATTTATTGCAGGATTTGAAACAGCATAGGGCTGTGTAAATCCTGATGATAGTGCATCAATTACATAGGAACAGTTGTTTTGACAGATTTAATTAATGCACAATTTCATGTATCATTCTTGCTTGTATACCCATGCATGTTTGTTTAATGAGATTGAGAGAATGAGACTGCAAAGAAACATGCAATCAGGGATTGGTACCTGAAGGCCATCTAAACGTTCCAAGAAATTGGTTTGATCCATCAGCTGAATTTTATGGAATCTTTCCTCATCCTCAATGTGCTGTTGCCTTATTAATTCAATTTGTGAACTGATTTTCAGAGGCCAGTTACTTGCAGCCCACCTGAAAGCACAAATGAATGTATCTTGGGGTATTATAAGAAAGTGCTAATGTTTCATACAACTAAATACAGGCAGTATCTGGGAATGAAAAGAAAAAATTATAACCCCACCAACTCCTTAATATCACACTGTTCCATCATGCATACAATCACACCTAAGTGCAGGATATATATTAAATGAAATAGCTTTGGCTATGTCACATGGCAAACCATGCTATAATTCAAGAAAATAAGTTGTAGGAAACAGAAGACAGAACAGCTATGTTAGTTCTCAGTCTATAAAACAGGAAATAATGCAATGACCCATTTCATCATAAGATATTTTTGAGCCTGATCACTGAAATAATAGTAGATAAATTACTCTGCAAATGAAACATGCTGTTTAAAGTCTTAATAAGTTAAAAATAACATCAAATTATTTATTTGTTTGTTTGTTTCTCAAGCATGTACAAGGTAATGGGCATTAGCATAAACTAATACAAATCTAATAAACATAAACAAACACATAAACATTACAAGGTAGGTAAAGATAAGTTAGGCAATAGGACAGTAGGACAGGGATGGTAGGCACAATGGTGCGCTTATTCATGCCCCTTACAGACCAGTTAGGAATGGGGTGAGGTCAACTGTAGACAGTCTAAGGTTAAAGTTTTTGGGGTTTGGGGAAGAAACCACAGAGTTAGGTAATGCATTCCAGGCATTGATTACTCTGTTGCTGAAGTCGTATTTTCTGCAGCTCAGGGTATTTCAACTCACATTGTATGTAATATTTATATATGTTCTTATTGACTTTAAATTCTATGGAAAATAGAATACATTGTAAAGGCTGGGACCATTTTTTTTTTACTTTCTGCATCCAGTTTATAGCATATATTTGTACTGAAATGTTGGCAAGGACAGACATCCTTTAGTAATTCATAGGTTCTTGTGAATGCTCTACATCTAGCTACAGAGAAATATGCAGCCTAACAATCTCACACTTGACAGTCACTAAATTCATTGGTCTTTCATGAGATGCAATATAAAATAAAGAGCTTTTTTTTTTTAAAAGGTCAGAAAGTACAAGATTGCCTAAATTCCAGTCTGCAGGCTCACACTATCACAGCTTCTGCATTTGAATAAGGTAGTGCAGCAGGTATCTTTTCAGGCTGCCTGAAGAGATTTGATGAAACCTTTTGATGTGTAAATAAAGCCCCGAGGCACAAAATATAGTAACCCAGGCCAAAGGTCTTGCTCTGACTGCAGGGGAAATGACTTATGCTTACTTGTCATTGAAGTCATCTTGAGTCAAATTGTAAAGAAATTCCTCCATGACTTCATATTCTTCCATAACATTACTTATCAATTCCTACAGGATGATACATAGAGAAGGGGGGGGGGGGGAGAACCAGAGGCAGACGTTATTTCCATGATCAACATTTGATTCCATTATGGAACAGAATTTAATATGGTGAGATTCAGATACAAGGTTGAAGAAAGAAGAAATAATTCTATTGTTTGATTGTTAAGCTATAGTAACACAAGGAACATAGCAAGATCTTAAAAATTACTGAAGTATTACTTTGGAAACTTTAGGAAGTATAAGACTATAGTAGCAGTGTGAAACTGGTGGCCTGTGGGCTGGATGCATCACATGCAGGCCACGCCCACCCCACCCCACCCCAGGGAATGGGAAAAACATCACAAAACGTCATGTGAGGGCAACTTGACATAGCAAATTTGACACCTGTGCTATAGATTATTCTTAAAGCCTGCTAGATCCTATTGGCAAGTGCAAGACAGTGTTACTGCCAACCCTACCATGTTTTTTAGCGTTTTTTAATAACCTGAGAATCAACATAAGTAGAGTTCACAGTTTGGGTGTCCTTTGATTATATCATCTGCTACTAGATTTACAGGTGGTGATTATGGCCAGGAGCACATTTGTCTAATTATATCTAGGGCACTAACTGTAATTATCCCTGAACCAATTGGATTTGTGCCCTGTCGCATTCTCTTTTGATTACTGTAACATGTTCTACATTGGGCTATCCTTCCCTTGAGAAGTGTCAGAAATTGCAACTGGCACAAACCAAAGTAGCTGATAACTGATGCAGATAGAGAGAACGTATGATGTCTATACTAAAAGGTCTGCTCTGGCTGCTAATCGTTTAGCAGCTAATCATGGTTCTGAAGGGCATCTAAAGGGCATGAGGCATGACTTCCTAACACAGTATCTTACTTACCATATTTTTCGGAGTATAAAACGCAACTTCTTCCTCCTTAAAAGAGGCTGATAATTTGGGTGCATCTTATATTCGGAATATAGCTTAAAAATGCTGTTCTTCTGTCCCGTGATGCTAGTATTAATTGTAATGTTAATTTATGTGTTTAAGATTTTTAAATTCTTAGGGTGTTTTAAATATATGTTGTTACTCACCTTGAATATCTACCAGAATAGAAAAGCAGGGCTTTAATAAATAAATTATAAATGCTGATACTGATAGTGCTCGGATAATTACTGATGCTCATGATCTAAATAAAGAACTGAACAAATAGTTTTGCAGCAGATGTTCAACAGAGTTTATACACTGACAGATATTTCTACTGCCATAGCACTTCTGTCCCCAGATATTTTTATTTATTTATTTATTTGTCTGTTTGTTTGTAAAACGTGTACAACATAGCAGGTATAGGCATAAACATAAACATATCTATATCTTTTGATTGAATCCAAGTGCTAGTATTCTGTATGCAGGGCTGTGCAGAAGCTTGAAATGTGTCTTTTTTTAATAATGGTATAAATATGTTTTCGAGAATATGTTATAGCTGCAGTTTCTTAAAAATCTGCATTGGCTCACTAAGTACAGAATACAAAATCAGGGACTTGGAAATATCTTTATTTATTAGTTAAGTGAGGTGCTCCCATTTGGTCTGGCAAAAATAAATACTGTATACTCAGCCACTACTCCTTCAAGATAATTTATATATTTATACAAATTGAAACTTCCAGGTGAGGATTAAAGAGCTAAGATATCTCTGAATGAGTGGACAAAATGACTGAAGCTACAACCAAAGGATAGTGATGTAGATCAGTTCCATGGAATCTTCCTGCATAGAAACATAGAAGACTGACGGCAGAAAAAGACCTCATGGTCCATCTAGTCTGCCCTTATACTATTTTCTGTATTTTATCTTAGGATGGATATATATTTATCCCAGGCATGTTTAAATTTAGTTACTGTGGGTTTACCAACCACGTCTGCTTGAAGTTTGTTCCAAGGATCTACTACTCTTTCAGTAAAATAATATTTTCTCATGTTGCTTTTGATCTTTCCCCCAACTAACTTCAGATTGTGTCCCCTTGTTCTTATGTTCACTTTCCTATTAAAAACACTTCCCTCCTGGACCTTATTTAAGCCTTAAATGCATTATTATTATTATTATTATTATTATTATTATTATTATTATTATTATTATTATTATTATTATATTGCCATTATATGCTCCTGAAGGCTGCTGCTCATGTGGAGACTAAAGGATAGTCACACTGAATATTGACAGCCCCAGAGACATTCAGAGTCATTCAGTAATTAAATAGTTAACTGTGTGTGTGTTTTATTAGCTCCTTCTGTTATGATGTAAAATCCTGCCACGTCATTTCAGCTCACATCTGTCTCTTTCCTATTCTCCATTTTGATATAGTTAGTCCTGTATTAGCTGCCATCATGTGAAGATTTTATGTCTCTTATGACATATTTAATTTTCTACTTTTATAATAAAAAGAAACCTTGTTTTGAAAACAAATGTTCTCTCTCTCAATCCATCGCTTCTGGGATGATTTATGGTCCAAACGGACTTTACCCTCATCCTGACAGTTTCCCACAGGTTTAAGTGCTGGGAGATTAAGGAAACTATCATGTTCCTCAACTACAGAGGCACCTTTTAAAGGGCATTCACTCATAATCCTTTGTAAAAGGACCTATTCAACTATTATTTCCCAAAAAATAATACATGTCCCCATAATAAGGTCAATCAGGCTTTTCAGCGCATGTGCTGAAATAAGCCCCCCCCAATAAGGCCCCCTCAACTACTTTCCAGGGAAAGGGGAGGACACGCCGGGAGCCGCTCTTTTCGCAGTTGACACTCTTTTGACCAGGAGAGCAAGAGCGAGAGCAAGCGAGAGGCGGGTGTGCGCACACCCCACGGAACTAGCCCGGCTCCTCTGGGCTCTGCCTACGGCAATTTGAAACACACTCCTGCCTCTGAGGAAGAGGAGGTGAGCATCAATCCCTGTCTCGCCATCTCCTCGCAGGCAAGAGCACATTTCAAAACAGTGCTAGAGGTGTGCGCGTAACCCCCCTCTCTCCCCCAGCCTAAAAGAGTGCCTGCCGCAAAAAGAGCAGCTCCCGGCTGGGAGAGCGAGAGTGAGAGGTGGGTGTGCACACATCTTGCGGGACTGTCTTGGCTCCTCTGGACTGACTATGGCAGCGTATAGAAACACGCCCCTGCCTACAAGGAGGCGGGGAGGCCGGTCAGGTACAGCAAGCCCACAAGCGCAGGGCTTGAGCAGCAAACATGCGCCTCCAGCCCATTCTTATCGTTGCACATGCAGAGGCCGAGGCTTTCCAGGCACCTGCCGGAGGAGCCATGTGCTGGCCTGGAGCTGCTGCTGCTGTTCCCTGCGGTGGAGTTGCTGGTGTGCCGCAACTCTTGGGCTCTTGCTACTTGTGCCTTTGTGGCTGCTGATGTTGCAAACTCCTGCAGTAAGCTAGAAAGCGCCAGGCTGTGGGATGGGCTCCCTGCCCCTTTGGCTCTGCCTTCCGGCCATGCTTCCCTCTCTCGCTGGCCTTGGCCACTCATTCTCCACCTGCCCTCCTTGCATACTTCAGACAGGGGATGTAGGTGAGGGATGTGCATGAGAATCCCCTGCAGGAACAGCCACCCATTTCTCGGTGTTGTGTCCATTGACCTTCCTCGCCTCTGGTTCTCGAGCAAAGTGGGAAGGGGAAGAAATTCTCACAGGCTGCCTAAGGCAAAGCACCTGACTTTCCTCCTTCCTTCCCTCCCCCCCTCTCTCAGCAGGAACCTTTTGGATGCAATCTGCACACAATAAACCTTTGTCTCTTCCAAACTCTGTCAGAAATGAGTCTTCATGAAACTGCACCTGTGCAGCCTCTTGGAGCAAAAGGAGAGAAAGATTTCTTGCTTTCAGTGTGCAGCTAAAATATTCCTTCTCCGGATACTGTGTCATAAGTGCTCTTCCCCCACCCCCACTGCTGAGAGAGAGAGAAGGAAGCAAATGCCTGGCTGCTTCTGTTGCTGAGCCTGGCTAGAAGTTTGGCTGTCAGCTCAGCTTCCTCATGCAGCCCGCAACAGTTTCTTCCCCCTCCTGCTTCACTTGAGAGCCAGAGGTGCGGGAGAATCAGTGGAACACCGAGGAACGTGACAGAGCTACAAGTCCCATGTAGGATGTGCATCTTGTGGCCCCGCCCACCCAGCCCCGCCCGACCTGACACTCCAAAATTGCACCCTACTATGAGATGCACATCCTACCAGACACTTGTAGCACTGTCACATTCCTCGGTGATGTGTCCAGAGAAGCCCATTATAAAAGAAAACTTCTTGTGAGTTCAAGAAGCTTAATTGAATTTGCAATAAGTTTTCTTTTACAATGGGCTTCTCTGGACACAATGCCAAGGAACCTGGACTGAGCTACAAGTGTCAGATAAGACATGTGCCTTATGGCCCAACATGTCCCACCTGTTAGAAATAAGTCTAAGTGAGACTCTTCACACTACCGCCGCTGCCTTGTGAAGCAGGACTCTACAAGGCTTGTACCACTGCATGCACAAACAGCAGCAGGACCCCAGCTGTGCTGTATGATGAAGCTCGTGACAGACCTGCAGTTCTTGCATACAATGGCACAACAAGCCTTGCAGAGTCCTACTTCATGAGGTGGTGGCATGGGTCATCCACTGAGCTGGTATCAAGAAGAGGAAGTGGAAGCGGCGGCGATGGGACATCCAATCCCACGCTTGCCACCTACTGCATCCCCCAAATAATAAGCGGCCCCTGATAATAAGGCCAAGGCCCTATTTTGGAATTCAAAAAATATAAGGCCCTGACTTATTTTGGGGAAAACACGGTACTTTAAAGATATTAGAGATCTTAAATACTGCAAGTGAAAAACCAGGTGAGTGTACCTTCATTCTTGAATAAATTAAAAATGATCTGAATAAATTTTAAAAATAAAAATAAATTGGTAGAAAACTAAATAAGAATCTGATTCAAAAACATTATAAATGAATTAAGGGTCTAGATACTTGGAATAGTGAATTAGAACTTCTGCTATAAGAGTTTGGAAATAATTACATAAATAAAGAGTACTTCATGGGAACCAATTTGTTTAGTCTATCCTAAATGAAAAAGTAATTTGAGATTTATGATTTAAGAAACTGAACATCAGAAAGGACTAAAGATACCAGGCAGAAAGGAAAACTTAAAAAGTAAAAAGTCTGACTCTTGCCTTTAGTCAGCAGCTTTTACATTTGAAATTGTTCAGGGATTTTTTGAGTAACGGGGTCAAAAATAGCAGCTTCATTATAGCATTGCTTAAACCAGTGTTTCCCAACCTTGGCAACTTGAAGATATCTGGACTTCAACTCCCAGAATTGCTGGCTGGGGAACTCTGGGAGTTGAAGTCCAAATATCTTCAAGTTGCCAAGGTTGGGAAACACTGGTTTAAACAAATAGCTTGTCCAAAAGATATTGAATAAGAAATTAATGATGTGAAAGAAAATACCTTAGAAGATAAAGAGATGGAACAAATTTTAACTGATGCAGAAACTTCAGAATGTAAATAATTTGCAGAAATATTGGAAAATAAAAAAGGACTATAAGACAGAGAAAACAGCTGAAGTGGAAATACAGCTGACAAGCCTAGAGATTGATTGGACAATGACTTTTTATTGTACATTTATTTAAAAAAAGAAATTGGTTAAAATAATTGAGATGAGAAAAAGATAAACTCTTACAACAGCATCTGAATGAACTGAAGATTATGATTGTTAGAAGCAAAAAAGTATAAAGTTGGTTCACTTGATCAATGTTAAAATAAGATATATTTGTATAAATTTATGGACTTTTTTGCTGACATAGGACTAAAATGTTAATAAGTTATTGATTTGCAAAAGGATAAGAAGTGATATTTGCATGTAAGATTATAGGCGGTGATGAAATCAATTTTGTTTGTACTTATGATGAAGATTGGAAGCTACTTTTAAAAAGTGTTTCTTTTTTTTCTTTTCTTTTTTTCTGTACACTGTTTATTATCTTTTCTTCTTTACTTTCCCCTGTTTCTGAATTTAGTTTTATTTCCTGTAATCATTCTTATTAAATGAGTTCTACCTTACATATAAAATATTGTCTGGTGGACTTTTGACCTATCATCCTTTTTCAGTCCAACAGTCCAACACCTCACAGAGACATTGTTATGTTGTAGGGAAAATAGGTAGAGGAAGGAATATTGCTAGGTTTGCCACTTTGAACTGTATATGGGGGAAAAGGCAGAATAAACTAGCAATAGCAGTAGTACTTAGACTTATACACTGCTTCACAGTGCTTTACAGCCCTGTCTGAGCAATTTACAGAGTCAGCATCTTGCCCCCAACAATCTGGATCCTCATTTTACCAACTTTGGAAGGATGGAAGCTGAGTCAACCTTGAGTCTGGTGAGAATTGAATTATTGAACTGCTGACAGTCAGCAGGATTAACCTGTAGTACTGTATTGTAACCACTACACCACCAAGAAACCCCTGTTTAAAAAGCTTTTTTTAAAAAAGAACACTTAGACATATTGTTCCATTAGTGCACATTCCTGGATTAAAAACATCTTAGATAAAAGTCTAAGTTCCACCTATTACCCATGAAATTCCAGTTATTTGATCCCTTCTCCTTGACTACATTTTACCTCCTGTGATTTCAATTTCTCTGGGATTCCTTTCATCCATTCCCGCAGTTCAGCTAGTTCCTCAATGCTGTTTGGTTTTTCATAAATTTTTCGGCTGATGGCCTTGAAAACATCACAGATCTGCAAAATGATATAATAACTCTGTCAGCGCTAAATCCGAAACAAAGAGTTCAATCAACTGCATCAAAAAGGCGAGGTCAGGTGTCTGAAATTGAGACTAACTACACTTTATATAAACCACCTGCTCCTGCCCAGACCACTAATCTCACAAGCTATTTCTATGTCTCCAATACTACGTTTAGTTAACATCATTATGCTCTGTTTTTCCTCCCTATTGTCCTCTCCACAAGCAATAATGGGCTGTAAACAGAAGATGTCTGATAACGTCATGTGTCTTTACTCAGATATTGTAAAGAAAGTCAAAGGATATGCAAGTTTGTAAATGATAATCATTCTTCACAATTTCTGATAATAATACAGTGGTACCTCATCTTACGAACGCCTCTTCTAACGAACTTTTCAAGATACAAACCCGGTGTTTAAGATTTTTTTGCCTCTTCTTCTGAACTATTTTCACCTTACGAACCCAAGCAGCTGCTGCTGGGATGAAGGGGTTTCTTTCCCCCCCCTTTTTTGAAGAAAGAAAAGGGAGGGGCAGCTTGGAGGGGGAAAGATTTTGCAGAGAACAATGTGCTTGCAAAGGCACTGAAACGGTGTCTTTTGAAGAAAGAAAAGGGAGGGGCGCCCCCCTTGCCTTTCTTCCTTCCCACTCACCCTTTAGCCTAGCCTTGCTTCTTCCACCCGCCCCCTTTAGCTGCTCCTCCCTGCACTGTGTTCGCCTCCCTTCTAAAGTTTGGGATTTTCCTGAAGGATTTGCACGCATTATTTGCTTTTACATTGATTCCTATGGGAAACATTGTTTCATCTTACGAACTTTTCACCTTACGAACCTCCTCCTGGAACCAATTAAGTTCGTATGATGAGGTACCACTGTACTGGGTTTCACATATCAATAAGGCATCTGTAGTAAAATAATTGTACATTTCCAGAAATAATTATAAAATTATTTGGTTACTCCTCTAGATGCAGCGTATTAACTATAAAACTCACATCTTCTACTTGACGATGTAAATTCTTGGCCAATATGTCCAGCATTGAAGTGGCCAGAGCTTTGCATTTCTTGGATAGGTTCTGCTTTACACCTTCAACGCTGAGATGAAAAGGGCCAATGACTATGAAGCTGGGCAAACTGTTATCCAACAACTCTTTTTCTGCCAAATGCTTGTTTACTATTTCCCTCACTTCTGGAGCAGAAGGGCAAGTGACCTCATATTCTCTAGAAATAAGCAGAAATACATTTTCAGCAAACAAACAACCAAACCAAATAATACAGCTGTGGAAGGAATGCTGCTTCACAAAACTTGGTTAACAACTTCTGGAATTCCATCAGAATAGAAGGAAACAATCCATATTTGGGAACCTAACATCGCCTGTGGTGGGTCAGGAAAGTAGTCTGATCAAACTCTCCAGAAAACCTGATTCTGGGTGCCCCCCCCCCCCCCCAGTCTTCTGCCATCAAATAGCAATAGCAATGAAAAAAACCCAAACAGAATTAAAACTCAACCATTTAGGTCCTCCCTTAGTGGAAGGAATGGAAGATTGCTGTATTTGCTCTTTGAATGACAGCAAAAATTGCAATGTTTTCTTGCTTCTTTGCTAAAAGGAAGGAAAGGAAACCTCATTACTTTTCTTTTCCTCTCAGGAGAAAGGGAGAAAATCAGTCCATTTGTAAGAAAGGCAGAGAGTGTGTATATGTGAATGTGAGTAGGCATATATGGGGTTGATGGGGTGACTAAAGAGAATCATGCAATAAAAAGACTTTGTTTTTGTTGTGGTTAGCTCTGGCCCAGCTCCTGCCCCAAGGACTGTGGATGTGGGGGAGACATCCACATGCTGCAGGCCTGTTTTGCCCCCACCCCTGGTGGAATCTGCTGATGAAGGCTCCTCTGACCAAGAAGACATGAGTGACAGGGAGGAGTGTGGCAGACAGCTCAGAAGGAGATCAATTATCTAGCAGCTCCTTCTTGGATTCAGAACAAGAGTTAATGATACAGCCACGCATGCGGAGAGCCATGCATAGGCAACAACAACTGAGAGATTATTATCAAAGAAAATGAGGCCACTTGTGGTTGGGTGGGGCTGTGGTAATTAGTGAGGCTGCTATAAATAGCAGCCTGTGGGTTTGGCCATTGTGGAGGATTATCTGATTGTTGTGATTCGTGACTGCTTTACTGACTTTGACCTTTTGTGTGCTGATTTTCCCCCGCTTTGAAACTAAACCGGGGCAAAGTGTGTTTCACTTTGTGAAAGAAGAAGGACTGTGAATTGCCTCACAGCTGCAAGCTAAGTATCACAGAACTGATAAGGGACTTGTACAAATTACCAGTTTGTTTGGAGACAAGTGCTCTTTGCTATACCAAAAGAGGGCTTGGTTTAAGTGAATTTTCAGTATAAAGAACATTGTTTTGAATTTTCAAACGTGTGTGTGTGTCTGAAATTTGTACCTGTGAATTTGTGGGAGGATTCTACCAGAGAGCTCGACAGAACAGTTTATATTTAAACAACTGCTAAATGTAGATTCCTCAGAAGATTCCTCAGGACCTGATGTGTCCCACAGGACCAAAAGTCCACTCCTATCTTAGGAACCAGATAGTCATGTACACTTTGTCCAGTATGTATCAACATTAGTTTAATACCATGGTTTTAATCAGATCAAATGAATCATATTTAACACTGTAGTAGATATATGGAATAAATTATATTCAGTTCCTAATAAACTGGAAAGGCTGCACGTCCAGCTCTAGGCCAATTTTTGCCTTATTTTTTTACCTTGCTGTTAAAAGTAGGATTCTACACTGATCGGCCTATTCATGGTGCTAATTTTAACTTTTGAAGCATCCAATATATCTTAAATCTTGTGTATTTTCAGGATTGTCTCTTTCTATTGAAGGAGGTTGGAGGCATGCATTCTCATTGTGGATTCCCATGTTTTGAAATATTCCCCCCATCCCCCGAATTGTGAGGTACCCCCATCTTGCTTGCATTTTACAAAGCAATGAAAGCCATCTTAGTCAAATGGACTTTTGATGTGTAGAGAACCCCCTGACCTACATCTGTAATTTTTTATATTATGTGAAGAATGATAGCTTTATATTCTCTGTTATGTACCATATTTTTTGGAATATAAGATGCACCTTTTTACCCCCCAAAAAAGAGTGAAATCTTGGGTGTGTCTTATACACCAAATGTAGCCTCAGCCACCCAGCCATCCCCATTCTTTGGCCTCTGCCTCCCAGCAATTTGCTTCATTGCAGCAAACAGGGAAGAGCTTGTTAAGCCAAGCAACTCATTATCAGCTCCCCGACTCTCAGCTGATTTGAGGCTGGAGGCAGGCCAGCCAGTGCTAAACTGAAACTGAAACTAGCTGCAAGTAGGCAAATTGGGAGGGAGAGGCAGAGACAGAATTTTATTTTCTTGGGCTAATCAGTTACTGAATCTGGATGCAAGGAGGTAACTATAAATGTCTGTAGAACATTTAAATTATAGACTTAGTTTTTAAAGATTGCTTTATTATTGTTCTAGACAACTTAACAAAATGAAGAAGCTTTTTAAAATAAATGCTTGATCTGAAGAGGTCCAGGGCTATTGTCTCTTCTTTTAAATAGCAGAGAATAACTATACTTCCAGAAAGCCACATCAATTTTAACAGGATCTGTAAAAGTATAATTTGAAATGTAGCAGTGTCCTCTTTAATATTTTAAAAAGGCAGCTGACTTAGTCATATTTGGAGTAGATCTATTTAAATAATTGGGAGGAGTTAGTGTGACTACATTTAAGAAAACCTTCTGGCATTAATATACTGCCATAATGTACATTTCTCCAATTCTTTGCTATTTCTATAGGTCAGGCACACATGCACAGAAATACCCACCAAACCGTGTATATCATCTCTACTGTTTGCTGTTTAGAAAATTGCTGGGAGGCAGAGGCCTTTTTTCCTTGTTTTTCTCCCTACAAACCAGGGATGGGTTGCTACTGGTGCGGTAGGTGACTGCGCACCAGTAACGGCTGCCAGATTGCGCAATTTGTGCGTGACCACTCCAGTGCAAGTCCTTTGGGCGCCGCTATCTTTTTTCTTTAATTTTTCATATTTTTTGCTTCATGTGCACGTGCAGAAGCAAAATTATTTTGCTTCCGCGCATTCACAGAAACAAAAAATTACCAAAATCTCTTGTGTGCACACCCTCTCAAGATTTTGGCAGATTTTTGCTTCATGAGCATGCGCAGAAGAAAAATCACACTGGGAAAGCACATTCACGTATGCACATAGCATGCATGCACACACAAGATGACTCAACATGTGTGTGCAGCGCATCAGTAGCAGCCAGTAACAGCAATCAAACTCAACCCTGATAAGACGGAGTGGCTGTGGATTTTGCCTCCCAAGGACAATTCCATTTGTCCATCCATTACCCTGGGGGGGGGGGAATCACTGACCCTCTCAGAGAGGGTCCGCAACTTGGGCGTCCTCATCGATCCACAGCTCACATTAGAGAAACATCTTTCAGCTGTGGCAAGGGCGGCGTTTGCCCGGGTTCACCTGGTGCACCAGTTGCGACCCTATCTGGAACGGGACTTACTGCTCACAGTCACTCATGCCCTCATCACCTTGAGGCTCGACTACTGTAATGCTCTCTACATGGGGATACCTTTGAAAAGTGTTCGGAAACTTCAGATCGTGCAGAATGCAGCTGCGAGAGCTATCATGGGCTTTCCTAAATACGCCCATGTCACACCAACACTCCGCAGTCTGCATTGGTTGCCGATCAGTTTCCGGTCATAATTCAAAGTGTTGGTTATGACCTATAAAGCCCTTCATGGCACCGGAACAGAATATCTACGGGACCGCCTTCTGCAGCACGAATCCCAGCGACCAGTTAGGTCCCACAGAGTTGGCCTTCTCTGGGTCCCATCAACTAAACAATGTCATTTGGCGGGACCCAGGGGAAGAGCTTTCTCTGTGGCGGCCCTGACCCTTTGGAACCAACTCCCCCCAGATATCAGAGTTGCCCCCACCCTCCTTGCCTTTCGTAAGCTCCTTAAAACCCACCTCTGTCGTCAGGCATGGTGGAATTGAGACTTTCCCTCCCCCTAGGCTTATAAAATTTATGCATGGTATGTTAGTATGTATGATTGGTTTCTAAATCGGGGTTTTAAATTAACTTAAATATTAGATTTGTTTACATTGTATTATTATTGCTATGAGCCGCCCCGAGTCTGCGGAGAGGGGCGGCATACAAATCTGATTAATATATAAATAAATAAATCCACCCCTGCTAAAAACTAAGATGCGTTTTATACTCTGAAAAATATGGTAGATCTCCCAGCACTGTTGTAATAAACCTGGGAGAATAAAAATATTATTTAAAATAAATAAACAATAAACAAACAAGAAAGCCAGCAAGCTGAAGTTCCAGATACCCAGAAGCAAATTTAAACATGAGGAGATTCAATCTGTTTATATAAAATGGCAATACATGCCGAGCTAATCTGTTGTTCCACTTAGGAATTGGTGATCAACTGGAAAGTTATGATTAAGAAAATAATTTTAAAAATTCAACTTTGTACACAGTAGGAAATAGTTATCTTGCAAAAACGGTTATCTAAGACATAAAAGGCATAAAATAAATCAAATAATAAGTGTTTGAAGCAAAAAGCTGAAAGAAAGATAATGAGAAGCAACATGCGCTTTGCAAA
Source organism: Erythrolamprus reginae (assembly GCF_031021105.1). NCBI lineage: Eukaryota > Metazoa > Chordata > Lepidosauria > Squamata > Dipsadidae > Erythrolamprus > Erythrolamprus reginae. The sequence goes on along the minus strand of NC_091951.1, from coordinate 91,799,535 downwards.
CAGTGTTTTAAAGCTCAATTCCTTGATGATAATAGTAAGCATTTATAAAAAATGGACATAGGAATGATGGGTAAGAAGAGAAATCATATAGAAACATTAGTTTTTTAGATGAATAAACGAAAAAGTAAGAAAATTAAATATTTGTATAAGAGGATATAAAGATGAATTTATCATTATAAGATTATAATGATTGGGCTAAAAACAATTTTTATGTAGCAAGATAATTCCATTTTGGCTAATATATCAGGAGAAAAACCTTTAGACAATAAAAATTTTAAGGGAATATTGAAAACGATAATATGTGAATGACATTTTCAATAAATAAACAAATGCTTAACGTGGATTGATATCTCAAATACAGTTCTTCCTTCATTACATTTATATTCAGTTTTTGCTCTAGGAGTCAAGGCTGCCTACACGATTTATTCAAGAGTGGCAATTGTGCCTTCTTATTCAGCATGTATTTATGGTCACATATAATTTTTCAATGGGAAGAAACCTTAAAATATCAACTGTTTTAGAAAAGGTAAAAATAAATTGAAAAAATATGACTCATCCCCCTCATCTGCATTATAAAAAAATCAATCACTAGCCATTCTGATGCTAAAGAAAATAAAATCAACTTGATATAGTTCCTAATATCAAAAGCAGAATCTATACTCCTTTCAATCAACTGCACAGTATTCATGAAACAGAGGTTTCCTAACCCACTCTTCTCAGTGCCAAACACCTGCTTCTGAGAATTGGGGGGACCTGTGGGAATGATGGAGAATATGGTAGGGAGCCACAGATGGACAGGAAATGGATGAAAAAGTAATTGGAGCAAGATCTGAGGATCCAAGCCAATATGTTTTAGAAAGCTACCGGTACTTGCTTTTTTTTTGCCCTTTAATTCTACAGAAAGTAAAGTCAGAATGGTTGTGTATCAATCTACCCTTTCAGTTTTTAGTTCCTGCTCTTGCATGTGAATGCTGCTTACTTTAAGAGGCTGTGGATATCGCGATTATTCAGTTCTAAGTACTTTTCATAATTCTTGGCATAAGCTTGAAGGGGGATCAGTGCCTTGCGGATGCAAGTACAGATGGTTTTCCGCAATTCTATCACAGCTGGCTCATTCACACCCACAGACTCTAACAATGGTGTGCCACAGATGAACATGTTTTCAAGCACATACTGAAAAAGAGATAAAAGAAGAGTCATTTAGCATAAAAACAGGATTATTGTCTGCTTCTATTGTTTCTGAAAAGGTGGTTGCACAAAATTAAAAGCCACCCCTAGCCATGCTCTGTAACAATATTTTATATTTTTTACGTCAGTATCTTATAGAAACTATTCTTTTTCCTTATAACTACAATAATAAAGGTTATCGTACATGACTACCAGAACTGGTCTATTATAAACAATTCAGAGATCTAACTATATTGTATGGAGCTCAGTTTGAATTCCTAGTCATGCTAAATGTGATTTGCACCAAACATTGCCTTAATTGTGTTGCAGCTTATCTCTACAAGCTGTTCACAGTAGCAGGCTTCATACCCCAGCTTTGGGGAGATTAAATATTTTGGCTAACCTATCCTTTTAGAATGGCTTGCTGGCATTCAGTGAAAAACAATGAAAGTATTCTTTTCTCTTTAATAAAGAAGATAGAAATTCTTGATGGTAAAAAGATCTTGCACCCAAGCCAAATCAGCAGAAGCATATTGCAAAAATTGAATAAAAAAACTTTCAAAGTACTCTTAAAGTCACTTTAATAATGATTTGTGCTGAGATTTGAATTTTGAAATAAAAGGTCTTTTTTTAAAAAATCTGCAGCACACCACTTTATAAAGAAACATCAAGATAAATACATATAATGAAACATCTCAGATATTCCCTTTGCTTTGGTGTCAGCATTAATAGCTTCAGGATTTAAAATTACAGCATTATTGCCAACACTTTCTCATTTAAATCTGACATGTTTTCCTCAATCGGAAAAGTGTTAGTAGAGTCGTCCTCTGGCAATATGTCAGTGCTAAAAAGTGTTAGCTAAATCCTTCTGCAAAATCCTCCCTTATCTTCTGCCCTTTAAAATTTTAGAGTTTTTATATCTCTGTATAGGGTGGTTGTATGAAACTTACAACAGAAATTGAACTGACATTTCTCAATTCCTTTCCCTGACTCCCACCTCCCAAAATATCAAGATGAGACATCAAATCAATCTTCTTTCACTAAACCTCATTACATATTGTTTTTAAGTTTTTTATAAGATTGGGTTGTTTTAGATCAATTCTGATTTCTGTGTTAAATATGTAATTTATGTTGTAAGCCGCCCTGAGTCTCAGGAGAAGGGCAGTCGAGAAATGAAATAACTAACTAACTAACTAACTACATACATACATACATACATACATACATACATACATACATACATACATACATACATATTGACTAAAGAACTGCATTAGCTTCTCGGCTGAAAATGAGACTACTGGTAAGCCATGACTTGTTTGTTGCTTTCAATTATTATAAAAATTAAGTATTGTTTTTGAAAAACAGATATTAGCCTAAAAATCTCCAGCATCCCATCCTTAAATATTTGGAATATCTGTTTACAAAACTGTGATAATTTCATAAAACTGAGATGTGGCCAGTGATGGGCTCCTATGGGTATGGTCAGGTATGCAGAACTGGTAGAAAAATCTTGGTCAGTTACACAGAACCAGTGGAAAATTTTTGTGTCCCCCCCCCCCCTTCTGGGCTCTGGGTATGTTTTTCCTTAAGCAGTAAATGAGGTTGAATGTGTATAATTTTAGAAGAGTTGTGCGTGCGTTTGTGTATGTGTACATACACATACAGTTTATATAGTAGATAATATTTTTTTTTTTGTACCTGTGTGTAATATGTATGTAAATGGCATATATACATAGAATTAAAAAAGTATAGTTTGGATTTTCAGTAATAGTAAATAGATAGGGAAATTGTATCTCTTTGAGGCAAGGAGAGGCCAGGCACCCTAACCCTAACCCAAACCCTTAACGTGAGTAACGTCAAGTTTGGCCACCTTTAAGCCAGTCACATGACCTTTAAGCCACCCCATCACATGATCGTCAAGCCACTCCCACCTGGTCACATGGCCAGCAAGCCAAACCCACAAAATAAGCCACGCCCACAGTACAGTAGTGAAAATCTTTGCAGCCCTTCAGTGCATGTGGCCATTGCAAAACAAAAGGCAAACTGTTTTTCTGTATTAATAAATATTGAGTCTCTATAAAGATTTAGAGGTTTAATCTTCTGAGCTTTTGGACATGCTGGAGCCCATCCTCAGGGAACTTCTCTTTAGCAGAGTGTGTCATGAGACATTCCTTGAGTATGGGCTACAGTACAAATTTGAAAGCTCAGAAGACTAAACCTCTGGTCCCGGTGATTGACCCAGATTGGATTACCCAATATTATTCTGGGATATGTATATTTGCCTCTATAAAGACTACTCTGTAACTCCTTAATATAAACAATGAAACCTGCAATGGTGTAACTATGCATATTTTGTTGGAACATATATCGGGGTAAGAAGACATTTTAGATTCTTGAAAGAAACTCACTTTCTCCAGTTGTGGTATACTGTGTGTAGCCAGGATCCCTTTATTAAAAAGAGAAACAACTGATGTCTCAAAATTCTCCAAGGGTGTGCTAAAGTGGACACCATTCATGTCTAAAGCCAAATCAATTATAAACAGGGGATTTTTTCGTGGCCTGCAAGAGGGAGAATAGAGAAATTTCACATTGTGTTATGGATAAACAGATTCAAGCATTAACTCATCTTTTTGCTAATTAAAATGCACTGAGCTGAAAACATATTCCAGTTCTATTTGTTTGTATTCCATAGAACTAGGAGCCCATACATATCTTACATTTCTACCAGAAGGCATTTTCACACAATGTTTAATGGAGCTAATATTATCGCTGTAGTAAAATAGATGGTTTCACAGGAGTGTTGCTACATTGCTTGACATCTGTTCTATGATATTATATTCTAAAATGGATAAAATATTCTGGCTAAGTATTATTTTTATTCAATTTTATTCAGTTTATCAAAATTTAACATTAATGAATATAATAAGGAATTTATCTGTAATATACATGCAACTAAAAAACAAAACAAATAAATAAATAAATAAATAAATGTGACTATATAACAAAACTAAAATTTTCAGAGGATAAAATTATCCTGAATTGGTTACTTATTACTACATGGTATTTAACAATTGGACAATACAGATGGATTCTCCATGGCCTTACTAGAGCTAAAAAAATTATATGACAATACAGCACCGGAAAGATAAATGTATGGCCCCGTTTACTCAATGATTTGAAGATCTGATGTGTCATTTATGAAAGGATTACCTACAGGTATAGGCTGGATAAGTACAATGAAACATAGGGCATCTATACAAAAAAAGTGGCTTATAAACCACTGTGTTTTACACAGACACACAGACACAGACACACACACACACATTTTACCCTGTTTGGTGCAAATAGGAGAAGATAGAATCTAGTCCCACCTGAGGCACAAAACCAGGCTAGTCTAAAATGAGCAGACGTCCCGAATTTTGCGGGACAGTCCCACTTTTTGCCTATTTGTCCCGCGTCCCGCTGGGTTCTTAAAAAGTCCCGCTTTTTAAAAAGTCATGTCCACGGGGGAGGGGGCTCGGCTCCATCAGCCCCCACTCCAATATCCCGCCTTCGGGGGCATCCCCAGGGCCGAGCCAGGGGCTATCGGGTGGCCTTGCAACATTCCTCAGCTGCAGAGAACCAGTGTTCCTTCATCACATCTTGGGGGGCAGAGCCCAGCCAGAGAGAGATCACAGCGCAGAAGAGGTGATCCTTTTTGGCCGGCTGTAAAACCCAGAAGTGCTGCAGTTTCTGCGTGAAACCGGAGGACAAACTAAGAAGAAGTGGGGTAGGCTGCTGGCTCATCCCCAGAGACAGAGACAGAGGGAAAGAGGAGAGGGGGCGTGAGAGGGGGAGGGAATGTGAGAGAAAAGGAGAAAGAAAAAAATTAGATCTGATGTAGGGAAAGAACGAGGGAGAGTAAGAACAAACAATGAGAGAGAGAAGAGGAGAGAAGGAAAAAGAGAGGGAGAGGGAAGAGAAAAACAGAAATGAAAGGGAGAGAGGGAGAGAGAAATGAGGGAAAGATTGAGAGAAAATGAGAGAGGGAGAAGAGGGAAACAAATGAAAGAGAATGGAGAGAAGGAAAAAGGGAGAGGAAGAGGAAAGAGAGAAAAACAGAAATCAAAGTGAGAGAGATGAGAGAATAAAGGGGGGGGGAGAAACAAATGAGAGCAAAAAGGGGGGGAGAGGAAAAGGAAAGAGAGAGGTGGAGAGAAAGAGAGGAAGGAAGGAAGGAGGGAGGGGGGGAAGGAAGGAAGGAAGGAAGGAAGGAAGGAAGGAAGGGATTTCCCATAGAAAACACCAGGAGCCACAAACCCACCCCCTCGTGGCTGGAGAGGTTATTATTACACTGCATAACAAGACAACTAGACACAAGAACACTTTTTTTCCTGAACTCCATCATTCTACTAAACAAATAATTCCCTCAACACTGTCAAACTTTTAACTGTCAGCACTTCTATTTCTACTAGTTTTTTCTTATCCTTCCTACCATTTCCTTCCACTTAGGACAGTATGACTGTAACTTGTTGCTTGTATCCTAAGGTTTTTATTAATATTGATTGTTTCTTCATTGCTTATTTGACTCTATGACAATCATTAAGTGTTGTACCACATGATTATTAACAAATGTATCTTTTTTCTTTTATGTATACTGAGAGCATATGCACCAAAACAAATTCCTTGTGTGTCCAATCACACTTGGCCAATAAAGAATTCAATTCTTTTCTTTTCTTTTCTTTTCTGTTCTCTTCTTACTATTTAATACTATACTATTTGGTTTAGAATACTTTTTCCTTGTTTTCCTCCTCTAAAATCTAGGAGCGTCTTATACACCGAAAAATACAGTACAACAAATTTTTAATCAAGACTCCCCCCCCCCCCCCCAATGATGTCCGTCTTTAGCAATGTTAAAATCTGGTCACCTTAGGCTAGTTACTTCCTCTAAGCTCTAGGAAAGAGGCAATGGCAAACCACTTCTGAAAATCCTTGCCAAAAAAATTGCAGGGACTTGTACAGTCTCTGAGAATCAGACATGTGGCATATATAACACTTGCATTTTGCATTAGAGAATTATATACAGAATTGTAACTGCTTACTGTTGTAATACTTTATATTTTTCATTGCATTTTTTCATTTATAATTAAGCACTTCTTATGGCTTCCCCGTGGTCTTGGTTGCAAAGCCGTAAATTGGGAGTAAACTCACTGAACAGCTGTCTTACTTTGCAACGGAGATTCGGGGAAGCCAGATTCACTTATGAGCTGCAACTACTCACTTAACCACCCTGGCAAGACCGGTTGTAAAGTGGGTGAAAGCTCACTGAACAGCTCTCTCGCTTTGCAATGGAGATTCAGGGAAGTCGGATTCACTTATGAGCTGCAACTACTCACTTAACGACCGTGGCAAGACCGGTTGTAAAGTGGATGAAAGCTCACTGAACAGCTCTCTCGCTTTGCAATGGAGATTCGACACTCAATGGTGGACATACAGTAAGTTGAAGGGTACCCTTACCCTTCCCTTACTTAGGTGCCAATCACTGGTAATTTGGCAGGCCTTTGCTCTCAAATTTTCAATCTGGCCCACAGTGATTGGCATCCACTGTTGGCGGATAGATTGAGCAAGATGCGTCGAAACTCACTTTAACAACGCTCTTGCTTAGCAACCAAAATTTTGGGCTCAATTGTTGTCGTAAATTGAGCACTATCTTTGTCTTCTTCTGCGTGGCAGCCTTGCCTAGTAAACTCCTACCCTTTTCTGGGAATTTCTCCTCTGTCTTAGAGATGGTATCAACCAAGATGATACAAGGTCTTCCTTCCTTGCTTCCTTGCTTCCTTCCTTCCTCCCTCCCTCCCTCCCTCCCTCTTTTCTTTTCACTAAACAAAAACTCCTTTGGACCAGGGAGGCACACTCAGGTACAGTGGAGTTTCCACCCCCTGTTCTTTCTCCTAACAATACAAAGAGTCTCATTTTTCTAAAGCTATTTGGTTGCAGCCCTTTCCCCCAAACCTCCCCCCCCCCATCAATTGCATGGTAGCCTTTGTCTGCTTTCGCAGGGAGCTGATTGGCTGGCGGATGACTGTCTCAGGGGGACAAAAAAACCATGAGGATTCCTCCTTCTGTGAATCGGCCATGCCCAAGAGGGTGGGATAGAAGGTCCGTGGCCCATTGCCTGGGGCAAACAGCTAGGAGTGTGTCAGCTGAGGAGAAAATTTAGCAACGAATGGCCAGAGGTGGAACTCTGGAGGTGAAATAGGTGTGGCTAAGAGTAGGAGGCAAAAAGTCCCATTCCACAGGCAGACCATAAAGCCTATCAGCCCTTCACATTGACCTACATTTCCCTTCTAGGCATTGCTACAGGAACCATGGGAATGCAGGAAAAATCGTTGGATAAAGCAGTCTTAAATTCAAATTCAATTGAAATAAATTACTTTGCCACCCCCTTTTGTAGGCTTACTTTAGGTTCTTAACATTTATAGGGCTGCTTGCATGAAATACCTAGTGGTTTCTTTGGGATGATTGAGAACTTGAAAGGGGGTTGCAACTTTTTCCCTTGAAAACTGTAACCCGGAGACTAAGAAGTTAGATAAAGCAAAATGCTCCATTGAACTTTTTTTTTTTTAAAAAGAACAAGGTAGTTTCAAGTATATCTTAGCTGAGCCAACAATAAGCTGGCTCAGCTGTCAAACTGAGTTAATAATATGAGATCACAAAGACACAGAACTGATCCTAGGATGATATAAATCCCTGTGGATGTGTGAAATACTTGGGTGCAGTGGCACTACCTCATCAGGAGCCTTAGAAAAGACAAAATGCGTTTAAAGTTTCAACTCATAAGAAAAGGAATATATTTCAAAAATATTGCTTAATATTCTTTTTCCTTCCTCAGATGGGAGACATTTCCTAATTGTCTTACTTGTAAGGGCTGTTAAGAAGATCATCTCCCCATGTCATATTTTCAGAGCAATCCAGGACACTGTAGCAGGCATCCACAAAGAGCTGTGTGAAGTTTACAAGTGAATCCTGGACCAGGTAACGTACAGAGTCTTGTAGCATAAACTTGATAAGCTCCATCAACTGATGAAGCTTGGACATCTGATATACTTCCCATTTTGTCTCATATAAGTTATACCAGCCTTTGCCTATGTCCCTCAGGCTGCTTCTCACTGCTATCTTTAGAGTATTGATCCATGTATCCTTGAGGAACATTGAAATCTGCAGGAAGTCAAAACAAAAGAATAAAAGAATCTTCATTTTAGTTTCAAACTTCATATTGCATGTTAAATAGATGCAGCAATAGATAGTTGCCGACTCTAAAGAAAGGCAGCATTGGGGAGTGGGTGGTTAGTCCTCTTCTCTGGCTTTGTGCTTGCATTACTACACACCTCTATTACTATCCCTTTTGGGGAAGAGAGGAGTGGATGAAGTTTGCAAAGGAAAAGAATAGAGGGATATCTATTAGAGTCCCTCCCCACCTCCACCCTCCATTCTAAATCATTCCCCAGAGACTGCTTTGTCTAAGAAAAAAGAGCATTATAGGCTTATTACATATTTTATGGTCCACAGAATACTATTCTGTAAACAGGAAGAATTTTATTGTACTTTAATAACATTCTGCTAATAGCAGCAACAGTTCCAAAAGCAATCTACACCAAAACAAATCTTTCCCCATAGAATGTTACACTGAAATAATCTATTTTTTAAGAAGAGTGCATCATTTACTCTCAAGGACAACAAAAACAAATAAAAACTCTTGGTTTTCCTAAGATATGAGCACAGAAGCTTTTCTTTCTATCATCCGACTATTTCCTTTGAAAGGCTTGTAAACTGATGATATATTTTAATGGGATCTTGCCTATTCCCACCCACCCCCAAAAAAGCAGTTTTAATGTTATCTCCTCTAAATAATTAACGTGTATATTTCCTAACGTATATATTTCCTTTTTTTTTTTAAGTGGGTGCTTCTTAAACCTCTGGGCTACTTTTCATTTTGAGGTGGGTGATAGATAAAAGAAAATTTAGGAAGTTCTTCTGTGTAAACAGTTCATAAGAAGTAGAGAACATTTCATGCATTAGTTTTAATTTTTGAACCATACCACTGCAGTTTGCAGAATAAAGCTCTAGGATCTAGAATGAAAACAGTAAACAGTTTTGAATACTGTTTTTTATTCAAAGCTCTTCTGGTTTTCCCCACATTAAATTGGACATAGTCCAATATATCTGTGGTTAAGCTATACATAATGATAATCACAGAAGCATGAATTCTAATCTAAAATATATGTTCTCTGAACCACGTTGTAGATTGAGTTGATTTTATTCAAGTGGGCAGGATGCTGCTTAGGTTAGCTATTTTCTCTCAATCTAAACTAAGCAGCCAACATTTCTTGGCTGCTGAGCATAGTTAGTCCTCAGTGGGCTGTTCTGGAAGCTGAATGCCTGCAGATCTTGGAGGACTCCCAAGCTTGCTGATATAAGATTGGTATAATTATGCCCAACTTGGTGAACTATTTTTTCCATCAGTATATATGGTTATGTTATTATTCCATCTCATGATCAAAGAAATGTGTGCGTGTGTGTGTATTTCTTCTAGTGTATAGGGCACGTTCCAAAAGTAAAGCAATTTTTTTAAAAAAGTAATTTATTGAAAAGATTTGCACAAACACTTATAATTCTTCAAAGTACTGTCCTTGGGCCTCTACACATTTTTTCCAGGGACTCTGCCATGACCGGTACGCGCCCTGGAAGGAGTCTTAGGGGACCTCTCGCAAGGTCTTCGTCACAGCTGATTGGATCTCTTCTATAGACGAAAAATGTGCCTTGCCACAACTTGCTATGAGTCTGCGAGTTTCTGGCCAAACATCAGGTGCCAACACTACCCCCCCCCCCCCATAGTCCTGACGTTGCCCCAGCAGACTTCTTTTTGTTCCCAGCCCTGAAAGGAACCCATTTTTCGTTCACAGAAGAGATCCAATCAGCCGTGACGAAAAGCTTGCAAGAGGTCCCCGAAGACACCTTCCAGGGTACGTACCGGTCATGGCAGAGTCACTGGAAAAAATGTGTAGAGGCCCAAGGACTTTGAAGAAAAGTGTTTGTGCAAATCTGGTCAATAAATTATTTTTTTTAAAATTGCATTACTTTTGGAACGCACCCTGTGCATCATACAGTAGCCTAAGTGAAATGTTCTGTAGCCTAAGTGAAATGTTCCATTTTCTGAAAAAGAGTAAACACCAAGTCTTATCTGGCCTAAAGAAATCTTCTGCCACTGCATTAGATGGAGTGATTTCACCCAACACAAGTGGTTATATTCCTTTACATTTGTGTACCTCATCCCTGCAAATAATCTGCCATAACAAGTTACCTGGGAAAAGGTCTGGGTCTGAATCTGTTCAAAGTTATCAAGTCGTCCATACTTAGTCAGGGTGGAATGGAAAAGAGACATAGCAGCGGTTTTATTGCACTCATCTCGCACCTGGCACAAAGCCATGATAACCTCTGGCCGTGTCAGGAGAGAGACAAAACTAAAAGTTTCTCTTTGCTCGTTAAATGGATATTCTGGAATTTCAAAGAGCCCTGGTAATAAAAAGAAAAATGTTATTGAAATAATCAGTCTCACAAGTAAGCCTCTTAAATGCAGATAGATACATACAGTACATATCCACCCCTTTGTTCCCTTTTGAATAAACAATGTTATGTAAATTACCAAAAAATAAGAGTAAAAAGAAGCAAGCAAGCAGACAAACAATAAAAATGGAATAAAAATAATAAATCTTGCTTTGCTAACACAATTGGTTCTATCTCTTCAAATTTTTCTATAGTTGCAAATCATCCTGGTTTCCATCTGGCCTGTATATTGCCTTTTGGTATTTAAACTACTGATTTTAAAGATCTCATCAACACTATGCACTTTTTCCTGATATGAATATTTACATTCTTTTCAATTCCACTTTTCCGCATAATGCTATTAGTCTCACAGATAACTCAAAACACTCTTTGCAGCATTGTAACTTTAGTTTCAAATTATTTGCTTTTAATTACATTCTTCTTAAGTATCCTTTTACTTTTTCGTCCTCTTCCAAAATATTTGCTTTAATTTCCATTAAATTTTATCATTTTTCTCTCCCCATTACACATGTAAAGTAAATTTAGCGTATTTGTCTATAAACATATTGTATAATAGCTTCTCTTATTCCCATTTTTGTAGCAATTGTTGTCTTACATGCATTTTGTAGCAATTGTTGTCTTACATGCATTTTTCTCATCTAGAGTCTTTTTCACATGGAGCATTCTATCATTCATCTTTTTTCATTTTTGCCATTAGCCTAATTACACACACAGGGATTTTTAAACATAATTCTTTTAGGTCCCATCTCCTATTTTCTAATCTCCATTATAAATGCCATCATTAAGTCTTCTAATAACCTTTCTATAGGATTCATTCAGTCATTCTATTTTCACTCTAATGTCTTTCACTTTTCTCATTTTATTTCATGTTTATTTATCACTATTTTTAACAATTTTACTAGTCTTTCCATATACAGTAATGCTTAAAAGTTTGCGAACCCTTTTGATTTTTCAATATTTCTGTATAATATGAACTAAAAACACCATCTGACCTCCATGTAACTCCTAAAACTAGATAAAGAGACTCCAATTAAACAAACCACACAAAAATGTTATACCTGACCATTTATTAAGGAAAATGGTCCAAAGCTACATATTTGTGTGTGGCAAAAATATGTGAGCCTCCAGGATTGTCAGCTCATTTGAAGAGAAATTTAGAATTAGGATTTCAGACAATTATTATTATTATTATTATTATTATTATTATTATTATTATTATTTATTAGATTTGTATGCCGCCCCTCTCCGTAGACTCGGGGCGGCTCACAACACAATAAAACAGTTCATAACAAATCTAATAATTTACAATTTAAAATATTTTAAAAACCCCATTATTAAGCAGACATACATACAAACATACCATACATAAATTGTATAGGCCCGGGGGAGATATCTCAATTCCCCCATGCCTGATGACAAAGGTGAGTTTTGAGGAGTTTACGAAAGGCAAGGAGGGTAGGGGCAGTTCTAATCTCTGGGGGGAGCTGGTTCCAGAGAGTCGGGGCCGCCACAGAGAAGGCTCTTCCCAGGTGGAAGTGTGGAAGTCTGTCTTATTTAAAGAGTTCTGAGCATTCAAAATCAAACTCTAATTTTCACAATACAGATATAAAGAAATGTGTCATGGCTTAAAGAAAGCAGATTTCCAAGGACCTACAAAAAAGAGTTGTTGATTCTTACTCAGCTGGAAAAGTTTATAAAAGTGTCACACAGATTAATTACAAATGGTGGTAATTCAACACCTGTCTTATTTTCCCTAAGAAAATGTCAGTGTGTCTTTCTGTGAACTGAAGAGAAAATAGATCATGCATCAAGACAATGATCCAAAACACATACTGTAAGTTGCATGATTACAGAATGGTTAAAGCAGAAAAAAATGTTTCCAATAGTCAAATCAAAGTCGTGGTCTTAATCCTATAGAAATGTTATGGAAGGACCTGAAACAGGCAGCTAATGAGAAGAAGCCCACCAACATCCCAAAACTGAAGCTGTTCTGTGAATAGGCTAAAATTCTTGCATTCTGACATGCAAGATTGATCAACAGATATTTTAAACCTTTAGTTGCAGTTAATACTGCCTAAAGGGGATACGAGTTATTAAAAGTAAAAATTCATATACCTTCAAAAGGCAACTGGACTTTCTTTGTTTTTTCATTTAACAGTTTCTTGGATGAGAAGTAAAAGTCATCAAAGAAAAAACATTAGAAGTCTAGTTACCTTTTGAGAAACCACTTTGAGACAATCGTGACCTACGTGGTTGAGAATCTCCAAAGACATTGCGTTTATAAACTGTTAAGCATCATTGTATATACAAACTTGTATACTGTACATGCCACATGGAATATCATTGAACTTTTGAATCCTGAACTCCTTTACATAAGGACCTGGCAGGGACTTTCCATGGCCAAACCTTGCAGGTATTTGTAGATTCGTATTCTAAATGGGTGGAGCTGGCCTAAATGCCGTCTAATACTTCTGAGTCCATTATTCTAATCCTGGACTCTATCATTGCCACACATGGCATTTCTGATGTACTAGGTACAGATAATGGACCACAGTTTACTTCCTCTAGGTTTGAGGCTTACCTAGCTTGGATGGGGGTATGTCATGCTAAAACTGCCCCTGCTCACCCTGCTGCTAATGGATTAACAGAAAGGGCTATGAGGTCTGCCAAAGACTCTAAGTCGTTTGACACTCTGATTAGCAAGCTAGCTTAACCACCTATACTGCAGGTTTGAAAAGAAACTACAACCACCTATCTCCCCAACCTCCATCCCAGACACACCAACAAGAGCCAGATCTTCTACAACTGAACCCATCCCATTGGGTTTACAATCCCTGGTGGTCACAGAAAAGGAAGTGCAAGATCTATTTCACAGACAGAAGCCTGGAAAAGCACCAGGCCCAGACAAGATAACTCCTTGCTTAAAAGTGTGTGCTTTCCAATTGGCCCCCATCTTCACCCAAATCTTTAACAAATCACTAGAGTTGTGCTATGTTCCTTCCTGCTTCAAATGCTCTACTATCATCCCAGTGCCGAAGAAGCCCTCCATCAAGAAACTGAATGACTATAGACCAGTTGCTCTAACTTCTGTAGTTATGAAAACCTTTGAAAGGCTAGTGATATCCCCCTTGAAAACCATCAGGGATCTACTGTTAAATTCTTTGCAATTTGCATACCGAGCAAATAGATCGACAGATGATGCTGTTAATATGGCTCTGCACTACATCTTACAACATCTTGAATCTCCAATGACCTATGCTTGGGTCCTCTTTGTAGACTTCAGTTCAGCATTCAATACCATCATACCAGACATTCTCTTAACCAAACTAAATCAGCTAGCGGTACCTGAACACACTTGTAAGTGAATCACAAGCTTCCTAACAGACAGGAAGCAGCAGGTGAAGCTAGGAAAAAAATCACATCAGATACCTGTTCAATTAGCCCCCCCCCCCCCCCCCCCGCAAGGCTGTGTACTCTCACCACTTCCCTTCTCTCTATACACCAATGACTGCATCTTCTGCTACATTGTGGTGCGACCGGAACAATCTAGAACAGAACACACTCAAAAACATAGAAATGGTGGTAGACTTTAGGAGAAACACTTCGATACTTCCACCTCTCACAATACTAGACAACACAGTATCAACAGTAGAGACCTTCAAATTTCTGGGTTCTATCATATCTCAAGACCTAAAATGGTCACCTAACATCAAAAACATCATCAAAAAAGCACAACAAAGAATGTTCTTTCTGCGCCAATTCAGGAAGCTCAAACTGCCCAAGAAGCTGCTGATACAGTTCTACAGAGGAATCATTGAGTCTGTCATCTGCACCTCTATAACTGTCTGGTTTGGTTCTGCAACCCAACAAGACCGACACAGACTTCAGAGGATGATCAAAACTGCAGAAAAAGCAATTGTTGCAAATCTGCCTTCCATTGAGGCAAAAAGAGGGCTGTGAAAATATTTACTGACCCTTCACATCCTGTACATAAATTGTTTCAACTCCTACCCTCAAAACGCTGCTACAGAGCATTCACTGCACACCAAGACAACTAGACTGTTTTCCCCGAACAGCACTACTATTTCTACTAATTTTTTCTCATCATTCCTATCACCCATTTCCTCCCATTTATGAATGCATGACTGTAACTTGTTGCTTGTATCCTAAGATTTTTATTAATATTGATTGTTTCTTCATTGCTTATTTGACCCCTATGACAATCATTAAGTGTTGCATCACATGATTCTTGACAAATGTGTTTGTCAAGAATCTGAGAGCACATGCACCAAAACAACACTGAGAGCATATGCACCAAGACAAATTCTTTGTGTGTCCAATCACACTTGGCCAATAAAGAATTCTATTCTATTCTGTTTGCCCAGCATACAACTCCATACCAGAGTACAGGCCTAATTCCCGCTGAACTTCTAATGAGAAAACACTTAAGAACCATAATCGATTCCAGGTATGTGGACTTATAACAACCCTGCAGGCAATCCACTTCTAGATGGTTACAACTTGGGGATCCCGTTTTTGCACTGCATCAGGAGACTGGGCCTAAGTGGGTCCCCGGACACCAGTAGCGAGTTGCACCCAGTACAGCTGGGATTGGGGTTCCGGTAGTGGAAACTGAGATGCACATGTATCTCCACACTCTGACCCATGCACCCACATGCCTGCGTGAGATTTGACTTCTGCACATGCGCAGCAAGTGAAATCTCATGCGAGGATTATATATTATTATTATTATTATTATTATTATTATTATTATTATTGTATAAATTCTTATATTCTGACATACATTTTAGCCTATTTTCACAATTAAATCTGCATTTTTACTTCCCTGAATACATTTATCGCTTTCACAGGATTAGGCCAACTGAATAACCAACTTTCTTCCTCCAAGCTCTCTCTTTTTTTTCTTCTTTTCACCCTCCACCTGTGTATTTTTTCACAATCCAAGTTTCAATCTACCACATTTCATGTTCATCACCAAATGAGCTATAGATACTGAACTCTGCTGCCTATCATAGATTTCATCACCTGAAAATCTCATACAATGCATTTTAATAACAAAAAAGAAAGAATAGATTAGGTTACCAGCATAATTACATCCACCCATTCTTAATCAGACTAAGAAGTCTGAATTTTCAGAATATTGAACACTATATTTAAATACTTTTTCACTGAACCAAGGTTATGTTAATTGTGAGTGGTCAAAGTTGGTTTAAAATATTTGGAGTACATCAGACAATCTAACCTGATATAGTGAGTATCCATCATTTTAAGAGTACAATTCAACTAACTTTAACTATTAGAAACACAGAAACATAGAAAATTGACGGCAGAAAAAGACGTCATGGTCCATCTAGTCTGCCCTTATACTATTTCCTCTATTTTATCTTTGGATGGATATATGTTTATCCCAGGCATGTTTAAATTCAGTTACTGTGGATTTACCATGTCTGCTGGAAGTTTGTTCCAAGCATCTACTACTCTTTCAGTAAAATAATATTTTCTCATGTTATTTCTGATCTTTCCCCCAACTAACCTCAGATTGTGCCCCCTTGAGCTTTAACATTTGTTGGGAGAGATTAAAGATGTGTATATAATAGTGCATTTTAGTTTATATTAAACATAATTAACGGAGCTACATACAGTAGTCCTTGGCATATAGGATTCGTTTAATGACAATTCAAAGTTATAACAGAATTGAAAAAAATTACTTACCACTAGTCCTCACCCTTACAATTCCCATGTTCACATGATAAAAATTCAGACACTTGGCAACTGGCATATATTTACAAGTATTGCATCATCCCAGGATCATGTGATCACCATTTGTGATCTTCCAAGTCAGCTTTCCCCAACCAAATCAATGGGAGAAGCTGATTTTGCTTAATAACCATAGGCACTGAACAACTGCAGTGATTCGCTTTACAACCATGGCAAAAAAGGTTGTAACATCAGACATGGCTCATTTAACAACTACCTTGCTTAGCAATGGAAATTCTGGTCCCAATTATGGTTGCAAGTTGAGAACCAATGCTATTGTCCAATGTTAATTTTGACAAATTAAGGATTTAAGAAATTGCTATTTTACTATATTTAGGAAAAAAAAGATTTTAACAAAATTTCCCTGTAACAGTATTTAATAGATAGAAATCTGTGATACTAAAGCCTCTTTTTAATAGTATCTCCTACAATACATCAATTATAATCTGAAGCTAACCACAAAAATGTACATTTTATAAGCATTTTTATAATCTCTCTTTTGTCTCTCTGTGTGCATGTTGTCATGCCTTACCTACCTTTCTCTGGTACCTTCTCTTCCTCTTTCTCAGGCAGAGTGACATAAGAAAATATCTGACGCTTCGAAGTGACAATTCTGTCAAAGTTAATCATGTTCATAGTACGCTCATAGTCAAGGGACACTTCCTTTCCCAGGAGGTGTAGCCGTCGTAAAATCCTTAAGCATAATTAAAAAACTAATTAACTGAATGAACAATGACCCCGTCAAAATGATATGTCTGTGTCACTCATATACCTCTAGTTCCATATTCATTTCTCCTGTGCTCACTTATGCTTTGCTTCTTCATTAAAAGCATTTGTAGCACATTAAAGGAGTTCCATGAGGGGGGAAATAGAAGGGCAAGATTGAGAGAAAATGGAGCATAGTTATTTGTTTTATTTTTTTATTTACTTATTTGTCAAAATGTGTACAAGATAATAGATATGGTATAAACATAAACAAAAGCAAGTAGGTATAGGTAAATTTGGACAGTAGGACAGGGACGGTAGGCACGACTGTGTGCCTATAGACCTCTTAGGAATGGGATGAGGTCGACTGTAGATACTAAGGTTAAAATTTTGGGGATCTGTTATGTTATCTGTTATATAATCTTATGTTATGTTATCTGTTATGTTATTTTGAGTGTTATGTTACACTTGGCTGTTTTAGCCAGAAGCGTGAGAACTAGGAACACTATCCATACATTTCACAATATATATATAATTTATTTATTTATTTTGTCGAATGCACAATGAAGGTTATAGAGATTATACTCGAGTAAATATATATTAGAGAAAGAACATAAGTGAAAATTTAGGAATAGAATATATCAATTAGAGAATAGAAGAATATTACGAGAGTAGTATAAGAAGAATAGAATAGAAGAATAGTAGATACGATATATGAGATATAGGAGAGACAGTAGGACGGGACGGGAGGCACGCTAGTGCACTTATGCACGCCCCTTACTGACCTCTTAGGAATCTGGAGAGGTCAACTGTGGATAGTCTAAGGGTAAAATGTTAGGGGAATATACTACGAAGTCCGGTAAAGAGTTCCACGCTTCGACAACTCGATTACTAAAGTCGTATTTTTTAGACTCCAATTTGGAGCGGTTAATATTAAGCTTGTATCTGTTGTGTGCTTTTGTGCTGTTGTGGTTGAAGCTGAAGTAGTTGTTGACAGGAAGGACGTTGCAGCATATGATCCTGTGGGCAATACTTAGATCATGTTTAAGGCATTGTAGTTGTAAGCTTATGACTGTAATTTTATACAGTTTTAATTAATTTAATTTAATTTAATTGTAATTTTATATAGTTGTAATATTATAATTGTGAATTGATCACAAATGTTTATATGTTACTGAGACTGGAGAATTAAAAACGCAAGAAACCAACAAATCTAAAGCAAATGCCCTAAGATGAAAGGGAGACATACCAGGAGATACTAGAGCAGATTCTCTAGCATGCTAGAGATATTTTTAAGGAATAACTCCTGATACTTATCGAGAATAAGTTTTTCCACCTAAAAATGACATTCATCTGGGCCTAATAAAGTGGCTGAATGATAAGATTTAGAATGAGCTTGAAGGCAATGTCTTAATCTGTGTAACTTACTCACCTGTGACAGCTGGGCCTGAGTTGTTATAACTGCACACTGAGCAAAGTTAATATAATATGCAAGAAGAAAGGCAAAAGGAAAATAATTCACAGTACTATAATTTAGAAAGGGATGATCCTATACTCAAATAATAAAAAAAACTCTATAAGGGGAAGTGGGATGTAATTGGAATGGATACCTTCAAACATTCATGTAGGCATTCCATTGTATTATTTTCACTCTTATCTAAAATCAGATTTTTTTCCTAACAATTGATGATTCATAAACACTATTAGTCCTAGGTATTGATTAAATTATTCTTACCATAATATAGTGAGATGGAATTGACATATTATACCATGATTCATCTATTTTGTGCATGTCAAATTGTTGAAGTCATAGAATGCATAGAATGTGTGTCAAGATAATTTTCACACTTAACCTTATTCACAGATCTTCATTATTTCAATTCAGTTACATAATACACTGATTAGACTCATTTGAGTATACATTAGCATTTCCCAATGCTGTATACTCATCAAGTGTGCATTAACATTTCCAAATTAATGATTATTTGTGAATCACAAAAATAAATTATAACAAAAGGAAGAGTATATGAAAGTCAACTAAATTCCACCTTTTGCCCACCATGTATTTTAACAATGTTTAATTGTAAAACTGCAAATCTATGCATTAAAATGATTGGTAATACCCCGCCATTCCATATTATAGTTGCATCTGAATTCACTTAATTTTATTCCAATAATTTCTGCTCTTATTTATATTTACTCATTTTCTTTCTTCATTTTTATTTGTCAGGCAAGGCTATATTTCTAGCATGTGAGGAAAGGAAAGAAAGGAGTAGCAAAGAAGGCACAAAAAAGGGAAAGGGGGGGGGTGCCACAGGTTCTACCTTTACCCTGCTGGCTGGGACGTTTTTGTCATTGACAAAAGTTAATCTGAAGAGCAATAATAAGTTTTGAAAAAGTATTATGAAACTTACTGGCTTCCTTTCTTTAGATGTGAAGTTTGCATTGCCATTTGTTTCATACTTTGCAAACTTTTCTCTTCAATGCTTTGCAATCCATCTACTGGCATACAGTCCACATAGAGATTATATAACAATAGTGCCTGTGTTTTCTTTCTCATATTGTGTGCTGAGATCACACGCTGGGCAAAATTGCGAGGATCCTCAGCAAGAAAAAGCAAACGGATCCGAGGCACCCAATACTGACAGGGGATCAGTGGAGGTCTCCCTAGATAGAGATCAGAAGGCAAGACAACAGAAAATGTGAAAGCTTAAATATCCAAAACTGCCTGTGCATAACCAGACTACTGTCCAGTTAATAGCCTTTTTGCTGGGGGGGAAATGGATAAAAGAATCAAAATTGAGTCTTAGAGGATTACTGAGGAAAAATGTCAACATGTCTAATTAAATGAGACAGCGGAAGCTCTCTGATCAGGTCTCCTACTGCTTTGTTTATCTTCTTAGTTAAAGTAACACGACCACACATCTTTTAACCCTTTCCTCCTGTTCCACTTTCCTCATTTAAATTGCCCTCAGCAGTCTAATTTGCCTGAGGACTGAAAAGCAGCAGCAGTCCAATAGTGCCAGAAAGGAACTAACAGCCTTCACAGAGGCAAACAGCGACATTTTTGCCTTTTCACTATATCCCCTGTATGGCTTCTTATTACACAAGCTACCAATGTACTTTGCACCTGTCTTTGAGATGGAGAGAAAGTATACTGATTGGAAAACTGCTATCCCCACGGCAGTCCTCTTCCTGCACCTGGGGATGCGGCCATCGGGCGTTGCTCTAAGAAGCTGGAGCCCAGAGGTGCCTGGCTACAGTGGAGCCATCTTGACTTCCCGTGTCACAGCTGTCTCTGGCCATGAGCACTGTGATCCCAACCAGCTCCAGGACTACAATCACCATCTAGACCAGTGGTTCTCAACCTTGGGGTCGGGACCCCTTTGGGGGGTTGAACGACCATTTCACACGGGTCGCCTAAGACCATGGGAAAAGACAAATTTCCAATGGTGTTAGCAACTAAAGCTTCTATTCTGGCATCTCGGAACATATTTTTACAATCCAACCAATCAGGCGTTTACAGGGGGGTGTCCCTCTGACCTCTTGCCAATCAGCTTAAAGATCTGTTGGAAGAATTGGTGCTAAACCTATAGTTGGGGGTCACCACAAGATGAGGAACTGTATTAAGGGGTCGTGGCATTAGAAAGTTTGAGAACCACTGAACTAGACCCTGTTCGCCCTCTGCTTCCCTTCCCTTCTGAAAGCAAGTTTAGCAGCAAATAGGAAAATAGGTGTATCTTCCAAGCCTCCAGTGAATAGCAGGGTTCAGATAGATAGGAACCTTCCTCTCTGGTGAACTTCTTGAAGGACAGTAGGGGAGGTGGTTCTCTGGGACAAGGATGACAAAGATGCTGGGGGAGATGTCGGTTTGTCGCCTACAGCAGAATGCACTTAATGTTTGTGGGGAGAGAGTTGTGTACACAGGTATAAATAAAAAAACGGGGAAAAAATAAAGAAATCGACTGCCATGCAAGTTTCAATTCTGTCAGGGGCATCAAGACCTATAGTCAGTTGGGAAGGGGGACAATTTGGAGTGTATATCTACCCCAAGTTTCTGCTCCATGCAACAGCACAGGATATATCTATAGGTGAGGGCTTCTTGTTTGTCAATCCTAGTTTCCTGCCAGATCAAGCTTAGTGGCTGACTGGCACAGAAATGAATGCTGTGCTGTGAAGACATTTCTTTAACAAATAATAAAGTCTATTTATTGGATTTGTACCCTGCCTTTTATTTTTTATTATTTTTAATATATTTATTTTTTATTTTTATTTTTAAGTTTAAGGCAGCATACATGATGTTTCTTCTTCTAATTTCCCTACAGCAATCACAGTTGGTGGGCTAAGTTACAAGAATATGATTGGCCCAAATTACTCGGGTATAATTTTTTAAAATTTTTCTCCACTTTAAGATAAAAGATATGTAAATAACAAAACACGATACCAATATCAAACGAGATACATATGCCAAATTTCCATGTCATTAATGTGCTTTAAGGAGTTTCTTCACCCAAATTACTCAGTGGGTTTCCCTGGCTAAGGAAGGACTAGAACCTAGGTATATTAGTCATTACAGCAAACTGGATCATATCAGTACCAGGACAACAAGGACATGTGGATAAACTCTATGTCAGAGCACAAATCTGATTATATGTTTATGGAGATTCTCAGTCATCCAGGTCATTGTTGTCCCAAAGATGGTACAAGAGGTAACTGGACTTTTCAAGAGGTAACTGGTCTAGCTCTTTTTCTTTGAAGACATTCCACTTCTCATCCAAGATGCATCTGAGCTGAAGAAGAAGAATTCTGGGAAATCTAATTATATATTTATTATCCCGTCCTGTAACTGTAGGTGATGTGGTCAGGGATTGATCACTCCTTATCTCTTAACCTTTTCAAAGGTCTCTGCAAGGGTTATAGAAAGCCAACTGACAATCAAATACACAGCCAGTAATATGCATAAGACTGGAAGGAGAAAGCCATTTTAAGATGTTTAGCTGTTCCCTATAAAAATGATAGAAATTACACTATAACATAGGGCTTTTATCTATTAGATATAGCTAACTGGTACAGAAATTGTCCTTCCTTCCTGCATTCTAGTGATAACTAAATTGAAACCCACCTTCAGCTGTCATTCCTCCATTGAGTATACATTTTCCATTGAGGTCTCGAACAAGGCCCATTTTGTTTGTCTTATGTACCAAGTAGAGTTTTGATTCTTCATCATAATCCAAGACTCCAACATTTATCCACTTATAGATCAGTGTGTGGCTTTTTGGATCTCCTTAGGTGTTAATGACAAACACAGTATTACAATTTCACAATTGCCCTAATTAGAATAGTGGAATTACAAAAATTACATTTCATGCAGCTTCAATTATCACCCCTACTGTTCTTGATCCCAGACTTTTTCAATACTTTAACAGATTTAGGCTTTCCACAAGATCCTGAATGTATTCTTTCAATGGGTAATATACTGATACTTCAATGGTATGTGGGAATCACTTGGGAAACAGGGCAAAGAGATGTAGCCAAGGGAGCAGACACATAAAGGCAGCTGATTTGGCAATAGAAATGTGGACAGAGAAGGGTGAGAGCTGTACTTTCAAATTCGCAAGATTCTGTTAATATAGCATTAAAGTAAAACTAGTTTACCTGGTCCTCTTTCCTGTCTGATCTTGTAAGGTTGACAAATTCAGTGGATGTACTGATTGTTTAAATCAATGGACTGTGAATTTTATTCATTTTATTATGACTTTTTATAAGCTTTTATATTATTTTTTCTTTCTTCTAAATTCATTTTTTACCCTTTTGGTTATTTTTCTGAATTGTTTTAATTGTTTATAAACTACCCAATATGTCTGTATATAGATATACAGATATTTAGATAAAGAAATATATCTAAATGAAAAAAAAATCTTTCAAAATTGCTGAAGACCCATCTTGACAATTCAGTGCTTTGTGAAAAAATAACACAAAAAATCCTATGTTGTGCACTTAGGACAAAGACATAAAAAGCAGCGACTACTTCTTAAATTATAACTTGCACAAAAGGTAGTGGTGTACCAAGCTTCATAGGGAGATACAAGAAAAAATTTGATGCCTTAGACCAGTGATGGTTAACTTTTTCTGGACCAAGTGCCCATTCACTTGTGTGTGAATGTACATGTGCCTGAACCCCCAAAATGAAATGTGCGTGTGGCCCCCAGGCATGCCCCTGCATGCACACATGTGCACATGGCTCTCTCCATGTCCCACTCCCATGAATGTGTGTGTGGTGGAGACCCAAAGACCTGCTGGTCGGCAGGAGGCACGCATGCATGCACAGCTCGTGTGCCATCAGGGAGGGCGGTGCGGGCCACCTCTGGCATGCATGTCATAGGTTTGCCATCACGGCCTTAGACCTACTGACATGAAAGCTCAAAATGTTGAGCATCACAGGCTCAGTTCCCATGAAAATATGCTAAGACCAGATATTCCTGACAAGTTATATATTTTTTAAAAATTGTAAGTATAGGATTTTTTTCTTGCATCAGTCTATATATTCACTGAGAGTGTAATTTGAATATTTTTGGGAGGATGTTTTTATTTAAAGTACCATTTTTATTTATTTTTATTTTTATTTTTATTTTTATTTTTATTTTTATTTTTTTATTTTTTTTATTTTTTTTTATTTATTTTTTTATTTTTATTTTTATTTTTATTTTTATTTTTATTTTTATTTTTATTTTTTTTTATTTATTTATTTATTTATTTATTTTGTCCAATACACAATGAGGGTTTTAGTGGGTATATATATACATAGTAAAATACATGATGAAGGTTATAGAGGAGATACTCATAGTAAAATATATCAATGAAAGAATAGAAGAAGAGATATAGGAATAGAAGAAAGGTATAGGAGATATAGGAGAGCAATAAGACAGTGGACGGAAGGCACTCTAGTACACTTGTACTCGCCCCTTACTGACCTCTTAGGAATCTAGATAGGTCAACAGTGGATAATCTAAGGGTAAAGTGTTGGGGGTTTGCGGATGACACTAAGAAGTCCGGTAATGAATTCCACGCTTCGACAACTCGGTTACTGAAGTCATATTTTTTACAGTCAACTTTGGAGCGGTTAATATTAAGTTTAAATCTGTTGTGTGCTCTTGTTTTGTTGTGGTTGAAGATGAAGTAGTGGCCGACAGGCAGGACGTTGCAGCATATGATCTTGTGGGCAATACTTAGATCTTGTTTAAGGCGTCTTAGTTCTAGTCTTTCTAGGCCCAAGATTGAAAGTCTACTCTCGTAGGGTATTCTGTTTCGAATGGAGGAGTTAAAGGCTCTTCTGGTGAAGTATCTTTGGACATTTTCAAGGGTGTTGATGTCTGAGATGGGATATGGGTTCCAAATGGATGAGCTGTATTTGAGGATGAGCAATGAAAAGTTCCCACTAGTAGAAATGTCTCTTTAAAATGGCTAATCTGGTATTTCCACTAATATTCTTTGTTTTCCAGTTTAAAGAAACTACTTTTTTCACCCTTTTACTATATGTAGCAGCTTTCATTTATGTTTCTATGTTACTCTGTGAAATTATTATTGTAATTTTTTATGCTAGTTCCAAGCTTTATTTTTTTATGTTTTATTTAATGTTATTATATTATGTCTTACTACTTTGTTAAACTACCCTGGAAATATTAAAGCCATGGAATATAAATCAGATAAATAAATACATTTATTTAAACTAAAAAAAAACCATATTTCCCTCCCAATTAGTTTTCAAAATATAAAACCTGGTGGAAATAAAAGTTATCTCATACGTTTTTTAAAAAAATCATTGTTATAACTCAATTCTGTAGCATCTATACTTTACCATGTCCAAGTTCATCATCAGTAGGTAGAAGTGTTTTTCCTGGAATTGGTTTCCGATCTGGAGATTCAGGCTCTACCCCCAATGCTAGCCACTCTTCTGGGGTCCGGCAATCATATTCTTCATCATCAAAAATCTATATAAATAAGAAGCTATACTCATGGAGAAAACTTATATGGCTGCTAACAATTGACACTGACTTGATGGCACACAATCATAATCAAGAAATTGCATAATACTTTTTCAAAAACAACCTGGGCTGTGTGAAATGTCCTGTTAACTCTGGAATGCAGTCACTATTCTGAGGTGGTTTTTAAATACATCATATTTTGTAGAACCAGATTCCCAAGCATCAAACTTTTTCCCCAGGAGTAGGTTCCAGATTCTGCTACTGCTGGTTCACTAAAGGATATGCCATGCGGGCATGCGGGCATTGCGTGTGTGCAGTACTAAAAAAGAAAGCTTTTGCACAAGAAGCAAAAAACCAAGATGGCGGTGCCATAAAACCAGCTTGGGTGCGTGGTAATCCTGAGCCGCTGCTGATTTCAGTGACCCAGGCTCCAAAGTTACTATCATTCCATAGAACCAATCCGAACCGGTAGGAACCCACCTCTGTTTTTCCCCATGAAAGATATACACCTACTATCAAACACTGATTATTTCAATTTCCATTCCCCACTCAAACCATCTCTTTGAATTGAATCTCTTCAATTCTAGACATATTGGAGAGCAGAAAACTCTTTGATAAATATTTATTATAGGCTTGGGAACCCGCATCTTACCTGTAATGGTAGATATATGGGGAAAAGAGGATCTTTGTTTTGTTCAATTGTTGGTAAATTATCAGGGTCTTGGTGTCTTGGCATCAGCTCATTAGAATCTATTCCTGCGTTTTCTAAAAGTTTTGCGATATCTAAGCTGAGATATAATCGTCTTTTCCTAATTAAACAGTAAGAAGAAATGGTACATATTTAAACAAGTCCTTTATTAGCTAATGATAGCGCTACTAAAGATGCAATCAACTTATATTTGGAAAGCCTCAATAGTAAAATGCTGCTAAAGATTTTCTAACTGATTTTTAACATGCTTACACTATTATCTTGAAGAATATCCCAAATTAATGTACATCCATCAGTAGATTATTGTTTATTCAAAGAATGCTTCTATGTAAGAATAAACAAAGAGCTATGCTAGATTAGACCACCTTGTCCAAATGCTTTTCTCAAAGTAGCCAGATACAAACACAAGAAAAAGTCAGAAATAAGCCATGAAAGCAAGTACTTTTTATTGTGTTTCTGAAAGCAAGTTCCCTGAGACTGGGAAAAGTTCCAATAATGGAACTAAAATATAGCTATTGTGATAAGCGGTCACTGACAGCCTTAATTCTCCATCACACTTTAGTGTATAACCCAATTTTATGCAGAATAACCGATACCTAAATCCAATCTAATCCTACAATAACGGTGGGGGAAACTCTGATCCACCAGGTTTACTCTATTTAGAATACCACCCCCTATCACTGGGCAAAGGGAGGCTGAGTCTCAAGGTTCCTATAGTCTTGTCAGGTTAATGAAAGCTGCTCCATTAGAGGCCAATGCCTTTTTGCTGCTACTCATTTGTTTCCATGGTAATAAAAGGGGACTGTGACTTAAATATCCCATGTCTGCAATCTCTTTCCTGCTCTGCTGAACAGCAGCAAAGAAAGAGCCAATTTGACTGGCAAATCAACTACAGAGGTTGGCAAAGTGTAATGCTGTTTCTGCTTTGCCAGGCTAGTCCATTTTCTGTGTGTGAGAGAGAGTGTGTGTGAGTGTGAGAGAGCTACACCCACCATTGCAACCATTCTTGGAGGGTTGATCACCAGATAATGTGGTTGCACAAATTGAAAAGGCTGAATAATGACCCTCTCTCCCTCAATGTTATATTTCTTACTACCCATACTCATCCTCTTCTTACCTGGAAACTTTCACTATAGGAATCTAGTGCATAGGAGGACAAATTAATAGCACAGAGAACCTTGTCAGCCTCTTCAGGATCCACACCCAAAAGCTATCACATATAACCTCACTAAACAAGGCCTCTTCCTCTCAATTGCACCCTCTTGACTGACATTCAATTCTGAGCATAACCATGCCAACCAAATGGTTGCCAAATAAAAGGAGTTTTTATGCATATGCTCTGGGAATGTGTTGAAGTTCAAAAATTTTGGAAGGAAGTACGGAATGAAATAAATAATATGCTAAACATTAATTGGATAATTACAAAAGAATTAGCAATACTAGTTAAATATGGGGAATTACGAGAATTTAAAGAAATAACAGAACCGTTGTACCTACCTGAACGGTCTTCTCAGTGCACTGGAAGGAGAGTCCAACATGGGTTATTCTCAATCCTATTGGTCGAGACTGAGTTTAAAATTAACATATTATTAGGCACCGCCCCTTGCCTGCCCCCAGTGAGCTCAGTTTTAAAAACGAAAGGTAATATAATCCAACACAATTTTATTGAACCAAAATATATATATATATATAACATTAACCAAAACAACCGAACCCAGCTTCCCTGAAACAATCCAATGCTGGGTGGGTTTGGACTCTCCTTCCAGTGCACTGAGAAGACCGTTCAGGTAGGTACAACGGTTCTTCTCCATTGTATCTGGAAGGAGAGTCCAACATGGGATATACCCAAGTTCCAATTTAAACGGGAGGGAGATTGTTAAGTCAGGGCAGCTGGAGAGGAAAACACCCTCTGTAATACCCTTCTCCCAAAAGATGCCTCAGCTGAAGCATAGGCATCCAATCTGTAATGTCTAGTGAACGTAGAAGGTGTCGTCCAAGTTGCAGCCCGGCATATGTCCTCGATTGAGGCTTGAGTTCTCCAAGCTGCTGACGTGGCTGCACTGCGAGTGGAGTGCGCCGTGACCCCTTGAGGGGGATTCTGAGCTCTAGCCTTATACGCCTCCCCTATGCAGTCCCGGATCCATCGACTGATTGAATTGGGAGAAACGCCCAGGCCCATTTTTGGTTCTGTAAAAGAAATAAACAACGACTCAGACTTCCTAAAGGACTCGGTTCTTCTAATGTAGATTTTAACCGCTCGTCTAACATCTAGTTTGTGCCACCTAAGTTCTGTAGGGTGGCTCCCATGCGAGCAAAAGTCTGGCAAGATCAGCTCTTGTTTCCTGTGGAATAACGAGTTGACCTTAGGAAGAAAGGTCGGGTCCAAACGTAGGACCACCCGGTCCGGATAAAAGATACAAAGGTTTGGTCTGATGGATAACGCAGACAAATCCGATACACGTCTGGCTGATGTGATAGCCACTAGAAAGGCCGTCTTGATGGAAAGAAATTTGAACTGAATGGATCTCAAAGGCTCAAAGGGTGGACCAGTCAGAGCCTTCAACACCAGGGATAAGTCCCACGTTGGAAATCTATGCAGTGGCGGAGGGTGTTTGTTCATAGCACCTCTGAGAAAGTCCCGTATCCAAGGGTGAATTGCCAAAGATCGGTATTCTGGTAACCGAATAACGGTTGCCAATGCCGCCACCTGCCTCCTAAGGGTGTTTGGAGTTAGTCCTTTTTCGAGCCCAATTGCAAAAATTCTAGTACAGTAATTATTTGAGCCATTTCCGGTTCCATATCTTTTCCGTTGCAGAACTTACAAAAGGCCGACCACGTTGCCTGGTAAATCCTGGACGTGGATGGCCGGCAGGCAGTCTGCATTGTGGCAATGATACTGTCCGGTAAACATTGCTCCCTCAGTTTGTTCCTTTCAAATGCCAAACGGCTAATTGAAACCATTGCGGGTCTGGGTGATAGACTGACCCTTGACTGAGTGAGATTATCTTGTCCGGGATCCTCCAAGGTGGGGAGATCGACAGAGCTACCAAGTCCGAGAACCACGGGCGGCGTGGCCAATGTGGTGCAACAAGCAACACTTCCGCTTCCTCCAGTAGAATTTTGTCTATCACTCTCTGAATCAAATTCGTTGGAGGGAAGGCGTATAAGAGGCCGCGTGGCCAGCTCGACCTCAGGGCGTTGACTTTCTCCGCCGTGGGCGAGTGGAACCGAGAATAGAACCTGGGGAGCTGCGCATTGATGTGAGACGCGAACAAGTCCACCAACGGTGTCCCGAATTGAAGTGTGATCCTGTGGAACAACTGTGGATCCAGTCTCCACTCCGTGGGGTCTAAGGTGGTTCTGCTTAGCCAATCGGCCTGGATGTTCTTGACACCTGCTATGTGTTCCGCCGATAGAGAGGCCAAATTGACTTCGGCCCAGTTGAAGAGGGCCATGGTCTCTCTCATGAGGCGCAGTGACCTCGTGCCTCCCTGATGGTTGAGGTAAGCTTTTGTTGCCACGTTGTCCGTTAGTACTAACACGTGTCTCCCCTGAACCAAAGTCACAAAGTGTTGGAGTGCCAAGAACACCGCCCTGAGCTCCAGGAGGTTGATGTTCACAGGGTTGAGGTCCTCCTTGGTCCAAAGTCCTTGTGCCACTTGGAGGCCGATGTGTGCGCCCCAACCCGACAAACTGGCGTCTGTAGTCATGACGATCTGATCGTGAGTCTGGAAGGAACAACCCTGGAACAGGGCTGGTGATGTCCACCAGACCAAAGAGGTTTTGACCCTTTGTGGGAGCCTGATTTGTTTGTTTGACTGACTCAGTTTTGCCTTCTGGGCCGGAAGCAGAAACCCTTGTAATGGGCGGATGTGATGCCTGGCCCACGGCACAATCCCTATACACGAGACCATGGTCCCCAGTACCTTGGACAATAGGGCTAGGGAGACTGTCTGTTGCCTCTGGATGGAGGTTATCAAGGCTATGATGTTGTCCTGCCGGTGAAAGTGACACGATGCTCGTAGTTGTGTCTATTACTGACCCCAGATGCAGCAGCCTTGTAGATGGGGTCAATTGGCTCTTGGGAATATTGATTGTAAAGCCGTGTTCTTCCAGAACTTTCATTGTAAGATGGATGTCTTGATGCGCCCCTGCCTGGGACTTGGACAAAATTATTATATCGTCCAAGTATGCCATCAGGCGGACGGACTGCGCGCGCAGATGCGCTGTAAGCACATCCAGCAGCTTCGTGAAGGTTCGAGGGGCCGAATGGCATGGCCCTGTACTGATAATGTGTCCCCTCTACACAGAATCGTAGATACTTGCGATGTGGTGGAAAGATCGGCACATGCAGATAAGCCTCCTTCAGGTCTAAAGAGGTAAGGAAGTCCTGAGGGCGCACTGCCGCTAGGATAGTATGCAGAGTGTGCATCCTGAATCTCCGGTAAAGAATGTATAGATTCAACTGTTTCAGATTCAGAATTAAGCGACACCCCCCCCCCCCCCGATGCCTTGGGGACTATGAACACCACAGAGTAAAATCCCGTGCCCTCTGCGTGTTTGGGCACGGGCTCTATGGCCTGGATCTCCAGGAGGTGGCTTATTTCTTGGTGTAGTTCCTTCCATTTGATAGGGTTCCGGGGTCTTGGACAGTGCAGGAATCGGTTGGGCGGGGGCTGAACGAACTCCAACCGCAGTCCTTGTGTTACTGTAGATAGTGCCCATCTGTCTGAGGATGTGGCACGCCAGGAGGTACTGTAAAGGTGGAGTTTCCCTCCTACTGGCTGTGTCATGGTAAAGTTCTGTTGAGTCCCTTGCTGTGCCCCAACTGCTATGCCCTGGGAGTAGGCATTAGTAATCAACTCCTGAAGGGCTGGTGACATATCACGCCATGTATCTGACTGAGCCCTGAGTCCCGCAGCTGTAGGGGTGAAGGTAGCAGTTGGAGCAGCCTTGGGTTGGGGGGAACATCCCCACACTGGTCTCTCTTGGGCTGCTGAACCTGGTCTACTTCTGGGAGTATGTAACAAAGGTAGCATATGTTCAGGAGACCAAACTTTCTCAGCTCTTGTCTCCCCAGGAATCTCAAGAGCTATAGGCCCAGCAGGACGGTCTAGACCTGTTCCCGAATGGGGTGAAGGGACCGCATAAATGACAGCCTCTAGCTTTTGCTCTAGGGCTTGAATTCGCCTCTCGGCCTCCTTGAGGGCTGAGGAAGACGAGCCTTGTGATGACTTGGCTTTCGTCTTTCCCTTATCTTTGGGCTTGACAGCGGGGGTAGAAGGGGCCGCCTGCTCTCCACTGACATTTGCTTCCATGCTACTCACAGTTGAGAACAATTTGCCAACGAGAACAGAGAGAAGCACCGACTACCGTCTCCAGCAACGCACTAAATGGCTCCTGTGGCTGTCAAGGGCAGTGTTTGCGTTGCCCCGCCCTTCCGCTCCCCTTCGCACCCTTTTTCTATGCTGATAAGCAATAGGGGGGAGGGGAAGAGCGCTTCCCGCCAACCGCCAAAATGGCGGGTGCGGGGCATAACGGTTTCCAATAGCAGCCAACATGTAAGCCTCTTATTGAGAGGTGGCCGCTGCCCATTTGGGGAACGCCGGCGGCAGTGATCTCCGGCGGTTTCGTAATCCTCCGCCAATAACCAAAGGGTGACAACTTTCCCCTTGTCATCTCGCCGTCGGCGCGGCCGACCGCCAAACATATGGGAGGCTTCCCTCAAAGCCAAGCGGCTGCGGCAGCTGTCAGCGGCTCGTAGCCGGCCGCCGACCATATGGGATGTTTGCTTCACTTTCCCTTTCCGACGCGGCTGCGGCGTGGCTCCCCAGCGGCTCGCGGACGGCCGCCGATCATATGGGAGGCTTCCCACTCTCCCTGAGCTTTGACGCGCCGCGGCGTCTCCCCCGCGGCTTGTAGTCGGCCGCCGCACATATGGGGGAGAAGAATGCAGGCTTCGCTGCCGCCTCGAGGGAAATCCGTCTTCGGGGGATTCCGAATCCCCAAGCCTCCCAGTGGGGAGGCTGGACCCCCCCACCTTCGGCTCACAGCCGGGTTTGGCCACGGAGTCCAGTGACCCCAGGCTGGCCCCCTTGTGGAGACGGTACCCTCTGAGGGAAGAGGTCCCGTGGGGGAAACTCGATGGGGTTGCTGCCCGCGGAGGGCAGGAACCCCTCCAGGTCTTCTATCTTCTGCAGCATTTGAAAGACAGTAAGAAAGAAAAGAAAAAACAGATTAGACAACTTTTAAAATCAATTTATTTTCATTAGCTCAAACTCATACGTCTCTTTACATGGACTGAGTTTTTAAAAATTAGCTCACTGGGGGCAGGCAAGGGGCGGTGCCTAATAATATGTTAATTTTAAACTCAGTCTCGACCAATAGGATTGAGAATAACCCATGTTGGACTCTCCTTCCAGATGCAATGGAGAAACAGCAGCTTTGGAAAGAGCTCAAGAAGTAGTGGTATTAGGGTGGAAAGATAGCAAAATGGACAATCCAGAATTGGTACTGGTACGTGGTGGACCACATCCACTTCGAAATTATGGAAATAAGATTAAATAACTTTGATGAAAATAAACTGGAGAAGCTGATGGCACGATGGAATAAGGTGAAAAATTATATCTTAAGTAGAATTTATGATGACAATGTGAAAAATAAATTCCAATCGCTTTTTGTATGTAAAGAAATGTAAACCGGAGCTAAGGAAGAAATTGAAACTTATTGTAAATAATATAACCCCCTAAAGGGTGATGGGGTTTTAATTGGTGTTGGGCACATCTTTTTTAATGTATTTTTTGTTTGTTGTTAATTTAGTAAATAAACCAATAAATTTTTTTTTAAAAAACAAAGAAAAACAATTCTGAGCATGAATTATTTTATCCTCTACATGCTTTATACATTCCTTTCAATTTCTCAACAGATGATCTCCCAGCTCCATTTTCCTTTGTGTGTGTGTGAGCGAGGGGGGGGGGGGAAGGGAGGGAGGGAGAGAAGGAGGGAGAGAGGCTCACTTTAAATAATTGAACTGAGAAGTATGCATGTTTCACTGTTCTTAACACCACAACATATGCTTGAACATGAGCTCTTATCCACGTTTGGTTGCATTCATTTAATGCTAGCATTGCTTTAAGTATCTCTTAAGCTGTTTCATTTCCTGGTCTTCCTCAGAAAACCAAGGAATTCCCTTGAAATTATTATCACTTAGGAGCAGTTATATCAAGCTTTGCAAGCGACTCCTTATTTCAGAGATCAGCCAGGCACACAGCAAAATTGCCCACTAAGGTTTCAGAAAACTCTGCAAAAGCTCTTTGGTAATCTATAAGATCTATTAAGTGCCCGAGGCGAATGCAATAGGCCTTCTTCCCCCAAGTTTGTAATAACAATAATTGTATTTTATGATTGCTTTTATTGTATGCTGTCCAAATGCATTGTAGAGCCGGATGATCTTACACATTTCTGAAATAAATAAAGTAAAATAAACTCCAGAGGATGATTGACTGAACTCAAGATGAAAATACCTCTCAATTGCAATCTTTCGAGGGCATTGTCCTGGAAGCACTTCAAATGGAATTTGAACCTTGGGTTTATATGCTTGCAGTGGAAAATCTGACTCTTGGATAATTTGTGTAGTTGGTCCAATTTGCTGATTATTCAATATAAGTCCAATATTTTCGGGTGTATCAAATGTTGAGGCTGACAAAAAACAAAATTCAGAAAAAAACATCACAAATTAAATGTTTCTTGATTTAATTACCGTATACACTCTTCTATGCTGAGGTGCTGAAAACATATGAATAAAAACTGAGAAACTGCTTCATCCAATATCAATATTACTTACATTTTCTTTAGCTAGTAAAAGTGAATGGGGTGCACAGCAGGGGTGGGTTGCAACTTCACTACTGGTTTACTTCTTCCTGCACCATGTGGCTGCGTGTGCATTGCGTAGAAGCAAAAATCAGTTTCTGCGCATGCACAGAAATAAAAACCAGCATGCATAGAAGCCAAAAACCAGCTTCTGTGCATGTGCAGAAGCCAAAAACAAGATGACAGTGTCAAAGTTGCCGCCATTAGAACTGGTTCAGGGGCGTGGCCAGTTGGCGATTGTTCCTAGTTCGGCCAGCAGGGGGAAATTCCTGCTACTGGTTCTATAGAACTGGTCCGAACTGGCAGTAATCCACCTCCGGTGCATAGGTGTAGGATGATATAAACAAAAATTCCAACTGAACCCGAAGTTTCCCTGGATAACTTTATTGGGACAATCATTCTCATCCTAATTTAGATCCTAACACTAGTTTTGATCCTACATTTCTTGTAATAAATTCCATAAAATGAAGTTCCTGAACAATCTGGAGTGGGGGGGTGTTGAAATTCAAGGCAGAATAAGAATATAGAAAACAATTGACTTATATTACTCAAATTCCTTATAGCTAAATATATATTTTCCTTAAATAATCTTTAAGGTTCATTTTTATCACAGATTTAATAGAGGTCCAGCTCATATATGTATGTTTCATCTAATCACAATGGTTCTGGTAGCATATAAATCACACTTGTCAAACCTCATAATTTGGAGAAATTGTCACCCACAGCTACTGTCTAGTATCCATTAATCCCTTACATCAGAAAACATTATCAAGTTTTGATCTCATTAGCATCTTCTCCATGGGTTAGCCAGACAGCAGTAGGTTTGGTTTGGGAATGGGAACCAATGAGTTAAAAAGAGGCATGTTTTGTGGCTGCCAGGACAATGCCAATGACTTTGTACAGAAAACCTTGCTTTTTCAGCTGCTCTCAGTCTCCAACTATTTTTGAACGGGTCCAAAGACGGGCTACAAGAATGGTGGAAGGTCTTAAGTATAAAACGTATCAGGAAAGACTTAATGAACTCAATCTGTATAGTCTGGAAGACAGAAGGAAAAGGGGGGACATGATCGAAACATTTAAATATGTTAAAGGGTTAAATAAGGTTCAGGAGGGAAGTGTTTTTAATAGGAAAGTGAACACAAGAACAAGGGGACACAATCTGAAGTTAGTTGGGGGAAAGATCAAAGGCAACATAAGAAAATATTATTTTACTGAAAGAGTAGTAGATCCTTGGAACAAACTTCCAGCAGACGTGGTTGGTAGATCCACAGTAACCGAATTTAAACATGCCTGGGATAAACATATATCCATTGTAAGATAAAATACAGGAAATAGTGTAAGGGCAGACTAGATGGACCATGAGGTCTTTTTCTGCCGTCAGTCTTCTATTTTCTAGAAGTACTGAGTAACTGGAGCTATAGAATTGCCCCATTGTCAAGCAGGTTATATTGGTACAACAGTGCTGACTAAGAGTTGTTTAATCCCAAGAAATCCTGGCTAGCTTTTTGATTTACTCTTGGGCCATAGCATTTTGATTCGTGATTAAAAGTAATGTCAAAGTACCATAATTTCTTATTCTCCATGTCACATTTTAAACAACATATCTATAGTTTGTTCCAATTGCCCAGGTGTTTGTGATCACTTGACGCTGAGTAATCCTTTGCATTGAAACAACATGTATTATTTGTTCCTTTAAAAAAAACAACTGTTGTAAGTTAAAAATGGTTGGAAATGGAAGAAAACTGTTAGGATAAGGAGATTTTCTAGAATCTATTCATTGGTCTTGTAGAAAACATGTGTCTTCTGGCACAAATCAGCAAAGGAGTGAGACAAGGCAGTGTAATCGCACATTATATATTCAACCTAGATGCTGAATATACATTGAGGGAAGTTGGATTACAAGATGAGCATCATTTAAAACTGAAGGGGAAAAATCAATAATCTACAGTACACTAGGCTGATTATGCTATTTTGATAGCAGAAAATAAAAATGTTCTGGAAGCTGTAGTAATGAAAGTCAAGGAGCACAGTGCAAAAAGGACTAATGTTAAATATAAAGAAGATCAAGTCAGTAATAACAGATACAGCAACCAGCCTTAGAGTGAGATAATGAAGATCAATTACAGAAGTGGCGAATAGCCTTTTAGGATCAATATTAATACTAAAGGAAATAGTAAAGGAAATACCACAGGCTAGCACTTGATAAGCTAACAATACACCCTTGAAATAAAAAATCAGATGCCATGCTGTGTCTATACCTCTGAAGATTAAAATCATGCTGGCATTGATTTTCCTTGCAACACTCTATGAAACTGAATGTTGGACTTTGAACGAGAAGGATTTTTTTTTTTTTATTAAACCAATACATATGGCCACTCATCTACCAAACAGAAAAACTATTGGTGATTTTGAACTTTGGTGTTGGAGAAGACTCAAGAAACAAATAGATTACACAAGAAACCAGGCTCAAATTATCATATTTTGAACACGTTATGCAAACCTAGCTCTTTGGAGAAGTCTGCTGGGAAAGGTGGAGGGAAAGAGAGGAAGAGCACAACCAGCAGCAAGGTGGATTAATTCAATTACAATGGTAAGGAGTACATTATTGGAAGATCTGAAGGGTCAATTTGGAGATATTAAAGCAGGAGAAAATCTATTATTGTGGTCACTAAGAGTTGAAACCAATTTCTTGGCACATAATTAATCAATAAACTTTTGTTTCCTGGTTAGTTTATGTTCGGCATTTGTTTAGTTAACTCCTCCACTGACAGAGTGAACTAGAACTGAAAAGCATTCACAGGCCTGCTCATTTTGCATAAAGAGTTAGAGATTTGTGAAATTATGGCTGTTTTGAGATTGCCTTGGTGTTTATTTATCGCTATTCAAAATGTCACTTTTCCAATGTTTCATACACTGTATTTTAAAATATTGTTCTTATGCAGAAGTGCAGTTGCATTTACATATTGTATATGCCATCTCTCATATCTCCAAACCAAAACCAAACATTTGTTCAAGGAGTTTGAACAAACCAATTGGAGATTTGTTTTCTTGATATTCATTTCTTTATTCACTGCTATTTTACAGAAACAGTGTGTGCCACATATACTTGCTTATAAATCTACATTTTTTTGGTTTGTTTTTATTCTACTCAGGTGCTCTGTTGATTTTGACACTATATGATCAACTCTCATTCTTCACTGTTTTCACTGCTGGATTCCAGGAGCTCAACTTTTCTCCCCTATTGCTTAGTAAGAAAGGTAATGATAATATCCCTTTACTGTATGTTTACCTTCTGGTGTGTGCTCCTCAAGCTCTGATTGCTGCAGTAAATCCTGGTGCACATTGGGACCAACGCACGTATCCTGAAATTAAATAAAAGAAAAATGTCAAGAAGACACAAGGTTAAGAATTCTTTATGTACAAAATATAGAGAAGAAGATACTGAAATCTCCAATTCAGTTGACATGCAATTTCCTAAGATTCTCAACAACTACATGAGCAGACCTCTAGACATACAATGAAAATTTTCTAACTATCATCCCTTTTCTTATGGCATCACATTATTATCAGTGTCCTTATGCACTTATCATGAGCATTGTATCACTCTGTGAGTCATACAATAAATAGAAAATTACCAAATAAATAGTTTAAAAAGATAAAACAAAAGACTGTGATTGAAGAAGAAAATATTCTCAGAACAAGAGAAGTTCCCACCCAAAAAAGACAAAGTGCTAAGCCTCCGCTGGATACCTGCCAGGAGTCTTTTAAGAAAAGCAGCAAGTGGAATTGCTCAACTGTGATGGAACACTTATTGAAATTGTAGCATTTTGGAGCCATCATAAAGGACCAGGTTCTATGCGCAATAGGTATTCTTACTTACTGAGGGTAGGACAAGAAGCAATGGGTGGAAGCTGAACAAGGAGAGAAGCAACTTAGAACTCAGGATTTCAGGACAGTTAGCACAATTAATCAGTGGAACAGCTTGCCTCCAGAAGTTGTGAATGCTCCAACACTGGAAGTTTTTAAGAAGATGTTGGATAACCACCTGTCTGAAGTAGTGTAGGGTTTCCTGCCTAAGCAGGGGGTTGGACTAGAAGACCTCCAAGGTCCCTTCCAACTGTGTTGTTGTTGTTAATCAGTGGAACAACTTACCTCCAGAAATTTGAATGGTCCCACAATAGAGGTTTTTAAGAAGATGTTGGATAACCATTTGTCTGAGGGTAGTGTAGGGTTTCCTGCCTAAGCAGGGGGTTGGACTAGAAAACCTTCAAGGTCCCTTCCAACTCCTATTCTGTTCTGCTCAGTTCAGTTCAGTTCTGCTGGAATTCAAATCCAACAAGGCAAACTAGACTTTAAGTTGAGTAAGCCTGGCAAAGAAAGTAAGTATTACTAGTACCAGAATAGGCCTACCAGATCCCTCTCTGAGGGTTTACCGTAAGTCAAATAGATACTCATGGATGCATGAATGTATGGATGAGTGGATGTTTTAGTTCAGAAAATAATCACTTCTGAACCTGTTTGTTTCTATGTGAACTGAGTTTTTGGATAAACATATAAGAAACATCATATGTACACACCCCAGTATGACGCATACAAACATATTTCCCCATATATACAATGCAGAGGTGGGTTCCTGCCAGTTCGGATCAGTTTTTTGGAATCAGTAGTAACTTGGTGGCCTGGGTTGCTAGAACTGGCAGTGACACAGGCCTGCCGTGCCCCTGAACCGGCTCTCTTGGCAGTGCCATAGGCACCACCTTCTTGTGTTTTGTTTCTGCACACAAGCAGAAGCTGTGCACATGTGTGTGTGTGTGCAAAGCATGCCATGCAAAGCGTACCACGCATGTGCACAAAGCGTGGCATGCACATGTGCAAAGCGTTGCATGCGCATGCGCAAAGTGCATCACGCCACCCATGCGATGCCAAAGGAAGCCAACCAGCAGCGAAGAAAATCAGAACCCATCCCTGGTACAATGTCTTGCAGAAGTTACTGAGAATTTAAACATCAAACGGACACATTTGGATACAATCCACTGATTTTTTAAAAAAATAGAGCTTCTGGTACAGCTTGTGAATCATACTGTATCTAGACTGACTCCTAATAACAATAAAGCAGAATTTTTCTTTCACCTCTGATATTATAAATCAATCTTTATATGTGTTTCTATACTTTTCCTTTTCTAGTCTTTCTCAGTTTAATTATTAAAACTTAATTTCAAGCTCTTAAATTTTATTGAAGCCAATCAGTCAAAGCCAGAATTACAACATATCGGGTGCCCTTGTATAACAATTATGGGAAAGCCAAGCTAGTTAGGAAAACATCTGAGATACTTTTGAATAGAGACTGCTACTTTCTTTTACAAGTGGCAATTTCTCTCCTTAGAAATTAGAGAACTGAAAACAATCTATTTTCCATCTTCTTATCCAAATTAAGAATAGCTTGAGGGGAAGGAAAATAGAAATTGGGCAAAGAATGAAATTAGAAAATCAGCAATTACTCCCTATTGATGAAATAGATCCAGAATTTATGTATTTTCTCAGGCTGTGCAGTGCTTCACATTCAAGGCCAAAAAGTTCCTTGAAAAAGACAGAGGCATTCACATAACACTTATCTGCAACACCTTAAAGTCGCTTCATATATTCCAAGATTTCTATGGCTGCTGTCTCTAGTTACTATTCAACACGAATGAAATTGTTTACTGTAAGAAATTGCAGACAAGTGCTATTTATTTCTACACATGCTCCAAAGCATCTTTTTCCTAGCTTTATATCTATATCTATACCTGTATCTATATTGTACATCTATCTATCTATCTATCTATCTATCTATCTATCTATCTATCTATCTATCTATCTATCTATCTATCTATCTATCTACTTACCTACCTACTTATCTATCACAGGTCATCCTCAACTTACAACCACAACTGAGCCCAACATTTGTAAAGTGATTTGTTCTATTTTAAGAGTTTTCTTGCCACATTTGTCAAGTGAATCACTGCAGTTGTTTACTTAGTAACACAGTTGTTAAGTGAATCTGGCTTCCCTATTGACTTTACTTGTTACAGGATTGCAAAAAGGGGCTCACGTGACTCTAGCACACTGCCATCGTCATAAGTCAGTTGTCAAGCATCATAATATAAATCACAGGACATAGGGATGCTTCAATAGTGATAAGTGTGAAAAATTGTCATAAGCCACTATTTTCAGTGCTGTTATAACTCCAAATGGTCACTAAACAAACTGTTGTAAGTTGAGGACTACCTGTATGAGTACCCTTTGTATAGGAAGGGAAGTGAGATTCTATATACTTACGCCCAAGAGATCTGAAGCACCAGGTGTTAGGACATCAGAATAAAATCCACGTTCTTTCACCACTGGATATTTCTTATTGAATGTTCTATAGGAAGTATCCCCTGGAGTTGAGCTGGTTCCTGGACTAGAGTCTGTTCTTTGACTGCTGGGATATGGGGGATATGGACTTCTTCCCAAAGAGTTTTTCAGTTCCTTTTTGGCTTTATCCATATTTTATCCCTAGGGAGTTGGGCGGCATAAAAATCGAATAAATAATTTTTTTTTCCAATTTCACAACGCTGAGGCACATTTTTACATCATACACAACAAAGAAATTGCTATGAGTATCTCTACTCTAACGTTTAATATATGACAAGATAAATGGCTAATATACATTTTTTTAAACCATGTGTTTAAATCAGTGTTTAATTTGTGCAGACAGCGACTTCTGGAATTAGTCTCTTGGAAGCCAAAACTAAGAACTGACAACTCCCCACGATATTCCAGGTGGATGGGGTTTCAATTAATCTTCAATAACAAAATTTTGTCACATACATTATGAAA
This sequence comes from Erythrolamprus reginae, assembly GCF_031021105.1. Classification (NCBI taxonomy): domain Eukaryota; kingdom Metazoa; phylum Chordata; class Lepidosauria; order Squamata; family Dipsadidae; genus Erythrolamprus; species Erythrolamprus reginae. The sequence continues at coordinate 91,758,861 of NC_091951.1, read as the reverse complement.
ATATAACAATATCATTATGTAGATACATAACTTGAATGAAAAAGAGACTATACTGCTTACCAATACATATATCTGCAGTACTGCAGTAGTAGTATGCGGAAACCAGGGTAGGAACTTAGAACAAGAACATTTCTGATGCACTGATTATAGAGAATGCAAATGGTATGTGTCTATGTGACTATGTCAAATCTATGTGACTACAGGAAGCTCCTTTAATTAATTAATTAATTAAATTTTATTATTTATTTATTAAATAAAAATATTACTATTTATGGCTTCTTGAGCTCCTGAATGTATTAATTAATATCTATATTCAACATTATACATTCAGGAAGTCAAGATGCCATGAATAGTAATCCTTCTTTAATTTTTCAACCTAACAACTCTCGAATCAAATAAATCTTTACCACTGTCAGCCGTTTTAGGTAAGCCAGGTCAGGAAACAGACTTAAGAATGACTGGAAGTTTACTGATCTAACCTGTAGTAACAGAATGTCAAAAGTCTGGTTTTGTTTTCCTTTATCCCCCTCCTACAACCCAGGGAAACATTTTGAGTCTCTTTTTAGTGTTTCTTTTTTAAATTTTGTAACAGTCACAATATTGTCTTCACATGCTCATCTCTCTCTGGGTTTCCACAATGATGGTCATTGACCAGCACAGTCCTGTGAGTTGGATTTAAAAAACATTTATTAGTCCAAAAGCATTTCATGGGGATGGTTAGAACTTGTGTTTCCTGACTCTTAATCCAGCATCTTAATCATTACACTGCAGTAGATCTCCTTCAGCTTCCCTGCACCACGCTTTATTTGTTCGTTTGTCTGTTTATAATGAAATAGAAACCACCATGCAGCAAGCAAATTGTATCATCCTCTTTATAAGAATCTTTCTGCGTTCCGCATTGCATAGGCTCCATAGAAATTTCTTTCAAGGTGAAAATTATGATTACAATTTGTTTAAGTGTCTGCTTGTCCGCAGAAAGATAAAGGTAAACTAAAATTTTAAAGAACACCTAAGAGACTAGAACCGTGATGCCGACCTATGGCATGCGTGCTACAGGTGACACCTGGAGCCATCTTTGCAGGCAAAAGAGCCTCGCTAGAGTTGTTAGAGTGCAGTATTGTAATTCTGCTGATCACCAGCTGCCAGATGTTCAGCAGATCGAATTCTTAGCAGGTTCAAGGTTGACTCAGCCCTTCCGTCCTTCCAAGGTCGTCAATATGCTTACTCTCTGTAAACCACTTAGAGAGAGCTGTAAGTGGTATACAGTGTTCCCTCGATTTTCATGGGTTCAAAATTCGTGAATAGCCTATACCAGTGTTTCCCAACCTTTTTTGAGCCGCGGCACATTATTCATGTTTTCAAAATTCTGGGGAACACTGAAGGGGGGGCGGGGGGGCTAAAGAAAAGTTTGGACAAAAAAAAAATCTCTTCCTCCATTTCACTCTATTTCTCCCTCCCTCTCTCTCTCTTCCTTCCTTCCCTTCTTTCTCTCCATCCCTCTTTCTTTCTTCCTCTCTTTTTTGCTCTTTCTCTCTCTCTCCCTCCTTCCCTCCCTCTATGTCTTTCCCTCTCCCTCCTTCCCCCCTTTCTTTCTCTCTCTCTCTTGCTTTCTTTCCCTCTCTTTCTCTTGCTTTCTTTCTCTCATTCTCTCTCCCCTCCTTTTTCTCTCTCTCTCTTTCTCTCTCATTCACCACGCCAGCAACAGAGAGAAAAAGAAAGAGCAAGAGAGAGCCGGAGAGAGAGTGGAGTGCGCAGCAGCCATCAGCCTCCTCGCCCTCCCAGATGTCCCCAGCGCCCGGCCTCACGCCGCCTCCCGTTAGCCTGGCCGAAAGCCACACAGTCTCGGACTCCCGGATCGCTTGCTTCTCCGGCCAGCGCGGCGCTTTCCTGGGCAGATGGTTTTGCTGACCGGAGAAGCGAGCGATCCGGGAGTCCGGGACTGTGTGGTTTTGCGCCATGAAGAGAAAACGGCCGACTTTTCCCTGCTGCCGTTTTCTCTTCATGGCGCAAAGCCACACAGTCCCGGACTCCCGGATCACTCGCTTCTCCGGCCAGCGTGGCGCTTTCCTGGGCAGATGGCTTTGCTGACCGGAGAAGCGAGCGATCCGGGAGTCTGGGACTGTGTGGCTTTGCGCCATGAAGAGAAAACGGCAGCAGGGAAAAGTCGGCCGTTTTCTCTTCATGGCGCAAAGCCACACAGTCCCGGACTCCCAGATTGCTCGCCCCAAGGCAGGAGGCGGCGGCGGAGGAGAGTGGGCGGATCGGGCGGGCAATGGGGCAGGGCGGAGAAGCCAGGAGCGTGTTTGGCCGGAGGCACCGTGGGGAGGCAGGGGCAGGGATGTGCGGCAGTAGGTGCCTCCGGCCAAACGCGCCCCTGGCTTCTCCGCCCTGCCCCATTGCCTGCCCGATCCGCCCACTCTCCTCCGCCGCCTCTCGCCACGGCACACCTGACGATGTCTCGCGGCACACTAGTGTGCCGCGGCACACCGGTTGGGAAACGCTGGCCTATACCACGGTTTTTCAAAAAATATTAATTAAAAAATACTTCGCGGGTTTTTTTCTATACCATGGTTTTTCCTGCCAGATGACGGCATACGTCATCGTCAAACTAATAATTTTTGCAAATAAATAACAAAAAAATAATAATTGTTAATAAATAATTATGTTTATAAATATCAGAATCACTAAGTGTCTTATTCAAAGGTGAGTACCAGTAATAATGGTGAGTAAATGGTTGTTAAGGCAATGGGAAAGGGTAATTTAAGGGTTTAAAATGTTAAGGGAAGGCTTGTGATACTGTCCATAGCCAAAAATGGTGTATTTACTTCCGCATCTCTACTTTGTGGAAATTCGACTTTCGCGGGTGGTCTCAGATCGCATCCCCCGCAAAAATCGAGGGAACACGGTATAAATCTAAATGCTATTGCTATTGCTATATGCACGCACTGGCCAGCTGATATTCAGCTGGTCCTGCCCATGCCACTCCTACCCTAATAGGAGTCTCCACATGGCCCTTTTTGAATGCCAGATAAGTATAGGGCTTGCGTGGAGCAGAGATGGGTTCCTCCCGGTTTGGACTGAATCGCCTAAACCGGTAGTGACCTGCTGATGACTTCACTTAACTAGATCAGCCAATGCCGGTGCCTATGTGCTGCCATCTTTTCTCTTTTTTTTGCATTTCTTTTTTTGCATTTTTGTTCTAGTTTGGAAGATTTCTCCTGTTCAGCTGCTTGGAAAAGGACCCAACCACCCTCAGGTTAATATTGACCTTTATTTCTTTACCCAAAGCACAACTGATAGCTCCTTAGCTGCTATAGGTGACACCTGGAACCATCTTTGCAGGCACAAGAGCCTTGCTGGCGCAGTTGTGGACAGATTATGTCCAAAAGATGTTAATGGGGGAATAATAGCTGTGGAACAAATTTTGTTTGATAAGATAGAGAAAGTACTGTACTCAAAGTGCAACTACAAATAACAGATCAAGAGAATGATTTAGAAAAATATATTTTATTGGATATTCCAAAAAACTGGCTGAGGTTTTAAAGACTAAAGGAGAAATACAGATGAAATGTTTTCCTATTGGATCTAGAGAAGTGGCTTGTTAAACCCTTGAAGAAATCTGAGTAATAGGATAAAGAAAAACTGAAGAGAAACCAAATCTTACAATACTTCAATGGACTAAAGATTAAGACTTAGAAATAAAAGAAAGGAATACAAAGCTGGTTTATTCAGTCACAGTGGTAGCTGAAATAACACTTTTCAGTAAAGTACTTGGCAACTCTGCAGATTTTTTGCTATAAACAAAAATTAAAATTCGATGTTTATTGGATTTGCTTATAAAGGGATGAGATATAGGATGAAGATATATCTGTTTGTAACCTTATGAAATATTACTAAATTTGTTTATATTTGCTGTAATGAAAGTTGGAAATCATCAATGTATTTTTCTTTTTCTTCATAATATCTGTTATCTTTTCTTTTTTACTTGCATTTTTCTTTACTATTCTTTTTAAAGTTTAATTTCTATTAGTTTTTACTAGTGAATTCAAAATCCGTCATAAAATTATATACTAAAATTTAATTTATATCTATCATTTGTTTCAACATTTACTTAATTAAAGATATCTTTTTAAATCTCTTGTTACATTTGGAATTTCTCATTACAATATTCTGGAGCACATCTGCCCTTTCTGAATATATGTGATGATACTGCACCTACATATATTAGGGATGAAGTTTATATTGGTTCTTATATTTACAACCAATGGACACTGTGACCTAATATTGTGGTGATTTTACAAAGAACACTGTGGCCAGATAGTGATTTTATGAACAAATTAAAGGGTTTTTGTTTTGTTTTCTAGTATGTTAGATATTTTATTTTGATATAAAGAGGGAAACCTTCCCAAATGACCCTACTCTTGTCTTCACTGTAAAGCTTGCATCTAGGAATGACTGTAGACCATTAATTTTCTCCATTCCAGCAAATTTAAGTTATACTCACTATATCTATTTCGTTCAAAATCCAATTTCTGGTCTTAGAAGCTGGTAACACTAACACGAAAACACCAGTATGCCACATATTTTTCACATTTTAGTATGAATCTTTTTCACAGCATTTTTGTCTCTCTTTCATCTCCCGATTGACACAATCACTCATCAACCTATTTCCAGCACTGGTCTCTAAGTGTGAAATATCTGTACCTTCCTGAACCAAATGCTGCCTAGCAGCTGTCTGTATTCCCTTAAGACTAGGTTTAAAAATTATTCTACCAGGGTTTTTTGCACCAGGAATTGTTTCAATTGTTTTAGTTTGTGCTAAAACATTCTCCAGTGCCTAATATGAAGTATACAGTATTCCGCTGCCTGATGTTATTGTCTCATCCAAAGACTGAGATCCCTAAATTCTGCTTGTCTAGTTGGCCCTACTCATCAAATAAGTAACTTTTCTTCAAAATGCCATCTTGGTAATCTTGGATGTCATCTGCTTTCTAGCAAACTAAATTTGGTTTCCAGGGTTTGGTAACTACATTTCTCAAAATAATTGGTGCTAGTATGACCACAGCCACTGCTTTTCTCACAGTACTTTATCTAAACACCTCATGATACCTGCAACCTTTACACCAGATGGGCAAGTCACCATGCAAAGTATATGACCATGACAAACCCTGGCTGAACAAATTACCTACAAACTTAAGGTATTTCACTTTCTTCCCCAGTGAAGCATCACAGTATGAGGAGGTTTTAGAACCATAGATGTGACTGAGTCAAGCTATCAAAGTTCTCTTACCACGTTTCCTCAACACTCTGTGGCTTCCATTGGCTGCCGATCAGTTTCCGGTCACAATTCAAAGTGTTGGTCATGACCTTTAAAGCCCTACATGGCATTGGACCAGATTACCTCCGGAACCGCCTGCTACTGCGCGAATCCCAGCAACTGATAAGGTCCCACAGAGTTGGCCTTCTCCGGGTCCCGTCGACTAAACAATGTCGTTTGGCAGGCCCCAGGGGAAGAGCCTTCTCTGTGGCGGCCCCGGCCCTCTGGAACCAACTCCCCCTGGAGATTAGAATTGCCCCCACCCTCCCTGTCTTTCGTAAACTACTCAAGACTCATTTATACCGCCAGGCATGGGGGAGTTGAGATATTCCTTCCCCCTAGGCCATTACAAGTTATGCATGGTATGTTTGTATGTATGTTTGGTTTTATAATAAGGGTTTTTAGTTGTTTTATTATTGGATTGTCACATGCTGTTTTTATCATTGTTGTTAGCCGCCCCGAGTCTACAGAGAGGGGCGGCATACAAATCCAATAAATAATAATAAATAATAATGATAATAATAATCTATATCAATAAAATATAGTTCCAGTCAGACATGTAGAGTCTCCTGATTTGGCCTGTCTTACAGAGCTGACTAATGTGGGTTCATTACTGAATGACTGTGCCCTTCCTATAGGAATGCCAATGTCAGGGTTCCAAATAACCCCCATCCCCCATGAAAAAAGACTCTGTGGATAGCAATTCCTCAAAGTTACATTTTATTAGAGATGTCATATTGGCACATCTGGGAAAATCCGAATCTGAAAGTTCCAGATTTTCCCCACCCAAAAGAAAGTCAACGACCCATCCCGTCTACCCACAAGCCCATCACATAGTCCAATCAATTCATCATCCATATTGGAGACAATCCTCAGTGACATTCGTCCAGGTGCAGGCCAAAGGTCCTTGACTCCCAGAGAAAATAATAATAATTAATAATAATTTATTAGATTTGTATGCTGCCCCTCTCTGAAAACTCAGGGCGGCTCACAACAACAATAAAACAATACAGAACAAATCTAATAATTAAAACTGTAACTAAAACCCATTATCTTAAAAACAATCGATACTACACAATCATACCCACTCATTACTTTAATGGTCAGAAAAGGGGATACATTAGTTACCCCATGCCTGGTGACATAGATAGGTCTTCAGGCTCTTGCGAAAGGCGAGGAGGGTGGGAGCAGTTCGAATCTCTGGGGGGAGTTGATTCCAGAAAGCTGGGGCCGCCACAGAGATGGCTCTTCCCCTAGGCCTCACCAGACGACATTGTTTGGTTGACTGGAGAAGGCCAACTTTGTGGGACCTAATCAGCCGCTGGGATGTATGCGACAGAAGGCGATCCCGTAAGAATTCTGGTCCGATGCCATGTAGGGCTTTATAAGTCATCACCAACACTTTGAATTGTGTCCGGAAACTAATCGGCAAACAATGTAGCTGTGGAGTGTTGACGAAACGTGGGTACAGTGATCCCTCGATTTTCGCGATCTCGTTCTTCGCGAAACGCTATATCGCGATTTTTCCCACCCGATGACGTCACTCTCTTCCTTCCTTTCTCATCTTTCTTTCTCTCTCTCTTTCTCTATCTTGCTTCTTCCTCTCTCACACTCTCTTCCTCCCTCTCTCATCTCTTTCTTTCCTTCTCTCTCTTTCTCTATCTCTCCCCCTCTTGCTGGCGGGCGGCGGGCGGCGGACGGGCGGGCGAGCGGGGGCATCAGCGAGGAAGACCCAGGGAAGGTTCCTTCGGCCGCCCAGCAGCTGATCTCCTCGGCAGCGCGGTAGCAGCGAGGAGCCGAATCGGGATTTCCCCTTTGCGTGGGCGGCGGGGAAACCCCGATCTTCGTCTGCTTGCTGCTGCTGCGCTACCGAGCAGATCAGCTGCTGGGCGGCCACAGCAGCAGTGAGCAGACGAAGATCGGGGTTTCCCCGCCGCCCACGCAAAGGGGAAACCCCGATCTTCGTCTGCTCGCTGCTGCTGCGCTACCGAGCAGATCAGCTGCTGGGCGGCCGAAGGAACCTTCCCTGGGTCTTCCCCGCCACCCACACAAACTCCACCATCTGCGCATGCGCGGCCATGAAAAAAAGGGCGCGCATGCGCAGATGGTGTTTTTACTTCCGCAACCCTACATCGCGAAAAAACGATTATCGCGAGGGGTCTTGGAACAGAACCCTCGCGATAATCGAGGGATCACTGTATATCTGGGAAGACCCATGACTGCTCACACGGCCATGTTCTGCACGATCTGGAGCTTCTGAACAGTCTTCAGAGGCAGCCCCACGTACAGAGTGTTGCAGTAGTCGAACCTCGAGGTGATAAGGGCATGAGTGACTGTGAGCAGGAACTCCCTGTCCAAATAGGGCTGCAACTGGTGCACCAGGCGAACCTGGGCAAACGCCCTCCTCGCCACAGCCGAAAGGTGATGTTCCAAAGTCAGCTGTGGATCGAGGAGAACACCCAAGTTGCAGACCCTCTCTGAGGGTGGGGGTCAATAATCCCCCCCAGGGTAATGGACAGATGGATGGAATTGTCCTTCGGAGGCAAAACCGAAAGCCACTCCATCTTGTCATGGTTGAATTTGAGCCTGTTGACACCCATCCAGACCCTAACAGCCTCCAGGCACCAGCACATTACTTCCACTGCTTCACCGAATGGACACAGGATGGAGATGTACAACTGGGTGTCATCAGCATACTGATGACACCTCACCCCATGTCCTTGGACGATCTCACCCAACGGTTTCATGTAGATATTAAATAGCAGGGGGAAGAGGACCGACCCCTGAGGAACTCTACAAGGGAGAATCTTAGAGGTTGACCTCTGACCCCCCACTAACACCGACTGCTACTGACCGGAGAGGTAGGAGGAGAACCACTGTAAAACAATGCCTCCCACTCCCAACCCCTCCAGCCAGCGCAGAAGGATACCATGGTCGATGGTATCAAAAGCCATTGAGAGGTCAAGAAGCACCAGGATAAAGGATAAATTCCTATCCTGGGCCCGCCAGAGATCATCCATCAGTGTGACCAAAGCAGTTTCTGTGCTGTAGCCAGGCCTGAATCCTGACTACTGAGGACCTAGATAATCGGCTTCTTCCAAGGACCGCTGGAGCGACACCACCTTCTCAACAAACCCATAAAGGGAAGGCTAGAGACTGGATGGTACTAATTAAGTAATGTTGTGCTATACTGTATATCTCTACCAACTCCTTGAAATCTACCCTCCTGTTCTCCCAGGGTAATAATTGTGGCAGCTCTGAAGCTCTAAAGAAAACATGGCTTCCAGGACTAACAACCTTTGTTATTTTTAAAAGGGGTCCTTGTCCAAGATCCTTGTTCTTCTTGAGTGGAAGGAAGCTGCTATCTTGGAACTGTGACAAAATTATTGCATTCTGGAAGTTTTTGTCAATATACCTCTCAGGCTGGGTAAACATCTCCAATTCAACTCTTTCTGTTTCAAGGGAAAGGACTTGCTCACTGCTAGCTGTAAGATAATTGTACTGAAAATAAGCGTACAATTTGTGTCCATCAAGAATACAATTGTACATTTATTATGACATGCAATAAAGTGGAAAGCATCTTATCCCCTGATATCTTTCTGCCTTCATATAATACTAGCTATTGTTGGTAATTTTATATTCTTCTTCTTTAGGAACTAAAAGATAATTATGCTATACTTTTACAGATGCTTAAGCTTCCTTGATCAGTTAACCTCACTTAGATGCTTAGTTTCTGGAGATAAGTGGACAATGTACTCCATCCCTTCTCTCCTCTCCAGTTAAATTCACTTGAAAAACTTTCTTCTAATCTGAACTCCTACTCATTCACTCTACCACAGTGCCTGACTATTAACAGAATAACAGAGTTGGAAGGGACCTTGGAGGTTTTCTAGTTCAATCCCTTGCTCAAGCAGAAAACCCTATATCAGGAGTAGGCAAAGTTGGCTCTTCTATGACATGTGGACTTCAACTCCCAGAATTCCTGAGCTAGCATGATTGGCTCTGGAATTCTGTGCGCTGAAGTCCACAAGTCATAGAAGAGCCAACTTTGCCTACCCCTGCCCTATATCATTTATGACAAATGGTTGTCCAATCTCTTCTTTAAAAACCTCCAGTGTTTGAACATCTACAACTTGCATTGCCTCAAGAATGATTTGCTGGCTGGTAAATATTGAGGAAGGAATGGGATAATTTCATCCCTTAAATATATGATGACTTGATTCCTAAGAAAAATAGAATAAAAATATAATTGAGAAAGCAGATGGACAACCAAAATTTACTTGATCATAATCAATTACTTAAGTTGAATACAATTTTATGATAATCTAACTACTATAGTTGCTGCACATTCACAGTATTAGATTACTACAGGCACATGTAGCCAGGCACAGCTCATAAATACAACACCTGTTGACTAGATGTGTCTATATTTGCAGAATGTAGTTTATTTGTGTATGGCTTAACATATAAGATACTGTATTTCCAGCTATTTTACTTTATAACTTACAGATTTTGGCTTTGAATATTTTTCAGAATAAAGCACAATCAGTTAATTTTAATAAGTTAATTGTGGTTTATTTACAGACCATGGATTTTGATCAAACAATCTGTAGATTAATATAGCAAGTACATTCCATATTGTGGTTCAATTTAACCCTTTTCTATACAGTATCCTAATAAACAAAAAGGCATTAAAATACTTAGTAAATACAAGCACATCATTTAAAATGCTGAATTGTTCATCCCATATGCTTTAATAGCAACTAACCAGAATTAGATTTTCCTTTCAATATCAATATGTCACAATGCATATTGTGCCTTCATCAATATGAACAATAATTATATTTTACGTAAACAATATTGTAATTCAAAAGAAAATAAATTTATTGTTCCAATAACACAGATAGCTTTTCCACATAAACATTAAAGTAAAATTTGTGTTTAAAGTCTTTACGGTATCACACAACTGAAACATTTCATTTCTGCTTCTTTGGCAATTAAAATAAATGAAGAAACTTACTGCAGAATTCTTTTTGTTTAGTTCTCTAATAGCTGTCCTCCCCACCCCTTGGGTGATCTCATCTCAATTTCTATTCAACTGCCAAGTACAATACAAGTACAAGCAATTATTATCAGCCTGAGTATCCAAGCTAGATAAAGATGCTTATGTAAATGATGGTATTAATTAAATGCTGCCTTCAGCGTTCTGGCAAGAGGCTAATGCAGCCTTTTGTTTTGCAACATTTTGCCCCCAGAGCTATTCCTTGTGTGCCCAACCTAACCTCTTGCAGCAAGATCTTTTCCGATTGGCTACAGCTATCACACATGAATAGTTGTGCCATAGTGGGACGGCATCAGCAAATAAGGGTTGGTGACCAGTGACTGAGCAGATGTTGTATTATAATTACGAAGGTGAAAAGGCAATAAAAAGAAATCAAAGCATGAGCAAAATCTACATACCTTAGAGGAGTCAGACTAATCTGCTCTATGTGTGCTCAGCAAGTTCCATATTTAGGCTAAAACTTATCTTCATTTAAGAAAAAAAAATAGAATTACAGTGTTGGAAAAGAGATAATATATATTTTTTGCTATTCTTTTATGTTGCAGAAAATAACTCTGAAGAGCCATCTGTTATAGAAAGGAAAAGAATATGGCCTTTGTAGATCAGGGATAAAAATGACGGAAAGTTCATGAAATGGCAGGCCATTGTTATGAAGAATCAGATCTTCCTTTGTTTCTCTTTTTTCTTACACTTCGTTGAATAAATAATCTAAAACAGAGGAATGACTAAACAGGACAGTAGCTAAATGAATGTGAAAACATAGCATTTAAAAACAAATTACAAGAGGGGGGACTATCTCATTCATCTGTAGCAATATCTCACATAATCTATGACACTTCCCATTCCATCCTATATCCATTATCACAAGTGAAACTACCGGATATAATGGATGGAAATAATACTGTTCCCAGCACAATGTTCTGAAACTGGAAATAATATATATGATCAGGAAGAAAGAAGCATGGATTTCATTTAAAAAATGAGTTATGCATTCCCTCCACTACATACTCGTTACTCGGGGGGGGGGGGGGGGAACCTTTTCCATTTCATTTTTTAAATAAATGTTTCCCAAACTTGTAATAGTGAAGTATGTTTGCTATCTGAATTAGAACTGGAAATACACTTCAATCTTCTGTCTGAAAATACATATTTTAGGTCAGTTAAGAATAAGCATTATCTATGAGACTCAAACCCACGAGGAAGGTGCCTGATATTAAATCAGATCAAATCAGTGATCTGATTTATCTAACTCATATTGCCTTGACTGTAGCATTCAGATAAGGCTTTCTGAGCCTAGCTCAATATGCCACAGATTGATGTAAGGACCTTTTGCACGCAAATAGGGGCCCAAATTCCTCCTAAAATTTTCTGCTTAAATCATTGTCTTAAACATGCCACCTGCTTAGAAAATTAGCCTAGAGCAATGATTTAATCAGAGATTGAGTGAATAACCTTTTCTGAGGACTGGCTATTCAGTCCCATTCAGGGGACCAGTACACAGTCTGGCAGTTGCTGTTATAATCAGTTCAGTCTAATGCAGAGCAAATCTCAAAATGTGAAGAGGATAAGAGATAGAAGGAAGCTGTGATATCTGGCTGAGAAGTAAAAGACATTTTAAAACTGCAGCCCTGACTACTGCATGATATGTGAATTACTGTTTTTCATCTCTATTGAAAGTCAAATCTGTAGCCTAATGGCAACATTGGCAATATCAAAACAATTTGCTGTTTCAATGCTGATCTAATGATATGTAAAAAGAAACAGGGTGATTTTATTTAGGAAATTCTCCATTGTCCACCAGAACTTTCCGTTGGTGAATGTGAGTGTATAGAAGTAAAATTTCAAGTCTGTTTTATTTGTACAGGTTCTAAATAAAATGATGTGGCCTGAAAGATATACTGATCCACATACATTGGGTTATGTTGATCTTATGTGCCAGACTACAAACAGAACAACTTTCAAGTTCAACCAGATGTTCTAGTGGATGCTAACAAAAGTTTGAATATTAAAAAAGAATCATATATTACTATATAATGCCTGATTTAGATTAGGTTTAGAAATACAAGATACACAAAATATGCTTATAAGCTCTGAAATTAACAAAAAGAAAGAATAGCATTCAGTGTAGGACATAGAAGGTGGAGGGAGGAATCAATTTCAGATCATTCACTGCCATGAAGAAAGTTCAGCAAATGTGGAAAAACCTCTTTTGCCTAAGGCTCTGGTCAACTAATTTCAGGTTAAAGAGAACATGGAACTAAAAAGACCTGTTCAGTAATCCAAATTTGTGATCAACAGTGAGAGTGCTGGCTGGAGAGGAAACGGTGTTCAATAAAGCAGGAGTGTCTCTGGGCATTACATCATTCTTGGTACTGCTTTTGTGTGGTTTCTCTATATTTGAGGGCACACAAGGCGTTGCATGCACACGATGGCCAGCTCATTTTTAGCCTTCTTTTCAGGCGTTTTTCATTTTCCCCAGGCTTCAGGAAAGCCTCCTGAACCCTGGGGATGGGGAAAAATGGCACAACGGTTCGACCAGAAGTTCATTTCAGCTCCAGCATGCATTCATGTGCTGGCCAGCTAATTTCCAGCCTTCTTTTCAGCCGTTTTTACTTTCCCCAGGCTTCAAGAAAGCCTCCTGAACATGGGGGTGGCGAAAACCGGCGCAACAAGCCAACTTCCAGTTCATTTCCAAACTTCCAGTTCATTTCCAAACTTCCAGTTGATTAGATTAGATTAGATTTATTGGATTTATATGCCGCCACTCTCCGCAAACTCGGGGCGGCTCACAACAATAATAAAAACAGTACATAGTAACAAATCCAATGCCCACCAATCTAATTACAATTTTAAGTTGGCTCTTTTTTTGCTGTCCCCAGGCTTCAGGAGTGAAGAGGTTTCAGTAAGGCCTGTGCACATGCTCCAGAGGGGCAGAGCAGGGAGTTGTGAGCATGCACCAGGGGAGGCAGCATCGGGGTTGTGCACATATGTGGGGGAGGGCATTTCATTAGGGGTGTGGGCACGCATGAACCTGTATATGCACCCTTTTGGCAGCCAAGCCAAAAAAGGTTCACCATCACTGCTCTATATGGTTTTGTTTGATGTATAGGTTATAGTTTTATAGACAGTAAGAGAGGCTGATCGTTCCCTTGAAGTCATTCCTGGACCTCACCATTCTGGACAATTTTTATCAAGTTTCTCACCTTTTTGTGGTTGAAGTGGTGATGGCTTTGCTACTCCAGAGGATCCTGGATGAAATACATTACAGTGGAACCCCGACATACGAGCTGCTCTACTTACGAGCTATTCGAGATAAGAGCTGGGAGGGGAGAGACATTTTTGTTCGTCTCCCGAGCTCAAATCCGCGATACGAGCCGAGAAGAGCCGGGCTGGCTTACTTTCCTTCCTTACTTTCCGGAAGTTCGCCTTTGGCGTTTGGCTTCAGGACTCAGCTGGGAAGCCGCGCGGCTGTTTTAAAAGGTCGCCGCCGGCATGGGGGGCTTCCTAGCACCCCCCAAACCCGGGTTGGGGGTTCGGGGGGGTGCTGGCAAGCCCCCCAGGCTGGCGGCGACCTTTTAAAACAGCCGCGTGGCTTCCCAACTGAGTCCTGAAGTCAAACGCGGAAGTTCGCCTTTGGCGTTTGGCTTCAGGACTCAGCTGGGAAGCCGCGCGGCTGTTTTAAAAGGTCGCCGCCAGCATGGGGGGGCTTCCTAGCACCCCCCAAACCCAGGTTGGGGGTTCGGGGGGGTGCTGGCAAGCCCCCCAGGCCGGCGGCGACCTTTTAAAACAGCCGCGCGGCTTCCCAACTGAGTCCTGAAGACAAACGCGGAAGTTCGCCTTTGGCGTTTGGCTTCAGGACTCAGCTGGGAAGCCGCGCGGCTGTTTTAAAAGGTCGCCGCCGGCATGGGGGGCTTCCTAGCACCCCCCAAACCCGGGTTGGGGGTTGGGGAGGTTCTGCAAAGCCCCCCAGGCCGGCAGCGACGTTTTAAAACAGCCACGCCGCTTCTGAAGCCAAACGCCAAAGGCAAACTTCCGCGCCTCAGGAGTTAGCTCGCAAACGGCGCGGCTGTTTTAAAACGTCGCTGCCGGCCTGGGGGGCTTTGCAGAACCCCCCAACCCCCAACCCGGTTCGGTGGGGGGCTAGGAGGCCCCCCAGGCCGGCAGCGATGTTTTAAAACAGCCGCGCCGTTTGCGAGCTAACTCCTGAGGCGCGGAAGTTCGCCTTTGGCGTTTGGCTTCAGAAGCGGCGCGGCTGTTTTAAAACGTCGCTGCCAGCCTGGGGGGCCTCCTAGCCCCCCACCGAACCCGGGTTGGGGGTTGGGGGGGTCTGCAAAGCCCCCCAGGCCGGCAGCGACGTTTTAAAACAGCCGCGCCGCTTCTGAAGCCAAACGCCAAAGGCGAACTTCCGCACCTCAGGAGTTAGCGGCGAAGTAACGTGAAGGATTGGAAAGCTGAAACCACCCGGTTTCAGCTCCCCAATCGTCCACGTTACTTCACTCCTGTCCTGGCTAAATCGTGTGGCAGCAAACATGCTTTGGGAGTTTGGCTGGGGGGGAGGGAGTTAGGAAGGTGCAAAGCATGTTTGCTCCCACGGGGAAGGGAAAAGGCGGCGGCTTAAGCCCTTTCCTGTGCTTCGGAAGCCGCTGACGCGCCCCTCTGACGGCGTTCGGCGGCTTCCGAAGCACAGGGAAGGGCAGTGAAAAGGCGCGATGCTTTTCCAGGCAGCCGGCTTGCTGGCCGGAGAAGCGAGCGATCCGGGAGTCCAGGAGGGGGAGAGAAAGAGAGAGAGAGGGGGGGGAGAGAGAGAAAGAGAGGGATAGAAAGAGAGAGAGAGTGAGAGATGCTCAGTGAGCCTTTCTTTGAAGTTGCCTTTCTTTCTTTCTTTCTTGCTCTTTTTCTTTCTCTCTTTTACCTTCCCTTCCTCTATTTCTTCTTTTCTTTCTCCTTCCCACCTTCTTCCCTCCCTCCCTCCCTTCACTCATTCCTCTCTTACTCTCCCCTTTCATAAGTTTCCTTGCTTCCTTCATCTGTTCCTGTCCCTTCCCCCTTTCTTTCTTTCTTTCTTGCTCTTTTTCTTTCTCTCTTTTACCTTCCCTTCCTCTATTTCTTCCTTTCTTTCTCCTTCCCACCTTCTTCCCTCCCTCCCTCCCTTCACTCATTCCTCTCTTACTCTCCCCTTTCATAAGTTTCCTTGCTTCCTTCATCTGTTCCTGTCCCTTCCCCCTTTCTTTCTTTCTTTCTTTCTTTCTTTCTCTTTTTCTTTCTCTCTTTTACCTTCCCTTCCTCTATTTCTTCTTTTCTTTCTCCTTCCCACCTTCTTCCCTCCCTCCCTCCCTTCACTCATTCCTCTCTTACTCTCCCCTTTCATAAGTTTCCTTGCTTCCTTCATCTGTTCCTGTCCCTTCCTCCTCTTTCTTTCTTGCTCTTTTTCTTTCTTTTACCTTCCCTTCCTCTATTTCTTCCTTTCTTTCTCCTTCCCACCTTCTTCCCTCCCTCCCTCCCTTCACTCATTCCTCTCTTACTCTCCCCTTTCATAAGTTTCCTTGCTTCCTTCATCTGTTCCTGTCCCTTCCCCCTTTCTTTCTTTCTTTCTCTTTTTCTTTCTCTCTTTTACCTTCCCTTCCTCTATTTCTTCTTTTCTTTCTCCTTCCCACCTTCTTCCCTCCCTCCCTCCCTTCACTCATTCCTCTCTTACTCTCCCCTTTCATAAGTTTCCTTGCTTCCTTCCTCTGTTCCTGTCCCTTCCCTCTTTCCTTCCTTCCTTCCCACCCTCCGTCCATTCATTCACCCATTCCTCTCTTGATCGCTTAAAGCCGGTCCCTGGTGCAAAAAGGGTTGGGGACCTCTGTCCTACAGGATTGGGTGGCAGAGAAGTTGAACATATGTAAATTTAAAAGTTTAAGAAAGTTTACAAGTTAAGTGAAAGAAACTTCATTATTCATTTATATGTACATGTACATTTCTTCATTAAAAACATGTCTTTCTGCATAATTTAGACTAACTTTGTGAGTTTTTTGAGGGCTGGAACCAATTAAAATTATTTACATTAATTCCTATGGGGAAAAATCGTTCGAGATAAGAGCTGCTCGACTTAAGAGCCCAGGTCCGGAACGAATTAAACTCGTATCTCGAGGTACCACTGTATTTGAACCCTTTCAATTAGGATTCAGGCCCTGATACATAACAAAAATTGCCCTTAATTGATCTCTAGCAAGAGCAGGATGGAGGAGATTCATCCTTGTTCTTTTTAACCCGTGGCTTTTGAAACATTGACCATGATATCCTTTTGGGCCAATAGGGAATTATTAGTGAGTGGCACAGCCTTGTTCCGGTTCACTTTCTTGTTCCAAAGTGACTGATAAAATTTCCACCTGCCAGTTACAAAAGCCATCACTGCTTGGATCTACACATATACTATGCTGATACAGCATGGCATCCTAGCTCTTGGAACAAACTCAAATTGTATGTGGACAGCACTTCAAAAATTCACTCAAGTGTACCAATAGGCTTTTGCCTGTTTAAAGCATGCAGGTAATCCCACTGCCCTGTTAAAATAATAATATAAACAAACATTTATTTATAGTGAAAACAGCATGTTAGCAATAGTACTTTTTAACAGAGCCAGCATATTGTCCCCTCAATCCAGGTCCTCATTTTACCCACCTCAGAAGGATGGAAGGCTAAATCAACTTTGAGCCAGTGATGAGATTTGAGCTGCTGACCTATAAATCTACAGTCAACTTCAGTGGCCTGCAGTACAGCACTCTACCTGCTGTGCCACCCCGGCTCATGTTGTCAGTAGCAATCCCAACCTGGACACCACTGTCCCTTGTGAGTGTAGCAATCATAAGAAGCTCAACATCAGTCTTCCTGCAGATGACTTCACAGGAAGCACTTGAACCAGCAAACCTTACTCCACTTAATACCCCTGCAAGCTTTGCAGAGTCTCAAATCCTCCTTCCATTTCAGATTTGCTGTGGACATTTCCCTCTTCTTGAACACACAAGTGGAAGTGGCTGAGCATGGCTCACTTAATTTATTAATAGTTACGACTATGATCCAGATACAATTTGGCCCAATTTGCTATTAATATACAAATATTCTGATTCTTTCCAAGAACTTTCCTGGGACTGCTCCTACTATTGCCAGACTTTTGTGCCTGCCTTTCCTTAGGGTAGCCGTAGCCCTGTTCTGTACCATTACTAAGCAATTTGTACTTGAGTGTTAAAGTGTGTCTGATTCCCATTATTAAACAATGTTTGGATAAATTTCTCTTACAAGTGTCATGGGCAAAAAGGTTGTCATCACTTTCCAAAGTCAGTGGTGATCAATCAATGTAAAAAATAATAATACATGAATGAATAATAAGGGAATAATAAATGTAATATTGTGGGATACTAACAAATCCATTCAAATAAGAATGAAAAAAGTATCTGATGCTTTGGCATCTCTAAGCAGTCAAGGGCTAGTATACTATATTATATATAGTAGCCTTTGATTGCTGGAAGTTTCATGTGAAAATGAAACAGAAGTGCAATCGATAAGTGCTTTTTTAATAAGATGAATTCCTTAATGAATCAGAATATCAAGTCTATTTCTTTCTCTAAAGATTTCCCCATCATTATCTTCATTTAGTCATTTCCTTCAGCTTGTTTTCTTTTGCTACTAAAAGTTAAATCCTTGAAGAATGAGTTTCCTACAGAGAATGTTGTTTTTATTAGCTGTTTAATGTTGGACCCATATCTATTTTCCTAGCAGCACAGCATGACTGGTTGTTATCAACTAAGTACCATGGACTCATGATGAATCATGGTTAGACTCTTTTATGCCTGTTGAACTGCTACCCTGGAACATTAATGTAAACTGACCTACTGTGTCTGCTTTGATGTACCAGCAGTGTTCCCTTGAGGTCATAGGAAAGGCCAAAAAAACTGCACTAACTCTTCACCTTTGAAAACTTCAGATTTATGCCTGTTCTACTGAGAAGGATGCTCAAGGGACATAAGCACCATCTATACCCTTCTTAATGAACAACCTGTATGACAATTAGATTTGTATGAAAACAAAATCCATAAAAGAATTACAAAATGCTTTTCAAATTCAATATTTTTCTTCCTTCCAATCTATTCTACCAGCATTAGCTGCTTTTATAAAACTGTGACCATTTAATCTCTGGTGCTAAATAAGGTGAATATTTGCTGAGAAATGTAGACAAGTTGGAAACACACAATTTTTGTCTCATCGGACTGCTCTCAATAATAGCGCCTCCATATCTTTTTACTCTGGAAAATTTTTATTCCCTGTACTGTCACTGCTATTAAACATTTTTTGCCTATGACTGAATATTATCCCTGTAGATTGGGCAAATTAGATGTGCATGTGCATGTGTTTGTTTTAGCTATATTAGTTACTTTGTCAGTAAAAAGTGGCAAAACTGCTTTTCTCTGCATTCCATTGCTTTGTTTTATTTGATCCTGGCTCTGAAATCAAGCAAGGCTTTTTTTAGAAAGGCAAAAGGATTCAAGTAGGAGAGAAGAGAAAAAAGTTGCTCTTGGTCCTATGAATTCTATTAAAGGTGAAAATAAACACTTCGACCTCCAACCAGATGTTTTAGCAAACACATATAAATCTGATTCATAGGCCTTATTTTATGCTGTAAATGTACATTTCATGCAGTGATGGGTTGCTCCCAGTTCGGCCCGGTTCTGTGAACTAATAGAGACGGTAGGGGAGGCTCCACCCACCCGCCCAGGATGCTCCACCCGCCCGCCCGGGACACTTCTGTAAAGTAAACTATTCTAAAGTGACACACGCAGTGAGAAAGGAAATAACAAGAAATACATGGTATTTGACTGATAACTAACTCTTCCTAGAAAGGAAACAACATATGCCACTGATATGGGGGAAGCCAGAAAAAGACTGTGAACTTGAATGTTTTGCTGCTGTGCATTTGATATAATCCCTGCACTTCACTGAAATTCTGTCAGATCATAAAAATCTATTCATCAATTAAAACAAATTCCTGCTTGGTATCCTGATAAAATCTGCCAATTTGTCAGATGCATAGGAGGAACCACCCCTGCTACCGGTTCACCCAGCATTGGGCAAATTGGTAGCAGTGGGAGGCTCTGCCCAGCTGCCTGGATATAAGAAGGATGCGCAGAAGCGCCATGCACACATACACACACACATACACTTAGTAGCGAACTGGTAGCGATGGAATTTGAAATCCACTACCGCCATGCTTGTTTTTCACAACTGTAAATCCATTTGGTACTGACTTGGAGCAGACATAATAGAGATAGGACAGACTGGGAAACAGAAATTGTATGCAGGCTAAGTTTTTCCCAGTCATGGATTGGTGAGTAATAATCTCTCTCAACAGTGTGGAATCATCAAGAACTTGTTGTTTTCCCCACTTTGTATAGAATGGATGAACAGCTACGGTAATTGTTTGTTTTTCTTGTTATAAAAAGGTATAAGATGCTGAGCTTTCAGCCAGTTAATGGGCTGCTATTGTATTAAACATCAGTTTTGAATTTCTATAAAATTTCTTTGTTATGCTTCTAAAATTCTAGGCCAGTGTTTCCTCCTGCAAAGGAACATTTTTTAAAAATTTGCCAGCTAGCTCTCATAAGAAAAGGAAGAGAAAGAAAAAAATCTTTTTTTCTGTCAGCAACTGGGATGAAAACAGATTATACCATACAGATTTTCTATATTCGCAAAGGATGGAAACATACCCACTTCATAGATCCAGAAACCAAAATATAGGAATCTATAAAACACTGAACAAGACACAGATGTTTTATACTCAATCTAATCTTGCGATGTCTTGTTTGATTATTTCATTCCACTAGAATTAAATCTACAATAATGTGGGAGAAAAGCAATGTTTTAAAATAATAAGTCAAGTTGTTTTTCAAACACAAATGCCTGGATAATTTTTACACTCTTAAAAAACATTCTCATGCAATACTACTGACCTTATTAATAGTCAAGAGATAAATATATGGTTGAAATAAGTGAACAAATATTTCAAAGGTGCTTTTTTCAAAAGGCAACTAGATTGGGCTTTTTTTCCTTGAGAAATAACAAAATATTTCACTTCTCAGTTCTAATGATGGAGAGATGGGAAGGTTAGGGAGGGTTCCATATAGGTTCTGATATAATAGTGTGGGATGGAGGGATGCTTAGAACCAGAACCCTTCTTTCACCCACCTACCTTTGCCATCCTATCAGAACCTATCCAGCTGGACCTTTATCCAGCTATCAAATCCTTACTGAAGTCCTTGGATAGACAGATATTACTGTCTGATGTGGTAAAGTTATCATTGGAGGATGTAAGCTGTTCAAACTGAAGTTGTCTTTTGCAATTGACTGATGGTTATTATATTATATTTTATGTTCATATTATTTCCCTCGGTGGTCAAAACATCTAAATACACCACAAACCTCCGACACAACTAACAAAAGATTCTTTAAATATAAAGAAAAAGAAGGAAAAGATTAGTTACAAAAGCTTCCCTAACAAACTAAGAAAAAAAATTAGATGTTATCAATATATACAGTAATTATATATTATCAATAATCCCTGGTTTATTAATACGTACCATACCTACCATATAATGATCAATAACAAATATTATTATAAAATATTACAAAATCTGATATCCTAACTAATGCTACACACTAGCTCATCTACCCTTTTGCTGAGTGCATTATCAAGATATACCACTAGCTCCACATCTTAAAATACACGTTCTGGATGTGCACAGAATATTCTGTATTAGGTTTAATAATACTAAGAGAAAATGAAATGTGGAAATGCTGATACAACACAAGCCTCAATAAGTGTTGAGAAGACTAACTACAATTTGAGTTTTTTAGTCAAAACCAGAATTCTCACTGGAAACATTAAACATTGCCATGCTATTTTCTTCTTTCTCATTGGCACAAGCTTTTGATCTATTGGTTTTTCTCTGATGTAATATTTCAACTGAGTATAAAAACAATAAATGAGGTTCTCAAAATGACTCAATCATTATCTCAAGGGAAAAATACTTTGTGAATAATTAAAAAGGTTAAAGGACAGAAACAAATTAGTGTTTTTGTTTGATAATGCATCCTTTGCTTATCTCAGGAATAAGTAAAATGTGTTTGATTTTAGAAAAGACTTTGTGCCTTGTAGTTCAAAACCTGAAAAACACAGCACAATGTTTTTTTGTACATCTTTTCCAAAACGTGCCTTTAAACATACAGATAAAAGATTTTACAGATTTTATTTATATACATATATGATATATAATGATGATTATACTTGTTTTGGACTCTGCTTTTCACATCTGTTTCAAAATGATTTCAAGTGCTCCTAATACCACTAGTAGTAGTAAAGCATATTAAAATATCAAAAGGAGTTTGATCTGGTTTTGAATTTGATCACCTCCTTTTAATTTTCAAAGATGATGGGTATGTATTGTAGGACCTGTTGTCTAAAAAACTGGATGGTACAAGAAGGCTCACATTGTTATAAGGCTTACTACTGCAATCCCTTGCACACTTCTCTGCCTATCAAATTACCACTGTTTTGTGTAAAAAGTTTTGAGCACTATAACAATGTTGAGATACACAATTATGGCATTTAATTTAACAAAGGCTAGATTTATAGAAGGCGTAGGGAATATATTTGAAGTATGAGAGGAAGAGCCACTACCAAGGCAACAGCCAGGTAAGTGGTGTGTAAACCTCTTGCAAGAAACTGATTTGAAAAAAAAACCCATCTCAAACAAACCCTAATTCACCTGACGATAAAGTGTGTGTGGCGGGGGGGGGGGGGGAGGCCGGGGGAGACATATTCAGCCTTGCAAGATTCTGTTAGTATAGTCCAGATTTAGGTGGCATTTGTTTTTTAGTCTGGTCTATCTTGAGGCTGACAAGATTGCTCATGTTCTTTGCTGATCAGTTATGCTTAGAGGAGCAGCTAGTGTGGTTATTTACAAATGATTCAGGAGCATTTGTGTTATAATACACCTATAAACTAAAAATGGGCATAAATATCACACGAATGTTTTAACAGTGTGCTTTTATGCCTGTTTCTTTTTAGTTCTGAAGATAATATTACATGAGCCGTGGTGGCTCAGTGGGTACAGTGCAGTACTGCAGACTACTTCTGTTGACTGTTGATTGCCAGCAGTTCAAGTCCTTCCGGTTCAAGGTTGACTCAACCTTCCATCCTTCCAAGGTGGGTAAAATGAGGACCCAGATTGCTGGGGGCAATATGCTGACAATATGCTTAGAGAGGGTTGTAAAGCAATGTAAAGTGGTATATAAATCTAAGTGCTATTGCTATGTCTTAGAGCACTGTGTAGCAGACAAGAAGAAAAGATTTGGGAAAAGTATACATAGATAGACTGAAAGGAAAAGCGTACTAAAACAATTATGTAATCAAGAATCTGAATAAAGAATCTATTAAGTAAGATCCTGTGATATTATATAATCATGGCTAGCTTTATTTTATTCATCTTCTTTAATATGCATTTATTTATTTTATTTTGAGGCAACTTGAATTAAAAAAACTCTCTGGAGACTTCTATGATTTAAAAGAATACATAATTTAAAAAGAAACACGACTGACTGACTGACTGACAAAGTTACTAAAAACATCCAGATGACATAAACATGCGGATGGACATTTTTTCATGCTATAAACTTGCTATCGAGCTTGACAAGGAGGATGCTCTTTGACTGCACTGCTTGGGAGCTGAACTTCAATTGTGGTTTCTTTTTCAAACTTATTAGAATAAAAATATACCTTATCCCAGAAACTAAAGGTACTTTGGATAAATACAGTACGTCCTTCCATGCATTTGTTAGCCTATAGGCTTCTAAAGTTTCTGTAGATACATATGTTGATACATTTAGGGAATCAGCTAAGGCGCTAAGCAGCAGATATGATTTAATATTGAGAAGTGAGAAAATACATTTACAAAACACAGACACATGTTTGCAATATATTTGACACATATAATGCAGCAGTTACTATGATAAATTATATGAAAGTACTCAAGAAGAAAGTCACCTAATAGCTGTAATAATAACATTTCTACGGGGTTTAATTATTTATGTTCATCAGCAAAAGATGGTGACAGAGCTAGTAAAAAGAAGTTAAAAGATAACTAGACCCACAATATTTAAGGATTCAAACCAGTCACAAGCAGAAATATTTTTACTCTATAGATCATTGTAACATTACAAAGCCAGTTTGATCTAGTAGTTAAGCCACCAGACTAGCAGCTGGGAGACCATGAATTCTAATTCCACCTTAGCCATGAAAGCTGCTGGGTGATCTTGTGCTATTCACGTTCTCTCAGCCCAATTCGCCTTGCAGTGCTTTGCTGTTGTAAGGAAAATAAGAGGAGCAAGGAGTATTAAGTATGCCTTATTTATGGTAGGAAGATAAATAAATAAATAACCAAACAAAGACTACCTGTTTATATTTTTTAAATGGATTGAAATTGTTAGAAGAATTGTTATAAGATGAGGCTGCATCTCATACAGAACATGAATAACCATATAAAGGAGAAAAGTCTGATGGGGATAAAAAGACAACAGAAAGTAAAGATAATGAGTTCATGTTCTGGATTCCGAAGAGAAAGAAATTGTGTACATGGATGCTAACTAGACATTCTGGGACTAGACAGAACTTTACAGCAAAGTATATATATATATATCTGGAAAAGAACTAGATGTAGTAAACCACTACATATACCCTGGCCAATAGATCTCAGTGGAAGGCAATACAATAAAAGAAATTGATTGATGAGTTACATGTGGCTGGCAGGCATTTGGCAAACTAAGCACAATTATCAAGAATATCCTCCCCCTACGTCTTATATATCTACTCTACTCTTACATATGCGGGCAAAACATGGATACTAACCTCACAATCAATTTAAAAAGGCTACAAGTGGCATGAAGAGCCATGGAAAGATCCGTGCTTAGCATTACAAGACAAGATAGAAAGACCTGCACATGGATTAGAGAACAAATGAAAATATAGGATATAATCAAAAGAGTAAAAGAATTGAAATGGAAATGGGATAGTCACATACCAAGAACTGATGGCAGGTGGACCAAGGCAGTCGTAGAATGGATCCCACTTGATAAAAAGTGCCCACAACTGAAATAAGGTGGATCAACAACAGGCATCAAGTATTGTGGGCCCAATTGGTATAGATTGGAAACAAGTGAGAGGCCTTCACCTTGCAGTGGATAGACAATAGCTAAAATTACGGTGGTAGGTTGATGATATTATTGAATTTGCAAGCAGAGTTAAGTTGTTGCCAACATTTATTTTATTTTAAATTTTGCCTATGATGAGTCTCAGCTACTACAACACATATGCCTGAATTACTTCACGAATTTGGAACTGTAGTTAATTATTTTGTATATTTTATCCAAGTAGATCTAGATCTTCAATAACTTGACTGAAAATTACTTTTATTTATTATAATCTTTACAAAGGAGATCATGTGAACCCTATTATGAATGCCACTAATTATTCTCAGAATCAGCTGAGTCAATTAGTATACAACGTCTTGTTTAAAGGACATGAATACCTTACTGAATATTCAATGCTTAAAGTGCTTTGATATACTGTGCCTTTCATACTGATCTTCAACTATACAACTATACAGTATGGTAGAAGCTATGATTGCTGAATTAAGCAAAATGTTGAATAGTGGTATCACAAAAATAGAACACAAAGATACAAATTGGATATTAAACATGTTGATTCTACCAACAAATTGAACAGCATACATGTTTATTTTCCCTCCTTGGGGTCTGTTCTAAAACTGTTTGGCAATAAATGGATACCCTCACTCTATCAAGGACCTTGGAGTACTCATATCTAATGAGTTAAGTACCAGAGCCCATTGTAAGAACGTTGCCAAAAAGGCAATAAGAGTTATTAATCCAATCCTGTGTAGCTTCTTCTCTGGCAATATTAATCTACTAACCAGAGCATATGAAACATTTTCTAGACCAATTCTTGAATACAACTCACCTGTCAGGAGCCTGCACTGCATATCAGATATCAATACAATCGAGAGTTAAAAAATATTTCTCAAGAAGAGTTCTCCACTCCTCTGCTCGCAACAGAATACCTTGTGTCACCAGACTTGAAATTTTGGGCTTAGAAAACCTAGAACTTCATTGCCTTCAATCTGATCTAAATGCCGCATACCTCCCAGATCCAAAGGAGTTGTTTAGTGAAAGAAAGAGAGAGAGAGAGAGGGAGGGAGGGAGGGAGGAAGGGGGGAAGGCGGAAGGAAGGAAGGAAGGATACCTTCTAAATTAAGAGACCAATAAGATCTCACATGGTTGGCCTTCTCCAGATCCTGTCGGCTATGCAATGCAGGTTGGCGGGGCCACGGGGGAGGGCCTTCTCTGTTGCCGTCCCAGCTCTGTGGAATCAACTCCCCCCGATGTCCGTACTGCTCCCACCTTACTGGCCTTCCACAAGACCGCAAAGACCTGGCCTTGCTGGCAGGCCTGGGGGCAATGAATTGACATCTATCACGGCCAAATTGTATGAATGGTATGCATGCAGTGAAGGCCTACCAAAAGTTTTACTACCACACTGTGGGCGTGGCTTATGCAGGACGTCCTGCATTTTCTTTCAACATCTTTCACTGCAACATGGGTGCTCTGGGGTAGAGCTCCATTTTTGCTACACTGCTGCGTCGTCATCGTCCCCCCGGTCCAGGCAGTAGCCGACCCCTGTATGCATGTATGCTGATCAGATAGTTTAACCATGGGTTTTAATTGGGGTTTCATAGTTTTAGACTTTATATTTTACTTCTTTTTGTATTTGTAATTTTATATTATTGTAAGCTGCCCTGAGTCTTCTGGGATTGGGCGGCATAGATGTTGAGTTAAATAAATAAAATAAACAAATAGTTCATAAAATCATTTACCACAATGTCCTACCTGCCAATGATTTCTTCAGCTTCAACCGCAACAATACACGAGCACACAATCTATTCAAATTTAATGTAAACAGCTCCAAACTCAACTGCAGCAAATATGACTTCTGCAACAGAGTAATAAATGCCTGGAATGTACTACCTGACTCTGTGGGTTCTTCCTCAAACCCCAAAAACTTTAACCTTAGACCATCAAAAGTCAATCTCACCAAGGGGCGGGCCACCATTCCCAGCACTACCGGAATGAGCTGGGAGCAAGTGCACGTGCCCCCAAAAGTATTCAGTTTCTGCACGTGCACAGAAGCCAAATCCCATGTGTGGATGCACGCATGCGAGATTTCCAGCAAAAAGACCCGAAAATAGGGCAAAATAAGGTAAGTGACTGCCGCTGCTCGCCTTGCTGCTCACCTCTGCCCACCCTGCTGCTCACCCAGCTTGCCACTGCTCACCCTGCTCACCCACCACTCACCCTGCTGCTTGCTGCCATTCACCCTGCTTACCCCGCTGCACTGCTTGCAGCAGCTCCATCCTGCCGCAAGTAGCAGCTCCACCGCGAGTGGCCCGCCCATTGCCCACTCTGCCACCCCACCCGGCCCTTACCTTGCTCACCGAGAAGATGGGCAATGGCGTGAGGAGCAGGCCGGGTGGCCCCAAGCTCCAGCCACACAGCCTCTCTGGCTCTACCACGCCGCATGTATCTCTCTCCTGTGACGTGAAAGTGCAAAAAGCAGGCCATGTGGCCAGATAGGGCAAGCTGCTTTTGTTGCTGGCCCCAGCTGTCACTGTAGGCGTTGCAATGAGATTTGGCTGCTGTGCATGTGCATCAGCTCAAATCCCGCGTGCGGACGTCCTTCTGGCAGCAAAAATTGTTGGCTTGTTTGCTTCTGCACATGCAACGAAGGCAAAAATCCTGGTATTTTTTTACCAGAATCACACCGGTTGTGCGTGCACAGCGTGTGCATGCTTGGCCACAATGGAACAAAGCTACACGCTTCATTGCCACCATAGCCCATCCCTGATCTCACCCCATTCCTAAGAGGTCTGTAAGGGGCATGCATAAGTGTACCACTGTGCCTACCATCCCTGTCTTGCTGTCTTATTGCCTAATTTATCTGTAGCTACCTTGCTATGTTTATACCAATACCTACTACCTTGTACATGCTTGACAAAACAAACAAATAAAACAAATAGACCAGTCAGATGTTTTAACCAAAAACCATGCAGTTCATTTTTACACGATGCTGACTCATTCCTGATCTTCTTTGTCCCTTTCTCCACCATTTCTGCTGTTATTACAAGTTCTTTCATTTCAGCTTTTTTATTATTATTCTTATCCACCTCCTTTATCTAAGCTGCATTTTTGTTGCATTTCTTTGGCTTGCCCCATAGCTGGTCCTAAAACTGCACTTTGTCAAATGTTACAGTCTCTCCACTGATGGACTGGTAAGAACATTTATCATTTGACTGAAATTGAAGATTCTACCTATATTGTACCATTTGAGCTTTGTATCTGCTGATCTTCTTGATTATAGCTGTTACTTGCTGTTATTATTTCCAGTGCTTCCTTGATTTTCCTTGTCCTTTGTGATTATTCTTGCTTGGGCATTTGTTGGTTTTTTAATTCTTTGGGGGGGGGGGTTCATCTGTTCTAGTTGCTTGAAACTGATCTTAGTATGCTTATGTTATTTTTCTATCTGATCTTCCATTTTGGCTTGTTTTCTTGCTTGATAAATCTACTTATAACTGCAGCCGTGCCACACATTAGTTGATTTGTTTCTTATAGTGAGCTAGTAGTTATATTTCATATTATAATATTGACATATTTTAATACTTGTACGAGCCGTGGTTGCGCTGTGTTTGGAATGCAGTACTGCGGGCTACTTTTACTGACTGCTGGCAACAGTTTGGGCATGGCTGCTGGCAGCAGTTTGGCAGCAGTTTGGCAGTTCGATTCTCACTGGCTCAAGGTTGACTCAGCCTTCCATCCTTCTGAAGTTGGTAAAATGAGGACCCACAGTGTTGGGGGGCAATATTATGCTGACTCTGCAAATTGCTTAGAGACGGCTATAAAGCACTGTGAAGCTTTATATAAGTCTAAGTGGAATTGCTACTAGTTCTTTCTTTGGAACAAGCTTCAGTGAAGGCAACCTTATTCTGGTGTTTCTGTGCTGTTCTAGATGCTCAATTATTCTCTGTTTCAATTCCTACTGTTGTTATTTTTTAGTTAGAAGGCTTTGTTCTTTTTGTGGAGAAGGCAGAGGAGAGGGTGTCTTTTTGGGAATTAAAACAATTCAATAGCTATGATGCTGCCTCTATTGCAGACTCCCCCTGGCTTACTTCTACTGTCTGAGCTATTCTGGTAAAGCTTCCGGTTTCTTTTCCCTGTGGGGTAGATCTTTGCCGTTCTTCCAGTTCTGCTTCTATGAATACTTTAAACTGTATTATAAATTGACATTGATCTGCTAGCTTCTGTTATTTCTGATTCTGGATGTTGCTTTTCCCAAACTGTAACATTTTTTCCTCTTATCCTCTTCTTTATATTAATTTGTAATTTGATTTGTAATAACAGATTACTATTTCATTTTCTTTTTTGTATATTTGAAATGGGTAAAACAACTTTTCCTCGTAGTTCTGCAGTTGTTGGCCCTGTTTACAGAGTCAACAGTCCTGTGTCCTTGTAGCCCATGTCAGTAGCTGTCCAGGAACTCCAACACTTCACAAAGTTCTTGCTGATCTGGGTAGCGAATAATCTGGAATGGATTTTTGTAAATTATATTTCACTATACTGTTTATAGGAGAGGCATTTTTTATTTAGCGCCATTGATGAACATGGGCCTCATTCTCCTAGGAGCTGGCAAACCCCATTATTTTTGTTGTTATTTTATTATTATATTTATAATTAATTATATTAATTAATTAATTAATTAATTAATTAATTAATTATAAATATAATTATTATAGATGCTTTGCATTAACCTTGGGAGGAGCAGTAAACAAGGCTGTACCAAGAGATAACATTTTGCAATTCTATGCAAAGTGCATCAGATTTGCTAACATAATGTAGATGTACCAGACATTTTGGCAAATAAAATTGCCACCAGAATTTCCCCATTTGAAAAAGCACCACAGATATTATAGGCTTGATCAAGTTCTATTTAAACTCTCAAATGATATAACAAATATCATTTTGGTTTTGAAGAGATTGCTGGCATGTTATCGCAACTGAGGAAATTAAACCTGATTCAAAGAAGGCAGAAGCTATTCTGCAAACTCAACTCTTGAAAATCTAGACCTGCTGGTTCTTTTCTAGCTACTGTAACTATTGTATGAGTTATTCTTCATTATGCAGACTCGCTGATTAAAAAGGGAACCACTTGGTACTGAGCTGCAGCAGCTGACTCTACAGTTCAACCACTAAAAAATGAGTACATTAAACAACCTTGTCTGTCTTATTATAATCTCAATATACCAATTTTTGTGGTGACTGATGGCAGTCATTTGGAGCTTGCTTCTATTTTGTTCTAGACTCAGGAAGATGGATCAAAGATGCCTTTAGTATATGCCGACTGTGCACTTTCTTCCATGGAGCAGTAGATTTTATGGATCAAACACCAAAGTTTGGGCTATGGAAGATTTTAATAATGATTGTAGAGACATCAATTTGTGCTGTTAATAGAACACAATTTCTTTGTATACATAATTTAATCATGATAAACTAAACCATCTTGTAGCCAACTTATTTAAATATTGCAGCCATACAATTTTTTTTGTTCAGTGCATTTCCGGAAAAATCTCTGATTGCTTATTGTGCCTTAAATTACCAAAATCAGGATCAAATATATTAGTGGAACAGTAGATCAGTGATTTTCAACCTTTTTTGAGCTGCGGCACATTTTTTACATATACAAAATCATGGGGCACATTGAGCGGGGGGGAGTGGGGGGGCTAAAAAAAGTTTGGACAAAAAAATTATCCCTCTCTTCCTCCCTTTCACTCTATTTCTCTCCCTCTTTCTCTCTCTTCCTTCCTTCCTCTCTCCATCCCTTTCTTTCTCCCTTCCTTCCTCTCTTTTTTGCTCTTTCTATCTCTCCCTCCTTCCCTGCCTTTCTTTCTCTCTCTTTTTTTTTCTCTCTCTCTTGTTTTCTTTCTCTCTCTCTCTCTCTCTCTTGCTTTCTTTCTCTCTCTCTTTCTCTCTCTTGCTGAGCTTCGCGGCACACTGGTTGAAAAACACTGCAGTAGATTAATCAAATGCTCAAGAAGCCCCTCCATCTGATTTCCAAATTTAGACTTGGTTTTAGAGCCAATCAGGATTTAGATTCTAATCCTGATACAACTACAGTGATCCCCCGCTCTTTGCGAGGGTTCCGTTCCAGGACCCCCCGCAACGAGCGGGTTTTCGCGAAGTAGCGCTGCGGAAGTAAAAACACCATCTGCGCATGTGCAGATGGTGTTTTTACTTCCGCAGCGCTAGCGAGGAGCCGAAGATTGGGGGCGGCGCGGGTGTTTTAAAACGTCCCCGCCGACATGGGGGGCTCGCTAGCACCCCCCTAACCCGGGTTGGGGGTTTGGGGGTGTGCTAGCGAGCCCCTCATGTCGGCGGGGATGTTTTAAAACACCCGCACGACTTTCCAATGAGTCCCGAAGACAACGCGTTTGTCTTCGGGACTCATTGGAAAGTCGCGCGGGTGTTTTAAAACATCCCCGCCGACATGGGAGGCTCGCTAGCACACCCCCGAACCCCCAACCCGGGTTTGGGGGTGTGCTAGCGAGCCCCTCATGTCGGCGGGGATGTTTTAAAACACCCGCGCGACTTTCCAATGAGTCCCGAAGACAACGCGTTTGTCTTCGGGACTCATTGGAAAGTCACGCGGGTGTTTTAAAACATCCCCGCCGACATGGGAGGCTCGCTAGCACACCCCCGAACCCCCAACCCGGGTTTGGGGGTGTGCTAGCGAGCCCCTCATGTCGGCGGGGATGTTTTAAAACACCCGCGCCACTTTCCAATGAGTCCCGAAGACAACGCGTTTGTCTTCGGGACTCATTGGAAAGTCGCGCGGGTGTTTTAAAATATCCCCGCCGACATGGGAGGCTCGCTAGCACACCCCCGAACCCCCAACCCGGGTTTGGGGGTGTGCTAGCGAGCCCCTCATGTCGGCGGGGATGTTTTAAAACACCCGCGCGACTTTCCAATGAGTCCCGAAGACAACGCGTTTGTCTTCGGGACTCATTGGAAAGTCGCGCGGGTGTTTTAAAACATCCCCGCCGACATGGGAGGCTCGCTAGCACACCCCCGAACCCCCAACCCGGGTTTGGGGGTGTGCTAGCGAGCCCCTCATGTCGGCGGGGATGTTTTAAAACACCCGCGCCACTTTCCAATGAGTCCCGAAGACAACGCGTTTGTCTTCGGGACTCATTGGAAAGTCGCGCGGGTGTTTTAAAACATCCCCGCCGACATGGGAGGCTCGCTAGCACACCCCCAAACCCCCAACCCGGGTTTGGGGGTGTGCTAGCGAGCCCCTCATGTCGGCGGGGATGTTTTAAAACACCCGCGCCACTTTCCAATGAGTCCCGAAGACAACGCGTTTGTCTTCGGGACTCATTGGAAAGTCGCGCGGGTGTTTTAAAACATCCCCGCCGACATGGGAGGCTCGCTAGCACACCCCCGAACCCCCAACCCGGGTTTGGGGGTGTGCTAGCGAGCCCCTCATGTCGGCGGGGATGTTTTAAAACACCCGCGCCACTTTCCAATGAGTCCCGAAGACAACGCGTTTGTCTTCGGGACTCATTGGAAAGTCGCGCGGGTGTTTTAAAACATCCCCGCCGACATGGGAGGCTCGCTAGCACACCCCCGAACCCCCAACCCGGGTTTGGGGGTGTGCTAGCGAGCCCCTCATGTCGGCGGGGATGTTTTAAAACACCCGCGCGACTTTCCAATAAGTCCCGAAGACAACGCGTTTGTCTTCGGGACTCATTGGAAAGTCGCGCGGGTGTTTTAAAACGTCCCCGCCGGCATGGGGGGCTTCCTAGCAGCCCCCCAAACCCGGGTTGGGGGTCCGGGGGGTGCTGGTAAGCCCCCCATGCCGGTGGCGACGTCGCGCCGCCCCCAATCTTCGGCTCCTCGCTAGCGGGCAGGCAGGCGGCTCCTCGCTAGCGGGCAGGCAGGCGAGAGCTAGCGCCAGCGAACAGCTTGTCCGCGCTCGCTCTGGCCGCGAGAATGAACGGTGTGGGCGGGCGAAGGGCGGGCGGCAGCGAGGAGTTTGCGTGGGCGGTGGGGAAACTCCTTGCTGATGCCCGCTGCTCGCCCTCTCGCCAGCAAGAGGGGGAAGACCCAGGGAAGCCGCCCAGCAGCTGATCTGCCGGGCACCATCTACGCATGCGTGCCCATAGAAAAAAGGGCACGCATGGGCAGATGGTGTTTTGACTTCCGGGTTGAAAAATCGCGAATTACCCTGTTCGCAATGGTCGGGGACGCAATAACCGGGGGATCACTGTACTCAGTCTCTCTCACACTATGGTGGCTAAAAAAAAAAGACAGTTCAATTGTAGTATCTAATTATGGAATTATCTCCTTGGGAAGATACTAATTGTTTCTACGCTGTGTTTGCTTAAACAAAAATTTAAAATGTGTTACTTAAGATAAGCATCCACAAGGTAAACAATTTCTCTAGAACTATACCACCCTGTAGGCTGTTTTTTAAAATGAATTTTAATCGTTATTTCTTGTTTTTATTGAGGATTGTTTCATTGCCTTTTCGTACACCACTTTTCACAGGAAAATTAGTAATGAAATATGTATGCATGTATGGGGAGAAACTCAAAAAAATCTTTATTTTTTAACATTTATTTAAGGCTTGGAGAAAGAAAACAAGCAAGTTATTTGAAAGGAGCATGTTTTTTTGCAACTTCAAAAAAAGCCTTTGCTCTATCTTTCATTTTCCCTCCAATGTTTTATTTTTAAACTTCATGCCGTTTGCTTGTTTTAAATGCCGAAGGGCAAGAGAGTAAGGGCAGATTATATGACAAAAGTTCCCAATACCATTAAAAAATGTTTTTCACATCTGGTTTTGCACTCCTGAAGTTAATTACATAAGTTTTAGTTTGTCTTTGTTTTGTGTAATGGATGAAAATATAGACTGGGAAAAACAGTTGCTATGAAGGTCTGCCCTCGTCAATTTTCTGCCTTATATTTACAATCTTGAAATTTCTACTTTATTTTGTTCTCGGGCAATAGCTTATTCCCAGACTTCAAACAAGTGTTTTTGTGTTCTGAGGTCACTTTCTATCTTCCTTTTGTCTTTAGATTTATGAATTTATTTATCAAATTTCTAAGGCCACCAGACTCCATAACAACTCTAAGTGACATATAACATTAAAGCCAAGTCAAAACAAAATAACAAGTAAAAAGTTATAATAAATGTTCAGAAATATCAATAAAATCATCTAGACATAAATATTCCCACAAGAGGCCTACCACACATAGCAAGAAAGAATTGGTTTTAAGGCCTTCTTTTATGAAAGTCATGGTAGGGGCCATACATACCTTAGAAGCAACCACAAAGACCCAACAAACAACCATAGAAACCACTGAAACAAAATTAGAATCACAACTACTGGCATGTCTAGAATCACAACTACTGGTGTACCTAGAATCACGTTTTACATCTTTGGATAAAAAAATCCAAGCACAGAAAAATGCAAACCATATACCTAGTATCACTCAACAACAACACTTCAAATACTACCTCAACAACAACTGCTAGGACCTTCAACCACCAACATCTCCATTATAGTCAAAGACACCATCAAGCGGGAGCAAAAGCTTCACAATGCAATCCTATCTGGACAAGAAAATGTCAAGCCTGACATCAACATAGTATGCAACATCATCATAAGCCCTCATACACAAACCATAACCCCCGAAGAAATCATCGGTTTCCAGAAATGGCCCTGAGCACAAGAATACAGTGGTACCTCGAGATACGAGTTTAATTCGTTCCGGACCTGGGCTCTTAAGTCGAGCAGCTCTTATCTCGAACGACTTTTCCCCATAGGAATTAATGTAAATAATTTTAATTGGTTCCAGCCCTCAAAAAACTCACAAAGTTAGTCTAAATTATGCAGAAAGACATGTTTTTAATGAAGAAATGTACATGTACATATAAATGAATAATGAAGTTTCTTTCACTTAACTTGTAAACTTTCTTAAACTTTTAAATTTACATATGTTCAACTTCTCTGCCACCCAATCCTGTAGGACAGAGGTCCCCAACCCTTTTTGCACCAGGGACCGGCTTTAAGCGATCAAGAGAGGAATGGGTGAATGAATGGACGGAGGGTGGGAAGGAAGGAAGGAAAGAGGGAAGGGACAGGAACAGAGGAAGGAAGCAAGGAAACTTATGAAAGGGGAGAGTAAGAGAGGAATGAGTGAAGGAGGGAGGGAAGAAGGTGGGAAGGAGAAAGAAAAGAAGAAATAGAGGAATGGAAGGTAAAAGAGAGAAAGAAAAAGAGCAAGAAAGAAAGAAAGAAAGAAAGAAAGAAAGAAAGAAAGGGGGAAGGGACAGGAACAGAGGAAGGAAGCAAGGAAACTTATGAAAGGGGAGAGTAAGAGAGGAAAGAGTGAAGGGAGGGAGGGAAGAAGGTGGGAAGGAGAAAGAAAAGAAGAAATAGAGGAAGGGAAGGTAAAAGAGAGAAAGAAAAAGAGCAAGAAAGAAAGAAAGAAAGGGGGAAGGGACAGGAACAGAGGAAGGAAGCAAGGAAACTTATGAAAGGGGAGAGTAAGAGAGGAATGAGTGAAGGGAGGGAGGGAGGGAAGAAGGTGGGAAGGAGAAAGAAAAGAAGAAATAGAGGAAGGGAAGGTAAAAGAGAGAAAGAAAAAGAGCAAGAAAGAAAGCTGCAAGCACCCCCCCGAGCCCCCCAGGCCGGCTGCAACCTTTTAAAACACGCGCGCCGCTTCGCAGCTGTCTCCTGAAGCTGAACGCGGAAGTTAGCGTTTGGCTTCAGGAGACAGCTCCTTGGCGCTTGTATCTCGAATTTGGGCTTGTAAGTAGAACAAAAATATCTCTCCCCTCCCAGCTCTTATCTCGAGTTGCTCTTAAGTAGAGCAGCTCTTATGTCGGGGTTCCACTGTAATGATGGCTCGATGCTCCCGATTCAGTGGAACCGTGGGGGAGGGCCTTCTCTGTGGCGGCCCCAGCTCTATGGAACCAACTACCCCCCAACATCCATACAGCTCCCACCCTACTGGCCTTCCGCAAGGCCACGAAGACCTCTGGCTCTGCCGGCAGGCCTGGGGGCCACAAATGGTGCATCCTTCATGGCCAAACTGTATGAATGGTGTGTATGCATGCGATTACGTCTTTTTATAACAAATGGGTTTTATCATGGGGTTAGTTTTTGAGATTATATTCGACTTCTTATTGCTTTGTATCTTTTGTATTTGTATTATTATTTTGCAAGCCGCCCCGAGTCCTTCGGGATTGGGCGGCATAAAGTTGAATAAATAAATAAAATAAATAAATAAAATAAATAAACGGTCACTAAACAGATTGCCGTTAAGTCGAGGGTTTTTTTTGTATTGCTGTTAGCTCTGGGCTCCACGAGGCAGAGAAACCACAAACCCGAGAGACCCTTAAAGCGGCCTGTCCCGCTTCCCTCTCTGCCCTCCAGAGGGGCTGACCCACCCTATTCCCTCACACCTCAAGGCATCCCGCTACAACGTCCACCCAGATTGGCCAATGGTCCGTGACCCCCATAGACCGGCTGGGTGACAGATTTCGGAAGGCTTTCGGACGGAGCCCCTCACAACAGCCGAGGCCCACCGCCACAAACGACGCCACCCCCTCACACACACGCGCGCCCGCGTGCGCCCCACCCGCCACCGCCGCCTTCCCAGCGCCACCAGCCCCGCCGATACCCACCGAACCTGAGGGCTTCCCTTCCCTAAGCAGGGCCAACCGCTTGGTCTCCAAGGTCCAGGACGCCCGCGAGGGTTGCTAGGGGCGGCTAAACCATTCCAAGTTTCAGACTTTGGAAGGCCGGCGCTCTTTCTTTCCCCCCGTTGTCAAAGTCACAATCCCCGCTCCTTTCCTAGTCTTTCATTCTCAGTGACTTTGCTCGGCGACTTTAATTCTCTTTAACCACTTGCGCTCTTCTTTCCGACCACCGTTCCCCCCCCCCCGGCCGAGAAATTGGTTGCTTCTTCCTCAAAGGGACGCGCGGCTGGCGATTGGCAGGCCCGAGTTTCCCGAGCTTAATCTGAAATTGCTTTCTTTGCCCCTCGAATC
This sequence comes from Erythrolamprus reginae, assembly GCF_031021105.1. Lineage (NCBI taxonomy): Eukaryota > Metazoa > Chordata > Lepidosauria > Squamata > Dipsadidae > Erythrolamprus > Erythrolamprus reginae. The sequence continues at coordinate 91,722,213 of NC_091951.1, read as the reverse complement.
TTGCTGGCAAGAGAACTAATTGGAGTGGGCGAAATACTTGCCGCGCTACTAAAAAAAAATAACAACGCTTGCAAGGGGATGCCAACGAACGTGGGGGCTGCAGTTCTAAGTGGGCATGTAAAATACAGCGGCCATAAACAATGTTCACACTTACCAAGTTTTTTTATTTATTCATTCGTTTGTTTGTTTGTTTGTTTGTTTGTTTATTTATTTATTTATTTTAATGCCGCCCTTGTCCTTAGACTCAGGGCGGCTCACAATATGTTAGCAGTAGCACTTTTTAAAAACAGAGCCAGCATATTGCTCCCACAATCCGGGTCCTCATTGCACTTATTTCATACCCTTTCACACTTATTTCAAGATTTTGCAACCTAGGGCTTCAGTGGGATGTCGAAGAAGAACTTACTATTATTAAATTATTATTATTATTACTATTATTATTACTATTATTATTATTATTATTATTATTATTATTATTATTATTATTAACAACTGGCATGTGTATATTGGTGGATTCACCAATAACAAATTCCTTGTGTGTCCAATCACACTTGGCCAATAAAGAATTCTATTCTATCCTATTCAAGACTTTATTTTATTCAGAAGATGAGAGGCAACAAGATCACGTTGCTGGTATCTGATGGATAATAGAAAAGGCAAGGCAGTTTCAGAAAAAAAAAACCGTTGTTTTTGCTTAATTGAGTCTTCAAAAGCGTTTAACTACAGAGTACAATAAAGTGTGGCTAGCCTTTAAAAACATAAATGTACCTGATCTGCCACTTTAGGAATTTGTATAGTGAGTAGAAGACAGCGTTTATAATGGAACATAGAGTATATAAATAGTTCACAAATAGAAAATATACCATGGCTATATCTACTCTTTTTTATTTATTTTATATGTAAAAAGCATTTGAAATGTGGGATTTGCAGGCAGCTGTTACATATAAGCTGGGTTGACAAAATCAGAAATCAGGTGATAAGCCGCCTAGGAAAGGCAGGGAAAATTATCAAAACCATAAAAAAGCAAAAGTTAGAATATTTTGGACATGTGATGTGATGCCACATCTCCCAAAATACGGCATATTTCACTTAATCTCCAGAGAAAGATCGAGCGCAACTTAGGCCCAGGCATAAGAAGAACATCATGGCTTCAAACCTGGTCTGGAAAAAACAAAACTCAGTAGCATTTTTTTCATGCGGCTGTTGATAAAAATAGGACAATGGAATGCAGCAATGAAAAAAGACAAAGTGGCTAGTGACTCTGTTGACACAAACATGAACTTACAGAAGCTGTTATTGACAGACTGTCTTTGCAAAATGATACTCATTGTGTCATGAAGAATTGGAAGAGGCTGACTGAATAACAGTAACAAAAAACAGCTGGGATATCTTCCACGTGGTGTGTGGCAATATCTATAAGGCCTTTGACAAACAAAAAAAATGGGATTAGATAACACAGATGCTAATTTAGCTGGTATTATTAACAAAAAACATTTTCTGCAACATGAAAGAAGCAATTCCCCCAAAATTATTTAAATGAAACAGCCCACTATATCTACAATGAAGTGCAATCTGCTAATGAAGAACTGTCGTCACATAGACTCCTTTGTTATCAAAGTTTACAAACACTCTACTATTTCATGTATCACAATCACACAGTTAAATAAGTACTGGAATAAAGTCGATCTGCAATATCAGCAGGTTTTTTTTCTATCAAGTAAAACTTGGTTAATTTCTCTGATACCTGCAGGCAACAGGTGCTTTCAAGCTCTCAGATCTCACTTTTCTTTGTAAGAATTTATCTCAATAGCATTTCTTCTGCACTTTGATGATTTTCTGGTAAAATCAGATTTGATTTCATTACATACACAATACAATTATGTATAACCCAAGCAATGGACATCTCATGGAACTGAGAGAACTAAAACTTTGGAAGTAGCTTCTTTGCTGTCTTTTTACTGCAATAGAGGTAACAATAATAATAATAATTAATAATAATAATAATAATAATAATAATGATAATTTATTAGATTTGTATGCCGCCCCTCTCCGAAGACTCGGGGCGGCTCACAACAAGCGATAAAACAATATATATAGGCACAATATATATAGGTAGCAATAGAATGGCTCTGTTTTCCATTAACTACTGCAAGGCTAAACATACACAGTGTTCCCTCGATTTACACGGGTACGAACTTCACGAAAAGTCTATACAGTACCACGGTTTTTCAAAAATATTAATTAAAAATTAGTCCACAGCTTTTCCCCCTATACCACGGTTTTTCCCGCCTGATGACATCATATGTCATCGCCAAACTTTTGTCCGCCTTTAATAAATATTTTTTTAATAAACTTTAATAAATAAACGTGGTGAGTAATAATCTAAATGGTTGCTAAGGGAATGGGAAATTGTAATTTTGGGGTTTAAAGTGTTAAGGGAAGGCTTGTGATACTGTTCATAGCCAAAAATAGTGTATTTGCTTCCGTGTCTCTACTTTGCGGAAATTCGACTTTCACGGGAGGTCTCGAAATGCATCCCCCGCGAAAATTGAGGGAACACAGTACACTATTCTCAATATATATTTCTTCAACTAACTTCACAAAAAAGTTACATAAAGGAGATTCTTTCTTGCTACAGATTTTAAGAATACTGTTTTCCCCCAAATAAGACATCCCCTGATAATAAGCCCAATCGGCATTTTGAGTGCATGGTAGTAAGGTCAAATGCTTATTTCAGGGTTCAAAAAAGTATAAGACAGGGTCTTATTTTTGGGGAAACACAGTACATAGTAAAGACACAGCAGGGGCTTCAATAAATTATGCACAAAAGACCTATGTTTTTAACAAATGAAACTGATGTGCCAATTTCTTTGTAGATAATTAAAGAAGTGCAATAATAACATACCTTCATCTTCTACCAAACTCCCCAAAAGGAACAAAGCATGATGACACTTAAGAAAACAATGAGGCTTCAATTCTACGTACATCTGCATGGGATTAAATCTCATTTCAATCAATGAGCCTTACTTTATTAAGCCAAAAGCCAAATTGACTTAAAATTAGTTTTATGTTCAGGTAGCTAGGTATAAATGGAAAAGTATCTGTGCATAGTTGGAAGGTTATTTTCACTATTACTACAGCATGAACTTTCACAAGAAATAACCAATTTAATTGTTTGAACACTATCAGCATTAGATATGTTTCAGACTAAAAAGAAAACCAAGACAATTAAAAAATGGTCTGAATTAGCATCTACAAAATGTTACCCAGTGAAATAATGAAATTTTGAATAAGTAGCATTGAATACAGAGTGTAACTTAAAAATGCAATTTTATACCTAATTGCCTGAATATAAATGATGATATAAAAAAATGGTGGCCATTTTTACATAAGCAAATATATTTATAGAAATATTTGTGCTGCTTTATGATTTAGGAGCTTGTACAAGACCCAAAGCATGACTTTATTTCATATTTAGTTAGTAATCCAAATTTGAATGAAGGGATGTGGTGACTCAGAGGCTAAGACTGGGGTGGGTTTAACTTTCCTTGCTGCCAGTTCGCTTTCTCCCATGTCATATGGATGCGCATGTACACTGTGTGTGTACATATGCGCACTACCAAAAAATCTGGAAAATAAAGCCGAAAGCAAGATGGCAACAGCATGCAGAGTGCCGGAAATTCAGCTTCTACACATGCTCAAAAGAAATTTAAAATAATATATATTTTTTTAATGATAGTGGCACCCACGGACCGACACAACTGAACCAGATCAGTGACGTCATTATGACAACATTCAATTTTCAATTCAATTTATTAGATTTGTATGCTGCCCCTCTCTGTAGAGAGAGACCTCAGCAGGTCAATAACGGTTTGGGCAAAATGGTCCAAACTGAGAGGAACGCACCTTTGGCTAAGATGCTGAGCTTATAGATGAGAAGGCTGGAAGTTCAGGGGTTTGAATTCCCAGCGCCGTGTAACAGAATGAACTCCCGTTACTTGTCCCAGCTTCTACCAACTTAGCAGTTCGAAAGCATGTAAAAAAATGCAAGTAGAAACATAGGGGCCACTTTGGTGGGAAGGTAACAGTGCTCCGTGCACCTTTGGCATTTAGTCATGCTGGCCAGATGACCACGGAGACATCTTCAGACAACACTGGTTCTTCAGCTTAAATCAGAGATGAGCACCACCCTTAGAGCTGGAAACGACTAGCACACATGTGCATTTGAATCTTTATCTTTACCTTAATACAAATTTAAAATTGTTTAAAATTTCTAAGAATGTTCGGTTTCCAACTTACACATAGCAATTGACTGGGGGCTATTATGTCTCATGCAGTAATGGGCAGCCAAAATTCTTATTGCCACACTGTGGGTGGGGCTTATTTTGTGGGTGTGGCTTGATGGTCATGTGGCTGGCTGGGAGTGGCTTGAACGATCATCATCATTCAAGTGAACTGTTAAGTCCTCAAATTACAAGCTTACCAGTGTCGCTCGCTGGGGTGACAATTTGCTTCACGTTTCCTGCGCTTTTCTTCCTGGGTCGCCCCACCCCCCACCTCAGGCTGGGTAGCTAGGCGAACGGGTGCTGCTAGAAGCATAAATGCTGCCAGTGCTGCTTTCACTACGCCTTCTGCTTACATCTCAGGCAGGAGGTGGTTGCGTGATGCTGGAGGGGAGCTGGGCAGGAGAGAGGGAAGCTCGTCTGAAACCTGGAAGGAGGAAAGAGGAAAAAAGCAAGGAGCACAGATGCAGCAGCAGCAGGGGAAAAAAGGAGAGCTGAGCTGAGACGAGTAATCCAGGAAGTGACAGCCGCCAATCAGCTGGAGCTGTGCACGCATCTTCATTTCCACTGGTGGAACTGCGTTCCACCCCATCCTGCCTGCTGCCCACCCCTGATCTCGTGGAATGGAAGGCAGGGCCAACCGCAAACAAACTCTGTGTGAATGGAGCCCCACTTCAGACGCTTGGAAGTCTCAAGTGCAAATAGAGAACGAAGTAGTAAAATACTGCAAGTTAGGATATACACCACCATGTTCAAGAGATATCCAGCAATGTCAAGAAAAGTATTTTTGGGAGGTGGGGAAGAAGCTTCCTTCAGAAAATGGGGGTGTTGTCCAATAATAAAAGGCAACCCAAATATTGATCACCCTAAAATAAAACGCAAGAAACAAGGAGGGATGCCAATAAACTCCTTTTTTTTCTTTTGGTGTAACAAAATCAGTTGAAAACAAATAATGGAAAATCTTATATCACAAGTATTTGAAGTGATAGGTTTGTTGAATAATTTTGAAGTACCGGTAAACATTAAAAAGAGAAAATGGGGTTGCAGGGAAGATTTATTTATTTATTTATTTGTTTATTTATTAGATTTGTATGCCGCCCCTCTCCATAGACTCTGGGCGGCTCAAAACAACAATAAAACAATTCAAGACAAATCTAATACAGTGATCCCCCGAGTTTCGCGATCCCGATCATTGCGAATCGCTATATCGCGATTTTTCCACCCGATGACGTCACTCCCTTCCTTTCTCATCTTTCTTTCTCTCTCTCTTTCTCTCTCTTGCTTCTTCCTCTCTCACACTCTCTTCCTCCCTCTCTCATCTCTTTCTTTCCTTCTCTCTCTTTCTCTATCTCTCCCCCTCTTGCTCTCGAGCGGCAAGCGAGCAGGCGGGCGAGCGGGTGACGGGCAAGCGGCAAGCGAGCAGGCGGGCGGGCGAACGGGCAAGCGGCAAGAGGCAAGAGGCAAGCGAGCAGGCGGGCGGGCGAACGGGCAAGCGGCAAGCGAGCAGGCGGGCGAGCGGGTGACGGGCAAGCGGCAAGCGAGCAGGCGGGCGGGCGAACGGGCAAGCGGCAAGCGGCAAGCGAGCAGGCGGGCGAACGGGCAAGCGGCAAGCGATCTTGGGGTTTCCCCTTTGCCTGGGCGGCGGGAAGACCGGGGAAGGTTCCTTTGGCCGCCCAACAGCTGATCTGCTCCGCAGCGCAGCAGCAGCGAGGAGCCGAAGATGGGGTTTCCCCGTTGCACGGGGAAACCCCATCTTCGGCTCCTCGCTGCTGCCGCGCTGCGGAGCAGATCAGCTGTTGGGCGTCCGAAGGAACCTTCCCCAGTCTTCCCCGCCGCCCACACGCAAACTCCACCATCTGCGCATGTGCGGCCATGGAAAAAGGGGCGCGCATGCGCAGATGGTGTTTTTACTTCCGCACCACTACATCCCGAATTATCGATTATTGCGAGGGGTCTTGGAACGGAACCCTCGCGATAATCGGGGGATCACTGTAATTTAAAAACATTTTTTAAAACCCCGTTATTAAAGCAGACATACCATGCATGAATTGTATAGGCCTGGGGGAGATGTCTCAATTCCCCCATGCCTGACGACAGAGGTGGGTTTTAAGGAGTTTACGAAAGGCATGGAGATTCAGCAGTTGTCTTTACTGAAGAGTAAGAGTGACTTTCCAGACCCGCATGGATATTTTCAGGGAGCAATGTCGAGAAATAAAAACAAGTAGTGACTCCTTCCTTTTATTATTATTTTTTAAAATGGTATGTACCTCTCCAGGCCTTCCCATCCACTAAGCAATGCCTTCTTTCCTTTTCTTGTCTTCTCAGCAGACACAGGAAGAATAAAAGAGTAGCAAAATGGGCTGTGATTGATGGCCTCCAGGATTGCTAAATAGTCCTTGAGTTATGACCAGAATTGAGGCCCAAATTTATGCTGCTCAGTGAAACAATTGTCAAGTGAGGTTTGCCCCCTTTTTACAACATTTCTTGCCACAGTTGTTAAGACAAGCATTGCACTTGTTAAGTTAGTAACATGGTTGTTAGATGAGTCTGGCTTCCCCATTAACTATTTATTTGTTTGTTTGTTGGATTTATATGCCGCTTCTCTCCAAGGTCTCCGAGAACTTTGCTTGCCAGAAGGTCCCAAAAGCAGATCACATGACCCCAGGACATAATAATAATAATAATAATAATAATAATAATAATAATAATAATAATAATTTATTAGATTTGTATGCCACCCCTCTCCGAAGACTCGGGGCAGCTCACAACAATAATAAAGACAATATAACAGCAAAACAAATCTAATATTAAAAGAAAAAGATATATAAAACCCCAGCAATTAAAACCATACAGAACATACATACCAAACATAAAATATAACCCAGTTGCCAAGCAGCTGAATTCCGTTCATGTGACCATAGGGATGCTGCAGTAGTCCTAAGCAGGGGTGGGTTCCACCGTTTTGCATGTGCTCGCTCCACTCGATTTCACTTCCGCGCATGCTCAGAAGGTGCATTCTGCCCGAAACACAGCTAAGGAGCTGATCAGCTGTGCTTCAGACGAAGAAATAAAGGTCACTGATAACCCAGAGGCAGGCGGGCTGACTTTTTTCAAAGCACAGAATGAAGAGAAGCCATCCAAATACAGGAAAAATGGTCGAAAATTCATAAAAAATATGTTGGCGAACACGGACCATCACGAAGAGAACCAGGTCCATAATGCCAAAATTACATTACCAGTGGGTTACTAATGTTTTGGGCGACCTGAGGACCACCTCTGGTCCTAAGTATGAAAAACGGTCATAAGTCACTTTTTTCAGAGCCATTGTAACTTTCAACAGTCACTAAATGAACTCTTGTAAGTGGAGGACTACCTGTACCTTAGTTGGTGTTGGGGGAACCAGGCAGAGTTGAAGAAAGTCCCTCTTCCTGAATTGTTTTTAATGCAGAAGAAAGGAAGCCAGAAAAATCAGGAAGGTCTGCTCCCAAGCATTACCCCTGTTGGGAGAGGGACAGCAATATTGCCCAGTGGGTTGCTCTTCCCTGGTAAATTGTCTCTATTATTAACAAGGTATTGTTCAAACATGATCTATCTTTATTTATTTCTTTTTTTGGGGGGGGGGGGGGAGAATGAATATGTTTTCAAATCTAAAGCAAGTCAGAAATCAAATCGATTTTCTCTTTTAAGAAATTGTAACATCCATCACATTTTAAAATCATTTTTAAAGATGGGGCAGCAACGTAGCCACAAGAGGGCAGTGGAGATCACCCGATGAACCACAGGCAGCAGCGGCTTTCTGTGGGGCTAAACTGTATATTCTCTGAAAACAGGTCCAGCAAGTATGTTGTCAGAAAGTGTTCCCCCCCCCTTTTTTTCTTTATGACATTCTCAGGGAAGAATATATCTAGATGTGGTACACAGACGAAGAGGTTTGCTGAGTTTAGGAGCGGGAGCAAAGTAGTTCTTGTTGGAATAAGGAGCCCAAACCCCCAAAACCTTTAACCTTAGATTGTCTACAGTCAACCTCTCCCCGTTTCTAAGAGGTCTGTGAGGGGCGTGCATAAGCACACCACTGTGCCTACCATCCCTGTCTTTATGTCCTCTTTTATTGTTACTTTTTACTTATGTTTATATAAACTACTACTATCCTATACGTACATGTTTGACAAATAAATAAAATAAATATTCCAAGAACATGGCATTACTTCTCACTAGCAATATAACCGGTTTCTAAAACGCTTGACCAGTCCCGATGACTGAACATTTTGCAGCCTGAGCTTAACATTCCCTTCTTTATATATTCTATAAGTCTTTATGTGGGAACACCATATCTTCTCTTTAATTCCTTTAAAAAAGTTTCCACTGTAGTCTGAGGTAAGATCCTCTGCCCTCTTGAAAGGTAATATAAAATGGCTAGTTGAGCACCAGTTGCCTTTAGTTTCCGTGGAAAATCCAAGTGATTTATCTAAGGCTCTTCAAAGCTTTAGTTCACAGCCAGCCTCTTCTGCCTCTGTGCTTCCTCTCATCTAATTTTTACTGTGTGTTTCAAGGCTAGAGACAAAACGCTTCACTGAGTCGAAAGATTAAAGTGTAGAAGTTTAACTAGCAAAGAGTTCAAGCAGCCACTGAACCATAGCAGGCCAGAGAGTTGCTGTGATAGGCAGGTGATTTCATCCCCATGCTTACCAGGGCTGGAACATAATTTTCCCTTGGCTGCCAGAGACAAAACAATACACCTTTCCCCCCAACATGCTGTGCCCATTTTGTTCTCTCCGAAAGGGACTAGGTTCTCCTCTTCCGTTGAAATCTTCATTACTCTCAGTGGAAGCTTTCTTAAGCAATAAGCTCTATAAACAGCCTTCCAGATGGTGTGGAGCATCTGAATTACAAGCTAGCCAACTATATTTACCCTAGCCCGTTCTAATAGAGGCTCTGTATGGTTAGCTGCAGGTCTGACGTGATATGCAAATGGGAAGAAAAACTTTGTGTCCTTTTGGTTAAGAAAGCCCTTGATAAAGCAAATTAAAGTAAGTAATTAACACAAACAAAACCGATGTGTTCCAGCTCAGCTCCCAGAATTTCAAACTATTACTTATTCCAAAAGGAAGCCAAATGTCACTATTCTCACTTGTGGGCAGACTGTGGCCTAAGGGAAGAGTCTACATCAAATGGGTCTTAAACTACTGTGATGCATTAACCTTAGGATTGCCCCCACCCTCCCTGCCTTTCGTAAACTCCTTAAGACCCACCTTTGCCGTCAGGCATGGGGGAACTAAAACACCTCCCCCTTTTCTGTTGATTGATTGACTGTGTGCCTGTTTTTTATATATACTGTTTTTATGAGATTATTAATTTAAATTGTAACTGGATGGGTGGGCATTGGATTTGGTATTGTGTACCGTACTGTTTTTTATTATTGTTGTGAGCCGCCCCGAGTTTGCGGAGAGGGGCGGCATATAAATCCAATAAACCTAACCTTTGCAATCTCTCCAAAATTGCAGTTTGCAACACACCCACTTCAGCACACGGGCTAATAAATATTAGTTGTAATGTATTTTATTGTTTTTGAGAACTATCCCCACACTCTTTTTACACACTACTATGGGAATGAGCTGTCTGGAAGGGCACAAATCCCAGTAAGATGACCTTGAGCCAGTTATTCTCCCCCAGCTATAAGAAGAAAGCCAGAGTAGGCCAGTTTCAAAATCTTGGCCATGTGGCCAGCAGGATTATAAGCCAGAGGAACATTTCCCATCAAAGTAATACTTATTTATTGATATGCATTTGTGTGCTTTTGAACTGCTAGGTTGCCAAGAGCTGGGACAAGAATGGGAGTTTGGGTACTTAGGTCTACAAATCGCCAACCTTCTGGTCCCCAGGTTTAGCAACTTAACCACTAGACTACCATGCCCCCTTAGTAAGGTCCCTTACCAGCAGCCTTAAAAAAAAGAAAATGACATAATCTGCTGAGTCTTGTTTTCTTTCCTAATCATGTCAGACTGGCAGTGTATCTTCCTCTTTCCTAGTTGTATATAAGAGAGATTTTTGATAAACGTACCAGGTCCTTCATTTACTGTTCAGTTGAGCTGGGTATTTTATATTTTATATATATAATTATTAGTTTTATTTTACTGACTGAATTACAATAGTAGTCTGAAATCTCTTTTTTGTTCCCTAATATCTTGTGCTAGGACTTGCACTTAAAAGTGCACGGACACTTTATTATTTGTTTGTTTGTTTGTTTGTTTGTTTATTTAGTCCAATACACAATGAGGGTTTTAGTGGGTATATATATCTATATACACATAGTAAAATACATGATGAAGGTTATAGAGGAGATACTCAGAGTAAAATATATCTATGAAAGAATAGAAGAGAAGATATAGTAATAGAACATATCAATGAAAGAACAGAAGAAGAAGTATAGGAATAGAAGAAAGGTATAGGAGATATAGGAGAGCAATAGGACAGGGGACGGAAGGCACTCTAGTGCACTTGTACTCGCCCCTTATTGACACTTGAGAGTGTCCTGACATACTGCATTCTAGCTTGGTATGGGAGCAGCTCTGTAGTGAACAAAAAAGCTCTACAGAGAATTATTAAAACTGCCCAGAACATCATTGGGCTCCAGCTACCTGCCCTGGATGACATCTTCACATCTCGCTGTTCTAGGAAAGTGCATACCATTCTCAAAGACTCTTCTCATCCTGCTTACAATCTCTTTGAACTGTTGCCTTCTGGCAGAAGATACAGAACAAGTAGAACTCGGACCACACGTTTACTGAATAGTTTTTATCCCAGAGCTATACTCGCACTTAACAACAAACTAAAGGGTCACCATCAGTGAACTGTTGGACAATATTACTCGGTTTGTCATGTAGATGGTTGAATGGTTCAGGGTGGGGAATTGTAGTGGGTGGGACATTTTATTCTATTTTTTATTCCATTTTTAAATTTACCTATTCTGATTTTATGTATGGTGGGACTGGTCTCTGGGTGTCACACGACTTTTGTTGCCAATGACAATTCATTGTTTTGACAATGACAATAAAATTATTATTATTATTATTATTATTATTATTATTATTATTATTATTATTATTAAAAGTGGACCATTTGTTGGGTTTCCATTCCTGCAGTAAAAATGTAAAATAAATAAATTTGGACAACTGCAGATAATGATGAATCCAGATTATGTGACTATATACTGTAGTCGTACTGTAATCTTAAAGTTAAATGATTTAATTAAGTTAAATGAACTTTCACTTAACTCTCAACTGATTGAAAATACTTGCATGATGTTTTTATAACCCCGAAGGCTCTGAACATACAGATTTTAGTGCATTTTGTAAGGCTATCAAAAATGAATTAAAAGCTGTCTGTTCTGTCCCAATTCCCATATATTCCAAATAAACAAACTGATGCAACAGATACTATTTTTTGCCTTGAGTCACCATTTATACAATGTGGATTAATTATACAAAATGTGAATATTGGCACTTTGTGTTCTCCACATCGTTCTCTCGGCAGAATTGTTTGGGGCGTGGGGTGATTACTTTGACTGTGTTGAGTAACAGCAAGCTTTCCATTTTTATCAGTACACCCACATACTCACCCACAAGATAAGATGCTAATCTGGAGTAAACATCACATGTTACAGCAGTGGCCTTAAAATACATCTGACAAAGCTTAATCATATTTCAGTGTGCAATTTTATAAAAACAGGCTAGTGTTATGGGGTTTAAGGAAAGTACTATTTATAGAAAATGACAGTTTTATTACTTTTAATTAAAATAACTCACTAATCACATTTCTCTTGTCAAAAACCTGGCATCAGGGCAAAATAACAAGACTTCTAAAGTCTACCTTCCACTTTGTTTTGCATCAGGTTTTGTTTGATTGGTTTTCTGGATACTTCAGTTTCTGCCTCCATTTATTATAAATCTTGGTTGGTGTTGGGGCGGGTTCCTCTTATCTTTTTCTACCAGTGCATTGTGTCTCATAGCACGATTTTGCTTTCACGCATGCGCAGAGGGACAATTTTACTTCTGCGCATGCTCAGAGAGCCTAAAAATCACCAAAAATTAGGGGGGGGGAGAGATGATGGTGCACAAGGACTGGCAAAGACAACACTGGAGCCTTCACACCAAAATTGCACCATTTTCGGGCCACTACCAGAGTGGCACACTGTACCGCAACACTAAGAATCCACCAACATGGTATGCTAAGTTAATAAATACCTGTCCTGTATTTTCTCCAACAGCACAAAGCAGAGTGCTTGGGTATCTTTTCCCCAGAACAAGAAGTCTATGAGGTAGAGACTAATGAGCTCTAAGTCAGCAAGAGAATTTCTATGACTGAAAATTAAATTAGAATGTGGATCTCCCCAGTCTTAGGTCCACTGCTTAACTTTAGAGACTCTGACTCCATGAAATCTTGTATTGTTAGAATGTTCGTGGTTTTGGTATCAGTAGAGTTGTTGTCCTCCTTAAATTAGCTGAGAAATTACACTATCTCCCTCTCTTCCCCCTCCCTCTCCCTCTCTCTTTCATCTGTCCGTCCATCCATCCATCCATCCATCCATCCATCCATCTATCTATCTATCTATCTATCTATCTATCTATCTATCTATCTATCTATCTGATATATAGAGCTACTCATCTCACAACAGTATTTAAAACCAGATTTAAAACCATCACAGAACTATAAGCTTATGATGCCCCAATTAAGCAATAACCCCCACCTCTGCAACAAAATGATATAATAAATATCAACAGAATCTGCTTGACTTAAGACAAGCAGGTCTTCAGAGCTTACAAAAATAGACATGAATGGCTTAGCCTTGTTGTAAACAAACAATATACGCATTAAGTAAGGTTCTTAAAGTTCCCCATACATCACCTTTTGACTACAAGGCAGAAAGATTTCCCAAGGACCAGGGGTGGGTTCCACTTACCCTGGCCACTGGTTTCAATCCTGATATTTCATATGCACATGCACATCTGCTCATGCAATTATGTTTCTGCACATGCTCAGCCCAAAACACAGCTGAAGAGCTGATCAGCTCTGCTTCGGGCGAAGGAATTAAAAGTAAATATAAACCCAGAGGCGGGTGGGAGGGCCCTTTATCAAGAAGCAGCAGAGGAAAAAAGTTCTAAACAGTAAAAAAATTCCCCCCCAAAAGATGGCAGCACCCATGAACTGGCACCGACTGAACCAGATCCGTGACATTATCATGTTGTCACTAGTGAGTTGCTACCGGTGCAAACGCCCCAAATAGCATCTGAGAAATAAATCAGAATCCACTCCAATTCTCACATAAGAGGTTTGATTTATTAGCAGAGCCATGTTGGATTACATTTCGGCCATTCCGATACTAATTTCTCTCCAGTACTCCACCCAAGTTAATGTTCATCTCACATCCCCACACCCACAAATGCAATCACGTGGACCAGTCCAGTGCAGGGATTCACTGACTTCCTCTTTTGTAGAGTTGACGCAGAACAAAAGATGACCTTGGACTCTGAGGAAGGAATTTGTTTTGGCTATCAACTTCTCTCCTACCACTCCCAATTCCCTGATGCTGTGTTACTGTGGCAGGCCAAAGCCTCTAACTTAACATGATGGCTTTCGGCCTGACAAGCAGTTTGGGTGATCCGGTCAGAACCAGGAGGAATCCACCCCTGCCAAGGACCTTTCGTAAACTTCTCAAGACCCACCTTTGCCGTCAGGCATGGGGGAATTGAGACATCTCCCCTGGCCTATATATTTTATGCATGGTATGTTTGAGTGTATGTTTTATTTTAAATAAGGTTTTTTTTAGTTTTAAAAATTATTTAGTTTTTTAATTATTAGATTTGTTACCGTATATTGTTCTTGTTATTGCTGTGAGCCGCCCCGAGTCTATGGAGAGGGGCGGCATACAAATCTAATAAACAACAACAACAACAATAATATATGATATTACAGAGACCTCATGTTAGAAGAATTGCCTTCTCAGATCCAACATCCCATCATAGAGAACCTCTTGGAGAAGAAGTCATGTGGGAACTTACTTGGTCTTGAGACACACTCTCAAACTAGTGGTAGTTCTATCTACAGTAGCTCGGGATCTGTCATAATGCAACATGGGACATAAAATCCATAAAGCAAAAGAAATAAGATGGAAACTGAAGCTCAAAAACTCTACTTTGTTCTTTTCATTAGTGTAAGCCAAGTAGGATCTTAGATACTTCATAGGCTCTTCCATTAGTGCTGTATTATTTTGGTGGCTTGTGTTTTGCTGATATTACTCAGAAATCTTGGCTCAGCCTTCCATTTTGTTTGCATTCTGTTCTGGATCTAGCTAGACCAGCTGGAGAAGGCTGAAGGAGCTGCCAGAAACAAAAGGCTGTTTTTAACTGTAATTTGTATATCTCAGAACATAAATGAATTAAGTAGTCATCTGCATATGCCTGCTAATTTGATTCAGGGAAATTTCCTCAAGTGATAGTACAATTATACACTGCATATCTAATTAGGAGCCACTGCTCAGCTGGTAAATACTAGGGCTGTGCAAAACATTAAAAAGAGGTGCTTTAGAAAACAATTTAGCACAAAGTATCTGTTTTCAAAATGCCAAAGTAGCCACATCCTTTACAAAGGCTCCAATGGCTACTTCAAGTTGTTAAAAGCCATTTCATTTTCCTGCTACTCCCTAAGAAGTCTATAGGTAGGGTTAGGTTAGGATATAGGACTTTCATATGTAGTCACTCCCCAGAATATAGTTCCTGCTCTCCTGCTCTATAAAATAGTCTGTAAACAGTGGCTCTTTTCCACCATTCATGAACATGAATGAAGTCCGTTTTCATTCCACTTTGTCTGGAATATGTCACTATAATCTATGTCACTGTAATCTCTTCTTCCATCGCTTCCTTTGTAAACATACATGTTCTTTTCTTTCTGTATTATTTTCATTCCTCAGCACTGAGCTTATAATTCTGCATGTAATAATTTGCAATTGTTGATATCTCCCTCCCTTACAATACAGTATTTGAATACTACTTCTTTTCTTCTTATTTGCTTCTTGGGTTCTCTTCATATTTTCTCCTTAGGTTTTGTTGACATATTCTCTTTAGATTATGATACTTCAAATGAGTACACAAGTCCACCTGATGTACCCATTCTCCAATGCACTTGCAAGGAGAGTCCAGGATGGGGAATTCTTCAGTCTGATTGGTAGGGACTGAGTTTAATTTAAATATTAGGCAGGCACCGCCCCCCTTAGCCCTCCAGTCTAAAAAACTCAGTCGCAGTAAAGGGACTTTGAGTTTCTTGCAATTCCAATTAAACTTTGGTTTTTGAGTATTTCAGCATTAATTAATCAATTAATTAATTTATTATTTTAATAATTACTGTTATTATTATTAATTGATTAATTTAGTAACTTGCCTTTTCTTTATCCTTTTTTCCCCCCATAGGTGCAGCTGGGGGATGCCTCCTCAGGCAGCTCTGGTTTCAGACCTCCAGTGGGTCTAATCCAGTAGCCTGCAGCTCCTCCATTGCTGGGAACCCAAACACGGGCCTGCCTGGTGGGTTCAGGAGTGAGCGCCCGGGGAAACTACCTCCGGGGTAGACTCCGGAGGAGAGGAGATGGTTGACGCCTCGGGGGGGTCCGCCCTTCCCCGTGGCGAATACACCAGAGGGACAGGACGTCAGAGGTCCTCAAGCGGCCCTCAGATTGGCAGCCGCCCCCCACCCGCCCCCGCTCAGGAGGAAAGACAGCTGCGATCCAGCGCGAATTCGGGCGCATTCAAACGCCGAGGGAGAGGCGGGAACCTTGGAGGCTTTCCCGCCCGTCTCCTTGACAGCTCCGGTGGCCATGTTGGTATGAGGCTATGACTCGGCCGGCAGGGGAGAATCTCGCACCCAAACTTTGGGCGTTGCCAAGGCAACCGGCCGGCGGCCATTTTTGAGTGAGGTTGCTGGCTGTAGGGCGGAGCTCAGACAGCCCATTTAAGTGCGCTGGCAGGCAAAGCTGGAAACTGCCCTAGCGACACGCAGCCGCAGAGGAAGGAATTTTTTTGAAGCTGTCATTCAGCCCTCACGACAGTTAGAGCTGTTATGGTGCGATTGACTTGCTGTCGGTACCGGCTCAGGCAATCTCAAATTGAGTGAGATTATGGCAGATCAGGCGGCCCAGCTGGTGGAGGAGGCCTCCGTATGGCCTAGCACTCCGAAGGAAAAGCCCCAGAAGGCTAAGGCCTCTCAAGAGGCCTCACTGAGAGAAGCAGAGAAGCGCATCCGAGCGCTGGAAAAACAATTAGAGGCTTCTCAGAAGGTAATGGGCCCTGTTCCTTCTACAAGTCAACCCAGCCCTCCAATAGCCTCCCCCATGTTCCTTCCAGGGGTGGTAGGCACAGCCACGGAGAGAGAAAGGGTGAGGCTGGCAGCACCCACACCCAGAGCTGAGAGACAGGCTGCTGCAGGGCCATCAGCATATCTGGCTTTTCCATCCGCCCCGTATGGACAGGCAGCTACTTTCACACCTACAGCTGCAGGCCTGCGCAGCTCCCAGGACACCTGGCAGAGCATGCCGCAGGCTTTACAAGACCTTATTGCCACGGCTTATACCCAGGGTGTGGCCACGGGGGCTCAGCAACATCAGCATGCTCCAGTGAGACTCCCTCCAATGAGGTCTAGAGACCCCTGGACTGCCCAAGCCACCTTTTCCTTGGAAGGATCGATGGATGAGGAGCGGTCCTCTAGAGACAATTTCAGTGGAGCGGAGGACGAGCTGTCTGGTGATGATCAGCCACCTGAACAGCCCAGCTTTACAGGACTTTTCAAGTCTTCCCTCTTCAGGGTTCTATTGAACAAAGCCAAGATGACCATTGATCAGGCAGGTGAAGGAGATCAGGCAGCATCTGCAGAGACGGCTCAACCTGCGGGTGGCCTGTTTGTCTTTCCGAAGCAGGAGACGGTCCACATTCCGTCTTCACACCTTTTTAGGGAGACAATCCAATGCCCGTGGGAGAACCCTGCATCTGCCCAGGGCCCGTCTAACCTTGATCGCAGGTTCTATACATTTGATCAATCAATGGAGGACCTGCTGGAATTCCCTTCGGTGGATAAGCCGGTGACGAGCCTGGTGTCTAATACCCTTCATTCCATCCGAATCTCAGGAAGGTCTGAGGGCAGAGGACAAGAGGGCGGAAAATGTGGTGCGCAGAACTCACCAAATGGTGGCCTGGGCTCTTCGAGCCACTTCGGCGGCCTCGTTCTTTAATAGAGCCACAATTCTTTGGATCCAGGAACTCCAGTCCAGGGTTGATCAGGAAGATGGCAGACTCCGCCAGGACCTCAACAAACTCCTGGCGGCCACGGAATTTTCGGCGGACGCCACGGTCAATGCCGCCAAATTTGCCTCCTGAGCAATGGCCTCCTCAGTCGCCTCCCATAGACTCATTTGGCTCAGGAGCTGGCAGGCGGATGTTAAATCCAAATGGAGCCTGGCATCTGCCCCATTCAAGGGCAAGAAGCTATTTGGGGAAGTCCTGGATGACGTCCTGATAGAGGACAAGGATAAGAAAAAGGTCATGCCCAGGGCAAACAGGAAGCAGGATAGGAGGTTTGCTCCCTATCAACGACGGCAGCCCTTTCGGACGGAGCCGTCCTCGACTGGCACCCAGGCGTCGAGGCCGTATTTCCAGGGCGCCTTTAACCAGGGTTCATTTCAATCGGACAGATTCTCACAGAGTGACCGAAATAGATCCTACCAAGGTCACCGCCCCTTCAGAGGAAGCAACAGGGGCTTCAGGAAGACAAAGTGACTCCAAGGACAGGAACTGTTTGGGAGGGAGGCTAATGCTCTTCCAGGGCGCCTGGGAGGCAACGTCCTCGGACACCTGGGCGGCATCCACGGTTGCCCAGGGCTTGAGGATAGAGTTCTTTCACCCTCCACCACACAGGTTTCTCCCGTGTCGCATTCCATCAGACGGGGAGAAAAGAAGATTCCTATACAAAGAGGTAGCTCATTTACTGGACATAGGAGCTATAGAGGAGGTTCCCATGGAACAACAAGGCAGGGGCTTCTACTCGGCAATCTTTCTCATTCCCAAGTCTTCCGGGGGAGTTCGGCTGATTCTGAACTTGAGGCACTTGAACCTCTATGTCAAGTACAGGAGGTTCAAAATGCACTCTCTCAGGTCCATACTTGCCGCTATACGCCACAGGGACCTCCTATCTTCCATAGATCTAAGGGAGGCTTATCTACATGTCCCTATATTTCCTCCTCACAGACAATTTCTCAGATTCTGCCTTGCCGGAGCCCATTTCCAGTACAGGGCGATGCCTTTTGGACTATCTTCAGCCCCAAGGGCATTTACGAAGTTGCTGGATGTCCTTACGGCGCACCTCAGACATCAGTCAGTACGCCTCATGGCGTACTTAGACGACATCATGATATTATCAAGAACTTGGGATCAGGCACTCAGGGACTTACATCTGACCATTCAGACCCTTCAAGACCATGGCTTTACCATAAACTGGGACAAAAGCCACCTAACTCCCACGACCCGTCTTGCGCACTTGGGGACGACAATAGATTCCAAGCTGGGAGAGGTTTTTCTGTCCCAGGACAGGCAGGAAGCTGGTGGGAGAGCTACGCCTCCAGTAATACCCAAGTCTCCTCTTCCTATCCAAGATCCTGGGAACCTTAGTTTCATGCATTGGCATCCTTCCGTGGGCAAGGTACCACCTTCGACCTTTACAGTGGTTCCTGCTCCCATTTCAGAAACAGAAATCAAGCCATTCTCGCAGGAGGGTTCTCCTCAGTGCCAGGGTTCGCAGATCTCTCCAGTGGTGGGTGTCTCCGGCATTGAGTAAGGGCTCCCTTTTTCTGGAGAAGGAATTCCTCACGGTGACGACAGATGCAAGTCTGCGAGGGTGGGGAGCACATCTTTCCTCACAGATGGCCCAGGGTCTGTGGTCGCATCAGGACCTTTGCGATGTCAATATAAATTTCTTGGAATTGAAGGCAGTATCACTGGCCCTCCACAGCTTTGCTCACCTGGTGAAGGATCAGCACGTATTGATTATGACCGACAACGTCTCCACGCATTCCCACATAAACAGGCAGGGGGGAACAAGGTCACAGAGGCTGATGGCAGAGGCGGAGTCTCTCTTCAGGTGGGCGGAAGCCAATCTGGCATCACTTTCGGCGGAGCACATCTCCGGAGTGGAGAACGTTTGTGCAGACTGGCTAAGCAGAGAGACCCTAGATCCAGGGGAATGGCAACTGGAACCCGGGATCTTCCAGGAAATCACACGGAGGTTTGGGGTGCCGGTTATGGATTTATTTGCAACCTGTCTCAACTCCCAGCTTCCTCGTTTCTTCTCCCGATTTCCATCCCCAGGAGCGGAAGGAGTGAACGCACTGCGCCTCAGATGGCCTCAGGGTCTTTTATGTGTGTTTCCACCAATCTCCATCATCCCCAGGGTGATTCGGAAAATCTTGCAGGAACAAGCAGAGGTACTGTTGCTAGCCCCCTTTTGGCCCCGTCGTATCTGGTTTGCAGATCTGATGCAACTCTAAATTGCACCCTCCTGGAGGATTCCGGACCGACGGATCTCCCTCTTCCAGGGAACAATGTCACACCCGGAGCCACAGTGGTGGCAGCTGACCGTGTGGCACTTGAGCGGGAAGAGCTGAAGAGACACGCTCTGCCAGACACGGTTATTGCTACCATTCAGGCTGCCCGTAGACCTTCTACCAGGAGGATCTACCAAGCCACTTGGGCGGCCTTTTCTACATTCTGTGCACAGAGACAGGTAGATCCTCAGACAGCATCACCACCTATTGTCCTGACATATTTGCAGGCGGGTCTGGACAAAGGCCTCGCTCCGAATACTCTTCGTCGGCATGTGGCTGCTTTATCCGGCGTCATTACACTGGACAGTCATCGCCCCTTAAGCAGACATCCATGGATAAGAGACTTCCTTAAAGGGGCCGCTAATATTAAGCCACCAGTTATACACCGCTTCCCTTCATGGGACCTGTCCTTGGTGTTACATGCACTAACAGGCCCTCCATTTGAGCCTATACAACAGGTCTCCGTCAGGTTGTTGACTCTTAAGACTGCCTTTCTGGTAGCTATCACCTCTGCCAGAAGGGTCTCTGAGATATCGGCGTTGTCTACCCGCCCGGACTTATGTCGCTTTCATCCGGACAGAGTGGTCCTTCGGCTTGACCCAGCCTTTCTCCCTAAGGTGAATACCACATTTCACAGGGCACAAGACATCGTGCTGCCGGATTTTTGTACCCATGGGACTCACCCCTCCAAGCTGAGGTGGCATAAACTGGACGTGAGAAGAGTCCTTAAGATATACATTCGCAGGACTCAATCCTTTCGATCTTCAGAGGCCTTGTTTGTATCCTTTTCTTCAAGATCTATGGGGTCTAGGGTTTCCTCTCAGACCATCAGCCGCTGGCTCCGCGACTGTATTTTGGAGGCTTACAGAGCCAAAGGTTCTCCTGCACCACAGGGGATCATGGGACACTCGACTCGCAGTGCCGCCACCTCGGTGGCATGGAGGACACAGGCATCTTTAGAGGACATTTGTAGGGCTGCCACTTGGGCTGCTCCCTCGACCTTTATAAAGCACTATCGAATTGACTCCTATGCTTCAGCAGAAGCAGCATTTGGGAGGAGGGTTCTACAAGGGGTTTGTTCCTTCTCAGAGCCCCTGGTCCAGCCTTCTCCCTCCCTTTGAATTTTTCTTGGGCATATCCCATCCTGGACTCTCCTTGCAAGTGCATTGGAGAAGGACCGTTGAACTTACCTGAACTGTTGAACTTACCTGAACGGTCTTCTCGATGCACTGCAAGGAGAGTCCAGACCCGCCCGGCTTCGGACCAGGCCCATCATAGATTTGTAGTCAGTTATCTTTAAGGTTTGGTGTTTTTTTCAGATGGTTCAATAAATGTGTTGGACTTTACTGCTCCTTCGTTTTAATTTAGACTGGAGGGCTAAGGGGGGCGGTGCCTGCCTAATATTTAAATTAAACTCAGTCCCTACCAATCAGACTGAAGAATTACCCATCCTGGACTCTCCTTGCAGTGCATCGAGAAGACCGTTCAGGTAAGTTCAACGGTCCTTTTCTTCTTTGTAAAAATAAACCATTCCTTTCTAAGTGCCTTCTTGTTTATTCATATTTGGGTAAAATAAATGTTTTAATCTGTTTGCACACTAACGTTTGCCTGGTATAATTTTTCTCTTGCTTTTAAATCTTTACTGAACTAATTTTATTTTCCATTGTTTCTGAGTGCAAGTGTGAAATAAATAATTAGTGGGACAAAAATAGATTTTTTTCCCACGTAACAAATTGCCCCTCAAGAGATTGGCTCATTCTGTGCACTTTAGGAAGTATGGCCTCATCTAAGAATTAGAAGTTTGAATTGCTCTGAAAAAAAAGTCTGTACCTCTAACTTACTCCTAAATTGGTGAATTTAAGCCAGTCATTTTATAGATGTTTTGTCAAAAAGTAGGGCATGTACCCTATATTATTCTCCTTTTGTTTCCTTACTATGTCAGGCTCATGCACACAGGTAACACAAATCAATCAAGACATGAATGTAGATCTAACTCATGGTAGATTGTGGAAATCCCATGTACATATTAGCAAATAGGCGATTCAATAAAGAACTAATGTATCCTTTAATGTCACATGTCACATGGCGGAGTTGCCCTACAAAATGAATTCATTTAACCAAGCTTTGCATTTATTTTGAATACAACTTATTTTCTAATTGTGGCACATTTCAAAAATTACTTTAGAACGATGGTTTTAGAATAATATGTTTTATTACAATATAAATATTTAACAGAACATTAAAAACATTGAAATATTAACTGGCCAAAGATTTTTGATTAATAATCACACCGGCCACTGTGGAATTTGCTTCTGCACATTACTTGTTCTCTCTCTCCCACTACGAGGAGCTACTCTCCTATGTAACTAGAGGGGTGCACATATTTTAATTTGACAAATATAGAATGAGAGGAGTTTATATATACTTTTTGGTCTCCTTTGGGTCCTGACTAAATAAAGCAGAAGACAACTAAGAGAAACTTGCCTGCGTCTACAGATCATGCTAGGATGAGGGAAGAGATTCTTACTTTGCACTATAATCTAAGAAATAAGTCCCCTTCCACAATAGTCAGGTGTGTGTGTTTGTTTTATTTTTGCTGAATTTGAAAATTAAGGGAGACTAGGATAGATCTATTTCGGCCTTATTTTGGCCTCATCAGCTAGCCATACCCACTGGGACTTGAACCTGCAACCTTTGCCTTGTAAGGCAGAGAATTATCCTCTAGGCTACAGTATCCAATCCCTTCAGCTCTGCACCAGGGAAGGGTTACATATTTTTGTGTCGAATCACCCTGGTGTATTGAAGGAACATCACAGATCCTTATTTGCCTCTCGGCCCAACCCAGGGCCATATATAATTCTGATACCTGCAAGCAGTGGTATATTTGTACAACTTTAACGTGCACCAAGAACAAGAGTGTAGAATGAACAGTGCTAAGTAAAACTGGACCCCTTCACCTTGCAAAACCAAGAGAAAGCATACCTCTGCGTTGTACTCCTATCAGTCACCACAGCAGCATTTACAGTCAAATCAATTGGCCTGTCTATCATACAGGCTTCATAAATTGGGTCTGCCATTATACTACAGCTGAATTGATGTCTTGACCCAGAGTCTGGGAAGCAGGCTGAATCAGCAGATTTCATTCTGATTCCTAGTACCATAATCTCATGGGGTTTGTGGATACAGGTAGTTGTCAACCTACAACCACAATTGAGCCCAAAATTTATGTTGCCAAGAGACATTTGTTAATTGAGTCTTGGCCCATTTTACAAGTTTTCTTGGCATAGTTGTTAAGTGAATCGTTATAGTTGTTAACTTAGTAACCTGGTGGTTAGTGAATCTGGCTTCCTCACTGACGCTCACTGACGCTCACTCACGCAAAAGAGGATCACGTGGCCCTCTGACACTGCAACCATCATAAATATGAGTCAGCTGCCATTTTGAATTTTGATCATGTGGCCATGGGGATACTGCAACAGTCATAAGTGTGACAAATGGTCATAAGTCATTTTTTCGTGCTGTTGTAATTTTCAAGTCATTAAATGAACTGTTGTAAATCAAGGACTGCCTGTATAAAAGAATTAGGAGGACAGGAAACCATCATTTCTACTGGAAATTTTTCTTTAGTGAGTTCTTAAGATTGAGATATTGTATGAGGGAAGGCAGTTAATAGTTTTAATAGTTGCAAAGAAGGGATTTCAAAAGATATATGTATACCGTTTCACAGTGCTTTACAGCCCTCTCTAAGCAGTTTACAGAGAGTAAGTGTATTACCTCCCAACGATCTGGGTTCTCATTTTATTCATCCTTGGAAGGATGGAAGGCTGAGTCAACCTTGAGCCTACTGAGATTCAATCCGCCAAACTCCTGGCAGCTGGTGATCAGCAGAAGTAGCTTGCAGTACTGCACTCTAACCACTGCACCACTGAGGCTCTTATGTGACAGGAAATTCCTGTCATATAAGGAATTTATGAAAGTCAAAGGTGTTTATGAAATTCCTGTCATAAACAGTGTCGACTATTTATTCTTCCATCATGATAATTCTTCGCCATCCAGTATTTCTGAGGAAGAAAGTTTCAGTTCAGTCTTCATAGAGACAGGAGAAATTAAGGAGAAGGCAGAAAATTAAGGAGAGGACAGAATAATTAAGAGAGGCTCCATTCTCGCATCTTAAAATTTCAAGATGGAATTCTAAATACATGGCCTGTACTGAAAATAAAATTTACTGCATCCTCAGTCTTGCACATTATTTGCAGTTCCACAACCTTGGGGGGGGGGGTTCTCTTATTGATGCAGGGGAGGTGGATGCTAAACCATTAAAGGCTGCCTGAAAGGAAAGACGTGGTCTGCACTATCTTCCCTCATGCATTTCTTCATTTTCTGCAGCCTTTTCTGCTCTTGTATATGTGACAGAGTTTTCAGACCTCTTTCCATAGTCAGGATCTGGTTCCCTTCATGAGGGAAAGATACACTGCAGATAAGATGCATCCTGCCAGATGCCATCAAAGGCTGACAGTCTTGTATTGATACTTTCTCTGGGCATAATCAGCATAGCCGAATATAAGCCCTTGCTCATTCTTTTGACATCTAGTTTCCAGGCAACCACCAGGGGAAAGGGAGAGGAGAAGTCCTGTTTCCACTCCTGAAAAACCGTGTAAAGAAAAGCTCACATTTGACATCTCCAGATTGCTGTCCGTGGTTGGCACTGGACTGAGCTGTGCTTAGGCATTTCAGCCTTGTTTTGTTTATTTATTTAATTTTATTTTGTCAAGTACGGTAGTACACAAAGATATAACAATGTTTATATACGTGATACTAGTAAGAGAGAAACATTAGGGCAGGGGACAGTAGGAACGCTGGTGCACTTATGCACGTCCCCTATTGACCTATTAGAAAGGTGTTATTTGCTATTTAGACACAAAGAGATTCCAGCCAGCCTTATTTGAATAACGTGATTAAAAGGACTCCACAGAAGTCAGAGGGAGGATGTGGGCAATTGGGGCCAGGGGTTTTTCTGAATAACAAGAGTCTTCCAAATTCCTCTGCTGGGGCTTTCTTTATCATGAACAGACTCCTGAAGGTGATCTTCTTTTCTGTGATCTTTTTTAGATCAGGCTTCACCTGATCATCCCTTGTTCATCTCAGCGTGTTTGGTGCAAAGGTTTACTTTTCTTCTTACAGGCAGAGAGCTTCTGTCCCCATGTTGTATCACGTATTTAGCATTTGCCGCCTTAATACGTGGCTGTGGGGAAGAGAACAGAAAAGGAACACATGAAAGGGAGACTCATCTGACATGTTTCCAACAGTCATGGACTGACCCAGGAGTGTGAGGCAATGCAAGCCTCATTTAGAATCCTCCACAACCTTCGGAGACCTCTGCTTGTATGCTGTGATTGAAAAATAGAAGCTGTATTGTGGGGCGGGATATTTTTTTAAGGTTCATTTATGCTTTATTGTGTTGTGCCTTGGATCCTGTTCTTTGCGTTTACTATTTGTTTATTTTATTTATTAATTGGATTTATATGCCGCCCCACTCCAAGGATTTTTATCCAAAGAACAGTATTTCATCCTTTAAAAAAAATAAAACTAGCTTGAATTTCCAGTGGAAAAACAAAGCTCAGGACTCCTTTGCCCCAAGTCCAAGCTCCATGTGCAGTCACACAGGGCTGGGTTTGCTGAAGCCTCAGTCCCACTTCACTGCCTGCCATGTCCTCTTATAGAACTGACATTTCCAGTCCTGACATTTCCACAGCTCCATCTGGGGATTAATGGCTGGATATTAACAGTGATGGAGGCTGTTTATCATAATTAGGCTCATGAAGCTCTTGGGCATTAGGCTATCCCTTTCCCCTCCCACCCCCTTAATCAATTCTGAGGGAATAAGAGCAGAATCTAACGGCAGAAATAGGTGACCTGACTGACAGAATGATTGGCTGATTGACTGACCGACGGATTGACTGATTGATTGATTTTGGTCTGCCAGGATTCATCTGTAAAGCTAGCCAAATTGTGCATGTCTTCATAGGGATAACCCCAAGCTTGACCCGACTTGGACATATAATTGGAAGTACCGAAGACATTTGGTATTTTGAAAAGACGTGTATTATTTTGACATTTTCTGTAATTCAGACCTTTTCCAAAGCAATCTAAATTGACAGTCCTGACAGGGATATTTTAAATACTGCAGATATTATAGTGCTATATCATCTATAAGCTCATAGAAGAAAAGTTAGATTGTATGCAGTTTCCCACATTTCCTATTCCTTGGTTGCAGATGGACCTCAGAATTACTGAGGAAAAAAGAAGAAAAACGCTAAAGAATAGAATCGGTACCAATAAATCATACACAAAAATGAAAAAACACACAAACACACACTCAAAGGTTATATTTGATATACAGAGAAAAAAGAAAAAGGAAGTGGATTAACTCAGGTTTTCATCAACATTGTTCCTAAGTTTTCTTCCCCTGTAAAATAAGTTAAAATAATATATATATTTTTTGTTACTGAGTTCAATCTTGGTGAAGTTTAGAATTTCCTTTCCATTTTGTTTGGTAAAATATTGAACTCTTAGTTAGGAGGTGGTAGAAGGAGTTGCTGTTCTCACTTTATTTTTATCTTTCCCTATTAATATTTTTCTCTCCGTCTCCAGCCTCCCTGGCTACTCACAGTTCCTGATTTTAAAAAAAGAAAATTTGTGAAAAGAGTTCCTTTATGATATATTCCCTTGTTAAATCCCACAGTCTGCTAGAGAAATAACCATAAAAAGAGAGACAAGACACTCACACACAGTGTGAAAATTTCAACCAAGGGAAAAATAATTGAAAAAAGCCAAAAATCCTCTTTTTTTTTTTAAAAAAAGGATCCTTCATAAGGGATTCGGCAACTAAATTACATGGTTCTCTCTGCTATAAAAATATGGATTCAAGCCAGCTTTCTTTATTTCGGACGGGAGAAAAATATAAAGCTCTCCTATATTCACTGAAATTCCTGAGAAGGTACATATGGGACAAGATATACCATCCCTCCATTTACTTATAATATGGAGACTACTTTTTCCACAAGAGATGAAGTTAGTGGGAGCCCATGAATTGTGCCTCTCTATAGCGGTCCTGAATGAGAGCCCCTTTGGTGTATTGCTCAAGGCATCAGGCTAAAAACTGGGAGACTATGAACTCTAAGCCTGCCTTAGGCCCAAACCCAGCTGGGTGATGTTGGGCCAGTCTCTCTCTCTCAATCCTAGGAAGCAGCCAATGGCAAATCACTTCTGAAAAAACTTGCTAAGTATAATGTTATGTTCTTTTAAAAATATTGTAAGAAATGCAGTGATTGGTTAAGACGTCGCTATTTGGAAAATAGCCGCGAAAGTTAAATGACTGTCTGTTGGGAAAAGCCCGCCGTTTTTAAGAGTATAAATAGGGCAACGGGTTAGCCGTTGCCCTCAATTCGGAAGGTACTTGTTGGTGATCGTTTCCTGTCTTACTGGTTACAATAAATGCATACTGTTTAACCAACCTCCGGAGTCATGATTTAACAGTGGCGATGTGATTTAACATATAATAAGAAGCGGGAAAATAAACAGTTCCTATTGGTTGAGACAATGTCGGTTGCTATATATAAAGAGCTGCCTCCTCACGACAGCAGAGCTCTGACTGGAATTGTTACATGCCTTACCAATAAAGAAATGTTCTGCCTCTCTTCTTCGTTCTTGAGTCTCACACTTAGTTTATTTTTTGTATATTCCTTTTAATTATTAAAATATCAGCCAGGGGTTGTTGGTTTTTTTGTATGCTTAGTGTAATATCTTTTTTCATGCCATTCTTGTAGCCTGTCATTTGTAAATCCATGTTCAACTGCCTCTGTCTTGTCAGATAAAACCTGTTCTTCCATTTTTTTGACACAGTCTATTCACAGGAGGAGGCATTGCTGTTGACACTGTTAACTTTTGACTCCATTTTTCCAAAGTGTCCTTCCAATACTATTTCCGGTATTTAGAGTATTTTGCTATATTCTGTAATTGTAAATAAAGTGTAATGTTTTTCTTCTCTAATTGTAATCTTTAATTCCTCCTACTGTCCGGTTTTTCAAATTTTAACTTATCTTTTTAAAAAAAATTCAAACATCATTTTCCCACAGTAAATATATTTTATAATTAATTCCAATATTTTATTTCAAATTTATCTGGACCATTAGTCTATTTGCAACTTTCTAAAATCAAAGTTTTAATATATATATTTTTTGCTTTTTATTCTCTTCCCCCAATTAAATTCATAAACTTGTTGGGGGTTTTTCCTTCTAAATATTGAGGTAATCCCTTTTGCTGCTGTGAAATCTGTTGATCCAAAGGTTCCTAATATGGTAACTGAAAAGCAGTTAACAAGCAATTTCTGAAGGTTACTAGACTAATAAACTGTCTTGTGATCTTCAGAGTAGCTTTCTGGAGCACTTGTGGATCATCTCACGTCACCGCCTTGTTCAGAAAGGTTTCAAAGAGCTGGTCTTATTCACTGGGCCTTGGTCCCTGCTGTCTTCAGTTCCTCCTTTTTTGCACTGCTGTCTTTAGACTGCCATTTCTTTCTTCAAAGTCAGCTTGTTTGATTGTTCTTGCTTGGAAGGAACATTCACTTTCAGTCATTAAAAATATCTCTGGTAACACCTATCCTTATTTTTAAGTGAATGGAGCAGAGAAAATGACTAACCAATTTATGACAAAGTCCTAGGAAATCTCCCCACTTCTGCTTTTTTCCATGAGTTGTATTTGTAAAACTTCCGTTTCCTCATAAATTCTGTTCACTAAGCTGCCATTTTGTTTTGTTTTATATTGTTTAATTTGATACCGGAATTTGATACTGGCCTTAGCCATTTTAGTTTTCTGTTCAGTTTCATGCATTTTGCATTAATTGAAACTTTATAGAGCTGATATTCTTTCTGACATACATTCCAACACTGCAAAATATTTTAAACATCACAATTATGAAATATCTGAATTCTCTCTATGCTTTTTATTGTTAGCTTTTGCTCTTAATAGTTATACAATGCTGAAGAACTACAAAGTTAAACAACAAAGATTCTTTTTCTCTATTAAGTCTTTATTAAATTGACTTTTAAAGGGATGATTATGTATTTTTTCTAGTTAACTTTTTAATGGTAATCATGCCATTAACCAAATTATATATTAAAATTATAGAACCTTTAATCGGTTCTATTCTAAATAGCAGCTATTATATTATACCACTGCACTATAATATGGCAGCTATGATACTCTGTATGGAATATATATTACTTCATGAAAAAAATGGCAAACAAGCAAAAGCCATGTCTATGTGCCCTATTAATGTACAAAACAAAAATTCCAAAATTGCACACAAAGATAAAGTGTTTAAATCTTGCTGTTAAAAGCAATGCAAAATGAAAATAAATAACGTATCCAAATAAATGACTGGTTTTTAATTATTGATGGATATCAATGAAAAGCAAAAGAATGAATAATAAAATGGAAGAAACTAGAGTATCAAAACTTATAAAATGGATAAATAGACGAAGAAATCTGGCATATCTTATATAAACAATGCTTAGCTCACTGTAAGGTTTGCAAACAAAAGAGCAAACAATGGAAAATAGTAATAAGTTGTTCTGATATTACCTTGAAATTCCATCAGAATTTTTTTGGTATACTGTATATGAATGCATGTATTTCACTATTCCTCTCAACCCCATTTGTACCCAATTGTTCCAAATATCTACTTTCCTTGTGTATTCTGGTGCTGCCCCAAGTATGCCTCTCCCAGTGTCTTGCTGGTGTAACTCCCAATAATTCCACCAATGAGTTCCCAGCACAAAGAGATTATCCAAAGCTGCCTCTCCAGATGTTTGCTAGGTACACATAAAAGGTTTTGTGTTTACATATTATTCATTAACATTCTTCTGGTGATGCTGATTGAAGGTAGTAATTATAGAACCAGATGGGGGATGTACATACCATCTTTGACATTAAGCCCACACACTGCTGGGTGGCATTTTTTTTTTTAATGAGAGGCCAACTACCAGCAGGAAGATCAGCAAAACAATTAAAAACTGAATGTCTAAATCTACCACTTGGCTTATTGCAGGTGAAAACTAAATGTTTTTGGCTGAAGCATTTGGCAAAATAAGTATATATGGGAGCCATTCCAAGCTAATGTGCTTAAAACTGAGATACCCCTTGTTACAACATGACAGCAATAATACAATAATTAGATGCCATCACCTTTGTGTTCATTGATGAAATCCTTGCATATAAAAGGGTTCTCTATTAGATGCCATGTTTGAAAGACTCTATATTCCTTATTACATGATGCTGAAAGTTATCAGATACTGGTATGGAATCTCTAGATATTATTTATTTATTATTAGATTTCAATGCTGCCCATCTCACCAAGGAGACTCTAGGTGGCTTACAGATATGCATTTTAAATATATAAAACATTAATTTGTATACAATTTAGCAATCCGGAAGCATTGTCAACAGTCTTAATCTGAACAATTATAACAATTGTATTCAATTTTAGTCCCTGAATGCCAGTGGGAAATACTAGTCGGGAAAAGTTCATAAATATTATGTAAATAAGATCCAGTTATATCTTAGTTAGATAAATAAGAAGTTGATAAGAATGAGAACTACATGCTTAAATCTTGTAAAATGGGGGGGGTGTATTTCTTGGGGCGCTTATCGCTGGGATAGAGCAGATTCTTAGATCTATATCAAAGCTGCCAAATGATAAAGTTTCTTCTTGTCTACTAGAGAGCATTTCATACTCACATTTCCCTGCTTCTTCTGTGGTTTGTCTCTTAATTACAAAAGCTGGGAGCCAGGGTTGTTCTTTTGTATTACTTTTATATTATTATAAAATTTATTATTATTATTATTATTATTATTATTATTATTATTATTATTATTATTATCATCATTATTATTATCATTATTATCATTATTATCATTATTATCATTAATATTATTAATATCAATATCATTATTATTATTATTATTATTATTATTATTATTATTATTTTCTTACCCAGGAATTTCCAAGCTAGGAAATATACTGGTGTTTTTCCTGCATTTTGGCAAAATATCAACAGATGGTGTGTTTATGCCACATCCCTATTTACAAATTACGTTAGGAAAGAAGCTGTGGTAGAAAATAAAAATAAATAAATAAAGGTAATGTCTCCTTCTAGTCAAACTTAACTCCTGATGACTTCACAGACATATCTATACAGTTTTCCTGACAGCCTTATGAAACTGGGCTGCCGCTGTTTTTCTAGCATGATTTTTAGGATTCCCTTATGAGGGTCCACCTCATTTTAGTTTTCAAGTTCAGAAAAGGTTTCCGGGGTGTGCATAAGCATACCATTGTGCCTACTATCCTTGTCCTACTGCCCTATTGTCCAGATTTACTTATACCTACTTTGTTTTTGTTTATGTTTATACCATACCTGTTATCTTGTACAGATTTTGACAAATAAATAAAATAAAAATAAAATAAATAACCAGTTCATGGATAAGTGTGCATGTGTCTCAGTGTGTGCTGAACAACAACAAAGATGGATGGAAGACTAGAGAGATTGAATTTCTTCACCTTTCTCTAGTTCTGATTAAGCTCTTGGCCCCTAAATGATTTGATAAAGGAAAGGAAGACAAATTCGTGCTATAAGAATTTGAGACAGAGAATGTGTTTTTCCCTCCTCACTATACAGTCTGTCTTTGTTTCTGATAATATGTTACATTGGAATGCAGCTTATCTGGTCTGGCACTGAACACTGAGAACACACTGTTGTGATGTTACAAATCACTTCCAGGCTTTATTTAAAAATGATTGGGTTTGTTCCATATACAAGGAGATAATTGTATGAAAGTAGGTACAGATTAAAATCAGAGCAAAATAAGTCTCAGAGAACAATACGGTATAAGCCGCATTAAAAGTATTACCTAAAGCATTTTGAGTAATTAAAACATTTTTTTTCTTATGGAAAAGATCATCTTGAGACAATTTACATTTTTATGCACGGTCAGAAGGTTGCGCCTTTTATTAATTTGCATTTTACTGGCAGACTTAGTCCAGCTGGACACACTTTGACATGAGCAAAATTGCCTCAGTTCATGAATTCTGTTGCTGGAAAACCCACTCTGGACAGACATATCAAATACTGTACAGGCAATTTTGAGCTAAATATTTGCAGTTAAAGAAGAAGAAATAGTCACAATCAAAAAGGCTCAGTTGCCCATTAACTTATCAAATTGAATCCATTGATGCATGTTTACATATATTTCTCAACTGAATATTGATTTATTTAATTAATTTGTAAAGCCACTCAGCTGATTCTGGATGGCAAATAATATCAAAAAGAAAAAAAATATATCCCTCAAAAAAACCTTGGAAATTTAGAAGAAAATTTGGGGAGTACCACAGCCCTTTTGTCATGAGAACTATTTTATCCAGTGAAGAAAAGAGAAATCTGAGCAAATAATAACCTCACTTATCTGCTAAACAGGAATCTGGGAGACAATTATATTTGAAAAATTAATAGTTGAAGAGATAACTTTAGGACTGATCTTGCAAGCAGCGAGATCTGAAATAGGCACCAAGAAAAATGCTAGGCCTAGTATATACAGTATATATAGGGGAAGGTGCCCATCTGGACTTCAAGCAATAAATTACCTTGGGCTAATATAATACAAAATTGGATTCAGGAAGGTTTAAGATATTATTTAGGAATTAAGAATAAAGAAAAATGCCTATGTGAGTATTGGTAGTCCAACGATGACATGAAGCATCCCATGCTATCTACACTGAGAATATAGACTTATTTTCAGCATTACAGAATGGTTCTCTTTATACAGTGCAGCTGTATGCTAAGGAATGCCAGGTTCTAATACTGCTAGTCGGGTTGATAGTTAATCTGTATTGGTTTTTGACTTTTATAAGAGACCATATACATTTTACATCAATTTAGAAACATACTTGTAGCCAACCTTCCTTATAAAAATTGTCTACTCTTCTGTCTCATTGTCAACAACATATTTTTGTTGATGCTTGGTAATTTATCCAGAGGACTCCCACAATCATTCGGAGGCAGACAAGTTGATCAGGGAGGAATACCTTCTTATTCTTCAACCCTCCTGCGGTGTAAACTACAGGACATCTCTTGGGTATACAGTGTTCCCTCAATTTTCGCGTGTTTGAACTTTGCAAATAGCCTATACCACGGTTTTTCAAAAAATATTAATTAAAAAATATTTGGCGACTTTTTTCCTATACCACGGTTTTTCCCACCCGACGACGTCATATGTCATTGCCAAACTAATAATTTTTGCAAATAAATAACAAAAAAAAATAATTATTGTTAATAAATAATTATGTTTATAAATATCAGGATCACTAAGTGTCTTATTCAATGGTGAGTACCAGTAATAATGGTGAGTAAATGGTTGTTAAGGGAATGGGAAATGGTAATTTAGGGGTTTAAAGTGTTAAGGGATGACTTGTGATACTGTCCATAGCTAAAAATGGTGTATTTACTTCTGCATCTCTACTTCGCAGAAATTCGACTGTACATGGTATACCCAAGTTTTAAAAATGAGATCTTCATTTATAAATGTAAACCTTCTCAAATGTTCTGCGTTAAAAAGAAGAGATGAATTTGGACCTATCCTTGATGCTCCAGTCTGAATTAAGGCTGTATAAAATAATGCCTTAGTAGTCCCATCTGCAGTATGCAAATTAGATATGACATTAACAGCTGATTGGCTGCTGCCTGTTATTCCAAGATATGCTATCATAATAGAGGGCTAGAGTCTTTGGGAACAACACTTGTACTCTGCAATTCTGACTTCTGCAATAATGACCAAGTATTTTGACTTCATCAATAAGAAGGAAGAGCAAATCAACACAACCAATTTCTTATGGGAAATCAACATGGATGATAAGTTAAATACCACTAGGCCTATTGTTCTCTTTTTTCCCCTCCAGTGCTGCTGGGGACTACTTTCACTTTAAGATTTGTTCCAGGCCCTGTAAAAACAACTGATATATTTATCAAATAATACCACCACCACCCCAAAACAAAATCAGATTTGGACCCTATTTTGATGCTTATTTTTGGTAGATACCTGGGAACATCAGATGGAAATAAAATTAATGGGCAGAGACTGAGTTTGTGAATGTTTCTTTGCTCCAGGTTAATCAAAGAACAAAAAGCCCTGAATGTTTAGCTAATTGTTCGTCTATCGCTTCAGAATCGTAACTGCTTTCCACTTACCTACTCACTCACTGCAGAAGCAAAATGATCATCTGCAGACTAATTCTTTAAAAATGGAGAGGTCCGGAACCAAACCCCAGACTTTCTGCTTGCAAAATCTGAGCTCTATGAGCTCAGCTTTCTCTACAACTTTAACCTAAAAGACCAAATATATTGACTGTTCAAGAATTAACCAGAAAAAAAAGGTAGGAAGCCATCAGTGAGTGCAAGGAATATTATTTCAAAGTTCCAAAGAGAAGAAGAAACAATAAGATGATCAACGATGCCCTGAAGAACACAGGAAAATTAGGTTATACTTCTCAAAATGGATTACAATTTGTTGTCTGCTTCAGAATTTCAAGATGAGACCTGGACTAAAAAAACCTCTAGGTTTCCAATTTATTATATAACAATGGGTCTCAGGAGGACAGCAGAGTATCTGTGATATATTTGGCTTGATGCTGCTGGGTCCTGGAGCTCTGTATTCTAACTCACATGAGGCTGCTATTAACATCTTATTGCCAATGATAGGATGGTGTCTTCTTCCCTAGACATGATTGGTTGATGAGTCTTAGAGGAGAATCCTTTTTAAAGAGATTCTTGTACCTGTAGGTGGATTATGGATGCCAAAAAAGACTTCAACAATAGTCAAGAGATTGATATAAGGGTGAAGCTTACTCCTTTGGGATATTATGTAACTCAGGGTAAGTTTATCACCGATTATAGAAATAAGTTGTCTACATTAACTGTTATATTTCCTCCAGAAAGAAACCAAAGCCTTTTTCTTCCCTGAAAATAATTTCTGCTTTCACTTAGAAGCCACACTTTTGCCTCAGTCTCACTTTTTGGCCCTATCTGGGACTTTTGGGACTTGTAATCCAATCAATGTGAAGGAATCAAGTTGGGAAATGTTGTCTCATACGGATATGAAATATTTTGTGATTTACACTAAGGCAATTTGAAGCGGCTTAAGTGTAATACTCTGTATTCAAGTATGGTTTCTGGATTTATTTATTTTTTTCTTTGATGGATCAACTCAGTTTGACATTTTTATGTTGATTTTACTTTTGTGGCTTTTATCTTAGCAAAATGAAAGCTGGAACAATAAACAGAATCCAAGAAATGCAAACAGAAAGCACCCCATACACCACAAACTAGTTCCGATGTACTACTGAAATAGAAACAGTACTGGAAATGAAGGATCCAGAACATCTCTAAACTCTTGGTGGTGTTCTTACTTGACCAGTGGGCATGTCCATCTTCTTTTTTTTGCTGCTAGACAGGGCCTAATATTCCAACTTGGCTTTGCTTCTCATCCTGACAGGATTGATGCAGCTCTCTCATACGCAACAGCTTTGTGATGCCATCCTGGTAGCTGAAGGCAAGCATTTCCCATGTCACAGGTGTGTTTCTTCTAGATTTAGATACAGTTTTTAAATATTGTCCTGAAAAGCCAAGTCACATTATATGCAATCTGCAACCAGGTGTTTTATCCAGGATTGTGAGATAGATAAATAAACGAGGGCAGAGAATATGTTAACATCAGGATACTGCAGCAACTGCAGATACTCTTTGTCACAATGGATCTCCCCATATCATTTCCCTTATTAGCCCCTCAAATCACTTGTACTTGTACTTATTTATTTATTTATTTATTTATTTATTTATTTATTTTATTTATTAGATTAGATTTGTATGCCGCCCCTCTCCGTAGACTCGGGGCGGCTCACAATACAATAAAACAGTTCATGACAAATCTAATAATTTACAATTAAAAATATTTTAAAAACCCCATTATTAAAAAGACATACATACAAACATACCTTGCATAAATTATATAGGCCCGGGGGAAATATCTCAGTTCCCCCATGCCTGACGACAAAGGTGGGTTTTGAGAAGTTTACGAAAGACAAGGAGGGTAGGGGCAGTTCTAATCTCTGGAGGGAGCTGGTTCCAGAGAGTCAGGGCCACCACAGAGAAGGATATTCCCCTGGGGCCCGCCAACCGACATTGTTTAGTTGACGGGACCCGGAGAAGGCCCACTCTGTGGGACCTAATCGGTCGCTGGGATTCGTGCAGCAGAAGGCGGTCCCGGAGATATTCTGGTCCGATGCCATGAAGGGCTTTAAAGGTCATAACCAACACTTTGAATTGTGACCAGAAACTGATCCGCAACCAATGCAGACTGTGGAGTGTTGGTGTAACATGGGCATACCTGGGGAAGCCCATGACTGCTCTCGCAGCTGCGTTCTGCATGATCTGAAGTTTCTGAACACTTTTATGCAGCTCATGTGCTGGCAAAAGCTTGAGTTATTTATTTTTGTCTTACAAAGTTTTTTTTTTTTTTTGGAAAATTAGCATAGCATAAATCCCTCTCCTGCTCCTAATAGTTGAGATTTATGTAAATGAAATATAATTAAAGTTAATAAAATTACGCCTGGCTTGAAGAAACTGGATAGAGATATCCACCACCACCCCTCCTCGTATGAGGGTCCAGGGTCATCCAATAAAAGTGATTGACGGAAGATTCAAAGAAAACAAAGTCCTCTTTCATATATCACATAATTAATGCACAAATTTCATCCCCACTCATTATGTTAGACAGCTTCAAAGGAGGATTAGATATTTTCAGAAAAGATCAACCAATCAATATATGAACAGTTAATTGTTGCAATAGAAAAACAGAATCTCTGTATTTGGGGTTACTAGATACCAGCTTCTAGAGGAAAGCCGCTCATTTTAATTCCTTCATGGTGGACTTTGAGTGACCACACTGACTGCCCGTTATGGAGAAGAGTGTGTTGAATAAGATGGCTTGATTAGTTTGGAACAGCATTGTCCTTCTAGTTATTTGTATGCATTTATGTTTGTATTTGTGAGCCGCCCCGAGTCTGCGGAGAGGGGCGGCATACAAATCTAAATAATAAATAAGTAAATAAATAAATAAATTTGAATTTATCAGCCACCCAACCCCAATGGACTATTTCAATATTTTGAAATATTGAAATTAATTATGATGTTAAATTGTTCATATTTATCATAACCTTGTAAAATATGGATCGCTTTAACAGTCATGGAACATATAATCAACCTTCCTCAATTGCCCAGTTTCCAGATCAGCAACACTATACTTTCCATTATCCCAAACCAGCAGGGCCAATATGTATAATGATCCAGGATTATAAAAGCTATAATACTCAAAGTTCTCAATTTGGCAAATTTGATCTACCGTATTCTCAGATTTGGAAAGATTGAAAAATGTACCTATGCTAATATTAGCTACCAGAGTTGGTTTCCTCCCAGTTCAGACCGGTTTGCCCGAACTGGTAGCGACCTGCTGGTGACATCATAAAGACATCAGGGAACTGCCTTTTGCTGCACAAATCCCAGCGATCAGTTATGTCCCACAGAGTTGGCCTTCTCCGGGTCCCGTCAACTAAACAATGTCGTCTGGTGGGACCCGGGGAACAGCCTTCTCTGTGGAAGCCCCGGTCCTTTGGAACCAGCTCCCCCCAGAGATCAGAATTGCCCCCACCCTCCTAGCCTTTCGTAAGTTCCTTAAAACCCACCTCTGTCGTCAGGCATGGGGGAATTGAGATATTCTTCCCCCCAGGCCTATACTATTTATGCATGGTATGTTTGTGCATATGTTTAGTTTTTAATAAGGGGTTTTAAATTATTTTAAATATTAGATTTGTTACATGCTGTTTTATTATTATTGTTAGCCACCCCAAGTCTACGGAGAGGGGCAGCATGCAAATCTAATAAATACATTAAATAAATAAATAAAATAACCAGTATGGTTAGTGCGGGTCCATGGGCGGTCACCGTCTTTTTTTTAAAAAAAAATAATTAGGCAAACCATCAGCGAAGTAATTTAGAACCCACCCCTTGTTAGCTACCATCATTGACAACAAACAATCATATAAAGATGCTTTTAGCATGGATATAAGAACTCGGAAACTAATGACGTCAGCAGTAAAACTATAAGTCTTGATGGGTGAAAACCATCAGTGACAAGTTATCAATTCAAGTACATATTAAACAGCCAACTAACTGTTCCACTTCTCAATTCTTCAAAAGATGTTTGAGACCAGTTTCATTATCACCTGCACTTCTGCCAGTCATGAAATGTTGAGAAAAAGACTATCTTTATGCAGGAATAGGGAATAAGAAAAGAAGCTGGGAGGTGGACCCAAAGCAAGGTCCTCGGTTCTACAGAACTATTAAACATACCAGATTGCTTGCTATCTGACCTCACTTGGCTTCTGTACATTGCTGGTATCATGATATAGGACAGGTCAGAACTTCAGATTCTGAACTCAGGCAATTTTTACGTTTCAATTTTATGTTTGTCCTGTTTTGGTTTCACAATTATTCGTGGTATTTTTTTTTTAAAGAAATCCTCACGGAAGCTTATTCAGTGATTATTTTTCCTAATTACAAAGTCTTCAGAGTATTTCTGCCTGATGGACAGTTTTTGTTAAGGAATGTTAGGTTCAGTGCATTTTTTGCATACTGATTTCCCTAACATAAAACTTTATGTGTTTTACTGCAGTTCTTTTTTGAAAAGTTGTGTCACAATAGTAGAACTACCAACTGATAAAAATGTTGTGATTTGGATATTTTTGGAAGGTGTGAATTAGATTTGCTTGGGCATGCAAACTCAGTAACATTTCCCCTATCCCCGTTTAAAAGAATCCTATACGGTCAAAAAATGTGCATCTAATATTTAATCCAAGCTTGCATTCCTAGTATTTTGCTGCCTCTCTTTGTAGGGCACTGTTGGCTTCGTTCAGCCCCTACTTCCGTGCCATGTTCACCAGGCCCTTTAGAGAATGCTGGGAAAGGCAGGTTGTATTTGAAGACATGGCCTCATCCATCCTTCAGATAATCTTAGATTATCTCTACACAGGACGGTTACTACTTACACCAGAGATTGCACAAGATCTTTTCACAGCAGCCAACAGGCTCGTCATCCTCCCTCTGCAGGACATTATTGGCAGGTAATTTAGTCTAAACAAAATAATGTTTTGGAGCTGAAATTGGGGCTGTCTGAGAAGGTGGATGAAGGCTTAAAAAAATCTGAAAGCGAAACATCCTTCTCTCTATAAGATAAATAATATTTTTATTGAACACGATTTATCTCATATTTATTTGAGACATTTGAGCAAACAATATGTGATGGAATATTCAGCATGACTGTCTCAATGGATAACAATGTCTGACAAAGTATTTTAGTACTGCGTCTTAGTCCTTCCTAAGGGTCCAAAGAGTTTAAGATCTTTCAATTTACGGTTGAGGCAATACATGTTTTTGAGATATATTAGCAAAATTAATGAAAAATATCCTCATCTACCTGGAGCTCTGTAATTCGTTATTGTGGGCTTTGCAGAAAATATCACAAGGGCCACTACATTATCAATTAAAGTGACATTCATGTAAATACAGTCATTGAAAATCCCAGCAATCTCATAGCAAGTTACTAGAGCTGATTGTCTAATAGGAATAGAATGTTTCTGTAATCGAAATCAGGAAAAATAGAAGATGGATGCATAGCTATTTCTGCCTCAAAAATATGCATGCCTAAAAATGAGCAGTATTCATTCTGGGGTCCTCATCTTGGAATTGCTATTGTATATTTAATTTCATCACTACTTTGGAATTAGCTCTTTATCCACATATCAAGAGTGTCTGTGCTATGAAGTAACAAAAAAGTCAAGCTGACCAACTACAATGGATTGAGCGATACTCTGGCTACTATCTTGCTTTTTTGACCAGACCTTGCAGACACCCCTGATATACATGGTTAAAGATCTCTATTTTATTCCACTCATGCCGGTCTCTGTTCTGTCGGGCTCTCTGGTACACTCCTCCCAAAAATTCACAGGTACAAATTTCAGACACACACACGTTTGAAAATTCAAAACAATGTTCTTTATAATGAAAATTCACTTAAACTAAGCCCTCTTTTGGGATAGCAAAGAGCACTTGTCTCCAAAAAACCTGGTAATTTGTACAAGTCCCTTATCAGTTCTGTGATACTTAGCTTGCAGCTGTGAGGCAATTCACAGTCCTTCTTCTTTCACAAAGTGAAACACATTTTGCTCTGGTTTAGTTTCCAAGCGGGGAAAAATCAGCACACAAAAGGTCAAAGTCAGTAAAGCAGTCATGAAACACAATGATCAGATAATCCTCCACAATGGCCAAACCCACAGGCTGCTATTTATAGCAGCCTCACTAATTACCA
Organism: Erythrolamprus reginae; assembly: GCF_031021105.1. NCBI lineage: Eukaryota > Metazoa > Chordata > Lepidosauria > Squamata > Dipsadidae > Erythrolamprus > Erythrolamprus reginae. The sequence continues at coordinate 91,681,773 of NC_091951.1, read as the reverse complement.
CAGCCCCACCCAACCGCAGGTGGCCTCGTTTTCTTTGATAATAATCTCTCAGTTGTTGTTGCCTATGCATCGCTCTCCGCATGCGTGGCTGTATCATTAACTCTTGTTCTGAATCCAAGGAGGAGCTAAATAATTGATCTCCTTCTGAGATGTCTGCCACACTCTCCTCCTCCCTGTCACTCATGTCTTCTTGGTCAGAGGAGCCTTCATCAGCAGATTCCACTGGGGGGGGGCAAAACAGGCCTGCAGCATGTGGATGTCTCACCCACATCCACAGTCCTTGGGGCAGGAGCAGGGCCAGAGCTAACCACAACAGTCTCCTGCCTTGATTTTGCTAAGGTTTATTTTGGCTCAGGTCCTGCATTTTGCCTTCCCAAGTGCTGACCTGCTACAGAGCAGCCCTCTCTCTGTATTCTCCCTAAGCTTTCCTTCTTTTTACTCCAAGGAAATACAGTTCTTAACCCTCACTTGTTTGTTGAGCCTTCTGTGAGGTAACGTGTGCTCTCAATTAATGGATTCTCTCTCCAATGAGTAATCGTTCATGCTTGATGTTAAATATTTTAATCTTTTATTGACTCTGATTTAGATTTATGTTGTAGAACACTCGGAGATTAGGGTACTCAGCAATGTAAGAATGTGTCAATAAATACAAATCAAAAGCAGAATCACGAGGGGCTCATACTTAACTTTATATTTAAGAGAGCCTGGTGGAAGGCATCCATTATTTCGCTGACCTCTCCTTGGGGAACATTTTGTCTTTCTGTAATTGCTACAGAAAAGATAACATGGTGCCCTTTGTCAAACTTGCCTCAGTAGTTATATTTGATCTTCTTTGAATGGGAAAATTGGCCAATGTCTGTGGGCATGGTGGATAAGCCATTCCACTAATGAATTATGCTCCTTCCTTCCTTCCTTCCCTCCTTTCCCTCCCTTTTCTTCCCCTCCCCTTCACTTTTTGCACTTACTAGGTTCCTAGCTGACAGCATTTCTATGGACAGTTGCCTAGAGATTTACGCTCTGGCCTATGCTCATAATCACCATACGTTGCTCCGTGTAGCCTCACGCCACATCACCTTGAATTTTGAGCCTCTGTCTGAACACGAGTCCTTCCCAGGCTTAGATCTCAGTACGCTGATCAGTATTGTCTCATCAGACAAGCTTCTTGTGTCTTCTGAGCTAATCGTCTACCAGGCTGTGCAGAACTGGGTCAGGTCTCAACCTGCTGAGCACTTCTTACTCATCAAGAAGCTGATGCAACAAGTCCGACTTCCACTTTTAACTTCTGAGGAGATCACAAGAGTCCAGAAGGACATTATTGCAGAATACGGGCATGCCCACTTACAATGGGAGCAACTGGATGGAGTAGGAAGGTTGCTGAAGAGTGGAGGACTCAGGCATGGCATGTATGATGACTGGATTGTGAGTCTGGGTCTCTTTGTAAGCAACATGCAAGGAGGAGTAGTGGAGCGTTTGAAAACTCATTTCCTGGGGTTCAATCTACAGACAGAAAGTTGGGAGGAGATACCACCCTTGATGTATCTGGATTCCTCTGGATTCTTGTCTGTAGGGCACAAGCTTTATGTATCTGGAGGGCAAAGGCTTAATGGTTCAGTTTTATGCAACCTGCATGAGTTTGATGCCCTTACTGGGAGATGGATGCAGCTGCCTTCCATGTCCGTACCTCGACGAGAGCATGGCTTTCTAGCATGCAGGCATAAACTATATGCTTTGGGAGGCCGAAGTGGGCGAAGTGTGCTCGATTCTGCCGAAAGCTTTGACTTAGAAAAAAAGACCTGGTCTTCCATTGCCAACCTACCCTTTGCTGTGAGTCATTTTGCCTCTGCTTCGCTGAACAAAAAGCTCTACTTAATTGGTGGGTTCTCTCATACAAGAGCAAATGGTCTTGCCCACCGGGGCATCCTGATTTATAATACAGGCTTAAATGTGTGGAATCAGATGCCCTTAGCTTTTCAGTGTTACAAATCAACTGCCGTGGCGATGGACAACGGCATCTTTGTCATTGGCGGGCTTGTCGAAGAGAGCAGCCGTCGTGAAACCCCTGGCACTGTCATCCGAGCTCTGATTTCCGGCACCCACAAATGTTTCTTCCTGAGCAAAGATGGCACCGTGAGCCCGGACATGGCCATCCCAGACCTCCCTATATTGGTCTTGCCGCCTTGTGCTGTGCAGTGGCAGAGAAGAATCCACGTGCTGGTGGGCAATACGATTTATCAGTGGAAACCCGGGGAGCCACACTGGACAAGGAGTCGGAAAAGTGCTCCCAACACAAGGGTGACGTTTCTAACGGTGGTTAATGGAGTGACTCTGAAGGTGCCCAAGAAGACTCTGCAGCCCCTTTTACGGGAAGCCTCAGCAGCCCTGACAGCCCTTTGGGTGGCTGACAATTAGGAGCCTTTTTTGGCACTTTCAAAATCTTGAGCCATTCTTCAGTATCTTAGGGTCATCTTCTGCCCTGAATGGAGAAGACCATCATCACATCAAGCTGCTAGCCTTGATATTGCAAGGGCAGATTTCTTTAGCAGTAGGATCCAGGTTACACCGATGCCCTTGAGAAGGGGCTCCCCTGGCCCAGAGAAGTGGACTGCTGCTGAATAAACTCCATTCCTACCTTCACCTCACTGTACTTATATAGTTGTTCTGAGTGCAATATGGTACAAGAGAAAGATTGGAAGTTTATGACTGGCAAGAGCACTTTCCTTGGGGGAAAAATAAGAGGGTTTTCTCTCTCAGACAACTTGTATCTGTTTCAGAATTTCGAACCAGAGTCTACTCTGGTGTGTGTGTGAATATACAAAAGAGGAACGGAGGCAATTTTTGTAACACAATATATTGCAAGGTCCTGTTTGTACTACAGGGAAGGTGGTAACTGTTTCTCAATAGAGAGTCAAAATCTATGGCTTCTAAGCCATTTACCTCCTTCTGAAAAATAAAACAGTGTGTGTTGGTGGTGAGACATCTGTTACAAAAGCTGTATTTTCAAGTGATATGTTAAAACATCGGTTTTAGGTTAATGTACAGAAATGGGTTATGAGTCCACTATTTTTCAGTAAAACATCTTACTAGGAAAATTAATAATGAAATCAGCTTTTGTTTATTTTCACACATCCTGATGACCTATATCAAATTACTAGTCCTTATAATTAAGGCTGCATGTCTAAAAGCAAAGGTTTTTCTCTCACTGTTTTCCATTGTGTTTCTCTGCTGGTGCTTTTGCTACGTTACTAATTATAACATCTGTGCCTCGTTCTGTCCATTCAATTGTCATCTATTCAATTGTGTCCAGTTCTTGGGGACTATTTGGACTATCTCTGAGACAGCCTTCTGCCGCACGAATCCCAGTGGCCGGTTAGGTCCCACAGAGTTGGCCTTCTCTGGGTCCCGTCGACTAAACAATGTCGTCTGGTGGGACCCAGGGGAAGAGCCTTTCTGTGGCGGCCCTGACCCTCTGGAACCAGTTCCCCCTTGCCTATGTAGCTGTATGTATGATATGTTTGTGTGTATGCTTTTTTATATATTGGGGTTTTTTAGGCTTTTTAATGTAAAATTGTTATTTTAAACTTTAATATTAGATTTCTTACTGTATATTGTTTTTATCATTGCTGTGAGCCGCCCCGAGTCTGCGGAGAGGGGCGGCATACAAATCTAATAAATAATAATAATAATAAAGTCCCTGGAGTATTCTTGGCAAGAAGTAATTTACCATTGTCTTCTTCCTAAGGCCCAAGGTCACCCAGTTGGCTATGTACTCAGGCAGGGCTAGAACTCACGTTCTCCTAGTTTTTAGCCTAATGTCTTAGCCACTGCACCAAACTGGCCTTTGCTACAACTATCACTATTTACCATACCCACAGTTAAAAAAACTAGTCTTAGATTGCCATTAACCTGTGTGTAGTAACTACTACTTTCATAAAATGAAGTGGGGCATGGCTTATATTCAGAAGACAGAAATATAAATTTTAAAAAATCAATAGATTAGAGAACTAAGGTAAAGTAACAGACAAAAATCATTGTGTACTTGTGAACCAGGAATCAAATCCATATCCATAAGATCAGGAATTTGTTGGCAATAATACTTATAAAAAAGATATTGGAACTTACCGGTAGTTACAAACTGCATCTCAATCTGTGGCAATATGTGGTTGAAAAATAAGCTATGTATAGTTCCTGAATCATGACAATAACAGCTCCACTTTATTCAACATTAGTTATACCTTACTTCAAATTTGGGTTACTCTCGGTTCGGACCCGATTCTATTGAGCCGGTAGCAGGAATTTCCCTTTGCTCGCCAAACAGGAGTGATCGCCAGTTGGCCACGCCCATGAACTGGTTCTAATGACGCCCCCATAGGCACCGGCATCTTGTTTTTGGCTTCTTTGCACATGCAGAATCTGGTTTTTACTTCTGTGCATGCGCAGAAGTGCTTTTGGCCCTGCGCATGGCCACATGACATGCAATGTGCGTGTACCCAAGCAGCACAGAAGGAAGCAAGCCAGTTGTGCAATCCTTCCTCCACTCCTGAGAACTTCGGACTATTTCTTAACATCGGACTACCTTCACCTGGAAGAGTGTTGAATCCAGACCCTGATGTAGCCTGGTTGACCAGTCCAAGCAGAGAGGAAGAAGATGAGCTAAAGTGGAAAATAATGAAACTGAATGAGTTCTGCCCTTAGCAACATCTGTATGGAAATGGTCGTGCTGGCAGGGAATGACCAAGAAACGACCCTGTAGCCAACAGTATCTGCAAGGAGACAGTAGAAAGGCATAGGGGGCACCTAGTTGTGCGTATAAGAACAATGATCGTCACCATTGTACTTTCTGCTGTAAAATTCAGAGTGGGTAAACAAAATGGCACCAGTCCCTAAATAATTAATATTAATAAAAGTACTGTAGGTGTGTGTGTGTTATCAAAATTATAGGTAGCTGTCCATCTTACCAGGATATGTCAAGTCTATATGCATTTGAAACCCCTGGCTGGAAAAAGCAAAAGAAAATAAGCAATGCATCGAAAGGTAACAGAATCAGTGACACAGAACTGGCAGAACCAGCTCTCTTTTCCCCCCGATTTCTCTAAAATTATTCAGCAAGGACTTGCACTGGGCATTTTAAACAAAGCCCCGGGGGTTCTTTGCAAAGGATGCTAACCTCATGTTTACTAAAAATTTGTGTATGACCTGACAAGCAATTTGAGAAGCACCAATCAGGTATCTGATCTTTCCTGCCACCGCAGAAAGGTGGCCTTGAAGGGCTGTGTCCAGTGATGCACTCCTACCAGCTTGCAAGAGCCGATTATTAAAGTTTCTGAGATTTTTCAAGCCATATTTTTAGTATGCCAGTCAGGACACCTTGGTTGTCTGGAATGCAGGGCTCCACCCTCCTGAGAATCCAGACTATCTTCTACCACAGATTTTGCTAGTAGATTTTACATACTACAGCTATCCTCAACTTACGACTGGTCATGTAATGACTTGGAGTTATGCTGTAAAGCACCTCCAGGCATTGTAAAATGTCACGCCATCCTTCCAATCACATGGCTGCAATTTCCAGTCTTTGGCAAATGGCTCCTATTTGCCACTTCCTTCAGCATCCTGCAGTCACGTGACTGCAGTTTGCATTGTTTTGGTCAGTTTAGTAGTGTAGTATTTTTTGTCCAAATACATTCATAAGAATGGTTTTGGACTGATGGCTATGTGATTCACTTAACAACCACATGATTTATATGCAGCCACCTGGGTGCCTCAAATTACAACCCATCATGAGATACAACAAAGTTCCAGTCTCAATTGAGGTTGTAAGTGGAGGGCTAACTGTATCTTTTCTAAGTACATTTGAATAACTGCAGTCAGCGTAGGCAAATACAATTAGTCTGCAAATTATCAGGCAACTTTAATTTGGATTAAATGAACTGATGGCCCATTTGTTTCCCCGAATCGTATTTAGGCGGTCATATATCTTTGGTATAAATTCAATACCTAAAGCACACTCTGCTGTTCTCTGTCTGAGATCAATGAGATTTCAGAGTAAGAAACTTTTTAAAATTGCATTGTGCTCCCTGGAGCTCTCGCTCTCCTAGATTCTCCCATCTCTCATTTTAGGTTGCTGCCTGCTGTAGGGAGTTTGCCATTCTGTTCCTTTATCCATTGTGTGCACCTTCCTGGTCCCAGTGAGACTGTGCTCCGCCCTCCCTTTACACACACACACACCGAGAGAGAGATAGAGAGAGGGGGGGGGGAGGGAGAGAGAGAGGGAGAGAGAGACAGAGAGGGAGAAATGGAGGGGGAGAGAGAGGGAGGGAGAGAGAAAGAGGCACATGTTATAAGCACACTTATTTGAAACTGGAACAAGCATTAATGGCATGCTATAAATTATGCCCAGTGAGAGGTGACTGCAGGTAGGCAAGTGAAAGCGACAAATAGCTCTACCTGGTTTGTCTTTGATTCCAAGGTTGCCTCTCTGCATCTCCTTTGATATTTTAAGCTGCTCTTACCAGCATCTCCACCAAAGCAAACAGCAGACGGCTACAATATCGCAACCCTTAACAATGTGCAGGGAAATATCAGCTTCCCACCAGAACCCCACTTGTTTGCTCCTGCATTCTGCAGACAGGGTTCCCCAGGAGAGTTACTATGAAGCATCTCCAAATGTTATCTCTCACAGCTTTATGCAGCCACCTGCATAGCATAGTAATGGCCACCTGCTCAGCTCCCTCAGCTTTAGGAAAGCACACCCACATCAAGCTGTTCAGCAGGAGGATTCATTCTTCATGGCAATAGAAAAAAAGGACAAAATAGAAACAGAGAAGCTTCCACTTGGGTGAGAAAATTCAAGCCACCAGAAGAGCCTTTTTGAAAATCCCATGGCATGACTGATCATTCAACCTGGGGGAAAAAAATGAACGAAACCATAAAATTCTGCCATGCTGTTTATTGCAATGTAAAACCAGAAGGACAGCTAGTTTGTTATAGTGGTTAAGGCACCAGGCTAGAGACGGGGGAATGGGAAGATCTTGTCCTGCCTTAGGACAGCTGGTAATCTTGGGCCAGTCACTCTTTCTCAACCCTAAGAAGCAGACAAAGGCATACCACTTCCAAAATCTTACCATGAAAACTACAAGGACCTGTCCAACCAACTCCAGAAATTGAGACGTATATGAACACACACACACACACACACACACACACACTCCCCACCCAGAAGAGAGATAATCGAGTATAAAACAATGTGCCTCATTTGAACAGAGACATAAGTTGTTTCTTGCCGTATAAAGAAGAGGCATAAGTTGTTTCTTCTTTGTATAAAGAAGTTCCTTCAATTCTTTATCCTGCCTCTTTCAACATTTAGCCTTACTAATCTTATGAGAAAGAAGAATAGATAGTCTCTCAATTTTTTTCTGATATTTATTTTAATTGGATTTATAGTCCGACCCTTTCCAAGGACTCGGGGTGGGTCCTTAATTTTCCTTAATATGATATGTTATAACCTTTGATCATGCTTTCATTCTTTGATCTTTTGTACACTTAGCACCATAAAGATTCCTTCCACATAGATGGAAGTGCATCTACTATCGTATTTAATGTACTCTCTAAGTTTGAACATGTATTTCTTTTTATTATCACATTGAAAATGGTGCAGGCAACAAACATCAATTTAGTGAATTCAGCTCAATTGATCTGTGTAGAGATCTTGGGGGTCAACTTCTTAATGTTTGCCACATACAAGAAGTCCTCGACTTACAATAGTTCATTTTGTGGCCATTCAAAGTTACAATGGCACTGGGAAAAAGGTGACTTATGACCACTTTTCACACTTGTGACCATTGTAGCATCCTCCTGGTCACATGATTTACATTCAGATGCTAGACAACTAGTTCATATTTATAATGGTTGAGTATCCTTGGGTCACGTCACCATCTTTTGTGACCTTCTGACAAGCAAAGTCAATGGGGAAACCAGATTTACTTAACAGCTGAGTTACTAACATATCAACTGCAATGGTTCACTTAGCAATTGTGCCAAGAAAGGTTGTAAAATGGGACAAAACTCACTTAACAAATTTCTCACTTAGCAACACAAATTCTGGGCTCAGTTGTTATTGTAATTTGAAGACGGCCTATATTCCTATTTCTGCTTCCTAATGAGCCATAAGCAAACCTGTTCTTTTTTTTGTCAGATGACTGCTACATGTATTCTAATATTCTTCAAAATAACAATAGACAGATATATATTCAGAAGCCTAGCCTAGCCTCTCTAAAATAAATAATTTTGTATAAAACATTCCATTAAATTAAGAACTCAGCCTTAAATCATTAGATAACTCCATAGGTCTGTTTTAATCCTCTCTTATTTTAATTAATTTAATATGCAAAAAGAAAAAGTAGCAACCAAAACATCTATCTTATTGGTACTACTGTATATCTATTCCACTGATTTCCAAAACAGCTCTAACAAGAATGCAACAATTATTGCAACAATTAGGGAGTTTTAGGGACTGGTGATTCATCTGAACTATACTGTTATATCAACCTCTGTTTTAATTTAATATTTTGCAATTTTAAATGTTCCAAACTCCCCTTGCAATAACTCAAATAATTTAAAAATCTCATTGGCAATAAACTGATCTTGAATACTAATAACTCTCTTTGCCAATGACTTCTAAAATTTTTCAAACTGTGATTGCCCCAGAGTGTAAGTTTGTCATGCAAATTAGTATTAAAATTATGTTTTTCAGCTCAACATCTTCCAAATTTGCTTTGGAGACTTTAATTTTGAAGTACAATAGAGTTATTGTTAAAAATGGGACCGATTTTTGCCATATCAGAGACATGACATAATAACTGTAATTCAGATAAAATAAATCTAAGGGTTTGTCCTTCTCATTAAATATTTCTTACTATTAATTGACTTAAAATAACTTACAGGTATTAGCAAGTTGATGCATTTAAGTCTATCTACCTATCTATCTATCTATCTATCTATCTATCTATCTATCTATCTATCTAGTCTGGTCTCATCTCGCCTCATCTTGTTTCATCTTGTCTCATCTCATCTCAATTTGGACACTGAAGGCCCCTTAGGTAGTCACACCATAGAGGAGTGTCAAAAGACAGAAGCCAGGTCAAGTGGTAGCTTGTCCCACGATGGATCAGCAGCTCAGATGTTTATGCCCTTTTATTCTAACTAGAGGAGTCTTTAAAGAAAAAAAAAAGTAGATATGCTGCTTTTTTTCCATTCAGAAATTTTCTCAATTCTTCCAATTCCATCACTTACTTTCTTACATCCATTTTGACCTAAGCTGAAAGATCAGCCACTGTATTTAGCAAAACCAATGGCATTTTAATTATTAGAATCACTCCTTCTCATGAAAGTAGAAGAAATAAATATCCAGATATTAATTAACAATCTACTTTCACTTCTCTCACTTAAAAAGCAGAACCAGACTATATATCATTACACTACACTACACTACACTACACTACACTATACTATACTATACTACACTATTTTTGTTTTGATCAACTCAATTTGATAACACCTGGTTTGGTACAACATGTAAACTATAAATCAGGAAATCTCTGATTTGAATCTCAACTCTGCTAAGAAATGTAATTTATAGAATCATCTGTCAACCCTTAATCTTCTTCTACCACCTAAAATGGTTTTGTTTAGCAATGATGAAAAGTTAAGTTTTCTCTGTCTCAACTTTGTTGAGCCGCCCCGAGTTTGCGGAGAGGGGCGGCATATAAATCCAATAAATCTAATCTAATCTAACTTCCCGGTTCTGAAGCTTTTTTCTCAGATTCAGGCTACCCTTCATAACTTTTAGGCATGTTGTAGTTTAAAAAGGAACGTGTTTTTAACAATATTTTACTTTAACGTTAAAGGCTTTTATAATTTGTACCTTCTTTGGTTTTTGAAACTCCATTCTGCTTTTTCTAAAATATATGAAGTCGCTTTAGCAATGTTATTGCTTTGATTTAATTTAAGCCACTTTGGAGGATTTACTAGGACCAAATGGTGGCCTAGAGAAGTGCTTTTTAATGAAAGAATAAATAAATAATGCACACGAAGCACTATGCACAGTTAAAATCGCTACACAGACATATTATAAAATTGACAAATGGTGAAAGATTGTGATCTTACACCATTTTTAACACGGGCAACAGTAGTTCCAACCAAAATTCTTCTTCCTTTTTTTTTAATTGTTTCCAAGAGTAGATGAAATATATCACCAATGAGTAAACTGCTGTCACTGACTTTTCCTCTATATTCAGCAGGCACAAAAGAAAGGAGAAAGAGACCTTTATTGTTCTGGTTTATAGAGTGTCCCCAAACTCTTGGGAACAGCAGTGTCAGACTCAGCATTCTGTATTGTGGATGCACAGATGCCATGGCAACCAAAGAGGTCAAGAGTCTGGAAATTAATTCCATTTTCACCCAGTAAATGACAATCAGAGGCCAGAGTGAATTCATTTACACACATAGAAATGCATACTTGCCTAGGTGGCTCTATATGAATACAAAATATCAAACACAGAGACACAAAAAGCAGATATATGCATTCTGTCATGACACCCACAGATGTGCAACTCTCTCCGTACACAGGAGAATAAATGAGCAGAGTGCTATTAAATCCATAAATCAAATGTGTGTATTCATTTCCTTCCCCAAACCCTCAAATTCAAATTTGCATCCCTTGAGTACCTCCCTGAACTCTGACTTGGAATAATTTCTTCATTTACATTTTAATGTAGGCAAAACTTTGACTTTGATTAGTTCAATTACATTGTTCAGAATTGAACTAATGAAAGTCAAAATGTGATTCTGAACCAAGCAAAGGTTACCAAGCCGATGCAGCACTCCCACTGGCTTAAAATGAGAATTTCAAGTGTACAACATCCATCAGAGATTCCAACTCAAACCCTGATATTAAAAGGCTGCCTGATGCGTAACATCAATGCGAGCCATCAATGTAGCTTTCAGTGTGTCATCCTCATGGTAATTGCATCAGAAAAACCTTTCAAAACAATGTGTGATAAACTTCTGTATTCAGAACAGGCCAACTGCAGTGTCTCCAGTGTTCACTCTTCTCCCATCCCTATGATGAATACTGAATAAAGAGCAGGCCTGTGTGCCAGCTTCCAATCAGCCTCTTCAAATTCATTTCCCTTTTTTTGTTTAAACAGTAACTCAGTTAGACAGATTTGCTATTTTTTATCATTTAATTCCAAGTGGGGGGGGGGGGTAGGGGGATTCAACTGCTAGATAATTTCTAACTAGGTATTTGGCTCACTTGTATGAAAGAAGCCACCATCGCCATCCTGCCTTTGAACTAAATTTAGTGTGCAAAGAATGGAGGAAACACTTGCTGCGTTGTCTTTTTTAAACCAGGCAGCCGACTAAGCTAAAGTGCTCTTATTACATTCCTATATCTGCTCTGAAAACCAAGATTCTACTCAGGCAAGTAATATGAGAAATTAGATTTGTAGAAGTTTCTTCAAAAGAAAAAAGTTCTAAATCCATGGGGAAGATCTGGAGCCTTTTCTTTTTCATCACCCCAGTTTTCCCCCAGCAGGTTCTGTACCTGAACATCTGGCTAAACTCATTTTTTTAAAAACACCTTCTTGGCAATTTCTCATTAATAGAATTTTACCCACCTGTCAACCTGCTAATGTAGCAGAAATGTTAAGCTATCTCATTTTGATTTTGGAGATATTTCCAAAATTCAGGAAACTAATGATTAGAGAGATGAAAGGAAGAGTTCTTAGCAGTAGATCTTAACAATTATATGTAGTCTATGATGCATAAACTAGATTTATTCCATGGCTTATCTGGCTTTTGGGGGTAAGAGTGAATCTGGCATTCACAAAAAGTGTATCTACCAAAGATATTATTTCAAGCAACATCATGCAACATCTTTCATTGAATTGATCATTCACTTCTGATTATATGAACACAATGCTGGTCCTCCTTCCTAAAGCCAGTATTTGTAGCAATGTTGAGGTCCAGCCTGCACATAGAGAAGAATCTGGAAGAAAAATAGCAGTCACAATTAGACATATATACAGCTTGACGGTGCTTTACAGCCCTCTCTAGGCGTTTAACAGAGTCGACATTTTGCCCCCAACAATCTGGGTCCTCATTTTACCGACCTCGGGAAGATAGACAGCTGAATCAACCTTGAGCCTGGTGGCATTTGAACTGCCGGATTGCAGGCAGTCAGCAGAAGTAGCCTGCAGTACTGTTGTCTAAGCACTGCATCACCACGGGTCATAATAATAGGAGATAGCTAGTGAGATACAAGTAAGTACAAATGTACCACATCAGAGAGAGAGGCCATACCACAACTCTCTCTACTGATTATTTCTAATGGGGTAATGTTTTTTTTATTTTGCTTTGCTTTTAAAGAAAAGTGTGGTCCTTCTGCTATATTGATATACATCCTGCCATCTTGGGATTTTAGCTTTTTATTGCCAGCTTATTCTATTTGTTAAATCAAGTCCATCACTGTCCTCTATCAATACTTGTTTCTTCTCTGAGAGAGGGGGATGGACGGACGGACGGACGGACGGAACGAGAGAGAGAGAGAGAAAATGCAAAACCACAATGTACCATATTTTTTGGAATATAAGACACAACTTAGTTTTGTGGGAGGAAAATAGGGGGGGGGGGGTCTACCTACCAGGTATTCATCTGGCTAGCGTCCTTAGTCTGGTCAGCTTCAGCACATTATTTTATCCCCTGATCACGGCTTTTTTTAAAAAAACACCTTATTTGAAAAAAAAGCTTGCAAAGACTTAGGGCTGGGAAAAAAACCTTCTTCAAAGTAGCAATGAAAAAATCCTGCAAGCTGGTAATATCATTAACACCTCATTAGGGCTGAAAGAAACTTTTTTGAGAGGGAGTAACAATGAAAACTGCGAAGGGCCGGGAAGATTATTAGCACCTTGTTAGGGTTGGGTGGGAAAGCTACAAGTATAAGACACACCCAAATTTTCAGCCTCTTTTAGGGAAGGGAAATGTGTGTTTTATACTCCAAAAAATACTGTGTTTATTCCATTTGGGAATTAGCAACAATAAACCTACTCTTGCTGTGGGTATTTCTTGAGTAAATCTTTGGCTGGAAAAGCTTCTGGTGCCTTCACAATTTCTCATGTAGAACATTGTCTTGTACTAGATCAGTCTGCTGATCCATTTTCCCTGGCATTGAAAAAAATCTCTGATAGATAGAAAGGATGTTTCATCTTGCCTGCTCTCTGACCCACCACTTCTGATGCTAGAAGTTGAACTTAAATTCTTCCACATGCCAAGAAAGTACTTTTTGACACAAGATGTCACCAACAGTTAGAAAAAAGATGGAGAGAGGTGGAGCAATGGTGCTGGAGTAAGGGATTAGTACTTTACAGGCAGGGAAAATCATTACATTACAATACACGCAACAATATAATTCATTAAAAAATATTATGATGTGGATATTATATAGTATGATATGGGGCTGTGCAGGGACTGGCAACCTTGCTAATCCTAAGAATGGAGCTCAAGCATTCCATTGCTTAGGGAAGTATAGTTGACCACATCAGAGTTTAGACTGTTTTGAATTAATTTAATATTGGGCAAGTGGAAAAGGAGACTAAATATGCAAAAAAATATCTCATTAAAATATTGATTCAACAAGAGACACTCTGTCTGAAGGATGTGCAACTATTTCAATCAAAACCAGGAAAGATGATTGGGATTTTTCACTGGTGAGCCTACTGCAATTGCTACAGCTAGCAGCTCATTAAAGAAAATTTTCCCTGGGCTCACACAGTAGGGAAAGAGGCATTAAAAGACATCATAGATATCATGAATTGCTGCTCTGTTGTTTCATCCTTCACTTTTATTTATTTATCAATTTATTTATTTTGTCAAGTATTTAGCATTGAGCTTTTATCCTAGCTAAGTCCAAGTAGTCTCCATCCATCTTTCAGCCATCAAAACCTATAATGGCATGAAATGTGCTACTTCATTGCCAGTTCCTATCCTCTTCTACCTCTGTTTGGACTCACTGCCAAATGGTGCTGTAGTGGTTATATGAGGCAGAAAGCAATAGGCAAAACAGTTGGTTGTGCCTCCTGTTGTGCTGTCTTCTCTTCAACCTATCACCTGAGGATGGGAGCTATATCTGCCAACCAGAGCACTGCAGTTTATATATTTTTTAAAGCCTTTCCTGTATTTATTTGAATGGTGTTGCACCTAGTTTAGGTAATAATTTCTTGGTGGAGGAACAGCAAGAATGAGAAAGTACCTACTTTAACCTTACTACCTTTTCTGCTACCTATTGAAGGGAAGGGGCCTGAAGCATGTATCCCATCAATACTACGTCATGAGGTTGTGGGATCAATTCTCCTCATTTTCCTTTCTCTGTGAAATTAGGTTTTCGGTTAATATAGATTCAAGTGACATTTAGATCATTTGAAATTATTCTTCATATCTCTTTTGCAAACACTTTGTATGATGTAGAATTTCTGACAGTGACATTCTAAAGTGTTAGAATTAAAGAAAAATAAGGTTATTAAGCTGCAGAGTGATGTAAATGAACTGAAAAGTTTAGGAAGCATCTAAACCAGTGGTTTTCAACCTTTCTAATGCCGCGACCCCTTAATACAATTGCTCATATTGCGGTGACCCCCAACCATAAATCTAGCGTCAATTCTCCCAACAGAGCTTTAAGCTGATTGGCAGGAAGGTCAGAGGGACACCCTCACTGTAAATGCCTGATTGGTCAGATTGTAAAAATATGTTCCAAGGCATCAGAATACAAGCTTTAGCTCCTAATACCGTGGGAAATTTGTCTTTTCCCATGGTCTTAGGCGACCCCTGTGAAACGGTTGTTCGCCCCCCCAGACCTCCAGGTTGAGAACCACTGATCTAAACTGTAACTCTTTGTGGGTGCACATGCATTTGCTGCTGTTGCTAATTGCAAAGTTGTTTCCAACTCATCGCAACCCCATGGACAATGTTCCTCCAGGCCTTCCTGTTCTCTACTGTTATCTGGAGTCCATTTAAGCTGTTGCCGACTGTTTCAGTGACTCCATCCAGTCACCTCATTCTCTCTCATCCCCTTTTTCTTTTGCCCTCAATCGTTCCCAGCATTAGGCTCTTCTCCAGTGAGTCCTTCCTTCTCATTTGGTGGCCAAGTATTTGAGTTTCATGCGGGTATGTTCACATGCATATCTGTCTGTATAAGACTGTCAACACAGTTTGACCACCTGTAAAAGTTCATGTCCCTACTTGATACACCCTCTGGAAATCAAGTTCAGTTGCCATCCATGTCAAAGAAAGGCTACGCAAGTATTAAGAACAGATAACAGAATCAAAGAATTAAAATTGCTCTCTACATAGGGCTACCTTTGAAGAGTGCTTGGAAACTGCAAATTGTGCAGACCGCAGCCACTCCAACACTTCACAGTCTGCATTGGCTGCCAATTGGTTTCCGGACTCAATTCAAAGTGTTGGTTATGACCTATAAAGCCCTACATGGCATCAGACGAGATTACTTGCAGGACCGCTTACTGCCGCATGAATCCCAGCGACCAGTTCGATCCCACAGAATCGGCCTTCTCCAGGTCCTGTCAACTAGACGATGTCATTTGGTGAAACCTAGGGGAAGAGCCTTCTCTGTGGAGGCCCCGGCCCTCTGGAATCAGCTCCCCCAAGAAATGTGCAGTGCCCCCCCATCTTTTGTAAGTCTTAAAACTCATATATGCCATCAAGCTTGGGCCAATTAGATCTTAGCCCCTGCCCAACAAATGTTTGTATGATCGTTGTATGAATGGGTGTGATTGATTTTAATATTTGGGATTTTAGAGAGCTATTTAATTTTTAATTTAATCAGATTAACGCTATTGTAATTTACTGTTTTTATGTGTTGTAAGCCGCCCTGAGTCTTCAGCGAAGGGCAGCAGCATAGAAATAAAATAAAACGCAACCCCTTGTAGCCTCGGTAGAATGAAGAGTCCCACACCAAGCCTGCTATCGAAAATAATTGCTAATGAGTTTGAGCTCAATACTCTGTGAGCAGCTCTGCAGAGAAATGTGGAGACAGGGTCTCTGACCCCCCAAATACTGAGATTCCCTCAAAAGGAAGAAAAAAAAAATAACAAAAGCCATATTTGACCGGCACAAAAGTAAGGATCCATTTTAGGTTCATGAATTCCTATCAAGTTCAGTGTTCAGTATTTGTGATTGTTGACATCATATTTAGCAGGCTTTTAGAGCAGCTTTGTACTCTTCAGGTTATTGGCTTTGTGGAAGGATGGCACCGAATCTCCCTCACTGCCTTCTGAACAGAATTTGGAGTTAGCTTTTGTTGTCTGTGTAAAGAAAGGAAAAAATGGCAGGCAGGGGAATCCAAACAAAACTTTTAAAGCTATTTTTAAAAATGTATTATATTTGTGCTAGAGCAAAATGGGGTGCAGAGGAAGTAGCACAAAAAAGAAGCCTAGTCATGACAGCATCTTCAGCTATGTCAAGCCCATTTCTGCTTCAGTGCTTCCTTTGGCAGGTCCTTTCCCTCTCAAGTGGAGATGAGTTGAAGAGAAGGCAGCAAATCTGATGGATCAGCCAATTAAACAAAGCTTTTGTTTGAGCCTTAAGTTCTTCATCCATTCTCTTCAATGTATTGAGTTTCCTATACAGTGGTACCTCTACTTACGAACTTAATTCGTTCCATGACCAGTTTCTTAATTAGAAAAGTTTGTAAAAAGAGGCAATTTTTCCCATAGGAATCAATGTAAAAGCAAATAATGCGTGCAATTGGGGAAACCACAGGGAGGCTGGAGGCCCTGTTTTCTCCCAGGAGATTCCTAGAGAGGCCCCATGAAGGCTTCTTCCCGCCTTTTCCAGCCCTGTTTCCTCCCAGGAGATTTCTAGAGGGGCCACACGGAGGCTTCTTCCTGCCTTTTACAGGCCTGTTTCCTCCCAGGAGACTCCTAGAGAGGCCCCATGGAGGCTTCTTCCCACCTTTTCCAGCCCTGTTTCCTCCCAGGAGATTCCTAGAGAGGCCCCATGGAGGCTTCTTCCCACCTTTTACAGCCCTGTTTCCTCCCAGGAGATTCCTAAAAGAGACCCCACAGAGGCTTCTCTCTGCCTTTTCCGGCCCTGTTTCCTCCCAGGAGATTCCTAGGGAGGCCCCATGGAGGCTTCTTTCCACCTTTTCCAGCCCTGTTTCCTCCCAGGAGATTCCTAGAGAGGCCCCACAGAGGCAAAAAAAATCTTGAACACCTGGTTCTTATCTAGAAAAGTTCATAAGTAGAGGCGTTTATAGGTAGAGGTACCACTATACAGGGTAGATATTTGTGGTAAGGGAGCTGAAGGAGAGGGAAGTGATGAAAATAATGTTCTAACAAACCAATAGGGGACCTAAAACTTCACCCACAACACCAGGGAAACATGCACTTGTTCATCCCACATTGTGATGTATGCCATAATCTAGCCTTCTCCACCCTGGAGAGCTTCCAGATTTATGGACATAAACACCACCATCTTTAGCACTGGGTATCTTTTAACTGTGGAACCTGGAACTGAAACCCACAAGCTGCTATTAT
This sequence comes from Erythrolamprus reginae, assembly GCF_031021105.1. Classification (NCBI taxonomy): domain Eukaryota; kingdom Metazoa; phylum Chordata; class Lepidosauria; order Squamata; family Dipsadidae; genus Erythrolamprus; species Erythrolamprus reginae. The sequence continues at coordinate 91,664,170 of NC_091951.1, read as the reverse complement.
CTGTCAGCAATATCCTATGCATTTTACATTAGATATCTCAGTGCAAAAGAATACATGAATGTCAATCTGACTTCAGAAACAACTGAATTCCAAAAAAAAACGGTAGGAGAATGTTTTAACTCCCCAGAGCATATTGTTGCTGACCTCAAGATGACTATCTTTGAAAAAGAAAAAAAGAAAAATTGCAGCAACCAATTTCATTGTGAAACAGATGAATTAAACGAGTTTTAACATCATTTCTTACACATTAACCAGAAAATGAGGTGTCTTATCACACTGCTTCTGTTAGCCAGCAAATCAATGCAAGAATGTCTGTGTAACACTTAATTGCTGTTCTGTTAAGAGTTCTTATCTATAGGTAATTCCGTCTCTCTGCTTTCACCATCTCCCCCACCCCCTGCTTCCCCCAGCAAAACTATAGGTGTATGTCCCTCTCTGTGTGTTCAGGGCTATGGATAAAAATACTACTACAAAAATTATGCTATATAAGTTTATACTGTCTTTTATCTTCAAAAAAGATTATCTATCGTGGATGAGCTCAGAAAGTCCAGGTTGAGCAGTAGGTTATTTACTTTTTTAATTTAGTAAATTAAATGTTCTGGGAGAGGGAGAAGGTACAGTAAGGTGTAATAGATTACAACATCTTATATCAACTTCTGTTAACTGACCTGAAGGAGTTGCAGGAATGTCCCGCTGTATAGAGCGCTGGTGAGACCACATTTGGAATACTGTGTTCAGTTCCAGAGACCTCACCTACAAAAATATATTGATAAAATTGAACGGGTTCAAAGACGGGCTACAAAAATGGTGGAAGGTCTTAAGCATAAAACTTAGCAAGAAAGACTTGATGAACTCAATCTGTATAGTCTGCAGGACAGAAGGAAAAGGGGGGACATGATCGAAACATTTAAATATGTTAAAGGGTTAAATAAGGTTCATGGGGGAAGTGTTTTTAATAGGAAAGTGAACACAAGAACAAGGGGACACAATCTGAGGTTAGTTGGGGGAAAGATCAGAAGCAACATGAGAAAATATTATTTTACTGAAAGAGTAGGAGATGCTTGGAATGAACTTCCAGCAGACGTGGTTGGTAAATCCACAGTAACTGAATTTAAACATGCCTGGGGTAAACATATATCCATCCCAAGATAAAATACAGGAAATAGTATAAGGGCAGACTGGATGGACCATGAGGTCTGTTTCTGCCGTCAATTTCCAATGTTTCTATGTTTCAATGTCAAGAAGCTGTAGCTCCACACCACAACCCCAGAGGATTGTAGAGGCTGGTTGCAAAGTTAGACAATTTAAACATAATAGGACTTTTCCTGTTCAAACCAACATGGAATTTAAATTGGACGTCTTTCTTAGTTGAGTTTGAGATGTAGTTCTCAAAGAAGGCACTGCCTTCTTTTAACAAACACTGGGGGGGGGTGATTTAGAATAGGGGCAACTGATTTAAATGCAACAGCTTTCTCCAATATAGAGGCCACTAGATGGGTTAAACAATGACCCACATCATTTCCAAATGCCATGTTTGCTGCTTATACATATATGGTCAAACAAATGCATGCTTTATTTTCTCAGATATTTTCTTTCATCTTGTAATGAGACCCCAAGATTAGATGAGTCACCTTTCCTGATGTAAATGTCACCAGACAGTGAACCAAAGCTCACCCTTCCTCTCTGCTTTTCTTCAGTTCTACTGATTTGCAGTGCAAATAAATTGCTTCAGATCCCTGTAACTCAGGCAGAAAACCAGGCCCCTTGCTGATAAAACCAGCTGGCCTGGATAGCGTTGCTATGGCAACCTGCACTTTGTTTCATCATCCCTTTGTTTGGTGGCAGACCTGGACTTGATGCGCAGTCATAATGGAGGCAGTCTAGTCTCTTGGGTTATTTTGCTGTGAGGAGGGGACGGTTACGCACTGCGAAACTGGCCCTGTCGTTGGTCCATTTTTTTTTCTTAAAGAAGAACATGGAATATTATTAGCTAAGAAATCTCCGTGCATCAATAAAGAAAGCTCTTCGGGGATTTAGGAATATAAAGAAAGCTCTTCGGGAGTTTAGGAAGTTACAGCTGGGCAGTGCCTCCAAAATTATTCAGAAAAGGTGCTTTACAGGTGTTTCAACTGCTGTTTCCCAGTCGGATTTGTACAAGCCAGCATTGACCGCGTCAGGCAGCCATGCTACCCCCCTGGGAGCTCATGGTTTGGTGGCAGCCAACGCCGTGACGCACATCGTGACTCAAAGCCTCCCTCCCCTTCTGCCTCCTTGGTCAGGAGGATGAAGAAGGTGAAAAAAATCCTGGGGCTAGGGAAGAAGAAGAATGAGGGGCAGTGTCCATCGCTGTGCCGTGTTGCGACTTGCGCCTCAGCCCCAGGCGCTTTCATCTGTAGCAGCAGCAGTGATGGACACAACTTGCAGAGCAAGGACCAGAGCAAGCTGCACCAAGCGGCGGCAGAAGGGGACCTTGGGGAACTCAGACACCTCCTGCAGAAACACGACCTCAACGAAAAAGATAATGCTGGCAGAACACCTTTGCATTTTGCCTGTGCAAATGGCTATACAGACATTGTTACTTTCTTGGTGGACAACAAATGCCAGCTGGACAGCTGTGATAAAGACAAAAGATCTCCGTTAATGAAAGCGGTGGAATGCCAGCAAGACTTCTCTGCAATTTATCTTCTTGAACACGGAGCAGATCCCAATCTGAAGGACATCGACAACAACACTGCCCTCCACTTTGCTGCACGTAATTCTAGTGTATCTCTAGCAGAATGTCTTCTTGAAAAAAAAGCTGACATCGAAGCACAAAATAAGGATGGGTGCACACCGTTAATTGTTGCCGTGGCTGAAAATAATCGAGAAATGGTAGAGTTTCTTCTTCAACAAAAAGCATCGGTGCATGCCACAGATAAATTGGGAAGAAATCCACTTTTAATTGCTGCTTTGAATAAAAGACGTGACTTAACACATGTTCTCCTCCTCCATGGATCAGATGTCACCCATAGAGATAAAAGTGGATGGTCGGCAAAAGATTACGCCATGATAAGTGATGATTACATCCTTAAGCAGTACGTTGATAAATATTCCAACAACAAAAATAGAGAAGAGGGCTTATTTGATGGTCAAAAAGTTCTGCCTATATTACGCAGTCCAGGAAAATACAAAGATACTGGTATTACATTTGGTGCTCCTGCTAAAAATAAAGAAGTTTTTGATAACCACTCTTCTGGAGATTCTATAAGCAATTCTGAAAAAACAGATGATGATAGCTGGCTTTCTTCAGAAGAGGAGGAACTAGGCTCCACTCCCAAGAAACCAGAAAAACCAAATTTGACTCAGCTAATGAAAGTTCCAAGGGACTTCTTGAAAAAATATGAGATAGATTGCACTATCCGCACAGAACCCTTAGGCGGTCCACAGCAAAATAAAGTAGATTATGAATATGAAGAATGCAATGAATCCCTTCCTGAGCCTTTGTTCCAAGCCGAAACCTTCCCTCCTGTCCATTCCTCATCTGGCTCTTTTTCCCAGAGAACGTCGCATTCTAAACAGGAGCAACCTTCAAAAGACGAAGAAGGTGGTGAACAGGATATTGCCAATGAAAAATCTATTGTTTGTATTCAGTCTTCAAATATCTCACCAAAAGCTAAATCAACTTTGGGTGAGGACAAAAATGAAGAGAAGCACACAGAAGCTCCACGGGATTCAGAATGTACTTCAGAAAGCCCCAGGAAGCCAACTATTAGTTCATTGCCTACATCTCCTGCCAAAACTGGAATACACATGCACAGTATTAAAGAAGAACCATTTATTGGAAAACCAGGTTTGCAGCAAAAGTTCACTAAAGAAAACTTGATATGTGAATCTTTTGCTCCTGCTGTAAAGAAAGCAATAATAAAAAAGCAAAAATCAGATTCAATGGAAAAACTTGGTTTGGATGAAGCAGCTGATATTGAAGATACATATGACTGGAATTCTACCAGTATTCTTCTTAGAAGCACTCCATGTGTTAAACCAGCTCACATGTTTATGTTGGAAGATCATGTACAACAGTTAATAAGAACAAATGTTACACCTGAAATCTCCAGGCCTGTGAAGGAAGACATAGATACTCAACACATAATTCCTTCCGAAGGTCAACAAAATATGCAACACATAACCATCAAAGAATTTAAAAATAAAAGCCAGAATGAAGAGGAAAAAATAAAAAAGGAATTGGAATCTGGAGGAAAAGAAATTGCTAATGCTGAAATGCTGGCTCTGAATAATGATGAGAAAATAAAGCAAAAGCCTTCAATAAGTGAAATCCAGCATATTACAATAGAAAGGGTTTTCCAAGCAGATAAAAAGGAAGTAATTTGCCCAGGTTTAAAAGCCACAAGAAAAAGTGAAAATAAAAAGCGGAATTCTAAACAGAAAGTCAGTCAACAGCTTTGTAATAATCTATGTCTGCCGCAAGATGAGAGCAGTTTGAGTGAAGCATCACTTGAAGAAAGACATCCAGCCAAATCTGTAAATAGAAAAAATAAGCTTTCTAGAACATTGAGTATCAGTAACGATGTGGATGACTTAACTCCATCCTCGGATTCAACTACAGAGGATATTGAATCACTTTCTTCTATTTATAAGGAAGCTATCGTGCTGGTAGAAGAACTCAGTCTAGACTGTAAAGATTCTGTAAGTCTCTTGAAAATACAGAATGTATTCCATGGATATGAACGACTAATTGAACATGAGAAGGGGCGTTATACTCAGCTGCTTGAAAAAATTAAAAAAATTGAAAATCAGAGAAATGCATGGCAAAAAAATCTGGAAGATTTGAAACAGATGAAATCGATATTGGATCATCAAAAAGTACAATACGAAAGTGAAATCGTCAGCCTGAAATTTTGTCTGAAACAAGAGGAAGAAAAAAGAATGGGAGCTGATATACTACACGAGAAAAATCAAGAACAATTACGGAAGAAAGACGAGCAGTACTGTGCACAGATGGAAGAAAAACAACAGCTTGAATTGATGTTGAGAAGCAAAGAAATGGAATTAAAAACAGTAACAAACCACCTGAAACAGGTCGAAGAGGAACGTAATGAAACACAGAGACAACTTTGTCAAGAGCAAAATGCCAGAGCCATACAAGAAGATATTTTAAATACCCAGTTCTGGAGGCAGAAGGAATTGGAAGAAGAATCAAAAAAAGTAGCAGTTAAACACTCAGAGATGATTAATAATCATGACCATGAAAAAGAATTATTACACAGAAATCAAATGCTCCAAGACGAGCTTGCTGTATTAAAATTAGACCTTGATCACATCAGGATTCAGCATCAGGAGGATGAAAGCAAATATTTGGAAGAAAATAAAAGTTTGAAAGAAAAAAATGAAGAACTTAAAAAAGAACTGAAACTAAATGAAGACGCTTTGACTCAAATGGTTTTTCAATACAATGGACAGATAAGTGTATCAAAAACTGAGGTTGCAATGGTAGCATCCAAATTGGAGCATTTCAAGGAAAATAAAGAAAGATTGGAAATAGAACTTGATTCACTATGCTCTCGTTTGAGTTCTGCTCTTCAGGAACTTGATCATTGTCAGGTATCAAAAAGTGATCTTGAACGATTGTTTCAGCGAGAGAGGGAAGAATGGCTCCGCTTAAAAGACAAATTGAATCATGAAGTATGTACTGTACGAGAAACAAACAGTGGCTTGTGTCAACAGTTAGGGAAAACTGAAAGTAAATCTAATAATCTAGAAAATGAGCTTCACCAAGCAACTCAAATTCTCCGGGAAAAGGACTTGTTGTTAGATAATATTCAAAGAGAACTAAACCAGTCACAGTGCCAAGTGAAAGAACTTGAAAATGCACAACAAATTGCAGTGGATCAAATAAGCAAATATATAATAAAACAGGAATCCACGCAAGAACGCTTAGCACAGGTCCAAAGTGAAAATTTCCTACTCCGACAACAGCTTGAAGTTTTTCAGAACAAAGGCATTATCAAACAAAAAGCAGTGACTGATGTTCAAGATAAATTCAGTGATATTTTTAATAAGCTCAGAGCTGATACTGAAAAGCAAGTTCAGATGATGGAAGAGAGAAATAAAGAATTAATTACAAAATGTAATAATTTAAAGGACCAAGTCATTAAATGTGAATCCGAGAAAATAGACAGAGAGAGTACAATAAGGCAATTGCAGCAAGAACTTGCAGATTCCCTCAAAAACCAATCCATGACAGCAGCTTCATTGGAAATTTCAACACGTTATCGTATTGACTTGGAGGAGGATAAACAGCAACTTCTAAAGGAAATGGAAAGGATGAAATGTAAGTTGCAAGATTCAGAAGCACAGAATATCCGCTGTGAACGATCTACTTATGAATTAAGACATGCTCTGGATGTTAAGGAACAGGAAGCAAATGTGGCATCTCAGAAACTACAGGATCTTCTGGTAGCATCATCAGGAACAAATAATGCTATAAAACAATTAGAAGAGCACATACAGAGACTTGAAATAGAAAATACCCGATTGGAAGCTACAACAAACCAGCAAAATGATAGAATTGAGATTCTTCAAAGAGACCTGCAGGATAGTGTCTCTGTTCATAATCGTCTTGAGGAATTGATAACCAGCTTACAGGCAGCAAAAGTCAATCTAGAGGAAAAATTAAACCACCAGGCCCAGAAGGAAAATAAGCTTTCAGTAACTGCCCAAGATCCTCAGAATTTGTGGGAAGAAAATATGAAATTAAAATCAAAACTTGGGATTCATTTTTCTGAGCTTGATAAGGAAAAGATAGAACTAATATCTCAGTTTGAGAATGAAAAGAAAAAAGTAAAGAAGGTACTAGAATTAAAGCGATCGGTGGAAATGCGATTAGATCAAGAAATGAAAAGGAACAGTGAATTACTAAAAGAATATCAAGGTATGAAAAAAGTTCTAAAAATAACCAAAAAGAAGTTAAAAGGTTATGAGAGCGGAGAAAGTTCATCTCAAATCAGCTTACATGGAGAAATAAAGAATAAATATTCAGAAATCGACAACGAAGTTGGAAAACTAAGAAAAAGAGTTGATGAACTTTCTCACCATTTGGAGGTTGAGTCAACAAGAAGTACCCAGCTGGAATCTACCAATTGTGAACTGCGTGAACAATTGGCATCTATGAAGACATGCTATAAGAATCATGAAAAATTAGAACAAAACAAATGCCAACTAGAAGAAGAGGTAGCCAACCTCAAACACCAAATACAGAGTAACTTAATAGATCACAGCCAAGTGGAAAAATACAAGAGAGAGATCGAAGAACGAGCTAAACAAGAGGTAAGGCAAAAACTGGAAGAAGTCAATTTCTTTTTGCAGACACAGGCTGCTTCTCAAGAAACTTTGGAACTGATAAGAGCTACTAGTAATGCTTCTTTGAGAAATCAATTGGAGAACAGAATTACAGAATTAGAATCAGAGTTGGGCAAAATTAAAAATAGCCATCAAGATAGCATATTACAAAAAGAATCTACACATAAAGAATTGGAAAGATATAAAGGATTGTATTCAGAAGAATTAAAAATACGGAAATCTTTGGGGGGCAAATTGGATAGAACTAATGCAAAATTAGCAGAAACTAACACTCAACTCCATCACGAGCGTTACAAAAATAAATCTTTACTTGCCAACAGCTTGATAAGTGGAAGCCTTTCTTCAAGCCCTGTCCTGGATACGGTTCAGATGGGAAATCTTGGCAACAGTTTAGTATTAAACAAATCTCTTAACCTTGGAGAAGGTTTCCTATGCACAAATGAATCTGGATTAGCCTCAAAAAACAGAGCGGAAGCTTTCTTAGCAAAGAAACCTGTAAAGAGAGACAGAGAAGGTAAAGAAAAACTAGACATGAATGAGGAAGAAACTGGATGTGGAAGGAGACAGAATGAGAACAAAGCATGTAAAGAGGAAGAGAAAAATCAAGGAGATGCAGATGGAATTAGAAAAAAGTATCACAAAAGAACTGGACCAAGCTAAAGCTGAACTTGATATTACAATCTCCCTTATAGGATCAGTTGATAGAGCTTTAAAATCAAATATAGACAAAGGTCAAGTTTCCAAGGCAAGACAGCAGTATCTAGATGTTTTAAAGAAAAACTATATAATTTGAATAAAGTCTGCAAACTTGAAAAATAAATAAATAAATTGTCATATTGTTTCCTAGGCTCACCTGGCAGCTGGAGAGCAATAGTCACAAAATCTTAGGAAAAGACATGGCTGCTTTAAAGAGTTGCAGGCAGAAGAATTTGTGGCATTTGTTAACCTATTTTCTGAAATCCAAAATATTGTAGAACCCTGTTTATAAAACACACACACACACACACACACACACACACACACACACACACACTTCCTACCCAATAAACATTTCACTCACTTATTAAATCACCTAAATGCGGTCAAAGCATCTTTGTGATTTCCGGTCTTTTGTTATATACAGTGGCACCTCTACCTAAGAACACCTTTACTTACGAACTTTTGTAGGTAAGAACCAGGTGTTCAAGATTCTTTTGCCTCTTCTCAAGAACCATTTTCCACTTACAAACCTGAGCTTCCAAAACTGTAACCGGAAAAGATGGGGAGAAGCCTCCATGGGGCCTCTCTAGGAATCTCCTGGGAGGAAACTGGACCAGAAAAGGCGGGGAGAATTGTTTGCTTTTACATTGATTCCTATGGGGAAAAATGCTTCTTCTACTTAGGAACCTGGTCATGGAATGAATTAAGTTCATAAGTAGAGGTACCACTGTTGCCTCTTCATGAGTTTCGGTAGAGTCCCTCCCTGGCTTCTCATACTTCAGCCAGCAAAGCTATCATGAAAGATAACTTTTAGAACACAACTTGTGGGCATCCAGGGAAGTGACAGAAGATGAAGATGTTTTACAGAATACATACACATAGTTAATCAATCAGGCAGTCAGCCAATCATATTCATTCTAAAGGGCTAGATGAACCATTGTACATACCTGAACGGTCTTCTCGATGCTCTGGAAGGAGAGTCCAACATGGGTAATTTACCAATCTTATTGGTAGAGACTGAGTTAATTTAAATATTTAAATATGAGGTAGTCACCGCCCCTTAGCAGCCCCCAATACCTCAGTTTTAAAAACGAAGCCATTTCAAGGATAACCTGTTTATTGAACAATAACCCTAGAACCTCATAACTATTTACATCAATCCCAAGACTCCGGCGACCTGGCGAATAACCATGCCGGGTGGGTTTGGACTCTCCTTCCAGAGCATCGAGAAGACCGTTCAGGTATGTACAATGGTTCTTCTCCACTGCATCTGGAAGGAGAGTCCAACATGGGATATACCAAAGATTACAGACCATGGGAGGGAAAAGGCTGAGCTACGGTCGCAGGAGTTGAACACACTTGCTGCAAAACCCGTCTCCCAAAGGAAGCTTCCGCCGAAGCTACAGAGTCCAGTTTGTAATGGCGTATGAAGGTGGTAGGAGACGCCCACATAGCCACCCTGCAAATGTCCTCAATGGATGCCTGAGTCCTCCAAGCAGCCGAAGTGGCTGCGCTTCTAGTGGAATGCGCTGTCACCCCGGTCGGTGGTAATTGAGACTGAGCTTTGTAAGCTTCCTCAATACAATCCCGTAACCAGCGACTTATGGATCTGGATGATACTGGAAGACCCATGGATCGCTGGCCAAAGGACACAAACAACCTTTCAGATTTCCTGAAATGTCCCGTACGTCTGACATAGATCTTCAAGGCCCTCCGAACATCTACCTTGTGCCACCTCAACTCGAGAGGGTGCTGTCCATGTGTGCAAAAGTTTGGCAACACTAATTCTTGTGCCCTATGGAACCCAGAGTTAACCTTGGGAATAAATGATGGGTCTAATCTTAACACAACCCTATCTGGGTGGAACACACACAAATCCGCACGCGTAGAAAGGGCTGACAGCTCCGACACTCGGCGTGCCGAGGTAATTGCCACTAAAAAGGCTGTCTTTAAGGAGAGCAAACGTAATGGAATGGTCCTCATCGGCTCGAAAGGCGGTGCTGTAAGCGCTTTGAGCACCAGGGAAAGGTCCCATGTCGGGAATCTGTGCACTGGAGGCGCGTGGGTGTTAACTGCACCTTTAATGAAATCCCTAATCCAAGGATGTTGTGCCAGGGACCGAGCGTGAGGTATTCTAATGATGGTTGCCAGGGCCGCTAAATGTCTTTTCAAAGTATTTGAGGCCAACCCTTTTTCGATCCCAGACTGTAGGAATCGCAAGATGGAAACTACTGATGCCTCCCCCGGATTAAGATGGTGGTATGAACAGAACCTACAGAAGGCCGCCCATGTGGCCTGGTAGAGCCGTACCGTTGATGGGCGGCGTGCTGCCTGTATGGTGGATATAACCCCCTCTGGTAAGGCTTGCAGTCTCAGACCCGCCCTTTCAAGCGCCAGGCGGTCAGTTTGAACCACTGAGGGTTCGGATGGCAAACTGACCCCTGAACCAACACTACCTCGGGATCTGGAATCCTCCACGGGGGAGACACCGACAGGGCTACTAGGTCTGCAAACCAAGGACGTCTCGGCCAATGGGGAGCTACCATTATCATCTCTACCCCCTCCCGCATCACCTTGTCTAAAATCCTTTGAATAAGACACGTCGGGGGGAAGGCATATAGTAACCCCTGGGGCCACGGTGACCATAGGGCATTGACCCCTTCCGCCCCTGGCATCGGGAACCGGGAGAAAAACCTCTGCAATTGGGCGTTTGCTGGGGTTGCGAAGAGGTCCACCAATGGAAGACCAAATCGTAGCACTATCTGCTTGAAGAGTGCCGGGTCCAGTTGCCACTCCGAAGGATCCAGAGTGGACCTGCTCAGCCAGTCCGCCTGCACATTGCTGGTCCCGGCAATATGCTCCGCCGTCAGAGAGGCCAGATGAGATTCAGCCCAATCGAAGAGATCCGTGGCTTGAACCATGAGACGATGAGATCTCGTACCTCCTTGATGGTTCAGGTGGGCTTTTGTGGCCACGTTGTCCGTCAAAACCAGGACATGTCTGTCCTGAACCCAGGGAGCGAAGGCCTGAAGGGCTAAGAAAACCGCTCTGAGTTCGAGAACGTTGATATTGACCTGGGTTAAGTCCTCCTGAGACCACAAGCCCTGAGCTATATGAGGACCCATATGGGCGCCCCAGCCCGACAAGCTCACGTCTGTTGTGATGATCACACGCTCGTGGCTGTGAAGAGGAGAACCCTGGATCAACGCTGGGGACAACCACCATGCCAGCGACTGTTTGACTGAAGCCGGGAGTCTCACCTTCCGGTGCGAGTGACTCACCTTGTCCCTCTGGGCCGGAAGGAGGAACCATTGGAGGCCCCTCATGTGATGATGAGCCCATGGCACAATCCCTATGGATGAGACCATAGTGCCTAGTATCTTGGACAACGTTGCCAACGGTGTCTGCCTTTGTCGGCGAAGGCTGGTTATCAATCTCCAGATATTGAGTATCCTCTCTGGTGTTAGGGAAACCGTGTCCTTTGCGGTGTCTATGATGGAGCCCAGATGTTGGATTGATGTGGTGGGATGAAGATGGCTCTTCTCCACGTTGACCGTGTACCCATGCCTCTCCAGAGTTTCCCGTGTGAGCTCCAGATGGTGTTGCGCTTGGCCCATAGACTTGGACATAACGATTATGTCGTCCAAGTACGCCATAACCCTTATGGACTGGGCCCTTAGATGTGCTGTCAGAATGTCCATCAGCTTCGTAAATGTACAGGGTGCCGAAGACAGGCCGAACGGCATGGCACGGTACTGGTAGTGGACCCCATTGAGACAAAACCTGAGGTAGCGACGATGTGCTCGCCAAACCGGAACATGCAGGTAAGCCTCTTTGAGGTCGATAGAGGTGAGAAAATCGTTGTGCCGAACAGAGGCCAAGATCGATTGTAGGGAGTGCATGCGAAATCTGCGATACCGAATGAAGGTATTCAGGAGTTTCAGGTTTAGGATCATCCTGAACCCCCCTGATGACTTCGGCACTAGGAACACAATGGAATAGAACCCTGTGCCCTTGGCATGCTCGGGCACCGTCTCTATCGCTTGAATCTTGAGAAGATGAGTTATCTCCAGTTGTAGATGACGTTTTTTGGTTGGGTTTCGAATAAGCGGACAAGTCACAAATCGTTTTGGCGGGGGCTGCAGGAACTCCAGGCGCAGTCCTCGCGATATTGTTGCTATAGCCCATTTGTCGGTGGAGGTACTCCTCCAAGAGGCACTGAATCTTTGAAGTTTGCCTCCTATGGGCTGAGAGGCAGTCAAGTCATTTTGTGCGCCTGAAGCCCCTTTGGTTCCCTCTGAATGGACGCCGAGCCTGCTGGAACCCCCTGGGCCTATCCTGAAAGGCCGCACGGTCCCCTCGAAAGGTGGGCTGGCCATACTGGGTCTGTGTGTATGGTCTATTGCTCTGCCCTGCAGACAAGGACGAGTCCCACCGAAATGGCTGACGTCGATTGTAGGGATTAGGCCTACGCTCCTGGTGCCGATATGCTCTAGGCAGGGTCTTCCGCTTGTCCTTATCCTCAATGAGGACAGGGTCCAAGGCCTCCCCAAAAAGCTTTTCCCCCTGGTATGGAGATGAGGCCAAGTTCCATTTGGATTTTAGGTCAGCTGGCCAACTACGCAACCAGAGGAGACGCCTGGAAGCCAGAGTCGTTGCCATCCCACGGGCGGAAAATTTAGCTGCGTGGAGGGTGGCATCCGCCGAAAACTCCGCCGCTGCCAGCAGCTTACTTATGTCCTGGCGCAATATGCCATCCTCAGGCCCAAGGCGGGCCTGCACCTCCTGTAGCCACATAATGGAGGCCTGATTAAAAAAAGGAAGCTGCGGTGGCTGCACGAAACCCCCAGCTGGCCATTTGATGAGATTTTCGCAGCAAAATCTCCGCCTTCCTATCCTCAGGTTTCAAGCTGTCGCCTGTCTCTGAGGGAACCAAGGCCTTTGATATCAAAGTCATTACAGGCTTATCTATGGGGGGAAACTCCAACAGCTTTTCCATATCCTCATCCAGTGTATAGAACTTCCTTTCTATAACCGAAGGTCCTTGTGCTGCTGCAGGGGCTTGCCATGGACGTTTAATACTTTGTCGAAATATGTCAGATGATGGTACATGCTCAGTTTCGGGCTGGGGTTCCTTAAATAACACAGCAGATGGCTTAGGCTCCTCAGAGGCATCTGCTGCTTTAGTGGAACCTGGCAAATCCACTGCCTGTTTGGCTTTATGGAGCAAAAGTTTGAATAAAGGAGCTTTAAAGAGACCAGCAACCACAGGTTGTTCTGGAGCAGTCTCATCATCAGAAAAATCGTATTCCTTTTCTGTGTCCTCTAAGGGTGAAGGATCCTCCATCCAAGACCCTCCCCCCGAGAGGAGCGGTGCAGCCCACAGGTTTTTGGGCTGAGTTGGGCGGGGGTGAGGAGTAGCCTGATGCACCCCCGCTGCAATCCCTTGAGTATAAACTTCCGATATGAGCCCTTGCAAGGCTGGTGACAGTTGCTGCCAAGTGTCTGTTTGCACTCTAAGCCCAGCTGCAGTGGGCGTGAAGGTGGCTGAGGGAGCACTTCTCACTGAGTGGGCAGCAGACCCTGGCCTCGCTTGCAATTCCGCCAGAGGAGGAGGCCCAAAGGGAACCTGTCTATCAGGTGACCGGTCCCTGTCTGACAAAGTCTCTGATGGCTTCCACCCAGATTGTGGAACAGGCTGATCCCTGGACTGTGGCAACAACGGTCCCGGAAAGGAAGAGGGGTTCCCTGGTGCCAAAAGGGCTGCCTCTAACTTCTGTTCCAACGCTTTTATCCTCCTTTCTGCCTCCTTGAGGGAGGAGGAAGAAGCCTGGGTCTTAGACTTTTCTTTAGGCTTTGACTTGCCTTTATCCACAGGCACTACAGTTGGAGACGCCTTCTCAGGGGTTTTATCAGCCATATTTACTCACAATTCAACACTGTTGATATTTATTCAACGAAAGACTGCAGACACGTTGAGAATAAGTGTCACTCGGTAACACGATCTCAACAAAATGGCGCTAGGCAGAAGTCCCCGCCTGCGCCGCTCATTTGTTGGTCGCGCCCTGTTGCTAGGGCGGAGAGCAACTGTCACCCGCCTCAGGAATGGCGGGCGCGGGAAATTCCTTGCCAAAATGGCAGCCGCCGCGATCCCAGCCGCCGTATCCCCCCTCAGGAAAATATTCCCTATTGAGGAGGTCAGCCCTGCACCCTTCCAGCCAGGTCCTGCTTCGCCGACCCGAGCCTGTACAAATCGTTGGCTCCCGCGGCGTCTCCGGCGGCGTCGGCGGCGGGCTTTATTCTTTAGCGCCGAACAGCTGAGAGGCGCTGGCCCTGTGCCAGGTCCTTCCTCATTATACAAACGGCGGAAATTTTCAAGCCTCCCAGTGAGGGGGGCTGACCCCCTCACCTTCGGCTGGCAGCCGGGTTTGGCTGTTGAGGCCAGTGACCCCAGGCTGAGTCGCTCCTTGATTGGCATAGTACCCGCTGAGGGAAGGGAAACCCAAGGAGAAGAATGCTGGGGGTGGTGCCCGCGGAGGGCAGAGACCCCGTCCGGATCCTCTCTTCATTCCAGCCAGACCTGCAGAAAGGGAGAAAGGTACAAAGAGAGAAAGAAAAAATATTATTAAGAACAGTGATATTAAATTTAACACTTTTATTACACAGAAGAAAACTCAACAGTCTCTACACTTAGACTGAGTTTTTAAAACTGAGGTATTGGGGGCTGCTAAGGGGCGGTGACTACCTCATATTTAAATATTTAAATTAACTCAGTCTCTACCAATAAGATTGGTAAATTACCCATGTTGGACTCTCCTTCCAGATGCAGTGGAGAATATTTATGGCATCGTCTTCTGGCACATATCTCCCAGCCAATGATTAGGGCCCAAAGGGTTGGCCTTCTCAGGGTCCCAACAACTAAACAGTGTCGGCTGGTGGGACCGTGTGGGAAGGCCTTCTCGGTGGAAGCTCCAGCTTTCTGGAACCAGCTGCCTCCAGAGGTCCACACTGCCCCCACACCTGGCCTTCCAGTAGGCCTTGAAAACTTGACTTTGCTGACAGGCTTGGGGACATTCCGCCATACCATCTAGCCCTGGCTAAGAGGATATGAATGATTTGTTTTTAGGGGTTTTAAATTGTTTTTATATTGATTTAAATTGTACGTCGCTCAGAGTCCAATAGAAGTTGGACGGCTTATAATAAATAAAGTAAGTAAGTAAGTACCAGTATGGCAATGATGGCAAACCTATGGCACCAGTGCCACAGGTAGCACACGAGGCCTATTTGCTGGCACGCGAGCCATTGCCCTAGCTCAGCTCCAGCACATATATGCATGCCGGTCAACTGATTTTTGACTTGCACGGAGGCTCTCGGAGGGCATTTTCAGCTTCCAGAGGGCCTCCAGGAGGATAGGAGAGGGCGGTTTTGCCCTTCCCAGTCTCCAGGGAAGTCTCTGGAGCCTGGGGAAGGTGAAAAATGGGCCTACTGGGCCCATCAGAAGTTGGGAAATGGGCTGTTTCTGGCATCCAGAGGGCTTCTGGGGGACAGGGGAGGCAGTTTTCACCCTCTCCAGGCATTGAATTATGGGTGTGGGCACTCAAGCAGGTGCGATAATGTGTGCACATACGTTTCTGGCACCCGAGGGGAAAAAGGTTCGCCATCGACACAATTTGAAGTTAGTTGGGGGGAAAATCAAAAACAACATGAGAAAATATTATTTTACTGAAAGAGTAATAGATCCTTGGAACAAACTTCCAGCAGACGTGGTAGATAAATCCACAGTAACTGAATTTAAACATCCCTGTGATAAACATAAGATAAAATACAGAAAATAGTATAAGGGCAGAGAAGATGGACCATGAGGTCTTTTTCTGCCATCAATCTTCTATGTTTCTATGTTTCTATCACTGCTTGATGGTATCCAACAAATGTGAGACTGAATTCTAGTCTCTCTCTGCCTGCCCATTCCTCCCGCCCTCCCCCTCTTCCCTCTCTCCCTTCCCCCTCTCTCCATGCATCTACATATATACTATACTATACATACATACATACATACATACATACATACATACATACATACATACCAGTAATGGGTTCTAAATTTATTTATTTATTTATTCAATTTTTATGCTGCTCTTCTCCTTAGACTCAGGGCAGCTTACAACATGTTAGCAATAGCACTTTTTAACAGAGCCAGCATATTGCCCCCACAATCCGGGTCCTCATTTTACCCACCTCGGAAGGATGGAAGACTGAGTCAACCTTGAGCCGGTGATGAGATTTGAACCGCTGACCTACAGATATACAGTCAGCTTTAGTGACCCGCAGTACAGCACTCTACCTGCTGCACCGCCCCAGCTCTTGCTAAATTCTAAATTCCATTGCTACTGATTTGCACACGCATGTGTGCGGACGTGTGATGCTTCTGTGCATACGCAGAAGTGTCGGGTGGGTGGGTGAAGCCTCCCACCACAGTACTACCAGTTCATAGAACCATACTGGTAGCAATCTACTGCACATACATACTTACGTACTTCCGACCTTTTGGACAGCGGACCTTGCCAGAAAATGAAAAAAGTACAAAAACATGTTTACATCCTGTATCAGAGATGAAGAAATCCTATTTTTTAGGCCAAGAAACATTCATAAAGGAAAAACAACTTGATGGATTAATCTAGAGAGTTCAAAGGAACTATGATGAAATTGGATGCAAGACAACCCCATATATGGACAAATAAGTGGACAGGAAGAAGTGGGTGTAAACGAGACATAAAAATTCTATATAAGATGCTTCTTGTAGTTAGGTACTTTACCTTCTGAGGTTCACGGTATCCTTCCCGTGACTTCTCTTGGTCTCTGTATGATATTGTATGATCATGCTGGAATCTTTGTTATCTTTATGTTATGTTTGATATATGTTTCTATGTTATATATATATATATATATATCATGTTGTTAATAAAGCTTTTTAGCTTTTATTCTCTTGGTCTGGGGAATTTTTCTTACACATACATACATATAATGTATCTTATGTAAAATTAGAAGAAGAACAGATTTTCTACAAAAATATTCAGGTGTTTTCTTTAGTCTTAGGAGATGTACAACTTCTCTGTCCATGTATTCTCTGTAAACATTGTTAAAGTGAGTAAGTGAAATAAAATCTACAGAGCGGATCCACCCAGTCTCATTTTTCGTTTCTCCAATGTTTAGAACAGGCACTTACCTTTCTTCCTTGCACACAAATAAACTCATATTTTTCTTATTTGGGAAAATGGAATGGGAGAAATGCACAACTGGTTTGGCAGGAAATCTGACATGGAGAGAGCTTATTTTCGCTCTATGTAATATCTCTCACAGAACAGAGATATTTATGAAAATCCACATTATATTATTTTCTTTGATTTTGCTTCCCTTGAACACACGAGAAGAATTATATTGTGAAGAAAATGGGGAATAGACCAAAGGGGCGAGTGAAGGAAGCAAAAATGGGTACTTTAAGAATCTACATACACATATCTAAATGTAAAGTTTCTAAGATGGACTGTTTCTCTTTATATACAAATCCCAAGATGTGAGCAAGAAAAGAGCTGGCACAAAATTCTGTGTCAAATTTTCTCCCACTGTTTCTCACTGTGAATTTTCAAGTGATGTCTCTGAGTAAAATAACATAAGCCTACATATCCTATCATAATTGGCATTTCTGGTCAAAGTCAGAATAGAGTTAGAAGGGACCTTGGAAGTCTTCTAGTCCAACCCTCTGCTCAAGCAGGAGATCCTACACCAGCAGTGGGTTGCTCCTGGTTCAACCCGGTTCTAAGAATTTGTAGTGCAGAAGCGTCATGCTTGCATGCCTCTGCAAATTGGTAGTAAAGGTTTTTATTTTTATTTTTTTAAATTTAATTATTTTATTATAAATTTTTATTTACAAGGGTAAATACAGTAAATACAATAACAGTACAAGTAACAATATGAACATGTAGAAAGAAAGAAGAAAGGAAAAGAAAAAAAACGTGGGAAAAAACAAAAACAAAGGAAGAAACAAAACTTATACAGTAAATTGTAACGTCGACAATGTACATTTAACAATAAACAATAAAAGGCGGGCGAGTGTATGGCAGATCTGTATTGATAATATGAACTATAAATATTCTCTCTATCTCGTTACAATATAACTAATAATCTGAATTATAAATAAATAAAAGGAAGTGTGGAGTATAGCAAAGCAGAGAGATTTTGAATAGATAAGTTTAATTTTTAAATATATCTTTATCTCATTCATCCATTGAAATAATTTAAACACCAGATATTTATCTTTATATATAAAGAATTTTTAACAGTTGTTGGGCGAATTGTTCTTTTTTTTCTAACCAGCAGTAAAAGGGGTCCCAACAGTTATAGAATAAAGATTCATCGCTATTTCTAATTTCCAAAGTTAGTTTGGTCATTTCTGTGCAGTGTTTAATTTTTTCTAGTATTAAACCATCTTGAGGTGTGTCTTCATTTTTCCACCATTGTGTGAATGCTAATCTGGCCGCTGTAGTAATATGGATAATTAAGTATACATGATTTTTTTAAAAAATTCTGCCTTAAAATACCTAAAAGGAAGCATTCTGGTGTTTTGTCTAGTTTAAAATTTAAAATTTTGTCAAGCCAGATATCTATCTTTTTCCAGTAAGCCTGCGATTTTTCACATTGCCCCCATAGATGGAAATAAGTGCCTTGTTTTTAGAAACCACTACTGCTCTATACAATTTCAGACAAGCAGCTGTCCAATCTATTCTTAAAAACTTCCAGTGATGAAGCACCCACAAGCTTTCCACTGGTTAATTGTTCTCGCTGTTGGGAAGTTTCTCCTTAATTCCAGGTTGCTTCACTCCTTGATTAGTTTCCATCCATTGTTTCCTGTCCTGCTGTCTGGCGCTTTGGAAAATAATTTGACCCCCTCTTCTTTGCAGCAGCACCTCAAATAGTGGAATACTGCTATCAAGTCCCCCCTAGTCCTTCTTTTCTCTATACTAGTCATACCCAAATCCTACAACCATTCTTCATATGTTTTAGTCTCCAGGAGTTTTATCATCTTAGTTGCTCCTCTACACTTTTCCCAAAGTCTCAGCACCTTTTTTGTAATGTGGTGACAAAAACTGGATGCAGTATTCCAGGTGTGGTCTTACTAAGGTTTTATAAAATGGTACTAATACTTCATGTGATTTTGATTTTATGCCTGTTTATAAAACCAATGATTATATTCACTTTTGGGGGGACTGCTGCCATACACTGCTGGGTCATGTCATATTTAAGTGATTGTCCACTAGGACTCCCAAGATCCTTCCCCCTCACAGTTACGGTTTTTGAGCCAGGTTTCACCTAATCTCCACTTGTACCTTTGTAAGTGCGGTGGCACAGTGGTTAGAATGCAGTACTGCAGGCTACTTCTGCTGATCACATGTTGACAACAGTTTGGCAGATCGAATCTCACTAGGCTCAAGGTTGACTCAGCCTTCCAAGATCGGTAAAATGAGGATCCAGATTGTTGCAGGCAATATGCTGTCACTCTGTAAACCTCTTAGAGAGGATAGTAAAGCACTGGGAAGCGGTATATAACCAGTGATGGGTGTCACGCTGAGGATTGACAGCCTCCAAAGACATTGGGAAACATCCTGTAGTTAGATAGTTAATGCTGTTTATTAATGTAGCTCCTCCCTCTCTATGATGTAACTGCTTTGCTCACTTCCTCCTTCTTGCAGGAAGAGATGAAGAAGCCATATTCT
The DNA here is from genome assembly GCF_031021105.1 of Erythrolamprus reginae. NCBI lineage: Eukaryota > Metazoa > Chordata > Lepidosauria > Squamata > Dipsadidae > Erythrolamprus > Erythrolamprus reginae. The sequence goes on along the minus strand of NC_091951.1, from coordinate 91,644,347 downwards.
TCTAGTCTTTGTCTTTTAGAGATGTAGACCTACTTTCAGCCGCTCCAGGCTAAACTTATTTTTTTCTACTTTTTATAATAAAAGTTTGATTCTTTTTAATATGAATGCTTGGGCTTTAATATCCATTGACCTCCGGAAAGCCTTACTTCAGTTCTAACGGACTGAGTACTCTGCTGGTAAGATTCTCTGATCCAGCAATGGGCTACCAGAATTTTTACTACCACACTGTGGGCGTGGCTTATGCATTTTCTTTCAACATCTTTCAGTGCAAATTGGTTGCTCTGGGGTGGAGCTCCATTTTCGCTACCGCACTGCATTTTCCTCCGTCCGGGCAATAGCCCACCTCTAATTATCTACCATGTAAAGTGTATGTACACACACGCACACACAGCTCTTCTAAAATTATACACATTCAAACTCATTTACTGAGATAGGAAAAACAGACCCAGAGCCCAGAAGGGAAAAAAAGAAAAAACCCACAAAATTTTGCTACCAGTACTGTGTACCTGACCAAACTTTTGCTACCGGTACTGCGTACCTGACCGTACCCGTAGGAGCCTATCAGTGTATATAACTATAAGTGCTATTGCTATTTTCTCCATATTAAATTTCCTTTTGTTGGATAGGACCTATTGTTCAAGTCTGTCAAGATTCTTTTGGATACCCAGGTTGTTGTCAGCATATAATTCTGAAGTAATATTACAAGTACAGCAAAAGTAAAGAAAATGCTAATTCATAGTGTTCAAGCAGAATGATGCAATCTGCTCTAAGATCTGATTGGTCAGTACATGTATATAATGCAATACATCTTTTTTGTGGGCATGGTCTGGTTCGATGATTTGGTTTAGTGGTTTAATAGAGTGTGGTCTGATAGCAGTTGGTTAGTGATTTGTTCTGTAATATAGTCTAAATGAAAGAATTACATTTTGACACTACCAAACAAGTAAAAGAGCTTTCTGAAGAAGGAACTCCTTCTGTTGTGTCTTTATTGAGGAAACTGCCTTGTGCCTGGTATCTGCCGCGTTTCCAACGCAAATTAAAAATAACTCTGTCAGTTGTCTTATGAGGTGTTGGCTATTGCTGCCAGTTTAGTGTCATCTGAAAATTTGATGAGCTCCCCTTTTATTTCCTCATCTAAATCACTTATGAAGATAATGAAGAGTACTGGACCTAAGACAAAAACTTGTAGTGCCTCATTGCTTATCTTCCTCCATGTAGATGTAGCATAGTTAAGGATTACTCATTAAGTACAGCTTGTCAGTGAATTATAAATCCATCTGGTGGTAATACTGTCTATGCCACATTTTTCTAGTTTACCAAGAAGTAGGTTGTGGTTTATTTTGTCGAATGCCTTCCTGAAATATAATTATATTAACTTTGTTTGTTTCTAGATGCTTTCAGATCTGTTTTTTAATTATCTTTTCCAGTATCTTCCAAGATATTGATGTTATGCTGATTGGTCTATCCATTCCTGGATATAAGAGCAGATTCAAAGATAAAAGGGTTAACAGTTGGAAAAGAGATATATAAAGTCCAGGCTTTTGCAGATGATTTGACCTTTATAATGGAAGACCCGATAGTCACAGCACCAAGATTAATCCAGATAATAGAACAATATGGTAAGGTAGCAGGTTTGAAAATAAATAAAAATAAAACAAAATTTATAACCAAAAACATGAATAAATCACAAGAAAGTAATTTAGAATGTATTACTGGAATACAAATAGTTAAAAAAGTAAAGTATCTGGGAATATGGCTAACAGCCAAAACAATAACATTAAAGAATGATAATTATATAAAATTAATTAATGAAATTAAAAAGGATTTAGAAATATGGAATAACTTAAAAATATCCTTTCTGGGAAGAATTGCTACAATTAAGATGAATATCTTACCTAAGGTATTATTTTTATTTCAAGTGATCCCAATAAATCCAGGGGCAAATTTTTTCAAAAATCTAACAAATGTGGTTAGAAAATTTTTATGGCAAGGAAAAAAGGCAAGAATTAAGATAAATATGTTAGAAGATATAAAAGAGAGGGGGGGTTTTGCCCTCCCAAATTGGAAATTATATTACCAGGCAGCCGCCTTAACATGGATTAAAAATTGGATAACCCTAGAGGACACGAGAACATTAAAATTAGAAGGACATGATCTTATGCTTGGCTGGCATGCCTTCGTTTGGTACGATAAAGACAAAACTCATTCTTATTTTAAAAGACATACATTAAGAAAATATTTATTTGATGTATGGAAAGATATAAAGAAAAACCACTTCTTAACAATTCCGGATTGGGTTGCCCCATTAGATGCAATAATACATCCAAATTCCATCAAGGATACAAGAAAAATAAGATATAAAGATTTGTTAGATGATCAAATGAAATTAAAAACTAGAATTAAATTACAGGATGAAGGGATACAAATCGATTGGTGGCACTATGCACAGATTAGATCTAGATACCAGAAAGACAATATACTTTATATATTTAATAAAAATAAAAATTTGTTAAGTGATTTAATTACTAAAAATCAAAACGGGGTAATTGGGAAAATATACAAATATCTGATTGCTCACAAGAATATTGATTTAACATTAAAAGATAGTATGATACTGTGGTGCAGAAATATAGGCAAAGAAATAGATTTAGACACATGGGAGAAAGTTTGGATGTGTAACTGGAAGATGACAAAATCAGTTTCTTTGAAAGAGAATCAAATTAAAATGTTCTATAGATGGCATCTCCCACCAAGTAGAATAGCAAAAATGTTCCCTAAGACATCACCTTTGTGTTGGAAATGTAAGAAAGAAATAGGATCCTACTACCACCAATGGTGGACATGTAATAAAGCCAAAATGTATTGGAAAATGATAGAGAAAATGACAAAAGAGATTACAAAGCAAAAAATAGAAATTACCCCGGAGTTCTGTTTACTAGGAATTACTAACCAAAATTACAAAAAAGAAATCTTGTACTTAATCATACATATTTTTACAGCGGCAAGGATTATTTGCGCGCAAAATTGGAAAGGGGAAAATATCCCCAAAGAAGAGGGAGTTATTACAAAAATATTAGACTGCGCGGAGATGGATATGATGACAAGACGCTTGAATGATCAAGAAGAAACGAAATTTTATGAAACATGGAACAATGTTTATGAATGGATAGATAAGAAAAAAATAATAATAATAGAAGATTAATAATAAGTATAGATATTTTGGTTTAAATCTTTCTTTTCTTTTTATTGAGATTAATATTAGATTTAGTTTATATACATAGAATTGACAAAATTGTTTGACTTTATATTAATTATAACTATTTTTCTTTTTTATAATATCACCTTTTCCTTACTAGATATTTTTGTATTAGTAGTATTGAATTACGCATTTAACCATGTATTCCTTTTTCTGTATCTGCATTTATACTTTTGAGAAAAGCGGGGATGATACATCCCCTCATTCTATGTTGAATGTTTGTAAGTCTGTCTGTCATTTTAAGAAAATTAATAAAAAAATATTGAAAAAACACACACAAATTACCTCAGAGGGGGGCGAAGCTTATCCAAAATGGCGGGTGCCAACTACGGGGGCCTTGAGGAGCTCTCTCTCTCTCCCCTCAGGTTACACCTTCATGAGACCTGCTAGACCTATTGGTGACAGTGGAGATCGTAAGGAGGTTATCTGCCCTCCCGATTTCTTATACACACAAATTCCCCTCTCCTCCATTTCTGCTGTGAGGGGAATCCTTGTTGGGAATTCTCCCTTTCGGCTTCCGAAGTTGCGATTAACTGGCGATTCGGGCTCTGCCACCCCTCTGATCCTGCAGCCGTTGGTCGCCTGCTGCAAGGGGTATGATCGTGGACGTCAGTGACCCCCCTTCGTCCAGAGCAGTACTCCTGGGAGTAGAAGCCCTGTCAGGGGGGTAAGTAAATGAAAAAATGTGGAAGGGGGGCAATACCTTGGAAAGCAGAGGCCCCCCACTTCTAATTCTTCCTCCTGGAAAGGGAAAGAAAGGAGAAATTATTTTAGAATATTTTTACCTGTGAGGTAAAGGAAAGAAGAAAAACTCATATGTCCCTACACTATGACTGAATTTTTAAGACTGGCCTGAGAGGGCAGCTAGTAGGCCGGATGCAGTCTTTTTTTTTTTTAGGAATTTTTTTTATTAAATATGTACATTAAAAATATACAAGGGACAACATATTGACAATATATACACATAAGACAGATATGAAAAGAAGGGGAAGGGAAAAGAAGATGAGAAAAAGTAAAAGAAAAAGAAAAGCAATAAAGCATCCTGCTTTATACATAACATATTTGGTATCATTATTTACAATTTGCACTACTTGAAGAGTAGTGTAATTTATGTGCAGCTTACGTCTCATTTACAAAGGAATATCTTCCTTTTAACAATTGTTATATATTTAATACATAAATACAATCTTATAATTTCCTTGTCAATATATCAGTCATATATCCTTTTTTCTTCAATGGTATATTTTTTATTTTTAAATTTTTTTATTAATTTTCATAAAAAACAAACAAATACATACAAACAATAAACATAAAGTGGGGGTGTATTTCCCCCGCTTCTTATGAAAGTATACATTCAAATATAGAAAAAGAATACATAATTAAAAATATGTTAACTATTGTAGAAAAAAAAGTTAATAAGTTTGAGTTAAAGTTTTACAAATCTTGAATTCAATGTAGATGTTAAATAGGGTTAGTATAGCATAGTTGCCAAAAAGATACCTTTAATATAACGCTAATTAGTATAATGAAATAATGTCAAACCATCAATCCAAAGATTTAAACTAATATCAATTATTATACATCAAAGATCTTAGTATATTGCATTATATTTGTGCATACACTACTATATCATAATCATCAAAAAGTACTTTTGAACTAGTATTAATATTGTTATCACCTAGGTAAAAACAAATACAAAAGAAATAACTAAAAATCAATCTATATGTGTTATTTTTTCTTATCTATCCATTTATAAACATTGTTCCATGTTTCATAAAATTTAGTATCTTCTTGATCGTTTAGTCTTCTTGTCATCATGTCCATTTCAGCGCAATCTAATATTTTGGCTATAACCTCTTCTTCCTTGGGGATTTCCTCCCCTTTCCAATTTTGCGCATATATTATTCTAGCCGCGGTTAATATGTGTATAATTAAATAGAAAATTTCTTTCTTGTAGGTCTGATTTGTAACACCTAGTAAATAAAATTCCGGGGTGTTATCTATATCTTGCTTTATTATTTCTTTTAATATTTTTTCAATCATCTTCCAATATGTTTTAGCTTTACCACATGTCCACCATTGATGGTAATAAGTTCCTATATCCTTCTTACATTTCCAGCATACTGGGGATGTTTTGGGAAACATTTTTGCTATCCTATTTGGTGGGAGATGCCATCTATAAAACATTTTAATTTGATTTTCTTTTAATGAAACTGATTTAGTCATTTTCCAATTATTGATCCACACTTTCTCCCATGTATCTATGTCTATTTCCTTGCCGATATTTCTACGCCATCTTATCATAGTGTCTTTTAAAGTCAACTCTATATTTTTATGAGCGATGAGTAGTTTATATATTTTCCCTATCATTTTTGTTGAATTAGTGGTAATTAAGGTAGTTAAAGGATTCTTACTTTTATTAAAAATGTAAAGAGTTTTATCCTTCTGATATCTAGATCGGATCTGGGCGTAGTGCCACCAGTCTATTATTATCCCTTCTTCTTGTAGTTCAATTCTAGATTTAAGCTTCATCGGATCATTTAATAATTCTTTATATCTATGAGTTATTTTCTTGTCTTTTATAGACTTTGGATGCGTTATTGCTTCTAAAGGAGCTAGCCATTCTGGGATATTTAAAAAATGATTTTTCTTTATGTCTTTCCATACTTCTAATAAGTATTTCCTTAATGTATGCCTTTTAAAATATGAATGGTTTTTGTCTTTATCATGCCATAAAAATGCATGCCATCCAAGCATTAAATCATGTCCTTCTAGGTTAAGTGTTCTTTTATTATCTAGGATTATCCACTCTCTAAGCCATGTTAATGCAGCAGCCTGATAGTATAGTTTCCAATTTGGAAGGCCAAATCCTCCTCTTTCTTTAATATCTTCTAAGCAATTTATTTTTATCCTTGCTTTTTTCCCTTGCCATATAAATTTTTTAACTAGGTTTGTTAAAGTTTTTAAAAAAATTCCGCCTGGGTTTATTGGTATTACCTGAAAAAGAAATAAAACCTTGGGTAAAATATTCATCTTAATTGTTGCAATTCTTCCTAGAAAAGATATTTTCAAATTATTCCACATTGCTAAGTCTTTTTTAATTTCTACTAATAATTTTATATAGTTATCATTTTTTAATGTTATTGTTTTCGCTGTTAAATTTATTCCTAAATATTTTACTTTTTTTACAGTCTTTATTCCAGAAATACTTTCTAATTTGGTTTCTTGTGTTTTATTCATATTTTTGGTCAAGAGATGTGTTTTACTTTTATTTATCTTTAAACCTGCTACGTTTCCGTACTGTTCAATGGTTTGCAGTAAGGTAGAAACTGTTGTTGTCGGTTCTTCAATTATAAACATTAGATCATCTGCAAAGGCCTGGAGTTTATAAGTTTCGTCTCCTACAGTTAAACCTTTTATTTTAGGGTCCGCTCTTATTTTAATTAATAAGGTTTCAAGAGTCATGATAAATAACAATGGTGATATAGGACAACCTTGACGAACTCCCTTGTTTATATCAAGTGTTGGTAATTGATTGTTGTTCAGTATTATGTTCGTTGTTTGTTTTGAATAAATAGTATCTATTAGGTTAACAAATTTTGAGCCAAATCTCATTTTATTTAATAGCATTTTTATGAATATCCAATTAACGTTGTCGAAGGCCTTTTGAGCATCTAGAAACATTAAAGATGCCGTCTTGTCTGGGTGTTGTTCATAGTACTCTAGTATATTTATTACAGTTCTAAGATTATTTTTAATTTGTCTCCCTGGAAGAAACCCATTTTGGTCTTGGTGTATTATTCCATTTATAACTCTTTTAAGTCTCTCTGCATAGATGGCAATAAATATCTTATAGTCTACATTTAATAATGATATAGGCCTATAGTTTTTAATTTTTTCTGGTTCTGTACCCTGTTTGTGTATTAAGGTTGTCAGTGATTCTGACCAAGATTTGGGGATTTTTCCCTCAAGTCTACATAAATTAAAGGTTTCTAACATATGGTTTCTTATTGTTTCATTCTCTATCTTGTACCATTCTGCAGGTATGGCATCTGGGCCTGTGGCCTTATTACTTTTCTGTTTTTTAATTGTTGTTAGGAGTTCCTCCATTGTTATTGGTCCATCCATGGTGGCCTGTTGGTCTTCTGTTATTTGTGGTAAATTTGAAGCTTTTAAATAGTTAAAAACTTCATCTTCAGTGACATGATCTTTAGCATATAGCTCTTTATAGAAGTTATACACAATGTCTGCCTTACCTTCTGTATCATATTTTATTATGCCATCTTTGTCTTCTAATTTTTGGATTAATTTTGATTGGCTCTGTTTTCTAAGTTTATACGCTAACCATCTGCCGGGTTTATTTGCGTGTTCAAAATATTGTTGCTTTGCTCTTTTAATCTTTTCAGTTAGTTGGTTTTGTTCTATAACTCTAATTTTATGTTTAATTACATTTATTTCTGTCTTTAAATCTCTGTTCTTAATGTGTTGCTGCGATAAGGATTCTAATTGTTTTAGTTCATTTGTTAATTGTAAGTACTCTAATTTCTTTTCCTTATTATGTTTTGCTGTATAAGATATTGTTAAGCCTCTTATATACGCTTTAACTGTGTCCCATAAATTCTGTGGAGTAGTGTCTGATGTTTTATTAATTTCAAAAAATATTTTTAATTCCTTCTCAATCCAATCCTTATATTTCTTATCATTTAATATATATCTATTCATCCGCCAGTTGTTCTGTTTATTATTCATCGTCATATAGACCACTATTGGGTTGTGATCAGCCCATGTATTAACATCTATCTCGACCTCTCTTATTTGTTCTGCCACCATTTTTGGCGCCCATATCATGTCAATTCTCGTCCAAATTTTGTGAGGGTTGGAGTAGAAAGTAAATTGCCTTTTGTGGGGGTGTCTTTCCCTCCAAATATCACTTAGTAATAATTCCGCTTTCATTTTTTGGAAGGTACTAGGTAGCAAATTCCTTCTTGTTTTTTTACCTTTTTCCCTTTTTTTGTTGCCTCCCCCTCCTGAATGGTCTAATTGTCTATTCGTAATAGCATTGAAGTCACCTATTATCAATACATTGTCGATAGCTAAGTCTATTATTATTTGGTGTAAATTTTTATAAAATGTCATTTGGTCTTCATTGGGAGCATAGATAGAAACAACCACTAGAGGTCTAGGTTCAATATCAACTTGTACAATCAGTATCCTACCCTCTTTATCCTTATATATTTGTTTGGAATTTATAGAATTCTTAACATACATCACTACACCTCTTTTTTTTTTGTCTGCTAATGCAGCATACATTTTTCCAATTTTGGGATTCAACAGTAATTTTTGGTTATCTTTTTTAATATGAACTTCTTGTAATATTGCAATCTGAACATTTTGATTTCTAATTTTAGAAAAAATTTGCTTCCTTTTTCTTGGTTCGTTAAGTCCATTGACATTTACGGAAAAGATTTTTAAGTCTTTATTTGTTGTCATTTAATGGGTTTTTTGGTTTCTCGCTGAGGTTAAACTCTTCTAGGACCTTGGTCCTGCTCTATTACTTGAGCGGTGGCTCCCAAATCTTCTTCTTGCTGAGTTGGTAATTTTTCCCCTGGTTGCTGTTGAGCTGGTTGTAGTTGGACCACTTGTTGCTTACTTGTGTAATCGGAGTGGCCGATGCCACTCTTTTCAAGAAAGTACATGGCTTGTTCTACGTTTTCCAGTTTGTACCTTGTAGAACGCCATGTCAGAGAAAGTCCTTGTGGAATAAGCCAACGGTAAGTGATATTTTCTTTGATCAAGATTTTAGTTAAAGAGTGATAATCTCTTCTGTTTTCTCTGACACTTCTTGGAACTTGTTTTAGTATCTTTATGTCTACTCCATGTCGTTGAGGCTGGGAATTTCTTGAGTAATGAAGTATCTCATCTCGCAACGCTTTTCTTGTGAACTTAATATGTATCTCTCTTGGGAGGTTGTGTCGACGGATATAGCTATTCGAGATTCGGTATACTTCATCGATTTCTTTCAGTAGAGCTGCAGGATCCTCTTGGAGTATACCTCCAATAATCTCCGCCATAGTCATTTTTAAATCTTCATCTTTTTCCTCTTTTATATTCTGAAATCGAAGTCCGTACGAAGCTCGTTGCATCTCCAGCTGGATGATTGATTCATCATATCTTCTGTATCTTTCATCAGCTCTCCCTTCAAGGTAGTCCATTCTTTTCTCATTTTTATCAGATTTCTCTTCAACTTTTTTAACTCGGTCATCACTTTCTTGGAGTGTTTGTTGGATCTGCTTTATCTGGTCTTTCATCTCACCCATGTCAGCTTTCATTTGGGCCATCTCCACTTTGAATTCTGCCAAGTCCGCTTTTATGGCTTCTCTTTGTTGTGTTGCCTCCTCCTTTATGGCTTCTCTTTGTTGTGTTGCCTCCTCCTTTATGGCCTCTCTTTGTTGAGTGGCATCTTCTTGTGATTTAACCATGAAGTCCTTCAAAGTATTTAAAGTCTCATGTATAGTTGCAAGGTTGGACTGCATTGTTTTGTCTTTGTCTTTATCTTTGGTGGACATGGTTATCACCTGGTGTGAAGGGGAAGAATGCGGTGACACTTGTGGAGAGAGGGTAGTTGGTGTGGTTTGTTTTTTTGCTGTTTTAACAAGGGTTGAGGTATGGGACATTATCAAATTAGAATCCACTATTTCAAATTTGAAATTGGTTTCAATTTATATATAGTGAAAAAGAAAAAAATTGCTATAAATTCCAAATCTGTTCAGTGTAATTCCAAATCTGTTCAATGAAATTCCCTTAAAATATAACTATACCAATTCAATGCCAATTCAATTAATAACAGAATTAAAAAAAAATATTATTATTCAATGCCACAAGAAGAGAGAACAGGTATTAACCTTTGCAAATAAGAGGGAGACAGAAAATAAAAGAAAAAAAGAGATATCAGCTATATATAGAAAACAAAAGAAAAAGCATTGGAGAGGAAGCTTTGGGAGGAGGGAAGAAAGGGGAGAAAGGGAAAAAAATAAAAGTTATTAAAGTTATTAATGAAAAGTGAAAAGAGTTGTTCAAAGGGAAAAAGAAAAAGGGAGGTGATATTTTAATTCAACTATTTAAAATAGAGCAGGAACCCAAGGGTTATTAGCAGTGCATATAGTTCAAGCTAAACTTCTTCTAATAATAAGAATACACAAGGAATTAAAAAAAAAGTCAAAGGAAAGTCAGGAAAAAAAAATAATTATGCAAAGACACAATAGCAATATTATATACTTAATATACTTAAGTTCTTCTTATGGAACCTGTAATTTTGCTAGAAAGTAAAGATGAAGATCCAAGTCTCAGAGGGTGAAGTTGTATTTGGTTTCAGTTCAAGGTTCAAAAAGTAAGACAAATCAGAAGCTTGCTTGTATTCAAAGTGAAGTCAGTTTATTTTCCAAGTTCAAGGCAGGAACAAAGAAACAAATCCCAAGATGGAGTCAAGTTAATTTCTATGCAGCAGGGCAGATGTTAAACAAAAGAATTCTCAACAAATAATCCAAAAGGAGTCAGCAAATAATCCAAAAAGGCTCAGCAAGTAATCCAAATAGGTTAATCCAATAGTAAGTAATCCAAAAAAGAAGTGATTTCAATCTCTTCTAGATTCCATTTAGTTCATAGTTATTAAATTATTTCATGTTGTGAAAAAGAGCAACAAGAAAGAGAAAAAAAAGGCAGCAAAGCTGTGTTCCTCCGCTTCAAAATTTAAGCTCAGAACATTATGATTTTGACAGTCTATCAAAAACCAATTCTAATCATCACTAGTAATTTCCTTTAGCAGTAAAAATTTTCTAAATAGTCATGTCAAATTTAGGCTATTTTGTTAAACCATGAAGTCAAGAAATTATTTTATAGGTTCCAAAGTTCACGTTCAAGATGGAAAAGTAAAAGTAAAAAAAAAAATTAGATCCGGCTGTTATTTGCGGATGAATTCAAACAGGGAAAAAACTTTCACTTTCGCCCTGAAGAAAAAAAGACTTTTACTTAAAACTTTCACGATCTTTTCTTTTGAACACGAAACACAATGGAGATTTTTTACCTTAGGTCCTTTGTCTGGTATTCTTTTTCAATCAAGAAATTTTGTACTTTCACTTCTTAGATTTTTTCTTCTTCCCGCTGGGTGAGGGGAGAAAGCGCTGGCCGGTCCTCTTAAGCAGAGAGGAGCGGTTCTCCCGTCTCCGAAGCTGCGGGGCGAACCGCTGCCTCCGGAGTCCTGGCGAAGGGTCCTCGGGCAGAGGAGAGCCCCCTGTTCATGGATCGGGCCATCCGGGCCCGATCCGATCGCAAATGCGACCTTCGGAGGGGGTAGAAGGGATCGCCTGGCAGAGCCCTGCCAGAAACGTCCCGCCGCGATCTCCTCCAAACCGGAAGCCCTCTTCAATGGTATAATGGTGCTATTATTTATTAATATTTATTGATATTAGTTAAATTTATTGTCTCTAAATTTGGATTTGAGGTTCCTAATTTCTTTTCATTTCATTTTTTATTTTAATTTATTTTTGGCAACCCAGATATACCATCTGTCCCAGCTTTTGTGAAAGTCCTCCATATCCTTATCCTGTAATTCGTAAGTCAATTTAGTCATTTCCACTACCTGATATATCTTAGTTATCACATTATATATCGTTGGTGTGAATTCCTCTTTCCAGCATTGAGCGTATGTAACTCTTGCAGCTGTTGTGGTATGCAGTATTACATGTCTGTCGTTCTTTGAGAAATTTTGCCTAAATATTCCAAGTAAAAACAATTCTGGTTTTGTGAAAATTTCCTTTCCTATAATTCCTTCTATCATATTTTTAATTTTCCCCCAAAATTGTTTTGCTGATGGGCACGTCCACCATATATGGTAATAGGTGCCCGGTTTTTTCTGGCACTTCCAGCAGGTGGGGGAAAGCTTGGGGTACATTTTAGGCAGGCGAGCTGGGGGAAGGTGCCACCTGTAGAACATCTTATAAATATTCTCTCTGTATGGGATTGAGAGCATTATTTTCTAGTTAACTGTCCATATTTTTTCCCATTCTGGTAAATTTATTGTGTATCCAAAATTTTGCCCCCAGGCTATCATACTTCCTTTTACTTCTTCCTCCGCTAATTCTTGATATAGCAAATATTTATATATTTTGGAAATTTGTTTCTCGTCTGGGCCTAATAAAATTTTATCTAATGCGCCTATTTTTTGGAATCCCTGTCTTTCTTTGTCCTCTTTATATTTTGACCTGATTTGATAATACTGGATCCATTCAATTTCAATCCCTTTTTGTTGCAGATCCTGTTTGGACATTAATGTGTCATTTTCATCTAAGATTTGGTCGTATATTATTTTATTCTTTAAATTCATTACTTTGGGATATACTATAGCCTCATTTGGCGAGATCCATCTAGGTATCTGCAAGTATTGAGATTTTTGTACACTAAACAATGATTCTATTAGACTTTTCCTTATAAAGTGCTGTTTAAAGTGTGTATATGATTTATTCTTTTTTCCAAATAGGTAACAATGCCACCCAAATTCGAGGTTAAAACCTTCTAGAGCTAATATTCTCTTTTCCCTGAGGGTGATCCAATCTTTTATCCAGGTCATTGAAGCAGCTTTATAGTATAGTTTCCAATCCGGGACTCCCATCCCTCCTCTATTCCTGTGGTCTTGTAAATTTTTATATTTCAGTCTGGCTTTTTTCTTACTCCAAATGAATTGGTGCGTCAGTTTTTTAAGTGTGTCAAAAAAATGTCCTAGGTAGTTTAATGGGGATTGTTTGGAAAAGGAAAATAATCTTAGGTAACACGTTCATTTTTATCGCAGCAATTTTGTCTTAAATATGCTAATTTTTAACTCAGTCCCTGCCAATAAGGCTGAAGAATAACCCACGTTGGACTCTCCGGAGCAGTGCATTGGAGAATCTGGAGATGTACCAAGGTCTGAAAGACGATGTGGAAAATAAAGGTCAAAGTGCTCCCTGTGATACTTGAGGTTGTGACTCCTAAACTCAGATAGTTGTTTCAACAGATCCTAGAACAAAATTAGAGCTCTCTGTTCAGAAGAATGCAATGCTAGAAACAGTTATGATACTGGGAGAACTCATATTTCCAGGCCAAGAACATGATTAAAATATTGATTCTGAAAAGTTATAAACAAATTAAGGGGTCAGATGTACTTGAAATAAGATTTTGAAATTAATTACAATACTTCATGTGGATTAATTTCAAAATTAACTCTAAGAAACTTTTCAATGGGAAAGTGTTGTTTGGGGTGTGTGTGAAAAGGGTGGTTTTTGAAGGAAACCAGAAAGACCTAAGTGTATAAATAAAGAAGAGTCTCGCTAATGCAAAATGGAGCAATATTATTTGACACTGGAAGAATTCAAGGATATTTGGGAATAATGCATTCAGAAAATTCTGAGGTTCATTTGAATGTGGATCTGAAAATGGATTTTAAAATATCAGATATGGAAAACAGTTTTTGAAGTAGATCCAGACACAGGTATTTCAGAACGGTACTTTTATTCAGCTCAGAGAGAGAGAAGTGACAGCTCAGCAAGGCAAGTGACTTTTGCGAGTACCGATCTGCTTTGCCTGGGAGAAACCGCTTCTTTTATACTTTTGCGGTTCCCGCCAAAGCAAGGAGCAGCCGCGTCTGAGCCAATCAGGAGCGACTTCCTGATTCAGGCTCAGACAGCGCTTTAAACAGGAAGAAACTATTTACAGTTGAAACAAGGTAGCCATTACGGACACAACAGTTTTATAATGGATTCATAAATGAAACTGGCTGATATCTTAATAATTAAAGAGATCATGCAAATAATGAATCAGAAGAGTGACTTAGATAGCTTTCCTATCTTGGATTTACAAAAGAGAGAAGAGAAAACAAAAAGGAAATTATAAGAAATTAGCTTATAGGATAGTATTTGAAAGGGGTTAAAGATGAAGATTCATAACAGTGAATGGAGGAAACAAAGTGAATTTATTTGATTAAGATTGAAAAATATAAGTTGCTGTGCACTTTTTATTTTTTATTGTCATATTTTTCTTAGTTTGCATTAGTTTTTTATTTTTATATTTTTAAACTTTAATTAAAATTATAGAAAATGAGGTATAATAAAGTAAATAAAAAATAAAGTACAGCTACAGTATCTCTCCATTCTTTATATCATCTGAAAATTTGATAATCTTATTTATTTATTTACTTACTTACTTACTTACTTACTTACTTACTGACTGACTGACTGACTGACTGACTGACTGACTGATTGATTGATTGATTGGATTTGTATGCCGCCCCTCTCCGAGGACTCTTTTGTTCAACTTTATGCCTTTTGTTCAACTCCAAAGTAAATCTAAGGCAGTGATGGCACACCTTTTTTTCTGTGGGCGCCAAAGAGCGTAGGTGCACAGTATGACACATGTGTAAGTGCCCATACTCATAATTCAATGCTTGGGGAGGGCGAAAACAGTCCTCCCCAGAAACCCTCTGAAGGCCAGAAATGGTCTGTTTCCCAACTTCCTGGTGGGCCCAATAGGATCATGTTTCACCCTCCCCAGGCTCCAAAGGAACCGGGGTAAAAACACCCTCCCTCACCCCCCCCGGAGGCTCTCTGGAAGGCAAAAACACCCTCCCAGAGCCTCTGTATGAGCCCAAAATCAGCGGGCTGGTTGTGTTAGAGCTGAGCTAGGGCAATAGCTCGTGTGCCAGCTGATGTGGCTTCATGTGCCACCTGTGGCACCCGTGTCATAGGTTCGCCATCACCGATCTAAGATATATCACACAACATTTTCTTGCAGCTTGATAAACAGCCATTGGGAGCAATTGTTCAACCAGATCTTACTCATCTAGTGGTAATTGTCAATTCTTTGGGAGAACCACACATATAGATCTGCATTTTTGTGGCCAATTATACTGGTCATTCTATCTTAAAAGGTTGGTTTGGAGGATTTGTTCTTGATAAATGTGTGTTAGGTCATGCAAGGCAACATTTGAGGGTTGACAACAATTCCAAAACATGGCAGCTTGACTTAAATAACTCACTAACAAGGGAAGTAGATGAGCAACAATGACAACAACCAAAGGGTCTGAATAGAGAGTGAATGTGACATGTGAGGAAGAAGCATTCATATAAGTAGTTGAATGCTTTCAAATATTTGATAATGCCACCACCATGAATATCAATACTTTCCTAAGAAGATGTTTAAAGGCACTGCTATGCTGTTTGGTTCATGACCATCTACTCTGTCTATTGAGAGATATAATGCAGGTTTAGAGCAAACTACTATTCATTAAAAATATGACAGGTACTCATTTAGAGAGCAAAGATGGTTAAAACAGCTATTTTATCTATGTGCACCTGTGAGATAATTTAGTATTTTTGCAATTAACATTGTAACCAAACTTTAGTTAATTGGTCAATTTGGAAAAGGATTGCACATTTATAAGCTAATAATAATAACAACCAAGAATCAGAAATGTCGTAGTTAATAGTTATGTAAATATTATAAAACAGCTGAAAGGTTCTCTTCTATTATTCTCGAGGTGATATGTTAAGCCAAAGTTTATGGAGCAGAATTGAAAATGATACTTTCCCCCATTCCAAATGGAAACTTTTAAGGTATTTTAAAAGCCCGATTATAAGGTAGCAGCTTCCAAAGAAGCAGCAAACATTTCAGATTAATAACAAACGTTAGAAAAACTGCAGGTACCTTGGAAGGCATAAAATATGTGGAAAGCGGAACAGGGAAAAGCACTGCAAAAAACATAAATAAATACTGAGCTGCATATGATTTATGAGATAATGATTATGCTCTTGTTTATTCATAAGGGCTTGAGATGCCTTCTGTAGTTTGAAAAGCACATGATTCCTAACCTCGACATAAAGCGGCTGCAATTTAATGGGAATGGATTGGATACATCAGTGGGACAGTACTGATTTCCTATTGTTTATTTTCAATTTGTGTAAAGACTCAATAGCAAAAACTGCAGAGATTTTAACATGGGGCTTACGTGAGTATAGTTTAACTCATTCTTCTTTCCAATTAGTAGGATATTTGTGTTAAAAACATACAAATTGCCGCAGACAAAGTATATTATACTTTCAGCTGTATTCTATAAGCATTTTTTAATATTTTGTACTGAAAAGTTGTTTTAAGATCGCAGATGGCTTTGAAATGCATAACTCTGCCCCTCCAGTCTCCCACCCCCAGACTGTTAAGGTTTCTGCACTTCAGCAATGGCAGGGATGATTTATAAATCTTTCTGTCTATAAATGTAAGATCATTATCATTATTAATGAAGTTAATTGCCGTACTGCAGCAAAACAGCCTCATCAGTTCCTTGATTTGCTCTTCAGCCTGACGACAAGCAGATAAAAATGTAGCAAACACATCAAACAAATGAAAAACCCAGACACATAAACAACATCATATTTCCAACAACTGGCATGCTTTGCATTTTCAGGCTGTAATTTCTGTGCCTCAACTCTGTGGGGTTTTTAAAAATAAATGCTTCACCTTGTATACAAGAAAGCTGAATTTCTTTTGATTTGGGGCATTTCACTGATTCACGTTTGTTTTCCTATTATGTTTTCTAATGCACCAGCTTCTCTTTAAGTTAGCACCATCAAGCTGGTTTGTCTTTTAAGCAGGGTATGACTCATCATCTATCTCCTCATTTATCAAAGCAGTTTTATAGGCTGCCCCTGATAAATTCCAGTTTGGAAATTTATGGCTGTTGATTCCTTTAGTATCAGAACCAGCAGAGTTCTAAACCTTTTCTGAAGTTTTCTTTGCCACTTCCTTCCCCCTGCCTCCAGTCTTCAACTTTCATCATTTCTTTTAGGTCAGTTCCAGTTTCACTTAACTTTTGTCGATAAAACAGAACATGTTTAGGGAAAGGGACCGAAATTCAGAAGAAGCATGTTGGACATTGCGCCTAACAATTGTCATTGTGTCTTGTAGAAAAAGGAGGACATATGGAAGCATACATTCGATTTTCTTTTGATATTTCTGCAAATCTATGCTTTGCTGGTATGTTTCTAATAAATCTAGTCCATGGCTCTCACAAACCCAAAACTTTAAAAATATAGTAGAAATAGGGTCCAATAATTTGGAATTATCCAATAGCAGAACTACTCAAATACTCCTTTATACATATTGCAATATTTACAATGTCATGCCTGGAAGTCATATTTTACCTTTTTGTATTCAATCCGCCACATTTTGCAGAAGAGGCTGAGTAACGACATGGACACAAGAGCTGGATTTAAAACTGGATCATTTTTATTAATCAAATTTGCATAATTTATTTAAATAAATTAGCATAAATTAGCATAATTAACTATAACCCTAACAAGGACCCACAGGGTTAAACAATTGCTTCCGGGGCGGAAAATGACATCAGAAAAACTTCCGGGGCAATGCTGATCCAGGTGAGGGACCACGCCCTCACCTGACTCACTGCCATGAACTTGCATGTGGGAGGTCCCGCCTGCTAACCCCTACAAGGGGAAGTAAATGGGCGGGACCCAAAGACAGGTTCCCCCCAATTGCTCAGGTCGCTCAAACCACAAGCCTTTGGAGAGAACCTGTCAATCATCCCCAAAGATGCCCAACGGAGAACACGCAGTTGCTAAACCACCACCCAGTTTTCCGCCCCTAACCTGCCTACCCAAATGACCAAAGGTAAGCCAATTAGCCTGAACAGGGGCGAAGCACCCCCTAACCGCCTGTCCGTTGCCGCAGTGTGGAATAGGCGAAAAAACCTTTCCAAAATAGGCGAAAAAAACTTTCCAAAATGGCGGCTACGCCGAGGGCCATGTCCCCTGGCCCTCCTGCAAAACGTGCCGGGGATGAAGACACCGGCAAGTATTCTACTGTGGGAAAATGGGAGGCGGAATTATATGATTCGGGTTAATGTCAGCGTTCCAATAAACACCCCAATGAAATAAAGACTCCAAGGCTAGAAGTTCCTCAAAGTTCCAATTTATTAGAGATGTCCCATTGGCAACATCTGGCAAAACCCGAATCTGAAAGCTTCCAGGTTTTCTCCACCCAAACGAAACTTCAAGGTCCTGTCCAGCACCCACATTTCCATCCCATGATCCAATCAGCCATATCCAGTCACTTCATCCCAGCTGCAGGGCACAACAGCCTTGACTTTCTGGAAAGAATGTTATTTAGACCAGTGATTTTCAACCTTTTTTGAGCCGCGGCACATTTTTTACATTTACAAAATCCTGGGGCACACCACCAACCAAAATGACACAAATCTAATAAATAAATACATACATACATACATACATACATACATACATACATACATAACCCCCTCATATATACAATCCCATGTAACATCCTCTTATAAATACAGTCAATCATCAATCATCCCTCCTCAAATTTATACCGCTCTCTCATTTCTGGGTACAGTACTTCTCCTGTCTTTCCCCCTTTTTTCTCTCATGTTTCTCATTTCTCTCTCTTCCTCCCTTTTTCCCTCATTCCTTCTCCCTCTCACTTCTCCTCTTTTTCCATCCCTGTCTCTCTCCCCCCTTTATGCGTGTGTGTGTATACACACTCGAACCATTTCCAAAACCAGTTGAGGGCTGGGTTTTTTTCCTCTTTTATTCTTTTCAAAAACAGGTGTGGGCTGGGGTTTTTTTCTTATTATTTGGGTGCTTTTTACCATATGCTTCAAGAAGCACCTCTCTCTCTCTCTTTTGCTCTCTCTCGTTCTCTCTCTTATTTTCTTTCTCTCTCATGCTTTCTCTCTCTTGTTCTCTGGCGGGATTAGTCATCTGTTGTCCTCCTGATGCTGCTGACGTGGTGCCAGGGACAAAACGCCCACCCACTCCTGAGGGAAAAGACGGACTGTTTGGGATGGGAATTAGCATCTCTCCTGCCGCGTTAAGTAGGCAAGGCAAGGCAGAAACTCGCCGGACACGGAGCCCAAAAAAAGCGCCTCAGGAAGGCAGAAGCGAAGCGCCCCCACCGCCCGCTTGCTTTCCAACGCTGCGCCCGTTGCGCCGGGCTCTTTGCCTGAATCCGCCTCCTTTCTGAGGCTCGAGCGAACCTCCTTCGCCGGCAGCCGGGGGGTCGGCTTCGCCCCCTGCCCAGCCGAAAGTGTGCGTGTGAGGGGGGAGAGCTTGCTTCTGCAACCGCATGGCCAGAGAGAAGCGGGATAGCAAGGTGGCGGCATTCTTCTGCCTGGCCTGGGCGCTCTGCTTGGTTTTCCTGGGCTTCCCGCAGCATGTAGGTGGCCGAGAAGACCGAGCGGGACTGTGAGAGGGGTGGGCGTTCCCACAGCGCTCGGAGCGGCTAGCGGACGGATCGCCAGCGCCGCTGCAGCCACAGCTGTGGGAGGAGCCGCGCCCCAAGAAAGCCGGAGAGAAGGACGGATCAGGCGGGGACAGCCACAAGTGGAAGCCTCAGCCCTGGAGCTCCCACTTGCAGAAGCCGCCCCTACCCTGGCTATTGCCCGCCGCTATTAGCGAGGAGAAGCCATGCGCGCGAGGGGGCCAACTTTCAAAACAACCTTTGCTGGCCTCCGCCTCGCGGCACACCTGACCATGTCTCGCGGCACACCAGTGTGCCGCGGCACACCGGTTGGGAAACACTGATTTAGACTACTTCATATCACCTACTCCTTATAATCCCCCCTCTCATTTTCCCATTTCCCATTTTCCCTCCCAGTAGAAAATGTGGCAGACATACAAAAAGGAGTCTTATTTCTGTTTATTGGAACACTGTCAGACCAAGCAAAAGGTGATATAAAGTTTACAAGTGTAATTGTCATAAAGAAGAGCCAGCTTCCTTATGAACCCAAATCACGCAATAATAGGTGCCCCTTTCTCTCAAACAAGCTATTATTATTTTTTCAATATTACTTGGAAAATAATGTATTTAGCTGCTCCAGGTAGTAATAATCATCCAGATCAGAGCTTGGTATTTAAAACGTTCAGTTTTTTCTACCAGTAAATAATACAACTCAGTCTGGCTGCAATTGACTTTTGTTGTTGTTGTTGTTTTTTATGTTGTTATGTTGCTTCTCCTAAAATTAATTTTCTCCTTTCCTGATAGAAAGTCTGTTTAAGTTTCCCTTTATGTGGGTCTCTTCTAGGCTAGGTCCCTGGGATTTTTCTTGAGAAGACAGACAGGTCTAATTTCCAGAAATCCTGTATACTTTTAGAAATTATTAGGGAGAGGGTCTCCTGCTTTTTTTGTCCCAAAGTAACATGAATCATTTCTTTATTTGCAAATATTACCATATTATGGATTATTACGTTACACTTGCTATTTCCATTTTTAGACAGAAGCCATTTCCCTGTAAGTGATTTACATATGCCTTCTAGTATCACCCAGCAATTTCAAGTGGTCCTCGTTATAACAAGAGCTCGATGGTGGGAAAGCATATTGGAAGTTACCAGTGAGGAAATGAGATGGTGCACCAGTTGCGGCCCTATTTGAACAGGGAGTCATTGCTCACAGTCACTCATGCCCTTATCACCTCGAGGTTCGACTACTGCAATGCTCTCTACATGGGGCTACCTTTGAAAAGTGTTCGGAAATTTCAGATCGTGCAGAATGCGGCCGCGAGAGCTATCGTGGGGCTTCCTAGATTCGCCCACGTTTCTACAACACTCCGTGGCCTGCACTGGCTACTGATTGGTTTCCGGTCACAATTCAAAGTGTTGGTAATGACCTTTAATGGCATTGATCAAAATACCTCTGGAACCGCCTTCTACCGCACAAATCCCAGCAGCCGATAAGGTCCCACAGAGTTGGCCTTCTCTGGGTCCCGTCGACCAATGTCATTTGGCGGGCCCCAGGGGAAGAACCTTCTCTGTGGTGGCCCTGGCCCTCTGGAATATACTCCCCCTGGAGATTAGAATGGCCCCCACCCTCCTTGTCTTACGCAAGTTACCACCTATATCGCCAGGCATGGGGGAATTAAGACATCTCCCCCAGGCTTTATTATATTTTATGTTTGGTATGTATGTGTTGTATGGTTTTTAAATTGTCGGGGTTTTTTAATATAATTTTATTATTAGATTTGTTCCATTGTTATTCTGTTTTTATTATTGTTGTGAGCCTCCCGAGTCTTCGGAGAGGGGCAGCATACAAATCTAATAAATTGAATTGAATTGAATTGAATCATCCAACATGTCTACAACATCTGGCCTAATTGTTGGGTTTTTCTACTTTTTGCACTAAAAATCCTTGTGTAGAATTCTTTTTTTAAAAAAAGACAATTAAAAATGCATACATTTTTAGCCTTTCCTGATAATCCATGTGTGGATGAATTTGGTTTCTTATCTTGAAGACACTATTGTCTATCCTTTTCTCATTAGCATCTTTCGCCATGGAATTCTCCTTATTACTCTGAATTTAAACATGTACTCTCCTGAAACATAAGACGCATGTTTGACCACACTTAGCTCCAATTTATCATAGAATCAGGAATTCTAGCATCGTGTGCTCCCCAAGTTGCTCTCTTTGGATATAATGGATTACTATCAAGGATACCGGACATTCTTTCATTTAGTATTTTGCAACAAGTTTCTTCTGCATACTTCAAACAATTAGCGAACTAAGAGTTCTGCAAGGAAGAATAGCAATTGGCTATGGGAAATATGTGGAAACTTATTTCTGCTAAAAGAGGTATTACAGGGATTAAGTAAAAGGATATCCAACTTCTTGGCCCTGCCAAGTACACTGTTTAATAATTTTTAATCTGGAAGCATCTGCACATAAATAATAATTTTGCATTCAAATATGCAGAGAGATATCAAAATTAACTCTACTATTTAGAGAATGTGCCAGCTTTGGAGACTCATTGAAATATATATTGATCAACTATCTTTTCTGCAATAAGAGCTCATGTCCATCTTGTTTATTTCCCATACTCTGATCCTCACAATAAAGGTCACAAGCTTCATGAACCAATCTTCTTTTAGTTTTGTCACTGAGCAGGTTAATGTTCTGTCTGGGTGCCCCCAGACTTCAACACCAACTGGAAAAAGCAGCCAGACACGCTGGTAAAAGCAAAAGCACTTTATAGTTTGAAAAATAAACACAGAGAAAAACCTGTTCTTCCCAACAGGCAGGCTATGAGACTTCACAGCAGAGTCCTGATGGCCAGACAATACAGCAGACTTCTTGCTGGCACACCCACCACTGTAGAGAATAAGACCTACACCTTTCCCCCCCAAGGTTTCAGTATTCAAAGTCACAAACCAGAATTCCAAGACGCCAAAGATCACAGCCAGGTCCCAGGACTCCCAAAGATAATACTCCACAAGCCAGGAAGGGTGGGTCTGCCTTTTCAGCCTTTCCAGAGAGCACCACACCCAAACCCAGCTGTTGCCTCTTTAGTGCTGAAAGTACCTGGCTAATTGTCCCCTTCGTTGTGTTGCTCTTCTCTGCCGGAGATCAATTATTGCTTGTGCATTTTCATCTAAGGAATCCAGGCTGCTTGCTGGGGAGAGCTCCCTCTCGGGGGACTCTGGCTGTCCTCCCTCTCCCTCAGCCTGAGATTCCTCCTCCCCGTCTGCCTGAACCTCCTGTTCCTCATCCTCCCCCTCTGAGCAGGAAGCCGGCAGAGGATCAGCCGTTCCCTGAGGGGCCTCAGACGGAATCACAACAGTTAATAAGATCCATTACAGCAACACTGAGAAGACCTTTTGTCATTCTGGCCTAACAATGCTTACTTTGACTCCCAGCAACATTCTGGGGGTTCAGGTTCAAGTTACTTGCTATTATTTAGTTCTGCTGGAAACTTTTTCCATGCAAAAAAGCCTTTGCCATTGTTCTTCCTTCCAGGTTTGTGGATGACTATTCAGATAGATTTAAAGAAAAAAGTGTGATAGTGTGATCTAAGTAGAGAGATGGAATATTTATATATAAGCAGGACCCAGGATAATCCTTCAGGATAATCCTTAAGTAGTCAGCAGAGGGGACATGCATAAGTGCACTAACATGCTGCCTATCATCCCTGTCATTGTATTTTTCTTTTATTCTTCTTCTCAAATTTCTTTGACAAATTCTAATAAAAATAAATAAATATTATTACATACTACAGAAGATATATGACCATATTCGGATTGATAGGTATTGGAATTTCTATGGCAGAACAGATTGTTTTCATATTTGGTTGAAAAAAAATGAAATATTATTCACTATTTATATTTATCCTTTTTATCACTCCTGTTCGATCTTCATTATGATCACTCACTGTATTAACTCATAATAGGAAATTGGTTGATTGAAGCAAGAATCACTCTGAAAAGACATGTAAAGCAATGATTATAAAATGTATCTAGATGACATGGATGTTTGTGAATTCATGTTCTTTGTTCAAGAATGGAGGAAAAAACAAGGCATTTAATAAGGTTTGGGTTGAGACCACAGTGCTTTTCAGAGACATATCACTGGGAAGGAAGGAAGGAAGGAAGGAAGGAAGGAAGGAAGGAAGGAAGGAAGGAAGGAGTGTTTAAAGTAAGGAAAGTGTTTTAAAATAAAGATTTTTTTAAAGATTGAATAGCATAGATAAGAAGAGGGTTTTTATTTTTCTGCCATATACTGCACTTACTGTGCCCTATGTCAGGTTTATTATAAACAGCCAATCAAAAATCAAAAGGTAAAGTCAAATTCTTACTTTCTTTTACAAAAACAAACAGAATTCTTAAGAATTTTGTACACATGACCCACACATATATTATGCAGTGGATCTCTGCTCTAGAATATGCTCTTCTGAAGTGTATACTTGAAAGAAGATGCCAGAACATTGAAAGCCAATTAAGATGCTGTCCCACGTTATCTACTTCTCCTGTGCTAAAATGGGAGCAGATAGTAGCATCATTTGGCCATATAATAAAACATCTGGTTTTTAAAAAAACCCAAACTAGTCCCCATACCCAGGTCCTGGTCAGTCAGTTCATCCTTCATTTACTCAAAATACAGAAAATTAATTCTACGTGTGAACAAATTTCACAACTCCTTTGCTGGAATGGTCATGATTATTTGATTCAGCTAATACATTTTATGCTAAATAATTTGATATTTTGTTGTGTTTTGCTGTAGCAGACATTTATTTATTTATTTATTTGTCAAATAATTATAGGGTGATAATTTGTACATATAAAACATTAGATAAGTAATGATAAAAAGAAGACAATAGGACAGGGACGGTAGGCACAGTGGTGCGCTTATGCATGCCCCTTACAGACCTCTTAGAAAGGAGGAGAGATCAATTGTAGATATCTAAGGCTAAAGGTTTTGGGATTAGGAGTAGAAACCACAGAATCAGGTAGTGCATTCCAGGCATTGATTACTCTGTTGCTGAAGTCGTATTTTTTGCAGTCAAGTTTGGAGCAGTTGACATTTAGTTTAAATCGATTTCGTGCTCGTGTGTTGTTGTGGCTGAAGGTGAAGTAGTCGTTAACAGGTAGGACATTTTGGTATATGATTTTATGAACTATAATTAAGTCGGAACGTCTCTAATGACCCACCCAAATGTTGTAATTGAAAGGGACCGATGGGATTTACTGTTCTGGCTGGCATTCCTTGATATTATTGAATATCATTCTCTTTAGAGCAGGACCTAGCATCTATTCCACAAATTTGTGCAAATCCTTAAAAGGGTGCTTCAGTTTGATGATGATTCGGGTGAAGCACTTTCACAAGCCTTGTGAAACTACAGGGGCCCTTGCTTTGTTTCGCAAACCAAAATGATGATTAGCACAGTTCAACTTCTATGGCCTCATTCACTCAATGCTTTGTTGTTGGAGCATGAGCATGTACGCTGAGAGCATATGCACCAAGACATATTCCTTGTGTGCCCAATCACACTTGGCCAATAAAAAATCTATTCTATTCTATTCTATTGCCTTCTCAATCAATTTTTGGTAAGTTTAGTGGGAGGAAAGGTCACTTTCCTTCTCTACCATCTTTTGGCTTTCAAAAATGACAGTATTGAATGCTTCATGGAAGCATCTGTCTTGCCTCTTTGCTTCAATGAGAGAGATACAAATCCTACCATTGGTTAATCTAATGTTTTTACATACAGACCTGTACAAGCCTCAGTTAGGATATTATTTGTTCAAATAATGCACAACGGATGGCCTTTAGTGACATGCTGTGGAATACACACCAAAACCTCAATAGTTAAGGTTAGTGTCAAACTACATCAAATCAGAATCAAATTTATACTTGAGTTCTTAAATTAATTCAGATTAAATAGTGTTCATTTGTTTAGTAAGTATCGCTTCTGGCACATGACAACTTAAAATACAATGACCTTTCTTAAACACATTCTATATTCCATACCCTAGGCTTTTAGAAGACTTATGTGGCCCTAGAGATTTTAAGTTATGCATTACTTTCCTAGCCTACATTTATTTTTGAAATGAAGGGATATTCAATAGAACTTTGAAACTAACTTAGCAGATAGTTAGGCTCACAAGGGCAAGGGCAAAATATCACATACGTCAGTCCCAAAACTTTTAAATTTTTGTATATTTTTATCAGTCTTTTGAATTATGCCTGGAAATTAATAAAACATTAGAATATCTTCTTCAGCCTGGCATTCCATGCTATCATTCTGCATTTCAGAATTTTGTTCTTCACAATCATTTTGTATAGTGAATACTGTAGTGATACATCCAAGGTTAAGCTACTCCTTGTGGCAAAAACAGAGTAAGCAGCTTCCCCTCTTTTAAAAGTAATTAATGTATTTTTGGAGTATAAAATGCACTGGAGTAGAAGATGCACATTAGTTTTGGGAGAGGAAAACAAGGGGGAAATTCTGCCTCTGCCTCCCAGCAATTTGCCTCCCAGCAAACAGCACGGATGATATACACTGTTTGCTGTGTATTTCTGTCCATGTGTGCCTGACCTATAGAAATAGCGAAGTGTTAGATAAATGTACATTATGGCAGTATATTAATGCCAGAAAGTTTTCTTAAATGTAGTCACATTAACTCCTCCCAATTATTTAAATAGATCTATTCCAAACATGACTAAGTCAGGGTCTAACTCAGTTGCCTTATCTTAATACTCCAACAGGACACTTATATTTCAGACTATACTTGTACAGATGCTGTTAAAATTGATGTGGCTTCCTGGAAGTATAGTTATTCTCTGCTATTTAAAAGAAGAGACAATAGCACTGGGCCTCTTCAGATCAAGCATTTATTTTAAAAAGCTTCATTTTGTTAAGTTGTCTAGAACAATAATAAAGCAGTCTTTAAAAAATAAGTCTTAATAATTTGAACATTCTATAGGAATTTATAATTATTGACTTACCTGCTTGCAGGAAACAACAGCCAGTTTCAGCATAGCCTGATTAGCACAAGAGAGAGAAAAAATCTGCCTTCCAGCAATTTCCCTCCTTGCAGTTTTAGTTTCACTTTCAGTTTTAGCACAAGCAGCTAGAGATTTCAGGTTTCAGGGATTGCCATAGCCTATTGCAGCCTGCCTGCAACCTGTATCAGCTGATTATCAGGAGGCTGAATCAGTTGCTTGTGCTAATCGGGCTCTGCGCTGTGTGCTACAAGGAGGCAAATTGCTGGGAGGCAGAAGCCAAAGGGTGGTGGTGGCTGGATGGGGCTACATTTGGTGTATAAGACTCACCCAGGTTTTCACCCTCTTTTAGGGCAGGAAAAGGTGCATCTGATACTCCAAAAAAGAGGGTACTTTCTAAGTCATAGGCAGCAAAGTGAAAAATGGAATCACTTTGGGATAAAACATAGCACGGCTTAATAAACTTTAAACCAGCAGAGTGCCTGTGCTTCAGTGGGCTGGCCTGCTCTTCTATCACAAATGATTCTTGGGCTGATATCTCAGTTTTACCCAATTGCCTTGGGTAAAATTGAATATTGCATCGAAATGATCAGAGTTCCGCCATGTAAGCTACACCTAAATTAATCTATTTTGTGTAAATCTATATTGTGTTTAAAAAGAGAGAATCGTTTTCACTCAAAGGCTACTCAGTTTTCCTTCCCAGTTTTATTACTATATAGCTAAATGTCTATGGAGATTTTCAGTCATCCAGGTCATGGTTGTCCCAAAGGTGCTTTTTCAAGAGGCAACTGGACTTTCTGTTTTTTTCTTTGAAGATGTTTCACTTCTGAGATGAGAAGTGAAAATTCTTCAAAGTAAAAGGAAGAAAGTCTAGACGCCTCTTGAAAAAGCTCATTTGGATTTATTACTAAATGTTTTATTCTCCATTCCTGGCTCTATTGCCCAAGTTTTGATGACAGCAATTAGCCAAATTTCACAATTTGAATGATATTCCCGGGGAAATGAACATCGTGCCCAGATACAATAAATCAAGGAGATGAAAAGATGCCCAATTTCATAAATGTGATAAACACACTTGAAGCAGCACAATAGACCAAAAAGGGTGTGAGTGAGACGGAGCTGGCCTGAAGTGCAACATCAGGAATCCTGCTTTCTTTGTTTCCCATCTCCTATGATAGCTTTTGTTAGATCTACATGTAAATGAAGAGGCGAGTCACAGGAACAGTTCAGTACCTTTATTATCTATTAGCTAGCACTAATACGGACTGCCAGCAGGCTGCAGGGAAGCTGCTTTTAAGGGCTTCCCTGAAGCTTGCTGGCCACTGACAGGAGCTTATTTCTCCCACCGCTAGATTAGTCAATGAGTAGCAGCTATGCAAAATAATCACTATGTACATACGTACATAACACCCCTCCCCTCTTAGTTTCTGGAGTATCCAATCAGGGGTTTATGAAGGTTACATAATCCCATAGGTAAATAGGTTGCCTGACAGTCCTACTGAGCCTACGCAATTCAGTTCCTTGGGAGTCTTCGACTGGAGTGGACATGCCTGTTGCTGCTCCTCTATCATTCCATGGAAAGATCTGGAACCTGCCTGTAGGCGTGGTAGCTGAAGTCTCTGTTCTGTTGTTCCCCAAATCCTGGTTGATTTCGCTGGACTCCAGGGCTGCCTGGTAGGTGCACGCACTCCTTCTCCAGCCTTGAGTATAGGGTCTCTGGTTGCTTCTCAGTCAGGGCCTGGTCCTCACTGCGGTTTTCGGTGTTGCTTGATTTGGTTTGACTGCGGGGTGGAGACCTGTGTTGTTCTTGGTTCTCAGCTGCCAGGTGCTCCAGTTGAGGCAGCCAGGAGTCTCCCAACCTGTTTATGAGTTGGTCAATGTGTCTCTGCCACTCTCGCCCATCATCTAGTCTCACTTTGTATGATTTCCATTAGTATTGGATTTGTTATATACTGTTTTATTGTTGTTGTTAGCCGCCCCGAGTCTGCGGAGAGGGGCGGCATACAAATCCAATAAATAAATAAATAAAATAAAATAAATAAATTACTGTGACTCTCATTCATTTGGAATCACCAGTCACCAACACCAAACACCAAATTTTGAGTGAATACCTGATTGGTCTCATTGAGCTTATAGGTGTCTCTGGGCTGTATGTTGGATTAAATCTGTCCAGTTGGGGCCTTAGCTTCCATCCCATCAATAGTTCTGCAAGGTTTCATTTGGTAGCCGCACATGGAGTAATGTGTTGGATTAACAAGAACTGATCGATTCATTCCTGCCAATTTCCGCAACCCATTCTGATTAATGTCTCTTTGGTTAGCTTCACCATTCTCCAATGCACTTGCAAGGAGAGTTCAATGTGGGTAATACTCTAGTCTGATCGGAAGGGACTGAGTTTAATTTAAATATTAGACAGGAACCTCCCCCTAGCCCTCCAGTCTTTAAAACTCAGTCGCAGTAAAGGGACTTTGAGTTTTCTCCTCTTCTAAACTAGTAATGGTTTGTGTGAATTTGTGGCCATAGAGATATTCGTGGAATCTCTTGATGTGGCCACATCTGCAAGCACTTCTTTATCCAGCTGCTTGTAGTTGCGCTCCGCTAGGGATAAGGTCTTTGAATAATGATGTGAACCTCTGATCCATTGGGTATTGGTGGCTGAGGACTGCCCCCACTCCAAAAGGTGAATCATCGCACGTTAACATTACTGAGACATCTTGTAGGTTAGTGGCCTGCAGTAGGTGAGGAAGAGAGACCTCTTCCTGTTGTCAGGCAGATCCTGGAAATTGTTTGCTTCCAGGAACATGCAGAAACAAGACACGTCTGTTCGCCATTCTTCTGTCTTTGGGTCAAAGAAGGCTGGAGCTGGAGATGTCTGAGTAGTCATCCTCTAGGTTGCCTGGGCAATTGGGGTTTGCTTCAAAGATGGCCATGGATGCCATGAGGTTCCTTTGTTCTGTGGTTCTTTCACCATCTACGTCACCAGTGTTAGATCTGTATGTAAATGAAGAGGCTAGTTACAGGAACTGTTCAGCATCTTTATTATCTATTAGTTAGTTCAGTCCAATACTGATTGCTGGCAGGCTGCAGGGAAGCCGCTTTTAAGGACTTCCCTGAAGCTTGCTAGCCACTGACAGGAGTTTATTTCTCCCGCTACTAGATTAGCCAACCAGCGACAGCTATGCAAATAATCACTACGTACATCTTTACATAACAGCCTCCTTCATGATAGTTTGCCTCTACTACTACAGTACTTGTCTGGGGATTACTCCTAAGGAATTCATTGCTATAGTTGGTACCCCATTAGTCATCATTAATCTTCTGTGTCAAAAGATTACATCAGCACAA
Source organism: Erythrolamprus reginae (assembly GCF_031021105.1). Lineage (NCBI taxonomy): Eukaryota > Metazoa > Chordata > Lepidosauria > Squamata > Dipsadidae > Erythrolamprus > Erythrolamprus reginae. The sequence continues at coordinate 91,614,424 of NC_091951.1, read as the reverse complement.
AAAAGATGGCAAGCAATGTTCAGCTGCTGTTCCGGGAGAAGCTGTCTGAAAGACCCCACCAGAAAGCTTCCAGACTCTGCTAATTGCCAAAAATTGCTTGGGGGAAAACTCAGGAAATAGGGCCAAAGGCTGCCCTCACCCCAAAATGAAATTTGCAGCCAGGTTGTCAATGAAAGAGGCAGAAGCACTCCAAGACTGGGATTGAACAGCTTGTTAGTTTTCTGCTCACATCAGTGGTAGTTGAGGGGGTGGGGTGGGGAAAACAGTTTCATTTGCTGGTCTGATTGGACTAATGAGATTTCCATATTCTTCATTAAGGTCTGCCAGCCAGCTTGGCTGCCCTGCCATTTCCCATTACTCACAACTGATCCATTATGCAAAAGGAGAAGAGAGTATGCCAGGCAGGTGGGAAATAAGAGAAGAATCCCAGCTAGAGACTGTAATGATGCCATCAGCAATCTGTGCTACAGGAATGGAAGGGAATTGAATATTTGGGAAGGTTTGGATTCAAAGGAGACAAAGAGGTTAAATCAGAGACAAAGGGGTTAAGTCATTTGCTGGCTGGGGAATTCTGGGAATTGAAGTCCACAGCTCCTAAACCCTTGCCAAGGTTGAAAAATACTGGGTTAAATAATATCCGCGGGATCCTTGGTGCAAATATTGTCTCCTAAATAATATCTCCTTGAGCAACCTGCTCAATATCTTTGCTGCACCACATTTCTCTTCTCCCTTCAGTATTATTTAGGAGAAGCACACTTGTCACATAGATATATTCCTGCATGCAACTCTCCTTAATATGAAAAGTGCCAAGTGTCAGACAACAGTCTGATAAGGAGGAAAGAGCAACAACAACAACAACAAAAAGCTTGCAATTTTTGATGTGAAATATTTCACAGGCTCTTCTTGAAAATGCCTTGGCAGAGAAGATAGCACTTCAGCGGTTCAAGTCCAATCTGACATGTTTCCTAATGTTTTTCTATAAAGCCCAAATAGATCAACATGGCTTTTAAAAATCATCTCTTACACACTATCGCAGGGGTATATAAAAACAATTTGGTCTGTGCAGTGATTTAGCCTCTTGATGGCCTTCCGGTAGAGAGACCAATGAAAATAACCAGAAGCTATTTGCTGAGATGTAATGGCACCTCAATCTGCACGGAATGTGACAGAAGAAATGGAAGAGAGGCCTCCTTCCTTTCTTTCACAGCTGGGAACAGCGGTCTAATTGTTTCAGCTACAGAACCTGAATCCATCATACACCGAAGGGAATCTGCACTTGACCAACCCAGGGGTAATAATGAGATGTTCTCTTCAGTTTCTTCTTCCAGTCTCAGCAGAAATGTTCCTGGATCTCTTTGTTCTGAATCTTGACCACCGGCCTGTTTTAACCTTCGTGTTCTGTTCAGGTCTATATGACCCGAAATGAAATTTGAGACCCTGTAGAATTTTTTCCCTGCAGATCTGAAACTTGTGATTAAATGACTTTGCCTCATTTGAGGGGTTCTTACTATGAGTGTTTTCGGTTTTTTGTTTTACTTTTTGCTGTGCGCTGATTGTTACACTTATAAGGTTCGGGTCTATATGACCTGAACAGTTTTATAGGTCTGAAACTTGTGATTAATTGACCTTTCCTCATCCCACTAATTAACATAGGGATGTATGTTAAAGAATTTGAGTAACTGGAGAATGTGCATGTATATGCAGGCAAATATTCCTACAGTAAGAAAGGCGTTGAGAGGGTGGAAAGGGAAGAGGGGGGGATAGATGCAAAATGGGAAGAATTAGCCCACTCTCTGGATAGGTGATATCCAGTTTTCCATGGCATTGTAGTAGGAATGCCTCCTCTTCGTCAGTGATTTCAATCCTGCAATTTTTTTTAATCTTTGCTGCAGCTATTGTTACATAGAAACATAGGAAGATAGAAGACTGACGGCAGAAAAAGACCTCATGGTCCATCTAGTCTGCCCTTATACTATTTTCTGTATTTTATCTTAGTATGCATATATGTTTATCCCAGGCATGCTTAAATTCAGTTACTGTGGATTTATCTACCACATGTGATGGAAGTTTGTTCCAAGGATCTACTACTCTTTCAGTAAAATAATATTTTCTCATGTTGCCTTTGATCTTTCCCCCAACTAACTTCAGATTGTGTCCCCTTGTTCTTGTGTTCACTTTCCTATTAAAAACACTTCCCTCCTGGACCTTATTTAACCCTTTAACATATTTAAATGTTTCGATCATGTCCCCCCTTTTCCTTCTGTCCTTCAGACTATACAGATTGAGTTCATTAAGTCTTTCCTGATACGTTTTATGCTTAAGACCTTCCACCATTCTTGTTGTCAATGGTATTCCGATAGCAAGAGGCTATAACATTTGACATACAGAGAGTTACTGTTTTGTATTACTGGTTTGCCGCATTGCTTAAGAGCAATTTCTTAACTCTGCTCACAAGAATTAGGAATGGAGGTAATATTTTTAGGTCACTGCTATAGCAAAAACACACTAACTCAGCTTGGTTTCCTATGTTTCCACAGCCTTGCAATGGTACTCCCTTGTTTAGTACAACATTCATTTACCATTCCCCAAGGTGGGCTGATAGCAACTGTCAGCTGGGTTGGAAAAGATGCTAGCTCAACATGTCAGTGCAAGTTTTCAGAAGTGTACATCTCCTGTGCGCCTGGGATGAAAGGGAGAAAACATTGCCCCTTCTAACACTCCACAGATATATTTGCTGTTTGCCTCACACAGCCTGGAGACATGAGCTCCAATTGGCTTCTGATTTACTGCCCCAGCCAGATTGACATGGCAAAGAAGTAAATGCTTTGGCAAGGCAAAGCTAAGAACTGACACTGGCAGGTGTGGCCTTGATTCCAGCTGGTACCCAGAACAGGATGGCTTCATTCGCCCTTTGCATTATATTGCAGCAGAAAACCTTAGTTTTAAGAGTGCAGCTCTGGCCCTTTCACTGCTGGTAAATCCCACTGTGTGGCTTCAGTAGAAGAGTGAGAAAGAGAAATGTCTGCCTTTGATCAGTGAAGAATAATGGTGGATAATAACATTATGATCTGTTGCTGAGTTCTCCTGCTGGTCTGAAGTAATTAATCAGCCGAGTGCTATTTAATGTAAATCCATCCCACAGAGCTTCCCATATGGTTCTTCCTTAAATATTTCAGCCTGTGAGAAAGACAATCATAATATTACATCAAAAAGGAAAAATACAGGTTCTGGAATGGGAGCTATTGAAGCACATCCATAAGTTGTTTTCTGTTCTGGTTATGTCCTGGTTGCGCAGATTAAATTAGAAATATGACAAAATGCATGCACATCAACACAGCCATAGATGTCATAGGAAAGAGAATGTATCGAGATGGCATCTTTGTCCATCCAGGTGTTTATTATATGCTGGTTATCTCATACTTCCTGGAGCTCAGTTTTCAAGTTTACTCTTACTTTTTTTGCTCAACTTAGTGCTGGAGACATGAGATAAAAAAGAATGTAGATATGACCTTGGAAGGGGGGAATCATTAATGGGGGTGAAACAGCAATTCATTCCTGAGAGAAATGGAAAGCATGAGAAGGAAACTGAAAATAGTCCCAATTTTCTTGATCCCCATACTATACCAACAAATAAAGTAACATTCCTGAAATCTTAATCTATTTCATAGCCTGTCCAACCTCAAAAAGTTGACATTATGGAATCATTTTCCAAAATGGAGACATTCTTCAGTCAATTCGGTAACTCTTTGTGTTGGAGCAGTGTGAAACAACCATCACCCCTCTTCAAAATCAGACTTTGAAATGTTAATGTTTGTTTCTTGGTAAAGCTGATAAAAGCAATGATTTTGAAGACTGAGAAGTTCTAATAGTTGAATTCTTGGTAAATCCAAGCATCGCAGTTCGTTTACTGTTGAGCTTCCATCTGAGATTCTGGGGAGCCATAAAAAAATCTAAGGAAAAGAGGACAATGGAGTAGGATTTTTTTTAAAAGTAGATAATGTATTTCCAACTATCAAGGCTGTGATAATGGGCAACATTGCACGCATACTCATCAAACATATAGAATTTCCTATCTTTTCACACAGATATGCATTTTTTCGTCTTCCAGCCCTATAAACCCACATGGGATTTGAGGATTTCCAACTTGCAGGCCATGGCAACATTAACTGCTCTGTTAGTAAAGTATGAGTGGAAACTAATCAAGGCGAGAAGCAACCTAGAACTAAGCAGAAATTTCCTGACAGAACAATTAATCAGTGGAACAACTTGGCTCCAGAAGTTGTGAATGTTCTAACACTGGAAGTTTTAAACAAGAGATTGGATAACCACTTGTCTGAAATGGTATAGGGTTTCCTGTCTGAGCAGGGGGTTGGACTAGAAGACCTCCAAGGTCCCTTCCAACTCTGCTATTCTGTTCTATTCTGTTTTGTTTTGTTCTATTCTATTCTATTCTTTTTAAAATTTGTACTAGCAGTTGCTGAGAGAAAGAAGAGAGACTTGCTGGCTGGTTTCACAGAAGAATAGAGGTACCTACTAAATTCTTTTCTTAGAGAAAAGCAAAGAGCTGGGGTGGCGCAGTAGTTAGAGTCCAGCACTGCAGGCTACTTCAGCTAACTACTAGCTGTAGTTCAGCAGTTCAAATCTCACTACTGGCTCAAGGTTGACTCAGCCTTCCATCCTTCCGAAGTGGGTAAAATGAGGACCCGGAATGTTGGGGGCCATAGGTTGATTCTGTAAACCGCTTAGAGAGGGCTGTAAAAGCACTATGAAGCTGTATATAAGTCTAAATGCTATTGCTATTGCTTTTCTGTCCTCTAAGGAACCTACAGCCCAAAGATGGAAGGAAGATTACTAGAGAGGAACGTGGAAATGGATAGAGGGTAATTTTTTTTTTTTTTAACTGGACTGTCTGGTAGAATTCGAGACATCTGGCCATCGCAGCTTCCAGACAGCTCCCCATTTAAATACTGATCCATTCCTGTGGACCATCTCACTAACCTAATGCGGAAAACATCTAAGCTATTAGACAAAGCATCTCCTAGTATAAGAGTAGATATTATAAGAAAACTGTTTTTTGGAACAATTAGTTCAATAGATTTGTAAGACCAAAATAAGATGTGAATTTGATGACCAGCGATTAATGTATAGGTTATTGTGATGTTTTAATATTGGATGGAGAAAAGCTATATTTTAAGAGGTTTATGAATATATAAGATATTATATGTTGGTAAAGTCCTTTGGTGAAAGAAAGAGATATAAGAGCCTCCACTAAATGAGTACAAAGTATAAAGAAAAAAATTGTATATGTTTGATTATAAGCTTGTTTTTGTGTTGGAAACTATGTATTGTTTTTTATTTTATGTTGCAGAAATTTGTTTTAAAAAATTATATCGGAATTAAACTACAGTGGTACCTTGACATACGAGTTTAATTCGTGCCAGAGCTGACCTCGTATGTGGATCATCTCGTATCTCGAACAAATGCATTTAGATTTGGCTTTTCGCATGGAGATAACTGGAAAAAATGGAATTCCTGTGCCACCTAGTGGACGCTCAGCTCGAATCCCGAATTTGAGCTCGGGTGTCGAACAGAAATTTTGCTCGCGTCGCAGCTCGTAACTTGAAATACTCGCATGTGGAGCAGCTCGTATCTAGAGGTAATACTGTATTAGACAAAGCATCTTCAAAAGATGTTTGGTTGCTCCCCAACTGGTCCTTTTGTCCGACATTGCCATCCTGAACACTATCTTTGTAAGGCGAGACTGTTTTACTACTACTTGTTGATCAAGGCTGGTGATATAAACAGCCTTGAACAGCTTTTTCTGCCTGCCTGATCAACAGGGAGTAATGAAAAGAACTTCACTTGGCAGTAGGAAATGTTCACTGTAGCGTTATTTTATTTATTTGTTTGTTTGTTTGTTTGTTTGTTAAACATGTATAGGATAGTAGTTTGTATAAACATAACATAAGTAAAAAGTAATGATAAAAAGAAGAGCAATAGGACAGTAGGACAGGGACGGTAGGCACAATGGCGCACTTATGCAGGTCCCTTACAAACGGGGAGAGGTCAACTGTAGACAATCTAAGGTTAAAGTTTTTGGGGTTTGGGGAAGAAACCATAGAGTCAGGTAGTGCATTCCTATGCTCTATTCCATCAAGACTATGCTAAACATAATAGTATGAGCCAGATGGATGAATGAGTAGGGCTTCCAAATATAAAGGGCTCATTGTATTTTAGCCTCAAGTATGCTTAAATCTCTGAAGTTATACTGTTGCTGAAAACAAACACAAATTAAATAAAATATATTTTTAGTACACATTTGTTTTTCTTCATTTCATTCTTCTCCTGTCCCAGGATTCACTTGCACCCATAAAAATCTGGAGCAACAATGCTAAATTATCTCACACTTCATATTATAGTTAAAAACAATCTGTTTCATTTAAAAAAAAATTGCTCCTCATTTCTGTACATCAAACTTCTATTAGGAAAAAAAACAGAGGGCCAATGGAAGAACAATGTTTTTCTGACTGACTGCCAACCAAGAAGTAGAGTACCTTTCATTTTAACAGGCTCTTACCCAGAAGTAAATCATACTTGGTTAAGTAGAACCTACTCTCAAATTAGTATCCATAGAGCAACATGATAGTGTATTTCCATTCTGATTTATCATTATTGAATAATGACAATAGCAAGAATGACATAGAAGTAGGAATATACCTTCCCTGTGAACCAGGAAGAAGGCGAGAAAGCTTCTTAGCAAGTTATGAAATACAATGATTAAAAACAAGAGTATTGATTCTAACAGAGCTATGAGGTAGTTCAGTCTGGGGAGAGAAAGAAATAGAGGAACAAGGTCAAGAATAATGGTAGACAAATTCTTGCAACCAGGATGATAATTCCCCTTTAATGACCATGGAAATATTTCTGCAACAAAGGATCATGTCAGGGTATTATATGCAACAGAGCTGATTTTTTAACACCCACATACAAAACAGAAGGAAAGGAAGAGGGAGAAATTAATAAAATAAACAAAGCCTCCCCCCTCCCTATTTTCTCTCCTTATCCTCCCCCCCTTTTGTGCTATATCTTGTTTAGATTGTAAATAGAGTGACAGGAGTTTTACTATTATGTAAAAGCACAATGGGAGGTTTTTAGGCTGCAAAGCAAGGTATAAAGGTTTCGAATAGACGACTATGTAAGACTTAATGTAAGGAGTATTATTTCTGCCGCATAAGTCCCAGCAACTGGTTAGGTCCCACAAAGTCGGCCTTTCCCAGGCCCCGTCAACTAGACAATGTCGCTTGGCAGGGCCTAGGGGAAGAGCCTTCTCTGTGGGGGGCCCAGCCCTCTGGAACCAGCTCCCCTTGGAGATTCACATTGTCCCCACCCTCCTCGCCTTCCGCAACTGCCAGGCTTGGGGCGATTAGATCCTAGCCCCCTGGCTGATGAATGTTATGTGTCTGAATGGGTACGATCGATTTTTTAACAAAATTGGGGATTTTAGATACATTTATCTAGTTGTTGTTCTGTCGGGCTCTCTGGTAGAATCCTCCCAAAAATTCACAGGTACAAATTTCAGACACACACATGTTTGAAAATTCAAAACAATGTTCTTTATAATGAAAATTCACTTAAACCAAGCCCTCTTTTGGTATAGCAAAGAGCACTCATCTCCAAACAAACTGGTAATTTATACAAGTCCCTTATCAGTTCTGTGATACTTAGCTTGCAGCTGTGAGGCAATTCACAGTCCTTCTTCTTTCACAAAGTGAAACACACTTTGCTCTGGTTTAGTTTCAAAGCGGGGAAAAATCAGCACACAAAAGGTCCAAGTCAGCAAAGCAGTCACGAAACACAACAATTAGATAATCCTCCACAATGGCCAAACCCACAGGCTGCTATTTATAGCAGCCTCACTAATTACTACAGCTCCACCCAACCACAGGTGGCCTCATTTTCTTTGATAATAATCTCTCAATTGTTGCCTATGCATCGCTCTCCGCATGCATGGCTGTATCATTAACTCTTGTTCTGAATCCAAGGAGGAGCTAGATAATTGATGTCCTTCTGAGCTGTCTGCCCCACTCTCCTCCTCCCTGTCACTCATGTCTTCTTGGTCAGAGGAGCCTTCATCATCAGATTCCAGGGGGGGGCAAAACAGGCCTGCAGCATGTGGATGTCTCCCCCACATCCACAGTCCTTGGGGCAGGAGCAGGGCCAGAGCTAACCACAACAGTAAGTAAGTAGGTAGGTAGGTAGGTAGGTAGGTAAGTAAGTAAGTAAGTAAGTAAGTAAGTAAGTAAGTAAGTAAGTAAGTAAGTAAGTAAATAAGTAAGTGATTTCTGAAAATCATTCCCAGTCAGTTCCTGGAAGGTGGCTTTGGAAAAATCTCTCTTCCCTTCTCATCGTTCTGAATTGGAACGATAATGGGCTGGGTCTTCAGAGTGCCATTACAAGGAGATAGTCCCTGACCTTGGCTGTCATGGGAAGGCAATTACCTTGCCGCTGAGAAATTGCAGCATACAAGTGTAACAATCCAGTGAAGGCTCTCCCTCCCACCGGCTCCACCTCCATCTTCTAGCAGGATCTTTCAACTGGCCCAGACGCAGAGATGGAGTTGTCCCTCTGGGGTGCCACTGTCTACCCTGGCACCGAAGTGTTGATTATGGATGAATCTTTCCACTAGGCTCCTGCCTCATCTTGCTCTGATTCATTGCAGGCATAATGGAAAGAGAGGCTGACGAATGCTGATTAATAAGCCCAACCTCGCTTGGCTCAGACCAGTATTTCAAAAAAAATTGTTTCTGGTGTTCTCCATTGAGGGGAGGACTTGAGAGAAACCCCTTTAATAATCAGTGACCTATATGTACAGTGAATGTGGAATGATCCTCAGAGAGCAATTAAAGTTAAAAGAGGCAATTTATAAAAATTACAAATACTAAGTTTATTTCTGATTTGTCCAGATAGGTCAATCAGTTTCATGTGATGAAATAAAATAATTCTCAGTACTGACACCTCCCTGATGTGTTGGTTTCAAAGGGTCTGCAGACCATCGAACACAGGGAAGTTCAACTGAATTATTTTGTGTTAAGACTTAAGTCACCATGCTCAGTCTTTCCTTCCTTCCTTCCTTCCCTCCCTTCCTTCCCTCCTTCCCTTTCTTTCTTTCTTTCTTTTTCTTTCTCTTTCTTTCTTTTTTTCTTTTTTTCTTTCTTTCATTTTCTTTCTCTTTCTTTCTTTCTCTTTCTTTCTTTCTTTTTTTCTTTCTTTCATTCTCTTTCTTTCTTTCTTTCTCTTTCTTTCTTTCTTTCTCTTTCTTTCTCTTTCTTTCTTTCTTAATTTCTTTCTCTTTCTTTCTTTCTTTCTTTCTTTCCCTTTCTTTCTTTCTTCCGTACCTACCTAGCTAACTACCTGCACACAAAGCTCAGCCTTGGCTACCAAGTTTGTCCTAACACCCAAAGAAAACTGTTGAAACAATTAACTAATATTCCACCTTCAAAGGCGGGGCTCTAAGTCTGGCCCTTTCCAGAGCAAGGACTGGGCCAGTCCAACATCAAAGCCACATCCCTAACAATGCTGCAGGATGTCTTTAAATCAATTTCAAAGCTTAATTTAAAAAATCCTTTATTACTGCAAGGGAAGCACTGAAAAAATACTCTTGCAATATCTCCCCAAAACAGGCAGCCTGTTCCATCTCTTTGAACGTAAAGTCCAGAAGCCATGGTGCCCTGCCTATCCAAAGGACATTGTACCCCCTTTCCTTCAATTTGCTTCCCCTGTCCTCTTTGCTACAAAATAAAAACTGGTTTAAAAAAGATGTTCAGACAGTCAGAAAATTGGCTGCACCATCCATTGCTGTGCTGCACCAAGGATTAACTAGGGGGAAAGGAGGAAACCCTGGCCAGTTGGAAAGCATTTATGGCAGCTAAAAGACACTTGCAGAGGGTAGTGATTGTGCTGAAATTACCCCAGAAGCAAGATTATGAATAAAGCTGGAGAGATGGGAGGTTCGATGGATTGGCACATGCAAGAAGCCTAGCCCTCATCATGTGGCCAGTGGATCTACCCAGTAATGCCAGCATCATATGTCAACTTTTTTCGAGGAAACGTCCATCAGCTGCACCTGTAAATACAATCCTAATCCACACGTTCTGCCTTGCAAACTTTTCCACTTGGGTAAATCCTGTATCAGCTGCCAAGACTCAATGAGCCTCCCCTGATTTGTTCAGGACACATCTGTCCTTTGGAAGAGGCAGCCTGTCTTATTGGCAGCCTCCATAAACACTTGCAGAAGGCCAGTGGGTACATGGGCATGAAATGCCATCCCTCCGTCGTCAGAACTTCGCTGGGAATTGGGCTTTGGCTTATTCCACTGGCTTTTGTGGTGTGTGTGTGTGTGTAGGGGGCTTATGAGTCCTCAGTTTCCCTGTGGCCGTCATTAGGCAGCCATTAGCTAGTCACTGTTGCATCAACAGTGTGAAGCATTGAATACCTTTCCTTTGGCAGCATTCCAGCTAAAGGGAGGAAGCTTCGGAGAAAATGCAATTACAGCAAACAACAGCCAAGTGAAAGCGAGAGCCGCAATCTACACCTGGCACTAATTAACTTAATTAGCCCTTAATGAGCTACACTGGTCGGAAGGCCTATTTTTACTTAATTATCCCCTAATGCGTTTGGCAGTAAGCAGGGGCCCAATGGATAGAATGGCTGAGCTTGTCTCCCTCCGCCCAGCCAGCCAGTGTGAACTTCCCTGCATTCTTAATCACCGAGCTTGTCTAGCTGGCAAGGAAGGCTTGATCCGAGCGGTTTAATAGTCAGGAATCCCCGCTATCGCCTCTCCACCTAGCAGCCTTGCAGGGGGGGGGGGGACCAGACTAGACCTCTGGAGCTTTTATACTGCTGAATCTCGCCCTAGGAGTCCACCAGGCAGAATGAGGATTTTGAATGTGTCTCTGTGTGTGTGTGTTTCATACATGATTGCAGCATGCCACTTTCTCTGAAATGGATGGCCATATAAATTTGATTAATAAGTAAGAGCCGTGGTGTTGCCGGTGGTTAGAATGCAGTATAGCAAAGCTAATTCTGCCTACAGCCAGGAGTTCGATTCATATCGGCTCAAGGTTGGCTCAGCTTTCCATTTTTCTGAGGGACCCAGATTCTTGGGGGAAATATGAAGACTCTATAAACTGCTTAGAGAGTGCTGTAGAGCACTATGAAGCAGTAGCAATAGCAATAGCATTTAGACTTACATACCGTGTTTCCCCGAAAATAAGACAGCGTCTTATATTAATTTTTGTTCCCAAAGATGTGCTACGTCTTATTTTCAGGAGACGTCTTATTTTTTTTCCATCTTATTTTTGTATTCTGTATCCTGCTGCAGCAAAAATGCATCCAAACACGTAGCCGCATGTTGGATGCGTGTTGGATGTGTTTTAAATCTGATTGATGCAGCGTTTTGGGATGCAATTTATGGACAGCAGTGCTATATATGTTCTGTTCGGGAATGCTGTGAAATGAAATGTCTCCTATATCTTACTTTCAGGGGATGCCTTATATTAGGCAATTCTACAAAACCTCTCCTATGTCTTACTTTCGGGGGTGACTTATTTTCAGGGAAACAGGGTACGCTTCATAGTGCTTTACAGCCCTCTCTAAGCGGTTTACAGAGGGTAAGCTTATTGCCCCCATCAATCTAGGTCCTCATTTTACCCACCTCGGAAGGATGGAAGGCTGAGTCAGCCTTGAGCCTACTGAGATTCGACCTGCTAAACTGCTGGCAGCTGGTGATCAGCAGAAGTAGCTTGCAGTGCTGCACTCTAACCACTGCACCATCGAGGTATGCAAATAGTCCTCAATTTACGATGACAGTCGAGGGCAAAATTTATGCTGCTAAGTGAAATATTGGTTAAGTGAATTTTGCCCCTTTTATGAGCTTCCTTGTTACAATTGTTAAGTGAATCACTGCAGTTGTTATCTTAATAACACGGTTGTGAAGTGAATCTGGTTTCCATGTTGACTTTGCTTATCAGGAGGTCGCAGAAGCAGATCACATGACCCCCCCAAAGGCACTGCAAACTTCAGAAATATGAGTCAGTTGCCAAGCACCTGGAGTTTGATCACCTGGCCACGGGGATGCTGCAACAGCCTTAAGCATGGAAAATAATAAGGGCTATTGTTAACTTCCAATGGTCACTAAAGGAACAGTGGTTAAGTTGAGGCGAGTGCTAAGCGTATGTACCTTCATCTACATCTATGCACCGAATTTTCCATCAGTTCCTTGTATTTTCTTTTTGGTTATTCAAGATAAGCAGGTTCACAGACATAGTGTGATTTTGAACCAGCCTGTCACTTCTAACCTGAAAGCTAGTTTGGTACATTGAGTAAGGTAGGAGAACTGTAAGCATGAAAGCCGGATGGACAGTTTGGGAACAGTGTTCTCTCTCAGCCATTCAACCAGTATTGGGTTGCTACTGATACAGATGAGGACTACTGGTGGGCGAACCCAACGGTGTTCGGGTTCGGCAAGTTCGGACGAACTTTACGCAAAATTCGGACGAACCCGAACTGAACCTGAACCCAAACCCAAACGGCAACCTGCCGGTGACGTCAAAGCTCCGAACGCCGAACGCGAACCCCAACTTTGCCTGAAGTTTCAAAAAATTTCGGGTTCATGTTCGGCATACTGAACACCGCAAAATTCGGTACGGACCCGAATTGTGTGGGTTCGGTTTGCCCATCACTAATGAGGACAGCACAGCAAAAGTTGTGCTGCATGTGCAGCTTCTGTTCTCCTGTGCATGCATGTGTGCGTCCCAACATGTTTTTGCTTCTGTGCATACATAGAAACGTTTTTCATAAAACAACATATTGGAAACTATTAAAAATAACTCTGGGTGCCTAGCACAACCAAATCATTTGTACTAAGTGGCCACTTTAAGGGCCATCAGCATTTCAGAAACTATTTCCAAATCAAAATATTTATTTATAACAGCAGACTTTCAGTAAATGGTGTTTAATTTTGCCCACTTACTGTTGATGAGTGACTTAGCTGGTTTGTTATTATTTTTCTTACCCTACTTTACCTTAGCTTACCTCACAACATGTCTATAAGTTCTGCAGTTTTCATTTGTAGACCTTACTAGCCGTGTGCAATTTCTAGAGACTTGTCCAAACTATTCGAATGGGAGGGAAACAGACAACTTGACGGTCAGCATCTGGGAGAAGAAGAATGAATGTTCCCAGTGATGTGTTGCTATCTCACCAAGGCAGGCTATGTTGAGAAATGACAAATTGGATTCCCCAACTGAATTGAGTAGTCAGAGCACACTCCTAACTCATCTAAGAAAAGAAGGTGAACTTCAGCCGTGTCAGACAGCTTTAGAAACCTGATGAATTTTTGTCCCGTTCTTGATTCCTTTTCTTTCTGATGGGCTTTCTGTGGATTTAAGCAGACATGTTTTCTTCCAGATTTGTTGAATTGCAGCTTCTATGAAGCCTACATTTATTTGGAATACTGCCTGGCTGTACAGATTTTGGTCTCCAGATGTGCCCACAGCAAGTATTCCAAATACAAATGTAAAAAGTAATGTTCTTTGGCCCGGAGAACTTGCAGTTGGAGATAGAGATTCTTGAAAAGGTATCTCCCCTGAATCTATTTCTCTTCTGTACTTGTATTTTGCAGCATTTGAACATGATACTGAGAAGTGATTAGATTAGATTAGATTAGATTTATTGGATTTATATGCCGCTCCTCTCCGCAGACTCGGGGTGGCTCACAACAATGGCAAAAACAGTACATAGTGACAAATCCAATACCCACCAATCCAATTACAATTTTTGGTTAAGAAATTCATAAAAACAACCCCAATATATATAAAAAACAAGCACACAATCAATCATACACCAAAACAACATGAGCAAGGGGAGATGTTTCAATTCCCCCATGCCTGATCGCAGAGGTGGGTTTTAAGGAGTTTACGAAAGGCAAGGAGGGTGGGGGCAATCCTAATCTAAGGGGGGAGCTGGTTCCAGAGGGTCGGAGCCCCCACAGAGAAGGCTCTTCCCCTGGGTCCCGCCAGATGACATTGTTTAGTCGACGGGACCCGAAGAAGGCCAACTCTGTGGGACCTAACCGGTCGCTGGGATTCGTGCAGCAGAAGGCGGTCCCGAAGATATTCTGGTCCGGTGCCATGAAGGGCTTTATAGGTCATAACCAACACTTTGAATTGTGACCGAAGATGGGTTGTTATCAGTTTGGACTGGTTCATGTGAGCCAGTGGCCAATTCGCCAAACTGGGAGTGATGGCCGGCTTACCACACACCCAAACTGGTTCCCTGGGCACCACTGCCAGAAAGTGGCTGGCAACAACCCTCTGCACATGTACAAAGGCTTCTGCGCATGCACAGAAGGTCGGTACCTAGACACACACGCGAGTATAGCAAGCACTTCTGAACCAGTAGGGAAGATAAGAGAAACCCATCCCTGATAAGGAGGGTTACAAAATAGACTCAAATAATAAGGATCTAGTGTTAATACAATCATTAGATTAAAAGGAGCTGACAGGTCTTCCCTTTAATAGTCCCAGAATTGTTATCCTGCTTGGAGCTCCCATCCTTCTAACATTTTGAAAGTAGGTAAAAACTATCCAATTTCAATGAATTTTGTCAGAGGTGACTGGCTAGGGCACCCATCATAGAAATGGAATATTTTGCTGCTTGGTTATGTTGTTGTTGTTGTTGTTGTTGTTGTTGTTGTTGTTATTATTATTGTTATTATTATTATTATTATTATTATTATTATTATTATTATTATTTTATTGTTTTTTTCCACATTTGTTTTGAATTTGAAGCCCAGAGTTTGCTCAGGATTGGTGTGGGATAGGAGCACTGTAAAATAACTCAACAAAAAGAAAAAAGTCAAAATCAAGAACATGAATAGCCAGAAGACTAAAAATCAATAAAAACTAAATTAAGCTACAATAGGATCAAATGCTGGTTTAAATTCAAATATATTTAATTGTCAGAGGAATAGAGACACACAGAGAGAAGGATATCTAACTTCAGGGCCAAAGATCACTGAGGCGCTTGACCTTGAGGCAGAGAGAGGTCCTTTGCTAGAACTGCCCACTGCAACAATATCGCCAAAAAGGCTTCTAGAGTTGTTAACCTGATCCTATGCAGCTTCTGCTCAGGCAATCTCACACTACTCACAAGAGCCTACAAAACTTTTGCCCGACCCATCCTAGACTACTGCTCATCTGTCTGGAACCCATACCACATCTGGACATCAACACCCTTGAAAATGTCCAAAGATATTTCACCAGAAGAGCCCTCCACTCCTCCACTCGAAACAGAATATCCTACAAAAATAGACTAACAATCCTGGGCCTAGAAAGCCTAGAACTACGAGCCTAAAACACGATTTGAGTATTGCCCACAAGATCATATGCTGCAATGTCCTACCGGTCAATGACTACTTCAGCTTCAACCGCAACAGCACAAGAGCACGCAACAGATTCAAACTTAATACGAACCGCTCCAAACGTGACTGTAAAAAATATGATTTCAACAATCGAGTTATCGAAGCGTGAAACTCATTGCCGGACTCAATTGTGTCAACCCCTAACCCCCAACATTTCTCCCTTAGACTCTCCACGATTGACCTCTCCAGGTTCCTAAGAGGCCAGTAAGGGGCGTACATAAGTGCACTGGTGTGCCTTTCGTCCCTTGTCCAATTGTCTTTCCTTTCTCTCACTTATCATATATATTTTCTTTCTTTCATATATCCTCTCCTCTAAGTTCACTTTTACCCTTATATATATTACTACATGTCTATTTTTCTTCCTTTGTATTTGTGTATTGGACAAATGAATAACTAAATAACTAAATAGCTAACTAACTAACTAACTAACTGAATGAATGAATGAATGAATGAATGAATGAATGAATGAATCATCCAAAACAAGAAAGGTCTGCCTTTGAAAAGCCAAAAGCCTAAAGGAGGACTTGAGCAGGGAGCAGTATAGGTGACATCCAACAAGCCCGAAAGTTTTCCTCAGCCTTTCTCCACACTCCTATTTAAAACAGGAATCACAGACCTGCAGGCTCAGTGAATTACTCAAGTCATTGAATCCATCGCTCTGTTCACTTCAGGAACCAGAAATCAAAAGATGGTTGCCCAGCCATAAGCTCACCAGCAGTTGCCAATTCTTCTCCAGTTCGGCAGCTGCTCCAGGGAAAGTGCTAAAAGTAGTACTGGAGGGGAGGACTCGTCCGTATTGTACTTGGGAGCCAACGGGGAAAAGTAGTGCAGGGATTTATAAAGGGCTGTTGGACAAGGTGAAGGATTCTGGCAGCAAAGTGCAGGACAGATGGTAAGGGGAATAAGAGCAGGCAGCAGAAGGCAGATGACTCTGCATTAGTTTAGGCAAAAAACGTTCACACCTGAGATTTTATCCACGGTGTGGAGAGGAAAGGAAGAGCTGGTTATTCTTTTATTCTGCCTTCCCTTAAAAAGCATGAAATTCAGGAAAGTAAAGTAAAAGAGTCAGTTAGAGCCAATTCTTTGCAGAGGCTAACGAATAGAAGGTGTGAGGTTTTCATGGCCCAGAGCCTCCTTAGTTAAACAGAAACAAAGGGCTATCTGCAAAGCTGGGGTTGCATTGTTTGCTAAGCCATGATTTGCCAAACCGTGGCTTATTAATTAGTTCATATTACAGTGATCCCTCGATTATCGCGAGGGTTCCGTTCCAGGACCCCTCGCGATAATCGATTTTTCGCAATGTAGGGTTGCGGAAGTAAAAACACCATCTGCGCATGCGCGCCCTTTTTTTCATGGCCGCGCATGCGCAGATGGTGGAGTTTGCGGGGAAGACCCAGGGAAGGTTCCTTCGGCCGCCCAGCAGCTGATCTGCTCGGCAGCGCAGCAGCAGCGAGCAGACGAAGATCGGGGTTTCCCCGCTGCCCACGCAAAGGGGAAACCCCGATTCGGCTCCTCGCTGCTGCCGCGCTGCAGAGCAGATCAGCTGCTGGGCGGCCGAAGGAACCTTCCCTGGGTCTTCCTCGCTGATGCCCCCGCTCGCCCGCCCGCCCGCCCACCCGCCGCCCGCCAGCAAGAGGGGGAGAGATAGAGAAAGAGAGAGAAGGAAAGAAAGAGATGAGAGAGGGAGGAAGAGAGTGTGAGAGAGGAAGAAGCAAGATAGAGAAAGAGAGAGAGAAAGAAAGATGAGAAAGGAAGGAAGAGACTGACGTCATCGGGTGGGAAAAATCGCGATATAGCGTTTCGCGAAGAACGAGATCGCGAAAATCGAGGGATCACTGTATATTCCAGGCAATGAATCATAACTTTACACACCACAGTGGCTGGGCTGACACAATACTCTCAGCCAAAAACAATGAATCTCATAACAGTTTGGCATATAATGTGAATTGAGCCCATCTACCCATCTAGAAGTATAAATAAACTCTGCCTGCCAACTGTGATTCATTTCAATATCTTTCTGTCCCCCTTTCTGACTGATACCTGTGCACCTCTTGAAGGTGGCAACGTTTTCTTTCTTCAGCCCATAAGCATTTAACACTCCTGGCATAGAGCTTTAAAAAATGAAAAAAAATATATATGAAAGGATTGCCCCAGGGGTGCTTCTGCTGGCCAGATGTGTTGCCACTAGCCCCAAGGTCTTTCCCTTCACTTGACAAACAGCCATTTTTTCCTGTTTTAATGTGTAAAACTTGGCATATATTATCTCTTTCTCCCTGTGTTGTCTTCCTTTTCTCTGAGCATTTTACGACCGGAGAGTGCTCTCATTATAGCTCTATAAATGGCCCAATACTTCGATGCTGTAGTAATAAATCATTACACTCTGTGGTTACTGACATTATCTCTTCCTGTTTGGGAGATGACAGCTGATTGAGTTGTTTTGAAATTCTGTATTTTTCTCCCTTACATTGCGTATTCCATGCAGCACTCTGGCATAAAGTAGCATGGCCCAGATATATATGGCAAATAAAAATCACCAAACTGTACAAGTGTTAAGTTTATTATCCACCTTCGAGTTGCTAATAATATAACTCAATTTCTTTAATTGAAAAACTTCAAAAGAAGCTTCCACCGAGCCTTATTTATAGTTTGCCTGATCTTGGTTACTTTTACATTTATGTATAAATGAAATGATTTTTTGTCATATTAAAAAAAATATCCAACTAATCTTTGGAGAAAGATCATTTGAAATCTTCGCTGTTTCTCTTTCCTCTTGGGGAAACTTTTGGAAAAGGTTGGAGTCAGAAATAGGGCATCAGCTGTGCATGTTACAAGTCCCTGGTGACATCTTTGGCATCTCCAGGCAGGGCTGGCAAAGACTCCAGTCTAAAACCACAGAGAATTATGATCAGCCTTTGCCAACAACAAAAATCTTGTGACATCTTTTTAAAATATTGAGTTTACTGTAGATTAATGATTATCAGAAATAAGCAGAAGCACCCCTGGGGCAATCCTTTCATTTTTTTAAGCTCTACGCCAGGAGTGTTAAATGCTTATGGGCTGAATAAAAAAATAAAATTAAAATTAAAAACAATAACTTATTGGACCCAAATCAGCATGGTTTTATTGAAGGCAAATCATGTCAGCCTAATCACATTGATTTCTTTGACTATGTCACAAAGATGTTGGATGAAGGTGGTGCCGTGGATATTGCCTATCTGGACTTCAGCAAAGCCTTTGATACAGTTCCACATAAAGAGCTGATAGATAAATTAGAGAAGATTGGACTTAATCCCTGGATAGTTCAGTGGATTTGCAGCTGGCTGAAGCATAGACATCAGAGAGTTATTGTTAATGGCGAGTATTCCGAGCAGAGACAGGTTACAAGCAGTATGCCACAAGGATCTGTTCTGGGTCCTATTCTTTTTAATATGTTTGTGAGTGACATAGGGGAAGGTTTGGTAGGGAAGGTTTGCCTATTTGCCGATGACTCTAAAGCACCGTTCCCCGTAAGCTGCGCGCGTGAGCACGTGCGTGCCCCAAAATACCTCCCCGCGCACCCTTTTCCATGGGAGCGCAGTCCCCATCCCCCTGCCAGCCTGCGGGGGGATGGGGGCGGGGAGGCACCGGCAGTAGAAGGCGCTGGTCCCCGCCCGCCCGATCTGCCCCCTCTCCTCCTCTTCCACCAAAAGAAAAGCGTGGAGGCTGCCTGCTTGAGCCTCCCATAGCTCCACCCCGCTTTGCCCTGCCTGTCATCCTCCATTGTGTTTTAGTGGGGGAGCCGCTCCCCCTCGAAAACACAACGGAGGTCCAGGATGACAGGTGAAGCGGGGTGGAGCAACAGGAGGCTAAAGCTGGTGGCGATAGACCTCCGTTGTGTTTTTGGCGGGGGGGGGGGGCCAGGAGGACCTTCCTGGATTTCCCGGGCAGCTGGCTTGAGCCTTGTGCCGGTCAGCAAAGCCAGCTGCTTCCCGGAGACGTGGAGAGAAAGAAGGGAAAGAGAGGGAGGGAAAGAGGAGAGGAAAGAAGGAGGGAGGGAGGGAAGGAAGGGAGAGAAAAGTGAAAGAGAGGGAGAGAGAAAGGGAGGAAGAGAGGAAGGAAGGAAGAGATAAATATAAAGGGAGAGAGGGAGAAAGAGAGGGAGAGGGAGGGGAAGGAAGGAAAAGAGAGAGGCAAAGAGAAAAAAGTGGAAGGAAGAGAGAAGGAAAGAAAGGAAGGGAGAGAGAGAGAGAGAGAAAGAGAGAGAGAAGATAGGAAGGAAGAGAGAGTGAGAGAGAGAGCAAGAAAGAAAGAGTGAGAGAGGAGAGAGGAATGGAAGAGAGAGAGAGTGAGAGAGAGGAAGAAAGCAAGAGAGAGAGAGGAGTGGAAGGAAGAGAGAGGGAGAGAGAAATGATAGAAAAAAAGGGCGGGAAAAGAGAAATGAGAAAATGATTGAGGCAGAGAATGACAGGAAAGAGAGAGAAACAGAGAGAGAAGTGACTCTTAAAAGCACTTAAATAATAACAGAAAACAAACCCCAGCCCTCACCTGTTTTTATTAATAGTTATTTTTGGGGATTTGCTGGTTGTTTTAGTTTTAATAATAATAGAGTTTTGTTTTGTTTTATTATTAATTTCTTTTAATAAAAAAGAAGGGATTTTATTTATTTATTTATTTATTTATTTATTTGTTTGTTTGTTTGTTTGTACTTCTATGCTGCCCAGTCCCAAGGGGACTGCCACTCAGACACTATACTTTTCCGCCCACCCCGAAAAAAAATTAGAGGGAACATTGCTCTAAAGTGTGCAATAGGGTTGATATTCCTGGAGGCGTCTGTAATATGGTAAATGATTTAGCTTTACTAGATAAATGGTCAAAGCAATGGAAACTGCAGTTTAATGTTTCCAAATGTAAAATAATGCACTTGAAGGAAAGGAATTCTCAATCTGAGTATTTTATTGGCAGTTCTGGGTTAGCAAAAACTTCAGAAGAGAAGGATTTAGAGGTAGTGATTTCTGACAGTCTCAAAATGGGTGAGCAGTGTGGTCGGACGGTAGGAAAAGCAAGTAGGATGCTTGGCTGCATAGCTAGAGGTATTTATTTATTTATTTATTTATTTATTTATTTATTTATTTATTTATTTATTTATTTATTTATTTATTTATTTATTTATTTATGTGATTTTTATGCCGCCCTTCTCCTTAGACTCAGGGCGGCTTACAACATGTTAGCAATAGCACTTTTTAACAGAGCCAGCATATTGCCCCCACAATCCGGGTCCTCATTTTACTTACCTCGGAAGGATGGAAGGCTGAGTCAACCTTGAGCCGGTAATGAGATTTGAACCCCTGACCTACAAATTTATAGTCAGCTTCAGTGGCCTGCAGTACAGCACTCTACTCAGCTCTTGTATATGTATAACAAGCAGGAAGAGGGAGATTGTGATCCCGCTATATAGAGCGCTGGTGAGACCACATTTGGAATACTGTGTTCAGTTCTGGAGACCTAACCTACAAAAAGATATTGACAAAATTGAACGGGTCCAAAGACGGGCTACAAAAATGGTGGAAGGTCTTAAGCATAAAACTTATCAGAAAAGACTTAATGAACTCAATCTGTATAGCCTGGAGGACAGAAGGAAAAGGGGGGACATGATAGAAACATTTAAATATGTTAAAGGGTTCAGTAAAGTGAACACAAGAACAAGGGGACACAATCTAAAGTTAGTTGGGGGAAATATCAAAAGCAACATGAGAAAATATTATTTTACTGAAAGAGTAGTAGATCCTTGGAACAAACTTCCACCAGACATAATTGGTAAATCCACAGTAACTGGATTTAAACATGCCTGGGATAAACATAGATCCATCCTAAGATAAAATACAGGAAATAGTATAAGGGCAGACTAGATGGACCATGATGTCTTTTTCTGCCGTCAATCTTCTATGTTTCTATGTTTTTTCTAAGTCCCTGTTTAGACAAGGGTTGGCTCTTTTTTATTTAATGTTTGCCACAGCTAAAGGAATCTGTTGGAATCTTGAAGATTAATCCATTTATTGTGTCTTAAGCTTAGTGTGGTAAAAACAAATCCCCAGGCTTTAAATCCAACCTAGAACTAAAGAGAAATTTACTGATAGTGAGAACAATTAAACAATGGATAGGCTTGCCTCCAGAAGTTGTGGGTACTCCATCATTGGAGATTTTGAACAAGAGATTAGACATCCATTTGTATGGAATGGTGTTAGGCACAGATATCAAACTGGTGGGCCAGATAATAATAATAATAATTAATAATAAATTATTAGATTTGTATGCTGCCCCTCTCCAAAGACTAGGGGCAGCATCATGCCCTGACCACACCCATCCTCATTTTAGCAAAGGGGGGAAAAGTCGTGATAATGACAATGTGACGTGGCAAGTTTGACACTCCTGACATCGGGTCTTCTGCTTAAGCTAGGGATTGGACTAGACGACCTTCATGGTCCTTTCAATTAATGATTCTGAATTCTGTAAATGCTAAAGTCAAGTCCTAGTGTTCTAGTGTTCCTGGCAACAGTATGGAAATGATCCGTCATTCCCATCTTTTTAAGAGAGGCCTACAGACCTGCAGTTTTGGATGAGGGACAACAGGCAAAAGTAGTTACTCACTGACACTTGCAAAAAAAAAAAAAGTAAAATGTCACAACATTGTTATTTTGCTGCAATTGACTAATGTGGAAATAAATACAGTATAACTGAGACCAGTTTCTCATTAGAGATATATAGATCTTATACCATCATCCAATCATTGGTGAGCTGATGCACCAGTAATGAAGATAATCTTATATCACCATAGCAATGACTGGGTGATGCTATGACCCTATAAATCATTTGTGAAGAGTTAGCTCAAAATACACAGGTTAATGCTTTGGTTTCATATTAAGATAAGTTCAAGATGTGTTCACAAAATGCCATCTTTTATGTAATGAATCTCTATATCTTCATGTGAATCAAAACTAATGAATTCTATTCAAATCTTTCCAATGTTTTATAAAATACATGCTTTTCATTTCATTTGCTGCGCTGGACACGCTGGGAATGCCTTATTCATCTGTGATGCTCGTAGGCATCCAGGTAACTGAGGCTCTATACCAGGGGTCCCCAAACGTTTTACACAGGGGGCCAATTCACTGTCCCTCAGACTGTTGGAGAGCCAGACTATAAAATAAACTATGAACAAATCCCTATGCACACTGCACATACCTTATTTTAAAGTGAAAAACAAAATGGGAATGTACTTTTTAGAGGGGGGGAGAAGTCTGAAATTCATATACCGTATTTTTGGTTTATAAGACACACCGGTGTATAAGGCGCACCTAGATTTTAGAGGAGGAAAACAAGGAAAAATGTATTCTGAACCAAATGGTGCAATATTATATTATTTAATAAAATACCAGTGTAGCAGAATACTTTTTACAACCATGTATGCTGTTTAAAACCATGTACACTTTTTAAAACCATGTGTACTTTTTAAAACCATGTACACTTTTTACAAACTTCAAACTTGACAGCTTCAAGACTTATGGACTTCAACTCCTAGAATTCCTCCTTCAATCATGCTACCTCAGGAATGCGAGTTAAAGTCCACAAGCCTTAGACATGCCAGGTTTGAAGACCCTTACACTCCTAACCCCTAATTCAGGTTTTCAAACTTGACAGCTTTAAGACTTGTGGAATTCAATTCCCAGAATTCCTCCTTCAGTCACAAACCTTAAACTTGCCAGGTTTGAAGACCCTTGCACTCCTAACTCAGGGGGTTTTCCAACTTGGAAGTTGGTGTTCAAACTTGTCAGGCAGCTTGCTTCAGGTAGGGGAAGCGGTAGCGGCTCCTCAGATAAAGGCTTTTTCCAGTGGCGGCCAACGGAGATTTTTCTGAGTGGTCAGCATCGGCAGTAGCAGCTTTCCTATTTTGCAAGCCGGGGAAGGAAAGGTGGGTGCTCTCGATCTCTATACGCGAGACAAACCTACCAAGGGAGAGAAGCACCCACACGACGGAAGATAGAAGCTCGGCTTTCCCCCTTGCTGTGAAAGCAGGCATGGGGGAAAGCCGAGCTTCTGTCCTCCGTCGTGTGGATGCCTCTCTCCCTTGGTAGGTTGGTCTCGTGTGTAGAGATCGAGAGCGCCCACCTTTCCTTCCCCCTCCCGGCCATGCTTGCAATGGGAGCCATCTCAGTTGCCCTCCCCATTGGGAGCCTCACATGCTCAGAAAAGCCACTACCGCTGGCCCACACGGTTCGCACAGAAGGCAGGATCCGAGGAAGCGGCAGCTGTAAGATTGGGAGCCTCGCGCCAAACGTTACTGTGAGAACGAGTTGACACCTAAGTCAGCTCGGTGAGTGCTGGTTTTTGAGTCTTTTGGGATGGTGGGGGTTGTGGTGAAAGACTGTCCTGCAGCCCTAACTAGCCCACAGCTCACTGGGAGGAATTGTTACTGAATTCCTTGCTGAATTCAGCGTGGATCTTTTTTTATTTGTATCCCTGGGGAGAGGAGCCTGCAAGTGGGCCCAGGGGTCTCTAATAAGGGATTACAGAGAGGTGGCTTGCCACCATAGTTCCCTCTAAGCTGAGCAGTGAGCAATCGCTCACTTAAAAATCATCATCAACTCAGAGTTTTCCAAACCTGCCCAGAAGCCGAGAGGGAAAGAGTGAGAGGGAAGGAGAGAGAGAGGAAGAGAGGAAGAGAGAGAAACAGATAGAAAAAAGAGAGGAAGGGAAAGAGAAAGAAAAAGAATGGGAGTAAGGAAGAGAGAAAGAAAATCAAAATCTAGTTGGAAACTAGCTCAACTATTTAAGTGGCATTTTGATATTGATAGAGTTGCCCTATTATGAGCTCACTGTTATAGACACACAGTACAGTATTTTATTTTGAAATTCTCTGAGGCAAAACAGGGTGGGTTTTTTATTTGTTTGTTTGTTTGTTTATTTATTTATTTATTATTTCTGTGCCGCCCAGTCCCAAAGGGACTGCCGCTCAGACACTATGCTTTTCCGCCCCCCCCCCAAAAAAAAAATTAGAGGGAACACTGCTTGCCACCACTTGACTATGGGAAAGCAGCTACCGCCACTGCTGGCCGCAATCTGGCCAGGCAAAAGACGCAGCGGCGGAGGTTCTCAGGTGTCCTCCTCCATCGCCGTGTCTTTTGCCTGGCCGAAGAATGCTGGAAGTGCCTCTGTTCTCCCCACCCCGAGAGAAGAGCACTGGTACTAAATGGAGAGAAAAGCACTTTTGGAGCACAGGATGAAACGGGGGAGTGTCCCCAAAGCTGGCCGCCAGCAGATCAGCTGTCAGGCGGGAGAAACGGCACCAGCTCTACCGTGCGGGGTTTGAAAAACCTGCACAGAGTTTGTTGCTCCTGTCACTCACCCACGGGCTGGATAAATGGCCTCAGCGGGCCACATGTGGTCCCCGGGCCGTAGTTTGGGGACCACTGCTCTATACCCATGATGGCGATCCTATGGCATGTGTGCCACAGGTAGCATGGGGAGCCATATCTGCTGGCATGCAAACTTTTGGCCTAGCTCAGCTTCAACGTGCCAGCCAGCTGATTTTCAGCTCACATGGAGGCTCTGGGAAAAAATTTTCTGCCTCCAGAGGACCTCCGGGGACTGGGGGAGGGCAAAAAATGGCCCTACCAGGCCCACTGGAAGTTGTGAAACAGGAATGTGTGTTTGTGGTTGTGTGTACATGTGCAGAGTGTGTGGTGTGTGGGGCATTGAATTATGAGTGTGGGCATGCACATGCGCACGATAGCATCCATCTGCGCGCTTTCCCCAGCTGAGTGGGAAAAAGGTTCACTATTACTGCTCTATATTTTAGAGGGATTGGAGTAATGTGGTTTATTACTTTTGTAAATTACTTTAGTAAAGTTTATTACTTTTGTAAAGTAAAGCTATAGGTACATGTTTCTTTCTTTTTTAAAAATAAAAACCCCCATCTTTCTGGTACTACAATGAAGGAGTTGAGACACCAAGTGCAAACCAGGTCGTGACTTAGTGGGGTTATGAAACAAGTGGAATTACTCAGTGGTAAGCCAGCAATTTCAGTGACCTTGTTACATTCTCATTGCATTGCTTGTGAATAAAAGAGTTAAAGCCTGAAGAATCCAGGTGAGAAAGTTTCACCCGCAGCTTCTTTAATCTCTCATTGCTGGATTCTCCTTGGCATTATGAAGGATAAATGCTAACTGACCTTTTCATTCTGGCTACAAAACTCAGGAAGGAATAATTAGCCAAGGTAGGAAAGAAAATGTGAAGGAGATGGGGATGAAGGGAATAGTGTTATTTATCACTCCATCTCATAGCCAGGAGCAATGTAGAAAGCGCCCCCTTAAAATAACCCAAAGTTAATTTGTGACACATTGCACCAGCCCAGCTGTGTTCACCCTACTCTGGTTTTAGGCTGGTGCTTACATGATGCCAATTAGGGCCAGTGGGGTAAGGAAGGAAAGAGCACCAAAATGCTGTCACTTCAAGGTGTGTTTTCTCATTTGACAGGGCTGAGAAGGACAAGGCAAATCAGCTGAGAGCAGGACTGATGTTTGTGGAAAGTCTTTGTGGAAATTCAACTCCCAAAATTCATGGTTGAGTTCACAATCTTAAAGTTGCCAGGGTTGGACACTCCTGTAATGGATGTTGGCGGGAGACCCAAAGCAACTAAAAGCATTCGGAAGGGGAAGATTTTCTTATCTGAAAATGGGCGTTGGTCTTACCTGATACGCCCCTTCTCGTAGGGTGGAGCTAACCTCCAAGAATGGTGTTGAACCCACCTATT
Organism: Erythrolamprus reginae; assembly: GCF_031021105.1. NCBI lineage: Eukaryota > Metazoa > Chordata > Lepidosauria > Squamata > Dipsadidae > Erythrolamprus > Erythrolamprus reginae. Next base: position 91,588,157 of record NC_091951.1, on the reverse strand, counting down.
GTGATGCTGACCAGCATTCCCAGAGCTCACGATCAGGCAATTGGACTTTGACCTCTTGGAAGACTAGGGGCTGCTCCCTGATCCCCCTGTCTCATCTGGCCTCTTCTACCCCAGCCTATTTCAATCTTTGTTATTTAAGGCTAACAATGCAGCTAACCTTCAACTCTCGACTTCGGGGTCTTCTGACAATTCTTCCCCCAGGGACCCTTTGTTTGAGGAACCCACCTTGGAGGCGGAAGTGATTCCTGCTGCTCCTCTCTTTGTGGAGGCGGTCAAACGACAATGTCTGTTCCCAGCTTCGGGTCCCATGCCCAACAGTTTTGACAAACATTACTTTAACGTACCCCAGATTTGGCGCCAATTCTTAACAATTCTTACAACCAAAGCTGTTGTGGTTAGCTCTGGCCCAGCTCCTGCCCCAAGGACTGTGGATGTGGGGGAGACATCCACATGCTGCAGGCCTGTTTTTCCCCCAGTGGAATCTGCTGATGAAGGCTCCTCTGACCAAGAAGACATGAGTGACAGGGAGGAGGAGAGTGGGGCAGACAGCTCAGAAGGAGATCAATTATCTAGATCCTCCTTGGATTCAGAACAAGAGTTAATGCTCTTGTTGCCTATGCATGCGGAGAGCGATGCATAGACAACAACAACTGAGAGATTATTATCAAAGAAAATGAGGCCACCTGTGGTTGGGTGGAGCTGTGGTAATTAGTGAGGCTGCTATAAATAGCAGCCTGTGGGTTTGGCCATTGTGGAGGATTATCTGATTGTTGTGTTTCGTGACTGCTTTACTGACTTTGACCTTTTGTGTGCTGATTTTTCCCCGCTTTGAAACTAAACCAGAGCAAAGTGTGTTTCACTTTGTGAAAGAAGAAGGACTGTGAATTGCCTCCCAGCTGCAAGCTTAGTATCACAGGACTGATAAGGGACTTGTACAAATTACCAGTTTGTTTGGAGATGAGTGCTCTTTGCTATACCAAAAGAGGGCTTGGTTTAAGTGAATTTTCATTATAAAGAACATTGTTTTGAATTTTCAAACGTGTGTGTGTCTGAAATTTGTACCTGTGAATTTTTGGGAGGATTCTACCAGAGAGCCCGACAGAACGCAAAGCAACTGAAAGCATTCAGAAGGAGAAGATTTTCTTATCTGAAAATGGCTTCCTTATATTCTGCTTGGAGGTCCCTCTGGTATTTTCCTCTATGGCAGGCTGGGCTGATTTACACACACACACACATCCCTATATGCTTGTGTAGACTAAAACCTCCCAATAAAGCTGATATTTCAATTACAAATAAAATGGCATAGATTAGTCTTTCAAAGACTCTCACTGATTTTCATACATTTAGAACCTAACTGTACATCCAAAATGGCGCTTAATACTGTTGGAAAGATTGGAGCTGAAGATATAGACCAGTGATGGCGAACTTATGGCATGATGCTACAGGTGGCACACGGAGCCATATCTGCTGGCACATGAGCTGTTGCCCTAGCTCAGATCCAACGTGCATATGTGTGCCAGACAGCTGGTTTCTGGCTTCCAGAGAGCCTCTGGGGGTGGACGGGGGAGGGCATTTTTACCCTCCCCTGGATCCAAAGAAGCTTTTGGAGCCTGGGGAGGGTGAAACACGAGCCTAGTGGGCCCACCAGAAGTTGTGAAGCTGTTTTCACCCTTCCCAGGCATTGAATTATGGGTGTGGGCACTCGCGCATGCGTGATAGTGTGTGCTTACCTTCTTTCAGCACCCAAGGGAAAAAAGGTTCTCCATCACCAATATAGACATTCATGTGTTAAGTGGTTCTATATACCAGCCCCCTAAAAGATTTTGCTGTTCCATTGATGTCAGTAGTTTTGGTCCATTGGATGTGTTTTACAGAAATGCCTTCCCTAACCAATGAGTTGTACTTCTACTCCCATGATTCCTAGTTAGTGCAGATTAAAGTGGCAGATTATGGAACTGAAATCAAACATAGGAAGATGGATCTCCAGCCAAGGTCCCACTTACAAGAAGCTTTCGGCTGGGGAAGCAACCTGCGGTTAGTTGGAAATGTTCCTATAGCTAAATTCAGGGGTGGGCTGCTGGGAGTTCACAGGGGTTCTGAAGAACCCCTAGCTAAGATACTGTGCAGTTTGGAGAATCCCCAAATCCCACTCCTGGCTGGCCCAGCCCACCCCATCCCTATCTTCCAGGAGTCCCCATGCAGCCTGCTTTGGAGGCAGGTAAGTGCAAGGCACACACGGAGGCTTGGGGAGGGCAAAGAACAGGCCAACCAGAAGTTCAGGAAGGCCAGAAATGGGCCTGTTTCTGGCCTCCATTTTCACCCTTCCAGAAGTTCGAGGAAAGTCTTGGGAGCCTGGTGAGGGCAAAAATACACACACACACAAACACACCATGGTGCAGGAGGCTGACTAGGCCATGCCCACCCAGCAACCGGGCAGATAACTCCCTTGCTAAAAGTTTTGAAGCCTATCCCTGGCTAAATTCCTTCCATTATGCAGGTGATATAATTAGATGGCTTGCAAGACCCTAACTCAATAATTCTACACCACTGAAAAAGGTTAAAACCACAACGGAAAGAAGAAGTAATTTAACACCGAGATGACTGGGGTCAAATAATGGATCAAATTTGTTGTTCCTTGCTTTTCAGTGTTTCAAGGCATCTGGTAGACCAAGAATGGGGAACATAGCATCCGACTTTAGGCTTGTCTAATTTAACAAGGTAATCTTAGCGCTTGTAGCAGCAAGTGTAACAAAGCAGAGGGGGTGTTATTTTTTTTTTTTTTTGTACCATGGGCCTAATTCCGTTGCAGTTCATTGGGAAGCTGCCTTATTTGTCACATTGGCAAACTAAGGACTTTTTCAAATGAATACATATAAATAAATAGGCTTTACAACACATTCCTTCTGCAATTAAGTTTCAGTTAGCATGCCTAAGAGGTTTTGCCTTCATGAACAAAAGCATGCCAGCCCCTTCTGGCAGGAGCCAATGTCTCGAGAGGTGGAAAGATGCGTCTTCTTTCCAAAAGCACAAAACAGGAAACCCTGTAACCAGAGTGTGCTCTGTTGGGGATTTGACCCCCGGGCTTTGGGGACTGGGATATCAACTGTAGCCTTTCTCATTCTGAAGACAGGAGGCCTGTCTAGCAGCCTTTATTGTTCAGTGTTCTGTTGATAAATATCCCCGAGCAAGTCTCTGGCGGAGCTAAGCAAAGACTGGCGTTTATTAGCAGGAACGAATGCTGTTATGTTGCCTTTTGCTGTGCGGAGGCACTTCGGGATAAACTTAAGTTAATCCTCTGCTGCTTTTGTATCTGTCTCCCTAAACTCTTCTAGACACCAGGAAGGAGGAGGAAAAACGGTGGGTGGAATTACGTCGTTTACGCAGAATCTCAAGACGGCAAGGTCTCTGCTTTGAAGACTCACCACCTTCCGCATCATTACTTGCATGCTGGGGCTTAACAGGGATGTAAACAGAAGAGCTGGGCTTGCCTTCCATTCGGACACTGGCCTGTCTTTCTGTTTGTCCTGCTGTATCCTTCAGAAGCGGTCAGAGTGCTTGTCATCTTGTCAAACTCAACTCTGTGGGATGCAGTGTCTGGGCGAATTAACACCAGCACAAATGCAGAAAATGAAAGCAAACCACTCAAGTCTCTTGGGGATTTGCAGCTGTCAGTTTCAGCAAGCAAATACCCCAGCAGCCAGACTTTTATATCTACAGCCGGGGAAGCAGCGAGTAGGACTCTGGAAAGATTAACTCTTGTTTCTGGTATCTTGGAGCCTGCTATTTTTATTCTTGCCCAAATATGCTAGTCCTGCTCAAGCTAAGATCTCATGCTCAATGAGCTGTCAGACCTGTGTCTGGACTATACTGTGTCAGACAGCAGCTGAAGGTTCGCTTGATTGACATTCACTCCACTATCATTCTGCCCTCTGCATATAATATGATGCAGAGAAGCATATTATGGGAGCCCTGGTCTGCAGCATGAACTGTAGAGCTTAGGGGGAATAGTTTAAAGTTTATACTAGTTTTCCCTAAGGGCCTTTCCCTATCATTGAATTAAAATGCTGTCCATACATCTTTGAGCCAGCAGAAAAATTATACTTGTATAATATTTACTGGTCCCATCTCCACTATTTCCTGTCCACCTGCCTTGCTGCCAGGTGACGGTATCCAGGTTTATTATGTGCAGAACACACAAAGCCAAGTTTTTTTGTGGATTCTTTGGGTGGATCCCTTCCAGCTGAACATCACTAGCCAGAAAGGAAATATCAATCAATCAATATTGGAAGGTGGGACTGAGGCAGGACCACATATCTTTAAGGGTCTGTGTCTTTCGTGCAAATAAACAATGGCTAGGCATTTGGTTCATGAAAGTAACTAAGTCATACCTGTGCACCCATAATCCCACAAATGTGTGAAGCACATATACTGATTCCTCTTTTTTTAAATACATTTTTATTCATTTTAAAATATAGAATATAAAACACACACACAACATACAGCAAGTGCTCAGTGATTGGTGCCCACCACCAGACAAACGTTCCCACCCCTCCACCAAATTGGAGGTATTCCTTATGAAATGACCGAGAAACACGGTTTCTAACTTCAATGGTTTATTCTCAACAGGAGACTAACAAGCCGCGGAATCACTTTCACTCTGGCGCATGCCTGACAGAAACCGCATAAGACCGGAGGCACTTCTTTTTATACATTTTCGCCCAGCAACAAGCGACGCCTGACAGCTCTCTAAGATTGGCGCCAAACCACAGCAGCCAAATAGAGGCAGGTAAACAATCCTTATTGTACATAGTGAATCTTGCTTAACAACTCAAGTTTAGACTTTACCTAGTTACAGAATTTAGTGGAAACTTCTGGACATAACACCCCTCCCCCTTCTGGCTGGATTTTTTACAGATGTTTATTCAGACAAACAAGTAATAAAATCATCTAAACGGGCAGGCCTCCTGGGTGTTCGCTCTGATCTGCAAGGCTCGTTGAGGACCTGGGTGTCCACAGAAGATGATGGTTCCTCGGGTGTCGTTGGTGCAGAGTTTCCACAGCTGGAACATGACCGAGCTGAGGCAGCGCTGGATTGGTCACTGAACCCAGGTAAGTCCCAGTCTATTTGTTCCTGATTTCTGCTAGGTCTGGCATAACTCCCTGTGGGGTGTGAAGGAGTAGAGACCCCATTACTAGTGTTAGCCATATTTTCCCTTATACTGGCTGTTTCCAGTCTCCCCCGTATATGATCTATGTGCCTCTCCCAGAGGCGGCCATCACAAAGTTTGATCATATAAGTTTTTGGACCTGTTTAATCGGTCACTATTCCACTCTCCCACTGTCTGCCCCTGTCAAAAATGTTGACATATACATTTTGACCCACCAACACTGAGCGCTCAGGGGTTGTTACATTCTCAGGCTTCAGTTTTACATAAGAGGGGTGCAGCCTATCTAAAGGAGACCTCAACCTTCTCCCCATGAGTAGCTCGGCGGGGCTCTTATTTGTTGTTAGGCTTGGCGTGATGTGCTGTGTGAGTAGGAAAGTATCCAGTCTCTCCTGTATGTCCCCTGGTGATGACCTCTTGATGGCCTCCTTGGCCACACGGACATATCTCTCTGCCATCCCATTAGCCCAAGCTGCATGGGGTGATACCAAGGCATGTCTGACCCCCAGGTGGGCTAAGAACATTTCTAGTTGCCTGGAAGAAAACTGGGGCCCATTGTCCGAGACCAGGACATCTGGACACCCATGAGTTGAAAACAGTTTCCTTAGTGCATGTATCACAGCTGTAGATGTGGTGGACCCTAATAACAGTATATCTAGCCATTTGGAGTATGCGTCCACCACAATCAAAAACATATTGTTGCCCACCGGCCCAGCCAGGTCAATATGCACCCTTGACCAAGGCCCCTGGGGAGTGTCCCACTGTGCAGGGGTGGTTTTGGGGGGATTTGGCCTTGTCTCCTGACATGGGCTACATGTGGCAACCCAGTCTTCTATTCCCTTGTCCAACCCTGGCCACCATAAGTATCCTCTGGCCAAGGCTTTCATTCTGACCACCCCTGGGTGCCCTTGATGCAGCATTTGCATGACCTGTGGCCTCAGAGCAGTGGGGATAACCACCCTGTCACCCCATAAGATACAGTCGTGCATCACTGAGAGTTCCAACCTTTTAGTTTTATATTCACCCACTGAGGGGTCTTCTCCGTTTGGTGGCCACCCTTTCAGAATGTACTGCAGGACTTTCCCCAACACCTGGTCCTGTTTGGTTTCAATGGCCACCTCTTTAGCAGTCACAAGGGATGGTGTGCCTAAGTCAATGAGGAGGACATCCCCTGCAGGGGCTGGGTCCTCCACCCTCTGCCCCAATGGACAGCGACTCAACCCATCTGCATAATTTATTAGAGCGCCCCCCTTATGCACAAGAATATAATCGTAGCCTGCCAGAAAAATAGCCCATCTGGACATGCGGGGGGACATAAAAGGAGGGGTGGGCCGCCCGGTGGCTAGTAATCCTAGCAATGGTTTATGGTCTGTGACCAATTGGAATGGTCTGCCCAATAAGTAGTTGTGAATTTTTTTCACCCCAGCCACCAATGCTAATGCTTCTCTATCTATTTGCGCATAATTGCGTTCTGCTAGGGACAATGTCCTTGAAAAGTAGGCCACTGGTGCTTCTTGGCCACTAGGTAATACATGGGCTAGGACCCCACCCACCCCATACGGGGATGCATCACATGTAAGCCTAAGGGGCAACGTGGAACTGTACTGGACCACAACACTTTGCGATGTTAAGAGGTTTTTAACAGCATTAAAAGCCTGTCGCTCTGTCTCACCCCATTCCCATTGTGCTCCCTTGTGGAGAAGTCGATGAAGCGGCTCAGCTGCGGAGGCTTTCTGTTTCAAAAAAACAGAATAAAAATTCAATAGCCCTAGAAAGGCTTGCAGCTCTGTCTTACAGGTGGGGGCGGGGGGCGTCCTTAATGGCTCTAATCTTCTCCTCAGTGGGATGTATCCCTGCTTCATCTATCCTGAATCCTAAAAAATCTACCGAGAGGGTTCCCCACACACACTTTTCTGGTTTAAGCCGTAAGCCCTTAGCTTGTAATCAGGTCAGAACTTGTCGGATTCTGCAGTGCAACTGGTCTGGAGTGTCCCCACAAATTAAGATGTCGTCAAAATAGGGGACCACCCCCCTAATTCCCCACAGTAAGCGTTCCATGAGCCGCTGGAAAATACCCGGGGCTACGCTAATGCCAAATTGCAGGCGCGTACATTTAAAGGCGCCTCTGTGGGTTACAATAGTATGCGCTAGGGCTGTGGCATCATCGACGGGCAACTGCTGGAATGCCTGAGCAAGGTCCAGCCTCGCAAAGATTTTCCCAGACCCCAGGGTATGCAGCAACTGCTGCACTACAGGTATCGGATACGAGTTGTGCTGTAACGCCTTATTGAGGGTAGATTTGTAATCCGCACAAACCCGCAGCGATCCGTCAGGCTTTAAGGGGGTTACAATAGGGGTTTCCCATGGGGCATGTTCGACAGGAACCAAGATCCCCTGAGCCTGGAGTTTTTGTAACTGGGCATCCAATTTATCCATTAGTGGCAGCGGCACCCTGCGAGGTTTCAATCGAAGGGGGGGGAACAGCAGGATCTAAAGAGAAAGAAATTGGGGGGCCCTTATATGTACCTAACCCATCTTTAAAAACCTCAGGAAATTCGTGTACAAAATCAGGTACCTTCAGACAAGTCAGTTTGTGAAGACCTGTAACAGCTAACCCTAAGGGAGCCATCCAATTTAGACCCAAAAAGGGAATGACTGGCCCCTTCAACAATCAGAATAGGTAACAGATGGTGAACATTTTTAAACGTTACCGGCACCCTAGTGCTACCCAGAACCCTGATCGGGTGTCCCTGGAAGTCCTTGATTGTAATGTCCAGCGGTTGCAAAGTGTCCCGTGATAAGTCAGGCATATAAAGTCTCAGTTTATGCCACGGCATTAAGGTAAATTTGGAGCCCGTATCTAGCTCCATGTGGCATGGGTGGCGATTTAGCAAAAGAGGGACAACAATTTTATTAGGGGTAGGTGGGTAGGTGGCACAGTCTCTGTGTGTGCGGTTACCTCGGTTGTTCCACGGCCTCTGGCTTCCTTGTCCTTGTTGCCTGAATGGGCGGTAGGACCGTTGAGTAGGAAAGGTAGGCAGCAGGTCCTGATTGAAGGGGATGTCATCGGGCAGTGTGGCTCGGCAGACGGCGGCGATGTGGCCTCGTTTGTCGCAGCGGCGGCAGAAGGCGTCCTTGAAGGGACATCTGGACCATGGATTTTGACCCCGGCATCCGGCACAGGCTGGGAAGGGCTGGCGAGGTTGTCTGGCAGGAGGTCCCTGAAGCTGGCAGCAGTAGTCCTCATACGCGTCGAAATCAGAGGAGTTGTAGTCATGTGGAAGATTGATGTGGGAATGCGGAGCTGCAGCAATTTTGTACACAGTAGACAGCTTGTCATTAGACTTCAATTCAGCTGCAGCGGCTTCCGCAACTTCTGCTGTCTGAGCAGCCTTAATGACATCTTGAAGGGAAGAGTCTTCGGCTGCAAGCAGTTTGTTTCTGATGGACACATTTTTCATACCAAAGATAATGGCATCTGTCAATCTTGCCTCAGGATTTTCAAATTGACACTTTGCTAATATGGTCCTGAGGCGGGTGGCAAACTGGTTAATAGTTTCCCCCTCGGCTTGAGCCATTCGGGAGAACTGGTGTCTGAAAACCCTCGCAGGTTTAGTCAGCTTAAAATGAGTTGCCAACTTTTCCCTCTAAAGTTTGCCATGGCACTGAATTAGCAGGTTCAGGGTCGGTCAAAGTACCGGCCAAATCAAAAATTTGCGTGCCGCAATAGTTTAGAAATAAAGCCCTTTTCCGGATGTCATCCGCATCTTTCATGCCAGCAGCTTCAAGAAAAATTTCAAATTTTGCCATATAGGCAGACCAAGTTGACCTCTCAGGGTCAAACAGTTCAGGCGGCTGTATTATCGAAGGGGTTGCCATAATGATTTTTCCGTAAAGAAAAAATTGCCTCTAGACCCTCGTCGCCAGTGAAATGACCGAGAAACACGGTTTCTAACTTCAGTGGTTTATTCTCAACAGGAGACTAACAAGCCGTGGAAACACTTTCCCTCTGGCGCGTGCCTGACAGAAACCGCGTAAGACCGGAGGCACTTCTATTTATACATTTTCGCCCGGCAACAAGCGACACCTGACAGCTCTCTAAGATTGGCGCCAAACCACAGCAGCCAATGAGAGGCAGGTAAACAATCCTTATTGTACATAGTGAATCTTGCTTAACAACTCAAGTTTAGACTTTACCTAGTTACAGAATTTAGTGGAAACTTCTGGACATAACACCTTATATATACCATTTTAATTCAAGAGCAATATATCTATTTACATATTATTAAGTGATTCCAATTTATTCCTTGTAGCTTAGTCTCGGATTCTACTAACCATATATTGTCTTACCTTGTCCCATCATCCCATCGGTTGTCGCAAATCAGTTTCATTATATATACTGATTCCTCTTAAAGGGAAGGCATTTTCTATTCACGTCACTTTTACACAATTTCACTGACTGGAACTGATAAAGGATCTTTCCCCATTCTATCTCTATCTTTACTTCATGAATTTACTGAGGGGGTTTGAAGAAGCTCAGGGATTTGAAAGACCTGTGCTTTAAAAAAAAACCCACAGGGAATGGGGAACTTTCAAAACCTGACCTTTCCTAGACAAGCTATGGTATTTCCATGGGGAGGAGAAAAAAGAAGGGCTGTGGGGAAGACTACCAGGAGACTAGTGTGGCAGAAGTGTTTCTAGCCCAGCCCACTGAAATAGCCAGTAGGCATTAAGATGCTTCGTCCCTATGGTCTAGAACCATGGGAAGGAAAAGGCATCTCATCTGAAATACCTTGAAACTGCCAGTACTTGTTATCATATTATAAAACATTAGTTTAATATAAGTTCAACTAAAACAATTTATGGCTATGTCATGCACAGGCTGAGGAAAAAGTGGCATCCTAGGGATACAGCAGAATAGAAATAAAAGACAGGGTTTGTTAGTGCTGTGGTTAGATACAAGCGGGGAAAGGCTTCAAGTATATTATGAGAATAGAAAGAGTTTTAAAAAATACAGTTAAAATCAAAATCGGTGGCTGTAATACTAACAGTGTGAGGTATGTAGATGATACTGCTTGGTCAGAGAAAAGGAAGGAAGAATGAAAAGACACTGATGATGTTAATCAACTGGGTAATGAAATGTCTTCAACAAACAGCCAAGCTCAGAGAATATCAAGGACTCCACAGTCCAATCTTAAAGCTACATATTTTTTCTTCTGTTCATATGGTCCCCAAACTCATCAGAAATCACGCAAATGGGAGAAAATTGCATGTAGGCAAACTTCTACCATAAATATACACAGTGTTCCCTCGATTTTCGTGGGTTCAAACTTCGCGAAAAAGTCTATACCATGGTTTTTCAAAAATATTAATTAAAAAATGCTTCACGATTTTTTCCCCTATACCATGGTTTTTCCTGCCCGATGACGTCATATTTCATCGCCAAACATTCGTCCACCTTTAATAAATATTTTTTTAATAAGCTATAATAAATAAACATGGTGAGTAGTAATCTAAATGGTTGCTAAGGGAATGGGAAATTGTAATTTAGGGGTTTAAAGTGTTAAGGGAAGGCTTGTGATAGTGTTCATAGCCAAAAATAGTGTATTTACTTCCGCATCTCTACTTCACGGAAATTCGACTTTTGCGGGCGGTCTCGGAACACATCCCCTGCGAAAATTGAGGGAACACTGTATATATATTTACTGCATAGATGCACTGCCCACCTATATTTGCTACAAGCTTCGTATAAATTGCCCAGCAGAGTATAAAGTAGCAACTGAAAAATGATAACAGTTAATGATAATGAATGCTCATCTCAGACTAAACAAATACCAGCACACCATAGATAAACACAAAGAACAACTGGAACAAACCACAGCACAAGAACATACAAACATGAAGACTACAGTACAGGGTGTCAAACTCACATTATCACAGCAGCATCCCGCCCCCCTCACTAAACTGGGCCTGGGTGTGGCCAGCATGTGACACATCCGGCCTATGGGCTGGGAATTTGACAGCCCTGCTATAGTACATCTCTAAAACAATCTCAAAAAAGGAAAGGACATTTTCAGACCAAACTGCTTGAGCTAAATCTCAGAAGCCAAGAGCTATTGAACCCGAATGAGTAGTCAACATGTCCAACCATCTAGCATTCACCATAAAACAAAATAACTCCCAGAAGGTGTCAGCTACAACACAGAGAATGCTAATCAGTTAGAATTTGTTGCAGCTTCAGAAGCAGCATTTAAACCAAAAGATTTGCCCCCGAGACCGAAGGGGGGGAAAAAATCAATAATCATGCCACAAACCAGAAGCAGAACCAACTCAAAGCAGAGTTAGAGCAGCCCTCAGAAACCCGAAGAAGGACCAAAAAAACCCACTATCCTCCCAGCAGGTCAATAATGGATGTCACTTAAATTAGGTAAAAATGTCTGCAAGCAAACAACCAAGCTTCAGGCACCAGAAAGCATCAGAATGGAAAGAACTTGGGAAAGGTCTTAACAGGCTAGCCGAGGTGATAAAGCAGTTATTGCTTTCATTGACATTGCTATTCTCTGCCAATGCATTTGACTTAACAATTAGCTCTCTGAATTGAAGCAAAAGTTCCTAGATATGACATGATTACATTAATTGCATGATTGAAAACAATAATTTAGAACATAGAACATAGAATTCTTTATTGGCCAAGTGTGATTAGACACACAAGGAATTTGTCTTGGTGCATATGCTCTCAGTGTACATAAAAGAAAATATAGATTTGTCAAGAATCATGTGGTACAACACTTAATGATTGTCATAGGGGCCAAATAAGCAATGAAGAAACAATCAATATTAATAAAAATCTTAGCATACAAGCAACAAGTTAAGGTCATACAGTCTTAAGTGGAAGGAAAAGGATAGAAACATAAAAACAAAGAAGATGGACGGCAGAAAAAGATCTCATGATCCATCTAGTCTGCCCTTATACTATTTCCTGTATTTTATCTTAGGATGGATACTGTGGATTTACCAACAACGTCTTCTGGGAGTTTGTTCCAAGCATCTACTACTCTTTCAGTAAAATAATCTTTTCTCACGTTACTTCTAATCTTTCCCCCAACTAACCTCAAATTGTGCCCCCTTGGTCTTTTTGTTCACTTTCCTATTAAAAACACTTCTTTCCTGGACCTTATTTAACCCTTTAACATATTTAAATGTTTCAATCATGTCCCCCCCTTTCCCTTCTGTCCTCCAAACATGGAATGATAGGAATGATGAGAAAAAACTTGTAGAAATAGAAGTGCAGACTTAGTAAAAAGTTTGTTGAAGGAATTATTTGTTTAGCAGAGTGATGGCGTTCGGGGAAAAAAGCTATTGTTGTGTCTAGTTGTCTTGGTTTGCAGTGCTCTGTGGTGACGTTTTGACGGTAGGAGTTGAAACAATTCGTGTCCAGGATGTGAGGGGTCAGTAAATATTTTCACCACCCTCTTTTTTACTCATGCAGTATACAGGTCCTCAGTGGAAGGTAGATTGACGGCGATTGTTTTTCCTGCAGTTCTGATTATCCTCTGAAGTCTTTGTCGGTCTTGTTGGGTTGCAGAACCAAACTAGACAGTGATAGAGGTGCAGATGACAGACTCAATGATTCTGCTGTAGAACTATATCAGCAGCTCCTTGGGCAGTTTGAGCTTCCTAATTATAATACCAGTTGGTCTAGTGCTGTGATGGCGAATCTATGGTATGCATGCCACAAGTAGCATGCGGAGCCCTCTCTGCAGGAACGCGAGCAGTTGATCAGCTAAGCTCCACTGCTCATGTGTGAGTGTCTATCACCAGCCAGCTGATTTTTGGGTCAGACAAGCTCCTGCTTTCTCCTCACTTTCTGCGGCCTGAGTCTTTCTGGATCTCTGGAGATTCTGCCCCAGTGCAGTTTGGGCATGCAAGGCATTCCCCCTCTCCCAGTTCTGTTTGGGGATGTGAGGCCAAAACAAGGGTGGATCGTGTGCGTAGAGGCAGGAGGTGCGGAAGGGGCATTGCATTATGGGTGTGGGCACTCACGCATGCGCGATAGTGCATGCCCGCCCACTTTTGGCACCCAAGAGAAAAAAGTATGCCATCACTGGTCTAGTGCAGTGTTTCCCAACCATGGCAACTTGAAGATATTTAGACTTCAACTCCCAGAATTCCCTAGCCAGCATTCGCTGGCTGGGGAATTCTGGGAGTTGAAGTCCAAATATCTTCAAGTTGCCAAGGTTGGGAAAGACTGGTCTAGTGGATAAGGTACTGTTCTGTCTGGGTTCCCCCAGACCTTAACACCAACTGGAAAAAACAGCCAGACACGCTGGTAAAAGCAAAAGTACTTTATAGCTTGAAAAATAAACACAGAGAAAAACCTATTCTTCCCAACAGGCAGGCTAGGAGACTTTACAGCAGAGTCCTGATGTCCAGACAATACAGCAAACTTCTTGCTGGCACACCCACCACTGTAGAGCATAAGACCCCCACCTTTTCCCCCCCCAAGGTTTCAGTATTCAAAGTCACAAACCAGAATTCCAAGACGCCAAAGATCACAGCCAGGTCCCAAGACTCCCAAAGATAATACTCCACAAGCCAGGAAGGGTGGGTCTACCTTTTAGCCTTTCCAGAGAGCACCACACCCAAACCCAGCTGTTGCCTCTTTAGTGCTGAAAGTACCTATCCAATTGCTCCCTTCTTTGTGTTGCTCTTCTCTGTCGCAGATCGATTATTGCTTGTGCATTTTCCTCTAAGGAATCCAGGCTGCTTGCTGGGGAGAGCTCCCTCTCGGGGGCCTCTGGCTGTTCCCCCTCTTCCTCAGCCTGGGATTCCTCCTCCTCGTCTGCCTGAACCTCCTGTTCCTCATCCTCCCCCTCTGAGCAGGAAACTGACAGAAGATCAGCCGTTCCCTGAGGGGCCTCGGACGGAATCACAACAGGTACCAGGCTAGAAATGGAGAGACTATGAGTTCTAGTCCCATCTTAGCCATGAAAGCCAGTTGGTGGGTGAATTTGAGCCATTTTCTTTCTCTGAGCCCAACCCATGTCAGAGAGTGGTTGCTGGGGAGAAAATAGGAGGAAGAAGTGTTAGATATGTTTGCCACCTTGAATTATTCATAAAAATAATAAAGGCAGAATACAAACAAACAAATAAATACACAAATAAAGAAGACTTGCCTTCTGAAATAACACAGAAATCAAAATATGTTTGTGTATATGTATATACACTGCACCAAGGTTTAAATTCTATGCATTTTCCTTTTGCCTTCTTTCAAATTAGTGGAAATCCATTCTTTTCCTGGCCTTGACATTGGAAGGAAGCTGCTTCATGTTTATATAATGGATTTATCTTATTTGAAAATATTTCCTCCATTACCATCTTCATCCCTTACTCCCCCCCCCCCCATGTAAAGAAAGGAAAAAGAAGGAAAACACAATTTTTTCTTAATAAGTAAAAAAAAACAAGAACATGTACAATCAATCTGCAGAGGCATAGATGGTCTGAGTCATGGTATCAAATTTCAAACTGCACTAAAATACTTCCCCTCCCCATAATAGTTAAATAATAAAAAGTAACATGACGTTCATACCATAGTCCTGGAGTAAACGTTTATTTTTTTCTTTCTCCACAGGACATTTCAAACCACAAAAGCATCTTGTAAACTTTCCCCTCATTATTTATCTTTGCAGAAAGATACTTTATTCACTTTGCTAGATGTGCAAACTCTATTAATCCAGCGAGATACACTAGGTTATATAATGTTAGAGGTGCCTCTTATAAGAGCTTTGTGAAAGGAAATTAGAAGATTAACAGTCTGGATTAATAAAGACTCAAAAGCTAATATTAACCACCATATTTAGTCAACAGTTGATACCGAAGATGTTAGAAGTTTTAAGAATAAACACAGATGGTTGGTTTATTGGGGAAGTAAAGAGGAGATTAATCCTAGAAGAGAACACAATGACAACTTAGATAAGAAAAAATAAGGAGTGTTGATATGAGCTGCAAAATGTAAGCCTCAAAGTAGGAGACAAAGAAACTAGCTGGAGAAGTGAGCTTGGAAATCCTTCCTCTTGGTAATAAAGAAAAGTTTTTCATTTAGAGTTTTTTGCCCTTAATAGATGCTTCTCTGCATTGTGGGTACAGATAATTGGTACTGTCTATAAACTGCCTCTAGAAATTTGCCTCTGGTTGTGGTGGTGGTTGTTTCATATCCTAACATACGTTTTATGGCCTCTTGTGCTAACTCTAGTCTTGTACGTTTTGTGCCAATTTAAGCTGTGGGAGGCAGAAGTCAGAGGTGTTACTGATGACCTTATCTGTGCTAAAAAAATTATTTCAGCCAATTGTAGTTGCTTGGGTGTTTGCCTGCCTTGAACTTAAGAAAGTTTTACTTTTTCTTATTTTAATAAGCTCGCTTTAAAATAATAAGATTGATGCTTTTGTTTTCAGCTCCTTCTGACATGTCTGCTGTTCCATGGCCATACGTACCTCCTTCTCCTCCTTCCATCCCTCCCCCTCTCCCATTCCCTTCTTTTTCCTCTTTCCCTTCATCATGCAGCTTTGCAGGAGGGTGAGGTTGAGAGTGTTGAGACAACCTCTACAACAACTATGACAGCAGGACATTAGGAAAAAAGCAAGAGAAAAAGGTTACTATTAAAACGTGGATTTGAAAGTGGTAACCAAGAGTACCATGTTTGTGCCTTTGAGTCAGTGTTGACTTCCTAGACCCCGAGTAACCTTTCTTAAGGTCACTCAGCTGACTTCATGTTAGGATTAGGCCTACCCTAGTCTTCGGAGAGGGGCGGCATACAAATCTAATATATTATTATTATTATTATTATTATTATTATTATTATTATTATTATTATTATTATTAATATCCCAATGCAGGAGGAAGGATTATAGTCAATGTAATGGCTATTATATGTAAAGAATGCTGAATCATTGTGAGTCAACTAAATATGCTGCAACCTGATTGGTTGGTAAATATATAAAAATATAAGACACTTTTGCATGTGGGTGTGGTTGCTGTGTTTGCAGTGGTTGCAATGGTAATCGTGGTTGATTAGTTGTAGTGTGGCTTATGTATAGTAAGATAGAGTATACGCAATCATGTAAATAGAGAAGTAATATTTGCTACAAAATATATTTTCTCAAGAACTCCTGCTACAGTGCGTTCATTTGAAGACTTCAGATTCTTATATATTGGTCTGTGGCTGGCTGGCTGGCTTGGGTTAGCTTCCAAAAGTGCGGCTCTGACACTTCATGCTTAAGACAGGACTAGAACCCACAGTCTTCCCGTTTCTACCTGATGCCTTAAACAGTATCACAACTTTGCTCTGAAATAAGTACCATGGACAGCAAAAAATAAAGGCCAATCAGTTTTGGGTGAAAGAAAAGCTTCCTTGAAATGATTACCAACAAGCAGAAGCTTGAAAACTTTGAATATGAGTTGAATAGATAAGGGAGGGGTAATTAATAAAATGGGTAGATCACTGGATTGCCTATAAATTTGCTGGAGATGAATTGACATGGTAACTAATTCTATCATTGAAAACATTAATGTCAAGATTTCTTGAGATTCACAATATTAAAAGTTCAATCTCAAAAGTTCTTTCCAGTTTTAAGACTTCCTCACATACTCTTGTTTACAGGGGCATTGTTTTCAAGATTGCACATAAAATGTAATGAGAAGAAAGGGAAGGGCTAAAATTAACATTTTTAAAATGTTTAATTGTATTAAAAAATGAGAGAGGGGGGAAAGAAATAAAAAAACACCAATCAAAGCATCTTTCTTAATTATAAAATAAAATTGAATGTATAAAATTAGTCATACAGATATAGTCACATCATGCAATGTCATAAAATTAAACTATCAAACATTTTAGTCAGCTTACTTAACAATAGTAAAATGGTAAATTAAACGTATAAACTACCATAAGCAGAAAGGCTGTATGAAACTTTGAGGGTGTTTCACTTCAACAGAATTCGAATGAAGCAATTATCTTGAAGTTGCTTTGTGAACCTTAACGGTTGCCTTGTCTTCAAGACTTTCAATGTGCTTTAATAGCCCCTTCAAGTCTTCTGCCATAATTCACATGGTGGGGGGAAGACTGTAAGGAGACTTCTACAGACTGGTTGAGATCTTCCAGTCAAAGTGTGCATTGTAAGTGGGCACTCTGATCTGCCAAGGAACCTTCCAGTCCAATCTTACAATGAATTGAATGACTCTTTGCATCTGTTGAAGAGTCACCTAGCTTCAGATGTTCTGGCTGGAGGAAATTTCTATGTATCTTCCTGGTTTGAATCTGTTCATTAGAGTGAGCAAATGCCATTGTACACAGGCTAAGAATATAGTCCAGATTTTAAAGTAATTCTCCAAATGACATTGCTGGTGGTAAATTATTTGCCCTGTTAACACTAGATAGGTGAGTTCTTTAGATGGCAACATAGCTGATGATGGATGGACTTTTTTCCTTCTCTCTGGTATATTTTGATCATAAAAATGTTTCATGTCTATTTGTGATGCACTCCAGTTGTCTTTCAAGCCATTAGCACATAAGTAAAAACAATAGACATCTAGAAAAGAAAGTGAACCTTCAAACCAAAATAAGTATGTAGGGGGAAAAAAACTTTGTCCAAGGGGCAGTGAGGAGAGCACAAGTATATATTAAGTTAAACAGTGTAATTTTTGAATACTTTTAAAAATAGCTGAATCTTCATATTTCTTCCAGTAAAAAAATATACAGCAATCAAATAAACACAATATCTTTGTTGAATTAATCATAATTCTAAATCTTTTCAAATGTGACATGTAGATGCCAAAACAGTCTTCCACCGACACTCATATACTAGACCTGCCAGTTCCTTATTGCACGCTCTTCTATAGTCTTAGACATTTAATTTAATATATTAAGTATAGTTTAACAACCATTTATAATTAGTTATTACAGTCTTATTATAAGACTATATTAAATCTGTCAGTGCTAAAAGTAGTTCTGATGAACTAAAGATTACTGGAATATATCTATTTGTTAAGAGATATTTTAACTCTTTGCACACATTTTACTAGCAGTTCTTCAAATATAACCTGATTCCATGTGGTGATTTTTAAAAAAAAGGCCAATAAAGGGATTACTTTAAAAATAACATTTCAGATTTGGAGTTTTTTATAGCAGTAATGTAGCATGATCATACAAAGTAGTGTTAGCCTGTTATTGCAAACATATATCCCTAATAATTAGTATAGAGGAAAGGAAATTTTATGCTTTTCAATAAACATAGGCTATAATAACTTTCACTTTATAATGGGCATGTATTCTAAGGTTAGTTTTCAAGTACTAGCTCCAAGTTTTAAAGCAGAAGAACAACAACACCCCCCTAGTTCTCATAATATTGTGAGCATATACTCACCATTTTCAAAGAGAACACAGAGAACTGTTTTCAAGTCTTCAACCTCAGTGATACGGAACAAGAGGAACTGTGGAATGAAATCGGAGATGCTGATAAAGATTAATGTAAAAAGAGCCTGTCAGAGACCAAGAAACAGAAGAAATCAACTGAATGTCAAAACAAACAGTAGAAATTGCCAAGAAGAGAAAAGAAGCTAGGACCATGAAAGACAAAGGTCTTGAGAAAGAACTTTAACCAAGAATTTTAAAGAATTCTTAGAAGAGAGAAGAAACAGTATTGTTATATATGAAATATGGAAGGTAGAAAAAGAAACAAGGAAAATCTTCCAAAATATTTCCAAATACACATGGTGGTTTCTACCTCAAATTAGTATGCAAAAGAACACCAATTGGTAAAGAATAACTTATTCAAAGAAGGCCAAATGAAGATGGAAACAATGTACTGAAATTCTGTACAGGAGAGATGTCAACAACCAAGATATCTTAAAACAGAGGTCTCCAACCTTGGGAACTTTATGAGATGTGGACTTAAATTCCCAGAATTCCTCAGTTCCAATCAAAGTATGCCAGAAAGTCTGGAAAATGACTTAGTGTTCAATACATTGGAAAGCGCTCAGCCTATATATCAATACCAAAGTGTGCAAATTATCATTTTATTATGTTCCATCAAGTCAGTGTTGACTTGATGGAACTTAAAAAAGAATTCTCTGAAATACTTTATTGTTTCTTTTTAAAACTCTTGTCTTTCTTGGCATTGACTTCTTTTCTTTTCCTGGAAATTTCCACTGTTTATTTTATCAACCACTTAAATGGATTTTTAAAAAAATGAGCTATCCCTAACATGATCCTTCAGGTCTTCCATTGCTCCTGTAACTAAGCCCATTCACCATATTGTTCACCTCCCTCCAGTTTTCCTGCCCCCTTTCCACCATTACAGGCATCTCTATAGAGCCAGGTCTTTGTATAATGTGTTCAAATAAAGGATAATTTGAACTTGGTCATTTGTGGCTCAAGTGAAAACTCTGAGTTTGTTTGTTGAATTAATTGAGTTAATTTGTCCCCTGATCCACAAGTTTGTTGTCCATGGTATTCTCAGGAATATTCTTTAACACCAAATTGCAAAAGAGTTAATACTCTTTCTATGCTGCTTCTGCAAAGTCTGATTCACAGATTCTGCATAAAACTACTGTTTGTATGATTCTGTTCTTTACATGTTATGTACAGACATGTCACAGAATCAAACTGCCTTTCCAAGTTCTTAAAGGTTGGTCTCCCAAGTCCTAGTTTGTGACTAGATGACTTTGTGACTTTGATTGTTTGTTTCTTTACTAGAGATGGTTGACCTTAAAATGCAGGTGCTATCTTCACTCTCAAATCTAAGATTGGTTATAAAATAAATCTAAGAACAAATCTAAGACTGGTTGATAAACTTGTTATCATTAGTTCAGTCTTTTTAAAATGTAATTTTAGTCCTATTTTTCACTTGACTTTTAGTACTGGAGCTTGCAATAGAGCAGTGGTCAGAATGCAGTATTGCAAGCTAACTCTGCCCACTGCCAGCAGTTCAAACCTGAAGGGTTCAAGGTTGACTCAGCCTTCCATCCTTCTGAGATCAGTAAAGTGAGGACTCAGATTGTTGGAGGCAATATGCCACCTCTGTAAACAGCTTAGAGAGGACTGGAAAGCACTATGAAGGTGTATATAAGTCTAAGCGCTATTGCTATTTCTAATCACATTTCACAGCTTGACATGGTAAAATATCATACAATACCCTTAACCTTACATATTAAGAATATAATGCTCAAGATCATTTAACACAGATGGGATGGAATTGAATTCCCTACATAGAAATGGAGGTGCAAAATATGCTAATTTTAGGGAAGGCTGATGAACAAGAGACGTTTTTGCTGGCGCATGCTGAATAACTGGGAAAGCCAAAACAATATCAAAAAGAAGGCGATATGTGCTTCATTGGTTATAAAAAGGCCATAAGCTTTTTGACTTCATCAAGCTGTAGAATGACCTCAGGAAAATTGTCCTCATGAGAAACGTATAAGCAGGCAGGAAGCCACAGCTCAGACGGAATGTGGCAAACAGTCTGTTTCTAGTTTGGCAAAAGAGTGAGACAAGGCAGTATGTGCTCTCCATATTTATTCTATTTATATGCTGAATAATTCCAGAAACAGTGAAACAAATGGGACTACAAATGAATATAAAGAAGACCAAACTAATGACAACAGGTAGAACAGCCAGTCTAAGACAATGATGATATTAAAGGGACGGATATTCTCTGCCTTTCAGGATCGACTAATAATACCAAAAGAACCAGCAGTCAAGAAATATAACACAGATTTTGGCAGGACAGCAATGAAAGCCTTGGAAAAGAGATTAAGATGTGATTTGTGTATACCTAAAAGTTTTAAATTGTAGAAACAATTGTTTTCATGCCGACTCTATGGAACAAAATTTGGAGTTTGAAGAAACAGGATGGATAGAGCATTGATGCTTTTGAATTTTAATCCTTGCAATGACTCTCCAATGTACCATGAATAGACAGGAAACAAACAAATGAATCATAAAACAATCAACCCAGAGTTCTCACTTCAGTCAGGCTCATATTATAATATTTTGGATAAGATCTAACTCTCTTGGGTATAATCCTGGGAAAAGTAGAAGAGAAGACCAAAGGATGACCAGCAGCAAATGCCCAGATTTAATTACCGCAGCAATGGATGAACTGTTGGAAAAACCTGAAGGATCAGGTTGGGGATCGATCTTACTAGAAAAAGGATAGCTATGTGGTCACTAATAGTTGGCATCAACTTATGGTTTTTCAAATAATCCCCTTAGCCAAAGTTTCTGCGACGATGGGTAATCCTGAATGAAAAATATTAACTGTTCTGAAATTCCCATTGTTCCTATGGCTGGAACATCTGAAGTGTTTCAGTTATTATTATTATTTTGATGACATGCAGAACATTCAAAACAGTCTAAGTTTTGTTCCTATTTGGACCAATGCCAATTCGAAGAATGTTATGAGAGGCTCTATTTTCTCTCAAGTCAAAACAAAATTTGATTATACTTCTTCACTTTTTGAAACTGGAGACACAGCTGCCAGATGTTAGTTGACCAACTCATTGCTATCCTAATATATTTGGAGGGTGCCAGACTGGGAAATCAGGAATAGAAATTTGAATGTGAAGTTAGGCTGAGTGGTAACCTCTTTTGGAAATGGCATTTAGGTGTTTTAAAAGGAATCTGGGGACGGAATTATCTGTATGATTGCTATGTAATTGGGATAACTGGAAGTCAGTTATTGCTGCTTATTTCAGGATTTAATTCTCTTCTGTCATTCATTTCCGGTATACTTTGTTATGTTCTGAAATGTGCCTTCCAATTTCTTGTCGAATATTTCCCCTACAAAAGAGACTTCTGTTTTCCTACCTTAAGGTCAGGATAATTGGTTATATTATCTGAATTGACCTCAGTTTTTTAGCTTCTGTTATGGTTGTGGGAGCAGAACAGCATTTTTCCTGGCATTGTTTTTAGTTATACATCTTGTCATTATTCTTAAGCACTTCTGATCGCATATTGTTCCCAAGTTTTAAAAGAAAGACAGAAAACCAGTGGGAAGAGATTTCTCGTGACATTTTCCCTTGAAATCTAATTGAAACATGAGGAACCGTGGAGGCCACCGTGACTGGGCGATAAAAACCAGGACTACCCATTCACTACCTTGGATAAGTACGGAAGTACAATGGCCTACCACAGGGCTGTCAAACTTGCGGCCCATAGTCCAGATGTGTGACACGCTGGCCACGCCCATTCCTGGTTTAGCAAAGGGGGGAAAAGTCACAATGCATCATGTGATGACCAGTGTTTGAAACCTCTGGTCTACCATGTAATGTTCCTCAAGTGTTTATTCTTCTTTAAAATATCCACAATAACTAATCCTATTTCATTAAATGGAATGAAAACAGGAATTTTCTTGATTAATAATAATAATAATAATAATAACAACAACAACAACAGCAGCAGCAGCAGCAGCAACAGCAACAGCAACAACAGAGTTGGAAGGGACCTTGGAGGTCTTTGAGTCCAACCCCCTGCTTAGGCAGGAATCCCTACACTACCTCAGACAAATGATTACCCAACATCTTCTTAAAAACTTCCAGTGTTGGAACATTCACAACTTCTGAAGGTTCCACTGGTTAATTGTTCTAACTGTCAGGAAATTTTTCCTTAGTTCTAAGTTACTTCTCTCCTTATTTAGTTTCCACCCATTGCTTCTTGTTCTACCCTCAGGTGCTTTGGAGAATAGCCTGACTCACTCTTCTTTGTGGCAACCTCTAAGATAGTGGAGCAATGCTATCATGTCTACCCTGGTCCTTCTTTTCATTAAACTAGACATACCCAGTTCCTGCAACCATTCTTCATATGTTTTAGCCACCAGTCCCCTAATCATCTTTGTTGCTCTTCTCTGTACTCTTTCTAAAGTAGTAGTAGATTAGTAATAATATTTTGTAAGTAAGGTAATTCTCACAAAACTGACTTCCAGTTTGTCTTCTTCTAACTTTCCCACCACTTGTTGAAGCAAAAAATACTTAACAAAATACCTTTGCCAAGAAAACCACCAAGTTGAAAACCTGTATCTCTGCCATCAGCTGATGTGGGCATGCACTAGCTATCTGTCTGTCTGTCTGTCTGTCTGTCTGTCTGTCTGTCTGTCTGTCGATCTGTCGATCTGTCGATCTATTTATTAGATTAGATTTGTATGCCGCCCCTCTCCTCAGACTCGGGGCAGCTCACAACAATAATAAAACAGTGTACAATGAACAAATTACCTGGAATGAAAGTACACAATAAGAAGGATCGTTTAAACTGGGAACGTGAAGGCAGGTCTATTGGTTGTCTTGCTGATAAACTTTATATTTAAGCAGAATTGACTTGCCAAGTGAGGGGATGTCTGTACTTTTCCATTATAGGTCTTATGAAGTGAAATCACCTTACTGAGGAGAGTTGGTCTTAGCAGCAGATTTGTTAAAAAAAAACAACCCCTTTTTTCCATGGAACAGCTGGCTGGAGCCGGGGAGTCAAGAGCGGGGTGACCCTTTTTTTAACAGGTTGACTGAATTGAGTAAACCTAGTAGCCAGAGGAAATGGTTCCCCCTTATTTGTGTGGCTTTGTTGGCAGACCTACACCAGCCACACAATCCACACTAATTGGCACGCTTGTAGCAGGCTGCGGGTGGTGGGGGGTTTGAGAAGCTGTGGACCGAACGGCCTTTGGAGCTCGAACCTGCTATCCCACAAGAAGAGGAAGAGAAGAATGAAAAAAACGGTAGAAGGAGCAGATGGGAGCAAATGTGCAAAGGAGACGAGGTGAAAGGAGGTGCACCAGATGGGAGCCGCAGGGAAGAAATAAAAGGATAAACAGGGGGAACAGAGGGGGCTGGGCTTGTAGGATGGGAGAAAGGTTGACATTGTTGAAAGGAAAAAAAATTAGAAAATGAATGAAAAAAAATAGCAGCAGGAAGAGATTAAGACGAACAGGAACTCACTGCTATCTGCTTCTGTGCTGTGTTTAGACACATGCACCTCAAACACATAGATACACGCACACACACACACACACACAAAACCTTTTGTCCTGCACCTGGCCAGCAAGGAAAAGTTCCTTAGCAACCCATCCCCCCCCCCAGCTCTTGCCCTCTGAGCATTTCTAAAGTCCCAGCCTTCTAGCAATGGCGATTTTGATCCTGCTGCTGCCTCCACCCTGAGTTGGTGTGTGAGCTGGAGGTATTATTAGGAGGCTTTAGTTCATGGGTTCTTCTGGCTCTCTGCAGTTTCCATGGCAACCGATCCAATTCAGCCCCCATTCTGTTTAGCTACAGCAATTCTCCAGAGGTTTCTTGAGAAAATGTGTTTGTCAAAACAATTTTATTTTTCCCCCTTTGGGTCCTGCTTAGCGACATCTCCAGTTAAAAGATGCAGGAGGTGGTTCTGGGCTGTTGCCTGATAAAAATGCCTGCTGCGCGGGGCTGCGAAAGACCACACAATTGTGAGTCTGTCTTTGGGGCAGGGGATCCGACGGATTGGCCTCATGTTATTCTACGTGCAACGGCATGAAGTAAACCGGAGTGAACCTTTTAAAATGGAAACATGGATGGGATGTGTGTAGCTTCAGTCCTGTGCCTACCTGAGGGCTAATTCACAGGAAACGGAGAGAAACTAATTTGAGACTGAAGAACACTTAGTTGCTCAGGGCATTTTCCCTGTTTGTTCTTTATCTGTTTGGGAAGTCAAAGAACCTGTCTGAGGGGCTCTTAACCTTTTTGTGCCCTGGACACCTTGGAGAGTCTTCTCAGGGAAAAAAAAGAAAAAGAATTCAAAAGCATAAAATAAAATATTGATTGCATTACAGAGGAAACCAATTATGCTCAGATACCAAAATAATTTTAAGCTAACCAATGCATAATATAGTAATATACATCTCCTTAATTAATCCATTAAATCAAGAACAAGACAACACCCTTTTTAGGATATAAAGAGATTTATGGAAGCTATCAAACATATTTGGAGTCTAGATAAATTGTTTTGCTGCCTATATAAATTATTGAATGAAAAGCCAAGTTTCCATTAGGGGAAGTAACATAATTATTTCCCCATCTAAATTCACAGACCCCTCCCTGAAATCTACCCACAATCTCCTAAAGTGTGCCAGGTTAAGAAACCCTGATCTAAACTAGGGCAGAGAAAGACACCACATTAGAGGTTTTGGACTTCAGCTCCCATTATGCTGAGATAGTTCATCCTATAGAGAGGGATTTCGAGAATAGCAATCCAATATATCTGGAGGGGCTACACCTGAGCAACAGTTGCTCAGTTAACATTCAAGCAAAATATCTGTGCACACAGCAAGACAATGACAATTACATCTACAATACCTTCTAAAACAAATTCCATATCCTCAATCCACTCAACTATCTTCTCTTTGGGTTTTTTTTCTCAGTTGCTCTTTTGCTGTTTTTTTATGCTTTTCATGCTCAATCCTCACTCTTGCTAGTAAAGATTCAATTTCTTGTTCCTCAAGGCTTTGATTCTTTTTGTTCAACCCCCCCCCTCCTTAATTGCACAATTGCACTGTCATTTAGATCAGAATAAGCCATGAAATCATGGAGTGATAGTATCTCTCAGCAATTGGATCATAAGGATTATTCTGTTGACAGATGAATAAGTTATCTTTATTTTTTCCAAAGCTACATAATGTTGGAAGCAGTATATATTTGCCTGGGTCTATGAGCGGTGCCCAATCTGCAGCAAAGTGCATGTCAGGGTGTTTTTCTCCCCCCAAAACCCCATATATGTGAGGGTCTATGTGTCAGCTCAGTTAATTTTATAAAACTATTGAGATGAAATGTATGGAAGAAAATTTCAGTGCAGCCCCTTAATTTGGGCAACAAAACAGGGCAAACTTCAAGGAACGGGCAATAATAACATTTCTGTAAATCTGACAAAGATTTAACAGGAGGAGAGTTAAGAAGAAAAAGGGAGGATGCAACCTTGAATGTTTTGACCCACCCTGTGGGCACCTTTGCATGGATCAAATGAAGGGAGGAGAACAAAAAAAGGTAGGAGTTACCTTGTACTCTTTTTCTCATGCAAATACTGTGACTGTTTGTCTTGTTTGTACATATTTGATCTCCATGGATAATAGTAAGACAAGGAAATGTCTCCTTATGCATCAGGGAATCCTCACAGAAGGAAGAATTGTCATTTATTTTTATTTTATTATTTTATTTTATTTTATTTTATTTTATTTTATTTTATTTTATTTTATTTTATTTTATTTTATTTTATTTTATTTTATTTTATTTTATTTTATTTTATTTTATTTTATTTTATTTTATTTTATTTTATTTTATTTTATTTTATTTTATTTTATTTTATTTTATTTTATTTTATTTTATTTTATTTTATTTTATTTTATTTTATTTTATTTTATTTTATTTTATTTTATTTTATTTTATTTTATTTTATTTTATTTTATTTTATTTTATTTTATTTTATTTTATTTTATTTTATTTTATTTTATTTTATTTTATTTTATTTTATTTTATTTTATTTTATTTTATTTTATTTTATTTTATTTATTTATTTATTTGTTTTATTTGTTTTATTTATTTTATTTATTTTATTTATTTTATTTATTTTATTTATTTTATTTATTTTATTTATTTTATTTATTTTATTTATTTTATTTATTTTATTTATTTTATTTATTTTATTTATTTTATTTATTTTATTTATTTGTCATACAAACATAGTATTGTATTGTAGTATGTTTAACATAATATAAGTATAAAGTAGAGATAGAAAAGATAAAAAGACATTAGGACAGGAACGGTAGGCATAAAGGTGCACTTATGGACGCCCCTTACAGACCTCTTAGAAAAGGGGAGATATCTAATATAGATAATGTAAGGTTGAAGATTTTGGGATTGGGGGAAAGAAACAACAGAGTTTCATTTTCTTGAAACATGATTGCAAAGGGCTCTGACTCTGGTTTGTTTAGGGACCTTTTTTGGCAAAGAAAAGGAAACAACATATTTCAGATTTTCAGCATTATTGCAGAATGGAATGCATACATATTTTTGAGAGTTAGGTTAAAAAAAGTTCTCAGTGTGTAATTATACTTTAATGTGACCAGTGGAACATCTGATGTGGTGGGCAGAAATAGAAGTGGGAGCAAGCCGATAGGGAGTTGTTTTTATTCAAAGTGACACTTACACACAATAATGCTGCCATGCCTCTGCCATTGCACCCTCTCTTCTTATCAGGTGATATAGACAGCAAATCCTGCTTCCTTGCTACCCCTTGAAAACCAATATTTCTGCCATGTTTCTGCTATGGATGAAACTCACATTGCAACAAGTCCCTTTTTATGTTTGGGGGCATTTCTTATTCTCACTGGCACACTTCCACCCCGGGACTAATTTACACAATAGCTTTTAAGATGTTCATTTCTCATGCTGAACCCAGCTGGAAATGAGACTGGCTTAGGGAATTCTTGTCCAGATCTCAGTGTGTTCCTTTGCTATGTACGAACAGAATTGCGACTGTATGTGTCCTGGTTTTAGATTCCCTTGCTTCTTTTCTTCTACGCTTGCTCCTGCTGGGAAAGCAAGTATCAATCATGTTCCTTTTGGTGATTTTTGAGGACAACTTTTTTTCCCAGGGCTCTCCCTCTGTGTTGGACACAGAAGTTTATCAGTTGTACCAAAAAATGTAAAGAGTTTTACCATTCTTGCTGCTTTTACTTCAGCCAGAAGCTGAAACTTACAGGTCATCAACTTTTTACCATTGTTTCACCTTTTGCCAATGGGTGGCAGGCAGGGGAGGGTTCTTCCTGGTTCCTCCCAGTTTGCCCAAACTGGAGGTGACCTGCTGGTGACATCACAGTGACATCACCAACCTGGTTCAATCAGTCCCGGTCTGTGGGCACTGCCATTTTTTAAAATAAATTTCATAACATTTATTCACCTTTCCACCAATGAGTGGCAGGTGGAGAAAAAGCCATTTCATCATTCCAGTTTCCTTGGACCAGGGGTAGGCAAAGTTGGCCCTTCTACGACAGTTGGACTTCAACTCCCAGAATTCCTGAGCTAGCATGATTGGCTCAGGAATTCTGGGAGTTGAAGTCCACAAGTCATAGAAGAGCCAACTTTGCCTATCTCTACTTTGGACCATCAGTACAGCTTTACCCTGGCCACTATAGCATGGTAAGGAAAAAAAGGTAGTGTTATTTCATTGGATCATGAATAAACTGGGGTTTGCTGTTTTGTTTTTTAAAAAGGAGGGGTAGGGAAAAATGGGAATGTGGGGGCATCATTTGACTCCACCTGGGTGTGTAAGCAGGAAATTCATTCATTCAACAGTCTTCTCAGTCACTTGCCCAAAGCAAAATTAGTCTGAGAAGGACCTTTTAAAGGGGCTAGCACCAAGGATGAAATGGCCATGGAAGGCAACAACCAGTGACTGGAGAGGAGTATATTCACCATAGGTAGATGTTAGCCAATCTGAATGAAGGCATTTGCCTACAACAAAATGAAATGAAACAGGCAGATCACACAGCCTTACTTGTGCCAGAAGGTTAAACAACACAACTTTTGACGTGAGGCAAGAGGGCAGGAGCTGATGAATTGAACCTACCCACAGTGTACTAGAGTCTTCCAGAAATGGTAGGTGGTTGTTCCCCCCACCCCAATGAGACAAACCACAAGTGTAAAACCTTCAGCTCAGTTTGCTGAAAGCCCTGGCTGTAATTCTACTGGGTTGTTACACGATCATGATTTGTGGAGTAATTCATTGCACAGAGCATACTATAAAACCACCACAATACAGATTGTCGTCTTGTTGTTTGTTTCCCTTTTTGTTTCTCAGAGCATTGGGAAGTCAAGAGCAGAGAGGTAAACTCAGCCACTGGCAATTTTAAAATAGAGGCTGAGTGATGAATGGACAAAGTTCTCAGAGCTTAACTTCAGTAGCTTGGAGTAAGGAATGATTGACTGAAAATACTCCCTGTCAACTGATGCTAAATGCATTTGGGACTTGCATAGGGCAGAGTGTAGGGATTGTGAATTAGGTTTACAATGCATTGGGAGTGATTTGCAAATGATGGTGGCACTGCAGAACTCAGCATCTGGAATAAAGGAAATGACCAATACGGATTTAACCACATGGTTAAATTAAACCATATTGTATTCTCAGTTGTCCCACATTATGTTCTATTTGAGAACTGTAAACAAAACTTGCCTTCTGTACATGCTTGGCTGAGGGTGGACAAGATAACCACATGGAACTTTTTATCCATAAAGGGCAAGCTGATATATATATTTATAATGGTTTCAACTCTGAAATGCATTGTCAAGAACATCCCAAAATGGTAAATCTACTTACTATTAGAAAAAGATTTAAGAGCTACCATCTAGATTTTTGCACGGACTTTTTAATCACCTGCAAGGAACATAATAAAATTTGAAACTAAAGCATAGGGGTAAAAATGTAGAAATAACACTTCTGACTGTACACTCAAAACTTGAAAAAACCCTTCCAATTTATGGATCCAGCCCTTGAATAGTCAAAGACAATGATAGTGAAACTTTTTGGCAATCAGTTCTGGTTGGTGATGAGGAAGGAGGTGGTTCCGTTTGGTGGTGCCCATGTTTCTCTCGCACTCCATGGACTGCATTGCCAATTGGTTTCCGAACACAATTCAAAGTATTGGTTATGACCTATAAAGCCCTACATGGCATTAGACCAGATTATCTACGGGACCGCCTTCTGCCACATGAACCCTAGCGAACGGTCAGGTCCCACAGAGTCGGCCTTCTGCAGGTCCCGTCAACTACACAATGTCACTTGGTGGAGCCTAGGGGAAAAGCCTTATCTATGGGGGCCCCAGCCCTCTGGAATCAGCTCCCCCCAGAGATTTGCACTGCCCCAACCCTCCTTGCCTTTCGTAAGAATTTGAAACTTATTTATGCTGCCAGGCTTGGGGTCATGCTTGGGTAGTATTTGAATGAATGACTTTCGATATTTAGCTTTTTATAATGTCTTAAATTAACTATTTTTATTAATTGGATCCAATTGTATTCTGTACACTGTTTTATTGTTGACATGTTGTGAGCCGCCCCGAGTCCACAGAGAGGGGCGGCATACGAATCCAATTAATAAATAAAATACTGTAATAAATAAACCTGGAAGAGGAGCTGTCCATGGGGTATGCGCATGCCAGAAAATGAACTTCTGATTTCTAGCCAGCCAGCTAGTCTTCTGGTTACTGGCATACGTATGCATGTGATGATCGGCTGGCTGGCATGCATGCTCCTGCTGGAAAATGAAAGACCAGCTCTTCCAGTTTCCAGCCCTGCCACACACATGAAAGCCAGCTGATCGTCATATGCGCATGCACACCAGAAACCCGGAAGAGGAATAGGGGGTGCCATGTGTGTCAGATGACATGGCTCTGCATGCCACTTCGGGTCTAAGAATTAAATATCAATGTATCACAGTGTACCATTCTCTCCTTACTCTGGTGCAAAAATGCTCTGAGAAGAATCTTTTTCTGCTGGGTCTCCCTCTCATACCAGGACTCCAGCTGATGAGCAAGACAAACTTAAATCTTCCTTAGCTGCACTAGTGAATAAGTCATATTTCCCTTTTTATTCTGACAGCTTAGTTGTACCAGGTTAAAACAGCATTTTAAAATAGAATTCAAAGATAGCCCCAAGGTGTATATAATGTGTGTTAATGCTTCACAAACCATTATGTTGGATGTAAGGTCAACTGATCAGTATGTTTGGTTTTATAATAAGGTTTTTTAACTGTTTTAATATTGGATTGTTTATATGCTGTTTTCGTTACTGTTGTTAGCCGCCCCGAGTCTACAGAGAGGGGTGGCATACAAATCCAATAAATAAATAAATAAATAAAATAAAGTAATCGGTGGGTCTGAGTAGCATTTATTGTATATTTCTGGCTGATAAAAACATCCCTTCCCCTCTGATCCCTACTCTGCCCCATTTCTGCTCTACTCTCACTAAAGAGCTGGACAAAGCAGCCTTGTTCTAGTGGTTTTTCAGAGTTACACTTAGACTACTCAGTCTAACAATATTGTGTATGTCAGCGGTGGATAGCTCCCCATTCACACCAGTTCTTAGAACCAGGACCGCTGGTGGCGGGAGGCTCCACCCACCCATCCGGGACACTTCTGTGCATGTGCAGAAGCACGCATGCACGCAAACAGATAGCAAAAATATTTACAACACACCACTGGTGTGTGTGCTTTAACATTTGTGTCTCTTATCAGTTTATTGCAAATTTGAAAGAGCTGGGTTCCTCCTGGTTTGGATCAGTTCGCCCAAACTGGTAGAAACCCGCTTGTGATGTCATAGAACAGGTTCTGTTGGTGCCAGTCTGTGGATGCCGCTATCTTTTTTTGGTAACTTTTTTGAAATTTATTTGGTGGGCGAGGGGGGATTTTGGGGGGGATTTTTCTGTGGTTTTTTTTTCTTCTGTGCATGCATCAGTGCACCAGATTGCCTACCGTCCCCTGTCCTTTTGTCTCTCCTATATCTCCTATATCTTCTCTTCTATACCTATATCTTTTCCTGCTATTCTCTCATAGTTATATTTTACTCCTTTATTTTCTCCTCTCTTCCCCCTTTAATACATTCTACCTGATTATATCCTCTAGAACCCTCATTGTGTATTATTGTGTATTGGACAAAACAAACAAACAAACAAATAAATAAATAAAATAAAACAACTGTACTGCTGGTGATTCAGTATCTTTCACATGTCCAATTTGTTGTTTTCCCTAACTTTATTCAGGTAACAACAGAAAAGGGCCTAAGAGGTGGGGCATGAGAAAGAGCAGCCAGGCTTGCTTTATTCATGGCACTGCACCATGACTGGTGGATGTTTTTCCTGTTCACTGACAAGTAGAAGCAGTAAGACAGCACCGCCATAAGAATTACTCAATTGCTTTAGGGATCACACCGCCCACATGCAAAATGAGAAGATCACCATTTGACCTTCAGTTGGAACAGGTAGGAGAAGGACTGACAAAGGAGGCAGCAAACTTCATGCCAGTATAGTTTTCTGTTCACTCGAGGATGAATTGATAACATCTTAACTCCACAGCGGGAAAAGGTTCTGAGAAGTAGAAGAGGGAGGACAGCACAGCCGTGAATAAATCCTTTGTCATAATTTCTGCAATATTGTCCAATTGTTTTGTAGTTCGCTAGTTTCAGGAACTAGGCTCAGACATTCTTGAGAGATTTTTATTTTACAAAAGATTCCTCACTCAAATGAAAGTCTTTTCTCCCATAGTTACTTACAGGAATTTATGTTTAACTATTGATTTTGAATTCTTCTCTGTGTCTCTCTTTCCCATCCCCCTTTCTTACTGTATGAAAGCAAACAAAAACAAATTATTACCAATTAACCAGGAACATTAACTTTCAACTTTTATATTCATTCTTGTATGTGTGTGTGTGTGTGTGTGTGTGTGTTTGTGTGTGTACATTTTAAATATATATTTTAAAAATTCACATCAACTTTTTCATGTTATGGAGAATTCTTAAATGAACAGTGTGCAACTTTGATATAATCATTCTTTAAAACTATTTTTTAATTAAAAGCCTTTCAGATTATGCTACTAATATAAAACAGCATAGTCCCCACCTACCTATAGTATAGTATTTTTATAACAATAATATATATATTGCAACTTGCAAATGCTTGTGTGCATTAATTTAAAAAGAAACCCACTCAGTCTGATTTCTATATACAAAATATAGCCTTTGTGGGAAATACTGACATGAAAGTAAATAATTTTAAGGAGTATAGAAGAAATAGCAGCCATATAAATTATATAGTTTGCCTAAATTTCCCTTGCACTTGTTAGAATATAGCCATCTAATATGCTACAATAACTGCAAAACACATTCAAGTCTTGTGGGCCTCATAATTCAGTGCTGTTGTTTTACACACCATCACTGGTGTCAGAGAGGTGTTCTGTGGAACTATAAAGTTCTATAGTAAACATCCATTCTTTAAAATCTGGACATGTCCCACAAATAAGTCCTTGTCAGCATTAACTGTTCATTGAGCACAAGTATTGATTCATGTTTCCTTCTAAGCTCACTTGTTCTGGCATTACCCAAAACTTTGGGGAATTTGTCTGAAGACACACGTCTGAATGGGTAGAATTTAAGAGGAGCAAATTTCTCCGCAGTGACTTAATCCTGCAACAAGAATTCTGAAAATTGGACATCATATTTGTCACTGGTTACTTCAGCAGATTGTATCGTTTCATCTTACTTTACCTTGCTGGCCTTGGGTGGTTCCCCACCCCCCTTTTGAGTTTTTGTTGTTGTTCTTACTACTGCTGTTGTAAAGTATAAGAGTTCTGCAGCAACCAACTCTGGGACAGAGAATGCACCATGTAGTCAAATTTGTAGGGAGAGGAGAGAGAATATAACACATTGGTCAGCTCACACACTGCTCAGCCCTTCTTTATTCTCCTACCATCTGGAAGAAGCATAGGCAGACACACAAACAGGCCAAAGAACAGTTTTTATCTGTGGGCTGTCAGACCCTGAATGAAAAATAACTTTACAACAACATAATACGATTGATTTGCGGGCCAGCGTGCAATATATTCACATGGTGCAATAGGACTGGGTGTTTGTTTGTTAGTAGGATTCACTGGGCTAGGCATTTTCTGTCTTTCACTGAGTTGTATTATGTTGGGAGGGGGGGTCCACGAAGGGAGACTAAGCCAATCTCATTGTAGACATGTTATATTCTGACAATAAAGGTTTGAATCTTGACATTGCTCTCCAAATGTTCTGGGCAACAATATCCACATTTTTTAGTCAAATTGGCACAAGCTGTTTTGGATCTATGCTTAAAGTCTTTGGTTTGGGTAAAATTTTATGAAAACAGAATCTGGACAGCTCTGAAACCACCGTATTGCTCTTTCTGTAAGAACTTCCATGTCAATGTTTTTCTTCCTACTCCTCATTTCCTCACAGCTTGAAATTGATCTGGGAGTGTTTTCATTTCTGCCAGTCTAGAGAACGCTGTGAGCCATGCCCTGTCCAGTTGAACAATGCCGAGTGTTACTTAATCAATATCTTCCCCCTGAACTACTGCCATGCCCCCACAAAAGGAAAATTGTTAATGCCCCCATCACATGTTCACTACAGGGAAAAAAAACCCTCTGAATATTTGCTGTGAGAGGACATTTTATAAAAAGCTACCATTCTCCTATATCACCTTGCAAACTGTGAAAATGAAATAACAGCATATTGGCATTTTTGCAACCAGAACGTTCATTAGTAGCTGTGAGTTTTGTGGTGCTGCACTAGCAGAAACTCAGTAGAGAGGGAAGAAACGAAGACTCCCATTATGACTTTCAAGTGGGCAAAATGGTACATCATAGGGCAACAATCTTTGAACCAAGGAGGTACCTCAGATGGGCTAACTTAGAGAATGTGACCAAAATCTGGAACCCATTATTCCCAGGGGAATGAAATTTGGGGATGTTGTGGTTGCTTCATGCTGCTGGTTACTGCTGTAGTTACATATCTTCATTTTCAAAGTTCTGTGACAGTTTTGTAGCCAGACTCACAGTTCCTCGCTCATCCACCCAGCAGCAGCCACTTCCTTCCCAGCTTGGAAGGAAAGGGGAATGAAGGGAGGGAGGGAGGAATAGGGAGGTGGCAGACCTGTCTAGGACTCTAGGCCCATGTCACCACCACTCTGTGCATACTCCTGACTTGTGCCTTGCACGCCTTCCCTGACCCACGCAACATCTCTTGAGCACATACACACACACACACCCTTCTTCCAATTGTCCATGACAGCATGATACCTCTTGCCAACTCACAAGCACCTTCCTAACCCTTGCTATCCCTTGCATGCCATCCCCAACAGCAACTCTCACGCATCCTTCCAACCCTCATGCATTCTTCTTGACCGTGCACCATCTCCTCTATCCAACCTGCATAGAGCCTACCAGACACCCTCCCTATTCTATGCCAACTGCACACATGCCGTACCCAACCCATCTGGTATCTCTGATGCCTTCCCACACATCTTTTCCAAGTCATGTGGCATCTCTTGAACACCCCCCACTTCCCATATCCTTCCTGACCTGCACCTCCAGGAAAGGAGATTTCTGACATTCCCTGACAGCATCCCATAAGGAAACAATGGGGAAACTGGCAGGAAATTAAAAATCGCACCCAATCCGCTGCTTTTTTTTTTGCCTCCTTTGGTCATTCTGTTTCTATGTTTAGGTAAGGAAATTACCTCTGAAACTATCACCTGTTCTGCTGGCGTGTTTCAACCACCTGTAATTACAGGGTAATTAGTCCAGGAAGACATACACCACACAATAAAAGGAAAAAACAAAAGTTTTCATAAACAGAAAAACAGAAACAGCTCCCTTTTTAAATGTCAAAGGGATTTTCTGGTACACACAAGGCACAGGTTAAATGCAATCCAATTGCTCACCCAATAACTGGGAAATTGAGTCCAATTCTAAAGTCCAGAGAGTCCACACACAATCTTGAACAGCACAAAAACCACGATCTTGATGAAACAATGAATCAGATAAACTGCCATGAGCCTAAAACACCAGGCTGCACTTTTATCTGTAGCACTAATTACAGCAGCCCCATCCAACCACAAGTGGCCTCATTTTCTCTTGTAATAATCCTTCAGTTGTTGTCTCCTATGCATCATTCTATGCATGCGTGGATGTGTCATTAATTCTTGTTCAGAATCCAGGGATGATACAAATGATTGATCTCCTCCTGGGCTGTTTGCCAAACTCCCCTCTTCCCTGTAACTCACGCTTCCTTGGTCAGAGGAGGCTACATCGGCAGATTCCATCAGGAGCAAAACAGGCCTGCGGTATGTGGATGTTTCCCCCATATCCACCTGCACATTCCTTGGAGCAGGAGCTGGGCCAGAGCTAACCACAACATCACCCAACAGCACCCAGATGGCATACTATAGTCTAAAGTATTCCAATGGATAGATAAGGTAAGCAGACTACTTAAGAGAGAGAGAGAAAGAGAGAGAGAGAGAGAGACTCTAATGGTTGACTTAAGGCCAGGAACCAAGAAATAATTGACCATTGGGAAAGGTGATTGTCCAAAAACTATAGAGTCCAAAGAGAAAACTCAGCTTTCAAATAATCTGGACCTAAGAGAGAAAGAAATAGAGTCTCTAAATTCACTAGTGTCATAATGTCTTGTAGGTCCCTTTTATTTCTTAATATATCACAGAGAGAAGTTAAACATCATGATGCAGCATAAATATTCATTTTTCTTTTCATAAATTAAGAACTACCTTCCTAAATATAGGAAATGAAAAGTTATAATGAAAAAGCTAACATCCCTAGCCAGATGCCTCTCAGATTTTCCAGTTTGCATTTAAAGCTCTGTTGTCATTTTATTTTTAAAAAACATGCATAAATTTATTTTTTGCCCATATTTTTTAAAAACTTTTTTTAGGACATTTCACCCCAAAGTTCTCTTCCTATGTTTTATATCTCAAGATCCAGATTCTAGAAATGGCTGGGGAAGAATATAAGAAACTTTTGCTAGATGGGGTTACATTATTGCAAATTCTAAATTGCTACACAGCCTGATCAATCAGCTGGAACCAGAGGTGGATTCCTCCCAGTTTGGACTGGTTCGCCCAAACCAGTGGCAAACCGCTGGTGGCATCAGGATGATGTCATGGAACCAGATCACTTAGTGTCAGTTTGTGGCCACTGCCATCCTTTTCTAAAAAATAATTATTTTGTTTCATTTTTAATTTTTTCCAGTTTTTTTTTTCTTCTGCAAATGTGCAGAAGCTGAATTTCCAGCACTCCACATGCATTACCATCTTGTTTTTCACTTTTGGGAGGAAGGTTTTTTTCAAATTTTTTGCACTGCCCATGCACATGGTCATGAGGTTTGGCTGCGCGGCGTGGGAGGAAGCGCGCTGGAAGCGAGGTGAGTTAGAACCCATCCTTGGCTGGAATGAATCAGCCAGGGCTGAGATAACTTGGTTCCGCTAAGGTTTTTATTTTTTTTATTTTTTTATTCAATTTTTATGCCGCCCTTCTCCTTAGACTCAGGGCGGCTTACAACATGTTAGCAATAGCACTTTTTTAACAGAGCCAGCCTATTGCCCCCACAATCCGGGTCCTCATTTTACCCACCTCGGAAGGATGGAAGACTGAGTCAACCTTGAGCCGGTGATGAGATTTGGACCGCTGACCTTCAGATCTACAAGTCAGCTTCAGTGGCCTGTAGTACAGCACTCTAACTGCTGCGTCACCTCGGCTCGTATGCTACCAAGAATCATAGAACCTTCAGCTGTTTTGAGAATAAGGGTCTTTGCAATGAAGGTTTTATTTTATTGGGTGTGGCAAAAAAAAGATCACAAACTCCTGACTTGGCTACTAAGCAGAGGAGCCCTGCTGAAGATACGTCTATTCATGGAATAGAAACCTGTCAATCCTCTGATACAAGCCTGTACCAGTCCCTACTTTGACACTGGTTCTGTTCAGAAGTGGGCTGCACATTCTTGGTTCGCAGAAAATGTGAATATGCATGCACGCACGCTGCGCCTTGCACACTTGTGTGCAAAACCTAAAGCAAGAGAATGTTTTTAGTTCATATTTTCAATACAGATCTACCGTACACTCGCCCGCCTTTTTTTTGTTTCTTGTTTACTGTTAAATGTATATTGTCTATGTTATATTTTGTTGTACAATTTTTGTTTCTTTCCCCCCCTTTTTTCTCTTCTTTATCTCTACATGTTTATATTGTTATTTGTACCTAAATGTATTTACTGTATTTATTCTTGTAAATAAAAGTTATTTTAAATTTTTTTAAAAAAACAAACAAACCTAAAGCAAGGCTTTTCGATGGGGGCAGTGCTGTGGCCTGCCAACAGCCCGTGCAGCTGATAGCGTATCCTGTTCAAGAGGAGTCCGAATTGATGAAACACCAGCAGCCTATGCAGCTGACACCTGAGTTGGACAAGAGGAGGCTAGCGAGGACTTGGTACCAAAGATACCTTTGGAACCTCCAGCACCTCTTGGCAGTGATGAGGAAGAAGAGGCTTCTCTTCTTCTTAATGCAAGAGTTCACAAAGCTGCCAATAGACAGGAATGGTTACTCCAGAAGAGTCTCCTTGGGAATAAGACTGGGGATAATTGGCCATTCCTCCAAGAATGCTGAGATACTCTTTATTCCTCACTGCCTACTCGTATACACTGAAATATCACCCAGACAGGGCGATAGGTAATGCTGATGTGTTGAACTGCTGCCCTTTGTCAGACTTGGTGGACGACCCCACTCTGGGACTCCCAATACTTTTAAGAACAGCAGAGGCAGCTGAAAGGCTGCAGGAAACAAAAGTTTAAACTTGTGTATCTGTCGTGATTGTCTTGTGAATCCCTGTTTCTCTGTTTCGGGTTTCGTACCAAGAAAGACTCCTGGGCATTTTGCCAAGCCCTTGGTTGGACATTACATGAGATAACCAGAACTAATTGCATTGCTTTGAATTAAGACTGTCTGAACTTACTCCAGCTGCTAATGAAGATTAATTAGCAGCTGACTTTTTGCAAGGAAGGATTGCTTTTTGATTTGTGTGGGTGTCTCCACTTCTAAGCCAGTTATTAGCAGTGGTTCATTGATTAAACTAAGTTTGTTCAAACTGTGTGTTTTGATACGTTCATAACTGGGGCAGAACAGGCGGCTTCCTGCACACCTGCTAGGTCAGCCAAGGTTAGTAGAACGTCAGAGGCACGCAAATCAGCTTGGCTGCAGAGCCTGGCGAACGAGTCGGAAAGTGAAATATCTAGGACTGGATAGTGTCAGGGCATGTGGGTGGGGTCAACTACTGCTCAGAACTACTGGTTTGGGTGGACTGGTCTGAACCGGTAGCAGCCCACTGGTTCTATTCTTATCCCATAGCTAGCAAACAAGGAAGTAATCTTGCAGAGGATGAGCATGGAGAATATCTAAATGTGTGCCCTTCTGCACTGAACAAAGATAAATGTCATTTATCAAGGTCCACATATCTTTGGTTCTGATCCACCTACTATTGGCACGCAGGGCTTTCAATGAAATACTACAGAAGTAAAACCCTGCTCACTCTTCTTTTTAGCAAAAGGCTCTGACTGCTTGGAGAAGAGAAAAATTCCATTCCCGGAGGGATAAAGGTTCTAGAGGCCATTATACAAACAGACAGCTGCAAATTTCTCAAACATGCCTATTTGCAAGGTCATGAAGGCTAGAAAAAAGGTCTCCACCTCTCCACTTTAATGTACAGAGGAGTGTTATTAGATATAAATGAAAGATGGTTATGTGGCTGGAATTCTTGTAATGGCTCTCCGCACACCCCCACCCAAACTTTCATCTCAATAAAGCTTTACTGAAAAGAAGGCTGAAAGAATCTTGCTGTAAATTTTTTATTTTATTTTAGGCAACTGCTAAACAGCCTGACAGGGATCTTCCTAAGGAAATCCTAAAGGGCAGCAGCTTACCTTTACTATTGGCAGAATTGTAGTTACTTAAGTCAAGTAAGTCAAGTTTGTTGAGTAGCTCAATATTAGCTCAACGATGACTAAAACCTTGTAAGCCACAGCAACTTCACAGAGTTACCCAGAATCCAAGACAGCTTTGGATGGTGCATGCATTCTATTTATGGGCCTCTTTTGCGAGTTTCAAATGAGGGGTTCAAGGGAACAATTCTGGTTCATTGTTATCTTATACAGTGGTACCTCTACCTACAAATGCCTCTACTTACAAACTTTTCTAGATAAGAAACGGGTGTTTTAGATTTTTTTTGCCTCTTCTCAAGAACCATTTGCCACTTATAAACCTGAGCCTCCAAAACTGTAACTGGAAAAGGCAGGGAGAGGCCTCCATTGTGCATTTCTAAGAATTTCCTGGGAGGAAACAGGGCTGGAAAAGGCAGGGAGAAGCCTCTTTGGGGCCTCTCTAGGAATCTCCTGGGAGGAAACAGGGCCTCCACCCTCCCTGTGGTTTCCTCAATTGCATACATTATTTGTTTTTACATTGATTCCTATGGGAAAAATTGCTTCTTCTGACAAACTTTTCTATCTAAGAACCTGGTCACAGAACGAATCAAGTTCGTAAGTAGAGGCACCACTGTATTTAAATTGTTTCACTATTTTTATAAATAATTGAAGACAGTGAACATACCAAATACTCCTTCTATTCCCCCCACAAAACAATCCTGTGAGGTTGGCTGGAATGAGACCGAGTGACTGGCCCAAAGTCACCAAGCCAGATTTCCTGCCTAAGGCAGAACTAGAACTCACTGAATTGCATTCCAAAGCTGACTTTTGCTGGCTTTAGGTTTCAGCAAACTCAGGCAGATCTGCCTCTAGCCCTGCCCTGGCTCCAGCTTCAGTATCTGGCAGTGGCCTTGCCCACAAAATCCTCATATGTGTCCAATACAACTGGGATGTCGGTGCACTGCAGATAGGCTCAGGTATCTATAAATCCTTTGGCCAGAGGGGTCATTTGGTATCAAAGGAGAGTGATGAGATCCATTCAAATTTGTGGTGAGAATTGTGACAGCACATTGAGTTTGTGAAGAAAGCAGAAAGGACGAGGAGAGAGTTCTGAAAATGGAGCAGGTGGAATGTGGTACTTTTATCCTTTACCCTTTGATCAAATATCCTCTAGAGTGAAAAAAAGAATCACAAGGTTTTCTGCAAAGGAGAAGGGTTGGGGAAAGTGTTTGGAGATGGTAGGTCCTAGGGAAGTTAATCATGCTGTCATATATTATCATTAATATTTTTCCTTGATGCAAAAAACTTTCCATATTAAAAGAAGACACCGCACCAGTGATAGCATCTCTATTTCTTAGCACATCAAACTACTCTCTAGACGAGTATCTGTGTAAATTATACATCAAACTCCTTGCAATTTCTGTCAGAAAGACCATGATCTGGTGCAATTGGAGCATGTGTGTATCGCGGAGTTCTGAAATGAATCGTGGGGAAAGAGGGTAAGCTCAGACCATCTCTCCTCCCAACAGTTGAGAAAGCAAAACAAAGGAGAAGTCTGATAAGGAAGCCCTGAGACAGTGGCATTCACTTGATACCCTAGCGACAAATGTAATTTTATTAAGCATGTCCATCTTGACAGGAAGTCTCTTTGGACTTAATTAAATGGAACCCAAATGTTCTGATCCATAGTAAAATAGGCTGTAATCAAATTTGCAGTAAATTATTCTAAAATAGTGTGTTCCACTTCTTCATCAAATCCCCACCAGATGGGGAAAAGGAAAATGAAGTCTCAACTGAAGAGCTAAAACACTGAAGATAGGATGAAAATTTCACACCTTGTCCTGTCTTGGGTAAAAGAAACCCAAAAAACTCTGGTTGCCTTTGCACAACTCTTTGTAATGTGAGCTTCCTAAGTTAAAAGTTTGTGCCTCATAATGATGCTGCATGAATATCCACTTTTATTTATTTATTTTCCCAAGGAATTCATTTCTAAATCTGGCAAGAGAAAAGAAAAGTTTGAAGATAAAACTGCAGAGTATAACCTCAGGGCACAAAGCTCAGTGAACATTTAAAAAAGAACATTTTGTCCTTTAAAAAAAAATCCTTCTTTCTCTTCAAAGGCAAAAATCATTATTTTATTCATGATCCTTTGAAAGGAAAATGCTTTAACACCTTACTAGCAACAAGCTCCTGCATATGCTTCCCAGCTGAAAGGTCCAAGGTCCAATCCCTGTTATCTCTATCTGAGACTGGAAAGCATCCTTATGAATTATTATCACTCCAGATAAACATAATTTCC
Source organism: Erythrolamprus reginae (assembly GCF_031021105.1). Taxonomy (NCBI): domain Eukaryota; kingdom Metazoa; phylum Chordata; class Lepidosauria; order Squamata; family Dipsadidae; genus Erythrolamprus; species Erythrolamprus reginae. The sequence goes on along the minus strand of NC_091951.1, from coordinate 91,546,148 downwards.
CCAACCTTGACACCTTCCACTTGGGTGGACCTCATTTCTCCTCAACCTTGGCTGAACTCCGAATTGTAAATGGGTTTCATTTGCTCAGGAATTGGAGAGTTGATTGACAGGACATTCTAGAGCTGTAGGTTAGACTGGGAAGCCAAAGAAACGTCCCAGAATAACACAATACTAGCACACTTTTATTGTTGCCAATGAAGTTATATGAACATGTCATGAAGCCCAGAAGTTGAATCAAAGGAAGCTTTATTTGTATAAATCCAAGCTTTCCCAAGGGGTTTTGTATCCCTATCCTTCTGCATAATTCTATATGACACACACTATTATTCATCTTTCACATCAGTCAGGATATGACACAAGGACCTTTCACACTGCATTTTAGCTATTGGGGTTCCTTGCTTCCCCTGAGTAGCAAGAATATTGGATGAGCTGTCTTTGGAACCCAGATTTGACAACTTCTATTCTTTAGAAACAGCATGATAATTTGCACTTATTAGTGCTGGTGGATCATGGTTGGCAGCCTGTGAGACCACAGTGCCTGGAATCTCCTAGCTTAACAGCACCGATAATATCTTTTTTAACAGGATTTTCTGTTGATGAGAAACTGAGCAGTTAGGTTCACCTAGTAAACCTAAACTATAATTAATATTGTTGCCATTTAGTTCAGACTTGCATTGTTAGAAAGAATTTTCAATAAAGAAGTACCTGGAAACTTAGTAGGTGGTTGTTTTCAAGAATTTTTTCTATTTTATACTCCAGATCAGAGGTGACTGCAGAGTGGGGGGGTTCAAAAAGTTGAGATGGAGAGCATGTGATTGAAGTCTCACTCTGTTTCATATATTCACATGAAAAAGTGATTCACATAAAAAAGTCAAGGATTTGAATGGATGGTTTGTCTTCATTTTTTTAAAAAAAAAAACCACCCCAAACCCTCCATTCTCCTTCCTGCTCCTGAGACCTCTAAAACCCCTTCATAAATTTGAATGTAATGAATATGGATTCCTATACACAGACATTGTTGGGCAATATGTGATAGCAAATTAATGTATAGTTAGAAGATTCCAAAACTAATCAAATAAGATTAATACAGATTAAGGAATATTATTATATATAAATGTACTCAATGCTGATGCAGTCTTAATGAATAGTTTGACAGTGGTGAGGGAATTTTTTGTTTAGCAGAGTGATGGCATTCAGGAAAAAACTGTTCTTGTGTCTAGTTGTCTTGGTGTGCATTGCTCTACAGTGTTGTTTTGAGGATAGAAGTTGAAACAATTTATGTACAGAATGTGAGGGTTTAGTAAATATTATCATGACCCTCTTTTTGACTTGTGCAGCATACAAGTCCTCAATGGAAGGCAGGTTGGCAGCAATAGTTTTTTCTGCAGTTCTGATTACCTTCTGAAATCTGTGTCTGACTTGTTGGGTTGCAGAACCGAACCAAACAGTTATAGAGGTGCAGATGACAGACTCAATGATTCCTCTGTAGAACCGTATCAGCAGCTTCTTGGGCAGTTTGAGCTTTTTGAGTTGGCACAGAAAGAACATTCTTTGTTGTGCTTTCTTGATGATGTTTTTGATGTTAGGTAAACATCCTCGGAGAGGGGTGGCATACCAATTTATTTATTTATTTATTTATTCATTCATTCATTCATTCATTCATTCTATTATTATTATTATTATTATTATTATTATTATTATTATTATTATTATTATTATTATTATTATTATTATTATGTCAGTACAACACAGCAAATGAGATCACTATGCTGGATTTTGTATTTCATCACCAGTCGGGCGCTTCCCAAGCACCTAGGACTGCGTGATGTAGCGGCGAATTATGTTTGCCGATCCCAGTAAAGCAGCCTTTTGCAATTGACAGATGGAGATTTTGTCAATTCCAATGGTTTTCAAATGTCCACTAAGATCCTTTGGCACTGCGCCCAGCGTGCCAAGTACCACTGGGACCACTTTCACAGGCTTATGCCAGAGTCATTGCAGCTCGATTTTTAGATCTTCGTATTTCACTCATTTCTCTAGCTGCTTCTCCTCAATTCTGCTGTCTCCTGGGATTATGATGTCGATGATCCATACTTTCTTTTTTTCCATGATCACAATGTCTGGTGTGTTATGCTTCAAAATTCGGTCAGTCTGAAATCTGAATAATAATAATAATAATAATAATAATAATAATAATAATAATAATAATAGAAATTTGAAGGTCTCTACTGTTGATACTGTGTTGTCTAGTACTGTTTTTTCTAAAGTCTACCACCATTTCTATGGTTTTGAGTGTATTTAGTTCCAGATTGTTCCGGTCGCACCACGAGGCTAGTTGTTCAATCTCCCGTCTGTATGTGGTAAAAAAATAAATAACAAGCAAAGTATCTGATTTTAAAAACACTTTGAAGAAACTTTTCAGACACTTGATCCAATTCTAATTAAATGCTGTTTATATGTCAGTATAAATTGATGTGCTGGCTGCTGATGCTGGGAGGGAAAGGAAAAAAGGCCAGGGGAAACAGTCATAGAATTTAAATTGTTCCTCACTGAAGTTCTAAAGACAGCAAATGATTAGAGGCAGATTAGAATTTGGCTGCCCAGACACCCTAAATTATGACAACCGGGACCAGAAGACCTGGGTACCAAAAGAACACACAATGATGCAGCTATGTGGAGATCCCATAATAACTAATCATTTTTGTGCTAAAGTAAGCGTTATAAGGAGGGTCTTTCTGTCATTTCACAGGTTGATGCTATGAAGACACTAAAAGTGACTAGAAATGACTAGACTTGCTATCAGGCCCAAGCCCAAAGATGACACAGTAAAATCCAATCAAGTCCAATTCTTTATTTGCTTACACCTGATGGACGTAATCTTGCCAGTCTAAAGTTATAACCACCAAACCTAATAGATATACAGTGGTACATCTTCTTACTAACTTAATTTGTTCTGTGATTAGATTGGTAAGTAGAAACATTCATAAGAAGCAGCAATTTTTCTCATAGGAATCAATGTAAAAGTGAATAATGCGTTCTGCGTTCAGTAAGCTTGTGGATTTTTTCACAGTGGCTGGAAAGCGGTGGGGGGTATTTGAGGAGCAGGCTCGGGACGCGAAGCATGAAGGCAGGCCCTCCTCTTCCTGGTTGGGAACGATGGGTGTCTATCCATGCCAGATCCTAAAAGTCCCCGAAACTTTTCTTTTAAACTTTTGGCAGCATCCTGGCCGATTCCTTGCTGTGGAAGCCAAGGCAGCCTCTTCTGTTAAGGGCAGGCAAAAGATGGCCAGAGCCCCTTCGTCTCTCGCTCACATTTCGGGAAGCTGTGTCACTTGTCCGTGGGTCCCTCTGAACAGGCAGGGAGAGCTTGGCTTGTCTGCCCACTTTCGGCCAAGGAGAGTTGGGAAGCCGGTCATATACCATCTGGCATAAGATGCAGGGACGGAGCGGCTGGGCGAGATGCCCCCCTTCTTCCTCCTCCTCCTCCTCTGGAGCCCACGTGGACAGCCACGTGCTCCCCTTTGTCTCCCGGGCCAAAGAAGCAGTGGCCAGTTGAAATTGTGGCCTGGAGTCCTAATCGGGCTGCCACTTCGCCTCCCTCCGCCTGGTCCTCGGCAGCCCCAGTGACCCTGCGTGACTTCTCCATCTGGGAGAAACTGCTCCAAGTCCTCCTTGCCCCTCCTGCCCATTGGCCGGTTGAATTGCCCGGCGAGTGATGAAGCACTTGGGGGGATATCTGGCTTGGGGTCTATCTGTCTGTCTGCCTGCCTGCCTGCCTGCCTGCCTACCTACCTACCCATCCATCCATCCATCCATCCATCCATCCATCCATCCATCCATCTATCTATCTATCTATCTATCTATCTATCTATCTATCTATCTATCTATCAATCATCTATCCATACGTCCATACACCCATCTATCCATCCATCTATCTATCTAGAGGCTTGCTGGAGAACAGAATGGAAAAAGTTTAAATTTTGGCGCCAGACGATGCAAGCTATATCCTTCGTCCCTATTCCAGGTGAAAGTTTCCCCAGGACAGGAGGGTGGAGGGATGGGACAGTGGGGCGAGGAAGATCAGGGGGTGGCTCACAGACAGAATGGGAGACACACATCTCCACTCACCTGCAGGCGGGGGGGGGGGAAAGTTTGTGAGGCGTTTGTGAGGCGAAGTTGCGAGAGAGACAGTGGGCTCCACTCAAGGTAGCCGGGAATGGAGCTACGGTGGCAGCATCCCAGCTTCGGGGTTTCTTTTTTTAAATTATTTTTATTTATATACATATATATATATATATACAATACATAAATCAAAACCACTACATTAAAATAAAAACAAAAACAAAAGAAACATAGAACAAAGAAAAACAAACAGTATTTGGACGAATTTGCAGCATATCCTATAGAAAAAACAGTTTCAACTATGGTAACATTTTATTATAGCTCTATTAAATTATTAAATTATTTGCATACCCCAGTTTTGGAAAAGAATACACATCTTAAATTATACAAAACATTCTATATCTTAATATTAACAATAGATTCTAATACCAGGCAATAGCTTTGTTAAATAAATGTTTTTCTGATCTTATTTTAACCACTATTTTTTCTTTTTTCTCTAAACACCAATAGAACCTCTCCCAACACTTATAAAAGTCCAATTCTTCCTTATTTTTTATTTCTAACGTTAATTTATCCATTTCTGCGCAGAGTATCCCTTCCTCCTGGGGAATTTCTTCATTTTTCCAATATTGGGCATAAATTAACCTGGCCGCAGTAGGTAGGTGGATAATCAAATATATTTGGTGTTTTCTAATTTTTGCTGGAATATTCCTAGCAAAAAGCTTTCTGGATTTTTTTCTATTTTAATGCCTAAAATTTCTTCCAGCCAATTTGTAATTGTATTCTAGAAACATTTTGCTTTGTCACACTTCCACCAAAGATGGTAATAAGAGCCAATTTTGCTTTTACATTTCCAACATGTTGATAGGCATTTTTTGTTGATTCCAGCAGGTGTTATAGGCCATCTATAGTACATTTTGAACCAATTCTCTTTGTAAGATGTGGCTAAAGTCATTTTTAAGTTTCTTCCCCATGTTTGTTGCCAGATTTCAAATTCTATACTATATCCAAAATTTTGTTCCCAATTCCTCATGTTTAACTTTATTTTTCCCTTTTCCTCATCCTGAGAAAGTAGATGGCGATATATTTTCTGAATTGTTTTTTCCTGGGGTCCTAACAATAATTTGTCCAATGTCTTTTCTTTCTCAATTCCCAAATCTCTCTTATCCTTTTCATATTTAGATTTAATCTATAAGTATTCCCACCATTCTAATTTAATTTCTTTTTCTAATTCTGCTCTTGTCTTAATATTCCCATCCTCTTTAACTGTTCTGTCGGGCTCTCTGGTAGAATCCTTCCAAAAATTCACAGGTACAAATTTCGACACACACACGTTTGAAAATTCAAAACAATGTTCTTTATAATGAAAATTCACTTAAACCAAGCCCTCTTTTGGTATAGCCAAGAGCACTCGTCTCCAAACAAACTGGTAATTTGTACAAGTCCCTTATCAGTTCTGTGATACTTAGCTTGCAGCTGGGAGGCAATTCACAGTCCTTCTTCTTTCACAAAGTGAAACACACTTTGCTCTAGTTTAGTTTCAAAGCGGGGGAAAATCAGCACCCAAAAGGTCAAAGTCAGTAAAGCAGTCACAAAACACAACCATCAGATAATCCTTCACAATGGCCAAACCCACAGGCTTCTATTTATAGCAGCCTCACTAATTACCACAGCCCCACCCAATCACAGGTGGCCTCATTTTCTTTGATAATAATCTCTCAGTTGTTGTTGCCTATGCATCGCTCTCCGCATGCGTGGCTGTGTCGTTAACTCTTGTTCTGAATCCAAGGAGGAGCTCGATAATTGATCTCCTTCTGAGCTGTCTGCCCCACTCTCCTCCTCCCTGTCACTCATGTCTTCTTGGTCAGAGGAGCCTTCATCAGCAGATTCCACCGGGGGCAAAACAGGCCTGCAGCATGTGGATGTCTCCACCCCATATCCACAGTCCTTGGGGCAGGAGCAGGGCCAGAGCTAACCACAACATTAACAATATGTTTATATGTAATTATTGTACCTAATAGGCTTTCAAGGGTGAGAACCAGTTCGGGTCACCTCTATATTCTTGACTTTTAATTTTTTGCCAAACACTTAATAGCGAATTTCTAATATAATGTTTTGTGAAATATCTATTCGTTTTGCATTTTCCTTGCCATAGAAATGAATGCCAACCAGAGTGGCGATCATGGCCCTCTAAAGTTATTAGTCTAGTTTTATCTAGTTGGATCCAATCTTTGATCCAACTAGATAAAATGGATGCATGTATTGTTTCAAGGCTGGTAAACTAAGGCCGCCCTCTTCTTTTGGCATTTGTAATTATTTCAGGCGAATTCTTGGTTTTTTGTGTTGCCAAATAAATTTGCCAACAAGTTTATTTAAATTGGTAAAGTAATCTTGTTTAAGCTTTATGGGGATGGTCTGAAATAAAAACAAAATCTTTGGTAGTACATTCATTTTAATTGTATCTATTCTACCCATGAAAGAAAGATGAAGTTTTTCCCATTTGTCTAGATCCAACGGGAACAGCAAGGAAATGGAAAATCCTGGTGGTGGCAGTCACAAGACAGTAAGAGAGCGAACGCGCAGTAAGAGAGCGCATGCACCTGGGCTCGGGTTCATAAGGTGAAAATGGTTCTTAAGAAGAGGCAAACAAATCTTAAACACCGGTTTCATATCTCAAAAAGTTTGTATGTAGAGGCGTTCGTAAGTAGAGGTACCACTGTATCTTGCAAAATTCTAGCATATGGCTACCCTTAACCTCTTTCCTTCCCTATACAGCTCTCGTATTTCCTCCCCCATCCAGTTTCAAGCTATTCACCGTCTCTTAATTTGGGCTTCTCTCCAGAATGTACAGTGGTAGATTTTCGCGGGTTTGAACTTTGCGGATAGCCTATACCATGGTTTAAAAAATATATTAATTAAAAAATACTTCACGGGGTTTTTTTCTACACCACGGTTTTTCCTGCCCGATGACATCATACGTCATCGCCAAACTAATAATTTTTGCAAATAAATAACAAAAATAATAATTATTGTTAATAAATAATTATGTTTATAAATATCAGGATCACTAAGTGTCTTATTCAATGGTGAGTACCAGTAATAAGGGTGAGTAAATGGTTGTTAATGGAATGGGAAATGGTAATTTAGGGGTTTAAAGTGTTAAGGGATGGCTTGTGATACTGTCCATAGCAAAAAATGGTGTATTTACTTCCGCATCTCTACTTCACGGAAATTCGACTTTCGCGGGCGGTCTTGGAATGCATCCCTGGCAAAAATCGAGGGAACACTGTACTGCCTCCTCCCTGGGAAAATTCTCCATCATCACTCCTTGTCCAGGTACACATTCGATAACACTTGCCCTTTCTTTCATTACTGATCCTTGTGGTATTTTTTCCTGTAATCTTTTCCATTGTCTGAATACTTAACTGGGTTTAAAAAAAATAAAAATAAAAATCTTATGAGGCAATTCCATCCAAACTGTGACTTTATTTAATTAACATTTTATCTGAACAAGACCACATCGCATTACAGAGTCCATTAACATGGCCATTTTGTCACTGCAATGTTTTTTTAAATTCAAACCAGAATGATTATGATAATGGTAAAATGTTGTTGGAATTCCATGAAGGAAAGAAAATCATAAAACGCAATCTTGTTAAACACTAATGAATCATTTTAAATCATAGCAAATTGGTTTTGTGGAATGAATTTTGCACAAATGTATGAAGGAAAAGTGAGCAGGTTGAGAAGCAGACCAACAAAAATCATGGTTGGATTGAATTAATGAGTTTTAATCAAAGAATCCACTAAGAAGATTCTGGAACAAAAGACGGTGCATGTAGGAGGAACAAAGTTTGCAAGAATTGAAAGATATGCTAATGTATAGTAAATGATGACTGGTATAAATTAATTGTAGCCATCTCTCCCTCCCTCTCTCCCTTCATTCTTTAATTTATTTGATTTAAATTTCATACACATATTCTGCACTTTGCATAATGTCACATAATCTAAAAGGAAACAGCATGTTGGGTATGTCTGCATGTATGTATATGTAGCTCAATGTTAATTAATGATAGCAATGAAATCAGTAGTATCCAGCTTTTTAAAATGCATTTTCAAGCTTTCAATCTGTAGGTGTTCTTAATATTAGCTTTTGGTGCGTACTAAAACAAAAATAGTATTTCTAAAAGTGTTTATTAAAGAATGCAGAGGCACAAGGACTGAAAAGTATTTTAATGACAGAACCTAGATCAGAAGAGAATCACAGCAGGGAAAAGAAACTTGCCAATCTGAAATGAAATGGAAAGTGGGGGGGAAAGTATCCGGGAGATTGGGAGTAAAAAAATTCATCTGATCACTTTCATCATGTGACATCATGTTTGACCTTAGCAAGAGGAGAGGGGAGCCCTTCAGCATGGGAAGGAAGAGGCAGCAGGTAGCAGCAGCAGCAGTAGCCAGTGTATGGGAGGAAGTCTCGTGCCGGGTATATGGGAGGCGCGTGCTCCTCCTCGCTGTCTCAGGGTCCCTCTTTTTTTTTAAGCCTTAAAGTTTTGAATTTTTTTTATTCCCCTCCCCTCCCCTTCTTCCTTCAGCAGCGACTCTCCTCCTCCTCCCACCCAGATTCCAAGCTTTTATTTCTTTCCTAATGGGTTTGCATGCATTATTTGCTTTTACATTGATTCCCATGGGAAAAATTGCTTCTACTTAAGAACATTTCTACTTAAGAACCTGGTCATGGAACGAATTAAGTTCTTAAGTAGAGGTACCACTGTATAACCTTCCCTCCACATTTTCTTTGAAATTTCTTAGTACTTGTGATTCCTCAGACTCTGTAGCTCTGAATGCTACATCATTTTCTTTAAAAACTCTGTCAACATGGTACCTTCTTGTATTGGAAGTAAACTGACTATTAGAAGCAGCAGAGAAGGAACAGATATTGAAGGCGGAACAAGTGACAAATAGAGAGAAAGACTTCAAACTCTCCTGCCAGATAGCATAGTAGGTCCAAGGGGAACAGAACTTTGTGGCAGAACCTTGTGTTCATTCATGTTTTGTATACTGTAAGAGTAAAGTATCAAGTTTCATGGTTCCTCTTCACAAGCACAATTTGAGTCAGTTTTCCATTTTTCATGTCCACGTATAATGAGAGAGAAAACTAGATTGTGTGTTCAGCTTTCTCTTTCATATTTCCTAGGGATGAGTGTTCCATTCCAAAGGCAATTTTTAACATCTTCTGTGGAAACAATATATTGCACATCCTTTCTCTGTGTTAAATCCTCTGGGGGACCAAGCTAAGTCTCTCTGCTGATAAATTATTAGTTTGCCAGTTATTATTTAAAAACTCTATTCCCCTGCTACATTAATCTGTTGTGCCCCAGATCTAACTAAGCACAAGGCTTAGGCTCCATTACTTTTGTTGATCGTACCAGTCTGATGAAATTATCAAGTGACACTATTGAAGATGGAGTCTGATTTTTTTTTTTTCATCTGGGGCCTAAGAGAAAAAAACACTCCATTCAATGAGTACTATGCTATTTTAAACATAGATATTTCCAACCTTAGTTTGTAGACAGAATTTCTTCCATTTTTCAAATGTCATTACCACTTTCCATCAGGATGCTTAAATAATTCTCCTTTAAACTAGATAATGAAACAGAACTAGGTGGAAGGGGACACAAGTCAAACAATCTAACAAGCAAACCAAAAAGATGCTCTTGCTTTCATCTGTCTCTGATGAAAGAGACTTGGTTGCGCCTTATGGGGAATCTACTTTTTCATTTTTTTTCATTGCTTCCAGTGAACATTTCTGTAGGACTCAGTTATAAGTAATTTGAATGATTTTCCAGCCAACTATAAATCCACTAAACAGTCGGGCTGCCCAGTCCAATCTTCACCAGCTTGCTAATTAGGGCATCATGGGACATTTTGTCAAATGCTTTGCTGAAGCTCAAATAACATCATATGGAATGCAATATCATGCCCTTACTTAACTTTTAACATTAATTAACTTTTTAAAAGATGAAAGATTGATATGATCCAAGGAGATCCAGAGTAGCAAAGTGAGGGCAGGACTTGTTGAAAAACCTGACTTTTAGAAATCATATATCATTTGTTTCAAGATGCTTACAGATCAAATGTTTCATAAATAGTACTTGAATCTATTTTTTTTCTTATCATTTTCCAACAAGTACAGGATTTGCTTTATTTTTTCCCCCTAGATAAACTAAATGTTGGTCCATTGGCTGCAAAACATTGGGATATTATGAAACATCATAAAAACAATTTTCTTAGATACACAGAAAGCTTTTGACAACATTAATGGCCAAGTTATGTCATTACAAATAAAATACATGGACTTTTGGGGGGGAGTTATTAATATGATTAAAGCAATATACCAAGCAATATACCAATATATCAGCCAAGGTGATGGTAAATGGAAATGTGGTAGGGAACTTTGACATTAAAAAAGGCACTAGACAGGATGTCCACTATTCTCTCTGCTATTTATACTGACTTTGGAAGTGTAGACAGAAATATTAGACAAGATGAAGAAATAAAAGGAATGGAAATTTAAAAAGAGAAATACAAGCTACAGGCATTTTCAGATGACTTGGTCTTAACACTAGAAGACACACTATAAACTGTACTGAAGTGAATTAGAAAGATAGAACAATATGGGAAAGTTACAGGATTGAAAATAAATAAAGATGAGACAAAAATGTCGTTAAAAACTCACACAAAAAGAGTTGATGGAAAAATGGATATACAGATAATCAAAAAAGTGAAGTACTTATAGATACAACTAATAACAAAAAGTGCAACAATCAAAGATGATGATTATATGAAACTATGCAACAAACTAGATTTGGAGAAATGGAAAGATTTGCAATTGTAACTAATAGGAAGAATAAAATGAAAAATGAACATTTTGCCAAGATTACTATATTTATTCCAAACAATTCCAATAAAATTGTGGGGAAATATTTTGAAGAATTAAATAAAATAATATTAACATATATTTGGTTACAGAAAAAAGCAAGAATAGGTTTGAAAATGTAGCAAGACTCCAAAAAAAGAAGGGGCTTTGGGTTACCAGGTTGGGAATTGACCTATCAGGCTTCAGTACTTAGATGTGTGAAATAATGGATTAACTTGAGGCATAAGAGACTATTAACTTAGAAGGACACAACCTTCAATTAGGTTGGCACGTTTTTTATGGTATGGGAAGAATAAGATACACAGCTACTTTCAAAGACATTATGTTAGAAATGCACTGCTGGGGTTAAGTGGGTTAAAATTAAAGAACATTACTGTATTTGAAAATACCAGTCTGCCTTTCCACAATGGAAGCATTGATACATCCTAATGTTATTAATATGGAAAAATTATAAGATATAAAGTTATTTTGGATGAAAAAGGAGAATTAAAAACCAAGCAGGAACTTAGTAGTCAAGGGATGGACTTTGCATGGTGGCCACAAATGCAGATACAATCTCATTATGAGAAAGAGGCTAAAATGCATGGTATTCATAAAGAATGTACAAAACTGGACCAGATATTAACTGGAATGGATGAAAATCTAATAAAGAAAATATAGTTACTTATTTTTTTTATTTTTTTTTATTAGATTTGTATGCCGCCCCTTAATAATACTTATTAAGTATTAAACTTGAAAGTGAGCAGGTAAAGGAGACAATGAATGTTTGGGCTAAAAGAATTTGGATATGCAATAGAACTGAATAAATGGTAGAAACTGTGGGATAGAAATGTCAACTGCATATAAAGAAAATTTGTATAAATGTTCTATAGATGGCATTTTGCATAAACAAGACTGGCAAAAATGTATAAAGCTAGATCATTAAATATTGGAAGTGCAATCAAACCCCTGGTTCATATTACCATATGTTGTAGAGAAGCCCAAAAATGATAACGTAGCATATAGACCTGAAACCAGAAATATTTTTATTGGACATTCTGCTGGAAAAATATGACAAAAGGACATATGTTTGATTTTACATGTACTAACTGCAGCCAGAATTGTATTTGTACAACAGCGGAAGAAAGATGAGATCCTGACAGATGAGAATATAATTAAGAAAATATTAAAATGTGCAGAAATGGATAGACTAACACTTACTATTAGGGACAAAAAACAAAACCCTGAATATTTGTTGATATGGGACCTATTTTACCAATGGTTAGACAATAAAAAAAGGACTTAGAAATGTGAGGATATAAAAAGGATAAATGCTAAAGTGGAGATTTGTTAAAATAGATGTTATTAGGATATCCACGAGACCGCCTTCTGCCGCACGAATCCCAGCGGCCGGTTAGGTCCCACAGAGTTGGTCTTCTCCGGGTCCTGTCAACTAAACAATGTTGTCTGGCGAGACCCAGGGGAAAAGCCTTCTCTGTGGTGGCTCCGACCCTCTGGAATCAGCTCCCTCCAGAAATTAGAACTGCCCCCACCCTCCTTGCCTTTTGTAAACTCCTTAAACCCCACCTCTGTTGTCAAGCATGGGGGAACTGAGACATCTCCCCCTGCCTATGTAGTTTTTGTGCATGATATGACTGTATGTATGTTTTTTATATTGGGGTTCCTTGCTTTTTAGATTTTTTAAATGTACTATTGTTATTTTAGATTCTAATTATTAGATTTGTCATTATGTATTGTTTTTATCACTGTTGTGAGCCGCCCCGAGTCTACGGAGAGGGACGGCATACAAATCTAATAAATAATAATAATTGTTATTATAGTATTAATATTATTGTAAACATTTTGATTATGATTGCCTAAAATCAATTGTTTGATGGAAATTGAATTTTTATATGTTATATAAATAAAATAAATAAAACATGGGGGGGGGGGGAAATCACCCAGCTAGTTTTCATACTTAAGGCAGGACTAGGACCTGTGTTGGGTTGCTCCCGGTTCAGCCCGGTTCTTACAACCAGTAACGCCACTGGTGGGAGGCTCTGCCCATCTGCCTGGAACGCTTCTGCATATGCGTAGAAGTGTCGCTCATGCAAACCAGGAGCAGAGGGTTTTAGAACCCACTATGGACAAGGATGCACTGTCTCTTTGTTTCTAGCTTAGTGCCTTAGCCACTAGATCAAGCTGGCTCTCATAAACAGTTTACAATCCAGACACTGAGGTCAAATTGAATGTTGTATATTTCTCTAAGGTCCTTCATTTTTCATGTTTTAATGATATGGATGTTTGCCTTCCTCCAAAATTCCTCAGGGGCAGACAGAGGACTGAGAATCCATCAAGATTGTTCAGCACCATTTAAGCTATTCCTATGGACCCAGATGAGCTCATTCATTCGGCATTCTTAAGACACTCCTGACAATCAAGTTCAAATCAAATGTAAGTCCTCTTTTTAGAGAAGACTCTACTGAAACAAAGTTTGAACAATGGTAACCTTTTATACCCCCTGTTTCTATTTCTCTATTTCATTATTTTTAATTGGTTGTATTTTTAATACATATTAAAATACATATTGTTTTGTCCTAGCACCTGAGAGCACCTGCTCTCAAAAATATAAGCAGATTTGTTTAGAATGTGGATGGGATTTTACATATTGGCAATATGATAGACTGAAAAGTAAAAATACTAATTAAGAAAAGGTCATGGAAGAAGAAGGCAATTCTAATCTGTGTCCTTGTTACTAAGCAAAGTACGTAAGTACATCTATTAAGTCAACAGGAGTCGAGCTTTTGTTAAAGGAGACATGACCATTATTTTATTATTATTTTAGTGTTCTTCTTCAACCTGATCTTTTTACTTCTTTTAATATATCCTTCCTGAATAATTGTTTTAAAACAGATTTTATTTCCAGGGAAAAAACAGAAAAAAGGAAAAAGTTTATTTAGGGCTTACTCATTTTTTAATTCCAACTTTGTTGTGATTTCATCCTATCCTGTTTCTCCAGTTATCCCAGTTATGTTCATCTAAATTAGTTGTTTTAGTCTCAAATTTTGAAGCCTGAAATGTGCAAGTCACAATTCTGTATCAAAGAGAAGGATCCTGTCCAAACCTGAAGCTGAGATTTGGTACAGTTTTGAGATGTATCAGCATTTTTCTTCCTCCTGCCCCTCTCTTAACCTCTGATTAAGTAGTCTGTGCTCTTAACTCTCTTTACCCATTTTCACTCTCATCTAAAGTTAAGGTGACCAATCGTCCTCCTTTAGGGAGGACAGTCCTTCTTTTGTAAGTTATGTCCTTCCTTGAAAAGTTTCCTCCTACCTGTCCTCCTTTTCAATATTTTAAAACTTATCTGTTAATCTCTGTATTTAGAGATGCCGCGCTAACTGTTACGCGTCATGTGATGGTACAGTTTGGAAAGAAGCGATTATGAAACGCATGCGCAAAGAACGTCACGTGTTTCTAACAGAAATATGAAATTATTTCTTTCTCAGTTAATATTATACTCAGGTAAGTACAATTCACATTTTATTAATTCATTAATTTAGTTTTATACAACCCTGTTTTCAACACAAGTATAAAATAATTTAAATATAGATTTAGTAAAGTTATCTCTTTTGTTATTAAAGTTTTAGTTTTAATTGTTAATTTTATTTATTCACAATGACATAAATGTTTCATTTATTTACATTGTACTTTTTTCTTAAAGTTTTTCATCCTCCTTTTCATTGTAAAAAAATTGGTCACCTTACTAAAGTGGGACTAGAACTCACCATCTGTTGTGGTCCGCTAGCAGCCTGTGGAACTGGCGGCAGAGTCAGACAGCGAGGAGGCTGGGGAAGAACATGGGCTAGACCTGGAGTCTGGAGAAGGCTCAGTGCCGGAGGCAGAGATCTAGCCCAGGCCATCTGAGAGGTCTTTTCCCGACTCCAGAGCCTCCAGAGGCTGACATGAACATGGCAGAGGAAGAGGGCAAGCCAATGCGTGCATGCGCAGAGCTGCCGGAAGGCAAGAACAGTCATAGAAGAGAAAGACCACTTGGGAATAAGGCTTGGAAATAATTATTCCTCCCATATGTTCGGTCTGGGTCACTCCGGAAGCCAAGACCAACCCAAAATGAGAAGCCAGACACACCGGTAAAAGGCAAAGGCAGTTTATAAAATTCAAGAAAAACACAGGTAACAGAAAATGTCCTTACAAACAGGAAAATGCTGTATCTTCAAATATATCCACGAAGGCAAAAGTCCATGCAGCAATACAGGATTCTTGCTGCCAAGACGAGGCTGTAGATAACAGACCTACAGCTCCCATGGGTCTTCCAAACTGCTGGGCCACAAGCCAGGAACAGAGACGTCGAGAACAAAGCAGGTCACCATAACTCCAACTGATAACACTCCACATGGCTTCAAGGGCTTGCCTGCCTTTTAAACCCTGCGAAGGAGGACCACACCCAAGCCCAGCTGTTCCTAATTCAGTGCTGATAATACTTCTTTAATTGCTCCTTTCTTTGATCTGAACGTCTCTGTCGCAAGTCAATGACGGCTTGTGCTTCATCACCTAATGTCTCCAAGCTACTGGCTGGGGAGAGCCCCCCCCCCCCCAGGGCTCTCATGCTGTTCTCCTTCGTCCCATTCCTGACTTTCCTCTCCCCGGTCCGACTGCTCAGCCCCCTCCTCTTCGCTGTCCTCTTCCTCCGGGCATGGAGCCAGCAGAGACACAGCTGGTCCCTGAGCAGCCTCAGGCTGAACCACAACACCATAGTCTATATAAGTGGAGCACACAGAAATACTTGCCGCAGGAAGCAACTTAGTTCAACTCCTGCCATTTTGACTCAGACTCCGTGTTTCTCTTTGGCCTCGCCAAGTTTCTTGCTAATTGGTCTTTGGCAGCTTGTCCAGAAAGATTATGTGTGCTTATCTGCCTTTCCCTGAAAGACTGTTGTCAGACTTGTTATCATTGTTTGAAACTTATTACGGCTGGGAATGAAAATAATTACCAGCCGTTAAAATAAAAGAGGTTTTTGGAATGTCACTTGTGCTATTTTTTTTATTAAGAAGCCTAGATCAGAATACATCTTCTGGTTTCCAGGCCAGCATCTTACTCTCTGTACCAGACTGACTCTTCATGTTATATGTTGGCTTCCCACACTGTTTGTTAAAAACCCTAGTACCAACACTTAATGTGCAATATCTGCTCCCATAGCAATCTCCCTTTAAAGTTTCTGGTCAGTATTTATCCACATTTGATGGTTCTGTCTATATATTATGGCTACCTCTCTTATCTGGCCAGGTTAGAGACAAACATTTCCAATGAGCTTCCCCCATTGCGATTAGGGGTGTAAAATAAAACATCATACTATTAAGGAGGCACACAACATTGCATTTCTCTCTATGAAACTGCCCCACTTTAATTTTATTTTGTTACCAAGGAAAACTGCAGTTTACTCCCTATCCTGTGAGTCACTGTGTTTTTGCTTCCTGCTGCTGGCACCTCCCTTGCCATTTGCATCGTGCTGGGGGCCTCCAACTCTGTTTTTGTCACTGCCTCTCGGGCCTCCCGCCTTTTCATTATTTCCTCAAGCAGATTTATTAAACCATACCGTGCCATATATTACCTTACTGAAGCTCCCCCCTCCCATCTTATTATCTTCTATTGCTTCTCATTTCATTGCTTTTGTAGCATTATATCCTTGTCTTAATGCTATTTTAATAGAGTTCTCGTATCTAATTTCCTTATCATTAAGTTATTGCTGTCTAACTCATTGAAGCTGTTGTCTGATGTTTCCCTTTGGGGGCATCAACAAAACGTCTCTGGAATTATTGTGCAAAACAGTAAAAGAGAAGGAGAGAACCTCCCAGCACATAACTTTTTCTTCCCTATATCAGTGTTACCTATATTCAGACACATCTGTAAGATCAAGAAAGTCAAAATGGTGGGTGCACCATTGAAGGTCTTTTTTTATTTGCCTTGACACTCACATTGTTGTTCCTGCTCCTGTTGATCTTTTGATCATGCCTTGCACGCATCCCAGGGACGGGTTCCAGTTGAATTTTGCTACCGGTGTGCATTCGCACACACGCACACACCCCACCATGCGATTTTACTTCCCCACATGCTCAGGACCACATTACAAGCTGAAACTCAGCTAAGGAGCTTCTCAGCTGTGCTTTGGGTGAAGACCAAAAGTTGGCATTAAGATGAGGGCGGGTGGGAGGGCTTCTTCCGACACGGAGATGTCGGGGGGAAAAATGCCAAAAATTGCATCATCAGTGGGTTCCTACCGATGTGGCGCTTTGAACGGCATTGGTAGGAACCCTCCACTGACGCATCCCTACCTGTATTGGGGTTTCTCCAATATTTGGAACTTACTTTCCCCTTCTTTTATCTCTTCTACACTTCCTTCCCCCACTTCCTGTCAATTTCATCTAATTTTCCTCAGGGGGGAGAAAGCATTCTGCAGGGTTTCCTCTGGATCTGCCAATTAGTGGAGTCCCTGTTTTATTTGGCCTCTCAACTTCTAGAATTTCATTGTGACCTCCCTCCATATCTTTTTGTTCCTCCCCTTCCTGTGCCGAAGGACTGATTTAAAGTTTGGTTTTGTCATACTCATCCATATACCCATGCACCCAAACATAAAGACACAGAGAGAGAGGGGGGGGGGAGGGAGAGAGAGAGGGAGAGAGGGAGAAAGAGAGAGAAGAGTTCTTGTTCTTTGTTGCAAAAGCAAATGGAGAGCAGAGTGCTGAGAGAACTGAGAGCAGAGTGCTAGCTGGACCACTGCTTTCTTCATTTCCACATTAGCTACCCCATGGCCTTTCTACTCTACTTTGCCTCATCCTTCCTTGCCCCAGAGAGAACAGCAGCACGTTGGTATGGAGATGCCACAAAGGATAAGAACAAGACCAGGATTTTGCAGCGGTCTCTACAAGTGGACAGCCCTTGGATGCTCATTTGACAGCCCACAAAAACTTGCAAGATTCACCCACTTCTCTTTGCCACCCAGCTAATTAGCCATTCACTAGTGACAAAAGAATGGGTTGCTTTTTCCTTGCCATTTACCAGTGAGAAAGAGCCATCTATTAAAATGGTGTGGATCATAAGAACAGAAAGGCAGCTCTTATAGGGCAATTAGGGTAAAATTAAACTCATAAATCTAGAATAGCTCAGTGACAGGCATCTTCTAATGTTCAGATTAGTTAGCCTTGGCTGTTAGGGAAAGGATGATCCCAGAGTATCAGTATTTATTTATTTATTTATTTATTTGTTTGTTTGTTTGTTTGTTTGTTAGATTTGTATGCCCCCCTTTCCGAAGACTCGGAGCAGCTCACAACAATAAAACAGTACGAATCCAATTGATTAAAACAATTTAAAAACCCTTAATATAAAAAGCAATCATTCACCTCATATAAACCATACATAAAACAGAAACAGCACAGGGGAATCAATTTCCCCATGCCTGATGACAGAGGTGGGTTTTAAGGAGTTTACGAAAGGCAAGGAGAGTGGGGGCAATCCTAATCTCCGGGGGGAGTTGATTCCAGAAGATCGGGGCTGCAACAGAGAAGGGTCTTCCACTGGGTCCCACCAGATGACATTGTTTCGTCGACGGGACCCGGAGAAGGCCAACTCTGTGGGACCTAACTGGTCGCTGGGATTCGTGCGGCAGAAGGCGGTCCCAGAGATATTCTGGTCCGATGCCATGAAGGGCTTTATAGGTCATAACCAACACTTTGAATTGTGACCGGAAACTGATCAGCAA
Source organism: Erythrolamprus reginae (assembly GCF_031021105.1). Classification (NCBI taxonomy): domain Eukaryota; kingdom Metazoa; phylum Chordata; class Lepidosauria; order Squamata; family Dipsadidae; genus Erythrolamprus; species Erythrolamprus reginae. The sequence continues at coordinate 91,527,339 of NC_091951.1, read as the reverse complement.
CCAATGCAGATTGTGGAGTGTTAGTGTAACATGGGAATACCTAGGGAAACCCATGATTGCTCTCGCGGTTGTATTCTGCACGATCTGAAGTTTCCAAACACTCTTCAGAGATAGCCCCACATAGAGAGCAATACAGTAGTCGAACCTCGAGGTGATGAGGGCATGAGTGACTGTGAGCAGTGACTCCCAGTCCAGGTAGAGCCATAACTGGTGCACCAGGCAAACCTGGGCAAATGCTCCCCTCGCCACAGTTGAAAGATGGTTCTCCCCCCCCCCAGGGTAATGGATGGACTGATGGAATTGTCCTTGGGAGGCAAGACCCACAGCCACTCCATCTTATCAGGGTTGAGTTTGAGTCTGTTGACACCCATCCAGATCCTAACAGCCTCCAGGCACCGGCACATCACTTCCACTGCTTCATTGACTGGACATGGGGTGGAGATCTACAGCTGGGTATCATCAGCGAACTGATGATACCTCACCCCATGCCCCTGGATGATGTCACCGAGCAGTTTCATGTAGATATTAAATAGCAGGGGGGAGAGGACCAACCCCTGAGGCATCCCACATAGGAGAAACCTAGAGGTCGACCTCTGACCCCCCCCCCCCCCACTAACACTGACTGCGACCGACCGGAGTGATAGGAGGAGAACCACTGAAGGACAGTGCCTCCCACTCCCAACCCCTCCAGCCGGTGCAGAAGGATACCATGGTTGATGGTATCAAAAGCTGCTGAGAGGTCAAGAAGCACCAGGACAGAGGATAAACCCATGTGCCAGGCCCACCAGAGATCATCCATCAATGTGACCAAAGGAGTTTCCATGCTGTGGCCGGGCCTGAACCAAGGACTGCTGGAAGCACCACCACCTTCTCAACAACTTTCTCCATAAAGGGAAGGTTGGATACTGGACAATAGTTGTTGAGAATGGCTGGGTCCAGGGAAGGCTTCTTGAGGAGGGGGCACACAAGTGCCTCCCTGTAGGGAGCCGGAAAGGACCCCCTCCCCAAAGAAGCATTGACAATCTCCTGGACCCAGCTCCGTGTCACCTCCCTGCTGGCCGAAACCAGCCAGGAGGGACATGGATCCAGTAAACAGGTGGCGGAACTCACAGCTCCAATGGCCTTGTCCACTTCATCAGGTGTCCCCAGATCAAACTCTTCCCAGACAGATGGACAGGTACGGGCTCCAGTTACCTCGACTGACTCTGAGGGAGATTTCACACCATGTAGAACAGGGGCCTCCAAACATTCTGGGAGTTGAAGTCCACAAGCCTTAAAGTGGCCGAATTGGAGACCTCTGATTTAGAAATTATTGACCGAACCCTGGAACCCTAACCTGGGACTTTACTGTTGATTAAGCCATATACCATATTAAAATACACAATATAAAACATAGAAACAAAATAAAATATAAAACATACAGACTATAAAACATAAATAAAAAACATTGAAAATAGAATAAAAGAAACCGATTAAAATGAATAAAATGAAGAGAGCAAATGATTACTCTGTATCACCCCAACCTTCACCCTGATCAGAACCATATATGCAGATCTCAGTCCTCTGTCTGCCTCTGTTTTATGTGATTTTGGAATTTTAATTGCTCAGCAAATGTGTTTTATTTTTTAATATAAGAGTCTCACTAGAGCGTTCATCTAATGTGCACTCCACTGGTCTCTCTCTCTCTCTCTTTCTTTATACAGTTGATATTCAAAGCCAACATACATAGAAGTCCCAGGAAGACAGTGTTAGAATCCTGGTTCAAAAGAAAGGAAAGCAGGTGAGACATGATTATTACTTGAATGGGAAACCGTTAGGTAATCCCAGGTTGCAGTTTTGATTGAAAATTCTTTTTTTAAAAAAATCCAGGAAGTAAGCCATGAACAAATACTTTTAACTGATACCAAGAAAAATTATTTTTACCCCTAGACAGCCCCTTCATTGGACATGTCCTGCCTGTCAATGACTACTTCAGCTTCAACCGCAACAACACAAGAGCAGGCAACAAATTCAAACTTAATATTAATCGCTCCAAGCTTGGCTGTAAAAAATATGACTTTATCAATCGAGTTGTCGAAGCGTGGAACTCATTACCGGACTCAGTAGTGTCAACCTCTAACCCCCAACATTTCTCCCTTAGACTATCCACGATTGACCATTCCAGGTTCCTAAGTGGTCAGTAAGGGGCGTACATAAGTGCACTAGCCTGCCTTTCATCCCCTGTCCAATTGTCTCTCCTTATCTCATATCTCATATATCTTTTCTTCCTTTCATATATCTACTCCTCTACTTTTATATCTTTTCTTTATATATAATACTTCATGTCTATCCTGTTCAATATGTATTGTGTATTGGACAAAATAAATAAATAAAAATAAATAAATGTCAAAACTATTCATAAAAATCCAGGAAGTGACCAACTGGAGCCCCTTTCTCCTCCCTTTAGCAGTTCATATCTGGGTGGCTTTCCTGTTGTCTATTTGACTTGATATCATTAATTCTCCTGGTGTTTTGTGTTTTTTTAAAAAAAAATAAGGCAGAAGGTGTTACCACAAAACTGTTATGTTCTCTGGTCATTAGCCTGATTTTTTTTTAAAGTCTATGTTTTTTGCGAGGCAGTGTTTAAACACAATGGCAGCACCAGGCAGTGTTAATTGGCAAAGCATTATTATCCATCCGCCTGGCGGTATAATAAACCAGCAACCCATGTAATGAGAGACTTGCTGAGGATGTGGTTTTCTGGATGCAGTTTTCTAAAAACTGCCCCTCAAAACATTCCATTCCTCTGACTAAACACATTTTTTGTTTGAAAGCCTTTACCCTTCCCTGCAGCTGCCACCCCTTTATTGCTATTAGCAGATCATTCAATGACATTTGTTTGGGGGAGATAGCCGCAGATCTTTGGGGAGTCCTACTCCATGTTCAGTACTAGCGGGTAATTACAGCTGGAAAAAAAATATCTCTCTTTCCTTTTTTTCAGGAAGAGGAAACACAAGTGATCAATCTTTGCTAGGAAGGAGAGAAGAAGCAAGGAACACTGAAGTGTTGATTGCTCAACAAGCCTCACATATTTTATTTATTTTTATTTATTTATTTGTCAAGTATGTATTGGTAATACACATAGATATGACATAGTTATATCTAGGGATGGAGGCACGCTGATGCACTTATGCACGCCCCTTACTGACCTCTTAGGTATCGGGTGAGGTCAATAGTTGTTGTGATTCAGCCTGAGGCTCCTCAGGGACCGGCTGGATCTCTGCCCGATCCATGCCCAGAGGAGGAGGACAGTGAACAGGAGGGGGAGGACCCGGCAGACGGGGGAGAGGAACGTCAGGAAGAGGAGGAGGGAGAGCAGCCTGAGACCCCTGGGGGGGGGGCTCTCCCCAGCTAGTAGCCTGGATTCATTGGATGAAGACGCACAGGCTATAATAGACATGAGGCAGCGACGAGCAGTTCAAAGACGGGGCCAATTAGAAAGGTATTTCCATCCCTGAATTGGCAACAGCTGGGTTTGGGTGTGGTTCTCCTCAGCATGGTTGAAAAGGCAGGCCCGCCCTTACAGTCTTGTGGAGAGTTATCAATTGGGAGTCCTGTGACCTTGCTTCGATTCTCGGCGTCTCTGATCTTGGCTTGTGGCCTAGGAGTCTGGAAGATTTGGGGGAGGCGTGGGTTTTATTATCTCCAGCGTTGTTTTTGCCAGCAAGAACCCTGTTTTATTGCCTGGCCTTCGTGAAACCTCTGTGAAGCTTCATAGTGTTCCTGTCTGTAAGAACAGTTTTTGTTACCTGTGTTTGCTTTGAATTATATAAACTGCCTTTGCTTTTTACCAGTGTGTCTGGTTACTCTTTTTAGTTGGTGTTGGCATCTGGGGGGACCCAGACAGAACAATAGTGGACAATCTAATAATGTTTAATTAGTCTGTTTCTAGCTAGAAACAGAGAACTAAACATTATTTCTGACTAAACATTGTTTCTGTTACTTGTTAAAAAGCCTGTAATTCTAATTTGCGGCGCAGGCGGAGTAACAGTTGGACAACAATGTATGGGTATAAATAGGGTCACTTTTATTAACTCAACTTAATTAACTAATTAACCAAATAAGCCCACGTGACCTGCAGTGGTGCATAAACTCAAATGGGGGCGGAGTTAACTTCAACACAAACTCAACTGAGCAACTTCTGGGCGAAAGCTCCATGCCTGGGTGCAGGGTCATGGTAAAATTACACCTGCGCCCTGCCCCTAGCTACGCCCCCACGGTGTGTGGGATGGCTCGCCACTGGTCACTGATAATATCCATGCAGCGAGCCACAGGAGCAACCCCCCTCAACGAACCCAGGCCGGTCGAGCCCTGTAATCCGAGAGGGAGATCCCCCCTTCACCTCAGTAGAGGTGCCCCTAAAGGAGATCACCGTTGCTGCTTACGCCCATTTCCGCCCCCTATCGGCCACAGCATGGGGTGAAATTTTAATTTATTCCCCCTGCTCCCCCCCCCTGCACATGAATGTGCAGGCACCTCTGCAGGTCCGCTAAAAATTTGTCATTACCCCTTTCTGACAAATGAACACCGTCCTGCCTATATAAGTCTCTGAGGGATGCCCTAATGTCGGGGTGGTCTATCACCCCACCCCCCTCATGGAGTAACCATTTCCGGACTGCTCGATTGACCCTCTTCCTAGCCCCATCGACAGCCCTGGGATTTCTAGCATGCCTCCAAACCCTACGGGGCAAAATGTTGGACCATAGGATGCGGGTGTCCGGCCACCGCTTCCAAATAACCTGCAATCCATCCCAAATGTGCCACAGCAAGTCAACGCCCGTAATTGCTCCCAGGTCATTACCCCCCACGTGTAAGACCAACCATCCCGGCACCCCCTGCACCTTCCCGCTGCTGAAAAGCAAGGGAAGCAACTCCAACCAACGTAGGCCTCTACGACCCAGCCATTGCACCCTAACATGCCGGTCCAGCTGCAACTGCGTGCCTGGCGTTGTCTCCTGGGCCCGCCGCTCGGCCCAGTATACCATGCTGTGGCCACAGATCAGGACTCTACAGGCCCCCTGTACGTCATCTAAAAGGGGAGGGAAGAAACAAAACAAAGTAGCATTAGAATCAGCCACCTGGGCCGCGCCCTGTCCCGCCCCCACTCACCTAAGGACGGATGTAGGCCCGGAAAGCCGCAGAACGCCAACGGCCCACCACACGTATGTCTGGCGTGCTGAAACCAACTTCGGCTGCAAAAGAAGCTGCGCCAATCCTGAAAGAGTGTGTCCCGTAACGCATGGGGTCCAGGCCCATCCGGGCCAGGGCCTTGGTTGCCACAGCCCAGAACTGGTACCTAGTGAGAGGGTCCCCGGATGCATGACAGAAAAGCGGGCCGGGGTAACTTCCCCGGATGCCCCAATACGATGAGATTGCCCCCACGGGGCACACCTTCCTCTGGCTGGTCTTGGAAAGCTGGACCGTCACGCCCCGGCCCCTCTGGTCCGTTTTGGAGCAGCGCAGACGAAGGAAAACTGAGCCCCGCCGAAATCGAATGTCCCTAGCTGTAAAGGCGCAGCCAGAGTGATCGAACTTGGATGCCGCCAAAACCTCGCTTATACGGAATGCACCAAAAAACAACGTAACCGCAACCGCGCGGTAAAGGGCTGCCTCATACTGGGAGCGACACAGCTTGTCCCACAAATCACCCAAAGCCCGTAAGTGGGCCAACTTGAGGGGGCGTCTCCTATCACCCCGGGGCGGGCCCTTCTCCCTGACCCACCCCTCCAGTGCCTTTTTAATCCTGAAGTCACCTGTGTTATCCGAGAAACCCCTGGACCTGGCTATGAAAGCCAGGCCGGCCAGTTTGCCTCGAATTGTGCGGGCTGACAACCCCCGGCGTTTACTAAGAGAACAGAACTCCAGCAGGTGCTCCACCGGGGCCGGCCAAAGCTGGCCGTATCGCCTATCATGACGAAAAACCCAAAATTCCCTACCTGCCCGCTGGTAGGACCTCCTGGTGCTTGCTGCTATGGACAGGTCGATTGCCCTGTTCATGTCGGCCCTCCAATCTGCCACAGGAGCGGGGGGGGTGCCTCCGGTTGTTCCGCGGCCTGTGGGGCAAGCAGCCGGAACCTAGCCAACTGCCCCCTTGACAAAGCGTCCGCTACCCCATTCCTGATCCCCGGGACATGGTGTGCCCGGAAAAGCATGTTCCGGGCCAAGCACCTAACCACCATGTGACGCACCAAACCCATCACTCTCTCGTTCTTGGAAGAAAGGGTGTTGACGACATGTACAACCGCCATGTTGTCGCACCAAAAATGTACCGTCTTACCGGTGAAGCTAGGGGACCATAGCTCGATAGCCACGACAATTGGGAACAGCTCCAAGAACGTCAAGTCCCTACACACTGCGGTGCCCTGCCACTCTTGAGGCCAGTCTGCCCTAAACCACCTATCCTTCCAGACCACACCAAAACCAACTGCTCCGGCTGCGTCGGATTTCACCTGGAAGTCGCCTTTCAACAGCATGTCCTGTCTCCAAAAAGAGACCCCGTTATACGTATTCAAAAATTCCTGCCACACCCCCAGGTCCTTCCTCACGCTAGCCGTCAAGTGGATTCTGTGGTGAGGCTTGGAGAGGCCGGCCGTTGCCTGGTAAAGCCTAAACATGAACGCCCTACCCGGCGCTATTACCCTACAAGCGAAGTTCAACAGACCCGCCAGCTCCTGTACCTGCCTAAGGGTCACCCTTCTGGCGGCCTTAACGACCCTAACCGTGTCCCGCAGCTTTGCTAGTTTGTCATCCGGAAGCCTACAGGTCTGGGCCACCGAGTCCACCTCAATGCCCAGGAATGTAAGCCTAGTGGTGGGCCCCTCGGTCTTCTCATGCGCCAGAGGCACGCCGAGGTCCCCGCACAACCCCTGAAAACCTGCCATTCCCCACTGGCATTCGTCAGAGCCCGCCGGCCCCGCGAAAAGAAAATCATCTAAGTAATGGACCACTGACCGAATCCCTGAACTCTTCACGTGGGCCCATTCTAGGAAGGAACTAAACTTCTCGAACAATGAACATGAAACTGAACAACCCATCGGGAGGGCCCGATCAACAAAAAACCCCCCCTCAAACTGAAAACCTAAGAGGTCGAAATCCTCGGGGTGAATCGGCAAGAGCCGGAAGGCCGACTTGATATCACACTTACCCATCAGGGCCCCCGGACCGCACTCTCGAACCACCGAGACCGCCGTATCAAAAGAGGTATAGCGCACTGAGCACAGGTCATCAGGAATATGATCGTTAACTGAGTTACCCGGAGGAAAAGACAGGTGGTGAATAAGCCGGAACTCCCCCACTGCTCGCTTGGGCACCACTCCCAGGGGGGATACTTGCAGAGAAGGCAGGGGCGGCTCCTTAAAGGGGCCCAGCACCCGGCCCTCCCGCACCTCCTTCCTAATTTTCTCCCAAACCACGTGTTCCATTCCGGAAACTGACCTAAGGTTCTTAGCCAGGCAAGCAATCCTGGGCCCCCTATACGGAATTCTAAAACCCTCCGAAAAACCTGTAACCAAGAACTCAGCCCCTTTCTTAGGGCGAAAACCCCCAAGCCAGTCTCTCAACCTATCCAATTTAATGGGGGTTGGCCTCCCCCTCTTCCCCTATAGCAGGCTGATGTCGGGTGTCTGCCATTACACAAAGCGCAGGCATGGCGAAAGCGACAAGCTGGCCTGGAACAGGCTCCTCTGGCGCCGTACTCGTAACAGTACGGCGGGATCCGAAAGGGCGAGCTTGTCGCACCCCGCTGCGCCGAGCCCTGGGTCCCCGAGCCCGCCCCCGGGCGGGGGAGGGTAGCCTCTTTTCCCTGGGTCAGCAGCAGGTGGCCCGTAGGCGTCCGCCCGCTAGCCGGGGTGGCGGGTTGCTGCGTGGCTTGAAGCCACAAATCGTTGTGCCGCATGTCCCACGGCCAGTGCCTATTGTGTGCGGCAAACCTCCTAAAATCCTCATCGTATTGCTTCCACGCCTCCCCACCAAACTCCTGATAAGCCCGTAATATCATATTCATATAAAGGATAAGCTCGTGGGTCTTGTGTACATCATCTTCGACAACCACCGAGTGATAGGCCAGAAAGGCGTATGCCCATGATAAAATTCCTTTATCCATCTTGACGTCCTTTGACTCCACAGCCCCCTTCTTACCTTCCTTGTCCTTGTCCTTCTTAGATTTTTCCGGCAATAGAATCTTAAATATATCGACATAAGCCCCGCGCCAAATCTTTCGCTTAAGGGCCTGTGACATATGCATGCTAAGCGGAGTGTCAGGGAGGCCAGGGGCAAATGGGTTGTCGCTGTCGACAGTGGAGGTATCAGTGGACTCTGTGGTCGTGGACTCTGAGCTATCCCTTGAGGGGTCCCTCCTTCTCCTGCCCCTCTTTGTCATCCCACGTTTTCGGCCCCTCCCCCATACCTGGGCTGCCGCGCGCGAGCGCCATGTGCTATGTGATTTATGTGACTTGCGTTTTACCACCTGTACCCTGCCTCGTGGTCCCCGTGGCCGGGACCAACGATGCCTGGGTACCGGGCACTCACCCCAATGTGAAGAGTCATCATCAGCCTCCTCTGAGGCAGAAGCGACCCTGCTTCCACGTCTCCTCTTGCGCCGTTTCTTGGCGCGCCGGTCGGATCGCACCCTCTGTGACCTTTCCTCAGATTCCGAGGAGCTTCGGGTCCCCTCCGCGCTCGTGGCACCCCTGGCGTCCTCGTGCCGGGACCGGCCCCTCTTCCTTGGCCCCTCATCCAATTTCTCGAGTAAGGCAGAAAGAAGGTGTGAAGATACAGAGACTGACTCCTCCCCTGTACCCTCATTCCCAACTGCCCGTGCCGTGGGGGACCCCTCATCAGACCCACTCGTTTCAAATGGGCTGGGGTCACCCTCCCCGGGCTCGGTAACCTCCCTCCTGCTGTCACGTGGCCCCCTGGCTGGGGCCCTCCCCTGGCGGCGGCCTGCTGCCCTAGGGGTCACCTCCCGGCGCCTTGTGGCCCGCCCCCTGGTGGTCTCCTCCCCCCTGGAGCTGCCCTCCCTGCTTGGCCTGCTGGCCTGCTCAGCCCCAGGGGCCTCCCCCCAATTCCTCTTGGGGGCCCTTCTCCTTCCCGTACGGCGGGGCTCAATGGGGGGGTTGCCCTGAGCGCCGGCCTGCCCCCCCGCTGCCCGCCGCCGGGTCCCAGACTTTGCCCTGCTGCCCCTCGCCATGATTCCACCCCCCTCCAAACCAGAAGAGGCCCGACAAACAGCCGATGCCTCTGGTGTTGTCAGCCCAGGCCTCCTAATGCCGCCCACACGACTGCCTAGGCCTCCGAGCCTAGCTGCGCTCTCTCCGCCGTGCGCCGCCGGCCTATGCCCCCGGACTGCCGCCCCAGCGATCGCGTCGGCCTCAGAGGCTTGTCGGGCTCCCTTCGCCAAGCGTGCTGCGGACCGAGCCTCCGCTCGCCGCCCACGCGCTTCTCCGCCTTCGGGCCTTTCTCCGCCATCCGGGAGCAGCAGGGCTGTCTCCAAACTGCCGGGCGAGGGTAACTGCGCCATGAGGCAGCCCCTTTTATAGGGCTGCCTCACCCTCGCCCGGCCAATGGGTGGCCCGCGCCACCACACTTCGTCACTGCGGCCCCTGGGGATGACGAGGGGCCGCAGGCTCCGCCCCAACATGGCGGCCTCCTTCCCCGGTCCCACGCCGTAACCCCGCGCCGGCTGGTGAGTCGCCGGCGGCATAGGCTGACTGAAATTTACTTCTGAGCAAACACCACTTAAGATCTTGTTACAGAAAATATAGTACTATATGTACGAATCACGTAGGGACTACAATTTTAAGCATTTCTATCCCGTTGCAACAATAATAATGGACTGTAGAAAGGGTACGATTTTCTCCAAGCTACCTTTCATGTCTTTTTCTAAAAGTGTTTTCTCTATGGTATGGTATATACTATGGTGTTGTGGTTAGCTCTGACCCAGCTCCTGCCCCAAGCAATGTGGAGGTGGATATTGGGGAGACATCCACATGCCACAGGCCTGTTTTGCTTCAAGTAGAATCTGTCTCCTCTGACCAAGGAATCGTGAGTGACAGGGAAGAGGGGAGTTTGGCAGACAGCCCAGGAGGAGATCAATCATCTGTATCATCCCTGGATTCTGAACAAGAATTAATGACACATCCACGCATGCATAGAGTGATGCATAGGAGACAACAACTGAATGATTATTGCAAGAGAAAATGAGGCCACCTGTGGTTGGGTGGGGCTGCTGTAATTAGTGCTACAGATAAAAGTGCAACCTGGTGGTTTAGCCTCATGGCAGTTTATCTGATTCATTGTTTCGTCAAGATCATGTTTTTTTGCTGTTCAGGATTGTGTGTGTGGACTCTCTGGACTTTAGAATTGGACTCAATTTCCCAGTTATTGGGTGAGCAATTGGATTTCATTTCACTTGTGCGTTGAGTGTACCAGAAAATCCCTTTGACGTTTAAAAAGGGAGCTGTTTCTGTTTTTCTGTTTATAAAAACTTTTGGGTTTTCCTTTTATTGTGTGGTGTGTGTTTTCCTGGACCCTGTAATTACGGACGTTTGAAACACGTCAGCAGAACACTATGGTATGGTAACTTGAAGTGGAGAATTCTTTGCGGAAATACCAAATTTACTTTCAGCCCACACTTCTAGGACTGATATTAAAAAAAAACAGAATTAATGGAGAACAGCATTGTTAATGATTACTTTTCTTGGAGAAAAAAATAGTGGGTAGTATTATTATTTATTTAAATTCTTTTCCACATTGTTCAACCAAAACATCCTGCAAGAACAATTATCAGTTTGATGAATAGAAAAAAATTGAAGATGGCCAGCTGATCTTTGGGTTTCCGGTACTCCAGTACATGCAAAGACCAGATGGCATGCCAAAAATTCAAGGCCAAGTGGCCAGTCAATGCATATATGCCAGCCAGCTGGTTTTGGGGTTTCCGGTGCTCCAGCACATGTGAAGACCAACTGGATGGCATGCATGCATGTACCAGAAACCAGAAGAGCATCTGGCGACGGTGCACATGCCCACAGAGAGGGCTCTGCATGCCACCTCTGGCACGTGGGCCATAGGTTCGTCATCATGGGGCTAGAGTTTACTATTATCTTTTGCTACCATTTATTTATGCTTCAGAGTTCTGCAGGTGAGATACAGTACGGCTATTGATTTTAAAACACAACATCACAGATTCACTAATTTACAGATATATGTTGGAAGGGATCACAAGGATGATCACTCCAGCCCTCTGCCATATTCAGGAAATCTATCCTTAAGCAATCCTTGAGATACAGCTACCTAGCATCTTCTTAAAAACCTTCAGAGATTGAGACTCCATGACATCCATAAATAGACTGTTCCTCGGCTATATAAATCTCATGATCAAGAAAGAGTAAAGGAGGAAAGGGAGGGAAGAACACTCAGATATAGTTCTCAAAATCCTCACATTCACAACATGTTTATAGCCAACAGATGATGGAAACTGAAAGCAGTTTTTTCTCTCAGGGAAGTGCATGAAATCTTTCCACTTCTACTCAGCAGCAAAATAAAATAACTTACTTACTTACTTACTTACTTACTTACTTACTTACTTACTTACTTACGTACTTACTTACTTACTTACTTACCTACCTACCTACCTACTTACTTACTTACTTATTTATTAGTTTTGTATGCCGCCCCTCTCCGTAGACTCGGGGCAGCTAACAACAATAATAAAAACAGCATATAACAAATCTAATATTTCAATTACTAAAAACCCTTATTAAAAACCAAACATACACACAAACATACCATGCATAAATCGTATAGGCCCAGGGGGAAGGTATATCTCATTTCCCCCATGCCTGACAACAGAGGTGGGTTTTAAGGAGCTTACAAAAGGTGAGGAGGGTGGGGGCAATTCTGATCTCTGGGGGGAGTTGGTTCCTGGTTAGGTGGAAGAATCTAGTTGATTAAAAAGCTGCTGATTTTAATTCTCATAGATTTATTTTATTGGTGCAAATAGGAATTTATTGGGTGCCATTTTTCCTCCACAATCCTTCTGTAAATGATGCGACTACATGAGCCATGCAGTGATGGAGTTCAATTTTTTTTACTACCGGTTCTGTGGCGTGTCTTGATGGAATTGATGTGGCTTGGTGGGCGTGTCAGGGGAAAGATACTGCAAAATCTCCATTCCCACCCACTCTGGGGCTAGCCAGAGATGGTATATGCGGGTTCTCCGAACGACTCAAAATTTCCGCTATCAGTTCTCCAGAACCTGTCAGAACCTGTTGAATAACATCCCTGGAGCCATGTATATCAGCATCCATCTGTCACACCATCTTTCATTCTTCTGTTTCCCTTGAGTTATATCGCAAAGCAAACAAACAGAGATTTCTTACTTTGGGAAGAACAGGAACTAGAGTTAGCGAGAGTAGCTGCAAAACAATGAGAACATGAGACTTTCTCCAGCCGATACGAGATATGATTGGATTGGATGAATGTGTGTGAGTGTACACGGAGTCTTTTAAAATGTTTTAGTAAATTTTCATATTTTATAGTTATTAGATTTCTTATATATTGTTATATTTAATGTTATACGCCGTCCTGAGTTGCCTCGAGAAGGGCGGCATAGAAATCTAATAAATAAATAAAATATACCTCTTACTATAATAAAGTAAACTCCTACCCCTTATCATAATGCCCCCTACTGTAATAAAGTAAACTCAAAACTTTCAAAACAAATCCTAACTATTTTTTAAAACTCTCTGAGCATGAGTTTTAAAAATAGAACCTCTTCTTCAAGAGACGGCGGAGAGATTTTGTTGCAGTAGCAAAAAGGCTGAAGATGGGGTTGGATGGGAAATAGCAGTAACCTCCTAAATCCCCAAACTACAGAATGACAGAATAATCATGGCAAGATTGCTGAGCAAGTTACTCCATTTTCATGCCCCATTTTTAATCTAGAAACCATCCAGGATTCACTGGCTTTCCTCAAATCAATGATGCCTATGACCTTATGTGCAATGAGAGTCATGTAGGTGAATGGATTTCTGGTTTTTTTTCATGAGGAATGAGCAATGAGCTTTTTGTTCTCGTGCAAACCATACATTTATATATTATCCAAAAATTGGTTGCTGCAAAGAAGTTCCTGGAAGGTCAGACTTTCACTGTCACAAGAATGAATTTGAACTCCCTACGAATTCAGCAGTCCAGTATCTCTTCAATGTCTACAGAATGATTCTGTCTGTAATACTCCAAGTGTTTGTCAGTATAATACATACTAATACCTAAGTGGATATTAGTATGATACAAGATAGTCTCCAGATTACAGGTCTTGCTTTGCATAGCACAAACATACTTGGAGTAAAACTGGGACTCAGTTCCACTTATGGTATACTGCCCAAAATGCACCAAAACTTACCAGAAGTGTCAAGCTATTCTCTAAGGGAATCAAGCTATTCTCCAAAGCACCTGAGAGCAGGGTAAGAAGCAATGGGTGGAAACTAATCAAGGAGAGAAGCAACCTAGAACTAAGGAGAAATTTCTTGGCGGAACAATTAATCAGTGGAACAACTTGCCTCCAGAAGTTGTGAATGCTCCAACACTGAAAGTTTTTAAGAAGATATTGGATAACTATTTGTCTGAAGTCTCAGAATATTATAAGATATGGGACAATTTTTATAATTGGCTAAGGAAAGAAAGGATAAAAGAAAAGAAACTATATAGAACTACAGTGGTACCTCAAGATACGAACCCCTCGTCTTACGAACAACTCGTGATACGAAAATTTCAGCAAAATTTTGCCTCTTCTTACGAACTTTTTTCGAGTTACGAACCTGCGTTCGGAGACAGCTGGGAAGCCGCGCGGCTGTTTTAAAAGGTAACAGCCGGGCGGCGGGGCTTCCCAGAAGCCTCCCGAACGCCGGTTCGTAACTCGAACAAAGTTCGTAAGAAGAGGCAAAATTTGGCTGAACCCCGGGTTCGGTTCGGGAGGTTCCTGGCAAGCCCCCCAGGCCGGCTGCGACCTTTTAAAACACCCGCGCCGCTTCGCAGCTGTCTCCTGAAGCCGAACGCGGAAGTTCGGCTTTGCCGTTTGGCTTCAGGAGACAGCTGCGAAGCGGCGCGGCTCTTTTAAAAGGTCGCAGCCGGCCTGGGGGGCTTGCCAGCACCCCCTGAACCCGGGTTTGGGGTTCGGGGGGTGCTGGCAAGCCCCCCAGGCCGGCTGCGACCTTTTAAAACACCCGCGCTGCTTCGTAGCTGTCTCCCGAAGCCGAACACGGAAGTTCGGCTTTGCCGTTCGGCTTCAGGAGACAGATGGGAAGCGGTGCGGGTGTTTTAAAAGGTCGCAGCCGGCCTGGGGGGCTTGCCAGAACCCCCCGAACCCCGAACCTGGGTTCGGGGGGTGCTGGGAAGCCCCCCAGGCCGGCTGTCACCTTTTAAAACAGCCAGAAAGCCGTTTTTTTGCGGGGGGTTTTTTGGTTGCACGGATTAATTGACTTTACATTGTTTCCTATGGGAAACAATGTTTCGTCTTACGAACTTTTCGTCTTACGAACCTCCTCCTTGCACCAATTAAGTTCGTATCATGAGGTATTACTGTATATAGAAAGATAATTCAATAAATTAATAAATAAAATTGAAAGAAAAATATGCAAATAAGTAAAAATGCAAAGTATTACGTTAACCAAAAATAAGGTAAAAAATGGATAAATCGCTGATTGAAATTCTGAAATTTTGAAAAATATCAACCTGTAAGAAAGAATAAAAATACTTAAGAATGAAAAAAATACACATTTGTCTGAAGTGTTGTAGGGTTTCCTGCCTAAGCAGGGGGTTGGACTAGAAGACCTCCAAGGTCACTTCCAACCCTGTTAATCTGTTTTCTGCTTTTTGTCCATATCATTATATAATACCATATGTCACTCACTCTCACCCCAACCCACTTCATAGAGTTTTTGTGATAAAATAGAAGGAAGAAGAAGGTACGTCCATTGCCTTGAGTTATTTATATAAATAATAATGGTGGGATGGTAGTGTGCTGTACAACTCTGACTAATACATGTTGCATGAAACTTTGATGAAAACCATGATTGGTGGAACAAGTCAATATGTATGGGTTTATCTGGTGATGACAATGGTCTACAGAATATAGTAACTTGGAATGTAAATGGAGTAAAGGACATGAATTAAATGACGCAAAAGAAAATAAAATAGATACATTTTGTGTCTGAGACAGGTAAACAAAAAGGAATCATTTTGGTTGTGGTGGATGCATATTAATGTAGAAATAAATGGACTGATGATAATTGCATATTATGTTCCAGTGAACAATGATAATGGAAGAACAAGAGAGGAGAGTTTTAGGTATATTCTAAATTAGCATGAATGATGCAGGGGAAAAAAAGAATTCTGTTAGGTGACATGAATGGATTGGTGGGAATGAGATGAGACAATACAGAAAAAGTCAGTGGACTCTTCAGAGATCAAAGAATGAACCGAAAATATCTTTTTTCAAGAGTATAGATTAAATGTAAGTCAATAAATATGTAAATATGGGGAAAATATGACTTTGCAAATCTGATTGCTTGTGATGCAAGTTTGAGAAAATGAATGAAGGACACAAAAGTTATGAGATGTTCTGAATATGGAAAGACCATTATTTGGTGTTCTGTCAGGCTCTCTGGTAGACTCACAGGTACAAATTTCAGACACACACACGTTTGAAAATTCAAAACAATGTTCTTTATAATGAAAATTCACTTAAAGTAAGCCCTCTTTCGGTATAGCAAAGAGCACTCGTCTCCAAACAAACTGGTAATTTGTACAAGTCCCTTATCAGTTCTGTGATACTTAGCTTGCAGCTGTGAGGCAGTTCACAGTCATTCTTCTGTCACAAAGTAAAACACACTTTGCTCTGGTTTAGTTTCAAAGCGGGGGAAAATCAGCACACAAAAGGTCCAAGTCAGTAAAGCAGTCACGAAACACAACGATCAGATAATCCTCCACAATGGCCAAACCGACAGGCTGCTCTTTATAGCAGCCTCACTAATTACCACAGCCCCACCCAACCACAGGTTGCCTCATTTTCTTTGATAATAATCTCTCAGTTGTTGTTGCCTATGCATCGCTCTCTGCATGCGTGGCTGTATCATTAACTCTTGTTCTGAATCCAAGGAGGAGCTATATAATTGATCTCCTTCTGAGCTGTCTGCCACACTCTCCTCCTCCTTGTCACTCATGTCTTCTTGGTCAGAGGAGCCTTCATCATCAGATTCCACTGGGGGAAAAACAGGCCTGCAGCATGTGGATGTCTCCCCCACATCCACAGTCCTTGGGGCAGGAGCTGGGCCAGAGCTAACCACAACAATTTGGTAATATCCCAAATGGGTCATGGGAAAAACAATGGGTATGTAAAAAAGCAAAGAGTGAGGTAAGAATGAAAGCACAACTTCAAGAAGAGAAAACATGAGCCTTACAAGAAAAAGCAACAGAAGATGAATTAATCACCCAACAGAATGAATGAAAAAAGAACTTTTTAAAAAGGATATGGATGTATAGTGAAAAGCACTATGTTATAGAGTGACACAGAAGTATATGCTAATGATAAATATTAAAAGAATGCTTCACTAACGCAGTGAAAAATCAAAGGTGATTCACAAAGGTAAATATGGAGAGGTATAATGGAGGTATTGGTGTAAACTAGACATAGCTATGCTTCCTTTCTTTCCTGCTTAATTTCTCTATATTGCTATCTTGTTAGTCCTCTTTTGTCTTCATCACAAAGATGAAAATGGGACATACGTATATATTCTTACCGACCTGAGACTTTTTGTTTCCTGCCTTCCAATTTTTTAGTCCTGTGGAATCATGAATCTGGCAGCTTCTAGAAGAAAATTACAAAAAAAAGAAGAAGCCAAATTTTGACAAAGGAATTATCCATGAGGGAGAACATAGGCAAATGACAATATTTTTGTGACTATATTAGCATGCAATACACATTTACATCAAACATTGACATGTACCCCAAACCACTATTTGTGTGGTATTGTCACTGCATTTATGTCATCGTGTTGCCAACATCTAATAAGTAAAATCCAATAAGTAAATCAGAGTTTGCTGTGAACATTACTGATGGCTTGCTTAAACTCGGAGGCTGAAAGCAGTATCAAATGAGAGCCTAGTGTTTACAAAAATTGTGAGACCAAGATGAAAGTAAGTAGGATGAAGACTGAATTTACTGATAAGGTTTCCTGTGAAATCTTCTCAAGAGATTAAGTGCAGGGTGTGGGAGGATGGATGAAGCAAGTATCCCCACAAACAAAATTATCAGTATAATTGCATTAACAGAGGATCAGGATAGGATCAAGATCACATGAAGTGTTAATACCACTTTATAATGTCTTGGTAAGACCACACTTGGAATAGTTTGGGTCCCCACGATGTAAAGAAGGAGATTGAAGCTCTAGAAAGGGTGCAAAGAAAAACAACAAACATTAACTGGAGGCTAAAACATATAAAGGCTAAAACATATGAACCTTGATGGCACAGTGGTTAGAGTGCAGTACTGCAAGCTGCTTCTGCTGACTTCACCAGTTCAAATCTCACCAGGCTCAAGGTTGACTCAGCCTTCCAGCCTTCTGAAGTGGAAAAAATGAGGACCCAGATTGTTGGAGGCAATATACTGACTCTGTAAACCACTTAGAGAGGGCTGCAAAGCACTGTGAAGCAGTATGTAAGTCTAAGTGCTATTGCTATTGCTAAGAACGGTTGCTGGAACTGGGTATGTCTAGTTTGATGAAAAGAAGAACTGGAGGTGACATGATAGCAGTGGTCCAATAATTTAAGAGTTGCCACAAAGAAGTGGGAGTCAAGCTATTCTCTGAAACACCTGAAGGCAGGACAAAAGGCAATGGATGAAAACTAATCAAGGAAAGAAGAAATCTTGAACTAAGGAGAAAAAAGTTGCCTCCAGAAGTTGTGAATGCTCCAACACTGGATGTTTTAAAGAAGAGAATGGACAAGCATTTATCTGAAATGGTATAGGGTTTCCTGAACAGTGGGACAGCAGGTTTCCTGAGCAGGGAGTTAGACTAGAAGATATCCAAGGTTCCCTCCAACTCCGTTATTCTGTAATTTTGCCAAAACCTAGAGTTGCAAATAAATATTTTACATTACATTTACATCATTGTACAATTATCAGTATTTCATATGGTGAAACAAGAACTGGACGATTTGAACCGCACTACAGTGTACCTGGGAAAGATAAGCTTGGCCATCCAAAAAGAATAACGTTACAATATCGCCAAAAAAGCCTCTAGAGTTGTTAACCTGATCCTACGCAGCTTTCACTCAGGCAATCTCACCCTACTCACAAGAGCCTACAAAACTTTTGCCAGACCCATCTGTCTGGAACCCATACCACATCTCAGACATCAACACCCTTGAAAATGTCCAAAGATATTTCCCCAGAAGAGCCCTTCACTCCTCCACTCGAAACAGAATATCCTACGAAAATAGACTAACAATCCTGGCCTAGAAAGCCTAGAACTACGGCGCCTAAAACACGATTTGAGTATTGCCCACAAGATCATATACTGCAATGTCCTACCAGTCAATGACTACTTCAGCTTCAACCGCAATAACACAAGAGCACACAACAGATTCAAAGTTAATACAAACCGCGCCAAACTTGACTGTAAAAAATATGATTTCAACAATCGAGTTATCGAAGCGTGGAACTCATTACCGGACTCAATTGTGTCAACCCCTAACCCCCAACACTTCTCCCTTAGACTCTCCACGATTGACCTCTCCAGGTTCCTAAGAGGCCACTAAGGGGCGTACATAAGTGCACTGGAGTGCCTTTCGTCCCCTGTCCAATTGTCTTTCCTTTCTTTCACCTATCTTATATATTCTCTTCCTTTCATATATCCTCTCCTCTAAGTTCACTTTCACCCTCTTTTATATTATCGCATGTCTATTTTTCTTCCTATGTACCTGTGAATTGGACAAATGAATAAAATAAAATAAATAAAATAAATACTTGTTTTAAGGGAAGCAGTGCTGGTGCAAGAGCCATGCCTAAACTCAATGTGGAAGAATTTATTTTTTCACTTTGCTTAGATTAATATTTGTACTAAGAACTGGATTGTTTCTGGCAGTTGAAAATATACTGTGTTTCCCTGAAAATAAGACCCCCTGTCTTATATATTTTTTGAACCCTGAAATAAGCGCTTGGCCTTGTTGCCATGTACTCAAAAGCCCGATTGGGCTCATTATCAGGGGATGTCTTATTTTGGGGAAAACAGGATAGTCCCATGACTGTTTAACCTTAGTGTGACATAACAATAGCAACAATACTTAGACATATACACCTCTTCATAGTACTTTTACAGCGTTCTCTAAGTGGTTTACAGAGTTAGCATATTGCCCCCAACAATCTGGATCCCCATTTTCCGACTTCGGAAGGATGGAAGTCTGAGTCAACCTTGAGCCAAGGAGAGTTGAACTGCAGGTAACAGTCAGCTGAAGTAGCCTGCAGTGTTTCACTCTAGCCACTGTGCGACTTTGGCTCTGTCAGTGTTACTAATGACTTTTATTAGGACCATGACTGTTGTGATGATTATATATTGGGATGTTATTCATTACACAAACTGCCAGATTGGACTTCACTAACAATGTCTATTTTATAACTCACTATAAGTAATTATAGCTTTTTAGGGTACTGAAATAAAGCAGGGGTCGAAATGGTTCATTACTTGTAAAGGAATATTTCCCCACATAATATCAATAATAAAGATCCTGCAAATCTTCCAATGGTTTGAGAAAGTGCTTGCCTGCAAAACCTGGTAGTCGTTTTCATCACTTTTAGATTGCCAATTTATCCACGGCCATGTTTCAGTGTTTCTTTGCTGCTCCTGTCTGGATTTTTGCTGCCCAGTTCTGATAACCCCATGTATGCAGGATTTATCAGATCTTGATGGCCAGCCAGTTCTTCCCACACTTCCAAAAATCAGAGACAAAAATACTCAGGGTGGAGATAGCCATCCCCCCCCCTTTTTTATGAGAGATGGGGTGGAAAGGACAGTAAGCTCAGGTTATGAGGCACTGTCTGATTCTTGCAGTCCCCCATTCAACATTTGGAAGCAATTCCGATTGGTTTACAGTCTTTTCTGTTAATTCTGAGTGTTTCAAGGTCAGCAGGAGAGAAGATGATCACAGGATTAAGGAACAGAAACAGAACAGTGAAGAAATACCCAATAACCAGGGGTGGGCTACTGCCCAGATTTTGGGGGGGGGGGGAATCAGCGGGGTAGTGAAAATGGAGCTCCACCCCAGAGCACCCAATTTGCACTGAAAGATGTTGAAAGAAAATGCATAAGCCACGCCCACAGTGTGGCAGTAAAAATTTTGGTAGCCCTTCACTGCCAATAATCATAATAATCTAAGCAATCTAATGCCCTCCAGAAATTTTAAATGTAATTCTGAAGCTCTCTGACTATGGGTCATTATCATGTGGTGTAGTGGTAAGACCTTGACCACGTAGCAGAATGGTCTAAAACCTGGCAACTTCAAATCTCCACCACTAAATGCTCTGTCTTACACATTGGTAAAAAGAATCAGAATACTAAATATAAACTTGGAGGAATTGAACTTATTAATAACCCTCAATCTGTCAAAGACCTTGGAGTACTCATATCCAATGACCTAAGTCCTAGAGCCCACTGCAACAACATTGCCAAAAAGGCTTTAAGAGTTGTTAACCTAATCCTTCGCAGCTTCTTCTCTGGTAATTTTGAACTGCTAACAAGAGCTTACAAAACATTTGTCAGACCAATCCTAGAATACAGTTCGCCTATATGGAACCCGCACTGCATATCAGACATTAATACAATTGAGAGAGTCCAGAAATATTTCACAAGAAGAGTCCTTCACTCCTCTTCTCACAACAAAATGCCTTACTCCACCAGACTTGAAATTCTTGGTTTAAACAATCTACAACTCCGTCGTCTCCGTTCCGACTTAATTATAGTTCATAAAATCATATACCAAAATGTCCTACCTGTTAATGACTACTTCACCTTCAACCGCAACAACACACGAGCACGAAATCGATTTAAACTAAATGTCAACCGCTCCAAACTTAACTGCAAAAAATACGACTTCAGCAACAGAGTAATCAATGCCTGGAATGCACTACCTGGTTCTGTGGTTTCTACTCCTAACCCCAAAACCTTTAGCCTTAGACTATCTACAATTGATCTCTCCTCCTTTCTAAGAGGTCTGTAAGGGGCATGCATAAGCGCATCATTGTGCCTACCGTCCCTGTCCTATTCTCTACTTTTTATCATTACTTATCTAATGTTTTATATGTACAAATTATCACCCTATAATTGTTTGACAAATAAATAAATAAATAAATAAGTAAATAAATAAATAAATAAATAAATAAAATAAATAAATAAAAATAATAATAAAAAGGGCGTCCTACCTAAGCAAGGAGGATGGACCAGAATACCTCTCAGGTCCCTTCCAACTCTGTTATCCTTTATTCTATATGTCTTCCTCTGATCAGGAGGATTTGACATCTCTTCAGGATCAAGAATGTAGGAGACAAGAACATCTCAGCCAGTTCTTGGGGGGGGGTGGAAATTTGAGAAAACGACTTCTCATAAAGAAAATATTGCTGAGATGAATTGGTAGTAGCCACTTCCTTTTCCGAGCAATGGAAACTGCAGCGACTGGAATGAAGTAACGGTGAATATCTCAAGTTCACTGCTGGCAAGACCAAAGGTTCTCCTGCGGGATAATTAGGTAACTCATGGAGAGGATGCCCTGCTTTGTAGATTTATGTCTGCCCTCAGTACTCCTTGCAACTGAGCCTCTTCCCTGGAATAACGTGTGAATCTCTACTGTGTAACTGTAATCATGAAAAAGAACAGACTCTTGCCCATCCTCTTCTCAACGTCTTTTGGGACCAAACTGCTGCCATAAAACACTATGTGTCTAATTTTGAACTACAGGCTACAATGTGAGTAAGCACCTATTAAACTTGGAGGTCATCCTCAACTTCTTTTCTCTTGTAACTAAAGTAAACTACTAACATGGCTACATGCTGTATAGACAAGTGGGAGGGTAAAGGCTATGAGATGTTTGAAAAGGTCTCTATTTAAGAGACTGCCTCTTCTTGATTAGGTGTCTACCTTGCCACTTGTGATGTGGCAGAGAAGTTTGCTCAGGGATGGGCCACGCCCCAGAATGCTGAGAATGCCGTTCCGGCGGCAGAAATGGAGTGCATAGGGCGGTGGGGGAAGCTGTTTTCATCCACCCCAGGCATTGAATTATGGGTGTGGCACTTGTGCATTCGCGATAGTGCACGCTCACGCTCTTTTGTTACCTGAGGGAAAAAAGTTTGCCATCACTGCACTAAGAGATCTAGAAAGATAAATTCAACTTAATATGAGAAAAACCAATGTATTTTTATTGCCTGCATTGTACCATCTTATCAAAGCAACTATCTGATTAAAAACATCCAAAATGAGGTAACATCTATTCTTAGCTTGAACAAGAGGAACAAAAAAATAATAAAAGATTCCAGAGGCACTCAGAAACGTATCATTTTATCAATGTAATGGCTTTGAGAAATACTCATTTTCCTTAATACCTTAATTGTTTTTGCACTGCATAGGTAAAGGTAAAGCTTCCCTTCACACATACATGCTAGTTGTTCCCAACTCTAGCAGGTGGTTCTCATCTCCGTTTCTAAGCTGAAGAGCTGGTGCTGTCTGATGACGACTCCATGGTCATGTGGCCGGCATGACTAAATGCCGAGGGCACTGTTACCTTCCTACCAAGGTAGTCCCCATTTTTATACTTGCATTTTTACATACTATAGAACTGCTAGGTTGGCAAGAGTTGGGACAAGTAATGGGAGCCTCTCTGTTACACAGCGTTAAGAATTCTAACCGCCAAATTGCCGACCTTTTTGATCAACAAGCTCAGTGTCATAGCCACTGAGCCACTGCAACTCCTTGCATTGCTTAGCAGTGCTAAAAACTGAATTTAGAATAGAATAGAATAGAATAGAATTTTATTGGCCAAGTGTGATTGGACACACAAGGAATTTGTCTTGGTGCATATGCTCTCAGTGTACAGAAAAGAAAAAGATACATTTGTCAAGAATCATTGGTACAACACTTAATGATTGTCATTGGGGTCAAATAAGCAATGAAGAAACAATCAATATTAATAAAAATCTTAGGATACACTTGGCCAATAAAATTCTTAGGATACAAGCAACAAGTTACAGTCACATAGTCCTAAGTGGGAGGGAAAGAATGATAGGAATGATGAGAAAAACTAGTAGAAATAGTAGTGC
Source organism: Erythrolamprus reginae (assembly GCF_031021105.1). NCBI lineage: Eukaryota > Metazoa > Chordata > Lepidosauria > Squamata > Dipsadidae > Erythrolamprus > Erythrolamprus reginae. Next base: position 91,503,944 of record NC_091951.1, on the reverse strand, counting down.
AGATTTAGTAAAAAGTCTGACAGTGTTGAGGGAATTATTTGTTTAGTAGAGTGATGGCATTCAGGAAAAAACTGTTCTTGTGTGTTGGTGTGCAATGCTCTGTTAGCAACGTTTTGAGGGTAGGAGTTGAAACAGTTTATGTCCAGGATGCGAGGGGTCAGTAAATATTTTCCCCGCCCTCTTTTTCACTTGTGCAGTATACAGGTCCTTAATGGAAGGCAGGTTGGCAGCAATTGTTTTTTCTGCAGTTCTGATTATCGTCTGAAGTCTGTGTCGGTCTTGTTGGGTTGCAGCACCAAACCAGACAGTTATAGAGGTGCAGATGACAGACTCAATGATTCCTCTGTAGAACTGTATCAGCAGCTCCTTGGGCAGTTTGAGCTTCCTGAGCTGGCACAGAAAGAACATACAAATGTGAGTCGTATTTTTTCAGAGCCAGCAGGGGAAACTAAGTCCAATAAAACATATTTAGGCTACAAAAAGCCAGATGACCAATAAATGACAGCATAGAGATCAGGAAAGCTAACTATGTTGTTGCCATCTAATGATCTTCCAGATCTTTACATCCAAATATGGTAGCCTTACTATAAGCATCAGTCCACTAAGAAGCCCGAGTTAATTTTGGAGATGGATAAGTCTTTTTCTACCACAAGAGACTTAAAGTTCAGAATGTTTCCTTTAACCCTGAAATTCAATAAAAATGTATTATTTAAAAAAGCAGATCTTTTCAATAGAAATCCATTAACATCCTTGACTTCAAATTAAGACTAATTTTCAGCTGACCAACCACTTTCAAATTATAGACCTTTTAAGGTTTCTTTTGTGAAGCATAAATGCTAAAAAGGTGAGTGGTGGTGTAGTGCATTCTCACCTAACCTTCAAAATCATTAGAATATTAGAAACATAGAAGATTGACGACAGATATTGATACATGTCAGGACTTTCAATGTTTATTGAATGCAAAAAATGTAGGGGCACAATGTATCTCCTATAGCAGTGTTTTTCAACCAGTGTGCCGCGGCACACTAGTGTGCCGTGAGACATGATCAGGTGTGCCGCGAAGCTCAGAGAGAGAAAGAAAGCAAGAGAGAGACAGAGAGAGAGAAAAAGAACAAGAGAGAGAGAAAGAAAGCAAGAGAGGGAGAAAAAGAACAAGAGAAAGAAAGCAAGAGAGAGAGAGCAAGAGAGAAAGAAAGCAAGAGAGAGAGAAAGAGAACAAGAGAAAGAAAGCAAGAGAGAGAGAGCAAGAGAGAAAGAAAGCAAGGGAGGGAAGGAGAGGGAGAGAGAGAAAGACATAGAGGGAGGTAGGGAGGGAGAGAGAAAGAGAGCAAAAAAGAGAGGAGTGAAGGAAGAGAAAGAAATAGGGATGGAGAGAGAGAAAGAAAGAAGAAGGAAGGGAGAGAAAGAGGGAGAGAAATAAAGCAAAAGGGAGGAAGAGAGAGAGAGGTAATTTTTTTGTCCAAACTTTTTTTTAGCCCCCCCCCCCCCGCGCTCAATGTGCCCCGGGGTTTCGTAAATGTAAAAAATGTGTCGCGGCTCAAAAAAGGTTGAAAATCACTGTCCTATAGGAAGTATGATTGGACACACAAAGAAGACAAATTCTTTGTGTGTCCAATCACACTTGGCCAATAAAGAATTATATTCTATTATTGATGTGACCGGTTAAATATATACATATGTGTGTGTTTGTGCTCATAATTTTGGGTAAAAGTTTGGAAATCAGCACCTTATCCACAAAGCTAATGATGCTTCCTCTCCCTCTTAAGTCCAAGTATATTATACCCAAGGTTAGCAAAGTTATTTTTGTGCCACACATAGACAACCCAAGAAGTGCTTATCCCCTGTTGCTCTTTTTCTGACATCAACGCCTCAGGCCATTTCCCTCTTACTGCTTAGTGGAAGAGCTGGACTTAAATTCTTATTTCAAATCTATCCCACACATTCATCTATTCTGTATCTTAACTTCTTTATCCCCCAACAATGCATCAAATCTATGTTCACGCATCAAATTCATTCACATTTCCGTTGGGTCGTCTTTCTTTTTGTGGCTTTTCTCAGTGTCACAATTTCAGCGCTAAGCTTTTAATCTAGTAGCAACCCCTGTTTTGCTTTCTCCACCAACATTGCACATACAGGAGCCATTCGGAATTATCCCTGGATCTCACTTAACCCATAGTGAAAGGTCAGCATGTATTCGCCCCCACGAGGGCAGTAGCACAGGATAGGAAATTTAGGACTGCTAATTTGTCACATACCAATCTCGCTTGAGAATCATGCCATTTTGCACAAGTTATTTTAGGTAAGTATGTATAATCGGGGGTGGGATTCTACCAGTTCCGGCGAACTGGATGCTCCAATGATCACTGTGGGTGAACCAGTTTGCTCTGATGATCAGGTGGGCCCGCCTGCCCCTATGCTTTACTGACCTAGATCTTCTCAACTGATTCACGCAGCAGGGCAGAGCTTCAGCTCCGGTTCTCTTCTGCAGTAATGCGGAAGATAAGTTTTTATAAAATCACACGATCACCAAACCGTTTGTTAAGCCAGCAGAATCCCATCACTGTATGTATTTATAAAATTTCCTATTCCATGTTTAGGTATTTAAATCCTACTACCAAGCGGATAATTATCTCAAAATCCAAGACACGTTTGTTGACATAGTAGCCCTTGCAGAATAGCCTCCTCCAAGTGGCCCTAGGCTTCTGGTAGACACCTTGTTTCCTCCAAAAGTTTTGCTGCAATTCCTATGTGCCTCAGCCACTCTAGGCAAGGACACAGAGTTGTGGGAGGTAGTTCAATTCTACTGGAGGATATTAAATTGCCTACCTCATCCTAAGCTTCTTGGGAACAAACTTTAGAAGAGAGAGAACTGATCAGAAATAGTTTATCTCTCTTTGGAGACTGGGAAAGAAATTGTGTCTGCCTGCCTGGCATAATGGATCAGAACACCTTATGGTCACCAGATTTGGAATGCAGGTTCCAAATCTGGAACCTGTCCCAGCCACTTTGTTTACTTTTTGTTCTGTCTGGGTCCCCCCAGACGCCAACACCAACTAAAAAGAGTAGCCAAACACACTGGTAAAAAGCAAAGGCAGTTTATATATTTGAAAGCCAACACAGGTAACAAAAACTGTTCTTACAGACAGAAACATTATGAAGCTTCACAGAGGTTTCACGACGGCCAGGCAATAAAACAGGATTCTTGCTGGCAAAAACAACACTGGAGGTAATAAAACCCACGCCTCCCCCAAGTCTTCAGCCTTCGAAGCCACAAGCCAGGATCAGAGACGCCAAGAATTGAAGCAAGGTCACAGGACTCCCAATTGATAACTCTCCACAATACAGTAAGGGCGGGCCTGCCTTTTCAACCCTGCTGAGGAGAACCACACCCAAACCCAGCTGTTACCAATTCAGGGATGGAAATACCTTGCTAATTGGCCCCTTCTTTGGGCTGCCCGTCTCTGCCTCATATCTATGATAGCCTGGGCATCTTCATCTAATGAATCCAGGCTACTCGCTGGGGAGAGCCCCCCCGGGGGTCTCAGGCTGCTCTCCCTCCTCCTCTTCCTCTTCTGCCTGGTCCTCCCCCTCCTGTTCATCGTCCTCCCCCTCTGAGCATGGATCCGGCAGAGTTCCAGCCGTTCCCTGAGGAGCCTCAGGCTGAATCACAACACTTTTCTCCCTCCATCACTGTGTCAGAGCCGAGTCTATTCTTTCTGTCACAAACTGAAGCACCTCTGCAGTCTCTCCATGGTTGTTTGAGCTACTCTTTTCAGTTTTGTTCAAAATTGCCAAAACCGTGGGCATCTCTGCCAAATTCATGTGCCGGAGAAGTAGAAAATGCATTCAAATGCCATTTGGATGTGGGCTACTGGCCTTGGTGTAAACAATCTATTTATTTTAATCTCCCCAAAGCCTTTGTTTGAAATGGATACGTAAGGGGAAAATAGAGATAAATTATCCCTATTCTTCTAGGCAGAATGCAATGACCCTGAACAGAGGCAAGCAGAGGAGACTAGCTATTGTTCCCATTGCACAATGCCTGCCTGAATCAAAACAGAGAGAGATGAACAAATGCTAATTTTTCCTTTCTGCCACAAGATACCGGAGTGAAAATGCTAATGGCATCTGCAGAGGGCCTGCAATAAAAACTGTCTGTTTGTGTGTGCAAACGCGGTTGGGTTTGAACTGAGAGATAAGCTTGCAAACAACGCAATTAGAATAATTAAAATGCTAATCAAAGGAGGGCACCCAGCTGAATGATTCACAGACAGCGAGGGGTGGAGAAGGTGAAATGTTGGAAAAGGAGGGCAAGTGTGGCATTCGCTTTATTTTTGTAAAACACCAGAAAGGAGGCAGGCAGGCACATAAACTTCAGATTTAGGGATATCTGAGTTCCAGCAGGGAAAAATTGGTGGTGTCTTTTCAGGCAGGAGGGGATTCCAGTCTTAGAAGGATGCTGAAACCACCTTCAAACAACTGGCCTGGCTAATCTCACATGGACTTTCTTGATTTCTGTCAAGTGCCATCTCTCCTTGAGTGAAGTCTGTGTGGTTAATTCACTTTCAATGGTAGCAAAAGACTGGGTTCATATAACCTAGTCCCAGGTTAACAACCTCAGTTATTTTAGCCACATATCATGTTAATGTGATGGGCTGGATGTCGAAGCGTGGAACTCATTACCGGACTCAATAGTGTCAACTCCCAACCCCCAACATTTCTCCCTTAGACTCTCCACGATTGACCTCTCCAGGTTTCTAAGAGGCCAGTAAGGGGCGTATATAAGTGCACTGATGTGCCTATCGTCCCCTATCCAATTGTCTTTCCTTATCTCATATATCATATAGACACCAGAGGGTTGTTGTGAATGGCGAGTATTCTGAGCAGAGTCAGGTTACAAGCGGTGTGCCACAAGGGTCTGTTCTGGGTCCTATTCTTTTTAATATGTTTGTGAGTGACATAGGGGAAGGTCTGGTAGGGAAGGTTTGCCTATTTGCCGATGACTCTAAAGTGTGCAATAGGGTTGATATTCCTGGAGGCGTCGGCAATATGGTAAATGATTTAGCTTTACTAGATAAATGGTCAAAGCAATGGAAACTGCAGTTTAATGTTTCCAAATGTAAAATAATGCACTTGGGGAAAAGGAATCCTCAATCTGACTATTGTATTGGCAGTTCTGTGTTAGCAAATACTTCAAAAGAAAAGGATTTAGGCGTAGTGATTTCTGACAGTCTCAAAATGGGTGAACAGTGCAGTCAGGCGGTAGAGAAAGCAAGTAGGATGCTTGGCTGCATAGCTAGAGGTATAACAAGCAGGAAGAGGGAGATTATGATCCCGCTATATAGAATGCTGGTGAGACCACATTTGGAATACTGTGTTCAGTTCTGGAGACCTCACCTACAAAAAGATATTGACAAAATTGAACGGGTCCAAAAACGGGCTACAAGAATGATGGAAGGTCTTAAGTATAAAATGTATCAGGAAAGACTTAATGAACTCAATCTGTATAGTCTGGAGGACAGAAGGAAAAGGGGGGACATGATCGAAACATTTAAATATATTAAAGGGTTAAATAAGGTCCAGGAGGGAAGTGTTTTTAATAGGAAAGTGAACACAAGAACAAGGGGACACAATCTGAGGTTAGTTGGGGGAAAGATCAAAAGCAACATGAGAAAATATTATTTTACTGAAAGAGTAGTAGATCCTTGGAACAAACTTCCAGCAGACGTGGTAGATAAATCCACAGTAACTGAATTTAAACATGCCTGGGATAAACATATATCCATCCTAAGATAAAATACAGAAAATAGTATAAGGGCAGACTAGACCATGGGGTCTTTTTCTGCCGTCAGACTTCTATGTTTCTATGTTTCTATCATATATATATTCTCTCCTTACCTATATCTATATCTATATCTATATCTATATCTATATCTATATCTATATCTATATCTATATCTATATCTATATCTATATCTATATCTATATCTATATCTATCTATATCTATATCTATATCTATATCTATATCTATATCTATATCTATATCTATATCTATATCTATATCTATATCTATATCTATATCTATATCTATATCTATATCTATATCTATCTATCTATCTATCTATCTATCTATCTAATATATATCATATATATTATCTCCTTATCTCTTATATCATATATATTCTCTCCCTCCCATCTACTTCTCTTCTTTTTTACTTTCTATCTTTATCTATATATTACTTAATGTCCATTCTCTTCCATATGTATTGTATATTGGACAAAGAATAAATAAATAAAATAATGGGAAAACCCCCAAAACAGACTGAACAGAAACTAAGTGACCCTTTGTTTAGCCTAGTGCAGCCAAACATAATCATTTTATGAGCTGGGTTCACTTGTGATGAATTGCATTATGACCATCATCAAAATGTAGATTCAGCTCACAAAATCATATGGGCGACAACTAGGATTAGCAGGGTCCTGAAGTCTGTATAATCAGTCGGCCATTGAACAAATAGCCTAAAACTGCAATCCCGTAAATTATAACCTGATAGTTTGCATTCCCTCTCAGCTACAAGAACGCAGTCATAACGCATTTGTTATTGGCTGGACGGCATGCTGTTCTGTGATTGATTTTGTCTTCGTAATCATTGTTAAACTGCATCTAAAGCACCAATCAGAAGATAGACATGAACTAAAAGAAATCACAAAATCTCCTTTGACACTCTTTAATCATGTTGGGTCTGTGACTGAAAGGATGAGCAAAGTCTGTTAATAGTATCTAATTCACATTAATGTGATTCAGTGCTCTCGGAGTACACCCAAGCCATTGTTGAGATTAAAAATTCATTATTTATCACCCTATACAAAGACTTCCCTAAATACTAATGGGCATCACTGGTATTTCCTCATGACAGATGGACAAAAGACTAACAAACCTTGGACTATGATTTCTACTAGTTCATTTAACAGTCCTCTAATACTTGTTAATTTATAGAGTGCAAACAATGGGGACATACGAGTGCTTAACATTGTGATAAAGGCTGTAACAGGCTTGCTTATGTTGCTCAAATAGATCAAAACTGGAACATTTCTTAGAGCTACTCTGGATCAAATCCAGCTCTGAAGGACCTACAGCAAAATCCAGCTTCCTACATTCATGAGCTTACCAGGCAATGGTGGAGAATAGACATAGTCCTTTCAGTTTCCCATAATGCTCTTGTCAATAAATGAGACTTAAAGGCTTAGATTTAACAAGTGCCCAGTACTAGTGATCCTGACTAGAAGTATGATCATCAGTTTTTTTTCTCAAAGCATTGAAACTGATGGAGAAAAATGCAGCAAAATATGAGAAAAATTATCAGCCCGATAGTTTATTTTGTGGAAAGGATTTCTAATCTAGAAAAAAAAGACTTCCTATTAAAAAACCCACAAGAAATGGTTAACATGGGACCTGCAGGTGGATCATGTTTGCAATTAATTTCTAAACTGTATGAGATGAAAAAGGAATCTCTTCATTAACTTATATAACTTTGGCTGTTAATCAAAGAGCCAACCTCTAAAGAGGAGGAGTTTCTTCTACAGCAATTCTTGGACTGTCCATAAATAACAACATAACAATAATTACAAGATAATTATAAGAGGTTGAAGTTGGGAGAAGAGCCATGTGACTTGTAGAGAGCTGAATAATGCGAACAAGTCTGCTACAGTGGTGGGTTTCATTTACCTTTGTTACTGTTTCAGGAATGGGAGCATGCCTGCACAAAACTTCTGCGCATGCACAGAATTTTCTGTTCATGCGCAGAACATATTTGATGACATCCAGGTGGGTGGGAGGAGTCTCCCACTGCTGCCGCTATCGGTTCATCTGACCTGGGCAAAGTGGTAGCAATCCACCACTGGTCTGCTGATTGTAATATTTTTATGTATTTGAAAATCTCACCACAAGTATTATTATTATTATTATTATTATTATTATTATTATTATTATTATTGTTTTGTTATTGTTATTGTTATTGTTATTGCTATTGCTATTGCTATTGCTATTGCTATTGCTATTGCTATTGCTATTGCTATTATTATTATAGTCTACGGAGAGGGGCAGCATACAAATCCAATAAATTATTATTATTATTATTATTATTATTATTATTATTATTATTATTATTATTATTATTATTATTATTATTATCATTATCATTATTATCATTATTATTATTATTTATTAGACTTGTATGCTGCCCCTCTCCGTAGACTCGGGGTGGCTCACAGAAATAGTAAAAACAATATACAATAACAAATCTAATAATTAAAATATCTAAAATCCCCTTATTTAAAAGCAAGACATACACACAAACATACCATGCATAAACTATATAGGCCAGGGGAGATGTCTCAATTCCCCCATGCCTGACGGCAGAGGTGGATTTTAAAGAGCTTACAAAAGGCAAGGAGGGTGGGGCAATCCTAATCTCCGGGGGGAGCTGGTTCCAGAGGGTCGGGGCCGCCACAGAGAAGGCTCTTCCCCTGGATCTCGCCAGACAACATTGTTTCGTCAACGGGACCCGGAGAAAGCCAACTCTGTGGGACCTAACTGGTAGCTGGGATTCGTGCGTCAGAAGGCGGTCCCGGAGATATTCTGTATCGAAAAGTATGCAGTCTCTCCAAGTATTATGCAATAGGTATGCATATTATAAGAAATACTGCATATTTTTATTGGCTTAGGGGGGGAAACAGGAATGAATAATTCTGTAATTGCCTTTAATTTTCATCCTTTCCCTCCAAGCTTCTCTTGTTTCTCATGCAACTCTCTGAAGAAGAGGAATGTTAATTGTCTGTGATAATCTATATGAGGATTCCTTAATATTTTACCACAATGTAAGAAAAGGTATCGAAAAAAAATATTAATAGCTTCTCGGGAAGTTCAGATTATACAATTCTGCTATGGATATTTATTCTTCAGAAAGACAAAGCAAAAAGCTTAAAACCTTTTCCCTAAATAGCTCGCCACAGAATCAAGGATTAAGGGTAGCATGAGGGCAGAATTAAAAAATCTATAAACAAATAGGTTGACATAATGTGGATGTGTACCTTTCCTTAGTTACTACTGAAATTAAGGACTCTTCCTCCAGCTTCTGGGTCTGCTGAAAATTTGCCAGCAGAGTTTATTTTTTTCTAATAGCCAAATTAATTGACTAGGCTAGCAACTGCTGTCGTCCTCACAGATATAATAGAGTCTTAGTGGCTTCATTTAGGTCCATTTTCCCTCCCATTCAGTCTTTTTATTTATTTATTTATTTATTTTATTTATTTATTTATTTATTCTTTGTCCAATATACAATACATGTGAAAGAGGATAGACATTAAGTAATATATATATAGCTAGGAGGTAAAAAAGAAGAGAAGTAGATGGGAAGAGAATATATATAAAGGAGAGAATATATATGATAAAAGGGATAAGGAAAGACAATTGGACAGGGGACGAAAGGCACATCAGTGCACTTATGTATGCCCCTTACTGGCCTCTTAGGAATCTGGAGAGGTCAATCGTGGAGAGTTTAAGGGAGAAGTGTAGGGGATTGGGGGTTGACACTATTGAGTCCGGTAATGAGTTCCACGCTTCAACAACTCGATTGTTAAAGTCATATTTTTTACAGTCAAGTTTGGAGCGATTAATATTAAGTTTGAATCTGTTGCGTGCTCTTGTGTTGTTGATGTTGAAGCTGAAGTAGTCATTGACCGGAAGGACGTTGCAGCGTATGATCTTGTGGGCAATACTTAGATCGTGTTTTAGGCGTCGTAGTTCTAAGCTTTCAAGGCCCAGGATAGTTAGTCTATTTTCATAGGGTATTCTGTTTCGAGTGGAGGAGTGGAGGGCTCTTCTGGTGAAATATCTTTGGACGTTTTCGAGAGTGTTGATGTCTGAGATGTGGGGTGGGCTCCAGACAGATGAGCTGTATTCGAGAATGGGTCTGGCATAGGTTTTGTAGGCTCTAGTCAGTAGTGTGAGATTGCCGGAGCAGAAGCTGCGTCTTATCTATTAGTGGGGAAAAACAACCACTCTGTGGTGGGTAGGCTTGGTGACTTTGATAGGGTGCAGGGTGGAGTCAAGTATCTGGTGTCTCTGATGGTCTAAACCAAAATTACTATGGGGAACAGCATCCAGAAGCAATTACAGGATATATCATAATGCAAAATGGCCAATAGGAACTGGAAGTTCCCAGGCTATGGGGACATCACCATCAGCAGGAAATTGTCATAGGCTGGATAGCAAGACTTGTTTGGAAGGAAATAGAAAATATTACAATACTTGATAATTGGAATGACTGAATGGGCCTTTAAGCTGCCTCCACAGTACTAATATCATGATGACATTTCCTCAGAAATGGTTAACGAGGCATGTGAAACGTTCTCCATAATATGAGGGTGTTGTGGTTAGCTCCGGCCCAGCTCCTGCCCCAGGGAATATGGAGGTGGATGCAGGGGAAACTTCAACATGTCATAGGCCTGTGTTATTGCCGACAGAGTCGGTTCAGAGTTTAGTTTCCTTGGACGAAGAAGAAGATGGGAGTGACTTGGAAGAGGGGGGCTTGACACACAGCCCAGGCAGTCAATCTCCCTTATCTTCCATTGATTCGGATGAAGACGTCTTAGACCCACGCAAGCGCAGAATTATGCGTAGAAGAGACCAACTAAGGACATATTGCAGGAAATAAGAGAGACCACCTGTGTTTGGGTGGGGCTCCAGTAATTAGGGCTGCTGCTATAAATAGCAGTGTGTGGGTTAGGCCTTTGTGGAAGAGTATCTGATCGCAGTTCTTCAGGAATCCTGTTGCTGTTTTCTGGACTTTGTTGATTTTTCACGCCTTTGAAACCAAAGCAGAGCAATGGGTGGGTGGGTGGGTGTGTCTCACTTCGTTGGAAGAAGAAAAGGTGTGAAGTTTCTTCACAGCTGCTAGCTAAATACTTAATGACTGCTTAAGGGAAATTGTACAGACTACCCGGTTGTTTTGGGACGAGTGCTCTTTGCAATACAAAAAGAATGCTTAGTTTATTTTGAATTTTGTGATAAAGAACATTGTTTTGAATTTTCAAACGTGTGTGTGTGTGTGTGTGTGTGTGTGTGTGAAATTTGTACCCTTGAATTTTCGGGAGGCTCCTACCAGAGAGCCCGGCAGAACAGAGGGACTCTTATGTGTGGAGTAAATAGAAACTGACATAATTCCAACCAGATCTCTCACTTCTTCTCTCATCTCGGTGCTGCCGTTCAGGAATGTGAGTATAAGACAGGAAAAGTTAGTGAGAGATCTGGGTGGTATTATGCCAGATCCTATTTACTCCACACACAAGAATCCCTCACAATATGGGAAACATTCTACATAATCCCTCTACCAAAGTCAAATTGTGTTTTTTTTTTAATATTTTGATAAAATTTATCCTAGCTTATGTTTCCCTCAGATTCACACAGGTTCTTGGTAAATCAGGCCTCCTTCCTCATAAGAGTATAATTGTAGAAAGAAGGATTTCCTCCCTGCCTCATTACTGCCAACGCAGTTTTTCGACACTTTGGCTCAGTTCCATTATGGTGGAACTTTGCCATCTAAATCACACAGCATCCCATTAGTCTCCTGATTTCAGCTCATTTTCCCCCTCAGGGCTTGTTCTTTCTGCTTTAATGCATCTTCTTTCTCCCTAGTCTTCTGTTCATCTGTTCTTGATGATCTATATCTTTCCTCAGTTTGTGCCCCTAATCATTCATTTTTTCTCTCCAAACCAGCTCTCAAAGACGTGGACTCAGCTGTTTAATTGGCTCTTAATAATAACTGTTTGATTGGACGTACAACTCACTAGAAGAACAGTGCATGTGCAATATTAATTTTGTGGGACACCTTCCCATTGGCTGAAAACTTTCTATCCCCCCTGAATTTGTATAAAAGAATAAATGAAACCTCCACAGGTAGCACAATTGACTAACATTATAATCAATTTCCGGTTGACTAATATTTACATTTTACTTTGAGATATATTTGTCTACTAACTTCTAACAAAACTTATTAGAAAAATCCTTAGCAATTGTTTGACATGCCAGTTTATAATAGTTCAGGCACTTTAAAAAATGTCACAACATCTTTGGAAATTTTATCAGTCTCTTCCCCAAATGTTGCTCCTAAATGCCAAAATGTCAAAAGATCTCAGCTTTCTCACTCAAAATCTGAAAAGATTCTCTCGTAAAACTGAAAACTCTCATGAAACTCAGTCATTTCCCCCCTAAAATTAAGTTTAAGGTTTCACTTTCATTTTAATGCTAAAACATGGCAATATCAATATTTTTTGAAGTCCAAATACAATTGATGTTGCTATTATAACATAGGTGATCTTCTGTTAAGAAATTTAGAGCCATCAATATGCTGGATATCCATTTTTTCTAGTTTTCGGAACCCTTAAAGTCAGGTTACATTCAAATTTAACTTTTTGAATAAGGACTGAAAGAAGACAACTGAACTGAAGCTCAATGCAAACAAGATCAAGATACTTTAATCAGCCAAATTACTGTTCACAACTAGCTTGTCTTGTTCAGAATAGCCCTTAAAATCCATCAGATTTTAGATCAAATCTGTGCCATAAATTAGGCACAAATGAGCAATTAGTTTGTTATTCAAGACTGCACAGTGATAGATTTAGTTTACCATATATTTATATATACATACATACATACCAAAGTTTTTACTACCACACTGTGGGCGTGGCTTATGCAGAGCGACCTGCATTTTCTTTCAACGTCTTTCAGTACAAATTGGGTACTTTGCGTGTGTGTGTGTGTGTGTGTGTGTGTGTGTGTATGTATGTCACATGTTTTGCTGAATTTGAAAATTAAGGGAAACTAGGATAGATCTATTTCGGCCTTGTTCCAGCCTCATCAGCTAGCCGTACCCTCACTGGGACTTGAATTTGCAGCCTTTGCCTTGTAAAGCAGAGAATTAACCTCTAGGCTACAGTACCCAATCTCTACAGCTCTGTACCAGGAAAGGGGTACATGTTTTTTGTGTCGAATCACCCTGGTATATTGAAGGAGCGTCACAGCTTCCTTTTTGCCTCTTGGCCCAACCCAGGGGCATTTCCAAGGTAGTTAATTTGTTCATAGCTGACAAACTAGATTCTGTATGTGTCACATGTTTTTGGACACACATACTGTATATGGTTCCTACCAATCCCTTTAGGTTATTTTTTAGAATCTTGTTTTTATGTACACTACTTTTTATATTTTATGTATATGAGATATACTATGTTGCTTCTTGCTTCAAATGCTCTAATATCATCCCAGTGCCAAAGAAGCCCAATATGAAAGAACTGCACAATTACAGACCAGTCGCTCTAACATCTGTAGTTATGAAAACATTTGCAAGGCTAGCGCTGTCCCACTTGAAAACCATCATAGATCCACTGTTAGACCCCCTGCAATTTGCATGCCAAGCAAACAGATCAACAGGTGATGCTGTTAATATGGCTCTGCACTACATCCTACAACATCTTGATTCTCCAAAGACCTACCCATGGATCCCCTTTATAGAGTTTAGTTCGGCATTCAATACCATCATGCCAGATGCTCTTCTAACTATGCTAAACCAGCTAGCAATACCTGAACACACTTGTAAGGGAATCATAAGCTTCCTAACAAAGCAGGTGAAGCTAAGCAGAATCACATCAGATATCTGTACAATTAACACAACCCCCTCCCCCAAGGCTGTGCTCTCTCCTCTTCTCTCTATATACCAATGACTGCATCTCTAACGATCCATCTGTTAAACTACTGAAGTTCACAGATGACACAAGAGTCGAACTCATTCAAGACAATGATGAATCCACATACAGACAGGAGGTTGAACAACTAACCTTTTGGTGCAACTAGAACAATCTGGAACTGATTACACTCATAACCATACAAACGATGGTAGACTTTAGGAGAAACCTTCCCATATTTCCATCTCTTACAATACTAGACAATGCAATATCAACAGTATCAAATTTCTAGGTTATACAATATCACAAGATCTAAAATTGACACACAACATTAAAAATGTCATTAAAAAGCACAACAAAGAATGTTCTTCCTGTGCCAACTCAGAAAACTCAAGGAGCTGCTGATACAATTCTATAGAGGAATTATTGAATCTGTCATCTGCACCTCTAATAACTGCCTGGTTCTGCAAGCCAACAAGACAGACACAGATTTCAGAGGATAATTAGAACTGCAGAAAAAACAATTACTACCAACCTGCCTTCCATTGAAGACCTGTATACTGAACGAGTCAAAAAGAGGACTGTGAAAATATTTGCTAACTCCTCGCATCCTGGACATAAATTGTTTCAACTCCTACCCTCAAAACGACACTATAGAGCACTGCACACCAGAACAATTTTTCCTGAATGCCATCACTCTGTTAAACATCCCCACAACACTGTCAAAATATTTGCTAAGTCTGAACTACTATTAATCTTCTCATTGTTCCCATCACCCATCTCCTCCCACAAATGACTGTATGTCTATAACATTGTTGCTTGTATCCTTACGATTTATATTCACTGGTTCCTAATATGACTTGATTGCTTCTTTGTATCCTATGACAATCATCAACTATTGTACCTCATAATTCTTGACAAACGAATCTTATCCTTTATGTATATTTAGGGCAAATTCCTTGTGTATCCAATCACACTTGACCAATAAAAAATTCTATTCTATACCCTTTAGCTTTCTTAAAGTTAGATTTTGATGTATCTTTTATATATATATACACAGTACATATTATATCACCCCTCTCTCCTTATGCTGGTCTATGACCGTATTAAAGATTTGATCTAATTTGCTTTCACAATTTTCACAATAATCTTCTCTAGCTGATAATCTTCCATCTGAGAATATTATTCACTAAATATACCATCTATGTACTGTACTTTCATAATACAATAATATGCCACTTTAATATAGAGTTAATGGTGACATAACTGAGAAATGTCCATGGAGATTCTCAGTCATCCAGGTCATGGTTGTCCCCAAAGTGCCTTTTCAAGGGGCAACTGGACTTTCTTGTTTTTCATTGTTGAAACAAGAAAATCTACTCACCTTTTGAAAAGGCCCATTTGGGAGAAGTTGGATGGTTCAGGGATAAATCTGACAGATGAAGATGAAGAGAGCTGAAACTCCTCACAAACTCAGTGAGAAACATTATCTGAACATGATTTCAGTCTACGTCTTTTTAGTCCAAGTTGAACGTTTGTCTACCTAGTATGCACTGTTCACATTACACTAAGCTCTAATGTCGTTTGCTTGATTTTAAGAATGCCGCCACTGTGGTTTGCAAAGTATGGCTTATGATAGACAGTGATATCTCAGCCCAGCCAGTTATGCTATATTCAAGAAACCATGAATTAGTTCAGTATGAACTTAATCACAGCGTGGGGAAGGAAAGACCAATATTAGCAGTAGCAATGAAAAGAATTTTAGCTTCAGTGGCAATTTAATGATTGTTCTTTTCTTTTCTTTAAAGCTTGTGGTAAGAGAGCATGGGAATAGTGTTGCATTATAGTAATATTTCCTGATTATTAATTCATCTGTCTACAAGGGCTGATTAAAGGTGAAGAACAACAGTTTCTAGAGAAAAAAAATCCTTATTTAAAATGCAGAGGCTCTTGGGAATTGCATTAGGAAGTGGAATAGTAAACTGTTATTGTGCTACTTTGAAGAGGAGGAGATAACAGAAAATTCTAACTTGTGCTATTATGACCCATGGTAGTGCAGTGGTTAGAATGCAGTATTACAGGTAAATTCTGCTGCTTGCCAGAAGTTTGATTCTCACGGGCTCAAAGTTGACTCAGCCATCCATCCTATGTGGATAAAATGAGGACCCAGATTGTTGGGGGCAATCCCAGCAGCCGGTCAGGTCCAGTGATGGGCTCCTACGGGTACGGTCAGGTATGCAGAATCGGTAGGAAAAAAATGGGTTTTTTTTCTTTTTTTCCCTTCTGGGCTCTGGGTATGTTTTCCCTATTAAAGCAAATGAGGTTGAATGTATATAATTTTAGAAGAGTTGTGTGTGTGTGTACATACACATACAGTTTATATACTGGATAATGTACATTTTCATGTGCCTGTGTGTAACATGCGTTTGCGGAGAGGGGCGGCATATAAATCCAATAAATCTAATCTAAATCTAATGTACACATATGGCATATATACATAGAATTAAATAGTATATTTTGGATGTTCAGTAACAGTAAATAGTTAGGGAAATTGTATCTCTTTGAGGTGAGGAGAGGCCAGGCACCCTTGACGCGAATGACCTCAAGTTGTCCACCTTTAAGCCAGTCACATGACCATTAAGCCACCCCCCATTCACATCATTGTCAAGCCACTCCCACCTGGTCACATGGCTGACAAGCCACACCCACAAAATAAGCCATGCCCACAGTGTGGCAGTAAATAATACTAATACTAATACTAATACTAATACTAATACTAATACTAATACTAATACTAATACTAATACTAATACTAATACTAATACTAATACTAATACTAATACTAATACTAATACTAATACTAATACTAATACTAATACTAATACTAATACTAATAATAGTAGTAGTAGTAGTAGTAGTAGTAGTAGTAGTAGTAGTAATATAATAAGCTGACTCTTTAAAGCAGTGATTTTCAACCTTTTTTGAGCCGCGGCACATTTTTTACATTTACAAAATCCTGGGGCACACCACCAACCAAAATGACACAAAATGACACCCTAAGACACTCTCCTCTCTTTTTACATCCCTGTCTCCTCCCCCCCTTGTGTGTGTGTGTGTATACACATTCTTGAACCATTTCCAAAAACAGGTGAGGGCTGGGGGTTTTTTCTCTCTTATTCTTTGGGTGCTTTTTATCATATGCTTTAAATCAAGAGTCACTTCTCTCTCTCTTTTGTTTCTCTCTCTTTCCTCTCATTCTCTGCCTCAATCATTTTCTCATTTCTCTTTTTTTCCTCCCCTTTTTGCTCATTTCTCTCTCTCTCTCCCTTCCTCTCCTTTTCTCTCTCTCTCTTTCTTTCTTTCTTTCTCTCACTTTCTCTCTCTCTCTCTCTCTTTCTTTCTCTCTCTTTCTCTCTCAGCAAAAAGTTGCGAGACCGTAACCTGAGGTCCTTCTTCCCGGCACACCTGACCATGTCTTGCGGCACACTAGTGTGCCACGGCACACTGGTTGAAAAACACTGCTTTAAAGCGCTTAGAGAGGTCTATAAAGCATTGTGAAGTGGTATATAAGTCTAAGTGCTATTGCTGTTGCTATCTAGCAGTGATCCAAATTTTTGCAGCCCATATGTGATAGGCCTAAGTGATCCCAATATCCAGTTTTCTAGTTCTCCCAGGCAAATGAGGTGGATATTAGCACTAGCAGTGAAAATAATTTTAGTTTTCAGTGGCATTTTCCCTCTTAATGGTTGCTTTTGCCTTTTCTTTTCTTGAAAGCCTGTGGTAGAAGAACATGGGAAGCTTACAAATAGGCAATATCATCCAAGTCCCTCTCCATTTCTATGAATGAAATGGTTGCATAATAATAATAATAATAATAATAATAATAATAATAATAATAATAATAATGGCATCTGGAAATGTCTTTTGTTTATTTGCTCCATTGTTTTTAGGATGCTCTAGGGCACAGCGTTCAGAGACATCTAATGGTTGCTAAAAAATATTACAAGTAAAAAAGGTTGCTATACTTGATAACTTTCAGCTAAATACCTGTGGGTTTTCCTCCCCCACCCCCCAAAATAAGGTATAGTCCCACATCTGTGCACTTGCAACGTCCTTGATTGGGAAATAGAAAGAGGTTGCAGCTTGGCATGACCAGCAGTATAAAAAAAGGACAGCATTGATGTTCTCTCCCGCTGCTCAAGGAATGGAGCATAATCACACTGGAAAGATTAAAAAGCGCCATGTGCTGAATTCTGCAGAGAACTCCCTGCTAGGAACTCTGCATTTCTAGGACTGTGTTCATACAGTGTCTGTGGAAAATGCTTTTCAAGCCAATTGTGTGACAATAGAGCTTTGGACTTTAAGCCTCTGCATGGTATTTTCAGCCTCTGCTGTTCCTAGACTTCTCCACATAAGGGTTTGGGGTTTTTAAATATATATATATATATATATATACCAGAAAATCAATTCAGCTTTATTAACTTTTGCTACTTGGATAGGATACTGTCTCTAAATATAAATTTTCTTCTCTTTTTTTTTTTTTTGGCGTTGCACACTAATCTTAGTTGAGATGCAATTCTCAGCAAAGATAAAAACTCCCCCATCCCATCCCAGCCTAGTGCAATTAAGAGTCTTTACAGTCCTTCTTGACCAGACTCTTCCATCTTCTCCCATCCAGAGTTCTACAGCAGGGTCAACTGCTTGTGGTCTGCAGGCGTGCTCCCCAACTTGTTTCCACTTTGTGCCAATTTTCAGCAACAATAGCAATCATCCCTTGCTGTTCCTACGCTGAATTTCTGTTTGCATGATACCCTGCTTTGTAGTAACACACACACAAAAAGAAGAAGAAGAAGGATGTCATCATGAATGTTCTCTGTGCTAATGTGGGGGAGGGGGCAGAGGGGAAGTGTCCTAAATCAGCCAGCTTCTAAAACAAGCTTTTGGCTAAAAGGCAAGTTGCACTTTCATTTATTTTCTTAATGCCAAATTGCCAATTCTTGTTTCCTTCTTTCCTTTTTATGGCCAGACATGGCAAGAAACATTCTTTCTAGTTCTTTGCCAAGTTTCAAAGAAAAGAAGGAAAACGGGGCATATAGAATAGAATAGAATAGAATAGAATAGGATTTTATTGACGAAGTGTGATTGGACACACAAGGAATTTGTCTTGGTGCATATGCTCTCAGCGTACATAAAAGAAAAAGATACATTTGTCAAGAATCATGTGTTACAACACTTAACGATTGTCATATTGTAGCATAATGTTGATCCCTACGCCTACAATGATCTGTCCATCTTAGGTCAAGTAGAATATTTATTTATTTATTTATTCTTTTTTTTTTTTAATGCCGCCCTTCTCCTTAGATTCAGGGCAGTTTACAACATGTTAGCAATAGCATTTTTTAACAGAGCCAGCATGTTGCCCCCACAATCCGGGTCCTCATTTTACCCACCTCGGAAGGATGGAAGGCTGAGTTAACCTTGAGCTGGTGATGAGATTTGTACCGCTGACCTACAGATCTACAGTCAGCCTCAATGGTCTGCAGTACAGCACTCTACCTGCTGCGCCACCACGGCTAGAATAGAGTAGAATAGAATAGAATAGAATAGAATGGAATGGAATGGAATGGGATGGGATGGGATTGGATACTTTATTGGCCAAGTGTGATTGGAATCACAAGAAATTTGTCATTGGTGCATATGCTCTCAGTGTACATAAAAGAAAAGATACATTTGTCAAGAATTATGAGCAACAGCACTTAATTCCTTTCATAAGGTACAAAAAAGCAATGAGAAATCAATCAATATTAATATAAATTGTAAGGATACAAGCAACAGTCATGCAGTCATAAGTGGGAGGAGATGGATGATAGGAACGATGAGAAGATTAATAGTAATAGTAATGCAGCTTTAGTGAATAGTTTGACAGTGTCGAGGGAATTATTTATTTAGCAGAGTGATGGTGCTTGGGGAAAAATTCTACTGTGTCTAGTTGTCTTGGTGTGCAATGCTCTGTAGCGTCATTTTGATGGTAGGAATTGAAACAATTTGAGAGCTTCATGTAATCAGTCAGAGACTGAAAATGGATTGGGAAATTTTTAGGGAACGGTTGTCTTTTAAGGTAGCAGAGGGCAGGCATTACAAATTTCGTGTCCAGCAAACCTCCAGGGTGTCATTGTTGTTGGCAATGCTGGGCTAGAGAGACAGATTTCTCCGCTGGATTAAAGGCAGATTGGTTCAGAAATTATGAGTATAATAGAAATCTGATGAGATAAAGAGAGTCAATGGGATTTAGTTATCTCAGAATAGACACTCTTTAAGAAGAGTTCGTGAATTTGTCCTAAGGAAAGGTGGGACCGTGAATTTGTCCTAAGGAAAGGTGGGACCAGGAAGTGTGCTGTAAAGAGGTTGTGTCAATTGTGGTTTATCCTGTAGCTTGGAGGGTGAGCATTGATCATCCCAATCTATTACAAGACTCTGTTGAATGGGTGAAAAATGGCCCTCCCATATAACACAGAGAGATCCTTGACAGAAGGGTAGTATATCAATAGAATAAGATAGCAACAAAATGATTCTTAGCGCCATGTCCTGTTAGAGGGCTCTTCTCTGCATGTAGTTTAATAAACAAGTAATTGAGGTTTGCTAGCAAGTGCTATCTCTGTTGTCATGACAACCCATGACTTGTGAAATAAAGCGTGGGAAAGCAGAGGGCCAAGTGCTGGCTGGATTGTTAAGAACATGAGAAAATCCCACTGGTTCAAACCAAGGACCTATTTTATCCAGTCTGTCCTTACAATGGGCAGCCAAAGACTCCTGGGAATCCCATTAGTGGAAAATGAGGGTAATAATTTCCCAATTAAACTCCTCAGCAATTGAGATCCAAGAGCACGTTTCCTCTGATCCTAGGATGTCATCATGCCTACCAAAGAGTGATAATGTTAACAATCAATAACTGATCTACCCTCCTTTCTATGGAGTCAGTTCACTCAATAGGCAGTGAGAGCAGATGGCTGCACCCAATCAATTATAACTAATCTTCCCAAGTTTCTAAGGAGAAATCTCCTAACAGTGGGGACAATTAACCAGTGGAACAGCTTGCCATCAGAAGTTGTGGGTGCTTCATCACTGGAGATCTCTAAGAAGACACTGGACACTCACTTGTCTGAAATGGTATAGGGCAGAAAGTGTGAACCTTCCCCCCCCCACCCTCGGGTGCCAAATGTGTATGTGCACACTGTTGCACATGTGTGAGTGCCCACACACATAATGGAATGCTGCTCTGACACATCCCATCCGCTGCACATTCACACGTGACCCACTGTACATGCCCCTATACAAACCCCACCTGTTTTAGCCTCACATCCCAAATGAGCGGTGGGAGAAAGGAAAAGCCTCCCACTCCCAAACAGGCTGGGCAGGAAAAGCTTAGAAACATAGAAGATTGATGGCAGAAAAAGAACTCATGGTCCATCTAGTCTATTTCCTGCATTTTATCTTAGGATGGATAATATATGTTTATCCCAGGCATGTTTAAATTCAGTTACTGCGGATATTTACCAACCATGTTTGCTGGAAGTTTGTTCCAAGCATCTACTACTCTTTCAGTAAAATAATATTTTCTCACGTTGCTTCTGATCTTTTCCCCAACTAACTTCAGATTGTGCCCCCTTGTTCTTGGGTTCACTTTCCTATTAAAAACACTTCCCTCCTCAACCTTATTTGACTCTTTAACATATTTAAATGTTTTGATCATGTCCCCCCTTTCCCTTCTGTCCTCCAGACTATACAGATTGAGTTTATTTTATTCTATTCTATTCTATTTTATTTTATTTTATTTTTATTTTTTTTATTTTTTTATTTTTTTTATTTTGTCCAATGCACAATGAAGGTTTTAGTGGGTATACACATAGTAAAATACATAATGAAGGTTATGGAGGATATACTCATAGTAAAATATATCTACGAAAGAATAGAAGAGAAGATATAGGAATAAAACATATCAATGAAAGAATAGAAGAAGAGATATAGGAATAGAAGAAAGGTATAGGAGATATAGGAGAGCAATAGGACAGGGGGCGGAAGGCACTCTAGTGCACTTGTACTCTTCCTGATAAGCTTCTTTCACCAAATAGAGCTGGGAAGTGGAAAAGGCCTCTTTCCCAAATGGAACTGGGAAGAGGGGCAAAAGCTTTGTGTGCCCAAAAAGCACTGGGGTGGAATCTCCAGAAATCCGGGAAGACATGGGCTGCAGAAAGTGAGGAGAAAGCATGAGCTCGTCTGACCCCAAAATCAGCTGGCCAGCGAAAGGTGCTCGCATATGCGCAGTGGAGCTGAGCTGGTCATCGGCTCATGTGCCTGCTTTGTGTGTCACTTGTGGTATGCATGAGATAAGTTTGCCATCATGGGTATAGGGTTTCCTGTTTGAGCAGGGGTTTGGATTAGAAGATCTCCAGCTCTATTTTGATTGATTGATTAATCTACAAAAATTAAGCTAGATCAAATTTGATTAGCACTTATATGAGAAATCAAAGAAAATCCAAACTTGAAAATTGGTCATACTTAAGACCGAACAATTAACCGTTGGTTGTATACACCATACAATAGATGTAAATCAGGCTGTCAGGAAGACAGCAGGGGTGGGGTGGGCTATGTAAAGTTTTGTCTTTGTTTTGTATTGTTTATGTACATATTTGAAATAATTTTTTTTTTAAAAAAAGAGAAATCAAAGGAAATCCATATACTAGGCAGAAGTGGGTTCCACTTACCTTCATCAGTGGTTTGCATTGTGACTTTTGCATGCGCAAAACTACATGGATATGTACTTAATGCAGAAAAGCCATAACTTACTATGAAAAGATCTTCTGCATTAAGTTGTGGTCCTTCCGAATCAATATTTTCACAAAGACCAACCACAGTTCTTCAAAAATTCCCATGTGGGAGGCCAATAGAAACACATTGCTTGTATTGATGGTTCTCAACAAAGTGTATCCTGTAACATGCCACCTCTAAACATGAAGGCTCCATTTAACTATAGTGGAGTGTTTATTATTTATTGAGATCCTCCTTGCATTTCTCTGCTTCCCTGTCTAAGCCAGGAATATCAAAATCGATTTCATTGAAGGCCTCATCAGGGTTCTGTTTGACCTTGTGGGGAATGTAGTGGCTGTGGCTGTAGTGGGCGTGGCTGTAGCTGTTGTGTCCAACTAAAACAGCGAGCTAGCCGCTGATTGGTTCTGGTGCAGCTAGCTCTCTGAATGCCGCCAAAAATAAACGGTTGCCTAAAAAAGTTTTCCCGTGCTGTAAAAGTATAAATAGGGCAACTGAATAGCTGTTGCCCTTGTTGGGAAGAAGAGTTGTTGGCTGACCTGTCTTGTATTGAATAAACCGTTTTGAATCGAACCTTGCCTCCCATGCACTGATTCTACAATAGCCTCATCAGGGCTGTGTTTGACCCCAGGGGGCTGGAGTGGGCATGGCCAGCTCAACATCACTCATGTCAGGGACACCTATTGTGGCTTGAGCACTGTGCCAGAAAAAACGGGTTCCCAAGCTCCGTTTCAGCTGCAACAGCCTCCTACAACCCCCTGCCAGTAAAAACAGAGCTTGGGAGGGTTGCGTGTGCCCCCCCCAGCTCCTTTTTCACTGGAAAAGGCACCATGGGCCAGTCTGCTGTTTTCAGGGTAGCCAAATGGGCCAGATCTAAGCACCCTGTGGGCCAGATCCAGCTGCCAGGCCTTGAGTTTGATACTCCTGGTCTACGCTATTGACCATTTTGTACCAGAAATTCCAAATTAAATCTGTACTGTGATTTCCTCCCTCCCTCCCTCCCTCCCTTCCTTCCTCCCTTCCTCCCTCCCTCCCTTCCTTCCTTCTTCCCTCCCTCCCTCCCTCCCTTCCTTCCTATCTTCCACCAATGGATTGAATGACATCAAGTTCTAATTTGGAAAAGAGAATAAATATAAACAATTTTCCCCACACAATCCATAGTATAAGCCCCAAGTATTTTTGTCATTGCCAATATAAATGCTATATCATGTAAGCTCAAGTAAGGAGAGAATTTGTATCTCAGACAGAAAATGAGAGATGACTAATGCTGTTTATATGAGATGAGGGCTGAAATAATTCCTGTATCTTGCAGATACATCATTGTTGTCCTTTGCTCAGTTCAAAACAAGGCCTCTGTTCAAACAAAGCTGCTAGCATGAACTCCATTCAATCCTTTAATGTGCAATGAGATTCTTTCATGTATACTTTGAATAGATCTTTGTACAAGAAGGTTTGCCTAATGATGTTCCCCAGCAGTTAACAAATCATGCAGACTATCTCATCTACAGTGGTAGCAATCCTATGTGCAAAAGAGGTATTGCCTCTGAAAATATACTCTTGTGTGACTCTCAGACACTATGCCAGCTTTAATGCTGAATTCCCCAACTGATCCCGAGTCATAGCTCTGTTCATGAGGAACAAGACATTGTGAAGTTGGAAGGAGCAAAGGAATTCCTCTGCGTGTCTTTGAAGGAATTTTCTGAGGCTACTGCATGTTGGATGTAATTTTTGCTTTTCAACCAACCAGTACCTTAAGAAGCATCTATAACCCACTTATTGTTGTGGTTAGCTCTGGCCCAGCTCCTGCCCCAAGGACTGTGGATGTGGGGGAGACATCCACATGCTGCAGGCCTGTTTTGCTCCTGGTGGAATCTGATGATGAAGGCTCCTCTGACCAAGAAGACATGAGTGACAGGGAGGAGGAGAGTGTGGCAGACAGCTCAGAAGGACATCAATTATCTAGCTCCTCCTTGGATTCGGAACAAGAGTTAATGATACAGCCACTCATGCCAATGCATCGGCAGCAACAACTGAGAGATTATTATCAAAGAAAATGAGGCCACCTGTGGTTGGGTGGGGCTGTGGTAATTAGTGAGGCTGCTATAAATAGCAGCCTGTGGGTTTGGCCATTGTGGAGGATTATCTGATCCTTGTGTTTCGTGCCTGCTTTGCTGACTTTGACCTTTGTGTGCTGATTTTTCCCCTCTTTGAAACTAAACCAGAGGAAAGTATGTATGATTGGTTTTAATTTGTGGTGTTTTTTAAATTAACTTAAATATTAGATTTGTTTTACATTGTATTGTTATTGCTGTGAGCCGCCCCGAGTCTGCGGAGAGGGGCGGCATACAAATCTGATTAAACTTAAACTTAAACTTAAATTTAAAGTGTGTTTCACTTTGTGAAAGAAGAAGGTCTGTGAATTGCCTCACAGCTGCAAGCTAAGTATCACAGAACTGATAAGGGACTTGTACAAATTACCAGTTTGTTTGGAGAGGAGTGCTCTTTGCTACAAAAAGAGTGCTTCATTTATTTGCATTTTTGGTATAAAGAACATTGTTTTGAATTTTCAAACGTGTGTGTGTCTGAAATTGTATCTGTGCATTTTCGGGAGGATTCTACCAGAGAGCTCGACAGAACACTTATAATGAGTGATCTTTTAAATTTCTTTAGATTTCCTAACACACTATAGGAAAAGAAACATCCATTCAATGTGTTAACTGAACTTTGTGAATTCTTAGTAGTTTATTTCATAGATGTCTCAGATATTTAAGGCTGCACCGCACACATCGTCTTAACTTCCTTGGAGGTCTCAGAATTGAGGAAAGGACCAAACTTTCCTCTTCCTCTTTTTCTTCCTCCTCCCTCTTGTATTGTAGAAGCAACAAAGGCAACACCAAAGTGCATGTCCCATTGTCATAGCTACTTTGCAAGCAGGCACTGCAGGCATCGAACCTTCAGACACACAAATGATGAGAAGTGTCAGCTCTTGTGGTAGATCCTTGACAAGAGGAGCACTTCTATTTCCTGATCCTCAAGAAGCCAGGATTATGATTTGGAAAACTGCCATTCTTGATCATTATTGATATGAAGAATGGAGCAGCCTAGCAGCCTTTAGTGAGCGGTGGTGGCGCAATAGTTAGAAGGCAGTACTGCAGGCTACTTCTGCTGACTGCTGGATGACTGCAATTTGGCAGTTCAAATCTCACCAGGCTCATGGGTGACTCAGCCTTCCATTCTTCCAAAGTGGGTAAAATGAGGACCCAGAATGTTGTGGGCAATATGCTGACACTGTAAACCACTTACAGAGGGCTGAACAACACTATGAAGTGGTATATAAGTGCTATTGCTATCACCCAGCAAAATAAGGAACAAAAAGTCCCAAGTGCCTCTCCACCAGAAATCAGCACCCAGATCAGCATAGATTAACTCCAAAGTTTTAAAATTTAATTTCTTTATTGATTTTTATAATAACAATATATCAATAAAGCATTCACACAACACATAACAATGTACTCAGTGTTCAAAGCGACCGCCACCAAACAACATTCATGCCCCTCCACCAAAATTAGGACATATTTTCTATATACCATTTTAACTGAAGAGCAATATATCTATTTACATATTATAAAATAATTCTAATTTATTCTTTATACCTTGGTCTCGAATTCCATTAACCACATGTCCTCTTACCTTATCCCATCATCCTATCAGTTCCCCTAAATTAGTTTCGTTGGCCGAATTCATCCTCTTATCCATAATCTCAAACTGAATATGATCCACCGTGTACCGATACCAATTTCATATTGTCCATTTTGTCGCATCCTTCCAGCCTAGGACTATTACCGCCAATTAACTCCAAAGTTAAGGTCAGAAAAGCAATCAAGTAAATAATACCCCAATCAAGAAACTGGCCAAGAAGCCAACAGCAAACAGCCCAAATGAAGAATCTCTAAGACCACCCCATCAACACTGATAGGACAAGCCATTAGAATATAAACGGACAGCAAACAGCACTCCTTACTAGCACTGTGATGTCACCAAGTTTGGGTAATGAAACGTCTGCAAGAAAACAAGCAAGATTAGAGAGCACCAAGGATCCCTCCTGTCAACCCTGAGCTACAAATATTCTCCTCTATTAGTACCTATATCACTCAAGGTAGAAATAGATTTATTACTCTTAGAACCTGTTAGAACAGCCTTTTGCAGAAGATGTACAACCCAACCAGTCAGCCACAGACCAAGATGGAAGTCTTGAATAAATACAGTGTAGCAGGAGTTCTTGAGAAAATATTTTACTCTTTCATAGCGAAAACTATTCTATCTATTTACACTATAACTATCTTACTTGTACAATGCAGACAACAAGCCACCCATAAGCCACAAGCCACGCAAAGGTGCATTTTATGTACACTGCTCAAAAAAATAATGGGAGCACTTAAACAACACAATATAACTCCAAGTAAATCAAACTTCTGTGAAATCAAACTGTCCACTTAGGAAGCAACACTGATTGACAATCAATTTCACAGGCTGTTGTACACATTCAACTCTGTACAGAACAAAGTATTCAATGAGAACATTTCATTCATTCAGATCTAGGATGTGTTCTTTGAGTGTTCCCTTTATTTTATTTTTTTGAGCAGTATATTTATCTACCAATCAGGTTGTAGCACATTCTGTAGATTCACAGTGACTCAGCATTCTTTTACTTGCTTCATGCATTATATTAATTATAATCCTTCTTCCTGCATTGGGATATTATGTCAGGCCAGTACTAATCCTGCTAACCCTAACAGAACCACCCATTACTGTTGTGGATGATGAATCAGAAGATTCATCAAAAAGTTTATCCTGTTACTAATTGTTACTTCTGTAGTCACTGGCTAAGTTGTTTCCAATGTTTTATTGTATTGTATTTTACCTATACATGCAAAGACAGAGAATCTAATTTATCTGGTCCTGCATGTTTATGAAACTCCTTTAAGGATGGAGGGATACGTATTTCAAGGTGGCAGAATATAGCCTGTGTTGAAGTCTGGCAATCTAAAGGGGCTGTAGCCGAAAGTATCTTTATACTTGATGCTAATCTGTTACAGCAAACATATATTAAAATAGTTCTCTGACATCTTAAATGCTATCACTATTTAGTTTTTTTCAGTAAGGCTGAAATCCCCTGGGGTAAAATGAAGATAGGCATTTGCCAACCCAGGTGGCCTATAAAATTGATCTTGAAAGTGAGATGCTTCAGAGCAGTGTGGTTTGAAGACCTGTGGGTTGTGTAGGGTGTGAGGGGTACAATTCCTGGAGTGGAATCAGAGACATAAAGACTATGACTGACATTCTTTTATGTCCATGTAGCAAATGAAAAAAAGCAGGCCAGGCACAGAGATATTGAGGAAACATCTGAAGGTGACATTTCAGTCTCTAATCTTCTCTGCCCTTGATAATAATGTTCCAGGGCATTAAAAAACCCTCTTCCAAAATGAATGTAACATAATATACAGAACTAAAGAAAACAAGCCTACAAATCCACACACTAGATACAAATACTTAACACTAGGTCGCTTGATTGTGAGAGTCAACAGTACGCTTGACAAATTATGTCTTCTATATAACAAATGAATATACGTACGTAGTGAAAGAAAATATTAATTGATGATAAGTAAATAACTATGTCTATGTGCATATATAAAGAACACTACTGTAACTGAATATGTTTTATATGTTGTTCAAGTTTATATGTTCATCTGTCTTTTTTTTCTTGGTTTTTTCTTGTTTGCTTTGTTTATTTTTTTCTTTTTCTCCTATTTTTATATATATAAACTTAATAAAGTTTATTTTTAAAAAAGACCCAACTCTTCCCCTTCCCAAAATGCATGCATTCTGTTGTGTCTTTTCTATTAGTCAAACAAAAGGCAGTGTCAGGAATAGGTTCATATGCTGTTTTACTTGACTGAAACTTCTAGATGAACTACTTTGTCCTTTGGTGAGTGGCCAATGTCATATTTGAATACAGGTGGAGTAATATCCAATACCTTTTCAATGGCCTCAACAGCACATAAACGGTTGATGGAACTCCCAATCCAACTGCAGGTTCCTCAGGTAATCCCAATCCACCTGGAATCCTGGTCCACCTGTTTTCATAACATTTAATTCCAATATAGCTAATTATACTATTTTGACGCTAGAGGTATCAGTATAAAGGGAATGTTTTTTTTCTCTTATATAAGTTTTCAGTTGCACTGATGGATTTTGTGTAATATCTCTAAAATGCAGCTGACATTCATACTGTGATAGAACCACTAGAGCAGAACCAGCATCCAACTGCATTTATTCAGCTTTGCCTTTCACTTCATGAGCTACACTGCTGATTTCATTTAAACTCTTATGCTATAGATTTCCAGGTTAATTATTTCTTTTTCACTTTCACCAACAAATTCTAAATCAATAGCATTCCATTGTGCTCCTTTTAAAGTAATGTTTGCTTATTTACCTCTAGCAAATGATTTGCTTTCCTCTGAATGACAGACTATCTCTGCCACTTATTGCCTTTTCTGCAGCCTTCTCCTGGTTAAATCTGCTTTGCACTGGGGTGTGAGAACTCTGCCTCATTGATAACACAGCTCATTTTGATCCCTTACTGTCTGTTTGAATGCTATTACAAGTCTGTTCACATTTGATTTTATTTCTGCTTGTAGTTCTCTAGCAGCAATTTTAAATGCCCTAACTATGTTAAATATACTTCTGTTTTAAGTCCTTTCTAACATTCTTTGTTTCAAAATTCCACAGATTGGCCAATTTTCCAATGCATCATTTTTAGCCTTTCACCAAATTTGCAGTGTTCAGGCAGGGTTGTTTTTTTTTTTAGTTTTTCACTGCATATCTTGCAATAAGTTGTCTTCTTTCCCTCTCTACTTATGAAATTTGAATATTCTACCATCAATAATTATTTTGATGCCAAATGAGCTGTTAGAAAAAAGTCCTGATACATTCCCCAGCTGGGTAAATAAGCAGAGGATGCCTGCTTGGAGGGGAAGTAGAATTTATTCAACAACACACAGTTCAGCTCTTGGAGGTGGCCACGTTTTGAAAACAAATTTTGGAAATATTTACAAGAGTCTAGGAGGAAACACCATCTTCTCACCCTGCAGGATGTGTTATAGATGTTGTGTGTTTTTTGTATCAGTTGAAGATGATACCTTTGGTTCTCGGAAGTTTTGCTGTACCTAAATCATTTCCATATCTTGAGATGATTTCTTATTTATATTACTGATATCAACTTATTTCCTTATGTGAGATGCACTTAATCAATTGTAGCCCAAATGTCAACCTAGGTATAAAAGTTTAAGTGGTTTCGTAGACTAGAGTGGAATAGAGTGGAGCGGAACGGAGCGGAACAGAACAGAAAAGAACAGAAAAGAACAGAGAGAAGAGAAAAGAGAAGAGAGAAGAGAAGAGAGAGGAGAAGAGAGGAGAGGAGACAAAACAAGAGAAGAGAAGAGAAGAGAGAGGAGAGGAGAAGAGAGGGGAGAAGAAGAGAAGATGAGAAGGGAAGAGAAGACAAGAGAGAGGAGAGGAGACAAGATGAGACAAGACAAGAGAAGACAAGAGATAATTCTTTATTGGCCAAGTGTGATTGGACACACAAGGGATTTGTCTTTGGTGCATATGCTCTCAGTGTACATAAAAGAAAAGAAACATTTGTTAAGAATCATGAGCTACAACACTTAATGATTGTCATTTGGGAACAAATAAGCAATCAGGAAACAATCACTATTAATATAAATTGTATGGATACAAGCAACAAGTTACAGACATAGGAAGGAGATGGGTGATAAGAATGATGAGAAGACTAATAGTAATAGCAATGCGGCCTTGGTGAATATTTTTGAGGGAATTATTTGTTTAGCAGAGTGATGACATTCAGGAAAAAACTATTCTTGTGTCTAGTTGTCTTGGTGTGCAGTGCTCTGTAGCGTCGTTTAGAGGTAGGAGTTGAACCAGTTTGTGTCCAGGATGTGAGGGGTCAGTAAACATTTTCACGGTCCTTTTTGACTCATGCAGTATACAGGTCCTCAATGGAAGGCAGGTTGGTAGCAATTGTTTTTCCCCCTGCAGTTCTGATTATCCCCTGAGGTCTGTGTCTGTCTTGTTCTTTGTATCTTTGCTGGTGGGTTAGGGGGGATTGATGTCTAGTCAGAGATGTCATGGAGGCTTTTACCTTCCAACAGTTCACATATTATTTTCTATTAGTTGTGCAAAATTAAATTAGGCATGTTTTTTAAGGTCCTTTAACTTCTTAATAGACTATTTTGCCTCTCATTAACATTCAATAAAACAGACACCCCCCCCACTCCACTCCCCAAAAACCCTATCACATTTGCTTCAAAAATGGTTCAAGCCTCTCTATAAATACTGTCCAGTCATCTGTGGCACAAACACATTAATCTTCCTAATAAAAGTAAACAATCTACTGTGCTCTTTTCCTTTTGTCTTTGCTCACTCTGAGCCATTGTTTGCTTTTTTACTGTTCTTTCTCCTCCTCTGGTGACAAGGTGAGATTTGAAAGGCTTTATTTTTTATTTTTACAATCCCACTTTGTCTTCGCTGTTGTCTTTTCTCCCCATCAAATAAAAGACACAGAGGTCTGTTTTCAACTGCTGGCTCTACCGAACATCTTGAAGAACTAAGTCCAGTCAGGTTTGGAAGAATAACACCACATACAGGCAGGCTGAGGTAAACTTGAGGAACAATTCAAAATTACAGGGATGCCATAACACCAATAACAGCAATTACCCCAATAGATATACACCTCACCCCAGGAAATCCTTTGGTCCCTCTAATCCCAACAGCCTTCCCAAACCTTACATTGGAAACCAGACTCAACTTTAGAGACCAGATTTTGTTTTGAATGTTGGTGCTCACAGACCAGATCCTCATTTAGCCACAATGCCAGATGATCCACTTTATCCGACGCTATTGAGAAACCTATGTGTTGCGGTGCACCTCCCAGTCAGACTTCCTTGGTATAAATGGGGCGGGGTTGTTGTTCCTGCAGACAAGTGCCTGGGTTTGGCAGCCTGCCCAGGAGCAGTCTAAATCTCATTCTGCAGTTTGAGGCTTGCAGACAGCTCTTTAACACAAAGAGCCAAGCTGTTATCTCCTCCCTTAGGGCGACCATCCCTTTCACTTCTCAAATGCCAAATTATAGTCTACATTTAATTTCAGTGCCACAGGGAGATTCATGTCAGGGGAGGGCAGCTTCTTCATTTGAAATTGGCTACATTAGATTAACAGCGATAAAGTTTGGGGCAGCGAGGGTGATGGCCAGGGAATTAGACAGAAACAACTTCTTGTTTAACCCATCATCTAATTCTCAAGCCCAGTCTTCCCAAACCGGTGACCTCTGGATGCACCACATGCCCACGAAATCTAGCCAGGCTGCCAGAGACTTCAGATAATTTCCTGAAGAGGAAGCTTATCCTTTGCCTGAGGCTATGATGTGGCATTTGAATCACCAGCTTAATGTTTGGAAAAGAGCAATATTCCCACCAATGGATAACGTTCATAGTACTATTAATACAAAAAAAAGGGACTGGGTTGTATCTCCTTGGAAAAAAATATATTGGCTCGTTTAGAGTGAGATTCTGTGCCTTCCTTTCCCTGTCCTCCCTTTCTCCTCTCCCTTTGCTCTGTGTCAATTCTGCAACCCAGCAAGACAGACACAGACTTCAGAAGATAATTAGAAATGCAGAAAAAGCAATTGCTGCCAACCTGCTTTCCATTGAGGACCTGTATACTGAACGAGTCAAAAAGAGGGCTGTGAAAATATTAACTGGCCCCTCGCATCCTGGACATAAATTGTTTTTATGGCAGGAAGAGGGAGATTGTGATCCCGCTATATAGAGCACTGGTGAGACCACATTTGGAATACTGTGTTCAGTTCTGGAGACCTCACCTACAAAAAGATATTGACAAAATTGAATGGGTGCAAAGACGGGCTACAAGAATGGTGGAAGGTCTTAAGCATAAAACGTATCAGGAAAGACTTAATGAACTCAATCTGTATAGTCTGGGGGACAGAAGGAAAAGGGGGGACATGGTAGAAACATTTAAATATGTTAAAGGGTTAAATAAGGTTCAGGAGGGAAGTGTTTTTAATAGGAAAGTGAACACAAGAACAAGGGGACACAATCTGAAGTTAGTTGGGAGAAAGATCAAAAGCAACATGAGAAAATATTATTTTACTGAAAGAGTAGTAGATCCTTGGAACAAACTTCCAGCAGACGTGGTTAGTAAATCCACAGTAACTGAATTTAAACGTGCCTGGGATAAACATAGATCCATCCTAAGATAAAATACAAAAAATAGCATAAGGGCAGACTAGATGGACCATGAGATCTTTTTCTGCCGTCAGTCTTCTATGTTCTATGTTCTATGTTTCAACTCGTACCCTCAAAACGATGCTATACAGCACTGCACACTAGAATAACTGGACTCCAACACTCTGCTAAACAAATAATCCCCGGCAGCAGTCAAACTAATTACTAAATCTGCAGTAATATTAATCCCATCACCAATCTCCTCCCAAAAATGACTGTATCACTTTGTTGCTTGTATCCTTATGATTTATATTGACTGGTTCCTAATATGATTTGATTGTTTATTTGTTTTTGGACTGTCATTAAGTGTTGTACCCAGTGGCTACGAGACGGAATGCTAAATTGCGGTGGCTCCTGCGGTTCATATGTTCTTGTGGGGACAGCACGATTTTGCTGCTGCGCCTGTGGAGGCAGCAAAATCGCGCATGGAGCCGCAGTGGCGCCCATGTTTCGGCATGCACAGAAGCAAAAAACCCTCACCAAAACATGGGGCACCTGTGGCTCCGTGCATGATTTTGCTGCCTCCACAGGTGCAGCAGCAAAATAATGCTGGTCCTGCAAGAACTTACAAACTGCGGCAGCAGGTGCAATTTAGCGTTCCAGCCCATAGCCCACCGCTGGTTGTACCTCATGACTCTTGACAAATATATATTTTCTTTTATGTACACTGAGAGCATACGCAACAAGACAAATTCCTTGTGTGTCCAATCACACTTGGCCAATAAAGAATTCTATTCTATCTTATATCTTTCAGTTTTCTTAAAATAAGATTTTGATGTATCTTTTATATATACTTTTTATATTACCCCTCTCTCTTTATGCTGGTCTATGACCGTATTAAAGACTTGATCTGATTTGCTTTCACAACTTTCACAATAATCTTCTCCAGCTGATAATCTTCCATCTGAGAAGATTATTCACTAAATATACCATCTACAGTATGTACTGTACTTTCACAGTACAATAATATGTCACTTTAGGATAGAGTTAATGGTGACACAACTAAGACTGAGTAATGTCCATGGAGATTCTCAGTCATCCAGGTCATGGTTGTCCCAAAAGTGCTTTTTCAAGAGGCAACTGGACTTTCTTGTTTTTCGTAGTTCAAGCAAGAATGTCTACTTACCTTTTGAAAAGGCACCTTTGGGAGAAGACTGAGAAGTAGTGGATGGTTCAGGGATAGGTCCACCAATCTATATATCTATATATGTTTGGTATGTATGTGTTGTATGGTTTTTAAATTATTGAGGTTTTTTATATAATTTTATTATTAGATTTGTTCCATTGTTATACTGGTTTTTTTTACTGTTGTGAGCCGCCCTGAGTCTTCGGAGAGGGACGGCATACAAATCTAATAAATTGAATTGAATTGAATTGATCTCCTCCCACAAATGACTCTATGACTGTAACTTCGTTGCTTGTATCCTTACGATTTATATTGACTAGCTCCTGATATGATTGGATTGCTTATTTGTACCCAGACTATCATTAAGTGTTGTACCTTATGATTCTTGACAAAGGTATCTTTTCTTTTATGTACACTGGGAACATATTTGTTTGTTTGTTTGACTTCTATGCCGCCCCTCTCTAGTGAATCTGGGCGGCTCACAACATATAATAAAATAATGCATAATATCCCAAATCCAATTAATTAAATATAAAATCTAAAAAATCTAAAAAAAACCACCAAAACCATTTTTTAAAAATCCCATTCAATCAACTTTCTCTCACACATTCATCGGCCAGGGGGTAATATGCACTAAGACAAGTGTCCAATCACACTTGGCCAATAAAATTCTATTCTATTCTATTCCATTTCGTTCTGTTCTGTTCCATTCCATTCTATTCTATTCTTTAACTTAGACTACATGCAGAAATGTTTGCAAGAAGAAAAACACAGAATGACCATTATCATTATTTATATTGCACAGGGAATTTCTGTGATAGCAAATAACACAGAGCAGCACTTTCCAGAGGATTGTTCACTATGATAGAGACATCAGCATTACGTATGCTATGCTTCCCTTGATTCTGTATAGTCCTGTTTGCATTCAAATGCCCCAGTTAGTTGCTCGCTCCTCCAGCTAATGGGTTCACCTGTGTACCTCCAGAGAGTATGGTCTCCAATGATCTACCCAGTGGAGGAGCAGATACTCTCTAAGTACTCCTACTCACCACAAATGAGACTGGGAGATGTCACTTGCTGTCTTTCTCACCTCATTGTTGTGAAATTTCTTAAGAACAAAATCCTCAGTGGCCTGACAGTATCGTGGACAAAATCCAGGTTACCCACTTGCTTCCTTTCTCTTCCCCTCCTTTTTTTCACCACCTCATGTTTCTGTGGCGGTGCTGAAAGCTAAAGTGATGACAGAGCTGGAATCCTTAGCGAGGCGCCATTTTTGCCTGTCTGTCTAGGGGGCAATGTGTAATTAATCCCCTGGCCAGTGGCTCAAACAATGCCCCATACAAAGGGAGCTCCTTTACCACCACCACTCCAAAGAGTCCCAGGACTGTTTTGGTTAAAATGAATGCCCTCTGGGTTATTTGGCTAGGTAGGACAGTCTCTCAGCATCTTTCTCTCCGTGACTAATCTTGTTGAGTGAACGGGGCTAATGAGTATAGCGTAATGTGTGGATTGATTTTTACATCTGGCAGCAATGCATTTATAGGATTCCTGCACTGAGCAAGGGGGAGCACATCTGCTGAGGGCTTAACATTCATACCACTCTACAGCACACAGCCATGCAAATAGATGGGATATATTCACACACCCATGGCTCACTGATATACACAAACAGTTGCTGGGGTGGGAAGCTCTTTTGTTTCATCTCCCCTTGATTTCTCATTGGTTTTAGCAGCAGGGGAACTGCAGGCTTGAGCAGAGTTGCTGTGAGATGGGAGTCTTTAATCTCACTCTATCGTCGCTCCAGCAGTCTTGTCCTGGCAACTCAATCAGCTCTGCAACCAGCAGCAGGAACACAGGGAGCGGTCACTTATTCCCAGCCCTGTGCAGGTCATAGAGAAATTGGAAGGGCTCCATACATGTTAGGTCACACGTCTGCTGATTAGTCTCGAAAGCCATTCGAACTATTGAGAATATCTCATCCTATTAACTTAATATATGTAATTTCATTTATACTGAAAAGAGAATTCTTGCCCAGAGGACGTCCCACATCCCTTCTATGATCTTATGACTGACTGACTGGATGCCTGGATGGCTGAATGAATGAATGAATGAATGAAACATTTAAATATATTAAAGGGTTAAATAAGGTCCAGGAGGGAAGTGTTTTTAATAGGAAAGTGAACACAAGAACAAGGGGACACAATCTGAAGTTAGTTGGGGGAAAGATCAAAAGAAACATGAGAAAATATTATTTTACTGAAAGAGTAGTAGATCCTTGGAACAAACTTCCAGCAGACGTGGTAGATAAATCCACAGTAACTGAATTTAAACGTGCCTGGGATAAACATATATCCATCCTAAGATAAAATACAGAAAATAGTATAAGGGCAGACTAGATGGACCATGAGGTCTTTTTCTGCCATCAATCATCTATGTTTCTATGAATGAATGAATGAATGAATGAATGAATGAATGAATGAATGAATGAATGAATGAATTGAATGAAATGAATGAATGAATGAATGAATGAATGAATGAATGAATGAAAGAAAGACTTAGGAACACAAAGTGATTCAGAGACATTAGGTTGTGTGATCCAGATAAATTACATTTTGGGGGATTCCAACAGGAGAATACAGGTGTAAGGATTTATTTAGCTCTCTCACATATCATAATATTTCAGTTAATGTTACAGTGTGTTATTTTGTTCTAGATGCGTCACACTTAATGAAATTTTGAAGACGAAATCAATGTAGTCTATCCTACAGAAACAATGGGATAAGCTAGAACGTTAGTTTCTCTGCAAAACACCTGGGGGCAAAACAAGACGTTACAGATGGAAGCATAACAAAGAGAGAGCCAACCAGAATTAAGAAGAATTTCTTGAAAGGTGAGAGCAATTAATCAGGAGAATGGTTTGCCCCTAGAAATTGTGGGTGTACCATTACTGGAGGTTTTCAAGTGCCATTTCAAATGCCATTTGTCTGGAATGATATCAGGTCTCTTGCTCAAGTAAGGGGTTGGACTAGAAGACCTCCAAGGTCCCTTCCAACTCTGTCATTCTATGACTTCTAATTCTGAAAGATTTGTTTGAATCCTTGTTTGAGGGCTTATGTTCCTAGGAGAACTATATACTGGAGCTTTGGGGGTTTTCAATGAGAGATACAGAGAACAGTCAGTATTAAAGGCATATTTTCCTTTGGAGCTAGCACAAAACTTAGTAATGCTGAATTTACAACCTGTGTTAGTCCTGTACAGCACAGTCTGAAACACCTTATTTTGTTTACTGTGGAAAATGAATGATAGACAGCATCTATTTTTTAAAAGACAATTCTCTCTTGTTTAAATTGTGGTTCAGTTTATACTTTGAGTTGTGGTAGTTTTGGGGCTCAGGAAAACACCATGTTCTTGTGGGTCTCCAAGGTACAATAAATAAGGACTTTCTGAAAATATGTCATCTCTAATGTCACTACACAATATACTGGTATAGCTGGTTATCTGGCTAAGGAAAAGAGACCTGCAAATTTCTCCCTTTAGACTTTACAGTATTTTCCTTTTTTAAAAAAATCAAAAGTATGACAAAAATGCTTTTTCCTGCATAAGAACATGAACTTACCTTTTTCTCCAATAAACTTAATCTTGGTGTACAGGATCTAATGCACAAGTCTGTTAAGAGTCTTCTGAATTTTGAGTCTATCTTCCAAAATGTTAACAATTCCATTCAGCTTGGTGTCATCTACAAATTTAATGACTTCCTCTTCTATGCCAGATCTATCTAGATCATTTATAAAGATGTTGAAGAGCTACCCTGGCAAATGCTTTTCTCCATATAGATGTAGCTCCATTAAGGACCACAGACTGGGTTTAGTTGGTCAGTCAATTGTCAATTTCATCTGTCTAGCCCATATATTTTCTATGTTAGTTTTTAATTTATAAATACATTTGTCAAACATGTATAGGATAGTAGTTTGTATAAACATAACATAAGTAAAAAGTAATAATAAAAGAAGACAATATAACAGCAGGACAGGGACGGTAGGCACAATGGTACGCTCTTAGAAAAGGGGAGAGGTCAACTGTAGGCAGTCTAAGGTTAAAGTTTTTAGGGTTTGGAGAAGAAACCACAGAGTCAGGTAGCGTATTCCATGCATTGATCACTCTATTGCTGAAGTCGTATTTTTTGCAGTCGAGTTTAGAGCAGTTTACATTTAGTTTGAATCTATTACATGTCCATGTATTGCTGTGATTGAAGGTGAAATAGTCATTAACAGGAAGGACATTTTGGTGTATGATTTCATGAACTACAGTTAGATCAGATCATCTAATTGTCTAATCATAATATTTCAAGTCTGGCGGAATAAGCTATTTTATTGCAAGTGGAGGAGTGAGGGACTCTTCTTGTGAAATATTTCAGGACTC
Organism: Erythrolamprus reginae; assembly: GCF_031021105.1. Classification (NCBI taxonomy): domain Eukaryota; kingdom Metazoa; phylum Chordata; class Lepidosauria; order Squamata; family Dipsadidae; genus Erythrolamprus; species Erythrolamprus reginae. The sequence goes on along the minus strand of NC_091951.1, from coordinate 91,465,456 downwards.
TCTCAATTGTATTAATATCTGATATGCAATGGGGGTCCAAGACAGGTGAGCTGTATTCTACAATTGGTCTAACAAATGTATTCTACGCTCTGGTTAGCAGTGCAATATTGCCAGAGAAGAAGCTATGTAAGATTAGATTAATAGCTCTTAGTGCCTTTTGGTCAATGTTGTTACAGTGAGCTCTAGCACTTAGGTCATTGGATATGAGTACTCCAAGGTCTTTGACAGAGTGAGAATCATCTACAAGTTTGTTTCTTCCAAGTTTGTATTTTGTATTCTGATTCTTTGTAAGACAGAGCATTTGTTGGTTGAGATATGAAGTTGCCAGTTGTTTGACCATTCTGCTACATGGTCAGGATCCTTTTGAAGAGTAGCAGCATTGTTGATGGTATTAAATAGTTTAACACCATCAGCAAAGAGAACACAGTTGTTTATAATGTGATCACAAAGACTGTTTATGTAGAGTATGAAGAGTGTTGGTCCTAAAACACTGCCTGGAGGGACAGCACTGTTGACAGGAGCAGGATTAGATATGGCACTTCCTATTTTGTCCACTTGTTGTCTGTTAGACAGGAACGCTACTATCCAGTCATCAAGAAGTAGGCTGTGGTCTATTTTGTCAAATGACTTACTGAAGTCCAAGTATGCTATGTCCATAGAATTTGCTAGTCTACTAATTTAGTCACTTTATCCAAGGATATAAGTTTGTCTGGCATGATATGTTTTTAATGAACACCTGCTGGCTTCTCACTTTGTTCGTTTCTAGGTGCTCAGAAATCCTATACTTGATTATATTTTTGAGAATGTTCCCAGGTATTGATATCAAGTTGTTTGTCCCCCCTTTTTGTAGACTGGTGCAAGACCAGCTCTTTTTCAGTAGTTCCAATAGTGTTACAGGAGTTTTGAAAGATTATATTTGGTGTCTGAGATGCAAACCATCTGGTCCAGGTGATTTGTATTTGTCTAGGGTGGATAGGTATTCTCTTACTTATTTCCTTGCATATTTTGTTTTGTGTATCTGTTCTAGCTCCCTTGATGCTGCTTTTGATAGGTTGGGCTATTTCTTTCTTTTGCATAAAAGCAGATGCAAAGGAGGAATTAAACAGCTCTGCTTTCTCCCTGCTGCTTGTCACCTTCTTGCCATCTGCTCTCCTTGGTGAACCTATCACTTTTTCTTCCTTACACATCGAAACAAACTTTTCTTTGTTTCTTTTATTCTTTGCCACTCTTAGTTCAGTATCTGTGGAGATTTTCAGGTTATGTCTGTCCCGAAAGTGCATTTCCAAAAGGCAAACTGGACTTCCTTGGTTTTATTCTTTGAAATCGTTTGACTTCTCATCCAAGAAGCTTCTTCAGTTCTGGTTGAATGATGGGGAATTTATATTTAAGGATTTATATTCACAGCAGTCATCTGGTCGGTAGCATTCTGAAGGTCAGTTGTTAGCTCTCCAAGAGTTGTTGAGGCCACTTGGGGGTTTATCTGCACTCTCAGGGCCACCCGAATCACAGTGCAAATGGGTGTGGAACCTTCTTGGGACTGCTAAAAAACTGTGTTGTGGATAGAGCTATCCAGAGAGAACAGGACTCTCAGAGAGCTAAGGACCAACTTTTAAAATGCTAACAACCAAATGAATGCTATGAATATAAATCTTTTCATTCCCCATCATTCAGTGAGAACTGAAGAAGCTTCTTGGGTATGAAGTGAAATATTTTCAAAGGAAAAAACCCCCAAGAAAGTCCAGTTGCATTTTGGAAAAGTGACCATGATGGGCAGGGGTGGGCAGCAGGCAGGACGGGGTGGAATGCAGTTTCACCGGCAGAAATGAAGCTGCATGTCCAGCTCCAGCTGACTGGCGGCAGTCACTTCCTGGATTACCGGTCTTGTAACTCTCCCTTGGCTTTCTGATATTTTTAAATTCCACCCTTCCCATCCTCCTCCTCGGAAAGCAGCAGGGAGACCAGCACCGGCAGGAGTTGCAGGGGGCCCTTTTCCTCCCCCCTCTTTTCTCAACAGCTGATTGGCATCTGTTTGCCTATCTACCCAGCCTGAGGCAGGGGGCGACTAAGGAAGGAGAGTGGGGGAAACGTGAAGCAAATTGTCACCCCAGACAGCGACACTGGTGAGGTTGTAACTCAAGGACTTAACAATTCACTTGAACGATGATGATCGTTCAAGCCACTCCCACCTGGTCCCATGGCCAGCAAGCCACTTCTATCCAATCACATGACCATCAAGCCACACCCACACCCACAAAATAAGCCACACCAACAGTGTGGTAGTAACATTTTTGGCTGTCCATTACTGGTGATGGGTTCTAAATCCCATTGTTACTAGTGCTACTGCTACTGCACATGGACAGAAGCATCCAGGGCAGGTGGGTGGAGCCTCCCACCATCACCACTACCAGTTTGTAGACCCATACCATACCAGTAGCAACCCACCGCTGCTTTGGGATGGCCAGTCTTAGCTCATTCTGGCTCTTCAATTTCCTGATTCTCTCCTTGCAGTTTCAGGCTGTTTTATTTTAGGCTTTTCAGGCTAAAACAAAATATTCTGTTTTAGCTACATGCCTATATTTTCATTTTTAAAATATATTTAATCTTTTTGCTCCTTAATTTGTCAGAAAGTTCTTTGTGCAACCATACTGGTCTTGTGTGGCTTTTTTCTTTCTCTGTGGTAACTTTTTCTTTTTACTTGGATCTTCATTAGCTACTTTTTCATGATTTTCCAAGCATCTTGATCTGGTTATCTTTTTACGATTTTCATCCATGGAATCCTTCCTAGTCTCCCCCTTAGCTTGTTGAAGTCAGATCTCCTAAAATCTCCAAACACTAGTTTGACTTGGTTCAGTTTTCTATGGTTGCATTATGGTGAATTCAAGCATGACATGGTTGCTCTCCCCCAAAGTTCCTACAGCTTCTGCTCCAGACCTGGGTAAGTGGCGGCCCACGGGCTGTATCTGGCCCATCTGCTGTCTATGACCGGCCTGCCCGCTATCTGTAACCAGTCCGCGGAGGTCGGGGTCCGCTCCAGTGCGAGGATGAAAGAGCTTACCATGTCTGCCGGGACTCTTCTGGTTCCTGCTTTCCTGATGAATCATGAGGAAAGCAGGAACCGGAGGAGTCCCAGCAGACACGGTGAGCTCTTTCATCCTCGCACTGGAGTGGACCCCGACCTCCTACCGAGAGTAGCCGAGCACAGAAACCACACAAACACTCCAGCGCAGTGACTGTGGTGCACTGTGTTGCCGTAAAGCAAACAACAAGGGGTCTGTAGAGTAAGCATGTTCAGAGGATGTTAATTCTCTTTGGATCTACCTACGTATGTGAACAAACATTCTTACTGATGAAGTTCAACAAATCCAGATACAGATCCTCTCTCAGTGACGATCACTTGCATGCTGTTCTTCGCAAATCCACCTCAAATATTGAAACTAACTTCAATGAACTTTTTCAGGCCCAAAACAGACTAGATTACTCTCACTGAACATTTTCATGTTATTGAAATGTTTCATTTACTGTTCTTTACTAAGTTAAAGGGATGCCGGTCTTTAAAAAAATGAACATGATACCTTGACCCAAAATAGCAAGTTTTTCCAAACACTGTTAAAAGTTAACGATTTTCTAAAGTGAACAATCACAAGCTGGTTGCAGTTCATCATCTCATCGTTAAATAATGATGTAATTAGGTCCTCCCTATTTTCATTGTATTGTAAATTTTTGTATTGTTTAACATACTGTTAGTTTAGGAAAAGATAGCATATGTATACTATATACAGTATTGGGTGGAACTGAGTTAATTATATTAGTCCGGCCCTCTAAAACCATCCCAATTTCTCATGCGGCCTCATGGCAAAATTAACTGTCCACCCCTGTTCTACTCCCTTAACCATTTCATCTGTATTAGTAAGAGTATAGCTGTCCCTCCAGTTCCCTCTTCTACCTTTTGTAGAAGTTACACCTTTTGACTTCCTGTCCTTTGCTCCATTAATTTCTGCTTCTTTTATTTTTCAAAATGCTAATGACATCCAATAGTTGAAAAAGTCTGAATTCAAGCTTCTATATTCTCTGGCCAGGGATAAGGGATGACCCCTTTGGAGAAGGCTCTTACTTGTGCATTCTCATCTATTTTTTATCTCATTTCAAAGTATTATTGGAATTAATTGGATTAATAGGGCTATTCTTTTGAATAAGCAAATGTCCTTTAGTTCAGAAGGGCATCTGAAGAAGTGAGCTACAGCTTAAGGAAGCTTATTTCTTTTAATATAATGTATTAGTTGGAGAAAAAAAATATTGCCAGAGTCTTGATTTATAATTCAGAGAGGTTATCTGAATTAGGCAGTAACCAATTTTCATGATAATCCCGACTTGTGTACATCTCCTCAGAATAGCCCCACGAGAAATTGTATTTGCAGGGGGGGGGGGGGATGGACAGGATTGCAAGCTAAAAGTAACTCTGTCTTCATTCTTTTTATTATTTATTTATTTATTTATTTATTTATTTTGTCCAATACACAATGAGGGTTTTAGTGGGTATACACATAGTAAAATACATGGTGAAGGTTATAGAGGATATACTCATAGTAAAATATATCTAAGAAATAATAGAAAAGAAGGTATAGTAATAGAACATATCAATGAAACAATAGAAGAAGAGATATAGGAATAGAAGAAAGGTATAGGAGATATAGGAGAGCAATAGGACAGGGGACGGAAGGCACTCCAGTGCACTTGTACTCGCCCCTTACTGACCTCTTAGGAATCTGGATAGATCAACCATAGATAATCTAAGGGTAAAGTGTTGGGGGTTTGGGGATGACACTATGGAGTCCGGTAATGAGTTCCACGCTTCAACAACTCGGTTACTGAAGTCATATTTTTTACAGTCAAGTTTGGAGTGGTTAATATTAAGTTTAAATCTGTTGTGTGCTCTTGTGTTGTTGTGGTTGAAGCTGAAATAGTCGCTGAACCTGAATCACTGTAAAGGGTGCTCATTTCCTAAAGTGAAGGGTGCTCATTTCCTTCTCCGGTTGAATATCTTGCTACCCAGAGCTCCCATCCAGACCAAATTGTCTTCTCATATTTCTACACAAGTTTAATAAATCAAGCAAGCTAGATTACCCCCTTCTAGATCTACCAGTAGAAATGCCCTTTCCAGTCTGAACAGCTCAGGCAAGAACATCCAGTGAGGAACTTATGCAAGACACATCCTAAGAGGAGGCCTTGCTGCTGGCTTCATTTAAAAACGATTAATATCCATAGCGTTCATCTAGAGAGTCTCATATTTAATTCGGCTGACTCATTTGGGAAAGCAAATACCATCACATTCACTTGCGGGCCTATTTCTAAACTAATGTGTCCTATTCCAAATTTAAATATTAAAGATGTGAGAGAGTCTCTGGTGCATAAATTCACTTCTAATACTTTGTCTCTCTCTTAGTGTACATCCCAGGTCTTTATTATTTTCATGGATTCTTCATGGGCAAAAGAAGCAGATCTGGATCTGACAGACCGTCAACCTGCTTTAGGGGAGCGGCCTGGCTCTTTGCCAGCAGAAACTGATTCTTCTGCTAATGAGCAGAATCCAGCACAGGTGGCTAATCACACTGATAGTGATGAGAAAGACCTTGGCCAAGTGCCAAGTTTGAAGAAGAAAAAAAAAGAATACAGCAAATGAGAAAAACCAAACAAAGGTGGTCTCTGTGGCTCCAAGAAAGAAATGCTAGTCGATGTCGCAGACTGCAATGGAACAAATATAGTGGTTGGCACAATTTAAAGAGCATCAAATGAGGTTTAGTTTTGCACAGAAAGCCAAGGTCTCTCTTGTGCTTCTGTGATTAATCTCTTGGGATGATAAAGTTTTTGATGACTGGTCTGGCTTATTTAATCACAGTCCCTTTCAGACTTCTCTGATTATTATAGCTTTGAACCCGAACCAGATTACTTTGTACTCATGATGACATTCACTACCTCTTGTGATTAATATGGCTCATTACGATTCCCATGGTTCGTCTGGAGCTAACATTTCTCCACATTTTGTTTCTAGCCATGGTGCTGGAGCACCTTCCTTGCCCATAAGCTTGAAATTCTAGCAGCTAGTGTTAATTCTGGACAATTGAAATTCTTGTTTATCCTTCTCATTTAATCCTATTCCTGGGATTTGAGGGGAACATGGACTTTCAATTAAGTCTTGTGTAAATTTCTGCCTGTTTGCAGACTAGGGAATTTAAGCAGGACAGTCACTGATGTAGAATCTGGGCCCTTAGTGTGGTTCCTGAAAATGCTATTTTTTACCAACAGCATATGTAGTACAATTTCTCCATCTGTCTCTCCCTCATCCTTCTAGGACAGGTGTAAAAGAAAGTCTGCTTTTCTGACATGCTTCTTAACTTAGAATCAGTCAAGATATGAACAATGAGGATCATCATAATTGTATTTGAATATGGGTTTATATGTAGTGTTTGGCGAACTCACCCGAAATTTGCCGTGAAGTTTGGGTGAGTTTGCCGAACCCGAACCTGAACTTTTGCTTGCAGCAAGCCACTGCGCCGTCCTCTTCTGTAAAAATAAACAAGGTGGTGGGGAATTCCCCACCTCCTTTTGCTTCCTTTTATTTTTACAGAAAAGGATACTGCAGTGGTGCTGCAAGCAAAAGGAGGTGGGAAATCCCACAAAGGGATTCCGGGGGCGGGGCTTTGACATCACAGAGGCTCCTTCCTCCCCGTTTTGGCCAGCCAGGAAGTAGTCTCCGTGATGTCAAAGCCCCGCCCCCAGAATCCCTTCATGGGATTTCCCATCTCCTTTTGCTTGCAGCGCTGCAAGCAAAAGGAGGTGGGAAATTCCACAATGGGATTCCCCACTCTTCTCCAGAGCTGCGGCGTTTTGCGGTGTTCGGCCGAACCCAAACCCAAACCCGAACCTTAACTTTACCCGAAATTTTTAAAAAGTTCTGGTTCGGGTTCATAAATGACAAAAATATGACTATTTAATTCAATTAATTCATTGTAATTTCAATACCCCCCCTCTTTACATGTTATGTTTTTAAGGTTGTCCTGATTATTTCTGAGAGATATGGCTTCTGACATTCTATTAAAGGGCTTGCATGGCCTTGAGCCAACTAAAGTTGTACATTCTTGTTCTACGTACTTTAGATCATTATGAAGAAGGATTTTATCCTATAGGCAAGAATGGCTTTGCCACACATAGGATTTGACAATGTTAACATCTAAGGGCAAAAAACCATTCACTGGTTTTCAAATCAACTAAATTTGAGGAAGATAAACATTATTGGGAGGGGATTAAACTTACCAAATACTTTAGAGGGCACTGTTGTGCCATACCAAAAACCAGAGGTCATCATAGTAGTCTTTATGTTCTTTCAGCCTCTGCAATAAATTGTAAATCTGTGTTGTGGCAATGATGGTGGATAAATGTACATTTATGAATATTATACATTTATTGTCATAACAAATAGCACCTCCTCATCAATGGCTGGTTTTGAGAAATTCAGACCTCATTAGGAGTTGACTGGGTAATCATTAACCAGCGACCGGTTAGGTCCCACAGAGTTGGCCTTCTCCAGGTCCCGTCAACTAAACAATGTCATTTGGCGGGACCCAGGAGAAGAGCCTTCTCTGTGGCGGCCCCGACCCTCTGGAACCAGCTCCCCCCAGATATCAGAGTTGCCCCCACCCTCCTTGCCTTTCGCAAGCTCCTTAAAACCCACCTCTGTGGTCAGGCATTGAAAATTTTCTCTCCCTTCCCCCTAGGCTTATAGAATTTCTACATGGTATGTTTGTTGGTATGATTGGTTTCTTAAATTGGGGTTTTTTAGATTACTTTTTAATATTAGATTTGTTACATTGTTTTTTATTGTTGTTAGCCGCCCCGAGTCTTCGGAGAGGGGCGGCATACAAATCTAAATAAACTAAACTAAACATTAGGAATTATTAGAGTTGCAAATTAAGCTGAGAAGTGAAGAAAACATCTCCCAACCAACAGAAAGGCAAAGTGGTTCTGCAGTGTCTCCAAGAAAGCAGATCAGAAGGGCTCACGTGGTGGCCTAGTCCATGAGTTTCACTTGAGGACGTATTTATCTTTTCATAATACCATTATTACTGTTAAAAGCAAAATTAGATGATAAATATTGCAGCAGTTGATTTGGAATGAAACCGATGTTGAGAGTTAATATAAATTAAATTATATACATTAATTAGAAATTAAAGTGGCATAAAAACATACTGAAATTATTTACAAAAAATTCTAAGGGGAGCCCAAAAATAACCAAAGGAGAACTGCACCTAGCCAAAGTCATTGGAGTTAATTATGGGGCAGAATGTGACAAATGGAATGCCCACTTCAAGCATCTTCATAGTGTAGTTTAGCCTGAAATAAATTACAAGGAAAGTATGAAATGTCTTGGGAATTAGAACCCTGTGTTAAGGTACTAATGTTTTAGGGTCTTAATATCTAAGACAACAAATAATATTTTAGCAATGATTTTCCACCCTTTTGAGGAACAGATTTTGCTCAGAATTTCACTTTCAAGCCCTATATCTTTAGTTAATAAGACACATAATGGCAAATGTCTCTGTCTGAAATTTTGCAGATTTACCATTTAGGTCCAGATGGGAAATAGTCAATGCAGGTTCCTATGCTTATTGAGTATGTTCAATGAAAAGATATAGCCTATGTTACAATATGAAACTATATAATAACTATTCCCAAATATTATAAGATGAGAGATTTATGATGAACTACAAAAAACTATTATTGTCAATTGGTCATGGCAAAAATCCTAAACTCTTCCAAATTGAAATATATCGAATACTTTAGGCTAGGGGAGAAAAACCTTTTGCAAATCAAACCAAAAACTATGAACCTGAAAAGGAACATGTTCTTTTCATTTTTTAAAAAAGTCCTTCCCTTGCTAGAAAAAAATAAGCAGCCATAATAGTGTTTACTTCTTAAGAATTTCTTGAATTTACCTTGACAGGGTTGTCACAGCATAGCCTTGCTACCTGGCACAACTGTCTGTCTATTGACTGGTGTGCCCCTCCTGCTAGTGCTTTGTCCACCTTCTGTCTTATCTTTTCAGGACAATAAAGAAGTGAAATGATTTATGGGAATATGAGCCTAGAGACTTCTCTGGATAAAAGATACAGAGATTAATGGCCTCCCGAGATTAAGCAAGTTTTTAGTAATCAGTGACTGCAGGCACATTTGCCCATGTAGCAAACTGTAACTTATTAGGAGTAAGATATTTTATCTTTAGGAAATTTTATTACAAATTAAAACATTTCCTACTTTCAAAAAGTCCTGGCATGCTGATCTGGCATATGTACTGCTCAAAAAAAATAAAAATAAAGGGAACACTTAAAAACAGAATATAACTCCAAGTAAATCAAACTTCTGTGAAATCAAACTGTCCACTTAGGAAGCAACACTGATTGACAATCAATTTCATTTTGTTGTCAGCACATTCAACTTTGTACAGAAGGAAGTATTCAATAGGAATATTTCATTCATTCAGATTTAGGATGTTATTTGAGTGTTCCCTTTATTTTTTTAGGAGTGTACTATGGAGCCCTGATTGACAATGGAGGAGGGAGTTTATCTGTCTAAGCGATCCTTCCAGATTATCACAAAAATACATCTTTTTGCTAATTTTATTATTTATTTGTATTTGTTTTTTAATTTAATTGCATCAGTGTTATTAAAATGTTTCATACTCTGCATTTTAAAGCTGTAGGCCACTTTTAATGTTGGAATAAATTCAGATTATCATCATAATCCCTCTATTGGGGTATTCTTGAAGATGAAAGTAAGGTTAGACCTGGTTAGGGCTTGTAAGGAGAACACCAAAAACTATCAGGACTATAAGCCATGCTGAGAATTTTTTTCAAAAAAAAATCCCCAAAGAAGATAAAGTTGGACCTTTCTATATTGCCAAGGGAACTTCATACACCAACTAAGTCAACCAGGGGTTGAACTTGACCTGAGGGAGATTTCACTTTTAAATATATATATATATATATTTATTTATATATATACACACCAGTTAGAATTTAATTTGGAGTAGTTGTAGAACAATCATGAGTACTTTATGACACATGTGTCAAAACAGACATACCATGATGTTTTGGGTGATACCTCTTTTGGGTTCACTAAGCACTAACAATAACTATTCTATAACTATGCACCCGGGGCGATACGTTGGCTCAGTGGCTAAGACACGGAGCATGTAGATCAGAAAGGTCAGCAGTTTGGCAGTTTGAATCCCTAGTGCTATGTAATGGAGTGAGCTCCAGTTACTTGTCCCAGCTTCTGCCAATCTAGCAGTTCGAAAACATGTCAAAATGCAAGTAGAAAAATAAGGTCCAACATGGTGGGAAAGTAAGTGTTCCATGCGTCTTCGGCATTCAGAGATGAGTCAGGAACGACTAGCACATATATGTGAGGGGAACTTTTACCTTTAACTATATTCACCCATTTTTGTGGGATTTTCAAAGCTTGCAGAGCAGGGGAGGGTTTAATTTACCTCACTGCCGCTTCACTTCCTCCTGCACTATGTGGCTACACTTCAGGGGTGCGTGCATGCACAAGGGCAATTTTAAAAAAGCAAAAATCAGAAAACAAGATGGCAACTGCATGCACAGTGCCGGAAACCTGGAAAAAAATTCTGGGAATTTTTTTTAAAAAAAATTACACACACACCCCAGAAAAAGCCCAAAACAAGATGGCAACTGCATGCACAGTTGCCGGAAACCTGGCTTCTGTGCATGTGCAGAAAGACAAAAACCTTGAAAAAAATATTTTTAAAAAATTTCAATTTTTTTTTAAATTCAAAAAAAATCTTTAAAAAAAGGATGGTGGCACCCACGCACCGGCACCAAATGAACCAGTTCCATGACATCATGGTGACATCACCAGTGGGTTACTACCGGTCTGAACCAGGAGGTTCAGACTCTGCTGCAGAGTCTGAACAAGAATGGGATTTACCTCAGGTAGGCTGCAGGGACCTACGGACAAAAAGAAAACACTACTTGAAGATAAGCAGCACATGGTATTTTTGTACAGCAGCATTGGACCTAGGGCTGAAGTCGAAGCTAGGGTTTACTCAGCGGTGGGCTACGAGCCGGAAAGCTAAATTGCGCTTGCCGCCGCACCTCGTAAGTTCTTATGGGACCAGCGTGATTTTGCTGCTGCACCTGTGGAGGAAGCAAAATGGCGAATGGAGCCACAGGTGCGCCCATGTTTCAGCATGCGCAGAAACAAAAACCTTAGCTGAAACATGGGCACACCTGTGGTTCTGTGCACGATTTTGTTTCCTCCACAGCTGCAGCAGCAAAATCGCCCCGGTCCCGCAAGAACCTACGAGCCACAGCCACGAGCGCAATTTAGTATTCTGGCTCATAGTCCACCCCTGGGTTTAGTGCTGCTGGAGGCCTAGATGTGTGTGTGTGAGAGAGGGGGTTAGATAGAGAATTGTTTCCCCTTGGTGAAGGGGTTGGAACACCAACAGTGTGTGAGGCATTTTCCAAATTTTTCCTGTGTTAAGTCCAAAGGTTCACCATCACTGTTGTAAAATGGGTTTTCAGGAATTAAGTCAGTATAAAATGGGCCAATGCCATGTTGTTCTTATTTAAAACTTGAAAAGATAAGTAAATAAAAGTCCCAGATTATTTTGCAACCAATTCTCATTCCATTTACTGCAAGGGAACCTGATATATAATTCTTCAAGACAAAAGTAAGTTTTTGAAAAATTCTCTTAACTGTGATATTATTTCATTTGCCGGTTGACAAGAATCCAAAGTATATGTTTGAATATTTTGTCTTTCATTGTGCAATCCTCCCATGGTCTATCGCCTCCTTTTTTATGTTTCTACTAAGCTTCATGAAAAGTGGGGGTGGGGTGTTGGTAGTTACTAGTACATCTGTCATTATTTTGGGGGTGGGGAGACCTGCTCTTGTGAAATTGATGGAAAATTTATACTTCCCCAGGAGAAATTCAGATAAATCACCCGCCACTATACCACTCTGCCCATCCTTAAGCACAACCTGTCCTGTATTGATACATAAGAAATAATAGCACGAACACTGGTTAAAATAAGGAACAAATGTAGGAGGCTGTGTTACTGCCCCCGGCTGTGGAAATAAGCAAATCACTCTACTATATGAAGCAGGTTTGTCTGTTACATATCAGCAAATTACACTACAAGACAAGGAAACACATCCACTACACCTGCTTCTTGTTCCAATTCTGCTGCTCAGCCTGATTTAAATCCTAATTTAAATCCCCTGATACTGAACCCTGCTGCATCTGGCTCAGTCACAGAAAACTGTGAATTATTAAAAGGATCATAATGTGCTGAGTTCAGCTAAATATAGAATAAACACTTTATAAAGCAGAATAAAAAAAATCCCCAGTCACATTGCAATTAAAAGCATTAAATGTGCAAAAACAATCAGAATTAGCCCTCTTAAAATCCTGGGATTCTTTGCAGCCGTCTACCAGGACTCACCCAGAATGTTATTGTCTGAAGTAAGATTGCTTTCCTCCCTCCCACCCACCCATCCACCCCAAAAATTTGAGGGGAAGAAATTCAGTGAAGGACTGCATTGCAAGAGAGGCTAAAGCGACTCAGTGCTACAGCCTGAGGTGTAGAGAACGGTGGATCTTCGGATCTTGTTAATATTCATCTTGCACTGAAACAAGATAGAAACCCCACTGTGCTAGAAACTGTATAAATAAGTAAATATAATGTTGCAAAAGATAAATGCTACTCAAGGGGAGACGTAGAGGGTGCAATTCAGTGCATAGTTCAGCTATGCATCTCATTTCATTTCAGTGTGGTCTGCACAGAGTTCTTCATAAATTAATAGAGGTGATGTAGCAACAGCACTTGATTTGTTTTTCCAGGGCTGCATGATTATTCCCATTGTAAAGAGAAGCCTTGCAATCAGAAGGCCATTTTCTCCAAAGTAACCGCTTTGATGTTTACAGTGTTTAGAATCAGTGGTTCCCAACCTTTTTTTGGCTATGCCCCACCTAAGCATCTCTAAAATCCTGATGCCCTCCACCTGTGACACATAATTCTTACTATTCAAAAAGTGAACTCCTACCCAAGCGGAGGAAGCCTAAAAGGCCATTAACTTGGTTTAAACAAGGTTCCAATTTTGCCCCCATTAGAAATTAAATTGCCCCCCTGTGGGGGCACTCTGTTTAGATAGTTTCCCTATGTGCTCCCTACTAAGAGCCACATTTTCTTTTAAATCCTTGGGACTTACTTCTGAGGCAAAGTATAAAAATTTAGACTCTAAGCGACTTAGCCATGGGAATACTTGGTATCTAAGCACCATGGAAGAAACCATATTTCCTGTGTCTGGGACAAACCATTTAAATATTTTCTGTATCTCCTACCGTATTTTATCAGTTTGAAGGAGAGATAGTTAATATTATCATCTACTGTATCTAAAGAAAAACAGAGGAATTGATTCCCTCATCGGTCAGCAGGATGCAACTGGACAAAAATACGTTGGTGCATCTAGTTTTTATTTGTGTCCTGAATCCATGCAAAATTCATCCTTCCTGACTATACCCCTGCTCTGTGCTGGTGCAATCATACTCTGTCGTGGGGAAAAATAGGTTTGTAATTATTTCTCCAGGGCATCCTCCAAATCCTGATTCCAATTGGTTGGCCTAAAGGGGACATAACTTTTAAAAAGAGTTTATGGACCCTGAAAGGATACAATTGATATCTAAAAAGGAATGACTTCAATTTTAAGCAATAATTTAAACCAAACATTCATTGAGCTTTTCATTGTGCACATATGAAATCATTCAAGAGGTAGAAAATAAACATCTATCAGCTCCAGATTTAAATCCTAGATTAGATAGTATCTTTTCATGGAAGAAATACTATTTTTTGGTTCAGCCCATGCTTGGAAAATCCCAGTTTCAATTTTGTGTTGCACTACATCCCTATTTTAGAGTTTTCTTTATCTTCCCAGTACCATATTGACACATCTAACTACTAGAAACCACGGACAAGCTCAAAACACTTGCACCAATGTCATGTCTACCTTTCCAAACTTATTTATCAAACTTCTATAATTACACCATACAAAGCTGCATTTCTCAACCTTGGCAAATTTAAGATGTGTGAACTTCAACTGCCAGTTTTCCGAAGCCTTAGGAATACTGAGAATTAAAGACCACATTTCTTAGAGTTGCTAAGATTGAAAAACACTCACCTAGATGTGTGCTAAAATCTAATTTTGTTTATCTGGCAGCCTCCTCGTATTGTATACTGCAGTGATGGTGAACCTTTTTTGTGCTAAGTGCCCAAAGTGTGCAGGTGCAGCCCAAAATGTAATACGAGTGCTCCCCTGTACATATGCCCTGCTACCATGCATGCGCACGCGTCTCTGTGCATGTACCCTGCGCCTCCCTTTGCCCTGTTTTCACTTCCAGGTTGGTGAGGAGGTCTTTCAGGCCCAAAACGGTGCAGTGGTGATGCACACGTGCACAACCCCCCAAAATGCAATGCAAGCACCCCCATGCATGCTCAGTAGAGATCTGAAGATCAGTTGGCTGGCAGGAGAGGAGAGCACCTGTGCGGTGTAGCTGGGTTCAGGCGACAGCTGGTATGCCCGCAGAGAAAGCTCTACATGCCACCATGTATATCGCCATCTTGGCTATACAGTACTCCTTTTTAAGAAGTAAGACAGCAAAGTGTATGGTTTAGCTCTCCAGTGGTCCTAAAAAGTAGATTAACCTGGGCTGTAAATGTGTAGTGGAGGAGCCATAATGTTTAATGCAGATATCTGAAAGATAATAGCTGCCTTGCATCTTTTAGCTTTTTTACCCTCTCTTCCTTCTAGAAATGCTATAAAGTATGTGCTCTTACTTCTCTTTGAAGGAAACCTTATCTTGAAGGACTCCCTAGGTCAAATTTGATTTAAAGATAAAGAATTATAACAAGAGGGAGCAGAGACCCTGTAACTGGCACACTTTTCAAACAAGCCATTCCTATTCCTTTCATCTTGCTTTTATGTTTTCTGACTTTTCCAGCTCCCTTTTTACAAAGTGGGCAGAAGTATTCAGCCATGTTTGTGTCTTCTCACAAGCATTTAATCACCCCTGTTTTTGAAAGTGTCCTACCAATTTATTTATTTGCAATTTGAAGATGCTATAACAAAAGATAATTACAAAACAAAACAACGATAAAAGTCATTGACACTTCATCGTCTACTTTTCTTGAATTTGGGGAGGAAGAAGGAACTCTTGAAATACAATTTTGAATGCTTCGCTCCCTTTTCTTTGTCAAAGATGACTCCCTTGGGGTTTGGTACATTGATTTTCAGATCTATACTCCTTGGTGCATCATTCAATCTATCACTCACTACAAGTCATTCATATTCTCAGTAAACAACATAATATCATCTGCTCACAAAAGTATTCTACCAAGGCACCCTTAGCAAACTAATCCCCTAACAGTGGTGGGATTCAGATGATAGTTAACTCTTTGTGAAGTTCTGCCAGCCGACTGAATAGTCAAGGCTGCTTGCCTACTTAACCATTCCAGTAGCTCACACATATCTCAGACATTTCTGCCCATTTGTAATTAACCAAAGAAAGGGAAAAGAAAAAGAAGAAATAACCACATAGCCGTTTCCTCATCAGAAAAAAGGGGGATAGAATGAAGTTCATGTAAAGTGTTAATACTTTATAATACCTTGGTAAGGCCACACTTGGAACACTGCATTCAGTTTTGGTTGCTACAATGTCAAAAAGATGTTGAGCCTTTGGAAAGAGTATAGAGAAGAGTAACAAAAAGTATTAGGAGACTGGAGGCTAGAACATATGAAGAATGGTTGCAGAAACTGGATATGTCTAATTTAATGAAAAGAAGGACTAGGGGAGACACAATAGCAGTGTTCCAATATCTCAGGGGTTGCCACAAAAAAGAGGAAGTGAAGCTATTCTCCAAGGCACCCGACAGTAGGACAAGAAGCAATGGGTGGAACTGAGGAAAACTTTCCTGACAGTTAGAACAATTAATCAATGGAACAGCTTGCCTCCAGAAGTTGTAAATGCTCCAACACTGGAAATTTTTAAGAAGATGTTGGATAACTATTTGTTTGAAGTGATGTACAGTTTCCTGCCTAAGCAGGGGGTTGAACTAGAAGACCTCCAAGGTTCCTTCCAACTCTGTCATTCTAAATTATAAAAAATTCTAAGTTTCTGATAAATGGCAGTCCAATTTCTTCATGAAAACCTCCAATGATGAAGTTCCCATAACTTCTGAATGCAAGCTGTTCCATTGGTTGATTGTTCTCATCTTCAGAAAATTCCTCCTTATTTCTAGGTTGAATCTCTCCTTGTTCTTGACAGGATTAGGCCAGGGAAGGAATTTAAAAAATGTTAATACAGAGCAGGAGTTTCTTGTCAGAGCTCTTATGTCTTTTTAAATACACATTCCAATTAGCAGAATTGATTTTATTAATTTGGAATAGGGTTTCAATGATGTTTCTGTTTTTATATATTTTGATGATCCTGCCTTTTCAGCATTTAAGAATTAGCTTACAATATTAAGACTGTAAAGATTTCAAATTATCTTGTAACTGTGTTGCTTGTGTGTGATTTACAACTTCTGAAGGCAACCTATTCCATTGGCTGATTGGTCTCACCCTTAAGAAATTTCTTCTTATCCTAGGTTGCTTCTCTCTTTAATTTCCATCAGTTGTTTCTTGTTGTGCCTTTTGGTGTTTTGGAAAAGAGATTGACTCCCTCATTTTTGTAGGAACTACTCAAATTTCCCCACAGGACAATTAATCAATGGAACAACTTGTCTCCAGAAGTTGTAAATTCTCCAACACTGGAACTTTTAAAGAAGATGTTGGATAACCATTTGTCTGAAGTGGTGCAGGGTTTCCTGTCTAAGCAGGGGGTTGGACTAGAAGACCCCAAAGGTCCCTTTCAACCTATTCTATTCTTATGATGGTTGCTGTGTCCCAAGGTCATGTGACCCCTTTTGGGACCTTCAGACAAGCAAAATCAATGGGGAAGTCAGTTTCACTTCACAACTGTGTCAATAACTTAACAAGTCACTAACTTAACAACTGGAGTGATTCACTTAACAACTGTGGCAAGAAAGGTCATAAAATGCATCAAATGCATTTGGAAAAGACTAAGAATCGGGACAATGGAAACACATGATAGATTGTAAATAGATATGTGAATTGTAAAGTATGAAGTTTGGATGTAGATTTGTGGAAAAAATGTTATGAAGTTTAAAGATTAAATAAATAAATAAAGGAAGGAAGGAAGGAAAGAAAGAAAGAAAGAAAGAAAGAAAGAAAGAAAGAATGAATGAATAAATAAATAAATAAATCAGCAAAATCACTTAACAAATGCCTCATTTAATAACAGGAATTTGGGTCTAAATTGTGGTCACAATTCGAGGACTACCTGTTGTATCCACAAAGATGGAAAGATTCAACATGGAGGAATGGTTGGTGAAAATGACAGAATATGCTGAGAAGACTACATTGATTTCTTTGCTCACATAAAATACCATATCTGTGTTTATTGCTGACTGGAAAACTCTTACAGACATTTTATGTGAAAATGGAAAAAGGCATCTTGTTTCTTTTTTTATTGACCTTGTGTAAGTGAGTGTCCCCTTATTCCCTGTAGAACAGTGGTGGCAACGCTTTTTTGGTTCATGTGCCAAAAGGGGGGGAGTGGAGGGTTGGCATGTATGCAGGCCCATACCCATAGTTCCATGTGCCCCACACATATGTGCACATGACACACACACCCACTCCCAGTATGCAATGGCATGCTCATTCTAGGCTCTCCATGGGCTTCAGAGCCTTTCTAAGAGCCTTGGGGGGGCAAAAACCCCTGGAAGACCTCTGGAGCTCAGAAATAGCCCATTTCAAGTTGGGAAACAGGTCATTTCTGGCCTCCAGAGGGCCTCCAGGAGTGGGGAAGGCTGTTTTTGTCCTCCCCAGGCTCCCAGAAAGGCTCTGAAGCCTGGGGAAAGCAAAAAAAACCCCAGGCCTTCCAGTCCAAAGAGAAGTTGGCAAACAGAATGTTTGTGGCTTCCGGAGGACCTCCCAGATGGTGGGCAAGACCATTTTCATCTTCCCCAGACTCCTAGAAAGCCATTGAAGCTTGGGGAGAGCAAAAAACAGTCCTTCCCCACCCCCTTTGGAGGCTGGAAACAGCCTTTCCCCCCGACTCTCAGCGAGGCCCAAAAAAACAGGTGGCCAGGGCATATATGCACACTGGACCTGTGCTCGCATGCCCACCACTATGGCTCCGTATGTCACTTGTGGCATGTGTGCCATAGCTTCGCCATCACGGCTCTAGAAGTTAAAAGATAACTACACAAACATGTCAAAGGAGGAGGGTAGGGGAGGAGGAAAGGGACACAACTTCCAACTCCAGTATTGCATACTCCAATTCACAGGGGGAAATTGCAAAGTGGGTATGGGCATATTCATATTATATATAATTTAAAACTGGGATGAAAAACAAATAGTTGTGATGAAGGCAGCTGGACCAGTTACATGTATCTGTCATTGCAAATGTGTCATCATTTCCCCCCATCTCCTCCAAGGTCCCTCAGAGATGCCCGTAGGCCTGATCTAGACATAGTATTCTCTATTCTCACTCTATCAAGATACTAAACATCTAGGCATCAATTACACTGTTCCTGGCTAATACACTTTGGTATTTCTCCTTGAATGTATTAGAAAGTATTAAGCTTCTCCCATTGATGAGAACTTGTCATCATAAAAATAGTTTAATTTAAGAATTGGTCATGAAGAGGAATTTAGAATTATTAGGACTTTGACAGCTCTCTTAACGTACTGTGCAATGCTACATAAGTATTAAGATTCTTCTTTTAATATCAATACGAGTATATTGAAGGGCACCTTAATATCTTTCGCTATTTGTCTGGACTCTGGAGAAAAGGCTGGATAACTTCAAACGAAGAAGCAAATGCAAGGATATAAGTGAGACTTTTCTTTTGGAAAGAAAAAAAAATAACAAGCTAACGCAGATAGACAAACAACTTCATAAATGTCTGAGTGCTAAATTGCCCCACAGATATTTCTTCCACCTAGCATTATCACTACCCGTCTTCCTCGTAGACACTAACTACAGCTGTCCAGGCAGTACAGAACAGTCTAAGCTCAGCTTAGAAAAACTGTAAACACAGCTGTGAAGTTTCAATAAGATTTTAATTTGAATAGTAGTTCCAATTAGAGTGGCAGAGCTACATCCTGAGATGGTACAAACTGACACAATTCCACTGACTTTCATTGCAACTTGTTCCAGTGGGCATGCTGGCCCATTAGTTTTTCTCTCCTGTGTTCCCCAGATGCTATGGAACCATTTTGCACAAAAGAAGGACGAAGAGTGACATTAATTGGAAGAAAAGAGAAGAAGAATACCGATACGGCTGGCTCCTTAACTAGTGCAAATCACAACAGGACGATTAGCATGACCGAGCCCACACAAATTTACATCAGTTGGGGATCCAAGCTATGGTGGAGAGGAGGACTAATGTGAGTCACATAGGCAATTTATTTTTCAAAGGTTTTCTGTTTTGTTTCCCTGGGCTGCCTGCAAAAGCTCTTCGAAGCACCTGGAATTTTTTAATGCAACTATGAATGCAACTTCAGCCTTCCATATATAGATACAGATAGTGGGAGAGTGCTGTATTATATAGATAGACACTCGCATGCATATGGAGCTTCGTTTTTAAATAAAGAGCCTTAGTTAGTTCCCTCTGAGAACATGAATGTGTCAGGGTTTTAGAAAGAAAGACCAAATCTGAAGTGCACTTCTTTGCCATCAGACTAAGCAGGACCAGAGTTAATTATGCACCTCTGGTCTGGTTTATAAAGAGATTTTATTCCCTACTACTGTTCCTTTATTAATGAATCAGAAACCAATTGTAGTAGGCTAGAGTGGAAGAAAAAACCACTTTCCAGACAAAATCCATTTACTACTGTATTTCATTTGCAAAGAGCAAGCATTTCTAATCCATTCTGCTTATCTCCCTGATAGCTGAGATCCCCAAAGATTTTATAGTTGTACAGAATCTCTCTCTCAATAATGATAATAATAATAATAATAATAATAATAATAATAATAATAATAATAATAATAATAATAGATTTGTATGCCGCCCCTCTCCGCAGACCCGTGGATATCCCAAACTATGATATAACTAGAGATAACCAAATTCCTTTTCTAATTATGAATTCAGAAAGACGCAGTAGCAAGACCAAAGACAAACTATGCATAACTAACCACAGGATTGATTCAAAACTAGTTCACTTCTTATCTTTATGTTTATAGTAGAGATTTAGTTCCTTTTACTCTTCTGTGTCCTTTAGCGCATATGCAGTTAAGGTGCATATGTCAGGATTTTTTTTCCTACACTGTAGCAGGAATGGAGAAGTTTTGAATGCTAATGAACTGTTTTATGCCATGTTGATGCTATCCAGAATATAATTACACAAGAAACACGCAAGTGGTCACACCATTGTCAGGGATCCAACTTGACTTCACCTTGAATCAGTGGTGCAGATGGTGTAAAGAGCCTCTCCCAAAAGTGGTGCAGTTGGAAAAAAGTAATCAGAAATAACAGCATTGTCCTTAATCTGATGCTTTCTAGTTCAATCCATGTATACTCTCTTGTGATCTTGTTGGATGAGTGGTGGTTTTTTTTAAATGGAGTGAATGGGTTTTGATTCTACTCTTGATCTAAGATAAGCTTTCTTGGAGAAGCAGGTTTTGTCCTCTGCTGAAGCTGGCATTTGGACTACCATTTTTCTGTTTTCTATGTTTATCATTACCATGTCATTCTCTATACTGGTAATGCTGGAATAAACATGAAATATATATATATTTTTCCCCTGGGAACTTTCTACAGATTAAGTTCTTAGAATATTTTGTCTTGCTAGTTAGACATATATTCATACAGTAATAATACACAGAGAATTTTTGTAATTGAGAACTACTGCAGTAAGGTGATTAAGGAGATGGTTCAGAAGTTGGAGATAAAGATTCTAGTCCTCTCTTAGGCATGAAAGGTGGCTGTGTAAATCTGAGCCAGTTAATCTCTCTTACGGAAGTTTAAAAACACTCCCAAGTAGCACTGGCATAGCATGGTAGATTATACTCCATAACCTTTCATAAAGAAGCTTTAATCCTCTCATAGATTAATTTAACCAGTTCTTAATCATCTTCATTCTCATAATAATATTAAATTGCAAAGAAAATTCACAGCAACTCTCACTGGCACTCAGCATTCCTACCAGGGGTGAAATGCTCCCGGTTAGCTCATGCCTGTGGGTCGTCAAAGAACTCTGTTTCTGAGTGGTCTAACACTTGGCAACTTCAAATCTCAACTAGCAAATGCTCTGTCCTACACATTGGGAAGAAGAATCTGAACTCCAAATACCAACTGAATAATCAAATTATCACAGATAATCCCCACTCGGTTAAAGACCTCAGTATACTAATAACAAAAGATTTAAGTGCCAAAGCCCACTGCAACAACATAGCCAAGAAGGCTTCAAGAGTTGTAAACCTAATCCTACGTAGCTTTTGCTCTGGCAATCTCACACTACTTACCAGAGCTTACAAAACTTTTGCCAGACCCATCCTCGAATACAGCTCATCCGTTTGGAACCCATATCACATCTCAGACATTAACACCCTTGAAAATGTCCAAAGATACTTCACCAGAAGAGCCCTTCACTCCTCCACTTGAAACAGAATACCCTACGAGAGTAGACTTTCAATCCTGGGCCTAGAAAGCTTAGAACTAAGACGCCTTAAACAAGATATAAGTATTGCCCACAAGATCATATGCTTCCACCTCCTGCCTGTCAGCGACTACTTCAGCTTCAACCACAACAACACAAGAGCACACAACAGATTTAAGCTTAATATTAACCGCTCCAAACTTGACTGTAAAAAATATGACTTCAGTAACTGAGTTGTCAAAGTGTGGAACTCATTACCTGACTCCATAGTGTCATCCCCAAACCCCCAACACTTTACCCTTGGATTATCCACGGTTGACCTATCCAGATTCCTAAGAGATCAGTAAGGGGCAAGTACAAGTGCACTAGAGTGCCTTCCGTCCCCTCTCCTATTGCTCTCCTATATCTCCTATACCTTTCTTCTATTCCTATATCTCTTCTTCTATTCTTTCATTGATACGTTCTATTCCTATAACCTCTCTTCTATTCTTTCTTAGATATATTTTACTATGAGTATCTCCTCTATAACCTTCATCATGTATTTTACTATGTGTATACCCACTAAAACACTCATTGTGTATTGGACAAAATAAATCAATAAACTGGTTGTGAAGGGAGTGCGAGGCTCCACCCACCTGCCCAGCCACCGCTATTTGGGTTCTTTACCCTCTGCGCATGCACAGAACACTTTGTGCATATGCAGAGGGTAAAAGCACCCAAATGGTGGCATCATGCTCCCTTCGCAACTGTCTCTCCAACAACACACAGGCACAAGTGAACCAGGAGCATTTCATACTCCTATATACAGTATATTATTTGCAGTTTTGCAAGTGAATGATTGATGCATCAGTGAGTGGCTGCAGAACAAAATTCAGGGACAATTTGCTTACTATTCAATATATAAAACCATACTTTTGATTTCTGGTTGCAATTTAATGGAAGCATGCTCATTAAAATGTAAGAAATATCTAACTAAAAGTACAACTCACACATATATCATTGGTACCTGAACTGAACAACTCTCCCACCCAGCAAAGTAAAGAATCAAAAATCCACAAACTGAGTGAACAACAGCTAAAATAACACCGTAAGAGCACTGGGAATAGCGTATCTAAGCTAGTAACTACCTGGAGCCCTATAAATCTGATATGCCATCCAACGACAATGTAACTAAAATAGACTTTGGGGAAATGTGCAAAAATGTGCACAGGCTGTTGCTATGACTCACCACACTAGCACATAAATGTGAATTGATGGAGAAACAGAGTAAGTAAAGTACTTGCTAACTTTGCTAATGTCACAAAGCTTGCAATGAACTTTATGGTGGTACAGTATCACAGAACCTCTATTTTCAATTTTGGAATTACAAGGCCAAAAACAATTGCATGATATAGCTGGATGAAGAGACAGAAGCTACATGGCACAAAGTCATACAGATGGCACAATCTGTTTCACCTAATTATTTTATGACTATCCGAGTGTTGCTACATAGCTATCAATAAAATATATGAAAGCAATGAATAGCCATATTCAGTCATTCTGCTCTTAGGTTGAAAATGAGGGGCTGTGGGGGTGAGGTTGTGGGCAGAGGTAAATATTGTAGGAGCATTACTGTAGATAGGCCGTTTCATGAGAAGGTGTCATATATTGGTACAGTTTACTTCTTCTAAGCCAATGATCCTGATCTGGTTCTAAATAGCTGAATTATTGGTTGCCTTAAGTCTCCAGCTACTGCTTATAAGTGTCAGGTTTGTTTATAAGAGGTATGAGATTATATATGATATGCTAAATGTCCAGAATTGATATGTATTACTAAGATTTGCCTGAGCAAACCCAGTTACAAATCCACATAGCTAGATTTCAAATCCTGCATGATTCCAAGGCTTGGGAGGAGTGATAGCTATAATTGTATGTGAGATTCTCACAGAGAGAGAGAATTACTGGTTGCTAGTAATTGTGCATGGAACTTATTTGCAATGGGAAGCTATGGTGCTAGCCATTACCCCATCCCTTCTTCATCTTAACTTGAGGCTGATGTTGAATTTCTCATTTTTTTTTCATTTTGGATGAGTTCAACGTTCATCTTCTGTGTAGCTTGCTTAGATAATTGCTGCCTCTACAACATGAGGGAGGATAGATCTTTGGCTTGAATTTTACATTGCTGCAGATAGATCATAATTGGAAGATGTTTCCATTAAGATCCAACCTTTCCCGTGGTCAGATCATTTCATCATCAAATTATGGATCACAAAACCTCACAAGTGTAGTAGATTTACTGTATTAGAGTGGTCTGCCTTGTGCCTAATAGGTCCAGTGGGTTTCCAGAAAGCAATTCCTGATAATTTGATGGGCAGTTTCATCTCATGTGCAGTCAATCAGTGGAACACAAAAGTAGCCGAAGTGCTGAAAGACTAGCCCCAAGTGGCTCCTTAGCTGAAAGCTAAGGTAAATAAAGTGATTTGAAAGATGCCTACAGCAATTGCGGCAGCATACTGTGTACTGGTAAGATCTTTATTCATTCCACTCAGGATTCAGACCTGGCCATGGACAAAAATGTCATTAATTGCTCTGGTGAATGACTTTTCTTAAGGCCTTAATGGAGGAGCATGCCTCTCTTGGTTGTATTAAATAAATATTTTCTTTTAGCATGCCAATGGCCCAAATGGGAGTGGATGCCATCACAACAATGATGAGTTTATTGCTATTTTTACTGAGTTTTTATTTTTCTTATTTCAGTTCTATTTTTATTGCACAAGTTCTTGTCTGCGGTTGTCAAACTCCAGGTAGCTGGCAAAACCAAGGAAGTAAGAATATCAACCTTCAAGAAGATATTCTTAATGGAGTAAAATAGATTCTTTAAAATTGTAATAAAATACTCAGCCTCAGTTATAGTGAGTTAATTCAGGTAGAATCTCTTTCAAATGCATTCTTGCAGTGTCTGGATTCTACTGCCTCTTCTTCGATAGATGAAATGTTTCATCCCTCACTTTCTGCCCACAATCTTTCACAGTTGTTTGACCTGGGACAGATTATAAGTATTATAAATAAATACAGCAGAACAAAATATTAGATGCTTCCCAATTGGCACAAGAAAATAGATAGATAGTGTGTTGATCGTGTGATATGTTCTCCTATCATCAGCAACACAAGCCAAAGTGTTTTTATTTATTTTAGGAACATCCAGAAACAACAGATACCCTACAACTGCTAATATAATTCATTAAATTACACTACTGAGTGATTTAACTGGATTGTAATTTTACCAATTTTACAAGCTGGTTTTGCCAGATAACAGTAAAGAAGAACGTGTACAATAAAAATAGAACTGAAATTCAAAAGAGCAATAAACTCATGTTAAAGGAATAGTATACATACATAAAAATAACAGTATGTCTAAAGAATTGGAACCCGGAGTATGGAGCTACACTTTTCTTTGCTGTTCATCACCCCACATTCAATTTTATCCTTGCAAGCAATATTTAAAGTGCAAGGCTAACAAGCTCATCTCTGTTACCTCTCCTCAAATGTAGAGTTTATGTGTAAGGTGAATGACTGAACAGAGTTGCAGTACAAATTTGTAGATGGCATACACACATTCCAAAATCTCTTATCACATCTATGTATGGTTCCAATATCCCACTTATCATTAGATTGTCCTAGTTCCTCAACATGAGGAATAACCTCATGTTATTCCACACAGCATCTGAGCCAGCATGACTCTTCCAATTTGTGTCACTCTCATATTTGAGGTAAGTGTTAAGGGCTCTTTGCAGAAGGATTTCCATAGTGGTAAGATAAGTACCAACCATGATTTGAATCCTGGACATAGGTATCAAAGGTAACATTTTAAGCACAATTTTATCCAGCTGCGCCAGACTGGAAGTCAACTCTGTAAGTCAATAATAATAATAATAATAATAATAATAATAATAATAATAATAATAATAATAATTTATCAGACCTGTTTGCCGCCCTTCTCCGAAGACTTGTCATAACAGTCAAGTAATATGTCAAGTCATAACAGTCTATACAGTTGGCCGTTAAATGTGTTGTATACCAAGATGATGATGCTTTTCCTCCTAGCCTTGAATCCAGGGGTGGTATGCTACCAGTTCGGACTGTTTGGGTGAATTGGATGTTCCAACGATCAGAGTGGGCCAGTCCACACACACACTTTACTGACCTATATCTTCTCATCTGATTCACGTGGCAGAGCGGATTGGGTCTGAAGGAGAAACAAGAATGTGGAAAGTAAAAGCCAAAGTGATTCCAGTGGTGGTAGGAGCCCTTGGAGCCATGATTCCTAAACTGGGAGAGTAGTCCAACAGATCTCAGGACCAACATCAGGGGTCTCTGTCCAGAAGTGCAGTGCTAGGATATATAGGATACTCTGCAGAACCCACAAATTCCCAGCCCACTCATAGTAGACTGATTAAGGAAAACAGATAAAGCTCATAAGGATAAGAAGAAGGAATTTTATAGAAACTGCTCAAAAAAATAAAGGGAACACTGAAATAACACATCCTAGATCTGAATGAATGAAATATTCTCATTGAACAGTTTGTTCTGTACAAAGTTGAATGTGCACAGCAGCATGTGAAACTGATTGTCAATCAGCGTTGCTTCCTAAGTGGACAGTTTGATTTCACAGAAGTTTGATTTACTTGGAGTTATATTGTGTCGTTTAAGTGTTCCCTTTATTTTTTTTGAGCAGTGTATATATAAATTAGCAATGGTCTTGCTGTGGCTTCCTTTGAACCATTCCTTCATGGGTGGCTGAATTCATTTCTGTTTGCTATAAAGGCTAATAAGGATGATAGGTTTTCAGATTTAGGCTGGGGAATACTGAAATCTGAAGTTGAAATCCACATTTCCTAAAGTTGCTAAGGTTTCCTGCTTTCAATTGTAGCAGCATAGAAATTGGATGGATAAATAAGTAAGTTTGAAATGGTGGAGCCGACATTGGAACAAAGGGTCTGAGCTTGCCCCATTGATCTCCCACTTTGGTTTCATGTACTAAATGTGTCAATATGGGATTGAATGTATGTAATGTGGATTTATATACTATAGAATTGAAAAGGAATAACAAAGCAGGAGCTGAAGATTTGCCAAGCACAAACTGTACCCAAAGGAGCCGCGGTGGCGCAGTGGGTAGAGTGCAGTACTGCTGGCCACTAAAGCTGACTGCTAGATCTGCAGATCAGCGGTTCAAATCTCATCACTGGCTCAAGGTTGACTCAGCCTTCCATCTTTCCGAGGTGGGTAAAATGAGGACCCGGATTGTGGGGGGGAATACGCTGGCTCTGTTAAAAAGTGCTGTTGCTAACATGTTGTAAGCCTCCCTGAGTCTAAGGAGAAGGGCGGCATTAAAAAATTGAATGAATGAACAAACAAACAAACAAACAAACAAACAAACAAACAAACAGAGTATTTCTTCCTTAGAAAGTTTAACAGATTAACAGAGTTGGGAGGGACCTTATAGGTCATCTAGTCCAACCCCCTGTCCAAGCAGGAGACCCATACATCTGCCTCTACCTAGGATCGACACCAATTGTGAGGCAACAGCTCCAACTCTAATCTGGATTTTAAATCTGGGGCAGATGCCCTGCACCTCTGAACATTCATTCTGGAGTGTTAGAGTTAGAAGCCCAGAATGGCTTCCAGCTCTTCCAACCCAGAGAAACCTCCACAACCCCTTCCCTGCGTTTTCTGGGTTTCTGTTTCGAACTGCAGAGCAAGGTATCAAATATGCCTGAGGTGATTAAAAAAAAGGTAATTGCTCCGCTTCCTAACGCCTCCTGCCGTTCCCTCAGCCACGGCAACTAGTAAAGAGCAGGGCTGGTTCTCTTCTCTGCTGCTCATACATTGGAGAGATCTTCCGTCCCGGTTGCCCGAAAGAAACCGGAACCGAGGCCGGCTGAGGTAATTTGTCGCTTCTTTGACAAGTGTGTGACAGGAAGGTGCAGCGGAGGGAAGAAGCGACGGCCGGGCCGCGCTTCAGTCCTCTTCAGGCTCTCTTAATGGCTGCTTAAGGGGGCGAGAGAGACGTAGCTGAGGCAGCCGAGCCGAGCCGAGCAGGGACTCTCGAAAGAAGGAAAGGCTCAACCGGGGGGGGGCCACCGCGCCCCTTAATATTCAGCGCTGCAATGCACCTTCCCTCTCCTGGCTCCTCTCCCCCAGCCGCCTTCATTAGCGAGTCTAGACTCAGGCTGGGAGGTGCGTTTCGGAAGGGGAAACTTCGGAGGCTGCGCCACAGACGGCTCTCTCCTCTCCCGGCTGCTGCCTGCGTCAAGACTGGCTGGGAGCCGCGGATGGCCTCCGCCTAGCCCGTCTTCCAGCACATTTGTCTGCTTTCCCCGGCGTTACTTTCATGTCCCCGTGGATCCCCTCCCCTCCCTTGTTTCTGCATACTGTGCTCGTTAGTCTCATCACCCATCCAGGCGCAAGATTTCTTCTCGTCCCCTCACACATACATATCCAACCTCATCCCGCCTTTTCTCCCCCTTTTATAATGGGTTTTGTTTTATTCCAATCGCACTTAGTCTCTGGACAGTTGCGGCTAATATCTTGCATTCTATTTATAGCCAGTCCCCACCTGGCTGGAGTATGGAGAGCCTCTTCTCACTCCGTCAAGAAAAGTGCAGCACTGCTTGCCTCCCTATGGGCGGCCACCGCTTTCTTTTGATTAATGAATGTTGTTTAATTCAGAAGCAGACGTTCCTATGAAGATTATATCGATTTTGCATGTCTTTGGCTGGCTTTTACTCTGCATGCCATAAGCTGGTCTGTAGCAGTCTGATTTTTCAAAGAAAGTGATAGAATCTTAGGACTGGAAGACCTTCGTAATGGAATGGAATAGAATAGAATAGAATAGAATTTCATTGGCCAAGTGTGATTAAACACCCAAGGAATTTATCTTGGTGCCCATATGCCCTCGGTGTACATAAAAGAAAAGACATATTTGCAAAGAAACATAAGGTACAACACTTAATGATAGTCAAAAGGTACAAATGAGCAATCACACACTCTTTATTACAGGAGGCAATCCACCTAGAGCATCACAGAGATGACTGTCTAATATTCACCATTTGCTTGAAAACATATAAGGGAGAACATCTCTCTGGGTGAACTCATTTCGATATAATGTAATAGTTGCAGGAATATTATAGGCAGATCTTTTTCTAGCCCTGCACACAGAGGTTGGCTACTGCCCGGACTGGGGGGCGGGGGTAGCGAAAATGGAGCTCCACCCCATAGCACCCAATTTGCACTGAAAGATGTTGAAAGAAAATGCATGGTGTCCTGCATAAGCCACGCCCACAGTGGTAGTAAAGATTTTTGTAGCTCTTCGCTGCCTGTACGTTTTGATATCTGTCAGAGTCACTTCTTCTTTGTGTGCATGTGTCCTTCTCATATAACTTCATTGCTTAGTTGACCCCTATGACAATCATTTAAGTGTTGTACCACATGATTCTTGACAAATGTATCTTTTTATTTTATGTACGCTGAGAGCATATGCACCAAGACAAATTCCTTGTGTGTCCAATCACACTTGGCCAATAAAGAATTCTATTCTATTCTATTCTTCTCATATAACTGATGGAGTACAATTGATCTTTGATGGATAGAGCTCAAGTTGTGCTACCAGTCTGTCATACATAACTCCAAAACTTTTAAGTTACAGTCCCTATTGCAACTGAAATATACCATGTTTTCTCATTTAAACAACCTGTTTTTATACATTCTTGCTATATAAATTTTCATATTTTTCTTTGTTTTGTGACATGCTGCTGTTTTCCCCATACCCCCCAAACTGGTTGATTGTTTTGCTCTTCTATGCTGCAAATGTAAACCTTTTCTGTGCTTAAGGTAACAGATTTTTTACTACTGGCTGTCAAATATGGGGCAGGCTGATACATACCATACAGAGTAACTAAAGGAATAAAGAGTATGCTTTTCTTGTCTCCTATATCTTGATCAGCCAGATCTGCCATCAGAAAAACAAATAATTGGGCATGAGATTGTGATGGAAAGAAGACTGCACACTTGAAAGGCTGAAGCAAGAAAGGCTGCATATATTTTGATCAGGAGTCAGGGTCAAACTATACCCCAAAGTGCTGTTTGTTCTGTGGTGAATAAACACACATGTCTCTATTATCTCAACCACAAGAATCAGAGCACATGGGACAGGGGACATTTGGATTGAGAAAAATATAGAGAATAATATATGAAATACCTCTTTTCCCTACAGCCCAATTAGGTATCTCCTCTGCCCCTTCTCTATATATAAATTAAAGAAGAAGAAACAAACCATCAAGGGTTTTCTTTGAAAATTGATTATTTGGCCGTAAAGATTGGTGAGCAAAATTCCACAATATAATGTTAGTACAAAGGACTGTTTGTGATTTTCTATGCACTGCCATTGAAGGATCAATAGTAGTCAGGTTTTTATGTTCACACTCAAAGTTTCACAGCAATTAATTTGGTACCACGGAATCAAGCCTAAGTTCCAAAGATTGCATGGGAAATGGCCATATCTCTGCCTGTCCCCAGTCATGCTCAACCTCTTCCACCTAATATTTTTGTTGTTTTCCTTTCTTCTACTTCTTTCAATCTTGACAATATTTTCTCTTGGCCATTGCTTCAAGGGAGCAGTTAGTCTGTTTCATTCAGAACCAACTGATAACTGAATGTTCATTTACCACATTTCTATACTTCCCTACATTTCATGATTTAAAGCTGCTTTTGCTTTAAAAATTAAGATACAATATGCATCATAATTGCAAATGGAATTCAAGTCCACCACAAAAGTCCATTGGAACAGAGTGGATTTCAAGGTTTGCAAAATGTAAGCAAGTTGGGGAGTTTCTTTACCTTGCAAAGTGTGTCATGATCTGGCAGGGGAAGGGGACCACTAAAAAGATACCCTCCCAGAATCGCCCTTGCCTAACTTCTTGGGATCCATGCACAGAATGAGCTCACATTAGGCAGGAAAAGTAATCCCTGCAAATACAAAAGCAAGGAGGGCTTTAATCCATAGTCATTAATTGGGCCCAAAGGCTAGTAAATAACCAATACAGTGATCCCTCGAGTATCGCGAGGGTTACGTTCCAAGACCCCTCACGATAATCGATTTTTCGCGATATAGTGGTGCGGAAGTAAAAACACCATCTGCGCATGCGCGCCCTTTTTCCATGGCCGCGCATGCGCAGATGGTGGAGTTTGCGTGGGCGGAGGGGAAGACCCAGGGAAGGTTTCTTCGGCCGCCCAGCAGCTGATCTGCTCGGCAGCGCGGCAGCAGCGAGGAGCCGAAGATCGGGGTTTCCCCACCGCCCACGCAAAGGGGAAACCCCGATCTTCGGCTCCTCGCTGCTGCCGTGCTGCCGAGCAGATCAGCTGCTGGGCGGCCGAAGAAACCTTCCCTGGGTCTTCCCCGCCGCCCACGCAAAGGGGAAACCCCGATCTTCGGCTCCTCCTTGCTACCCGCCCGCCACTCGCCCGCCCGCCCGCCGCCCGCCGCTTGAGAGCAAGAGGGGGAGAGATAGAGAAAGAGAGAGAAGGAAAGAAAGAGATGAGAGAGGGAGGAAGAGAGTGTGAGAGAGGAAGAAGCAAGATAGAGAAAGAGAGAGAGAAAGAAAGATGAGAAAGGAAGAGAGTGACGTCATCGGGTGGGAAAAACCGCAATATAGCAAAAAAACTGTGGAGTATTTTTTAATTAATATTTTTTTGAAAAATCGCGATATAGCGTTTCGCGAAGATCGAGATCGCGAAGATCGAGGGATCACTATATAGCAATCTCAACTTAGATGTCTTATCTATCTATCTATCTATCTATCTATCTATCTATCTATCTATCTATTTGATTTTTATGCCGCCCTTCTCCTTAGACTAAGGGTGGCTTACAACATGTAAGCAATAGCACTTTTTAACAGAGCCAACCTATTGCCCCCATAATCCGGGTCCTCATTTTACCCACCTCGGAAGGATGGAAGGCTGAGTCAACCTTGAGCCGGTGATGAGATTTGAACTGCTGATCTGCAGATCTACAAGTCAGCTTCAGTGGCCTGCAGTACAACAGTCTACCTGCTGCGCCACCCCCGCTCATTATGCGGAATCTTTCCCAATTCTGCTGAATTTTGGATCGTTTGGACTTTACAATCATTTTCAGGGCAGCCCAATGTATTTTTTATTTTTTATTTGCAAAAGTTAAACTGCAAGTGGATAAAGCCATGCATTGCCATTGTGTGAGTATCCCAATGTTAAAACACCCTTTTTGTTGTTGTTGTTGTTGTTACCATGACTGGGGTGGTGGTGGTGCAGTAGCCATAATTGCCCTGCTGCTTCAGGCCAGGAGTCCATCCTGACCAGCAGTCTGTTCTCAGCGACAAACCAACTGCACAAGGAATCCCATAGTTTTCAGCAAATGCCTTTCAGAGACCATCACACTGACTCCAAGGCTAATAGTTATTGATACCCATGATTTTCAAGAATTGTTCCAAATCTTTTTTTAAGCTACTCAAGCTATTAGTCAGCACCACAATTTATAGCAACAAATTCCAAAACTTACATGGGTATGGGAATGGGGGGGGGGGCTCTGATGGGATATAGATAATAGTACATTGGGTTGGAAAATAGAAGTTCTAATATGCACAAAATAGTACAACTTTGCTTATAATAAGTGTGAATAAAGAATCACTTTCATGTGAGATAAAGAAAAGGGGATTCTGGTTCTGGGTATTAAACTTATTACTTTGAATGTTGCCACAGTGGTGCACAAAATATAGATAATAAGATGAATGAAACACAAGGCAAGTATGATGTAATAAGGGATAAAAGAAATCTGGTGGAATAAACCAGCAGAATATTAGCCTTAATGGGTTAAGTCTTAATATTTCAGAAGAACAAACAACAAAAGAGAACTGGTTTATCACTCTATATTGGGAATGTCTTCCATATACAAAGAACTACTGGACTTATAGTAATGCAGGTGTTGAAAGCCTCTGAGATAAAATAAAAGGCAAGCTAAGAGAAGGGATGTCTTGCTAGGAGCCTGCTTCAGACCAACAAATCAATCAAGAAAGTAGCTGAAGTTTCATTAAAGCAGGTAACAGAAGTCACACACACACAAAAAAAACCCTATCCAGTGGTTGCAATGGGAGCTTTCAACTACCCAGTCATTGTTTCATTTGCTTTGCTGACAGCAGGCCATGAGTACACTGTACATCAAAAACCATTAGAGTTCACAGGGATAGCAAGAAGGGACAAATTATGAATTATATATCCCACCCTCTTTACACTTGTGACACTGTTAACAAGTACGGTACATTAGGGAGAGAACCTGCATTGTGCCATTATAAGGCATCTTTCATCATCCCTGTCAATAACATAAAAAAAGAGACTAACACAAGTTTTTTTTCTCCAATTTGAGGATGTTTTCATCCCTGTTTATTAGATTGCTATGGATTATATCAAATTATCACCAAATTCCTAAGAGCCTTTACTCACGTTATAAGATGGTGATCATGTAGTTGCCATCTCCTGTGCATTCTGATGATGGATGGGTCCAAGAATGCTTAACTGTCACTTACATATTACGGTTTTGAAATTACAAGTAAAATTATGTGGGCCACAAGAAAATCCAGAATCCTTATCTCTCTCTTCTGTATCAACTTTGAAGCTTCCTTTCGATCTGTGGTTCTGAAATGTTCAGAAAAGGCAGAGGTTTACTTTGTAATTGTTTCTTCCTTTATTTATTTTTTCCTGCCAAGTTGCTGAGAACGGGAAGTAGCTTGTGCTTTGTAAATTATGTTTTCCACTTCCAGTGAGATAGTGATTTGGTCTCACATTGTAAAAAAAAAACTTCCCAAATAACTTAGCACAATATCTCATACTGGGGTATTATCTTCTTCAGAAAATCGACACATCATAGACACCTTACTCCTTATCCCACTCAGGTAAATAGAGTATTTTAATATAGTAACTGTGATTTTCCTGCCTTTGTTAGGGCCAGTAGTCTTTTTGAATATTCCAATTCAAGATGTTTACTTCTTTTTATTTGCCTCTGATTGTATTTGAAGAGAGGGAAGAACAAAATTTACTGAGCAGCATGCAAAGCCATAGTCCTAGATAGCATTGCAGTTAAATGCTTCCTATCTCACTGAGGGTTCACCTGGAAGATTTATTACCACCTCCATTTTGTATGACACACTTATTAGCTTTCTTTAAATTCTGTTTCAGCTTGGAAGTGCCACTCTCTATTCATGGCACTGTGGGTGGCAGGTACCTTCACTTCCACCACAACTAATTCCCCCATCAAAGTTTCATTTTCCTCTCTGTTAGCTTTCCTCAGTCTCTACCTCCTCCTGACACAACTTTTAACCATCTGTCACCTCAGTCTGGTTGAAAAGTCCTCCTTGCCTTAATCTCTGCTTTTTTTCTGATGAGAATTTCTGAAACAGTTTGTCATTTATTTTGACCTCAGACATCAAGTGAGCTGACTGAGATTCCCAGATGTGTTGGACTGACTAGGTCAGGGCAAGAATTTAAAACATAACGCTTACTCTAAGTCCACATTTTCTAAGCAACACATTGTAATAAAATAAGATTTAAAAATGGCTGGCCTGGATGGCTACAAAATGCAGTCCAGTCCTTAGATTGGCCTTGGTTTATTATACTCCTGAAGACATGATTTTTAATCACTTAGTTTTCTACTATTAACTTGGATTATTTGCTTGTGACCAACCACAATGATAGTTTTTGATGACAACCTTAATGCAATATAAGTTGGTGAGCTCTTTGCAGTACCACTGTCATTGGGAACTGAAAGAGATACCAAACAACCTCTATTCCTCTTTACTTTTCCCTCCTCCTGAAAAGAAAAATATCCAGTAAGGTTTGGGTAAAAGATGTGGCAGATGCCATTAATAGCCCCCTGTACTCAACTCTTTCAGAATAATAAATATACTTAAACCCAAATAATTTGAATTGAATCAACATTGAATCAAATGTTGGAGCATGACAACAATTGGATCTTTAACAGGTAACAATAACATATTCCATTAATTTTAATGTTAATTCCATTAATATATCCCACATGATAAAAATGACTCAAGGCAATGTTGAGTGGATTAAAAACTTCATAAATGAAGAATAAACATTATAAATAGAACATATCCCATGGTAGCAGGAAAAGTAATCATGTAAGCATGCCTATTATACTTTTATTGTTTGTCATTCTTAATCATAGTTGCAAACCATGAATTTTCGTGTTATTTTATCCCTATGGTACTTTTTAAGACAAATTATGCTGTTATTCATATATAACTAGAATTCCATGTGTGATTCTCGATCTCAGCATCTTTAACAAGTGCGGACTTTGACTTTCAGAATGCTGGCTAAATAATTCTGAGAGCTGAAATTGTTGGACTGCACAGTCCTGAACTGTATGGAAAAGGGGGGGAAAGATTCAGGGTAGCCATACCTTAAAATATCTCAAGATATATTCATCAGGTTAGATGTTCATATCTTTAGTCTGGCAAGATTCTGTCTATTAGGTGTAAGCAAATAAAGAACACAATTCAACTGTGTCATTTTTGGATTTAGGACTGATACATATAAAGCAAAACTGCTATAGGTAAGGTCCTTTGTGCCCCAGCTTCTCAGTTGTGCTCTCTTTTCTTTTTCAACATACAAAAAGAGAGAAGTAGGTTGGTATATGGATAATATTCATAAATCTATTAATGTGTCTAATGAATATATCTGGAAATCATAGAGGAGAATCCCATTATACAGAAAATGAAACAAATTGGGTTACATTGAAATGTAAGCATGCTAAAAACACAGCTTTGCTACAATGACTATTAAATTAGCATTAATTAGAATTATGATTATTTATCAACCAGGCAGGTGAATGAATAATAGAATCATAAGTTTCTAAGGTGAGACATTGTTGTGCCTCTTGTTTATCTAATGAATGGCAAATTTATACCAAAAATGAGCCAGGATGGTGCAGCAGGTAGAGTGCTGTACTGCAGGCCACTGAAGCTGACTTGTAGATCTGAAGGTCAGCGGTTCAAATCTCATTACCGGCTCAAGGTTGACTCAGCCTTCCATCCTTCCGAGGTGGGTAAAATGAGGACCCGGATTGTGGGGGCAATAGCCTAGCTCTGTTAAAAAAATGCTATTGCTAACATGTTGTAAGCCGCCCTGAGTCTAAGGAGAAGGGCGGCATAAAAATTGAATGAATGAATGAATGAATGAATGAATAATAAATAAATAAATACAAATGTTTTAGATAAGATGTATAAAAACCTAAAACCAAAACAGATTAATGAATCATACATCGAATTTGATTTGGTCTTCAGAGAGCTAGAAAATGTTTGCAAGTGTAAGACTTAAAATCTGATTTGTTTATATTTTTATTCGTTAGTGACATTTAAATCTACATTTCTTAGGGCATCAAATATAAAATTTCTTATAATTAGTGGCCTTCCCATGAGGAACTTATTTCAGAAGGCTTCCTTGCCTGGCTTGCCCATAGTCCATTCATTTTTAGCACTTGAAAGAAAAGGAGCTTCTCTGTGTGCATTTGTATAAAAACATACATAGATATAACTATGCATGAATTGTAAATATCTGCTTGTTTAATTTCTCTAATTTATGTAAATAGGTTGTTGTATCTCGTCATTTGTCTTGTTATGCAGGAAGGCTCCCCTTTTTTATATGCCTGCTTTTTCTCTGCTATCTCCATACAAACACTAAGAGAACATGTCTTAATGTCCCATTTTTAGGGAAAGCAATTAAAAAAACATTGAGGAATTGCCCATGAGAAATGTTCAAAGTGTGTACAAATGTAGATGTACACGTAGGGTATGTAAATGATGGGGAAGGGAACTGTCCTTGTATATATTTCTATTCACAGACATCTGAAAGGCTTTTGTTCTGCATTTCTGCTTTTCTAGTACTTAAAACTGAAAAGAAACCATTCTAACCACATAATTACCATTCTTTCAGTTGACCCCCACATGGGAAATAAACATTAACTTTCTATCAATTTCACTGCTGTTCAGAAATATTTCAGCTGGTAAAGGGCTTTGCTGAGCTTACTAGTTTTAGCCGATTTGATTCTCCTTAATATTCTTTCTGTGTACATATTTTATATTTGTATTTTAGACAGTTTTCATATGTTTACATTTTTCTGCACATAGCTTTCAGCATTCTATTACTGGAAGAGTTATTAATTAAATAAACAGTAACAGTGCCAATTACTACCAATTTATGGTATGTTTTCTTCTTCAATATATGTTCAGCTATATTCTTCTTAGATGATAAAAATAAAGAGGACAATTTTCAAAGCATCTGGTGGTGGATAAATATTTGAAGAGCCCCAGAAAGAATTTCTTCCCATACCTTATTCTCCATCTCATAGACCCTCATTCTGCTTTTTTTGCACAGTATAGTTAGAATATGTGAAGACTATTACTTTGCCTAAGGATATGTTTCTTTATGGTTGTGTGCCGAGTTGTTTTATTTACTTTAGCTCAACCTGAAATAGTTTGACACAGGCATTAGAAACATCATAGCATAAATGAATCGTATGCTATTTACATCTCCCTTACTTGACATATTTATTCTATTTAGATCCTTATCTCATTTAAGTCATATCCCATTCTTATAGCTGGTTTAAGCAGTGTATAAATTAAATCAAGCCATAGGATTATTATGACAGATGGTTTTCAGGATGAAATGATGGCCAAGGATTAACATGTATTCCAACAAGTTCAATAGTCTTCTAGTAAGAGTATTTTAAACCAGTGGTCTAGAACTGTAATACAGCACTGCTATTTAATTCCTCTTCTAAATAATTGAGAAAGTTTGTATAAATCATTCATAGATGCTTTACTTAATGGGTAATCAATAGCTAAATTGTTGCAGAACCCAAACAATTTGTTTCTAATCATCTATAACATTTTGTGAGGGCAGCTTAGTTATATTCAAATCCAATACCCATTATCGGTAGCATGCTTGCAGGAGACTCATAATTTAATAGTCCTATTAACATTACAATTGTTGCCTCTTTGTTCTTGACTATGTTTTTAACAAGTACATCGCTGTCTAAAAGATGCACTATAGAAGGAAACTGCTCTTCTGAAAGGTTTCGGACTTTTTATCAGATAAATAAAGCAATTTTTACCTTTAAGGTATGAAAACTAAAGGATAGGGGGAACGAGAGCTCAACAACTCATACACATGTCAACCCTCAACAGATATAGCACAGTGATATATGCACACTCTCATTTAGAGACATAATGGGTTGATGTTTTCAAGCCCTTTCCTCATTATTCCTCCAGCAATCTTAGGGAATAGAGTCTGTCTGGCTCAACATTTTTCAACCTTGGCAGCTTTAAGATATGTGAAAAATCTCCATGTTGGTTAGGGAATTCTTGGGAGTTAACACATCTTAAAGTTGCCAAGTTTGAGAAACACTGGCTTAGCTGTTGCCATCATAGTTTTCAAAGAAAAATGATCTCTACACTTCTAATAACAGTGTACCAGCGGCGGGTTCCACTTACCAGCATATCAGTTCACTGTATGTGCATCCTGCTGATTTGGGCGCTTATGCCCATGACATTGTATGCCCCCGTACACATTCCCTCGTGAGACTTTGCTTCTGCGCATGCTCAGGAAGCAAAAAAGCCCCAAAATTTTTGGGGAAAGATAGTGACAGACTGGCAAAGAGCGGTTGTATTCAAATTGTGTAATCTGGTGGCCGCTACCAGAACGGAGATCCAGGCATACCGGTAGCAACCCACCACTGCAGTGTACTACTGGTGTACTACTGCTTCAACTCCAACCTCAAAATGATATTACAGAGCACTGCATACCCGAACAACAGGACACAAGAATGTTTCGCCATCACTCTGCTAAACAAATAATTCCCCCAATACTGTCAAACTATTTACTAATTCTGCACTACTATTAATCTTCTCAGCATTCCCATCACCTATCTTCTCTCACAAATGAGTGAATGACTGTAACATTATTGCTTGTATCCTTACTGATTCCTAATATGGTTTGATTGCTTACTTGTGTCAGGAATTAAAAATCCCTAGGTAATATCATAATGCAGAAAGTAGGCCTCAGTTAAGATTGCTGAGTCCTTCAGAGGCAGTTGAGCATGCAGCAATCTAGCAATTATGTGAAAAGTATTTAACTAGGCAACAGCTCCCTGCTCTTTCTCTCTGTCTGTTCGCTGTTAGCTGTGTGCTATTGCTGTTCGTGAGAAGTATGCTCTAAAGAAGCTGTAATGCTTTATAGGTTGGTTCCTGTGAGTTATTGAACTAAGATAGTTGTAGCAAGGCACTAGTAAGATACTAGTTTATTGTATGTATAGTATAGACAGTAGTAGTAGTAGTAGTAGTAGTAGTAGTAGTAGTAGTATAAAGAAGTAAATATATTTTTCCACATTTTCCTGCTGCTACTGTGTTTCATTGAAGACTTCAAATCCATTTCTACTGGTCTGTGGCTGGCTGGCTGGCTGGCTGGGTTGGTGGGCTAGCTGGACTGATTTGCTGTTTGGGCACAAACAGGCAAGCTCTGATAACTTGTACCCAGACTAACGTTATGTGTTATGCCTTATGATTCTTGATGAACTTTTCTTTTATGTACACTGAGAGATGTGCACCAAGACAAATTCCTTGTGTGTCCAATCCCACTTGGCCAATAAAATTCTATCCTATTTGAACCTCTTCCCTGATATCCCAGAACTACATTCCAAGTCAGTTTGAGTCTTCAGTTTATTGTGTAGTTTAAGATGGTAGAAATCAACCCAAATTCCATCATTGGAAGGAGGAAATAACCGATTCTGGTTTGAGTGGGACATATGAGGCATAATGAATGACCATTATGGATTCTGCATATGTTATATGGGCAATTTTGTCTTTCAAGCAGTTGAAAACCAAAGATTGTGGGGATCAGGTATGCTTAGGGTAATCATCTATAGCAGTGATGGCAAACCTATGGCACAGGTGCCCCCGATGGCATGCGGAGCCATATCTGCTGGCACATGAGCTGTTGCCCTAGTTCAGGTCCAATGTGCATGTGTGTGCCAGCCAGCTGATTTTTGGTTTGCACAGAGGCTCTGGGAGGGCATTTTTGGCTTCCAGAGAGCCTGCAGGGAGAAACGGGAGAGCATTTTTACCCTCCCCCGGCTCTAGGGAAGCCTTTGGAGCCAGTGGAGGGTGAAACACGAGCCTACTGGACCCACCAGAAGCTGGGAAACAGGCTGCTTCCAGCCTCCAGAGGGCCTCCAGGGGGCAGAGGAAGCTGCTTTCGCCCTCCCCAGGCATTGAATTATGAGTGTGGGCACTCACGCATGCGTGAGAGTGCTCTCCCACGCTCTTTCGTAAACTGAGAAAAAAAAGGTTCGCCATCACTGATCTATGGTAATCTACTCCAATAAATGTATGGAATATTAGACTCACCCAAGGATTACACATATCAAATGTATCTTGCCTGAGTGCCCCACTTTCAAAATACCAGGCCTTCCCTGGCAGATCAATGGTTAACATCAGTAAAAACTACTCTTTAAATGTGAGTGTAATCTTGAAATCTTTTGAACTGGAAGGGAAACTTGTTCAGCACAACAATTCTCTGTGTTTTGTTAATACCCATCAGAGAGTGAAAGAGGCATTTAGAGCACATTCTATGCAATTAATACTTTTTGCCTATTGAGCAGCTCCACTATCTAGAGGTTTGCTTTCCCTGGCTTAATACAGGAGCTAATTGAGAATTGAAGAAAGGACAAAAAAGGAAAGGAAAATCCCATGAGTCCTGTAGGCTTTACTCACAGTTATCCTCCAGTCATGAATACACAGGGACAGATACACAGGCAATTCACGTAGAACAAAAGAGGACTACGAATATAAAGAAACAAACAGTTCAGATAAATTTCACCAACCCTTCTCCAAGTTGGGGTGAATTTCTAACCTGGTAGGAGCCAGACTGGAAAGAGATGCCATCTCCTTTGTAATGGATGGCAAGAAAGTACAAGGACAAAATGGACTTGGCTTCTCTCCTTTTAGACGGTCTTTTGACAGAGAAGGATATCCTCCTGTTCCTGATTGATTACTCAGAATATCAGTTTCCCAGGTTTGTAGCCTCTGCCTACCATTTAGTTTTGTAGTTGTGTTTTGATTGGTCACTCCGGTATTTGAGC
The DNA here is from genome assembly GCF_031021105.1 of Erythrolamprus reginae. Classification (NCBI taxonomy): domain Eukaryota; kingdom Metazoa; phylum Chordata; class Lepidosauria; order Squamata; family Dipsadidae; genus Erythrolamprus; species Erythrolamprus reginae. The sequence continues at coordinate 91,424,436 of NC_091951.1, read as the reverse complement.
CTCAGAAATTTGTTTCCTTCCCCTTCACCTACACGGACCAGTTATGAACTTGGCTTGTCCTGGCCTTGTCCAGATGCTGATCTGAAAGCATGAAAAAAAAAGAGTGAGATTGGTTTTGCACATATTCAGTAGTTCTATCCCTATTTAACAAAATCTCTGTAAGAATCCATATTTCACTTACATGGGTGGATGGATAGATGTAGATGTAGATATCGATAGATATAGATATAGATATAGAGTAGATGATATAGATATAGATAGATAGATGATAGATAGATAGATAGATAGATAGATAGATAGATAGATAGATAGATAGATAGATAGATAGATAGATAGATAGATAGATATATAGAGAGAGATAGACAGATAGACAGATAGACAGATAGACAGATAGACAGATAGACAGATAGACAGATAGAGATAGAGATATATGTTGAGTTTTAGATTACTTGGATTTGTAGTTTACCATTATATTACACAACCATGCCTGGCAACAGCAGTTTTTCCTTTCACCACCTGACTATCTCATCCTACAATTTAAGCACCCTTAAATTGTCATTTTGCCTACCATTTTTAAAACAATATTTTTTCCCTTGCATCAATACTGTTCCTCAATAACTTTAACATTACATATAGCCTGTTACACCTGGTCAGCCATTATCTTGAATGAAACTTTTTTTGGGAGGGGGTGTTATGTGGCCATTTCTTTCATCATGTTCATTTTTTTCTCAGCCTTTTCTTTCCTTTCATGCATATCATCACACACAAAAATTATTTCTAATGCCAACTTAGGGTTTAAAAAAAAAAAGATTTGTGGGTACTTTATTGGTACAGTTGATCTCTGCAGGGATACTCACTTGCCCAGCAACTTTTAAGCAGCATCTCAACTGTATCTTACTGAACTCTGAAATAAAAAGATGGTTTGGCTGATTCTGATTGCATACCCATCTTCAGGAGTATACAATGGCAATAAGGGTGGGAAAACATGTGTATTCTTGTTGTCTGAACTTGTGAGATCTTCTAAACATATGTTTATTATTATCTGCAAGGACTTTGTTGAAGAGGATAGGTGATAGAACAAATGGCCGATTTCTTTCTTGGTGGTGATATGGTAGTGACAGCAATGATCCTATGGTGGGTCAGCATAATGTTTGCAAGCTCTTTTATGGATAAAATCATTTACATTGACTCTGAGCTTAACTCTACTTATACAGAGTCTAGTAAGATGAGGAGGGCTCATCCATGCAATCAGAAGGGTGTAATGGCTGGATTTGGGAAGGGGTTAATGTTTCCTTGAAATGGGGTGGTCCACATTCTTCTAGGATAGCCCTGACTTAATCCAGACATCATAGAATACTACAGTGGTCCCTCGATTTTCGCGGGTTCGAACTTCGCGAAACGGCTATACCACGGTTTTTCAAAAATATTAATTAAAAAATACTTTGCTGTTTTTTTCCCTATACCATGGTTTATTTATCTGATTTATTAATCAGATTTGTATGCTACCCCTCTCCGCAGACTCGGGGCGGCTAACAACAATAAAAAGACAATGTAAACAAATCTAATATTAAAAATAATCTAAAAACCCCCCAATTTAAAGAACCAATCATACATACAAACATACCATGCATAAATTCTATACGCCTAGGGGAAAGGGAAAATTTTAATTCCCCCATGCCTGACAACAGAGGTGGGTTTTAAGGAGCTTACGAAAGGCAAGGAGGGTGGGGGCAACTCTGATATCTGGGGGAAGTTGCTTCCAGAGGGTCGGGGCCGCCACAGAGAAGGCTCTTCTCCTGGTCCCGCCAGACGACATTGTTTAGTTGACGGGACCCGGAGAAGGCCAACTCTGTGGGACCTAACTGGTTGCTGGGATTCATGCTAGATTTTTGTTACTTATTTTCCAGTTCCTTACATCTATCAGTTTCACTTACCTGCCTTTCTCCTTACCCTGAAGTTAGAGCAAATTAACTTAGCTAATCAGTTTCAATTATCTTACTGTAAGAGGCATAGCTAGTTGCACAGTCATGGCAAGACCTGAATTTCTCATCTCTGAGGCTATTTCTGGCCTAGTATCTTCTGTTAAATTTCCAGTCTAAAGATTCTCAGGCAAAATCCTGGAATCAGATCCTTCACATTCTTGCTGTAGTCCTGTTAGGTCAGGTCTCTCCAACCTTGGCAACTTTTAAGAATTGTGGATTTCAACTCCCAGAGTTCCTCAGCCAGCTTTGTAGTCCACAAGTCTTAAAGTTGCCAAGGTCGGAGAGCCCTGTGTTAGATCATTGTTTTCCTCTACTGGTACATGGTGTGCTGAGAGAAGTTGACATACTTCACTCATATTAGGTACAGTGCTCATGGATCGAGACACCATTTAGCAGAGGACTGGAGCAAATACAGAAATGATCAGATGGGTATTAGCTATGGAAACAGCCAATTTTATAGTAGCATCCTTTTGTGCTGACCCAAAAAAGAGTAGTTATCGGCTTAAGTTAGTAGTAGGGAAAAGCCCCATGCTGCATGTTAATTGTGGTAGGCAAATTTCAGTCCTTCTACCCAAAAGAAAAGTATTTTTTTATTTATTATTGATTGATTGATTTGCCAGGTAATGGTATAAATATAAATATTAGCAATATAGGTATAGGTAAATTAGGACAATAGGACAGTAAGACAGGGATGGTAGGTACAATGGTGTGCCTATGCACGCCCCTTACAGACCTATTAGGAATAGGGTGAGATCAACTGTAGACAATCTAAGGTTAAATTTTGGTGAGTTTAGGGAAGAAACCACAGAGTCAGATAATGCATTAATCACTGATCATTGATAAGTAGTGTAGTCTAGGGCCATGAAGTTCTTGCCCCCCCACCTTATACATTCAAACACATGTACACATGTAACTCTCAGTAACTATGGTTACAATGTAGTACAAGGGCAGCATTTTTAACGAGGAGAGTTTGTTGAACTTTAATGAATAATAAACTGATACTGAATAAAGTTAATCAGCTTTAACTTTTTTTAAAAAAAAATCCATCTTCATGTTAGGTTTAAAATGCTGTTATTTGTCTAGATGTGAGTTAATGAATTGGAGAGAGTATGTTTTTTGCTCTGCAAATTTCATTGTAATTGCCTTTTATTTTTTAGTTCATTAGCACCAGGTGGAGGTTCCACACTCTCGGAATATACATGGCCAATGTGTTTAAAAATGAAATTAATAGATGTACAACTGGTGCATCTAGAAACAGTGGCGTTCCCCAAGGCAGTGTCCTAGGACCCACTCTCTTTATACTCTACATAAATGATCTCTTTGACAATATACAAGTAATTGTGTTCTCTTTGCTGATGATGTTAAACTATTTAATACCTCCGATAATACTTCTACCCTTCGAAAGGACCTTGACCATGTAGCTGAATGGTCTAACTGGCAACTCCAAATGTCATACAACAAATGCTCTGTCCTCAACATTGGTAAAAACAATCCAAATGCTAAATACACTCTTGGACAAACTGAACTTGCAGAGGACCCTCACTCAGTCAAAGACCTTGGAGTACTCATTTCCAATGACCTAAGTGCCAGACCCACTGCAACAGCATTGTCAAAAAAGCACTAAGAGTCACAAACTTAATTCTACGCAGCTTCTTCTCTAGAAACACCGATCTATTAACTAGAGCATACAAAACATTTGCCAGACCAATTCTTGAATACAGCTCACCTGTATGGAATCCACACTGCATAACAGACATTAATGCAATTGAAGGAATCCAGAAATACTTCACAAGAAGAGTCCTTCACTCCTCTTCACGCAACAAATTACCTTACTCCTCCAGACTTCAATTACTACATTTAGAAAATTTACAGTTATGCCGCCTCCAAACTGATTTAACCGTTGTTCATAAAATCATACATCACAATGTACTCCCTGTTAGTGACTACTTCACCTTTAACAACAACAACAACAACACAAGAACACACAATAGATACAAACTAAATGTAAATCGCTCCAAACTAGACTGCAGAAAATGCGATTTCAGCAATAGAGTGGTCCACGGCTGGAATTCAAAACCGGAATCTGTTGTTTCCTCCCACAATCCCAAAACCTTCAACCTTACATTATCTACAATAGACCTCTCCTCTTTTCTAAGGTCTGAAAGTGGCATGCATAATGTCTTTTTGTCTTTTCTATCTCTACTTTATACTTATATTATGCTATACATACTACAATACTATATTTGTATGACAAATAAGTAAAATAAATAAATAAAATTAATATGCTTTCAAACTGGCCCAGTTATAGCCTGTTCATCAGCGATGGGCTCTTATGGGTAGAGTCAGGTATGCAAAACCAGTAGAAAAAAATTGATTTTTTTTCTTTTTTCCCCTTCTGGGCTCTGGGTATGTTTTTCCTATTGCAGTAAATGAGGCTGAATGTGTATAATTTCAGAAGAGCTGTGTGTGCGTGTGTCATACACATATAGTTTATATAGTAGATAATGTATATTTTTGTGTGCATGTGTGTAATATGTATGTACACATATGGCACATATACATAGAATTAAATAGTATATTTTGGATGTTCAGTAATAGTAAATAGATAGGGAAATTGTATCTCTTTGAGGCTAGGAGAGGCCAGGCACCCTAACCCTAACCCTTGACATAAATGATGTCAAGTTGGCCACCTTTAAGTCAGTCACATGATAATCAAGCCACTCCCACCTGGTCACATGGCCAGCAAGCCGCACTCACAAAATAAGCCACGCCCACAGTGAGGTAGTAAAAATTTTTGCAGCCCTTCACTGCTGTACATATAATGAAACATACTGTATAAAGAATCGCCTTATTGGTGACGGGGAAGACATATATATTTAAATTATTAATAAATAATATGGTCATATGTTCACTAAATCTGTCAGACCCCGGAGCTGGGTCCTGCCCTGGTCTGTAGCTAGGCAGGTTCTAGCAGGGTGCACAGTGGCCTTGCTGAGGCTGGCCTAGAGCAGTGTTTCCCAACCATTGCAACTTGAAGATATCTGGACTTCAACTCCCAGAATTCCCCCGCCAGCATTCACTGGCTGGGGAATTCTGGGAGTTGAAGTCCAGATATCTTCAAGTTGCCAAGGTTGGGAAACACTAGCCTAGAGGACAAGGGACAGGAAGATCAGTTAAAGTTGTGTGCGTTGGGGCAGAGCCACACTAAGGGAGGAAGCTTAGGCAAGACAAAAGTCCCCAATGCCCTGTCATGTCTAACGTGGTGCTCTGTGCTGCCTGCCAAGAGAGGCTGAAGGGCAACTGCAGTAAACAGAGAGGAAGCCTGCAGCTACATCTAGTCCAGCAGGTGTCAGAGGGAAACTGGCTGCAAAACTCCCTGATTGCTCACACGGGGAGGGGAGGGTTGTGTGTGCAGCTGAATAAACACATACAACACAATTAAGTGAAATAAAGATGCTTTGATTAAAAGGAGAATCTGGGCTCATCTGTTTGTGTTTGAGCTGCCTAATCTCCTTCCCCCATTGTGCACGGAATTAAGCGTCTGGGTTTTCTGTTTCTAAACAGCGGGGCTGTGAGTGGCAGGGTCACAGAACAATCCCAAACAGCGCTAGCCAACTGAGTGGAATAATGCCTCATTCAGATGGAAATGCAGCATCAGGCATGGCTGCTGAACCCTCTGGGATCCAGCAGCCACATCTGAGGGAGATTGACCCAGAAGCGCAGGTCTTCCCTTGGGCACCTGCCTAAAGCATCCCAGACACAAATCCACCTGGTTTGCTGAAAGGAAACAAAGTGTGGGTAATGGCTGCCCTTTGGGATGCTTGGGACAGAGGGAGGGAGGAAAGAGGGCTCCCCTCCTGGGCTAAACCTGTGGAATGGTTGGTCTATTTTCCTGTCACTCAGCCTAACTCACTTCACAGGATTGTTGTAATGGGCAAAATGGGAGGAGGAAGGAGTATTAGATGTGTTTGTGGCTTTGAATTATTTATTACATTAATAAAGTTGGGATAAATATAAATAAATATGTTATCTCTGAAAGGGAATGCTCTGGGTTTATTTTATTTTATTATTTTATTTTATTATTTTATTTTATTATTTTATTTTATATTATTTTATTTTATTTTATTTTATTTTATTATTTTATTTTATTTTATTTTATTTTATTTTATTTTATTTTATTTTATTTTATTTTATTTTATTTTATTTTATTTTATTTTATTTTATTTTATTTTATTTTATTTTATTTTATTTTATTTTATTTTATTTTATTTTATTTTATTTTATTTTATTTTATTTTATTTTATTTTATTTTATTTTATTTTATTTTATTTTATTTTATTTTATTTTATTTTATTTTATTTTATTTTATTTTATTTTATTTTATTTTATTTTATTTTATTTTATTTTATTTTATTTTATTTTATTTTAATTTAATTTATTTTATTTTTATTTATTTTATTTTTATTATTTTATTTCTATGCCACCCAACTCCCGAAGGACTCTGGGCGGCTTACAAGAGGATAGAAAATACATTTAAAAACAGCAGTTAAAAAATCGCATACATACATATCATTCAAGGCTCATAAAACTGCAAGATCAAAGGCCCCAAGCCCGCCGGAAAAGCCAGGTCTTCAATGCTTTTTGGAAGGTAAATAGAGTGGGGCAGCCCGGATCTCAGGGGGTAGCTGGTTCCAGAGAGCCGGGGCAGCCACAGAGAAGGCCCTTCCCCACGGGTTCACCAGCCAACATTGTTTAGCTGACAGGACCTGGAGGAGACCAGCTCTGTGGGATCTTACCGGTTGCTGGGAACTATGAGGTAGAAGGTGGTCTCAGAGATAACTTGGATCCCATTCTAGCTGCACCAGAGGTGGGTTCCTCCGATTCAGACCAGTTCTATGGAACCAATAGTAACTTGATGGCCTGGGTTGCTGGAACTGGCAGCAACCTAGGATTGCCACGCCCCCAAATCGGCTCTCTCGGTGGCACCATAGGCTGCACCATCTTGTTTTTTGTTTCTGTGTTTCTCCCTTACAGAAGCTAGTTTTTTAGCACTGCACACGCAGATGCCAAGGAATGAGCCAGCAGTGAAGAAAACCAGAACCCACCCCTGAGCTACACACCTGACCACCTTCATTGAATACAGTGAGAAGGTATTTCAGAATATATATTGTATATATGAATATATACGGTGTGTGTGAGTGAGAGGATTCTATAGGGCTGGTAGGGCTGGTAGCCAGCCTCAGGCACTGCTTTAAGTGGAGATCACTAAACCATCATTTCTCATTAGTCTACAATTGGCTAAATTAACATAACACGTTAGAACATGAACTATCTATGATTTACAAATCATCACAGATGAGGGGATTAAATATCCCCTCAGAAATGAAGGGATAAAATATTAAGACAAAAATAAACTAAATATTAGGACATGTAGTTCCTTCCCATCTTTTCGATTGTAAATTATTGCTATTGTTATGAGTATTTATTGCTTCAATGTTTTATTGGCTTTTCATGTTTGTTAAACCATCCAGAGTCACATCTAGGTAAGATAAGTCAAACCAACCAACAAACCAACAAATAGTAATGTCTTAATAAATCTATAATGTGAACTCAGTTAGGAAAACAATAAGTACCAGAACTGATTTAAAACTTGAGACAATAATGAATAATATTAGATTTTTTACCTTGTTATATTGTTACTATTGCTGTTGTGACCCACCCCGAGTCTGCAGAGAGGGGCGGCATACAAATCTAATAAATTATTATTATTATTATTATTATTATTATTATTATTATTATTATTATTATTTAACCTGTAGTCAGAACCTTAACCTACTCCTTGTGCTTTCGTTCAGTGAAGGATAGGCATTGTGTGTATAGAGTCTCCTACAGCGCCCGAGGAGGAATTTGAAAGGGGAAAAAACAACACCACATACACACACATAAAAACCAGAGCTCTAGAGTCTCAAGCAGTTGGGGTCTAGAATCTGAAATTACTGCCTGAGTCACTAGGAAACTATAAGGCATAGCAATGGCTGCTTCCATCACCAGTCCTAATCCTGCATCTATTGTTTCTGTCTTGGCTTCCTTCTGAATGGTGAATCCTGTTTTTGTGCAGTGCGTTCGTGTGTCTGTTAAGCAAAGCAATTGGTTAAACCATCTGGCTCTGTCCCCCTCCCCCTTTCTGAACACCACCAGATGATAGGAAGCCATCTGCCACTCACAGTCCTGCAGCAGGAATGGGGCAGGATGAACTCCCACTTGGGGCTTGGAGACGCACTGATTTGCAATAGCAGCTATTCCGAAACTAAAGGCTATCTCCCAATATTTTATTTATTGTATTTATTATTGACATGGTAGTTATAGTTATAGGGCGCCATAACCAAAGGCTGATTATGATATATTTTATTCCTATGATATATTTTATTCCTATGATATATTTTATTCCTATGATATATTTTATTCCTATGATATATTTTATTCCTATGATATATTTTATTCCTATGATATATTTTATTCCTATGATATATTTTATTCCTATGATATATTTTATTCCTATGATATATTTTATTCCTATGATATATTTTATTCCTATGATATATTTTATTCCTATGATATATTTTATTCCTATACCTTCTCTTCTCTTCTTTCTCTGATATATTTTACTACGAGTATATCCTCTATAACTTTCATTGTGTATTGGAAAAAATAAATAAATAATAAAATAAAATGAATAAACAGCCATCAGCACCAACCCCTGACTGAATAGCAGTGACAGGCAACCCCCAGAGACCCTGCAGGAAAGTTAGGTTTTCACAGTCTTTCAAAAAGGCATCAAGCAAATCGGACCTCTGGGGAGAGGTTATTCTATAAGCCAGGGGCTACTATGGAAAAGCGTTATCTGCAGGCCCAGGTTCCTCTGCCTCTGCAAAGGGTAGTCCTCTGCAAAGGATACAATCCTGAAGGCTTCACTTAGGGATGGAGCCTTTATCAGTTAAAGCCATCACTGCGAATGGTTGCTGGAATATGTCTAGTTTAATGAAAATAAGGACTAGGCGCAGCTGTTCTTAACCTTTCTAATGCCACAACCCCTGAATACAGTTCCTCATGTTGTGGTGACCCCCCAACCATACGCCTAGCGTCAATTCTCCCAACAGAGCTTTAAGATGATTGGCAAGAAGGTCAGAGGGACACTTCCACTGTAAATGGCTGATTGGTCGGATTGTAAGAATATGTTCCAAGGCAGCAGAATAGAAGCTTTAGTTCCTATCACCGTGGGAAATTTGTCTTTTCCCATGGCCTTAGGTGATCCCTGTGAAATGAGTCCTGGCCCCCAGGTTGAGAACCACTGGACTAGAAGGTATATGATAGCAGTGTTCCAATATCTCAGGGTTTGCACAAAGAAGAGGGAGTCAAGAAGAGGTGGGTTCCTCCTAATTTGCACTGGTTCTATAAAACCACTAGTAAACCACTGCTGACATCATGGTGACATCACGGTGCCAATCCATGAATTCTACCATCATTTTAAAAAATAAATTAGTTGGGGGGGGGGGGTAGAGGGGGAAAGGGTTACCCTTTGTCAGAAGCTACCTGGATAAAAAGTTGGAATGTAAAAGCTGAAAGACTGGTTAAGCAATTCCATGATAAATATCCAGAAGCCAAAGTGGGGCGTGGAGGAGGGTGGTTAATGAAACTGTGTTAACCTCCTATGTTGTTTTTTCTCTCTCTCTCCTATAGGACATGCTTTTTTCCTGAGGGGAGGCCGCCTGTCAGGCCGAAGCCATTTTATTTGCACTCTTTGGCCTGGCATACTATTTACTCAGGGGTGGGCTACTGCCCTGATGTGGGGGGGAATGCAGTGGGGTAGCAAAAATGGAGCTCCATCCCAGAGCACCCAATTTGCACTGAAAGATGTTGAAAGAAAATGCAGGGCGTCCTGCCTAAGCCACGCCCACAGTGTGGTAGTAAAAATTTTGGTAGCCCTTCACTATATACTATTCTATTATGCATTTTCTATTGTATGAAAATGGGAGGGGGAGGTAGTATGAGGTTCTTAGTATGTAGCCATAGCAAATTCCTTTCTAGAAAGCCAAGGTCATCCTTTGTCTTGCACTTGCACAGAAGAAGATGGGTGGAATCTGCACTTGGAGATTGGAGAATGTGATGAGCTTGCAGTTGTGGGGCTAAGGACTTGAATTTTCAATTGGGTGGTGAAAGCCTGGGCACTTCAGACATGGGTTTTTCACCCAGATGTACCAACGTGGCTCTAATAATAAATTGGGACTTTGAGGAATACTTTGACTTGGACTCTGATTTAATTTTGGATGCTATTTGGAACCCTGACATTTCTCACATCTATCACTAACTAGAATTATCCACCTAGGAAAGAGGAAAACCACTAGTGGTGAGGTGGGGAAGACCTCTACCCCATATAGCTGATCAAGAAATACATGATAGTCTGACAAACCTCATATAATGTTAGTATATTAATTACTATTTTGGATATGCATCCAACAAAACTGAAATTGCCAGCATGAGAATTATGGGATCAAAAGAAATGTTGATATGATGCAATGGAAATTTTTGCAGGAGGTTTTGGTTAAATAAGGATTTCCTTATTTTTCTATCAGCTGGATTAATATGTGGTATTCTAATCCTTCTGTCAAGGTTATCATAAATTGAATTATTTCTTCATCTATCAAGATATCTCATGGAATTCATCAAGGATGTCCTTTATCTCTTCTAATGTTTAATTTGATATTGAATGTGGCTCACCTTAGTAGACAATCAAAGGATATTCTGGGCATAAGATTTGATTTTATTAAATGTCAATGATATATTATTAATAATTTTGATTGTTCTGTGCCAACAGTTTGGTAAATCAACAGGCTATTCAATTAACTGAAGTAAGTCTTTTATACTTCATGGAGGTTGTAATAAGCAGTGGGTGGCTCCCGATACTGCCTGGTTCTAAGAACCGGTAGTGCTGGTGACAGGAGATTCTGCCCACCCACCCACTTTTTTTTCTCCCAACCAGCCCCTTTGGGAAGAGGCTGCAGAGAGGGGATTCTGGGCCCTCCACTGCTGCCTCGCCTCCCCGCCCCTATCCCAGCTTGGCCCGAGGTCTCTGCAGGGAGGAAGAGGAAGAGGTCTCTGCACATGAGGAAGGAAGAGCAAGATGGCCCACCGAGGTAAAGGGGCACCGTGGCAGGGGCGGGTGAGGGGTGCACTTGCTGAGGGGAGACTTTGCCGCTGGCCACTCAGCACAGCTTTGGTTGCCTTGGCACTTCTGGAGGCTCTGGCCAGCCCGAGGGCGATGTCCGGGTGCTTCTCTCCAAGCTGCACACAGTCCATCTGGCTGCCTCAGGATCCGCTGAGGGGGAAGTGCAGCATTGCTTTCCTTCACCTTAGAGCTGGCAGAGCCCACCTGAGTGCACTTGGGGGCATCCTGAGGTGGGATCCTCCCATTGCCCCCTCATTTGCCCCCCACCCTCAGAACCTCTGTTTGGATGAAGAAGCAGGTGGGGGGAGTCGGGGGCACCCAGGAGGAAGGAGCCTCCTGCTGAAGGGCCTAGCCCGAAGGGGGGGGAATGGGGGGGGGAGGCCGGACCAGGCTGCCTTTGCGTGTCTTTTCCAGGAACCGGAGTGCCTACTGAGCCCCAGGTAGGAGGCTGGGTTCATGTGGGAAGGCACTTATGGAGAAAGAGGAGGGAAGGAGGAAGAGTGAGGAAGAAAGAGCAAGAGGGAGGGAAGGAGGGAGAGAGAAAGAGACAAAGAAAAAGAAAGAGAGAAGGAAAAAGAAAGAGAAAGAGAAAGAAAGAGACATAGAGAGAGAGAGAGAGGGAGAAATATAGAGAAAGGGAGGGAGGAAGAGAGAGAAAGAGAGAAAAAAGAGGAAGGAAGAGAGAAAGAGAAAGAAAGAAGGAAGGAAAGAAAAAGAAAGAAAGAAAGAAGGAAAGAAAGAAAGAAAGAGAGGGAGAGCGAGCGAGCGAGACAAAGATAAATAGAAAGGGAGGGAGGAAAAGAGAAAGGGGGAGGGAGAGAGAAAGAAAGATAGAGGGAGGGAGGAAGAGAGTGAGAGAGCAAACAGGAGAGGAAGGAAGGAAGAGAGAATTAAAGAGGGGCGGAAAAAGATAGAAAGAAAGAGGAAGGAAGAAAGAGAGAGAGAAGGAAGGAGGGAGGGAGAAAGAGAGAGAAATAGAGAGAAAGGGAGGGAAGAAGAGAGAGAAAAAGGAAGAGAAAATTGTTTTTGCTAACACCCCCATAACACCACATAACACCAGTGCAGTGACTGCAAGAACCGAGGTCAGATCACACCAAACCCCCTAAAGATTGGAACCAATCAGCATCATAGTAGGAGACATCCAATAGTGGGTCAAGAAGATGAAGAGCTGGACAGCAGCTGGCCTGGACATGATCCACACTTATGGCTAAAGAAACTAACAGCAGTGCACCCCTCACAGCCCAGATGAACCAGATGCTAGCAGTAGGCTCCCTCCCAGACTGACTAATACAAGGAAGGACTTTCTTTGATCATGAAAGATCCCACAAGGGAACAGCACTATCCAACTACTGAACAATAGCCTGCTTCCCCACAACATGGAAAGTCTTAACAGGTATAGCTACCAATCTATGGGTCCATACTGGCCAATACATAAACACAGCTCTGAAGGGCATCAGGAACAATCCCCGAAGCAAAAAGCACCTAATATTCTATATATATTTTTTGTTTACAGTATCACTATAATATATTCAACAAACCATGGTTTTAAAAATTCTGGCTCCCTTTCTTTCTACTGCCGGCGCCTTCCCGCCCCCCCGCAGGCTGGCAGGGGGTTGGGGAGCGTGCGCCCGTGGAAAAAGATGCGCGGGGGGGTCTTTTGGGGCACGTCCGTGCGCACGCGCCCAGCTTACGAGGAACGCTGTCTGTGACTGCCTTCTACCACATGAGTCCCAGTGACCGGTTAGGCCAGAGTTAGGCAAAGTTGGCTCTTCTATGACTTGTGGACTTCAAATCCCACAATTCCTGAGCTAATCATGCTAGCTCAGGAATTCTGGGAGTTGTTAGCCGCCCTGAGTCTACGGAGGGGGGCGGCATACAAATCCAATAAATAAAATAAATAAATAAATGTCATAGAAGAGTCAACTTTGCCGACCCATGGGTTAGGCCCACAGAGTTGGCCTTCTCCATGTCCCATCAACTAGACAATATTGTTTGACGGGACCTAAGGGAAGAGCCTTCTCTGTGGGGGCCACGGCCCTCTGGAATCAGCTCCCCCTGGAGATTCGTACTGCCCCCACCCTCCTTGCCTTCCATAAAAGTTTAAAGACCTATCTGTGCCGCCAGGCTTGGGGCCGTTAGACCCTAGCTCCCTGGCCGACGTGTAGTATGTCTTGCTGTGTGAATGGGAATGAAAGATTTTAATTGTTATTAGATTTTTAAAAGTTTTTAGCGATATTAATTGGATTTTTAGACATGTACATTGTATATTGTTTGATATGTTGTGAGCCGCCCTGAGTCCTCGGAGAGGGGCAGCATACAAATCCAATAAGTAAATAAATATATCAGGAACAATTAAGGCACATTAAGAATGTCATATAGAGCAATTCTAATCATGGTTTAAATAGCAAAGCTATAACTGTCTTTTTTTTTTAAGGCTTACAAAATATTTAACTCAATAAAAAATAACTGAGGAATCTGCCATCTGTTTTTTTAACTGCGCAAATTTAAAAAAAATCACAAAAACTTATTCTAGGCAAGCCACCACTTACCCTAGTTTTCCAACACTGGCAGTGACACAACTGAGCAAAACCTGTCCACCTTCTTTTGTGCCAAATTCTGATTAACAAAAATGAATGTGCAATACATAAGCACAATGCAAGCAGCAATTCCTTTTGCAAAGAGGCTTCAGGTTAAGGAAGGGAGATCTTGTAGAAAATTATAGGAACACTGTGTTCAAAGACCAAATGTAGGAAATAGCTGAACCCGGGTCCTCCAAAACTATTGTATTTCACAACCCCCAAATAGCATGGCCAAAAATTCCAGATTCCCAAAGATGGGCAGGATTTTCTGGTCCATCATTTAATCCAACAACCATGAATACTCCAACAAGAAATTAAGGTAATGTTCACCTCCAGATGTTTATTCCAATAATGGGGATAGGACAATAGGCGGAGATAAGATGCTTTCAAACATGATGGATCTCTTTCTTTTTAATAACCATGGGTAGTTTTTCCACCCAAATTTTGTCTATTTCTATTATAAAGGCACCTAATACATAATACTTCAGTACCTAATGATACTAAGGTTAGTTGACAACTGTGTGCAAAAACAACAACTTTTTCCTAAAATATAATTTATTATACTTGTTCTTTTATTACTGTTATGAGAGTTTATTCACCATTTTGTAAGCTTCCATCTTCACCTTGATTTTTGTTTGCTCTTACTCTATTTCTCCATTTGCTTTTCTTTTAGTCCCAGCGTAAGAGAGGTCTTATTAAATCTAGAATTGTCAAATGCAGTAATGTACACATACAAATGAGTGGGCTGGTAGAGAATCAAGCATAGATATGGCACCATCTTGTTCCTTACAAAGAGACGTTTCCATTGTCCTCCTTGCAATTTCGTAGATTTCTTTTCATATACTCAGGATCTACAGTACCAGGCAACCTATTTGCCTCCTAACATTGTTCCATATCTGTGGAAATCTGAGACATATGCTGGTTTTCACACTGTGGAAACAACAAATGTTCCGTTCTATGTTCAGTAGTTTAATCCTTGCAATAGACATAAGGGGAGCAGATTTTCTAGGCCTTCATGCAGATAAATCCATGGGTAGAGAGAAAGAAAAAAAATAGGCAACTTCATACTGTCATCTCTTTTCAGTATGGGGATTTTAATGGGTAAATTGGCTGGCAGGAAGGCTGTCCAAGTGTTCCCCTGAGAAGAGATAGTGGACACATAGAAGAAATCTGAAAGGATTTTGTAACCATGCCTGACTGAACAAGTTATTTATCCATCAAGGTATTTCAGGGCTTTGCCTTGGACATTCAAAGATCTCTAAGGCAATTGTGAAGTAGGGTCCACAGGCTATGGTCATTTCATTTACAGAAGAACAATGTAAGTGAAGAGGTATGATTATCACATAGTGGCACTTTTTTTCCCAACTCCCAAGGAATATTAGACAGTTACACAGCTGATACTCCATCTAGCTAGCAGTAAAATATTTCTTCATAAATTGGACAAAGTGGGACCAGATTTCATATGGAGGAAGAAATAATCGAAAGAAAAATGGAATCTGGCCAAATCAGATTATGAGTTAAAGAAAAATGATCCTCTCCTCATAGTGAAGGGCTACCAAAATTTTTACTACCACACTGTGGGCGTGGCCTATACAGGAGGCCTTGCATTTTCTTTCAACATCTTTCAGTGCAAATTGGGTGCTCTGGCGTGTAGCTCCATTTTCGCTACCACTCTGCGTCCCCCCCCCCCAGGTTTGGGCACTCCTGTCTCCTCCCCTCAGTCTCCAAAAACATAAAATGGGAGAAACGTTGAATAGTTGAATCAGGCTATTGTCAACTGCTCTATTCTAATTCCAGAAGCTATGGTTGGATATTTATGATCCCACAGAAAAGATTTAGGCTGTGTTCAAACCAAGCATGGCATACTTGATGTGACTTAGCATGTTGAATAAGTGGGGGCCACAATATGCCTGCTGGCATTACAGATCATAAATGGACTTCCTTTGGTTTATGCTCAAAATGTTATTTTCTAAACATCTTTTAAAATTTCTACATAATGGACTGGGGTTGAGGAAAGGTGATATAAAGAGGATTTCCTCAGTTATGTTTGAAATAAACGGTAAAGGAAAATATCAATACACAAGCTGCTCAATGAAGATGGAAAATAATAATAGGTAACAGAGAGCTCTTCAATTCCTGTTTTGTCTCAGTCTACTCAAACACAACAATATATGTGCCACTCAGAAACCGTGAAGGGCTCAATGAAAGAGTAGGATTGAAGCTTGTGGCTGATTAAAAAATAGTGGTCAGAGACTACCTACTTTATTTTGAGTGAAGTTAAATTTCTAGGGCCAGAATTCCATTCTAGCCCAATATGAAGTGTACTGATGATCTGACCATATTACAAATGTCATACTAGCTAATATTCCAGCAAAAAGAAAGAACATCCAGAATTTTCTTAATAATTACGGATTGTAGTCTGAAGCTCAGAACTAGGAAAAAAGCCCACACATGTGGCATGGAGGATACTAATTTGGGATAGATGGTGCAGACCTATAAACCTCAGTTTACAATACACAATGGATGGGTTCACATACCCATGTTTCCCTGAAAATAAGACCCTGCCTTATTTTTTTTTCTGAACCCTGAAATAAGTGCTTGGCCTTATTGCCATGCACTCAAAGTCTGATAGGGGATGTCTTATTTTGGGGAAAACAGGGTAATAAAAAGGAAAGGAACTCACATAATGATTTAGGAAGATGCAGAAAACCTGCCCAACCATATGGAAATATTTCACCTGATCCTAACATATCAGGTACATACACCAATTGTTTTGTATAAGGAGAATTTGAAATAGCTTTATGATGGAACCATAATTAATGCTGCACACTATTACAGTTAAGCAAAACACCTGCAAGTTATATGGAAATAACTACACTGATCTATATATTTTCACATTTTATTATTTTCATTTTACTTCTGCTGTTATTGTATAAAAAACATGAGGAAGGAACAGAGACACCGATCTGCCACTGAACTCATCTTAGGATGAATCACATTTTTTTTAACAGAGCTGTGCAAAGCATCAGAAAGGATCTTTTGCAAAGCTCATTCAAGGGACAACATTTCAATTGGAACCACCACCAAAGTGTGGAAGAGTGCATGCATAGACACAGATAGGAAGACAGCCAGATAGCCTTTGAAGCAACCAGGAGAGACTTCCAAAGGATGCAGCTGTTTTAACACGGGAGGATGGGCTGTGTTTGGCTCATGCTAATGTGCTTTTTCAGCACACCCTTTTTTATCAAAAGTGGGGAAAAGCTTTGAGGCAATATTATATTTACTTGACAGCTTCCCATCCATTTCAATAGCGAGCTACTGGTCTCAACAAGGTTTATTCTCCAAATTCAAGTGTAGATAGAATTTCAACCTTAGAACCTCATCATTGTCTACTGAAAATTGAATTGCCTGACTGCAAGCCTGATAAAAGACAAGCATGGATTCCTATAATCATCATTGTTATTGTCATTGAGGACCAAGGTTATCTTTTTGGCCAGGGCTGCCAATTTCAGTTAGTACATTGACTACTCCATTTTCTGGACGGACAAAGCCTGACTACAGCTGTTTTATTCCTTAATAACTTGGTTGTGCCAAAGTTATTCAAAATGTGTGCTTCCCAAGTGAATAAAATGACCCTCCTGATTCAATGCAATAGCTATCTCCTTTTGAAAACTCATGAAGCTGCTTCTAAGATTGTCTTCAGCTGTCATTTCAATTCACTATCAGTCCCACTCTGAAGGGAGAGCCTTCAAACTAGGGGTGGGTTCCCCCCAATTTGGACTGGTTTGCCCGAACTGGTAGCTACCCACTGGTGACATTGCCATAACAGCATTGAACCAGATTGGTCAGTGCTGGTCCATGGGTGTCCCTATCTCTCTTTTTTATTTTTTTGTCCTTCCCTCCCTCCTGTGTTTATTTGGTTTTCCCTCCTACCCTGAAAGCAAAAGGAAGTGAGGGGGTCAGGGGGTAGAAGGATCTGGAAGTAGAAATAGAATAGAATAGAATAGAATTTTATTGGCCAAGTGTGATTGGACACACAAGGAATTTGTCTTGGTGCATATGCTCATGAAGGGACGGGACTAGGAAGAATGAGAATGAGGAGGGCTTCCTGGCTCAGGAGAGGCTTGGAGCCTGGAATCCAAGCATGTATTTTCCAATCTCTCTTGCAGTGCTTTTATTTCCAAAGCCACCCATCATCCAGTCTTTTTCCCTAAAAACGAAGCTCTTGGTCCAAAGCAATTGGTGTGAAGTGAAAGCAAGATTTAAAAGAAATATATATAGTAGGTAATGTATATTTTGTGTAATATGTATGTACAGATATGGGATATATGCATAGGATAAAATCTATATTTAGGATGTTTATTAGTAGTAAATAGATAAGAAAATTTTATCTCATTGAGGCCTTTGAGGCGAAGAGAGGGTAAGCACCCTAGCCCTAATCTTGAGTGATGTCAACTTGGCCACCCCCACCCAGTCACATGATTGCAAAGCCACTCCCACCCAGTCACATGACTGCCAAATCACCCCCACTCAGTCACATAACTATCAAGCCACTCCAACCCCATCACATGACCCATCAAATCAGTCCCACAAAATTAAGCCACACCCATAAAATTAAGCCATGCCCACAGAATGATAGAAAAAATATTTTGGAATCCACCCCTGCTTCGAACGCATGTGGAAGGCTTCCAAGGGACATAGATGCTTTAAGGTTTCAAGAAAGGGTGTTTTGCCCAAGCCACATGCTGTATGTAAAACCCTTTATGAAAATTCAAAATGGCCCTATAAATAAACTCATATTTAAAATATTGTAAAGTCTCTTAGAACTTAATCCAGAAGCTGTAACTGGTGCAGAACAGGGAAGCCAGATTAATGAATCGAGGGCCTGGTCATGAATATGTTCCTGTACTGCTGGAGCAACAACACTGCCTGCCAATTAGCCAGTTCATGCTTTTGATTCTGACATATAAAAGCCCCCCAATAACTGCAGTTAAATACATTGGGCAGACTGCCTTCAACATTATAGACCTGGGTTGTTTGTTAACAAGTGGTGGAAAGAATATCTTACCACCTATTTTAAGTCTGTCTTCTCTAAGATAGAGAAATGAAACTCCAGTTGGCCACTGTTGTGTCAGTGGTAGAAAGAAGGAACCACTGCTCAGGCTTGAAAAGGAGAGGATACATTATTACATAGTTAATTTAAACAAATTCATATCTCCGGAGTCAGATGGATGAAAGAATTTCATATAATATTGTATGTGAATTAAACTACTGTATATAATATTGTATGTAAATTAAATGAATTCACATCTCCAGAGGCAGATGGATACAATTCTTTGATACTGAAGGAATTAGTGTAGGTGATCACAAAACACAAAAAGATCATTGTCTTCATGGAGAATTCCTGGAAAATGAGCCTAAGATTCTGTAAAAAAGGAATAATCTCACCTTCAGAAAAGAGAACAATAAGAAGATATAATATTACAGGCTTCCAGCCTGATTTTTACTGGGTAAGATCGCTGAGCACAGATTAAATAGCATAGTGGTGAACACTTGGATAGGAATTCAATAATTAACAGCAGTCATCACAGGTTTGAGACAAACAAGTCAAGCCAGCTAACCTTATCTCCCTTTTTGACAGAATAGCTAATTTAATAGATTGAGGAAAATGCCACAGACATAATGTATCTTCATGTTGACAAAGCATTCAGTGATACGCTCATTAATAAAATGGCAACATATGGGCTAAATAATGTATTTTTCAGATGAATTACAATGGGAAAAAAATAACCACACTCAAGCGCTACTCATCCACTTGAAGATTAGTACTGAGGGAAGTGGCATAAAGCTCTGTCCTGCAGCCAATTCCGAATAACATTTTTATTAATGACCTGGATGGACAGACTTGGAAAATGATGATCTAATTTGCATATTATAAAAACCTAAGAAGAGCAGCTAATAATTTAGAAGTGAAAAAGAAGATTCGAAAGATATATTCTAGACAGTTCTGAAATTAATAGTATTACATTTAACAGGAAAGAAAACCTAAAGTGAAGGAAGGAAGGAAGGAAGGAAGGAAGGAAGGAAGGAAGATATAGATAGATAGATAGATAGATAGATAGATAGATAGATAGATAGAAAGAAAGATAGATAGATAGATAGATAGATAGATAGATAGATAGATAGATAGATAGATAGATAGATAGCGGTGGCGTGGCAGTAGTACATGTGAAAACATTTTGTGTCATAACAGATCAGAGTTTGAATCAGCCAGTTCCAAATCACCTCACAGGGGTGTTGAGGAGAAAATAGGAGAAAGATGTGTTGAATATGCTTGCCATCTTGAGTTATTTCTACAAATAATAAAGGCAGAATATAAATCAATGAATGTATGAATCAATCAATCAATCTGTTTGAGGATGTCTTAGCAGAAGCATAAAGTCCTGAGCATAGGAAGGAATTTTCCCATTTTACTCTGCCTTGAGCAAACACCATTTGGAATGCTATGTCCAGTTCTGGACACGGGGTCTAAAAGGCATTGACAAACTGGAATTAATTCAGGGGAAGGTTTACAGAAGACACTATTAAGGAGAGATGTGAAAGTAGTTTCTAGATATCTAATGCTTGTTACATAAACATCTGAATGGGCATTATTCTCTGTTAAACATCTGAGTAAATGTTGTCTCAGAAAACAGGATTAAAACCAGTGACTTGAAACTCTAGGAATGCAGTTTCAAATCTGATATTTGAAAGCATTTCCTGAGAATAAGAGTTCTCAACAAGGGAAATAGATAGCCTTATGAAGCAATGTACTCCCCTTCCCAGATGGTCTTCAAACAGAAGCTGGATCAGTGGTGGGTTCCTACCAGAGCATTCTAGTAGCAGACCGCCGATTGTGCAATTCTGGCACAATGGCTCCAGTCCGTCTTGCCGGTACATTTTTTTATACAAGTTCCCACAATTTTCAGCTCTCTGAGCATGCGCAGAAGGAAAATTGTCCCTCTGCGCATGTGCAGAAGCAAAATCGTGCTGGAGATGCATGCACACATGAAATGTTGCGATGCACATGCTGTGTGCCGGTAGGAAAAGGTAAGGAACCTGCCTTTGAGCTGGATGGCCAACTACACAAAGTGATTAAGCCAGTCCTGTACCAAATGAGGAGTTAGACCAGATGACTTTCAATGGATCTTCTGTAGTTCTGCAATTGCTAAGAAGATCAGAGTGGCATACATTGAGATTGACACAATTAATCTCTCCTTCGGGATTGGGCGGCATAGAAGTCAAATAAATAAATCTCACTATTGCTCATGTATAGGCGTTTTCTATGTTGGCACTTGAACCCTGGAATGTTTGTCTTCTGGAATTTCTTCTCTCTCTCTCTCTCTCTCTCTCTCTCTCTCTCTCTCTCTCTTTCTCTCTCTCTCTCTCTCTTTCTCTCTCTGTGTGTTCTTTGGCAACTACTCTCTGTGCGAATGCAGAATCAATGACTCTCATTGGCTCTCATTTTTCTCCCACTCGCTTTAATGACTGGGTTCTAATATTTTTATTGTTGTTGTTGTTATATTTTATAACATTGTATTAGCATAAACCACTTTGAGAAGCATATGGCAAGCAGTATAGAAGTAATAGATGGATAATTGAAAGATGAAAGGATTGAAAGGATTCTTAAGCAAGCATGCTTAATACTGCAGCTTACAACCCATCTCCCAATTCCAAGGCATATTATAATGAAGAAATCAAGTCTGCCACAAGTTAAGGAAAACATGCTTTTGATTTGCTGCATAACAACTGCTATATTTTTTTCTCTGTAGCACATTGCTCACTTCTATGTCTATCTGATCGTTTGCATGTACAGAGGCAATATCCAGTCCATGCAGATGCTAAAGATCAATCTGAAGAAGTTCTTCAGGACAATCATGAAAAGTCAGACGGAGCCCCACAAAGATTTTAGATGCCATGTCTCGCTCCCCCACTTTTATCTTTCAGGAACATGGTAGAAGTATTGATTCAGTCCCTTATTTTTTAAAATGGGGACAGGAGAGATTAACCTGAAAGATGAATTGTGATGATGAAACAATGGAAGCTGGAAAATCCTCAAAAACAAACGTTATGCAAAATGTGCATCTTGCAGTTTCAGAGTGAACTGTCAGAGATAGTGGAGATAAGCATTCACATATACTCTCAACCAGAGAGCTTTGCGTACCAAAGCAGATACAAATTAACCCTTGAAACAGCACAATTTCACCAACATTTAGGCTTCAGGCAGGTTATGTAAAATCACTGTTAAGAGTCGAATGGAAATCCTTACTTCACTATCTAATTACAATTCACAGGGGTGGAGGGGGAATGGGGAAGGGAAGGGAGAGAGAGAGGAGAGAGGGAGGGGGAGGGAGGGAGGGGAGGGAGAGGGAGAGAGACCCATTCTTGTCCACTAGCACCTGCCATTTGAAAAAAACCCTTTTTCCTGCAGCTGCTGTCTTTCATTTCAACCAAGAAACTCACCATTCAGATGGCAACAATATCAGCAGTCCAGTGCTTTCTGTCCCCATCTCCTTGTTTTGTTTTGTTTTTTTCAGTCCTATCCCAATTTTTTGTCATACAAAGCAATCCAAACCTAGATTGCTTGGTGGAAACTGGCAACATGCCACAGAGGTTTTTTTTTTAAAAAAATAGATCTTTGTACATTCAATTAATGTTTCCAGTTCTCAAGTTCATTGGCCAATAACCTAGTAAACTGTTTCTTTTAATTGCCTGAGCTTCTCTCTAAATAGCAAAATAATGCTACAGGGTACTTAGGTAAGTGAACTGTCTGTAGCATGCCCAATTTTGGAGTAATTTTGAAGCTTTACAGCCCAGGGTAAAATCCATTTTCTGTATTAATGACATGTAAAATGCTCTGTCCTAGACAATGGCAAAAAGAATCAAAACACCAAATACAAGCTGAATAAACAAGACCTTACAGACAACCAGTGAAGGGCTACCAAAATTTTTACTATCACACTGTGGGGGTGGCTAACACAGGACGCCCTGCATTTTCTTTTAACATCTTTCAGTGCAAATTGGATTCTCTGGGGTGGAGCTCCATTTTTGCTACCCCACTGCGTTCCCTCCCACCGCCCTGTCCAGGCAGTAGGCCACCCATGCAGACAACCCTCACTTGTAAAAGAACTTGGAATAGTCATATCAAATGACCTAAGCACCAAAGCCCACTGCCACAATATCACCAAAAAGTCTTCAAGAGTTGTTAACCTAATCTTACATAGCTTCTGCTCTGGTAATCTCACACTACTAACCAGAGCATACAAAACTTTCACCAGACCAATGCTTGAATGCAGCTCATCTGTCTGGAACCCATACTGCATTTCAGACATAAATACTCTAGAAAATGTCTAGAGATACTTTACTAGAAGAGCCCTCCACTCCTCCGCTCGCAGCAGAATACCCTATGCAACTAGTCTTACAGTCCTAGGTTTAGAAAGCTTAGAACTACGTCGCCTTAAAAGCGATCTAAACATAGCCCATAAAATTATCTGCTACAACGTCCTTCCTGTCAATGACAGGACAAACATAAAGTAAACCGCTCTAAACTCAACTGCAGGAGATACGACTTTAGTAACCGAGTAGTTAATGCATGGAACTCACTACCAGACTCTGTAGAATCATCACCTAAGCCCCAAAACTTTACCCTTAGACTATCCTCTGTTGACCTCTACCGATTCCTAAGAAGTCAATAAGGGGTGTGCATAAGTGCACCAACGTGCCTACCATCCCCTGTCCTAATATTTCTCTCTTATTAGTATCATGTATATAAACATTGTTATATCTCTGTATACTACCAATACATACTTGACTAAGTAAGTAAGTAAGTAAGTAAGTAAGTAAGTAAGTAAGTAAGTAAGTAAGTAAGTAAGTAAGTAAGTAAGTATATATGTGAACATGTATGAATATGTGTGTGTTTATTATATGTATAGGATGGCAGCGCACAAATGAACCAGCAGTAAACAAATACAGAACCCACTACTGGTATATATGTGTGTGTGTATGTACACACACACACACACACATTCTGTAGTTGATCATAGTACTCCTTAGTTGCATGCTGTCCCTTACAATAATCCAGTTATGCCAGGGTGTGCACTAACCTAGTTATGACTCTGATTCATTCTTTGGAAGCATTTATATGCAGTTAAAAGGAACAGATGGAATTTCCCCAGGACTTCAGAGGATTTGAAAGAATGCCTGGAATCCTGTTATGGAATCCTGACAAAAATAATATTTGAAATTGGACTACGTGAAAAGAAAATAATTACAAAATAGTTGTTTTGATTTCGATCTTGCAATGCATCAATATATCTTGGGAGTGTAACCAATCAATAGATAGAAATACTTGAGCGTTTTGCTATTAATGGCTTGCTGGGATTAAGTAATGCAGCAGTGGAAAAAGTTCTTTGCCCCCCGGAAGCGGAGTAAAGATGCTAAGACATATTGTGGATTAAATAAGGGTCATTTATTAAATTAACATAACTTTAAATAAATTTGAATACGTGAATTTAAATATTTAAATTCAAACATGAACTAAGGACCTGCAGAGGCCAAAACTAACGGGGCGGAAATTCCTACCAGAAAATTCCTTGGCAACATTGGGCAAAAACTCCTTGCTAAACCAGGTGAAGCTACCCAACTTCACCTGGATCCAAACCACGCCCATTCATCGTGTGGGAGGAGTTCACCCTCCAATCCCCATGGGAAATTGGATCCAGTGATTCCCATGGACATCTTCTGTCCAATCCCCGAAGTTGTTCCAACCTCTAGTTCCTGGAGAGAGGTGGTCCATCACCCTTTAAAGGATGCCCAAAGGAGCATGAGCAGTCGCTTCTAATTGTCCATTTCCGCCCCTAACCTGCCAAACCCCAGTGACCAAAGGGAGGCCTATATTAATATCTAAGTGCGCCGCACCCCCTAACCAAACCAGTCTGCACCGTCAGTGTGGAATAGGTGAAAAAACGGCCGCCTCTAAAGGGGAGGCCGCAAAAAATTCCTATTCGGCCCCGAGGCGACCTCCATAGGACACACTGTTAATAGCGGAGGGTGGGCGGGTGTTCGCTTCAGCAAGCAGCAAAAAGAGGGGGAGGTCCTATTCGGATCGCCCTTAAATAGGGCGATCTCTGACCTCCCCCCAACCAGCAGGCAGCGCGCTTTCCTGGCGTGCTGCCAGAAGCCGAACTTCCAGGTTCCGGAGGAGCTGCGTCAGCGTCCCCCCTGCTCCGTAGGCAATTTCGGCCAGCGGTTTAAGCGGCCGGTCGTGCATTTCCCTGAATGTTTTGTCCTATTAATGATTGGAACATAAGCAAGAATTAGCACATGTTGATAAATTTATCTTTGTACCGTGTGACATGGTGCACAATCTTTACTTTCAAACTAGAAGAAATGCTAAGGCTCATTTCATAATTAGTTTGCTTTATGTAAGTAAATGTTTTGGTAACAGGAATCAGTTTTGTTCATTTTTACTTGACCATTTCATTTAGACATGTGTAATATATGAAGCTACTGTCAGTACATTTTCAACCTGTGGAATACAAAGAGTTCAGGCTTTTGTTTCTTTAGGATTTAAACCCCATACGGCCATTTTTTTTCACCATGATTATTTTTTACAAAAAGCTTTATTTCATTATAAATATACATAAACAAAACATAATAAAAACATTGGATGATGTGTAGCAGTCCTGCTTCTTATTTTCTGTTGTGATATTTCTATATTACCAGCATTTAATATTTCTAGTACTATATACATTTTATTATACATAAGTCTTACATCGGTGTCTCTCTTATTCCTATATTCAACCAATCCTCTTTTCTTTTCTTTCCCTGTTATTTAAGTTAGTTGACTATTTAATTGGTTGTCCTCATTTTATTTTTTGTTTCTCCCGACATTCTAACCAAGAGTAGAATTTGTTCCAGCTTTGGTAGTATCCCGACTGATCTTTATCTTTTATTTCCATTGTTAATTTATCCATTTCTGCACAGATCATAATTATTTTTTAATAATTCATCTTCAGTTGGTATGTTTTCACGTTTCCATTGTTGTGCAAAAATTCATCTTACCACAGTTGTTATATGCAGGATTAAGTAAATTTGATATCTTTCGTATTTTTCATGAGTTGTTCCCAGTAGAAAAAGTTCGGTTTTCTTTCAATTTTCTTTTCCAGTATCTTGTATAACATTTTTGAACTCTGTTCCAGAATATTTTTATCTTGCTACAAAGCCACCATGTGTGGAAATAAGAACCATTCTCTTTCCTATACTGTATTTCCAACATTTAGGTGAACATTTTTTAATCTATTTTAGCTAACTGTATTGGTATTCGATGCGACCTATAGAATATTTTATACCAGTTCTCTTTGTACGTTGTGGCTAGTGTTAATTTTTTTCTTTCTTGTCCATAGTTGTTGCCATTCATCTAAATTTATGTTGTAACTGAAGTTCTGGGCCCATTTGACCATTGTCTCTTTGACTTGTTCCTCTTCCATTTTTTATTTTAAGAGATATTGATAGTTTTATAATTGATTTCTCATCTGTTCCTAGTAATATTTTATCGAATTTTGTTCCTTTCTCTATCCCATTCTATCTATTTTGTCCTTTTCATATACTGACTTTATTTGTTTATTTGCTTATTAATAGAGTTGAAAGGGACCGTTAGGTCATCGAGTCCAACCCCCTGCCTGAGCAGGAAACCCTACAGCACCCCAGCCAAATGGAAGTCCAATCTCCTCTTGAAGGTGTCCAGAGTTGGGAAGTTCACCACCTCCCCTGGCAGGCAGTTCCATTGGTTGATCGCTCTGACCATCAGGAAGTTCTTCCTTATTTCCAGGTTGAATCTCTCCTTGGTCAGCTTCCAACCATTGTTCCTCGTCCGGCCCTCTGGTGCCCTGGGGAATAAAGAGACCCCCTCCTCACCGTGGCAACCCCTCAAGTATCTGTAAACTGCTATCATGTCCCCTCTAGACCTTCTTTTTTCTAGGCTGTCCATGCCCAGTTCTCTCAATCTCTCTTCGTAAGTCTTGGTTTCGAGTCCCCTAATCATTTTGGTTGCTCTTTTTTGCACCTTCTCCAGAGTTTGGATGTCTTTTTTGTAGTGAGGTGACCAAAATTGGATGCAGTACTCCAGGGCATAGTAGAGTGGTATTAGTACTTCCCTGGTCTTGGAGCGTATTCCTCTGTTGATGCAGCTTAGGATTGAGTTGGCTTTTTTGGCTGCTGCTGCACATTGCTGACTCATGTTTAGTTGATTGTCCACCAAGACTCCAAGATCTTTTTCGCAGTCACTATTGCTGAGTGGGGCATCTCCCAGGCTGTATGTATGTCTAGGGTTCTTTTTGCCGAGGTGGAGGACTCTGCATTTGTCGGTATTGAACCTCATTTTGTTGGTATGGGCCCACTGTGATAGTCTGTCTAGGTCTTCTTGTACTCTGAGCCTGTCCTCAAGGGTGTTGGCTACCCCCGCCAGCTTGGTGTCATCTGCAAATTTTATTAGTTCCCCTTTTATTCCCTCGTCCAGGTCGTTGATGAAGATGTTAAAGAGTACAGGACCCAGGACAGAGCCCTGTGGTACTCCACTGTCTACTTTTTTCCATGTGGATTTGGTGCCGTTGAGGACAACTCGTTGGGTGTGGTTGGTCAGCCAAGTGTTTATCCATCTACGTGTGTAGTAGTCTACTCCATTTTTTTCTAGTTTGTGGATTAGGAGATTGTGGTCGACTTTATCGAAAGCCTTACTGAAGTCCAAGTATATGAGGTCCACTGAGTTGCGTTGGTCAACTGACTTGGTTATGGTGTTGAAAAATGATATGAGATTAGTTTGGCATGATTTGTTTCTGATGAATCCGTGCTGGCTATTGGATATGATCTTGTTTGTTTCTAGGAAGTGGGTAAGTTGTTTATTGATTATTTTCTCCAGTATTTTTCCAGGTATAGAGGTCAGACTTATTGGTCTGTAGTTGCCTGGGTCGGTCTTTTTGCCTTTTTTGTGGATGGGGACTACGTCAGCTCGCTTCCAGTCTTCCGGTAGGTCTCCAGTGGTCCAGGATATTTGGTAGATGAGGAGGAGTGGTTCCACTATGGTGTCTGCCAATTCTTTTAGGACTTTGGGGTGAAGTCCGTCTGGCCCTGGTGATTTGTATTCGTTGAGTTCCCTCAGGTAGTCCCTCACTGTGCTTTTGTCTATGTTGAGTTCGGTTCTGGGGCAGTTTGTTGCAGTTAAATTGCAGATTGGTTGGAGGGAGGTTCCCTTTTGTGTGAAGACTGATGCAAAGTAGGCGTTGAGTAGCTGTGCTTGGTCATTGCTGTCTGTGATTTCTCTACCCTCTTCGTTTTTTAGTGTGATGATTGTTTCTTTGATTTTCTTCTTATTGTTGATGTGTTGGAAGAATCTTTTTTTGTTGTCTTTGACTTCCACTGCAAGGTGTTGTTCATATTGTGCCTTTGCTGTTTTTATTTTTTGTTTGCAGGAACTGGCTGTTTGCTGGTATTCCGCTTTGGTTATGAGTCCTTCTTTCCATTGTTTGT
Source organism: Erythrolamprus reginae (assembly GCF_031021105.1). NCBI lineage: Eukaryota > Metazoa > Chordata > Lepidosauria > Squamata > Dipsadidae > Erythrolamprus > Erythrolamprus reginae. Next base: position 91,396,090 of record NC_091951.1, on the reverse strand, counting down.
ACTTAGCTTTTTTTCCTTTTATGTCATCTGCGAGGGCTTTGTTTAGCCATGCAGGTTTAGTTTTGGTTTTCCTGTTTTTCCTTTTCATGGGGATTGCGTTGTTTTGGGCGTCTATGATGCTGTTTTTTAGGATCGCCCAGGCTTCCTGAGTGGTTTTTCCTTCTAAGAGTTCGTTCCAGGGGCATTGTTCAAGGTTCGCTCTGAGCTTGTTAAAGTCCGCTTTTCTGAAGTCTGGGACTGTAGTGGTGTTGGGTATAGTAGCTAGTGATTGCACTATGTTGAATTTGAGGATGACGTGGTCGCTCTCTCCCAGTTTCCCTTCTTCTTCTGTTCCCTCTATTGTTTCTTCCCTGTTTGTTAGTATTAGGTCTAATATAGCATTCCCTCTGGTTCCTGTTTCAACTTTTTGGGTTAGAAAGTTGTCAGCTAGACTGGAAAGAAATTTGGCAGACTTTCCGCTTGGTGCTGAGTTAGTTTTCCAGTTGATGTCTGGGTAGTTGAAGTCCCCCATTATTGTCGTGCTGTGTTTGTTGCATATGTCTGTTAGTTGGCATGTGAAGAGGTCGTCCATTGTGTCTGTTTGATTGGGTGGTCTGTAGTATACTCCAATTGTGGTGTTGCTCTTTTTTTCTTTTATGTTGACCCATATGATTTCTAGGGGGTTATCATCTTTGGTTGGATGTAGTTCTGTGGCAGTGTAGTGGTCTTTGATGTATAGTGCAACACCTCCTCCTTTCTTGTTTGACCTGTTCTTCTTGAAGAGGTTGTAACCCATTATCTGTGTGTTCCAGGCGTGTGTTTCGTCCCACCAGGTTTCTGTGATTCCAATTAGATCGTATTGGCCCTCGTGTATTAATAATTCCAGTTCATCCTGTTTGTTTCCCAAGCTTTGTGCATTTGTGTACAGGCATTTTAGATGTTTGTGTTTGTTTGCAGGTAGAAATTTTTTATTCTCAGGTTTGTTTGTAGGCTTGTCCCGTTCCCCTTCCTTGTTTTGTTCAGTATTTTGTCGTATAGTTTGGTCACCCTCCCCTCTCAGAGCTAGTTTAAAGCCCTCCTGATGAGTTGGGCTAGTCGGTTGCCTAGGAGGTTCTTCCCCGCTCTAGTGAGGTGTAGCCCGTCGCTTGCTAGAATCCCCTTTATCTGGCGGTACTTCCACACTCTAATTCTATTCCTTCATCCAATAGTTCTAATCTAGTTTTTAGAATCTCCTGTTCTTTCATTAGTTGTTTGCAGGTTATAATTTTGCCAATTTTTTTTTTAAAAATAGTATATACATAGGCTTCTAATGGTGAAAAACAATTGTTTTTTAATGTTCATCTATACATTTAATATTGGTTTTCTTAGGTAATGACCTGAAAAGTAACTGTGTAATTTGTGTTTGTCATCCCATAGAAAGGAATGCCAACCAATCTGTAGGTCATGTCCTTCAAGTTCTAGTACTCTTGTATTCTCCAATGTAATCCATTATTTTGCCCATGTCAGAACTGCCACCTGAGACTATCCCATCCAGTCTGGTAAACCAAATCCCCCTCTGTCTTTTGCTTCTCGGAGCAGTTTTAACCTAATTCTGGGTCTTTTTTGTTGCCAGATGGATTTACTCATTATTTTGTTTAGGTTCCTAAAATATCCTTGATCTAATTTTATTGGGATGGTCTGGAATAGAAAGAGAATTTTAGGTAAGATATTCATCAGTTTAGATTATTTATGGGACCGTCTTCTGCCTCACATTTCCCAGTGACCTATTAGAACCCACAGAGTTGGCCTTCTCCGGGTCCTGTCAGCCAAGCAATGCTGACTGGTGGGACTGTAGGGAAGGGCCTGCCCTGTGGCAGCTCCGGCTCTCTGGAACCAACTCCCCCTGGAGATTTGCACCGCCCTCACTTTCCTGGCCTTCTGAAAGGCCTTAAAAACATGGTGTTGCTGGCAGGCCTGGGGTCATTGAGCACTTCCGGACAGAGGTGATGAAAGATAGATAGATGAATGTCTTTTAATATTGGGGTTTTAAATTATTGTATACAGTTTTATTGTTGTACGCCGCCCTGAGTCTGTCAGGAGATGGGTGGCTTATAAATTGAATAAATTAAATTAAATTAAATTAAATCTTTATCATTGCAATCCTCCCCATGGGGGAGATTTGCAATTTTGTCCACTTCTTTAAATCCTTCTTTGATTTTTTTCGGTTGGTTTATCATAATTATCCTTTTTAAGGGTTGTGTATCTTGCTGATAAGTTAATTCCCATATATTTAACTGTCTTTGTTACTTGAATGTTTAGTTTTTCCATCAACTCATTTTTCTGTTTTTCAGTCATGTTTTTGATGACCAAAACTTTTGTCTTGTCCTTATTTATTTTTAACCCTGCGATCTCTCCATATCTGCCAAGTGTTTCCATGTGATGATAACTAAATTCCAGTGGATCTTCTACAATGAAAACAAGATTGTCAGAGAATGCCTGTAATTTGTATGTTTCTTTCCGAATTTCTGGTCCTTTAATTTGTTCATTATTTCTTATTATTCTTGCCAATACTTCTAATGTTAAAATAAATAATAAAGGTGAAAGCGGACATCCTTGTCTGGAACCAGACCATGAAATTGTTATTATTTATTATGACAATCATCCAAGATTGACCACATAGCTGTGATTGCCTCGCCTTGGGGGCTAACTAAGATAGTCGCAGTTGGGTTGTCTGATATGAACCTGGGGAGGAAAAAAGTATTTCTGTTGGTCATGTTAAAATTCTCCGCACTTTTGTCCAACATGATGTCCTTCTAGACATGAGAATAGAATGGAATGGAATAGAATGGAATGGAACAGAACAGAATATCCAACCTCCCACCTAGGCAGGAAACACCCTATACCAGTGATGGAGAAACATAGAAACATAGAAACATAGAAGTCTGACGGCAGAAAAAGACCCCATGGTCCATCTAGTCTGCCCTTATACTATTTTCTGTATTTTATCTTAGGATGGATATATGTTTATCCCAGGCATGTTTAAATTCAGTTACTGTGGATTTATCTACCACGTCTGCTGGAAGTTTGTTCCAAGGATCTACTACTCTTTCAGTAAAATAATATTTTCTCATGTTGCTTTTGATCTTTCCCCCAACTAACCTCAGATTGTGTCCCCTTGTTCTTGTGTTCACTTTCCTATTAAAAACACTTCCCTCCTGGACCTTATTTAACCCTTTAATATATTTAAATGTTTCGATCATGTCCCCCCTTTTCCTTCTGTCCTCCAGACTATACAGATTGAGTTCATTAAGTCTTTCCTGATACGTTTTATACTTAAGACCTTCCACCATTCTTGTAGCCCGTCTTTGGACCCGTTCAATTTTGTCAATATCTTTTTGTAGGTGAGGTCTCCAGAACTGAACACAGTATTCCAAATGTGGTCTCACCAGCATTCTATATAGCGGGATCATAATCTCCCTCTTCCTGCTTGTTATACCTCTAGCTATGCAGCCAAGCATCCTACTTGCTTTCCCTACTGCCTGACTGCACTGTTCACCCATTTTGAGACTGTCAGAAATCACTACGCCTAAATCCTTTTCTTTTGAAGTATTTGCTAACACAGAACTGCCAATACAATAGTCAGATTGAGGATTCCTTTTCCCCAAGTGCATTATTTTACATTTGGAAACATTAAACTGCAGTTTCCATTGCTTTGACCATTTATCTAGTAAAGCTAAATCATTTACCATATTGCCTATGGCACGGGTGCCACTGGTGGCACGTGGACCAATATCTGCTGGCATGTTAGCTGTTGCCCTAGCTCAGCTCCAGTGTGTATGTGTGTGCTGGCCAGCTAATTTTTGGCTCACACAGAGGCTCTGGGAGATAATTTTTGGCTTCCAGAGAGTCTCCGGGCGGATGAGGGAGGGCGTTTTTATCCTCCCCTGGCTCCAGGGAAGCCTTTGGAGCCTAGGGAGGGCGAAACATCAGGCTACTGGGCCCATCAGAAGTTGGGAAACAAGCCTTTTCCAGCCTTCAGAGGGCTTCCAGGGGGTGAGGAAAGTTGTTTTCACCCTCCCCAGGCATTGAATTATGGGTGTGGGCACTCACGCATGCACGATAGCACATGGGCATGCTCTTTCGGCACCCGAGGAAAAAAAGGTTCGCTATCACTGCCCTATATCATTTCAGACAAATGGTTATCCAATCTCTTCTTTAAAACCTCCAGTGTTGGAGTATTTACAACTTCTGGAGGTCCTTCTAGATCATCTTGCTGGGTTTCTTTCGGGCACCACTAGGGTACAATCTAGGTAGCAGATTCCAGGAATGCAGTGGGTAATGGAGGGGGAGCTTGTTCAACTTTTTGACCTTCACTTATGGTCACCTATGTTCTTCATAACTTAAATGAAACTTTGAGGGAGGTTTTTCATATACCATGGTTCTGTTTGCAACAAGACATGCAAAATAGCTGACAACAAGTGATGATAACTACAGCATCCATCTCATTTTAACAGGTGGCAAAAGAAGAGACAGGCAAAATCAGCAAGGAGGAGGAAGGGGGAGGAAAGAATTTGAAAACCAATGCCTGGAAGATTTTAACCTTGGTAGGTGTAGACATAGCAGAGCACATAAATATCTTTTTCAAGGCTTCTATTGCTATCCTTTCAAGTGCAAGTGTAATCTGTGGAATACTTCTTGACTGCTGGTTCCTTTCTAGGTGATAGCTAATCCTAAAAGGTAATGACTATCTACCATTTCGGTATCTGCATTGCTAATTCCAAGGCTGGTTGCTGTTGTCATTAGTTCAGTCTTCTTTATATTTAGTCACAGCTCCATTTAAAAAAAAAAAATTATTTGCTATGCTTCTTGACTTTCATTACTAAAAATTACAAATCATTTGCATTTTCAGCTATCAGAACAGTGAATTTGTCAGCATAATTTACTGGTTCTTCTTTTGTTGCTTGCTATATTTCTGAAGATATTTCATCAGTCCCTGAATGCTTCAGACTTGGTAATGACTGGAATGCTAATCTCACTTCATCTTCTAATACTAGAGATTCTTGTTAATAAGGTATTTTGAATGCACAAAGTGTCTTTTTACAACTATTCCATCAGTTAACAACTGTAATTGGGACAGGGAACTCTGTCACGAAATGATGCGGATGTAAACTGTGACATCACATGATTGTGCTGTTTAACAACAACAATTTTGATAGTCTTGGTTACCATTGTTAAATGAGGATGGGGCTCCTAGCGGGAGGATAGAAATGTCTTGGGCGGGCTGCATAGAAAGAAAGGAAGGAAGGAAGGGAGGGAGAGAGAGAGATAGGGGAGGGAGGGGGAGAGAGGAACGGAGAGAGGGAGGAAAGAAGGAAGGAAAGAAGGGAAGGGGAAGGAAAAGAAAAGAAAACAGAAAACAGAAAAACTCATGACTACAACTGAGCCCAAAATTTTGGTTGCAAGAGCATTGTTAAATGAGTTTCATCATATTTTACAAGTTGGCCATATCCACCCGGTCACCTGACCTCCAAGCCACACCCACACAACCAGTAGAGGAAATTTTCACACTTCAATCCTGCACTGAGTGTTCAGTCATAGCTGAAACCTGAAAGGCAAGGACTGTGAATATTTTTCACATGAACTAGCCTCCCCTCTATGCAAACATTCTAGGTGAAATAACAGAAGGGACTTGAACACATTGAGGAGTGACCCAATGACCATACAGGTTATTTCCACCAAAGGCTTTCTCCACTGGCTCACAATCCCCACTTTTTGTCAATTCCTGATTGCTGAAGCAAGCTCTCTGTGTACACAAAGGGGAATCTGCAATGAATGTGCAGAAGCCACGCATGAAACAGCCCCATTCCCCACCTCTCCATATGGCCATAGAACATCCTTCAAAATCAACAAAATAAAGTAAAACCACCGGGGATGGTCTTGGAAAGAGATCGCATTTGTCTCTCCATCCAAGTCAATTCAGCTAGAGAATGGAGAGTGTTACATCTCCCCAGGCCTTTGTCCTAAAGAGGCTGCCATCCTGCATGTCTTAGGCAACAGACTTGAGCTGGACAGCCGGGTCAGTGTGACACAGCTGTAAAAGTTGGCTGACTCATTTCCCTGCATACATTAGCTGCTCTGGTGCTTCTCGGTGCAGGTACGAAATAAAAGTTTGCCACCCTCCCTGTGGCTCATTTTTGTTCTGTGTCCTCCGGTCGACTGCCAGCACCAACCAGCTGTTCGGGTTTAGCCAGCTCCAACAAGCCTCCCCTTCAAAGCGATAGTAGATGCCGCAGTGGGAAAAAGAAGTCAATAGTCATAACCTCCCGACAGTTCTTCTCTCCCCTCTGTAAAGGAAACTGACAGTGTTTGAAGTCCCATTTTAAAAGTGAATTTGGATATATAATATGATACCCTCAAATCATCTTTCCCCATCACAAAGAATCTAGAAGTAGATACTGAATAATTAAACTCAAAGGAGCCGTGGAGAAAAATTATTATATTTCAATCCTGTGAATGCCAAAGAAGGAGAGAAGATATAATTACTACAATATTATAAACAAATTAAAAATTAAATACATAGTACAGTGGTACCTCTACCTACAAATGCCTCTACTTATGAACTTTTCTAAATAAGAACCGGGTTTCAAGATTATTTTGCCTCTTCTCAAGAATCATTTTCCACTTACAAACCCGAGTCTCCGAAACTGTAACTGGAAAAGGCAGGGAGAAGCCTCTGTGGGGCCTCTTTAGGAATCTCCTGGGCAGGAAACAGGGCCAGAAAAGGCAGGGAGAAGCCTCCATGGGGTCTCTCTAGAAATCTCCTGGGAGAAAACAGGGCCTTCACCCTCCCTGTGGTTTCCCGAATAGTACGCATAATTTGCTTTTACATTGATTCCTATGGGAAAGATTGCTTCCTCTTACAAACTTTTCTACTTAAGAATCTGGTCACAGAATGAATTAAGTTCGTAAGTAGAGGTACCACTGTACTTAATTACAGGAAAAACCTGTTTTCTATGTAATGATAAGGCAGATGACGACGACTTAGATAGCTTAGTGCATGGGTGTAAAACTCACATTGTCATGGCAGCATCACATGACCTATCAGGACTTTTCCTCCCTTTGCTAAACCGGGCATGGGCGTGGCCAGTACGTGACACATCCGGCCCACATGCCGGGAGTTTAACAGCCCTTATCTAATGTTTTTAGGAGAATGTCATCAGGTCTTCTTCAATACCTGTTTTCTTCTAAGCAATGATACTTAACATGTTTGCTAAATCAGGAAAGATAAAACTAATGAAGAGCCAACAAAAAAAGTAATAGCCATTTATACCAGCAATGTGATCTCTACAAGCCAACTTAACTGTTGAGTGAACATATTTCAGATCAAACTCAGTAAATCAATTATAGAAACCCTGGAGTCTGTCTTATTCAAATGTCATTTTAAATATGTTATCGCCATAGTCCATAATCATCCAGGCAGCTGTGAGATTGCCTTATAATCCAGTCACCATCTCATACTAGACGAAGAGAGTTGCAACATTTAGGTTGAGAATCAGGTGCCCTTTTCTAGCTTTCCATCTAAACCCCTGGTTCCCAACATGGACCCACGCCCCACAGGGGGGCAATTGGGAGAAATTGGAACCTTGTTTAAACCAAGTTAATGGCCTTTTTAGGCTTCCTCCACATGAGTAGGAGTTCACTTTTTGAATAGTAAGACTTATATATCACAGGGGGGGGAGGGCATCAGGATTTTAGAGATGCTTAGGTGGGGCATGAGCAAAGAAAGGTTGGGAACCACTGATCTAAACTGTTAACACTAAAGGTTTCATTAAGAACTGAGTTAATTTACTATTTGCAGAACCGCCTCTTGCGGCCAATAAGAGCGCATAGAATTGGCCTCCTCCGGGTCCCATTGAGGAAGCAATGCAGGTTGGCAGGACCATGGGGGAGGGCCTTCTCTGTGGCCACCCCAGCTCTATGCAACCAACTACCCCCCAATGTCCGTACTGCTCCCACCCTCCTGGCTTTCCATAAGGTCATGAAGACCTGGCTGTGCCGGCAGGCCTGGGGGGGGGGGATGAATTAACAATGGACAGGGCCGCATTGTATGAATGGTATGTATGTATGAGATTATGACTGCTTTTAATAAATGGGTTTCTTTTAATATGGGGTTTTATAGTTTTAGATTATATTTGATTTCTTGTTATTTTTTTGTATTTCTATTTACATTATTATTGTAAGCCGCCCTGAGACTTTCGGGATTGGGCGGCATAGAAGTCAAATAAATAAATAAATAAATTACTTGTCTTTCCTTCCTTCTTTCAGTTGTTTTAGAACTGCACATCAAAAGAAGAATTTAATCCTTATTGCTTCAGCCTTGATTTTGATAAAGCCTCATTGCCTCATCAAAACTAGTCAGGATCAGAGGAGGAGTGAATTACCTGGTCCCTAACTTGGCCAATGTTAACATAATTAGCACAAAATGCAATTCTGGAGGGAGGGAGAGGGCAACAACCCATGACGTTTAGCCACAGTTTACCTTTCTATGAAATGGGTAATTTCTAAACGGCTGACTGTGAGAGCCACTTTAGTGTAGCAGTTAAGGCACTGGGCTAGAAGCCAGAGATTCAGAGGTTTAGTCCTATCTTGCACACAAAGTAAGACTTTGTTCCAGGCACTTTCCTCAGCCCCAAGGAGGACACAATGGCAAACCACTTCTGGAATCCAAGCAGTCACCAAGAGTCACAGGCAGACATATACCCCCCCCCCCCAAAAAATTATCCTTCTGTGAAATAGGTCCTTTATTTTGGGGGGGGGGTATAATTTTTTTTATTGTTTTTCACACCTTACAGATATTCCAATTTGCATACCTCAAATTAAAATAAAATAAAATAAAATATCAGATGCCAAATTCTTAGTCAAATTAATCAAATTTTTCTAATTATTTATCCAATTTATTCTGGTATATATCATTCATCCTGCGCTACCTCCTTTCCATATACTATCATCCGGATTTCGGGTATTGTTCTTCGCCTTCATTTTCATTTAAAGTGCTATAGCTTATCTAGATTTCTCTTGGCTATTTGCTGTTTTTCATAACTGTGCCATCACGCTTCAGTCCATTTCTATCCTTCTTACTAAACTCATTCCTGCTTTTATTTTTTTTTTAAAAACCCTCATTTTATCGTAGCTGCCCTTAACAAAAGAAATATCCAAATTTACTTCTCTTTAAAACCCAGGAAGGAAAGAAAAAAAGAAAGAAACACTATTCATATCCTATCTTAATCTAATTATAACAATGTCAATATACATTATACATAGGAGGAAGGGTTGTTGCACGCAGAACACAACAGTAGTGGGTTCTAAATGTCGGTTCGCCTGCCCACAAGTCCTGAGTAGGTGGGCAGAGCCTCCCGCCGGAACCACTACTGGTTTGCAGAACTGGGCTGAACCAGAAGCAGCCCACTGCTGGAACACGGTTAAAAAGGGGGCATAATTTCAGTCATGGCAGCCATCTTGAATTTTTTAACACACATACAGTATATACCTGCTGTTTTGATGCCAAAAAGGTATGTGGGGGTATTTTTTTTTTCACCTACTTGGTGTCACAGTGCAATAGAATGTGTGGATGACCTTGGGGAATGAGGCAGTGGTGAAATCCAATTTTTTATTACTGGTTTTGTGGGAATGGCTTGGTGGGCGTGGTATGGCTTGGTGGGTGTGGCTTGGTGGGCATGGCAGGGGAAGGATATTGCAAAATCTCTATTCCCACCCCACTCTGGGACCAGCCAGAGGTGATATTTGCTGGTTCTCCAAATTACTCAAAATTTCTGCTACCGGTTTTCCAGAACCTGTCAGAACCTGCTGGATTTCAACCCTGGGATGAGATGAAGAGATGCTTTCTAGGAAATAATCAGTTACGTGGGAGGGGAGCGCCCAATAGATTAATAGTCAGAGGAAGAAAACCCACTTGAATTGATCAGTTGCATGTTACGTCTAACCATTTTTTAAGAGTTACAATAACAAATTACAACAACAACAACAACAACAACAATAACAATAACAATAATAATAATAATAATAATAATAATAATAATAATAATTTATTAGATTTTTATGCTGCCCCTCTCCGAAGACTCAGGGCGGCTCACAACAATGATAAAAACAATATTATAGTGGCACAAATCTAATATTAAAAGAAATAACTAAACCCCTATCATATTAAAACCAAACAACACATACATACCAAACATAAATTATAAGGAGCCTGGGGAAAAGATGTCTCAAATCCCCCATGCCAATACAATACAATAATGAATCCTCAGAGAGGGGCGGCATACAAATCCAATAAATAAATAAATAAATAAATTTTAATTTATTAGATTTGTATGCCGCCCCTCTCCGAGGACGTTCACAGAGGCTGTTCCCACAGTTTGCTTCATTGTTCAATGCTAATGATAAGCTAGGCTTGACTAACTTGTTGGAGGCTTGGTATCAGTGAAGGGCTACCAAAAAATGTACTATCACACTGTGGGCGTGGCTTATGCAGGACGCCCTGCATTTTCTTTCAACATCTTTCAGTGCAAATTGGGTGCTCTGGGGTGGAGCTCCATCTTCTCTATCCCACTGCATCCCCCCCACCCCGGTCCGGGCAGTAGCCCACCCCTGCTTGGTCTACTGTGCAAAGCTAAACCTTTGGATGTGATTGAGGAGGCCACAAGTCCAGGAATTATGTTTAGTAAGCAGGCTCAGTTTAATCTCTAAAGACAGCCACATGGATAGAGTTGATGACTATTCAGGATACAGAGCTCCTCTGGTTGTCCCATTAAGCTCTGTAAGAACTCCAGGCTGAAAGAGTATTTATTTATTTATTTGATTTCTATGCCGCCCCTCTCCGAGGACTCAGAGACACAGGAGGTGAGTCCAAATTCCTGTCTTTCATTCCTTTGAGGCTCTGGGTATGGCCAAGACCACCTATTCAACTGCAGAGGCTTCAGCTTGGCAGCGCTCAACGCCTCCCTCATCAGAAGAGCCGACGGGCAACCAGCAGTAATATGGATGGTACAGTCAGCCAGTAATATCTGGGATGCTGAAGTTGAAGATTGGCTTTGTTGGGGGTGCTTGTATGACACCCCCCCCCCCCCCAACACCATACAATAGATGCCACATGTGCAGATGAGTAGCGAGGGGGGAAAAGTGGAGGCTGTGAATATTCATGGCAGAGAATTCCCTGATCAAAAGACATAATTCTGCTTTCTTTTATAATATATCTGGTTAATACAGACTTAATGAACAAATGAATAATAAATTAGTCCAATTTTGTTTTCTTTCTTTTTGGAAGTGGCAGCTCAAAGGGGGACTTTGTGTGAGTTTGATTGATGGACTCGGCTTGCTGGGAAACCTGCTCCCAATTGTTTATTAAATATGAAACAAATGATGGCGCAATCATTTTAATCTTGTTGTGGCAGCACATGCTGGTTGCAGTAATAAGGCAAGGGGAGGTGGCGGCCTATTGGCAAGCTGCTGTGCCTTGGATATTTTTCCCCCTAGATGAAAAGGGAGAGATAGGCTCAGAGGATAGTGGTTCCCCACCCCACCGCCCCATTCAAGCCAATCAAATCTCAGCTCTGTGTAAAAGGAGCACGTGACCTCACAGGGCTCATCTGGGTGACATCATTACGACCCCATATGACCTCTTTGGGACTTGCTCTAGATTCCTGTGAGGGAGCTGTTTTCTAGGATTTACCCGACATGACCTGCTTCGTGTAGAACAAAAAACTGCAAAGAACGATCTAACAAAACTAATCCAAAACCGAACAAAACATTTGACGGCTTAATGAAATTTGTGAACTCGGCCACAGAGTACCTAACAGTTAGAGTGAAATGAACTCATATTTCATATTCATTTTGCACAAGACATCGACCTAATGGCCAAATCTACACTTAACTGTAAAATGGTTGGTTTGCTTTTGATTCAGCCATATTTAAGGATGAGAAAGTCAATGAATTAACCATGGTTCAATTAATACATTGGAAAGCCTGGCCTGTTACCGATTTACTTAATGCAATTTTTGCTCAATGTGATAAGTAAATTTCCTAATTTATTCTTGATTTATTGTCGTGCCTGTCCAAATTTGGGGTATACAACAAGAGCAGTCAAAAGATAGAAAACCAGCTAGGAATTGACCAAAGAAGCCATTATTATTATGCTTATGGATAACCCTGTATATCTTCTGATTTATTCCACAGGCCATGACTTAGCCACATTATAGGTTAAGATGAAAGCATACACAACAAGCTAAGCTAAAATTTCATTTGATTTGGGCTTCTAATCACATACTGTAGCATTATGTTTGGAACCATGGCTTTTCTGATTTAGTAAATGGGTGAACTTTATCACCTGTAGTGCTGTTCACACTTGCATTGAAATACACAGTGATCATTTTATTTATTTTAGGAATTGCATCCAACAATTATACAACAACTCTGGGCAGTTTGCAGCATAAAAATATTAAAGCATTAAAAATATTAAGATCAACAAAAATACAACAAAGTGAATAAAATCATAAATAAAAATAAACCATGTATGAACCCAGCATTTTGGGTTCCCCCATGTGGAGGGACTGTGGGTCTTTCAGAGTGCAAACCATGTCTATAGAGATTTGGTGATTTGGGATATGAAATGAAAGGAGAAGGAAGAGAAACATTTGGGTGAGTAATATGGTTATGTACCATACCTGAATTTCATTTCTTAATCCCATGATGTTGACCTTATCTTATCTCCAGCCTCTGAGTGAGAAAGACTTATGGACATTAACTGTAGAATAAAAATAGTATTGTCTTTATTCATCCACGACCATCTGATTGCAACTTTAATGTACAGTATGTAAAAATATGTTATGTTTGGTTATCTGTTCCCTTGGAGCAGTGGTTCTCAACCTGGGGGTCGGGACCCCTTTGGGGGTTGAATGACTGTTTCTCAGGGGTCGCCTAAGACCATGGGAAAAATCAAGTTTCCCATGGTATTTGTTGAATCCTATGTAAATAGTTGGTTCCATGAAAAAACGCTGTCTGTGCTGAAACAGGAAGTCGCGCCTGATTGGCTCAGACGCTGACTGCTCTCTTTTGGCGGGAGCCGCAAATGTATAAAAGAGCGGCTACTCTCCATGTTAAGCCAGACGTGTTCCCGCTGATTGTCACTTCCCTTTCAAGAGCTGAATAAAGGAACCGTCTTTACTTAAGCCTTTGTTTCCAGACTCTTCAGTGTTAGGAACTAAAGCTTCTATTCTGGCGCCTTGGAACATATTTTTATAATCCAACCAATCAGGTATTTACAATGGGGATGTCTCTCTGCCAATCAGCTTAAAGCTCTGTTGGGAGAATTGGTGCTATACCTATGGTTGGGGGTCACCACAACATGTGGAACTGTATTAGGGTGTCACAGCATTAGAAAGGTTGAGAACCACTGCACATTAGCTTGCCTGCTAAAGCTGTGATCATAGAAACACAGTCAGAAGGGACCTAAAAGGTCTTCAAATCCAACCCCCTGCATACTGCAAGATTTACTACCTTACCCTGATACATGATTATTTAGATTCCATTTGAAAACCATCAATGAAGTGGAAGAAACCATGGCATAACCAGGTCAGAGGTGGCCTTTGCAGTATTGATGAGAGAGGGACCCCTTCTCCTGTTACCAGCTAGTCTCTACCATAGTTATTTCTCTCTGACTTTTTGTCTTCTCCATTAATATTATGCTTGCTGAGATTGTTTATGCCTCTCTCTCCTTCCCTCCCTCCCTTGTATATATACAGAGAGAGAGAGAGAGAGAGACAAACCTGTATTTTGACATCCGCTTATTTTCCAGCTTCCAGCAAGGACAAAGAGAAGAAAGACGTATTTTGCTATTCCATTGAGGAGAAAAGGGGATGGGTGGGGTGGTTTCTGTTTATTTACCAGTTTCCCCAAATTTATCATCTCCAATCACACCCACTCGCACCCTAACTCACATACATGAACTAAGAGCTAATTGCCCAGCATTAGACAATTTTAGAATTTCTGCTCTTTGACCAGTAGTTGCATGATTACAGCAGGCATGTTTTGCCTCCTGCTTTTGAGGCTATTTCTGTTTCTGGTGTCATCCCATCAGTTTCTTTCTTTCAAGTTATGGTGTGTGTGTGTGAGAGAGAGAGAGAGAGAGAGAAGAGGGGTGGGTGGGGGAGGAAGAGACAAATCCACCCACAGAAGTCTTGAAAGGAATTGTACAGCACGCTTTCTGTAACATCCTGATTGATAGGTGTTTTCCTTGATGGCTGGTGAAGGGTTGAAGAGGGATGCAGCAAATTCAGAGGAGGGAAACGAATCACCTAGCCTATGATGGCTGGCATTCTTGCCAAAGCGTCACAGAACAGAACCCAGAATAGACACAGCCGAGGCAGGATAAAGGATGAAAGAAGACAGGGGATGTGATGCTGGCATTGTTTTGTGCTGACTCAAGAATGAATAGAAATCACTTTAACTCCAAGTGGAGAAAGCCCTAAATCAAAGTGCAGAAGAGGCTGTTCTCTATTCAGATGCCTGCATTATGAAGGGTTCGTCCTAATGAGGTTTTATGAGAAGGGGGAGTGTGAAGGGAGGAGAGGGATTCTGCAGATTAATGATTTATTTGTGCCACTTCCCAGACTTGCCACCTCCAAAATGGTTGATGCTCCATGGCTTTGTTTGTGCGTCCTTGTGTGTGTGTGTTTGTGTGGGATAATAGCAGGATATTATTGGGTTATATCACTGTAAATTATTTGGGGATTTTACATCAAATGAATAATAGATAAATTTCAGTATATAAACGGCCATTGGCTCATAGAATCAGAAGTGCTGTTTCGCAGTACTCATCTGACTGCTACTACTTGGTGCAAGGTAATAAAGATTAAAGTATGCCTAACATATGTCTTTCAACAACAGTGTGGAACGTCTTTCCAAAAAACTCTGGTTCAGAAACAACACAGATAAGCATTAGCAATTTTGTACTATAACTCTCCAAAGGAATGCCATTTCACCACCTTATTTACTAATGCTTTAAAATCAGTTTTGTTTTAATTAGCACTCAGATGCCTTCCTGGCTTTGTTACAAATACCATACTGAAATTAAATGAAAGGAGGTGATAGTGCTAATTAAATAATTGTTTCTGAGTACAATATCTGCTGCCCTTCCTGGGTCACCATCATTTTAGAAATGTGATTCTTTTCCCCCCACGGGTGAAATGCTTTCAATCTACATTTTCAGCCCAAACAAACTTTCAACATTTAGCTTATTGACACTTCACAAATAACAATTAGAGAGTCACAATGTTAAATAACCTTTTTTTTAAAAAAAGAGAGAGAGATTACTTTGAGCTTCTGAAAACTGCTCAGGTGTAGTGACATTCTTTTTCTACGGGTATAATTGTTAGGTAGTACTGTAGGGAGGGGATCCATATCAAATAAGAGCAATGGCCCCAAGAGAGGGAAAGTCGACAACAATTCTCTTTGCAATTGACAGGGTAACAGCTGGAAGCTCTCTATTTAGAAGAACTTTTGTAGCTGTATTTGTATTCTTACTTCAGAAATGAGTGAAGAAGTCAGGGGAAGAGAAACGGGAACCACTGCAGATAAACTCTAGAGCAAGTGCAGAGGAGAGCAACCAGGATGATTAGGGGACTGGAAACTATAACATACGAACAGTGAAGAGCGGTTGCAAGAACTGGGCATGGCCAGTCTGGCAAAGAGAAGGCCCAGAGGAGACCTGAGGGGCTGCCACACAGAGCAGGGGGCCTTTTTTCCAAGGGACCAGAAGGCAAGACAAGGAACAATGGATGGAAACTGACCAAGGAGAGATTCAACTGGGAAAAAGGAGGAACTTTCTGATGGTGAGAGCAACCAACCAGTGGAATAGCTTGCCTGTGGATGTTGTGAGAGCTTCACCACTTGAGACTTTCCAGAGGAGATTGGACTGCCATGTGTCTGAAATGGTGTAGGGACTCCTGCTTGAGCGGTGTGTGTGTGGGGTGTGTGTGGACTAGATGACCTACAACGTCCCTTTCAACTCTAATAATCTAATCTAATATTACTCCATTAGAAAACCCTTTAATTATTAGAAGGAGGTTTGACAGCATTAGAATACTTAGAAAGAATTCTCAGGCAGAGATCAGATGGGCTTTCCAAGCTAGTCCAAGTTATTGATCAGCACCACTTAGAGATCTCCTAGAGCAGGGGTGTCAAACTCATGGTGTCATGTCACCACGTGATGTATTGCAACTTTCCTCCCTTTGCTGAACCAGGAGTGGGCATGGCCAGCGCATGATGCATCTGGGACGTGCATTTGACACCCCTGTCCTAGAGCAGCTTCAAAGCACTTAAATGGTATGCAACAGTTCTCTCATCAACTTTATGTTCCATGTCTGCTGCTTGAAGCAGGTTTCCAACATGGAAAACAGTTGCATTTCTTGTTTCGTGTAATCACCGGCCTTAATTGAATTTGCCCTAAGGACCTTTGTTTCCTTCATGTTTGGTTTCTTAGTTATATGTGTCTATGTCATTTTATTGGCAGCAACAAAGATGTGATTGTCCTGCCCTTCTGTCAGGTTCTCTTTGACATCTCATCATACCTTAACCCCCTGGAATTTCCTGGAAGATTCCCACCCAATAGCAATAGCATGTAGACTTATACACTGCTTCATACTGCTTTTACACCCCTCTCTAAGTGGTTTACAGCAGTGTTTCCCAACCTTGGCAACTTGAAGATATTTGGACTTCAACTCCCAGAATTCCACAGCCAGCAGATGCTGGCTGTGGAATTCTGGGAGTTGAAGTCCAAATATCTCCAAGTTGCCAAGATTGGGAAACACTGGTTTACAGGATCGGCATATTGCGCCCAACAATCTGGGACTTCATTTTACCCACCTCGGAAAGATGGAAGGCTGAGTCAACTTTGAGCCGGTGGTGAGATTTCAACTGCTGAACTGCTAGCTGAACTACAGCTAGCAGTTAGCTGAAGTAGCCTGCAGTGCTTCCCTTTAACCACTGCACCACCCCAGCTCTGACCAGATCAGGGATGGGTTCCACTCGCCGCCAGTTCGTATCTTGATGTTTTGTGTGCAAGAGTTTAGCAAGTGTGCATGCACCCTTCCACTTGTGCAATTCTGTTTCTGCGCACGCTCAGTAGCTATAATCAGCCCAAAACACAGCTGAGGAGCTGATCAGCTGTGCTTCAGGCAAAGGAATAAAGGTAAGTATAAACCTGGGGGTGGGCAGGAGCGTCCTTTCTCAAGCAGCAGCAGAGCAAAAAATTTCAAATCAGGAAAAAATTCCCCCTTCAAAAAAAGATGGCCCGTGGACTGATGTCACCAGCAGGTTACTACCAGTTCAGGCGATCTGGTCCAAACTGAGAGGGATCTACCCCTGGACCAGAGGCACCTCTATGTAGTTTTCCAGGCAAGGCAAAGTCAGCCAGGGATTAAGGAAATCCCCTATTTATGTCACCATCAGGGGCAAGGAGAAGAACAAGTTATCTGACCAATGACTTATGCAATGTGTTACTATAACTGCCACCAAGGATGTTCTGGCAAGCAAATATTTTAAGGGACAAGTTTGTTGTAAGGAATACGATCTCTTACTGTATTCCTAGACTATTTACGGGACCTCCTCCTCCCTCCTACCTCGTTGCGGCCAGTAAGGGCCTTCTCCAGATCCCATCTGCCAAACAATGTCGATTAATGGGACCTTGGGGAAGAGCCTTCTCTGTGGTGGCTCCAGCCCTTTGGAACCAACTGCCTCCAGAGATCCACATTATATCCACCCTACTGGTCTTCTGGAAAACTGTTAAGACCTAACTTTTCCAGCAGGCCTGTAATTAGGCTGATTGCAAGTATGTATGTTTTTTTTATATTATTGTTATTATTGATTTTTATTATTAGATTTTAACTGTTTTTATTGTTGTATCTATTCTGATTGTTAGCTGCTCAGTGTCCATTTGGAGTGAGCGGCATATAAATGAATGAATGAATGAATGAATGAATGAATGAATGAATCAATCAATCAATCAATCAATCAATCAATTAATTAATGAACCAATGAATCAATGAGACAAAACAGGGGTGGGTGGGTTCTTGAGGCTTGGATGTGGTGAAAACAAAGCCAAGTAGAATTCTTGAGCCAAAAAAGGTAAAGCCCTAGTAGATGATCCAATGCGGATTTCCATGTTCCTAAGTTCAGTGCATGTTTTGCCTCTGCTGGCACAGATGACTGAAAGTTGCTTGCTTCCATTCACTGAGCCTCATTGTAAAGCATGCTGTGGACCTAGCCCTGTTCCAAGGCAGCAGATGTCTGTCCAAAGGCAACATGTTCACAACCAGCCACCGTGGCAACAGGATCAGTTGACTTGAATGAAAATGGAGCTTGACCTGCTCTCTAGCCCCAAAGCTCCCTCGCCACAGAATTCCCATTCATCTTCACCATGGGGGTGGAGTAAACCTCACCTTACTCTCCTTCCCTTTGAAAAGGACCCAGTAGAATTCTCATAGGAAATTAACAAAAGATATCTTGGACATCTTGTAGATACATCAAAGTAAATCTACCAGCCTATTCCAAACTAAACAGCTCTTTCCATCACTGGTATTAAATGGCACCTAGTAAATAACCAGGAGGTAGCTAAAAGCAAATATTTTCTGTTTTT
Organism: Erythrolamprus reginae; assembly: GCF_031021105.1. Lineage (NCBI taxonomy): Eukaryota > Metazoa > Chordata > Lepidosauria > Squamata > Dipsadidae > Erythrolamprus > Erythrolamprus reginae. The sequence goes on along the minus strand of NC_091951.1, from coordinate 91,377,426 downwards.
GCTTTCAATGCAATTATTTTGGTCTCTTTAGAAAACATTAGCTTCTGTATTTCTATATCTATACTCTATACTCTATATTCTGTATCTCAGATTGAATAAAAGTATTTTAATGATTTGCAAATGGACTTGAAGTATCTTGGGATAGGGTTTGTTTTTGTTTTATTTTTTGCTTTTAATTATGACTTATATCCAAAAAATTTCCTGATGAATTCTGGCTTTCTGTTCACCTTCCAACCCTTATTGAAGCACAGTTGCCATTTAAAAAAAATGTTGCTCTGGATTTAATAGTTTAGCAGATATGGTTTGAGAAGAACAGAACATCAATCCATGGAACTTTCTTCACCAGCTGAAAGTCTTCCAGGTTTTTGGTATGTTGCCTCTTTTCAAGCATCTTTCTAACATCATACTACAGCAAGTCCATTGGGGTTTTCCCCTTTTTGCTGGCCATTCTTCCTCCTATTCTTCTACTTCTTTAAAACATCTGTAATTTTCCCTCTGTCTTTTCTTCCCGCTTCTGCTCCTCAGTTCACTCTGTTGTACTTTAATATTAAGATGCCAATGGAAGATGGAGCCCAGTTAGTGTGAAATGAAAAATAAAAGAAGATAAATAATTTGTAGATCATGCTTGATGATATTTGCGGAAAGTTATTTCCCCATGTCTCTGTAATTATTGTCTAGATTCTCTGACATTTCATGGATAGTTAGAGAAGAACAAGCACAATTATGGACAGTGAGCTAATAGCCCAGGAATGACTGATGCTATCAAAGGCTATTCCAATTAACAAAGCAACTTGTGGAAGCCAGAATCTGACAGACCCTCACTTCCACTTTGCAGCGGCTTCATTACCAAATCAACCTACCAAAAGGTTTGAAGCAAACTATGCGTTTAGTGCTTCCACCCTTTTGTATGTACCTTTCGCTTGTACATACAATTAAACAACCCAGTGGGGGCTCAGTGGTCACCCTGAGGATTGGTAGAGTATGTCTTCCAGCTGCAGAAAGTGGGGATCTAAAGAACACTGTACACATACACACACACACACACACACACACACACACACACAAACATACTGCTCCCGCACCATTTACTGAGCAAACAAGCTGGTTCCAATTCCATGCCTCATTAAAACCTTTTGGTTCGTTTAACATCCCACCTGCTGAGGTGAAGTCACATGCAAAGGTGGTGGGGTTCATACTGATGAAGAAGAGCGCCTTTTCCAGCTCCGAGTTGTTGGGGCATTCCTCATCTCATTGAGCATAAGGAATTTCGATCCCATATTTAAGACAAGATTAGATTAGATTAGATTTATTGGATTTATATGCCGCCCCTCTCCGCAAACTCGGGGTGGCTCACAACAAAGTAAAAACAATACATAATAGCAAATCCAATACCCACCAATCCAATTACAATAGGCACAACAAAAGGTCTCCAACAATCAATATGTTGAGGAAGAGGAGCCAGAAAGAAATCAAAACTAAATTACAATACTCAAGCTGGAGTTTATCATGATGCTGCCTCTGATAAGTTTAGATTTAACAAACTTCCCATTAAACGTATACTGTAGTTAATTGTAATCAGTGAAGCTAGTCAGAACTTTACGTGTTACAGTGTGTCATTTTCTCATAACACTGTTCTGAAAATTAGTATCCATTATAATGAGTTCTAATTACATAGGATTCAACTGACTTTATCATAGAGGAACACAATACATTTCACTGTGAAATTTATTAAAAACCTTTTTTTGGAAAACTTTTTTTTAATGTCACTAAGCTAAGGGTGAATAAAAAGTTTCTATCCCATGTAAACTTGCTGCAAACCTGGGTGGAAAGACCTAAAAAAAAAGAAGAGCTGATTTACTTTTAAGTTTTATAGGTTGCTGTGAGCCAGATAGTGGAAAAAGTATCACTGCTTCTAAACTGCACATTTTCTGAGAGGGAATATAGAGAGAATATATTGCACACAGAATCTTTTTGCAGGCTTGCCCATGTTGGACAGAAATATCTACTTTGACTAATCATGTAAATACAATATTGTACCCAATATATTGGATATGGAGCAAGGGTCAAATGCTACCGGTTCAGCCTGGTTCAGGTATAATAGTAGCAGCAACCACCGATGGTTTGGAGAAATGGTACTGGCGGCAACGTGAGGCTTCACCCATCCAGCCCGGTGTCATCATTTCTGTGCATGCACAGAGGGTAAAAAAGCACACACAATGGTGTTGCGTTCAAAATGCAAAGCGTATGAATTGCAAAGCGTGCGCACACAAAGTTCACGCTTCCAAACCGGTAGGAAAGGTAAGTAGATTTTACCGCTGATATGGAGTGTCACTTTTCCCAAGGTGTTCGTTAGCTGCAAATGTGAGCTGCATTGTGCCACCAGCAATTGCACAGAGAAGCGTGGAAAAGTAAAAGGGAGGAGGGACCTTCTAAACCCACACATTGTGCAGAAACCCGCCACAAGCTGGCCTTGACAGATTGCCACCCAACCTCTATCATCTCCCGTGAAGGAGACCCTATCAGAGCAGCTTGTCCACTCTTGAATGGCTGTTACTGTTAAGCTATTTTTCCTAATGCCCAGCCAAAATCTCTTTCCTTGTAATTCAAAAACGTAACTCTGTGCTGTCTCATCTTACAAGACAGCTCTTCAGGCACTTGAAAACAGCTATCTTGTCTCTCTACAGCATTCTCTTCTACCACTTAAACATATCCTCGTTTCTAACATTTCCTCATTAACAGTTTTTCCTTCCAGGCCCTTTATCATCTTGGTTGAGCTCCTTTGGACACATTGCATTTTGACAATGTCCTTCCTAAAACGCAATAATCAGAACTGGGCACAATATTACAGATGCAGTCTCAATGCAGAATAGACAAGGAAGGATTACTTTTCTGGACAGACAGTATATTTCCGCCAAGATTGCATTTGATTTTCTGCAGTTGCATCACAGAACATTCCATGTACTGCTGCCCTGCACTTCTCATTCTCCATCCATGCCTTTGATTTCTTCCTTCCTTTTTTTTCTTTTTTGCCTTTCTCACAGTTTAAATTCATCTTGCTGGTTTCAGCCCATTATTTTCTTTGTCAAGGTCCTCCTGAATTTTTTACTGTCTTCTAAGGTGACTGCTATCCCACCATCTTGGTACCATTGACAAATTCGATAATAATGTGTTCTAACCTCTCACCCAAATTATTCATAAATAAATATGTAAAATATTACGGGACCCAAAGCAGAGCCCTGCAATGTGTCACTCAACAATTCCATGCTGATACATAGTCATTGATGTATATTAGGTTAGAATTGTTTGACCGTCTAATGGTAATATACCATAGTGCAACGCATCTATTTCCATTTTCTTCACTAGAATATCATGCTACACTTTATTTCAAGTCTGACCACATGCTGTGAGACGAAGGAGTTTTCATTATGTCTTCTGGTCTCTAGCTGGTGTTCATGGATCTACTGGGCTACCTATCCACCCCTGCTTATATGTTCTGCATCAGTGATGGCGAACCTCTTTTTCCTCAAATGCCGAAAGAGCTTGTGAATGTGTTGAGTGCCCACACCCATAATTCAATGCCCGGTGAGGGCAAAACCAGCTTCCTCTACCCCCCGGAGGGCCTCTGGAGGCCAGAAATGGCCTGTTTCCCAACTTCTGGTGGGCCCAGTAGGCTCATGTTTTGCCCTCCCCAGGCTCCAAGGGCTTCCCTAGAGCCAGGGGAGGATAAAAACACACTCCCCCATCCCCCGGAGGCTCTCTGGAAGCCAAAAACGCCCTCCCAGAGCCTCTGTGTGAGCCAAAAAATCAACTGGCCAGCATACACATGCATGTTGGAGCTAAGCTAGGGTAACGGCTCACATGCCAGCAGATATGGCTCTGAGTGCCACTTGTGGCACCCGTGCCATAGGTTCGCCATCACTGTCCTACATAATGGCCACTACAGTTTTTACACTTCATGTTGTAGATAACACATGGGCAGACTCAATCTTTAACCAGGAAATTGTATGTACCCTAAATCAGTGTTTCCCAACCTTGGCAACTTGGAGATATTTGGACTTCAACTACCAGAATTCTGGGAGTTGAAGTCCAAATATCTTCAAGTTGCCAAGGTTAGGAAACACTGCCCTAAATTATAAAATGCTAGGGAGTTCCTGAACGTTTGGCATTCAGACAAACTAGCTGTCAACAAACTCATAGAGATAAACCACTTTTACATACAGTAGCTTTCAAAAGATCCAATAAAAAGTTAAGATGGAAACAAAACAAATCTGTCCAGCAGCCAACACCGAGCAGGGATTAACATTAGAGAAACCATACCATACCCTAATCAAGGAACTACTGAGGACAAAACCACAATACCACCTACACTGGCAGGGAAAGCTACTTTGTATAAACGGGGAGCAGCAAATCCCACACTCGCCAGCACTAATAAAGTTACCTAGTTGGGTAATTAAATATCTGTAAGCAGACAACCAAGCTTAGAAAGCACCAGGCTCTCCACAGAGTTTATGCTTCTTCCCAATCATGGAAACAGTGTGGTATAATGATTTAAAATGGGAAGAACCACATCAAGATTGCTCCTCACCTATAAACCTATGCAAGGACCCTAGAACATTTTGTACGTGAAAAGGGAGATTACAAAATGAAACCAAATCACCTCGCTAATTTCTAAGAATACTGTTTTTGTTTGGTTTCTAGGAACACATACTGAAATCATTGTTTATGGATATAGATACCAGTACAGTCCCCTTTAACTACAAACTGCAATCAATATGAGATTAACCTCAGCTTCAAAGAGGTTCCTCGTGTGACCTTTGACATTCTGGCATGCATATTTTAATGCAGATGCTTTGAAATTCAGTATGAGGCTAAGACTATCCAGTTTATGCATGAAATTATGTGCTAAACAAACGAATTGCAGTAAAAAGCCTCTGAGTATCTGATCTTAGATTTTTGGCCATTATTATAGAATCAACTTGAAAATCCTTCCTGCATGATATCAAAATTCCTGTAAAACTAATGTAGCTTTCCTGTTACTTTAAAGCCAGCCACAGCAAGTCTACTCTATTCCCCTTGAGTACATTTTTCCTGTCTCTTTTTCTGGCAGAGATATATATGCATAATAAGCAGCTGCCTTCTAAAATGTCTTCTGCTTCCCTGATTTCTCTAATAACTTAAATTATCCAAATCCAGATGCTCCCAGCTCTCACAGAAGGCATAATTGCCTCAGTGTCTACTAGGCTATAAGCTAATCCTTTCCTGGAGCCTACACCAGCAGAGTGCTTTGAAGACAAGGTTGCCTCAACTTGTAGTAATGCCTGCATAGCTAGAAGCTGGAACGTATAATAACTAGTGTAAAAGGGAATAACAGGCCTGTAAATATTCACTGAAGTACTTGTTATGGGCATTAAGACATAGAAGGAACCGTTCTTCTTTCACAACAGGTTGTTAATTTTGTGTGGCAGGTTTGGAATAGATTAACATTTAAATTAATATTTCAGGTGTTCTCTTGAAAAGCCAATGGAAAAGGAAATGAAGGCAACACTAGCTATCTCCGTCTTCTGCAACCTGCCACTGTTTAGATCTGATCAACTAAGTTGACTTCAGATTCTGAAAGCTACATATAATTGCCTCCAGAGGCATACAAATAGTGAAGGCTGAAATACAATATCAAGAAAATTCAGCAAGAAATAGTTAAAGCACGAGAAATTTTAAAACAGAACTGTATTCGTGATTTACAATGTGTGCAAGCATATTAAATGATGAGGCATAATTATTATTTTTCCCAGACTAGGACTTAACTACCATAAAAATGGTTAAATCAAAGCTGATTTAAATAAACAGTTGCAGAAAAAAGTTTGGGGATCACTGGTCAAATTGTATGTTTCAATAAACTCCTTAAGTGACTTTCTAAGTACAGTAACTGTAATTGATTCATACTGGTTTATTGATAAAAACTTGTCAATACTCAAAATAACTTCATGAACTTTGGAAAAGTAGCGTTGCAAAAGCAAATATTTATAAAATACTGTAATATGAATCTTTTGAGAGAAAACTGTTAGAACTGCATTGACAAAGCAACTGAAATAATTTCACAAAATCGCTTAATAATTTGCCTCTTCTCATTGTATGTTATACATTTTGGGGGGTGGGGTTGGACTTTTCAGTTAGTATTTTACTTTATTTATTTAAATTTATTGGCCACTGAACTCGAGTGGACAAAAAATGGAAAAAGTCATAAAAATAGCTAAAAAGATTAAATAACTGGACCAAAATGCCCTAATAAAAATATCCTCAAAACAAGAAATAGCTAACATCCAACCCAGCCCTGGGGTAAAACACTGGTATTCAAAGCTTTTTTGAACCCTAGGAAGAAGGTATTATCCTTATCTTGGGGGGGGGGGTGTTGTTCTAGAAGTTGGAGGGAGTCTCATCTGGAAAGGCCTACTTCTTAGGTCCCATAAGATGGCAGTGTTTAAGGAAGAGCACCTGGAGCATACCAACTCTGTGGAATTGATTGAACAGGCAAAAAACATTTGAGAAACAAATGGTCTCTCGGATCACCAGGCTCTATGATTCTTACATGCAAAATTCTTACTTGTCAGTTCAGCCTCATTGATCTGAAGTCAGAAAACTACGATCTGTGGGCCAAATCTGGCCTACCTGTTTTGTACAACCCACAGGTTCTGAACAGTTTTGGAGAACCGGTAGCGGAAATGTTGAGTAGTTCAGAGAACCGTTAAATGCAGCCTCTGAAAGGCCCTGCTGCCATCTATTTTCTGCCTCCCAAGTCCCAGGTGATTGGGAGGAAATTGGGATTTTACAGTAACCTTCCCTGGAGTGGGGTAGGAATGGAGCTTTTGCAGTATCCTTCCCCTGCCATGCCCACTAAGCCATGCTATGTCCACCAAGCCACATCCACAGAACTGGTAGTAAAAAAAACTGAATCCCAACACTGCAACAAACCAAGAAAGAATGAGCCAGCAGATGTTAGATCTCTGGGCCACTTGGACTTTAGTTGGGTTTCCAGGATAAGAGGCAGGAACAAGAGCTGGGATAGGGTGTCCTGGGCAGTAGCAATGGCCTATCAGTGGTTTCTTTTCTGGTGAGTCAGCATCAGCCAATGGCTGCCACTGGCTCACTGATCTGCAAACCTACCAGCCATACCTACAGGGGCAAGTTAAGAACTGGGCCTTTGTTCATCCATATCATAGATCCTAGAAGCTTTCATCCAAAGCAAGAAAAAGGAGAAAAGTAAAAAGATGAGAAAGAAATGAAAGAAAAATAGAAAGAAATGAAAGAAAAATAGAAAGAAATGAAAGAAAAATAGAAAGAAAGGAAAGAAAAATAGAAAGGAAAGAAAAATAGAAAGAAAGAAATGTGCCACAATTCTAGAAATTGTCTCTTTTATGTTAAATAGAATTGTCTCTTTTATGTTGAATAGAATGAGGCAGGAACCACATATTGTCTTTATTTGCTCATTTGCATTGTTTTACATTTCCTTCATTTATAAAACAGGGTAGAGCTATCTGTTGTAAAATATATTTTTCACTGTCTTCTATTACTTCAAAGGGACCCTATGTATTAGCATCTTTTTTCTCCAAAATCAGGCTTTTCATGTGGTCACAAGAAGGAAACCACAATGTTATCATTTATGTATTCAAGGACAATTTTAATCTGTCTCACTTATGGTATCAAGACCAGTTGGAGGAATGCAATAGGGGAAATAGCAGAAAGATGTAACCAGAATATGTTTGTGCTACAGTTAGAGACAGAGACAGTGGTCTGTAGTGGTTAAAGCACAAGACTTTTAAAAAGTTTTAAAGCATTTTTTTTACTACTCGTTCCAACAAATAGGGAGTAAAAATGCTTTAAAAAGTAAAAAATAAGGTTCCAACGATCAGCTGTGACAATCAGCTGTGCTATGCGAGAATCAGGACCTTTTTTTTACATTTTAAAAGCGTTTTTACTACCAGTTCCAGTGAATAGGTAGTAAATATGTAGTAAAAATGCTTTTAAAAGTTTTTTAAAAGGGTTCCAATGATTTCGCATGTGCAGAAGCAAAAGAAAATAACTGAAATCTCTCACACATACACGTGCCCTCATGAGATTTTGCTTCCTGCACATGCGCAGAAGCAAACACATGCTGGGACATGTGTGTGTGGAACTAAAGCTGCACACGCAGTGCACTAAGCACTACCGGCGCGCCATCCTTAACTGTAACAGTAGCAACCCACTACTGCACCTGACTCCCACAAGCCACACCCACTAAGCCACACCCACAGAACCAGTGGCCCAAAAATACATCTCACCACTGTTCAGCATTATTAATTTATTAATTTATTAATTTATTAATTTATTAATTTATTAATTTATTAATTTATTAATTTATTAATTTATTAATTTATTAATTTATTAATTTATTAATTTATTAATTTATTAATTTATTAATTTATTAATTTATTAATTTATTAATTTATTAATTTATTAATTTATTAATTTATTAACTTGTTTGTTTGTTAGATTTCTATGCCGCCCTCTCCAGAGACTCAGAGCAGCTCACAAGTAACAATACAAATCCAAAAATTAAAACAGATTTAAGACCCTTAATATAAAAAACAATCATACATCTCATACAGACCATACATAAAGTGAAGTGGCCCAGGGGAATCAATTTCCCCATGCCTCACGACAGAAGTGGGTTTTGAGAAGTTTACGGAAGGCAAGGAGGGTGGGAGCAGTTCTAATCTCCGGGGGGAGTTGATTCCAGAGGGTCAGGGTCGCCACAGAGAAGGCTCTTCCCCTAGGTCCCACCAGGCAACATTGTTTCGTCGAAGGGACCCAGAGAAGACCAACTCTGTGGGACCTGACCGGTCGCTGGGATTCATGCTGCAGAAGGCGGTCCCGGAGATATTCTGGTCCGATGCCATGAAGGGCTTTATAGGTCATAACCAACACTTTGAATTGTGACCGGAAACTGATTGGCAACCAATGCAGACTGTGGAGTGTTGGTGTTACATGGGCATATCTAGAGAAACCCATGATCGCTCTCGCAGCTGCATTCTGCACAATCTATTTATCAGATTTGTATGCCGTCCCTCTCCGAAGACTCGGGGCGGCTCACAGCAACAATAAACAATGTACAACAAATCTAATAATTAAAACTATAGCTAAAAAACTCATCCAACTATAGTTTATAGCTATGTGTAATCCAATGACAGAATCTTTTTTAAAAACCCTTTTGATGGCTGTCATTTTGATTTAGCAAAAGTTCCATACAGTTTGTTCAGCTCTGAACTTTCAACTTAATTATCATGGCTGCCTTGAAGTTTATTGATTTTGATGATTTCTGGGATGTAGCAAGGACAGAAGAAATGAACTCAGCTGCTGAAATATCTCAAAACTTTCCTCAAGTAGAATTTTTCAGAATGTTCAGCTCTAGAATTAGGGTTGTATGTGGAATTTGAGGCCACTGTTTTGTGAAATGGGATGTAGTTTAAGTCATTGGTAATTTAAGCATTTGGGCCAGGCAGTTAGATGAAAACTGTTTCTGATGTGGGTTATTTTAGGGGTTATTGTTTAATCATAGGTTTATACTGCGATGATTTTAATCTTTATATGCTCCCCAAATTTACTACAACAAGATGGTGGCTTTATAGATTGTTTAAATAAAATGTTGTTGATCAAACATAGACAATAGGTCCTAATCATTTGCAATATATATAAATTGTGTCATTTGAAAAATACTAATGGATTGGAACTCTCAGTAACAATCCAGATTCCCAAAGATTTTAAATAACATAATAGAACTATACTGGTGTATATATTCTTTTTAAAGATAATCTTTATTTTAAACATTCCAAATAATCTCATCTATGGCAAATAATCTTATCTTTGACAGGGTAAACTCTAGTACACCCTGATCATATATCATGAATTTTGATCAGTTAAAACAAGCAACCACCACAGACTTCAGTTTTTGAGCTGTGTAACTTCCTTCTTCCTACAGCTCTTTCTGTTTCAAAATGGGACTGGAGCTGCATTCACTGGCATGAATGTCAATTGTCTTTTCATTTATTCAGCATATATGTTCACTAATGAAGAGTTGCAATACCACTATCTGTTTTCAATAGTTTTCTTTCATAAGGAAATTTGTTATGAATTTTTTTTAAAGAGCCAAGCATGTAGTTTAGCCTGGAAAAAAATACTTATTTCTTGCCCAATACAGCATAGGGATAGAGACATTAAGCTTTAGAATAGTAAAATTTATTTATTTATTTGTTTGTTTGTTTGTTTGTTTGTTTATTCAATTTTTATGCTGCCCTTCTCCTTAGACTTAAAATGTTTTTAAAACTTAAATTAGGACCACCCAATTTCCCAATCGCAGTACCCTAGCACATAGACTGTCCATGCTCCAGTACATTTTCCAACCTGTTAAGCTATATGTTCACACTCCAATATGTGCCCTGGAACTGGGTGCTTTCCCTTTCTTGCCTGTTCTCTTTTCATTCTATCTTTGACACAATGATCCTGACTAGTTGAAATTGGAGAGAGAATCTGTGAGCCACCTGAAATGGCTGATTTTCAATTCCCAATATTCTCACCGTTAGCCCTGTTAGCCAGAGCTCTTGCAGGTTGTAACTTTGCTACCTCAAGAGGCCAAAGATTCCTCCCTCTTTCTTTAAAGGCTAATTTGCTTTTTACAGCATATTTCCACAGTTACAGTGTAGTTAAAACTGACATTCAGGTGTAATTGGAAAATGTGATCTAGCTCGCACCTGGAAGATTGTGCCGAAATAAGGAAGAAAAGGGGCAATAGTAGTAGAAATGGAGCCAAAGATTATCCCCAATTCACTAGGTTATTTGGTTAGCCAGAAAACATGACTCTAGACTAGTGGTTCTCAACCTTTCTAATGCCTCAATACTGTTCTTCATGTTGTGGTGACCCCCAACCATAAGTCTAGCACCAATTATCCCCACAGATCTTTAAGCTGATTGGCAGGAAGGTCAAAGGGATACCCCCATTGTAAACACCTGATTGGTCAGATTGAAAACATACATTCCAAGGTGCCAGAATAGAAGCTTTAGTTCCTAACACCATGAAAAATGTGTCTTTTCCCATGGTCTTAGGCGACCCCTGTGAAACGGTCGTTCCACCCCCAAAGGGGTCCCGACCCCCAGGTTGAGAACCACTCTCTAGACAAACCAGAGTTCTCCATCATCCCAGCCAAAGCCATTTCTTTACAGTCCTTTGAAAACTCCAGTATAATTATTGCAGTACTTTCCTCAACATTTGTAGGCCAATATAATTACTAGGTTAATAAGAAGAATAAGCAATAGTTCCCTGACTACTGCAGCTCACATTTGTAGCATTTATCTGGTTTGGTCTTCAGAAGGAAGTTGCTGAGAGGTGAAAATCAGAAAATATAGGTCAGATTTAGCCGCTAGGCAGAATCAGGGGAGAGCCTGCAGTCATCTAAACATCATTAGATAAGGAAAGTCATGGTGCCCTCAGGCAAAGCATGTCAGTGATAACCCCCCCAGTGCTTCATAGCTTCTTTAGCTTTGCCACCAGAAGTAGGTCTGAATGTCCTTTTCCTTCAGCTTGCACCATTTCTCACCCCTTCCCCCATGAACTCACCGCTAATGCAACCTCCTGGTCATGGGTGAGTTCATTAAAAAGCAGTAGATTGCATTCTAAGCAAAGCATACTGTTGAATTTCTTCAGTGTCACATACCTATAGAAATACAGACTATTGGGACATAGATGTGATTCCAATTAAGAGAGGAAGTTGTCTTATAAGGAATGGCTTGCCTCCAGAAGTCGTGGGTGCACCATCACTGGAGCATTTTAAGAAGAGATTTGTTAAGAATGGTATATAGGGTCTCCTGTTTGGACACAGAGTTGGACTAGAAGACTTCCCAAATCCCTTCTAATGCTGTTATTCTGTATTCTGTATTATATTAAGTTAGATCATGTCTTTCCAACTCTGTATTGTCTAAAAGGGATTGCATTGGGTTCTTTGGCAAGGTTGGCATATATAAGCTGCAAAATCCAGACAACCACCAGATGGTAGCAAAAGGTTAGAATTTTATGTATCTTTGCTGCCATCAGGTGTTTACCTAGATTATTCCAGTTCAAATATTGTAATCCTACTTTGGGGAGTCTTACTCTACTGACGATGCTGAAACTGACTTCCAAATTGTCATTGAGTCATAATTGTTTCCAATAAAATCAGGCATGAGAAGTGAATGCTAAATAACGTATCACCAATGCAATTCAGGTAATGAGACATATCTTTCAGGATGTTGCTGTTTCTTAGAAACATAGAAACATAGAAGACTGACGGCAGAAAAAGACCCCATGGTCCATCTAGTCTGCCCTTTTACTATTTCCTGTATTTTATCTTACAATGGATATATGTTTATCCCAGGCATGTTTAAATTCGGTTACTGTGGATTTACCAACCACGTCTGCTGGAAGTTTGTTCCAAGGATCTACTACTCTTTCAGTAAAATAATACTTTCTCATGTTGCCTTTGATCTTTCCCCCAACTAACTTCAGATTGTGTCCCCTTGTTCTTGTGTTCACTTTTCTGTTAAAAACACTTCCCTCCTGAACCCTATTTAACCCTTTAACATATTTAAATGTTTCGATCATGTCCCCCCTTTTCCTTCTGTCTTCCAGACTATACAGATTGAGTTCATTAAGTCTTTCCTGATACGTTTTATACTTCAGACCTTCCACCATTCTTGTAGCCCGTCTTTGGACCCGTTCAATTTTGTCAATATCTTTTTGTAGGTGAGGTCTCCAGAACTGAACACAGTACTCCAAATGTACTGTGTTCAGTTCTGGAGACCTCACCTACACCTTTGTCCCTTTAAGTAAGCTTTGTATACTCAGCATTTACCTCCACCTTATTGAATTGGTTAAGCTAAAGATACCAAACACCTTTCAAAAGTACATCCATCTTTGACAAAGTAGATACCCCCATCTCTCTCTCTCTCCCCCCCCTCTCTGCCCCTCCCTCCCTCCCTCTATCTTTCTCATAGAGAAATGCTAGAAAGCTTTTTTCACTTTCCTCTGAGCCATATTTTCGGATGAAGAAAATGTATACAAACCTACTCCTCTCTGGAGGAAAAAGTTTCACAAATACAAATATTACCCAAGAATTAAACAAGAAGCAATATTCATCTCCCCCCCCCCCCCTCTGGTTTTTTGTGTCTAAAATCCATAAAGGGGCATCGTATACAGTTATCTTGGAATACAGTATTCCTTTATTCTGGCCTTGGTAGCCCCTACATCTACAGCAATGTGGTCCCAGCAATAAACTGGGAGTCCACTGGAGTTGAGCAGCATATAAATTTTACTAAATAAATAAATAAATAAATAAACCAGTGGAAAAACATGCTGGGTGAAACACAGAGAAGCCTGAGAAGTTTAAAGGGGAGACTGCAACCGGGGAACTTCCAAGTCTGCAGTCTCTGGTTTGGGGCAAAGGCTCCCCAGGGCTGAAGATGCTGTTCCGCCCATACTTTTCCACCACCTTAAGTTACAGCGGCTGGGGTGGGGGGGATAAAAATCTATTTTCTCCATAGGCCGAGACCCTTCCTTAGAAACGGTTGGCTGGATGAATCCTTAAAGACTAGGACGGCGCCCATTCCTGTCAGCAAATTCTTGCACTTCCTCTGCCACGGCCCCTCCCCCCCAATCCTCCCTTTTAAAACTCCATGTGTGGTAAACTTTAACGAGCTCCATTACATGAACATTTATAACTGCAGGTTTGAGGAAAGCCTTCAGGGAAAGACAGAGTGGAAGGCAGAAGGGACCTCCTCACTCGCTTCTTCTCTCTCTCTCTCTCGCTCGCTCTTTTTTGTCCTCTCCCGCAGCGGTCTTGTCCCTTTATGTTTGGCAAATGGGCGCTTTGAATTAAAAAAAAAAGCAGGAGGAGGCGGTGAGGAAAGGGAGAGAGAGAGAGAGAAATGGCAGACATTCCAGGGCCAACCACCGGTTTTGTTCTCCTCGCTGACGGCCTTTGTCCTGAACTCCCTACCCCCCTCGGTTTCCACAGTAATGAGAAAGTATGGCCACCCCGCGCTTATTACCATATCAATCTCCCCGAGCCCTGCCTGAGTCAACCGAAGGAAGGGGCGGAGGGGGGGAGGGGAAGAGAGCCCATAAAGACCGCTGAGGGAAGGTGGAAAGTGCGGAGGGCTCCTTCCCAGACGCCACCTCTTCCCCCAGAATTTGGGGCCCAGGAGCTTATTTATTTATTTATTTATCTATTTATTCAATTTCTTTTTAAAATGTCGCCCAACTCCCTAGTTGTGTACTGACGACAACGACCCGAGAGGTCCCAGCACCCCCACCCCCTCTTCATCACCACCCTCCCTCCCTGCCTCTCTCTCTCTCTCCCTCCGCGCTTTCCACACGGATGGAGCGCAGGTAAAGGTCCCCCTTTCGATGCCCTTCGCGGCTGCTCATTGGCTGGCTCGGCGGGGCCTGCCCCTGGCCGCTTTGTTCTCTCGGACCGAGCGTTTCCTTCCTCCCGCTCGGCCGGCGGGCTCTGCAGCACACACGAGCGAGCCGTAGTAAGTACGGTAGCGGCGGCAACGGGAAAGGGCGAGCGAACGCCGCGCCGGAGAGTTGAGAGGAGGGAAATGAATGACAGGCAGAAGGCGCGAGCTCGTCACTGCGGGCTGCTGGAGGAGACGGGGCGGCTGAGTGGGGGGAGGGGGGACGGGCGGGAGAGAGAGAGAAAGAGGCTGTTCTCTCGGCAACCTCCCCCCCACTCCTCCCGCTGCTCGTCCGGGCAGAAGGTGGGCGGGTGGAGAAGGAGAGGCAGGCAAAGGAAGCTGAGCGAGCGGGTCCCTTCTTCACCTCTTGCAAGAGAGGACAGGACGGCAGTAGAGGCGGCGGCGGCGGCAGCACCGGGAACTGTCCGCAAAGGCGCTCAAGGTAGGAGTCCGCGTCTTCCTCTCTCTCTCTCTCTCTCTCTCCCCCCCCCCCCGCTTGTTCACGCACCGGTTCGCCTTTTGCCTTTGCCCAGGTTGGCTGAGGGCGAGTTCCCGGCTCCGGCGGGGGGGGGGGGGGGCGTAGAGCGGGATAAACGCCTCTTTTATTATGGGGAGATTGAACTGTCATTTTTTTTTCTTTTTCGGAAAGCTCCGAGCCGGTAAAAACACCAGACCTCGTGTTGGGGTTTCTCTCTCTGACTCTCTCTCTCTTTCTCTTTCTTTCTCTCTCTCTCTCTGCCTCTCTCTCCTCTCTCTCTCTCTTTCTGTTTCCCCATTCTCTCTCCCCCTTTCTCTTTCTCTTTCTCTTTCTCTCCCTCTCTCTCTTTCTCTTCTCTCTCTTTCTCCGTCCCCCTTCTCTCTTTCTCTTTCTCTCTCTCTTTCCTCCGAAGAGAAAGTCTTCAGCGGGAAACAGAGAGCCCCAGTCTCTCTTTTGGGGCGTGTTGCTGCTTCGGAGCCGGGAGTCTCGGGACCCGATCTTGAGAAGGAAAGCTGAGGCGGGGAGCGAGGTTTCTTCTGGGGGCTTCACCGAGAGGAGCCTTTGAAATTAACCGCTGCCTCCAGATCTGCGGAAAGGGAAAAGCGGGGAGAGGTGCTGAGAGAGGGGCAAAGCACGAAGGTGACGGTGGGTGTGTAAGAGAAAAAGAGAGAGAGGGAGGGACGGAGAAACAGGTAGAGAGAAAGAGAGAGGGAGGAAGGGAGAGAGGGAAGGGAGGGAGAAACACAGAGATAGAGGGGGGAGAAAAGGGGGAGGGAGAGAGAAAGAGAGAAAGAAATGGGGAGAGAGAGAAAGAGAGAGGGGAGGGAGAAAGAGAAGGAGAGAGGGAGAGATAGAGAAGTGGGAGAGGGAGAGGGAGAGAAAGAGAAATGGGGGGAGAAAGAAAGAGAAAGAGAGAAAGAGAGAGGGGAGGGAGAGAGAAGAAGAGAGAGGGAGAGAGAAAGAGAGAGAGAAATGGGGAGAAAGAGAGAGAAGGAGAGAGAGAAAGAGAGGGGGAGAAAGAGAGAGATAGAAAGGGGGAGAAAGGAAGAGAGAGAGAAAGGATCCTTGGGGCGTCTGAAGCTCTTTCTTAAGCCGACTGGCACCCCGGGAGGAAGATGCTCTGGGTAGCAGCAGATCTCTCGGGCATTGTTGGGGAAAGGGAAGCTGTGCACTCTACAAGAACTGGTAGGAAGGCGCGTTCAAACGGGCAGCCAGAGAGTTTGAAAGTAGGTTAATTTTTAAAAAAATAAATAAATCCGGGGAAATGCGAAGCAGCTCTGAGACGTTGGATCCCGAACTACGGTAACTTACTTTCTTCTCCCGAGCTTTAAACTCTCACTAGCGGGATCCCTTCTCCGCCTCCCCGCCCCCACCCCCGCCTTCTGCTTGAGTCTTTGAAAAGGTAACCGCCGTGTCGGGGTAGGTTAAGGCAGAAACCTATCGTAGCCGGCGCTTCTTTTGCTTTATAAATGCAGGCACAAAAGATCTAAAACGTTACGATGTGCAAAAAGTGCCCTCGGGAGAGGCCGGGAGCATCGGCGGGCTTCCTTTTCCAATCTCGGAGGAGAAAGCTTGGTGTCGGGCGGGTGGGGGAGGGGCGACAGCAGCATCATTACCGCACGGTGGAGATCCTGGCTTTGATTTATTTGGATGGAAGGTGTTGATTTCTCTCCCCCCCCCCCCCTGGGTCAGCTACGTAGTAGAACCGTTCAAATTAACTTCAGTAATTAAACAGCCACAAAAACAACCCGTGTGACATGAAGCGCCCTAAACTCGCCAACAGTTCTGTATATTGTTTTATGCCAAAGGACCATATTCTGATCTTAGTTTGCAATTGATGGCCATTTCATCCTTGATTAACATCAAAGCAAGTTCCTTTTTGACCTAAATGTTTGTAATTAAAATCAGAATTTGGCCACTTCTTTGTCGGTTCTCTCTTTTCTTCTTTCTGAATTGAGATTTTTGTCTGAGATACTGTATCTTTCCCAGCGTTTGCTAATAATATTAACATTCCTCTTTCTCTTTCTTTGTTTTTGTATGTGTTTGTGTCTCACTGTTTTGTATGTTTTCATAAGTTATCTCTAGAAGAAAGAACATAAGCTTCAGTCAGGAGTATCTGCTCCCACATACTGGCATTGCTTACTATTCCAAGTTGTAGGACCATTTGCAATGCTAGAGAAAGCTCCGATACAATAGTCTCTTTCCTTAGGAGTGTGCTTACTTCGAAAGAAGCTAAACTGAAAATTGGAACACAATACATGTTTACCTTTAAAGGGCACGCTTTAAGGGTGCATGGGAATCATAAAAGGTCTGGAGATTAATAGAATTCAGGCGGGGACAGGCGGCTTTTTACAGCACAGCACCTGTTATTGTTGATGCCAAAAGGTATATGTTGCTATTTTCTTGTATTGAACACAGTAATCTTTCATATCAGAACATGGTGGACCTCTTAGTTCTTTTTCACATAAACTCACTCTTGGTTCCCCAACTTTTCTTTTCTTTTTTCTTTTTTGGCAATTTAATCTGTGATACGATATCATTCCAATCAATGTTTCGCCCACTCTTACTCTAGGGTGTGGGAAAACATAGGTAAAAGTACCTACTCTGATGTTGAACCTGTAGGAATGCCTAACTATCATTCAGTGTAGGCAGAAGTTAGGTCCTTCAAATTTGAAAAAAGTCTTTCAGTAGTCACAATAGGTTAGACAAGCAGCCTTGTAAGTAATTCAGTCTGCATTTATGGCAAAGAGAGTTCCTTTTTCAAAACTGCTTATATATGTCAAACACACACACACATATGTACTGTATATGCAAATATATATATATTTCAAATTTAGCAAAATATTGGAAACAAAATTTGAACATTTGTTTATTGATGTGTGAAAAATACAAGTAGCAATATCTGTGTAATAATGAAGACTACCGTGGCCACAATATGCGCTTGTCTTATTAAGCCACCCTATCACTTCAATTCCACCTTGGGAACTTGTCTCTCCTGTAAAAAAAAAGAAAAAGAACTCATTTGTTTTTCTGATTTTATACTGGTTTGAAATAGAATCCTTGAGGAACAACAGAGGGAGGGCACTTGAGCCTCCTGCTAGGCACTGAGACCAAGGAGTGTATCAAGGTTGCTTGTTGGAAGCTGATGCCACCTAGAAAATGGGCTGTGTCCTAAAACAAGCAAACGAGAGTAGTTCCCCTATTTCATCATCAGCATTAACATTTTTTCATTTAATAAATTCAAGGGGGCTAGCTCAGATATATGATGTTCTTTGTTTGCTATCAGAGGCATTAGTGTTTGCATTAAAATCACAGGCAGTGCTAACAATAAAACAACTTTTAAAAAATTATGAGAAGATGGAGACATTCCTTCGCAGCATCTAGGACTTTATATGTCTCCCATTATGTGTTTCAAGGATCACTGGTAAGAGTGATTGCATATGTTAAGGATCAAATGCCAAGATGTGTATACACTCAAGTGTTCAATGCTTTACTGTCTGTCCTTAAACCAGGGATTCCTGTAAACTATGTTTCGGTGGGGGGGGGGGTGTTTCTATTTGTCTACATATGAAATGATTATTTTCAAGTTCTAGGAAATGACAGATAAAATATAATTACATAGAACGGTTGTGCATTCTGAGATTCTCAGAGTTCAGTATCTGAATTAGGTCACCAGACATAAAAAATATCCCCTGATATTTGGGTGTTGCAGAAGCATGAGCACGAGGAAGGAACAGATCAATTTTTCTCCCCATATAGTTACCAAAAGAAGTTGGAATTGTATGATCCCTGGAGTGGGGGGCAAGCAATATGGCACTGCTGCAATTATATGCATGACTATGATGTTTTAGAAAAACAACACCACTGTTTTATGGGCATCTAAAATATAAAGCAGCATTTATTGTACATTGCTGGCAGTAATGAAATGCAGTATTTTCAACACAGCAAATCAGCAGTTGGATTCAGGAATACCCCCTGAGGTTCATCATATTAGAGACAAACTTTATCTATAAGGGGGGGGGGGAGCCTTCTTTTTTACTTAATTGTGTCTTTATGCTACTTCTGTATAATGTCTTCTGGGTAGCTTAAATACTACTTAGAGAAACTTCCCATGTCATTATTTATGGGGCAAAGAGCCAGTTCATTTCAAATTTGGCTCTGGAAAGTTAGTATAATAAGCTTGAAAGGAGCTTAAATCTGAGAGGTCATTTTTCATGCAGAGTATTTCCCAAATAAGCCTTCCCCTTAAACTGATCCAACTTAACAAATAAATAAATATTTCCTCTCATTGTGCAGCTAACCCAATGTATAAAAAGCTGTGATTCTTGCTAGCGTGTTTGCCTAAGCAGAGCTTCCATGTTTGATTATGATTCTTACTTATCACAGTTCACCAAGAAACCAAGCCTATGTTAACTTCACCAACATTTGGAGGCACTTTTTAATTAGCATATTACTTAGACCTCTTCCGTCTTCTGGTATATGCAGCTGGTAATTTAGCCTATAATTTTGTAGTAGGTTTGTCTGAAAGTTATGAAATTTGAAACCTTTTTGTCTCAGCTTAAGACTAATTCCCAAAAGTATTTATTCCAAGAAATCCATAACCTTTAAGAGTAATAGAGTCATTATTCTTGTAGTCTATCTCACTATATACAGTATTAGCACAATTAAAAGTAAAACATTCATAAACCTGATTGTAAACTTCCTAGCAATTTAAATATACAGTGACTAAAATATATGAAGATGCTAAGAGTCGAACGCTAATATTACTACATTATCTTCCATAATACCACACAATATATATGTACTCTGATCACTTCTTTGATACCTTCAAAATCTGTACTGGTTTACACACGTTAGCAAACTTAATACTGCACATCAATAATTCCCTGTATTCTAATCATTTTTAATTGAAATGTAGTTATCACATAATCTTGGTTCTTACATTTGCATTTCTTTTTTTCTAACTTTTCAGGACCTTCTTTTTCTCTTCCTTCATATAAAATTGGTTTCACTGGCTACCTCCCTTTTCTTTTTCTCCTCTCTAAAGAGTGCTTTCTATCTCTCACTTTCTCTCTAGCTTGCTTCCTTGTTTTAGCTGGAAACTTGCTCCCTTTAACATCCCCTTTCTCCAAGTATTCTGGTAAGTACTTTTTTTAAGAAAAGAATCACGGAAAAGCAAGTTACTTGTAAACTGGTACAAGGACCAAGGATGAGTTTTCAATTGTTTTCCTATCTGGATTCTTTGGTCAACGGAAAGATGGCTTTTTGTCAATATAACTAGATTTCTCTGAAAACGGGAAACCAAATAAAGGGCAGATGGAGCTTATAGATGTAGAATAGCTTTTGTATCAGCAGCAGCAGCTTTCAAAAATATGGAATTAAATGAGTGACCCCCTAATATCTGTGTATGTTTTACGTTGCCCTGTGTTTGTGTTGGGTAGATACGCTTTCCTTGCTGTCTCCTCTGTGCTTATTTTTAGTGTTTTATAGTATTTTATTTGAACCAATTTGACATCCTTGCACTAATGCTTCATTGTGGCTGCCTGAAAGCTTTTATTGGTGTTTCTATGTCAATGTCTGATTAGCACTATTTTCATCTCTTCAACTGAACTTTTTTGCTTGTGCTGTAAGGTGTAAATTTTTGTAATGTCAGAGTCTTATGTTTAGCATCCTAAAAAATCAAAGCAAGCTAGTATTTCAAAAACTATTTAATTTCCTCCCTACCATTTGTACTACACTCATATTAACCTGACAGCTTGCTTAACCTGTCTTTTCATTATGTCTGAGCAATTATCTAGAACGTTGTCCTCTAGCAGGGGTGGGTTCCACTTACCTTCGCCACTGGTTCATACCACGATGTTTTGCATTCTCACATGCATGTCTTCCCCCACACATGCTCAGTAGCTATAATCGGCACCAAACACAGCTGAGGAGCTAATCAGCTGTGCTTTGGGCAAAGCGGGAAGGCCCTTTTTCAAGCAGCAGCTGAGGGAAAAAAATCTTCCAAACAGTAAAAAATTCAGAATAATTATTTTTAAAAAGATAGCAGCACCTCACCCATGGACTGGCCAGATCCATGATGCCATCATGATGTCACTAGCAGGTTGCTACTGGTTTGGGTGATCCAGTCTGAACCGGAAGGAACTGAACCCACCCTTGCCCTCTGCATTGTGATTCTGTGTGCAATATGTACCTCTGTGTTGATGTATGTTGTACATATACTGATGTATGGATGCAGGAATTTGGCCTGGATGTTGATTCTCAAGAGGGAATCCCATTTCCCCTTGACCAGAAAATGTGAAAAAGAATTATTTTGTTTGGGCTCTTTTTTACACTTTATAAAGTACACCGATAGTTATAGATACACTTTTTGCAGTTAAATTCCTTTTCTCTGCTGACTATGGCTTCAAATAATTCAGCAAGAAAGCAGCCTAATGGAATCTGAGAATCATGATAATAAGTCTTTGTTTTTAACTTGAGGAACGAATGAGTAATTCTATCATTACCCTTTATCTGATACAGAGGTTGAGTTGGGAATATCAATAAGTTTTTAATGAATCTTCTGTCGTCACAATGAGACATGGCCTCTCAAAATTAAATCAAATGTGCTAGTCACGTATAGATGATGGAAAAAGTGACCATTATTTTCCTTTAATATTATAGCTGATCTATTATTCATTAGTGCTATGATTACTTGCTTTTAATTTATCATGTATTAAGATGCAATGCTGTGTTAGACACCAAGATTATTATTAAAGCCAAAGTATATCATCATTGGCAATTTCCCCCCTTCTGCACATATTCAATTATATCATCCATGAATAGTTTGGCTTCACAGGAGCAGAGGGAGGGATTAGAAAGGCACTAGTATTTCAGTCAGTGCCTTCAAAAGATTTAACTAGAATTGAATCTAAAGATAAAAAAAAGCCCCAAACAACAGAGAGTAGGTTTTTCTTTGTATCAAGTATAGCTGCTGAGCTGTCACTGCTGTGGGGAGCCTTTTGTGAGATACCATCTCATTGTCTGTGGAAGCTAATACCTGGTGTCTTTCTCTTGCAGTCTAGTTCTCTGCTCATGGAGAGCTCAAAGAAGGAAAATAAAGGACAGGGGAGGAGAAGGACTAAAAAATGCAGGCAGGTCAGGTTCCCCCCTAAGTTTTAGATCCAATCTGCTGCATAAGAGCACAAAGGCGCTATGTCAGAGGAAAGCCCATGTTAAGCTGGTCAAAGGCAAGAAAGGCCTTTTTTCCATTTTAGAATAACAGAAACCAAACACAACTAAAAGGCTTCCTTTAATTTTTTTTTATAAGGCCAATTTTCGTTAAAGTCAGAATTATAACCTCCCTATATGGGAAGCCATTTGAAATGCTCACTTTCAATTACAATGGAAATCAAGACTTAATTCTAACATTTGCAAGTTACTGCAGCACCATTTCAATTTAACAGATTAAATGCAAACCATATATTGTGTCAAGAAATAATCTAACTAAAGTATGCAATTGGAGGGAGAAATCCCACAATGAACATTTGGATTATTTTGAATTAGTTTTTATCAGTGTTACTTTTAAGTTTTCTTTAAGTTTGACATCTGTTAACGGAAAACAGACACCTCCTATACAATCTCACATCTTTTATATTGCACATTATAAGCATTTCTCCTTTGCAACATCAGCAATGGGGATGGGGATGTGTCTCCTCCTCCAACAAAAAGCTGTCCAGTAAATCTCCCTAATGAGTAAGCTTTTGTGCAGAATATTTGCTACTGTTGCTGGTGGAGATGCAGTGTCTGCATTTGCTACAATTAGAGTAAGCATCAGAGCTTATTTTTGTTTACACCATGGAATCAGCTTCACCACTTTAAATGGCTGTGGGTGAATTTAATTGTTGTTAGTATTCAGACTGTTGTACATTCTGTGTGACCTAAGGAAAGTTAGCAAGTGAGTTGTGGAATGCTAGATTATTGTGTATAAGATACAAAAGGTTTTGGGGTTGTTGTTTGGTTGGGTTTTGGGGTTGTTGTTGTTTTTTTTACAAAATTCAATTAATTTAGCACCTAAATATGTTAAAGACACACATTTTTAGTCTTCCAATATTTGAAATAGTTTGGTGTATCTTTCACAAACAACTTCAAAAGGAAACCAGTATTATGTTCCTAGTACAGATAAAGAGGAACATTGAGAGTAGGGTGAGAAAGGAAAGAAAAACAGTGTTGAAGGTTATCTGGTGAGTTAAAGAAATAAATCAATCTGTTTGGAGGACACCTATTTAGGGATGATGGGTTCATTCTGTCAGCCACTTGGTTATCTACCATGTTAACTCCTCTCTTCCTCACCAAGTTACATTGAAATTAACTTTATTTAATAAGTAAAACATGTTTGAATTCATGGTTGAAGCCCTCAGATTATCTTTAGATTTTTTTTAAAAAAAATTGCAATTAAAAACTTTAATAATGTTTCAGATTTCTTCTTCTCAGATTCTTTTTGCCTTTTTTAATCTTCTAGGTGCCCGTATGGAATTTTAATATTTTGAACATCATGTTCATTGTTTTTTCTGATGTGTTAAATTTTGATCAGTGAAATACTAACTCCTTTGTCTATAATTGCACTAGCTTAAAGCACAACCCTTCTCTTACTAGAGTTGGTTTATCCAACCTACCTTTGCTCAGACAAAGAATCAATTCCATTTTTGGGTTCTCTCATTATTCCATTGCAAGTATATTAGTGCCCGTGGAAATGAAGATGTTATAAAAAGGGGAGGAGTATAATGATGCCCATCCTTGTGCTATAAAATCAGTGTCTGAGTAGCTTTAAAGATACAACAAGGCTTGCAAAAGGAGAGTTATCATTGTCTGACATAGTTCTTGAGATGCTGAAAAACTACGAGAGCTAGTTCCCCCATATCTTATCTTCCACTAGTGCTTAAAACATTTATACTTTGACTCTTAAGTTTTGACTGTTGTCCCTATCCTTCACATTTAACCTTTTAATTCTAACCACAAATAAGGACAACCCCCTCCCAAGTTTCGTAAAGGTCCTCAGAATTGGAAAGCATCAAAGATTCTCTCATTCTGCCAAAAGGTAGGTCTATGTGTGCCCTAAGCCAAAGAGTTCCTGGTTTGCTGCCAAGACAAAGAAGTTTACCTTTCTGTAACCAGGTATGAAATATTTGACTTCCACATCAGCTATTGCAATTCTGCAGCTGCTGGGTTTAATTTTTTAATTATTCCGCTACCCTCTAGACTAAAACAGGGGTGAGCATGGCCAGTGTGGGACGCATCCGACCCATGGGCCATGAACTTGACGCCCCTGCTCTAGGCTTTAGAGAAGTGATGGCGAACCTTTTTTTCCTTGGGTGACAAAAGAGCTTGGGCACATGCTATCGTGCATGCATGAGTTCTCACGCCCATAATTCAATGCCTGGGGAGGGCAAAAACAGATTCCCCCACCCCTGGAGACTCTCTGGAGGCCACAAACAGCTTGTTCCCAACTTCTGGTGGGCCCAGTAGGCTCATGTTTTGCCCTCCCCAGGCTCCAAAGGCTTCCCTGGAGCCAGGGGAGGGTAAAAACGCCCTCCCTGATCCACCAAGAGGCTCTTTGGAAGCCAAAAATGCCCTGTCAGAGCCTCTGTGTGAGCCAAAAATCAGCTGGCTGTCACACACATGCACATTGGAGCTGAGCTAGGGCAATAGCTCATGTGCCAGCAGATATGGCTCCGCGTGCCATCTGTGGCACCTGTGCCAAAGGTTCACCATCACTGCCCTAGAGTCTAGGGTAAAAACAGAAAGATGGTTTTTGCTCTATCTTGGAAACCAAAGACATTATTGTGCAGCAATAATGTCTTGAGCTAGCAAGCATAATTTAAAACTACACAAGTCTTCCCTGAGATGTGGCTGTACTGCAAAACCCTATTTTACAAAATGAGAAAGTTGCATCAAATATTTTAAAACTTGTGTTGGGTTGAAAGATGTATGGAAGAGTATATTGGGTTTGTTCCAGAGAACCATTCCTTTCCAAATTAACATTTTGGTTTGGTAAATATTTACTTCTTGTATGCTTAAAAAAAAATCATAATATCCATAATTTAGATAAAATTCTTGGTGATTTTTATGGCTACCACTTATAGATGAAGAAAGCAAAGAAATAATGAACTAATCATGCAGACACTGCCCTGTCTGTTAATTCGAGAGCAAGCCACACTGAATGGGCTTATTTTTTTAATAAGCAGAAGTAGAATTGGACTGTTTAGATTATGTGCCTAAAAGATAATTTTAGATAATCTGGCAATCTGTACAGAGATCTCATAGACCTCATATCTCAGAATATTAAATATAAAGAGATAAAGGGAACAAACATGACAGAATTCTGACTGTCAACCGAAAATGAAGACCAGTTATTCAATTTCCATACAAGTTCAACACTGCAAAGTGAATCAAAGTGGGCAATGTATTTGGAATACCTGAACCATTTCTTTCCCAAGGTTGAAAATTTATTTCGGCAGACATAGAGCAGGAAATTGTTAGTTAATAGAATTCACCTCCTTCCCTCTATGGGGGCTCTAATTCCTGCCAAACTGGAATGAAAAAGAAAATACAGTTTGAGTCAAGAAGAAGTAGCCTCTTACGTTGCTTTTCACTATTTTGGAGAAATACACTATTGTAATAGCATAGCACTTGATTACTGTAAAATTAATGCAATGGCTGTGTGATAATCTCAGCAAATATAATTCAATATAAATTCAGTAATTCAATACATTCAATATTTTGAGGGAGAGGATAGATGAATAAATTCACACTTTAAATTATAAAACTGATGTTGCGATGAGTAAGAACTGAGCCATTGTGGTTTGTAAACCACCTTTCTTGGTGCTGTGTAGGACCAGGCAATTGTCCTTAATCAGCTATCATAGTTAACCAAACCATGGAATAGTGTGATTCTTGTTAATTAGTTATAACCAGCACTTGAGGAGATTACCATAATCATTTGACCTCCATTTCCCATACTAAAACATGGGAGACAAAATGTGAAGGATACACAGAACCGAACATTACTATACAAAGTAACAATGTGTCTACATCATGTTGATTTTCTAGTCTGAAGAGGAAAAGAACATATAAAGATTACCAAGAATCACAACTAAATCTTCAGGGCAAAATGTCCTTGCAAATTAAGGTTACAAGGATAGACATTTTTTTTTGTTCAGCTAAAACAACTGAACATCATGTTTCTGTTGATTTACTTTCATTCTGACAGCACAAGCTGTAGCTTACAACATCATGAGTTACAGCAAAATTTAACATCTGGCAAAATTTGCCAGATCACAAGAAACTGCCAGTGAGTGTGTATGTATGGGTGTATGCAATAGTATAAACAAATTTAAAAATTATCTATCTATCTATCTATCTATCTATCTATCTATCTATCTATCTATCCATCCATCCATCTATCCATCTATCCATCCATTTATCTTTCCATCTATCCATCAATATCTGTCCATCCATCCATCCATCCATCCATCCATCCATCCAATCTATTTTCTATCTATCTATATTCTATCAAATACTTATGTAGGCTTCATTTTACACATAGTATCCTCTTCAGCTGAGTAAGTAAGTGCCCTGTTTTGTCAGTTTTAACTACTTTGAAGTAGCAAAAGTACAATTAGTTATTTTTGTTTCAATATTGGAGCTGAGGTCATGTTTCATTGCTAATATCCCAGCTTCTCCCATGCTAGATCTGGAACATTTGTACTCAAACACTTGCCTTTCGTAAGCTACTTAAAACCCACCTCTGCCGCCAGGCATGGGGGAATTGAGATTCCCTTTCCCCCTAGGCCTTTACAATTTTATGCATGGTATGTCTGTATGTATGTTTGGGGTTTTTTTTTATATTAATGGGTTTTTAATCATTTTTAGTATTGGATTATTATTGTACGCTGTTTTATGATTGCTGTTAGCCGCCCCGAGTCTTCGGAGAGGGGCGGCATATCAATCCAATAAATAAATAAATAAATAAATAAACGTAGCTAGTATATTTTCAACTGCAAGTTCAGCTTAAAAACAGTTTGGTCATTTGTTCATATACGTTATTATGGTTATAAATTAAATAAACTCTCAGTAGCTTGGGATCATTGGTGAAACTCATCACGTTTAGAATTAGTAATCTATTTAACGTGGCTATGCAAAGCTTTTGAAAGAGGTGCTTTAGTGCCCAGGAGACTATCCTTCTTCAACTCATTAAAGCAACTATGTCTTTTCCCAGTTTTACTACATTGGAAAACAGACAATCTGAAAGTGTTCTGAACAAAATGCAAGAGTTGGGGGGAAAGAAGCAGCTAATTTAATGTTTGAAAGAAAGCTGCTGCTTACACACTAGTGCATATTGTAAAGCATCCCTTTCAAAGGATTTGCCTGCGCCAATTTCCTAGACCCATGAGCTTTCAAAGCAAGGTTTTAAGTAACAGAACAAAAAATACCCTAGTACTGAAATAAATGAGGCCAGAAATCACAAAGGGAAATGCATGGAAGATGGGAATACTGAGTGCTTTTGCAGTCATTATATAACAGCTATTAGTTAGAAAGCTCAGTGCATCTGTCCTAAGGCACAAGTACCCATGGGTAAAGACAAATGCAATATTCATATTTTATATTTAAAATATAAAATGTTCCTAGCTTATATTTTTGATACAGCACAAGCAAAGCCTTTCCCATTTTGGGACTCAAGTTATAGGAATGCATACTAGAGAGGTAAATGCTAGTTCAGCTGTTTTGCTTCCTTCCTTCCTTGGCTCTAGTGGTTTGCTTTTTTAAAAATGATACAAGGACTATTCTTTAATTTGTTATTTCTACCCAGCTATTTTTTTAAAGGAATAAATTTAAATGCTTCAAGTGTTCCAATAATAGAGCAGAGGGTTTTGTGTGTATGTGTGTGACATCACAGGGGAACAGATAAACAGGTCAGATTATGATTGCAGAATTGGCTTCTTCAAGCTTCAGTCTTAGAGAAGAAGGATATGTTTTCACTGCCAGCAATAAAATGACTGGATCTCTTTTTACCTGAAATATTTTCATTAATGAACAAAGCTCTTCATTAGAATGTGGCCTTATTTTTGAAGACAGGATGTTGGGATACAACAGACAATTGTTCTTAAATGGTCTCATTTCACAAAACTCATTCAGGCAAAAACCATAAGCATGTAAGAACTTTACAGACCATGATTTATGAATGGTCTAGAGTTATGCAAAGAGAGAATGAACAATGCAAGCTTATATATGAAATTTCAGAAGTATAACTGTCTTATTGATAGGAAACTTTATAGATTGACATGAAAATGCTGTGATTTCTCTTCCTCTTTCACTAATAGATTTGTGTTAGCTATTATACTTTCCATCATTATACAGAAAAATAAAAGAGATTGGAGGAAGTGAATATCCTTCAGCCTGGAGGACAGAAGAGAAAGGGGTGACCTGACTGAAAACACTAAATACACTGCTCAAAAAATAAAGGGAACACTTAAATAACAAAATATAACTCCAAGTAAATCAAACTTCTGTGAATCAAACTGTCCACTTGATTGATCAGTGTTTGATTGTCAATCAAACACTGATTGACAATCAATTTCACATGCTGTTGTGCACATTCAACTTTATACAGAACAAAATATTCAATGAGAATATTTCATTCATTCAGATCTAGGATGTGTTATTTGAAGTGTTCCCTTTATTTCTTTTAGCAGTATATATTAAGGGTGTTAAATGGTAATAGCATTTAGACTTACATACCACTTCATAGCGCTTTACAGCCCTCTCTAAACTGTTTACAGTGTCAGCATATTGCCCCCAACAGTCTGGCTCTTCATTTTACTGACCTCAGAAGGATGGAAGGCTGAGTCAACCTTGAGCTGTTCAGAATCAAACTCCTGAAGTGAACTGTGAGTTAGCCTGCAATACCGCATTCTAACCACCATAGCTCTGGAAACAAGATTCCAGAAGACAGGATTTTTGATATTAAGCCAAAATCAAGAACACAGGGTATAACTTCAAACCGACAGGAGGGAAGTTCAAAACTAACGTTAGAAAGTTTTACTCTACAGAAAGAATACTGGAATATTGGAACCAACTTCCAACTGTGGTAGTGGATCAGACATCAGCAAGTGAGTTTAAGTATTCTTGGAATAAACATGTCCATCATCCAGCAAAAATAAGAAAAACAAAATAAATAAAATAATTAAAAATGTTAACTAAACAGAAAACAAAAACAATATTAAAGGGTGCACTCAATGGAACATGGCTGGTAGATCTTTTTCTGCCATCTCTATGCTTTGATGTTTGTAATAAAAACTTACACATAATTTTGGGATTTTCACAAAGAAAAGCATCCTTCTCATTTCATCAGCATTGGGAATATTAACAATTTTCAAATATGTAGCCAGCAAAAACTGTAATGTTATGATTTTACTGAAAATGTAGCTACTTTTAAAAGCTTCAGCTATTGCTCAAGAGACTTTGGGCTTAGCGGCTGCAGTGATAGATTAGTGTTTACAAAGGACAAACATCAAAAGATCTATCATTACTATGATCCACTGTTTGAAAATTCCTGCCCTTTAATATTCTTAGACTGTTCAACTTAGAGCCAGCAGGATTCCCTGTTGAGAACAATATGTACACACATGGAGACAGGCATACTAATATAGGTGCTGGCTAGTTTAGTTAAGCTTGCCTAGCTGAGTTCAAAATTTTTCATTGCAGGGGAGAAATTATAGAACTTTTCATGTTTCTGTGCCTGCTTATAATTTTCATTATAAGAATGAATTGAATGTGGCAGGATAGTAGAAACTCTAGAGCAGTGATTCCCAAAGTGGGGCCCATGCCCCACAGGGGGGCAATTTGATTTTTAATGGGGGCAATTGAAACCTTGTTTAAATCAAATTATTGGCCCTTTAGGCTTGCTCCACATGAGTAGGAGTTACTTTTTAAATAATAAGAATCACATGTCATGGGAGGGGAAGAGATGAGGATTTTAGAGATGCTTAGGTGGGGCATGGTCTCAGGGACCGCCTTCTGCTGCACGAATCCCAACGACCGGTTTGGTCCCACAGAGTGGGTCTTCTCCGGGTCCCGTCAACTAAACAATGCCACTTGGTGGGACCCAGGGGAAGAGCCTTCTCTGTGGCGGCCCCGGCCCTCTGGAACCAACTCCCCCCCAGAGATTAAAATTGCCCCCACCCTTCTTGCCTTTCGTAAGCTCCTTAAAATCCACCTCTGTCACCAGGCATGGGGGAATTGAGATGCTCTTTCCCCCTGGGCCTTTACAATTTCATGTGTGGTATGTCTGTATGTATGTTTGGTTTTTTATATTAATGGGGTTTTTTAATCATTTTTAGTATTTATTGGATTATTATTGTACATTGTTTTATTACTGTTGTTAGCCGCCCCGAGTCTCCGGAGAGGGGCAGCATACAAATCCAATAAATAAATAAATAATAAATGGCCAAAAAGAAGGTTGGGAAACACTGCTCTAGATAATATAAATGTAAATGTTACCCCACTACTTTTCTAAGGCATGAAAAAGCACATGTGAGCTTTCATATGACTAACATTTCCCATATTTGGTTTGACAGAAAAACAATGAAATAAACTTTTAACTATTGAGGCTACGTCTCTCAATAAAAAACAAAACAAATGCACTACAATGTTAACAAAATTCTAATTCAATTAAAATTATATTATAAAAGTTATCTTTAAAAAGTTATCCCAAAGGTGCTTTTTTAACAGGCGTGGACTTTCTTGTTTTTTTCCCCTTTGAAGATGTTTTGCTTCTCATCTATGTCTTCAAAGAAAAAAAACAAGAAAGTTCAGTCGCCTCTTGAAAAAGCACTTTGGGAACAACCCTGACCTGGATGACTGAGAATCTCCATGGACCTTTAAAAAGATAATGCCAAAAGGCAAAAGTGGTTGTCTACTTCTGCTTCTTATTCTTGTGCTGCCCTTTGCTATTCATCTTGTTCACCAAAATTTCCATTCTACTGATAAGCAGAAATGGCAAAAACAAAATGCAGCATTGGGCATCTCTCACTTGCGATGGTGGGTTTATCTTTGAATTTGAAAGCATAGATTAGATAAAATGACACTGTTACATTTAAGAGGAGGTGCTGATTGACCAGAAGTATCATAGCTCACATATCTTACATCTCAATAGTCCCATGCAAATCATCCCTGGGATGATTTAAATGGGAGCTTCAAAATTCAAAGAAAGCAGAGTTTGTACTTTGAAATTCAAAGGTAAATTTAATTCAATTCAAGTAATTGGGAGATCTAAGAGATTGGTTTGGGGTTTTTTAATGGAGTATAATATGAAAGCATCAAAATGCTTGCTGATGCTACATCTTCCAGAACAAGACGAAAGTGGTGGGGCACGATATAATCTGTAGAGGAAATTAATGCTTTTTAGGATTTTTTTTCAAGAACTTTAAATATTTTTCAAGGCAGAAATGAGGATGAAGAAAGGACAACAGAAAAAATTACACAGCAAATATCCTCAATTGTGCTGAGTGTACTAATTAATAGAAGGCTTTATTCCTATATAGAAATAGGAATAGCATTAGGAATGGAATGGAATGGAACAGAACAGAACAGAACAGAATAGAATAATTCTTTTATTGGCCAAGTAGGATTGGACACATAAGGAATTTGTCCTGGTGCATATATTGATAGATATACAGTGTTTCCTCGATTTTCGCGGGTTCAAACTTCACGAAACATCTATACCACGTTTTTTCAAAAATATTAATTAAAAAATACTTCACGTTTTTCCCCCCTATACCACGGTTTTTCCCGCCCGATGATGTCATATATCATTGCCAAACTTTCATCTAGCTTTAAAAAACATTTTTAAAAATAAACTTTAATAAATAAAAATGGTAAGTAATAATCTAAATGGTTGCTAAGGGAATGGGAAATTGTAATTTAGGGGTTTAAAGTGTTAAGGGAAGGCTTGGGATACTGTTCATAGCCAAAAATTGTGTATTTACTTCCGCATCTCTACTTTGCGGAAATTCAACTTTCGCCGGCGGTCTTGGAACGCATCCCCCATGAAAATCGAGGGAACACTGTATCCTCTTTCCTCTTCATTTGTATACCGATTAGGAACCCAGTATTGCCCATCAGTGAAACTTAGCAATAGCACCACTTCCCAATAGTTAATACCCTGATTCTTTTCAACCTCCTTCCATTAACACTTTCTATTTTTTTTTAATTGAAGCATCATTCTTCTCCTCTGTTTTTGCTTTATTTCTGTAACTGCAGTTAAATGTTCTAAAATATTTGCTGTAGATTGTAATGCCTGGGAGCACTGTAAATGCTCTCACAGCACAATTGACTTTATTCTATGTGCATAAGACCAATCTAGGACAAGTTTTTGTGGCCAAAAGCATTTTCACGCCTTTTGCTGGCATGATTTCCTTCCTTTTGTTGAGTCTGGTCAGCTCCCTGCAGTCTCCTGGTTTGACATTCCTATTCCAACATGCATGTGCTCATACACGGGAGTAGCTTTGATTTCAAAGAGAAGAAAATCTCCCTTAGCATTTTTTTAAAATAAGTTGATCAATAGACATTTATATTAATGATGTATTTAATACTTTTAAATTTCAGCATCATGGTATCATTCCACAATTCCTGTAACTTTAATTCCCCCCCCCTTCTATCTTTCAAAATCCATGTCTCTTTTTTTTTTCTTTAAGTTTGTGAAAATGCCTAGTTATTCCTCTTCAGTTAATGATCTATCTGGGTGAAAAAAATGTCTTCCAAACTACATTACCAGTAAACCATTAGATTTTCCTAGCTTCCATGGGGATTGCTGCAAAATGCAGATGTTGAGGTCCATACACCTGATGAGTAGCAGCTTAGAGAATTAATTACTATAATTCAGCAATAATTTGCTCTCTGGATTGTTCAGTATATTGCAATATTATAATGTCGTAATTCTGTCATAAAATGTTTGTTCCAAGTATTATCTGACTGGTAATCATTTTCTTTTAAGTACAATATAGTTCACATACCTTTGAAAAATGGACCCCGAGTCATAATATAAATGAAGAGTACAAATCACTAAGAATTCCTCTTTACAAAATATGCATACAGGGAATAACCTTCTCTGTTTTATATTACAGTGATCCCCCGCTCGTTGCGAGGGTTCCGTTCCAGGACCCCCCGCAACGAGCGGGTTTTCGCGAAGTAGCGCTGCGGAAGTAAAAACACCATCTGCGCATGTGCAGATGGTGTTTTTACTTCCGCAGCGCTAGCGAGGAGCCGAAGATTGGGGGCGGCGCGGGTGTTTTAAAACGACGACGACGACATGGGGGGCTCGCTAGCACCCCCCCTAACCCGGGTTGAGGGTTTGGGGGGGTGCTAGCAAGCCCCCCATGTTGGCGGCGACGTTTTAAAACACCCGCGCGGCTTTCCAATGAGTCCCGAAGACAAACGTCAAACTTCCGCGTTTGTCTTCGGGACTCATTGGAAAGCGGCGTGGGTGTTTTAAAACGTTCCCGCCGACATGGGGGGCTCGCTAGCACCCACCCAAACCCGGGTTGGGGGTTTGGGGGGGTGCTAGCGAGACCCCCATGTCGGCGGGGACGTTTTAAAACACCCGCGCGCCTTCCCAACTGAGCCCTCAAGGGAAGCGCAGAAGTTCGCCCTGGCGCTTGGCTTGAGGGCTCAGTTGGGAAGGCGCGCGGGTGTTTTAAAACGTCCCCGCCGACATGGGGGGCTCGCTAGCACCCCCCCAAACCCCCAACCCGGGTTTGGGGGGTGCTAGCGAGCCCCCCATGTCGGCGGGGACGTTTTAAAACACCCACGCCGCTTTCCAATGAGTCCCGAAGACAAACGTCAAACTTCCGCGTTTGTCTTCGGGACTCATTGGAAAGCGGCGCGGGTGTTTTAAAACGTCCCCGCTGACATGGGGGGCTCGCTAGCACCCCCCCGAACCCCCAACCCGGGTTTGGGGGGGTTGCTAGCGAGCCCCCCATGTCGGCAGGGACGTTTTAAAACACCCGCACCGCTTTCCAATGAGTCCCGAAGACAAACGTCAAACTTCCGCGTTTGTCTTCGGGACTCATTGGAAAGCGGAGCGGGTGTTTTAAAACGTCCCCGCTGACATGGGGGGCTCGCTAGCACCCCCCCGAACCCCCAACCCGGGTTTGGGGGGGGTGCTAGCGAGCCCCCCATGTCGGCGGGGACGTTTTAAAACACCCGCGCCGCTTTCCAATGAGTCCCGAAGACAAACGTCAAACTTCCGCGTTTGTCTTCGGGACTCATTGGAAAGCGGCGCGGGTGTTTTAAAACGTCCCCGCCGACATGGGGGGCTCGCTAGCACCCCCCCGAACCCCCAACCTGGGTTTGGGGGGGTGCTAGCGAGCCCCCCATGTCGGCAGGGACGCTTTAAAACACCCGCGCTGCTTTCCAATGAGTCCCGAAGACAAACACGGAAGTTTGACGTTTGTCTTCGGGACTCATTGGAAAGCGGCACGGGTGTTTTAAAACGTCCACGCCGACATGGGGGGCTCGCTAGCACCCCCCCGAACCCCCAACCCGGGTTTGGGGGGGTGCTAGCGAGCCCCCCATGTCGGCGGCGACGTTTTAAAACACCCGCGCCGCTTCGCAGCTGTCTCCTGAAGCCGAACGCGGAAGTTAGCGTTCGGCTTCAGGAGACAGCTGCGAAGCGGCGCGCGTGTTTTAAAACGTCGCAGCCGGCCTGGGGGGGCTTTCCAGCAACCCCCAAGCCCGGGTTGGGGGCTCGGGGGTTGCTGGAAAGCCCCCCCAGGCCGGCTCCGATCGTTTTAAAACAGACGCGCCGTTCTCCGCTGACTCCTGGCGAACTTCCCCGCTTTAGGAGTCAGCGGAGAACGGCGTGC
The DNA here is from genome assembly GCF_031021105.1 of Erythrolamprus reginae. Taxonomy (NCBI): domain Eukaryota; kingdom Metazoa; phylum Chordata; class Lepidosauria; order Squamata; family Dipsadidae; genus Erythrolamprus; species Erythrolamprus reginae. The sequence goes on along the minus strand of NC_091951.1, from coordinate 91,342,530 downwards.
CTGTTTTAAAACGATCGGAGCCGGCCGGCTCCGATCGTTTTAAAACAGGCGCGCCGTTCTCCGCTGACTCCTGGCGAACTTCCCGGGCGAAGGGCGAAGGGCGGGCGAGCGGGTGCTGGGGGGAGCTTCGCCCTCCCGCCAGCAAGAGGGGGAAGACCCAGGGAAGCCGCCCAGCAGCTGATCTGCCCGGCGCCATCTACGCATGTGTGCCCATAGAAAAAAAGGGCACGCATGCGCAGATGGTGTTTTGACTTCCGGGTTCAAAAATCGCAAATTACCCTGTTCGCAATGGTTGGGGACGCAATAACCGGGGTATTACTGTATTACAAATTCTCCATGGAGTTAGACAGTTGATTTGTATAAAACATACTTCTAACAATCACTGTGCATTTGAAGATTGACATGATCAAACAACACCAAATCCAAATGGCTGACTTAATGCTGAAGTTGCAAAGCGGCATTTGTGTCAACCATTCTATTTCTGTCTATACGACATGCAAGGGCATTTTTTTTTCAATTCTAAGTGGGAGCAGATGCTTCAGATCAGTATGTTTTAGTCTAATTGTGGGCCTTTGTTTTCATAACTCACTTTTCTTATGATATGACTTCATTTCATCTGCTTCATTTTCAAGAACAAACACAAATGAATGTTTTGAAACTCCTCCAGCACACCTACATATAATCATCTTATTTGATTCCATTTTTTAAAAGTTGCAGAAAACGTCTATAAAGGGTTATTTAAATGTTGGAACTCTATAACCACTGTTTAAGATTAATCTTCAAACTCAATCCATTTTCTTGTCATATAACAAAAGTTAAGTTATAACAAGAACATCCCAAGTATCGTACACAGTAACCAAATAACAAATAGCAGTTCTGTATCACAAGATCAAAAGAAAAACAGAAATAGTAGAATTAACTGGATAGTAAAATCAGACTAGTACATATATCTCTGCATGTATTGGAAATACCTATGTGTATGAAAGGGGCATTTTGCATTCACATTCAGGACTTTCTGCTCAGAATTATTTAATTCAGGAAAACAATTATCTAGCGTTCCATAGCCATATCTAAATTTAGCAAGTATAATTTGATTGTGCATTTCTTTGACAAGAGTGTACAGGTATACAGCTACAAAGAATGGTTGCTTCTAGCTATTTTTGATGTAAAACTTTCATACAACATGGAAAAGGCTATTATTTGATTTACTTACAGTATATCATGTAATGTGGGTTTCTGCCTATCTGTGTATATGTATATACTAGCTAGGAAAAAATAGTAATTGAGTTTGGTTGAAAGCTCTAAATTATGGAAATTACTTTTTTTTTAAAAAACAGAGCCTCTTTCCCATTTGTGGATGTTCTTAAACCATTAAATAAATAGATGAAATGAAATAACATTATCGCTTTGCAGTTTACAATATGTAGCCAGTGTTGCTCAGGGAGATGTAATTTACAACTGATGCATAAAGAGAAGAATGACAGGTCATCATATTTTTCAATGCATCTTTTCTCTAAACATAACAGAGTGGCCCCCTCTTAATGGCTCTTGGCTGCCATTCGGAAGCCACCTGAGAGCATTGTCTTTAAAGTTAATGTGCTTGTGCCTGATCCTCTTACTAATCTGTGAAGCACTACAGAGTTCATTATGTTTCGCTTGCTATTGTAACTGAGGTGGAGACAGGTGTGTAGCTAGTTTTCCTTGGCCTTTTACTAGACGGCAAAAAGTAGCCCCCAGTGAGCCTTGCACACAGTAAATGGGTGAATGTATAAAGAAGGGCGTCAATGCTTTTTCCCCTCAACACTCAACTACTCTTCAAAAGAAGCAAGCGTAATTATTCATTCCAGTTCTCTGGAGAGGTTTAATGTTCTTTCAGCAATCTGGATGGGGCATTCATTGAATTATATTCACAGTACATTCATTTTAAATCAAGAAGTCAAACGGCATTTGAAGGGAAATTTTGTTTAAATCTCATTTCCTTCTCTTCCATTTCAAAGGCAGCTTTGATAGAAATTCAGGCAGAGAGATACAGTTGGTTCCAATGCATGGCAATTCTTGGCAAGAATATTTCCATTTTAACATATTTCTAATTGCAATATTTTGCAACAAAGCACCGCATAATGTATATCCTTTGTGTATATCATAATATTTATTTACTTACTTACTTACTTACTTACTTACTTACTTACTTACTTACTTACTTACTTACTTACTGATTGATTGGATTTCTATGCCGCCCCTCTCCGAGGTCTCAGGGCAGCTCACAACATATAAAATATACAATACAAAATAACTGAATCCAATTTAACTTATTATTAAAAATCTTTTTAAAAACCCTCAAACCATAAAAAACAATCATTCCATTCACTCCACATTCTCTCAACACATTAATTGGGCAGGGGGCAAAGATCTAATGGCCCCAGGCCTGGTGGCATAAGTGAGTCTTCAGACTCTTATGGAAGGCAAGGTGGGTCGGGGACATATGAATCTCCAGGGGGGAGCTGATTCCAGAGGGCCGGAGCCCACACAGAGAAGGTTCTCCCCATGGGCCCCGTCAAATGACATTGTCTGGTTGATGGAACCTGGAGGAGGCCGACACTGTAGGACCTGACCGGTCACTGGGATTCATGTGGCAGAAGGCGGTCTCGGAGGTGTTCTGGTCTCATGCCATGTAGGGCTTTATAGGTCATAACTAACACCAATGCAGACCACAGAGTGTTGGAGAAATATGCAAGTGTCTGGGCAAGCCTGTGATTGTTTGCGCGGCTGCATTTTGTACAATTTGTAATTTACAAACGCTTTTCAAACGCAGCCCCATGTAGAGAGCATTGCAGTAGTCGAACCTCGAGGTGATGAGGGCATGAGTGACTGTGAGCAGAGACTCCCTATCTAGATAGGGCCGCAACTGGTGCACCAGGCAGGTGTTCTAATATCAGCTGTGGGTCGAGGAGGACGCCCAAGTTGTGATGGATGGACAGATGGACGTATCCTTGGGAGGCAGTACCCACAGCCACTCCATCTTATCTGGATTGAGCTTGAGCCTGTTGGCACCCATCCAGGCCCTGACAGCCTCCAGACACCGGCACATTACTTCCACTGCTTCACTGAGTGGACACAGGGTGGAGACGTATAGCTGTGTATCTTCAGCATACTGGTGGTAACTCACCCGGTGCCCTTGGATGACCTCAATGTATATTATATACATTGCAAACAAATGCATATAATTTGTTTATTTTGAGGCCAAAGTACATTATTGTATTTTTAAAATATAGTATAAATTAATTGTACCTTAGTACTATATAGACGCAGACTCTAATTTTGGCTATGATGGCACAGCCTAAATATATTTCCTGATAAGATCTTGTCAGGAAATATCATCCTTTAAAAAGGTTTACTAATAATTTCCTATTCCCAATGAATTCATAAAATAGAATTTTACAAGGACAAGAAGATAATTCCTGGTAGTGTATGCTTTGATAGAATTAAGTGAGCAAACATTAATATTGACAGAGAGTGAAAATACAGACTTTTGCAATTTAATTGGCATCATGAATGTTTTTGAAAGGTGATAGAAATTGATTTGGACACTGATGTTGTAAATTAGAAACATTTGTGGAAGGATTGGATTCTCTGTACTGTAATCTGTGTCAGGTTTAGTACATTTCTAATCTCAGAATATGCAATAAAAAAAGAAACATCCATAAAGCAAGTGGTTACTTTTAGCACTTGCTTATTCTGAAAAGGGGCTATCAGTTTATTGCCAGATTGGTTTTGAAAACAGTTTGCTCATATTCCATCTTGGCATTCAAATAAATCAGCAAAAATACTTTTTTAAAAACATAGAATCTTGTTTGAAGAGCACTTTTCATAGCAAAGAAATCTATGTTGCTCTGAAACTAGCTTTGTGTCCCTAAAGCTTTTTGATAAAAAATGGAATCAGAAATAATGAAAAGAATAATGAACAGCAACTAAGCTGCCTCAATGAATCTAAAGGAAAATGAATCCATTTGATGAAAATTTCAACTACTGCAACTTTCTTTGAAAGGGAAACAGGCAGATGCAAGATCTCCATGGATGTGGCAAAGTGTCTTATTCTAGAGTTAGTGGCTCCTTGACTGTAATAGAAAATGATATTGTGGGGTAATACGACATCATTGTAAAGAAGAGAAAAGCATTTCTGTAGAAGAGATTCGTGGATTGATACCCTCTTCCACCAAGAACACATTCTGGGAAGTGAGCCGCAGGTATATCCTGGCAGCAGAAGTTAGCTAAATTGTAACAGATACAGAAGATGAGTTTACAATGGTCATATCCTTTATGGCTGGTACAAAAGTTTAGGAATTGTGAACATGTATTGCTTTTATAGCTTAGAAAATAATAGAAGAAGAAAGAGGTCATGGTCCATGCTGGCATCAATGGCATGAGAAAATGATACATGGACATGAAGACAAAATTGAGGTTGTTAGATAGGTTACAAAAGCTAGGATTTCTAGTATCTGCATTACTTGTAGGTTAAACCAGACAAGTAGAATTTAGGAATCTCAGTGTGTGTGTATATATATGTGGAAGTTTTTAACTTGTTTTAGAATCAAGGTTTGACTAAGCAGACTTTCCAGTTAACTTGGGACAAAATGTCCCTAAAGAATGAAGTTCTAGTTGTTCCAGGTTATTTAAAAGATTAATGTGACACCGAGTATAGATTAGGATGATGGCCAATCAAAAATATCCAATTTTATACAGCAAAATGTGTGTTATACTTATAAATATTAAAGAAACTTTAATTGTCTACCTGAATTATGAACAAGAACTGAAAATGCTGAGGGATCAGTTTGGAAGTAATGATACCACAAAGGAGTTATATTTCCTTCCCAGGCAAATTCTGCTTTTGTTTATTTTCTAAACTATTATTTGCTGCAACCTGTTCCCAATGTTATCTTTTAAACCATTGTTTGCTAACAAAAAAGCATTAAGATACACTACATGAAGCAACAAAATAGCAAAGCAGCTTAAATTTGGCCCAGTCTGAAACTTCAAGGATTTATTGTATTTTCTCAAAAGTATTTATACAATGGTACCTCGGCACTCACTATTCATCGCTTCTGGGAGATGCGACAACTACCGAAAGCAATGAGCACCAAACAATTTTTTTCTCATAAGGAACTAGTCACAAGGCAACCAACAGTGACAAGTTCTGGTTTGCTCATCAAGTACCAGGGAAAACATTCACGACAAAATGCATTGAGTACCAAATTTGACAGGTTTCAAAACAGACAAGTACAAAGTACCACTGTATATCTTTACCTGAATTCTTCAAGATGACAAGAAATGTAATCATTTCCCCAGAAGAAGGACTCTGGGGTGAAGTGCAATTTTTTACACTGGTATTTTCAAAATTGTCCTCTTGCTTCCTAATAGCCCAGGGCAGAATTATCAATCTTGGCAGCTTTAAGATGGATAGACTTCAAAACTCAAAATTCCCCAGAAGGAAGGTTGACTAGGGAATTTTGGAAGTTGAATTTCTGTTTTAAAGCCACTGAGGTTGGGAAACACTGATCTGGGATCTTCTTGGCTGCTTCTCTTTCTTGTAGGTTAGCTAAGGGTCCTTAGTCCAGTTACAGCAAGAACGAAGACCATCTCTGATCAGCCTACTTACTGCATTGTATTTTCCGAGTGTGGTTTCTAAGGCATTGAAATGCGTGTATTCAAGAGCAAAAGCATCATAATATTTCTGTAGAAAATAAAAAATACTTCCTGTAAATTAACATTTTAAAACATGAAAGGAACTGTCTTTCTATAATAAGAAAACTGAGAAGTTTAAAATCAAAAGAAGATTCCTTGATCCTATTATGCTTTTCATTGTGAATGGAAGAGAAGGTTGGGGTGACATTCTTGAACTGAAAAACAAATGGGAATGATCGTTTTAAAACGTTTTTCAATTTTGCTGCTTCTGGTTGGTTTAAAATATTCCCAGAGTAATGATCATGGAACTCTATGCGTGAGTAAAACGTGTAGGATTATCAGATGAGAAGTAGAGCTCACCTCTCTATCATAGATGGATAGATGGATGGATGAATAGATGATAGATGGATCAGTAGGTAAGGAGGTATATAGGTAGGTAGATGGATGGATAGATGGATGGACGGATGCAGTGAAGGGCTACCAAAAATTTTACTACCACACTGTGGGCGTGGCTTATGCATTTTCTTTCAATATCTTTCAGTGCAAATTGGGTGTTCTGGGGTGGAGCTCCATTTTCGCTACCCCACTGCATTCCCCCCCCCCCCAAATCCGGGCAGTAGCCCACCCATGAATGGATGGATAGATGGATAGATATTAAGATGGATATGCATATTAATATTTGCCAGAAAGAGGTCTCATAAAAAAAGAAGAGAAATAACCTGCTCCAAATAAATAATATTTTGCTTGTGACAACAGAACATGTGTGCTTGTATTTGTTTGTTCGTGCACGTGTGGAATAAATAAAAGTTCAATTCATTTAAATCAGGGATCAGATTCTGAATTTTCAGCATCCTAAGGTTACATGCCTCATGAGCTGGGAAGATGAGCAGCAGACAAAAAAAGTGGGTTTTGAAATCCCAACTCCATTAGTAGGGCGTGAAGTACAAGTTCATGAAAGTGGATAAAAAAGCAGACCATTTGAGCATCATTAGGGATCTTTCCTTTTTCGTGGATAGTAAAGAGAATTTATAATCTAAGCAAACCAATTGGCTGCATTAATGGGACATGGATATTGTCTTTTGGTAGCTGCGTAGAGAACTTATTTCCTTTGAGTCTAAGCTGTGTGTGTTTTTTGTAATAGGGAAATAGCAATAGCACGTAGACTTATACACCACTCCATAGTGCTTTTACAGCCCTTCCTAAGCAGTTTACAGAGTCAACATATTGTCCACCAACAATCTGGGTCATCATTTTCCCACCTCGGAAGGATGGAAGGCTGAGAGTCTTCTTTATTTATTTATTCATTCATTCATTCATTCATTCCAATACATAATGCACATTGAAGAGAATAGATATGTAGTAATATAAGTAAAAGAATAGAAGAAAAGATATAAAAGTATAGGTGAACATATTTGAAAGGAAGAAAAGATAAATGAGATAAGGAGAGACAATTGGACAGGGGATGGAAGGCACACTGGTGCACTTATGCACGCCCCTTACTGATCTCTAAGGAACCTGGAGAGGTCAATCGTGGATAGTCTAAGGGAAAAATGTTGGGGGTTAAGGGTTGACACTACTGAGTCAGGTAATGACCTTGAGCCTGGTGAGATTCGATCTGCCAAACTGTTGAAGTAGCCTGCAGTAACCGCCCTCTAATCAGTGAAGGGCTACCAAATTTTTTACTACCCAACTGTGGGCGTGGCTTATGCAGGATGCCCTGCATTTTCTTTCAACATCTTTCATGCAATTTGGGTGCTCTGGGGTGGAGCTCCATTTTTGCTACCCCACTGTGTTCCCCCCTCCCCCCCTCGCCATCTGGGCAGCAGCCCACCCATGCTTCAACCTCATTTACTTCAATGGGAAAAACATACACAGAACCCAAAAGAGAAAAAAATGAAAAAAAAATCAATTTTTTTCTACCGGTGCTGCATACCTGACCAAAATTTTTCTACCATACCCGTAGGAGCCCATCACCGCCTCTAATCCACATTATCATAATGTGAATGAGTCGCTGCTGATTAACTAATTTCTGTTTTCTACCATCACTTGTATGAAAATCTGATACTGGTTATGGTTTCAGCATAACTGGATTCAGAGGTTCTTCCATTCCACATTTAACATAGGAATTAGCTCTTATCCCTCACATGAACAGACCTGAAAATGATGAAACTTCTTGGATGACAAGCGAAACCTCTTCTTATTCCTGCAAGTGATTGTTCAATCTTGAGGAGAAATTGGGAGTATGTCTTATTCTTTCTAAATGTTTTTTTGCAAAATGAATCCAGTGCATTAGTCAACTGCATCATGTGTGAATGCTGGTTGGTTGAGTCTAAGCCAAGATTCTTTTCTCCACCCAACCTACCCCTATATCATCTACTTAAAGATTTAGTAAATATGTACAGTGTTCCATATAGTTTGTCTTCAAATGTAGAGCGACAATCTTCTTTCTTGTCTCTCAAGTTGTTGAATCTGGTAGCAGACTAAAACTAAACGGTAATTACTACTAGTCACGAATGAAGGGGTCTGTAATATGGTAAATGATTTAGCTTTACTAGATAAATGGTCAAAGCAATGGAAACTGCAGTTTAATGTTTCCAAATGTAAAATAATGCACTTGGGGAAAAGGAATCCTCAATCTGAGTATTGTATTGGCAGTTCTGTGTTAGCAAATACTTCAAAAGAAAAGGATTTAGGGGTAATGATTTCTGACAGTCTCAAAATGGGTGAACAGTGCAGTCAGGCGGTAGGGAAAGCAAGTAGGATGCTTGGCTGCATAGCTAGAGGTATAACAAGCAGGAAGAGGGAGATTATGATCCCGCTATATAGAATGCTGGTGAGACCACATTTGGAATACTGTGTTCAGTTCTGGAGACCTCACCTACAAAAAGATATTGACAAAATTGAACGGATCCAAAGACGGGCTACAAGAATGGTGGAAGGTCTTAAGCATAAAACGTATCAGGAAAGACTTAATGAACTCAATCTGTATAGTCTGGAGGACAGAAGGAAAAGGGGGGACATGATCAAAACATTTAAATATATTAAAGGGTTAAATAAGGTTCAGGAGGGAAGTGTTTTTAATAGGAAAGTGAACACAAGAACAAGGGGACACAATCTGAAGTTAGTTGGGGGAAAGATCAAAAGCAACATGAGAAAATATTATTTTACTGAAAGAGTAGTAGATACTTGGAACAAACTTCCAGCAGACATGGTAGATAAATCCACAGTAACTGAATTTAAACATGCCTGGGATAAACATATATCCATGCTAAGATAAAATACAGAAAATAGTATAAGGGCAGACTAGATGGACCATGAGGTCTTTTTCTGCCGTCAGACTTCTATGTTTCTAAGGGGAATATCCGTGTTGCAGGATCCAATCTGGGTCAGTCATCAGAACCAGAGGTTTTCTCTTCTGAGCTTTTGGGCTCGTGCATCTTCAGGAAACTTCTCTCTAGAAATGTGGTATTATGGGTGTGGTATTTATAGTGCCTGTTGCAAGTGGCTTTTCAGATATTGGTTGTTGACGGATGGATTTTAATTATTACTACTTTCATAGGTAATTCAGGAAATACTTTATGAAATAAAAGAATATGTACAAACTATTTGAATACTTGGCTTGGTTAAGGAAGCATAAGACTTTAAAGAATAGCAGGCAACAGCAGGCAACTCTTTCTTCGGTTACAATTCATCCTGATTTCATATATGCTGTTACTATATGTGTCAAATGAATATATAGTGAGAGCAATTTTTGTTCCACTTTTTAAGTATATTGGTAGATTTGTCATTGCTCTTACCCAAACGATATGCCAGAGAAGATGCAATCTATCAATGAGGGCACTGAATTTTTTTAAATCTACTTGTTCTAGAAAAAGAAATTATACAACCTGAAATTGAATCCAGGTAAGATAGAGTTGCTATAGATAAATAGAAAGTTAAATTGAGGCCTCTGCTTCTGTTCATTCATCCTGTAGGAAATAACAGTTTTGCAGTCTGGGAATACTCTTTGTCACAAGTGGTGACTGTCATATATTTGTGCAACTAAACCACTTGATTTGGCAGGAAATATCCATGGCTTTCTTGCATCTTGCATCCCATCTTGGCTCCTGCAATGCTAGTGTAAAATCTGATGACAAGATTATTAATGATTTTACAATTCAGGAATTATATGCTTACAATACCTAATTCAAAGGGATTCCTAGTGACTTCATGGACACTTATGTGTAATTTTATTTGACAATTGTTCAGAAGTGGTTTCCCATACCTTCTTCTGGGATATTTATTAGCACCCCAATCTAATCTACAGTTCCAGTATTCTCTGGAGGTCTCCCATCCAAGTTGTAGAGGTTCTGACTATGCATTCCTGTCAGATATAGCTGATCATTAATAGCCTGACAATTTCATGCCATTGGATGGCAGCAAAGAAATACAAAGGACTTCTCTATTGCCATCTAGTGCCCATTTTTATTATATGGCCTTAGATCATATAATATGATCTATAGCCTGCAGGCCGCATGTGGCCCACCAAAGCCATTAATCTGGCCCGCACAGGACCACAAGGCTGTTCCCCCCACATCACTCTGCCTCCTCCCCCCTTTGGTTGAGCACAGGACTTACCTTTGTGAGCCCCGCAGGCTGGAACTGAAAGGTAAGACCATAGGTTTGGCTTGCAGAGATGTCTAGTGTTCAGATACAAGAACAAGAATGGAGTATTAATATAGTGATGATTGAACATGTTCATGTTGATATAAAAAAGGCAGCAACAAAATTTAAAAATAAGGCCCATACATGTGTGTAAGAGACCAGCATGGATTCTAGATATAGTCAATAAGCAGAGAGGTGACAAGAAAAATGCTTTAGTTTCTGCCTAACCTTGAGCATCCTATCCCATTATTCCCATCCATTCATTTGGCTGATTGCTAGTACCTGCCTAGGCAGACAATGAGTGTAACTCTATCAGGTAATCTTTTTCTGGTCTGTATTAGAGTCTGTTGTCACCGTGAGCTTCACAGCCGATCTGTAAAGCATAGAGAACAATCCTGCCTTTGTGTTGGTAGGAAGATTGTGTTTGCAGGAAGATTACTGTATGAAGACAAGAAATAATGAATAATGAACATCGGGCATTGTCTCTTTCTCAAAAATTCTTTCAAAACTTTAACAGGTCTCTTTTGTAAACCTTTGGATAAGAAAGTTATCCAAGTCAGTCTTCTGGTTTGCTATTTGTGTGTCCCTTTAAATTATTAAGAGATCAGCTGGTTTCAATTGTAAATCCAGTGTAACATATTTTCCCATATCATATTTGTTGCCTAAGATTTTAAAATTCATATTTGAATTAGCTCTGGTTTCAGTTTTGTCCAATGAAATCTATTTCTCTTCTAAAACCTCTTTTAAATCTATTTTTATGAACACAGACTTAACAGTCACCTTTGAATGCATTATTCCAAATTGTCCTTGAATTCTTCCAAAGTTAGAATATTTTGCCTTTTTTTAATTAATGGGTCTCTTCTCCTTTAATTATAATCTTTAATTATTTCTACTTCTTTCTGATGTCCAACTCTCAAAGTCCAATCTTATCATGGTTTTTTCCCTGATCAATATTTTTCCTTGGGAAGATTTCTTATACTTTATTTTTAAAAATTCATTTTTATGAATAAAAGATAAAATAAATAAAACAAACAACCTACAGGAAGAATTCTCATAATTAGTCCAAATTTTATTTCAAAATGAAACAAAAGCCTTTTTTTCCTGTTCATTCCAAAACAAGAATTTTTTAAGTTCTTAAACTTGCATATAACATATTTTTTTTGTCATTCAAAGAAACACATCTGATATAATGAAACTTGCCATTCTGCAGGTTCTTAATATCAAAAAAGCCATTAGCAATCCCCCCCCCAAGTCATTAAGGAAAGATGTATGTGAATTCAGTGTCATTTTAAAGGATACCTGCAGCTTGTCCAAGTATTTCAATCAACTTCTACTACAGACCATTATCTTATGGTTTGGTTTTCTAATAGGAAGCTACTATGTGCAGCACAGGTTAATTCTGAATCGTCTCTTTGCCTGGAGAGGAATTCCAAAAGCTGATCCAATCAGGTTTGAGCCAAATAATCTTCCAATCATCATTGTGACCCCAGAATTCACAAATTTACAAATTTCTGCCAAGCTTGGTAAAGATTTTTGTAGTTTGTTCTAGTAATGTGGACAATGTAATATGCAAGTTGAGAAAATTGAATTAAACCAATAAACCATGATTATGTGTGGGTGTAGCTGTCGTGTGAACTGAACCTTTATTTGTGGATAAGTAAATGTTTCAAAACAGATAATTCCAACTGGATATTCTATCATTGTGTTAGAGCTGTTTTCCAGAATAGCTTTCTTCTGTACTTAGCAATAGCTCAATGGGATTTATATCAAGGGATATAGCTTGGAAATAGATGTGACTATTAGGACTGTTCTTTGGCACGACATATAGGGAATTATATTAGATTCCATTTGCTTTGCCTAGCTCCCATTCAACCCTAAAAGAGGTTAGAGATCACTCAGTTATGAAGCAGAAAAGTGCTGGAAGCTTCAATTTTTTCAGACAGGAGTATTTAAAGAAATGAGATTCCCTGGTCTAGGACAAGTCTATATCAGTGATAACGAACCTTTTATTCCTTGGGGGACAAAAGAGCATGGGCACATGCTATCGCGCATGTGCAAGTGCCCACACACATTATTCAATGCCTGGGGAGGGCGAAAACAGCTTCCCCCATTCCCAGGAGGCCCTCTAGAGGCCATAAATGTCCTCTTTCCCAACTTCTGGTCGGCCCAGTAGGCTCATATTTCCTCCCCCCCCCCCCCAGACTCCAAAGGCTTCTTTGGAGCTGGGAGAGAGTAAAATCACACTCCCCTTTCCTAAGGTGACCAGATTTTAACATTGGTAAAGTGGAACACCATTGACAGGAGTGGGGTGGGGGGGTGTTTCGTGATTAAAAATTGGTCGAAATTGTAAAAGCCTCTGTAAAAGCCTTCTGAGGCCTGCAAGAGTGATTGTTGGTACAGAAATTCGATAAGTAAGTCAAATCTAGATGATCTTTGCATTTGAGAGTTAATTGTTAGTTTTTTTAAAAAAATTGAAAGAACCATTAGACATAGAAAATTACTTGGAATTCTAAAAAGAAGCATGGATAGAAGCATTCAGAAGAAACCAGAATTTAGGACTTGATACTGGGAAGTTTAAAAATTGTAGCCATAAAACCAAGGATGAATCTGGCCAATATAGTAATATATTTATATATTATATATTAATTAGATTTGTATGCCGCCCCGAGTTTTTGGAGAGGGGCGGCATATAAATCCAATAAAACTTAAACTTAAACTCTCCGAAGACTCGGGGCGGACTAATAGCTTGTCTATGATAAGATGTGGACTTGATTGGGCAGTATCAATTCAAACTGGGGATTTTTGCTTTATATTGCAAACATTACAAACATTTATATTTTTTTAAAAGCTAAGAGGACCAATCTTACTTTATTTCTGTTGCACACTAATTCTCTTAAGGTAAACCAACAAGTCTGCCTGGATTGCAAAAATCCACACGACCATTGCAAAGGGCTTAACCTTCCAGTAGTCATTCTTTTGCAACTCAGATCTTGTCACTTAATTTCGCCAGAATACACAGGACTGAAGCTTTGGTTGACTAAACTCATAGTTTCAAACTAAATTTTCCTCTCTTTCTCTCTCTCTCTCTCCCCTACCTTCCCTCTCTCCCTTTCTCTCTCTATTTCTCCCTCTCTCCCTTTCTCTCTCTTCCTTCCTCCCAAAAGGTTTTCAAATGCCCTACCAAGTGACATCCTCTTGCTTCCAAGAGTGCTGCAGGCAGGTTCCTCTGGACCTAAACCCCAGCCCATGTACAGGACTGGACTGGCTAGCAGGCTCCCCCTGGGTCCTAGCTGCCGCCCTTTTCCTCAAACAAACAAGCTCAGATTCCCGGGGACTACAGTGATCCCTCGATTATCGCGGGGGTTACGTTCCAAGACCTCCCGCAATAATCGATTTTCCGCGGTATAGTGGTGCGGAAGTAAAAACACCATCTGCGCATGCGCGCCCTTTTTCCATGGCCGCGCATGCGCAGATGGTGGAGCCGGGGAGCGATGAAAGTGCGGAAGCCGACAAAGATTGCTTTGAATGTTGGCTGCCCCCGCCCCCCCAGCACCCGTCCGCCTGCCGTTCACCCACCTGCCCGGCCGCTCGCCCATTCACCCGCCCGCCCAGCCGCTCGCCCGTTCACCCGCCCGCTCGCTCGCCGCTCGCCCGTTCATCCACCCGGCCGCTCGCTTACCGCTCGCCCGTTCACCCGGCCGGCCGCTCGCTTGCCGCTCGCCCATTCACCCGGCCGCCCAGCTGCTCGCTCGCTGCTCGAGAGCAAGAGGGGGAGAGATAGAGAAAGAGAGAGAAGGAAAGAAAGAGATGAGACAGGGAGGAAGAGAGTGTGAGAGAGGAAGAAGCAAGATAGAGAAAGAGAGAGAGAAAGAAATATGAGAAAGGAAGGAAGACAGTGAGAGAGAGGAAGAAAGAGAGAGAGAGAAGAGTGGAAGGAAGAGAGAGAGAAATGATAGAAAAAAGGGGAGAAAAAAAGAGAAATGAGAAAATGATTGAAGCAGAGAATGACAGGAAAGAAAGAGAAAGAGACAGAGAAGTGACTCTTGGTGATGACGTATGACGTCATCGGGTGGGAAAAACCGTGGTATAGCAAAAAAACCGTGGAGTATTTTTTAATTAATATTTTTTGAAAAACCGTGGTATAGCGTTTCGCGAAAATCGAGACCGCGAAAATCGAGGGATCACTGTATTCCTTTTCTGTCAGAAAATGAGTAGTGGAGGAAAAGTCATGAATGTAGTTTCTCTCCCCCCGCTGAGGGGAGAGAGTGCGGCTGCAGGGGTAGCTTATCCCGGCACCTTCTCATCACAGACTCTGCAAGGTGGGCGGGTGGGTGCTCCAGGGGCAGGGGAGGCAAGGAGCAGTGGCAGCTGTGAAGTTGGAGACTCTTGGAAGGGGGCGTGAGGGAAGAGAATCTTTTTGTGGCTGAAGAAAATTGGGACGTTTTTGAAATGTCCCAGGACGCGGGACAAATTATTCAAAACCGGGACTGCCCCGCCAAAAGTGGGACATCTGGTCACCTTATCCTTTCCCCCTGGAGGCTCTCTGGAAACCAAAATCGCCCTTGCAGATCCTCTGTGTGAGCCAAAAATCAGCTGGCCTGCACACACATGCACATTGGAGCTGAGTTAGGGCAACAGCTGACGTGCCAGCAGATATGGCTCCGTGTGCTATTTGTGGCACCCATGCCACAGGTTCACCATCACTGGTCTATAACTTTACCATCTTAATCTAAAAGCATTACAAATAAGATGTATTTGTAAAGGCAAATAAAAATGAGGAAAGTAAGAAAGTTATGAATAGTATAATTTAACTGGACTCCATAGAAATCTAGGAATAAGGGGAATTTCTTAATATAGGTGTCCTTTGGAAACATCTTGAGATAATGCAATGAAGTTAGTTGTCTTTTTCCTGAAGTGACATGATATTTCTTATAGACTCAATTCAGTTGCTTATATATTTTATAGACACTAAAACAGTAGCTGCCTTCTGGATCATGGAGAAGGAAAGAGATGATGTTGCTGTAACAAGTTACAAACCAAACCTATGCAAGTTGCCCCTCCAGCTGCCATAGGTCAGTCATTCTTTCCAGAGAGGCCCATGCTTGCCGCTTTAAACCTGTTGTTGATGCCAGCCAGTCTGGTGATAGAGACTTGGGATGCTACTTGGTTAGAAAGCATCTAATTGTCTGTTCTTGTTCCTAATTAATGTGAAACTGAGATTAAAAGAGCAATGCTAGAATCTGGAAATGTTTCTGCATCCTTTATTTCTTTGTCAGTTATAAACAAATTTAGTGTTTTCCCTTGCCAGATTTTTCGCATAAAAACTACCAACATTTCTATTGCTGTCATACCTCTCGGTTTATCACATGTCCAGCCTCTTGAAGATGTAAACATGCAAGCACTTGATGGATTACACATTAACTCCCACTCTTTTCTCCTTTATTTTATATTACTTGGAAGTAATTGCTCAGAAGAAGAATCAACTTTTCTCCATAGCAAAGTCAAGTTCTCATAAAATATGGAAATACATGTAAAAATAGCAATGGTTTTCTACTAAAATAGTAGAGTTTTAGAGCTCTTTAGAGGCAGGCGTCGTAGAAATTTGTCAGCAATGACCAGGTCCACTGGAGATTATAGTAGATGATGTTTATATATTTGGGAAGCAGCTGGATTGGGGAAGACTAGAATATGTTGTGTCTCCCCCCCCCCCCCTTATTTGATTGGTCCTTATTAAGCCAGAAGTAGCCGCAATACCATCCATACATTCTTGGCTATTCCTGATTAAACTTTAAACCCCTGGGTGTTCTCTAGCTAACTCATTTTCTGCATGAGCTTGATAAGATTTCCTGACCCATCTTTTTCCTCTGAAAAATTATCCCTAGATACTGCCATGACAGTGTGGAGATATATATATATATGTATATATATATGTGTGTGTGTATATATATAAGATTGGAACTTTAGCCTGATGATGTTGCTGTCACTCAATCACACCACCTTTATAAAAATATAGATTCCCATCAGGACCTATTATAAAGGCAACAGAATATTTTCAGGGGTGGGGGTGAAGAAATGAAATACCTACAACATTTCTCAATTGATTAGAAACTGCTAGGCTTATCTCCATGTCAACAAAAGAAAGGTGCAATTATGATATATTTAAGTTTGAATATTTTTAAATTCAATGAGTATTGCTGCTAGTATACAATACAGCAGAAACAGCTGGGACTCTGGGTCATCTCACAGATATTCCTTTTATTTTCAAAGTGAAAATATAACAGTTTACTATAAATTAAAATGTGTAAAGACAATTATAACAAAGCACAGATAATTGTTAAATAATATTATATCTGCAGGAATAAATATCCATGTTCAGAGAATAAGATGCAGAAATGTTTAAGAATAAACATTCTGTGAAATCTGAAAATTGAACAGCAATACAAAGAATTGCCATCCAGGCACTTTATGGACTCAACTCTCCTTGGCTCTTGAGCCTAGAGAACTGCTGCTCCCTGCTGTGACATTTAAGGAGAAGCTGAAAAAGAAATACCGGTATATTCAGATGTTTTGGGAAATGGGTTTATTTAGTTTACTAATAAAAGCAATGCGGCAATGGGGATTGGGCTCAGAAAAATCCAAATGTCATCTCCATTCAATATCAATAGTGAGAAGACAGGGAGTAACAAAGGTTGTTCTTTTCCATTGATCTTCATTTGCTTTGTTGCCTGCTAGGTCTCTGGGGAAGTAAAGGAGAAATAGAAATAATCTTCATGGGCATTTGTAATACTGACCTCTGCAATGGCATTTCAGACACGAGAACTTGAAGGTTCTTCATTCTAAGGGGTGATAATTAATCAGAATTAATTTAGTGTTGATTCCTGGCAACTGCCTGTTTTCCTGGCAAGATTTCAGAAGTGGTTTGCCCTTCCCTGCTTCCCAGGGCTCAGAGAGAGATACTGGCTGGCCCAAGGTCACCCAGCTAGCTTTTAATTTAATATTTGAAGTTTACAGAGAAGCCTTCTCCAACATCTCGCCCTATCGAGCTATTACAACGTAATGATCATATCCTTTCCGAACAGCTATTGGTGTAGTTCATGCAATTCCCATTCAGGTTCCATGGAATATATGTAAAACAAGGTGAGGATATTTTCAAAAGGCTGAGATGTGATAAGCATATATTGTGAAATCCTAAGGTCCTGAATCTTGCATTTTCCACAAATAATTCAATTCTGTCTACAAGATAATTAATAATTTAAATAATAATTTATTAGATTTGTATGCCGCCCCTCTCCGAAGACTCGGGGCGGCTCACAACAAACGATAAAACAATATATATAGGCACAAATCTAATATTAAAAAAAACCTAAAAACCCTATCATAATTAAAAACCAAACAGCACATACATACCAAACATAAATTATAATAAGCTTGGGGGAAAGGTGTCTCAAATCCCCCATGCCTGGCAGTATAAGTGGGTCTTAAGTAGTTTACGGAAGACAAGGAGGGTGGGAGCAGTTCTAATCTCCGGGGGGAGTTCATTCCAAAGGGCCGGGGCCGCAACAGAGAAGTCTCTTCCCCTGGGGCCCGCCAGACGACATTGTTTGGTCGACGGGACCCGGAGAAGGCCAACTCTGTGGGACCTTATCGGCCGCTGGGATTCGTGCGGTAGCAGGCGGTTCCGGAGGTATTCTGGTCCAATGCCATGTTGGGCTTTAAAGGTCATGACCAATACTTTGAATTGTGACTGGAAACAGATGCAATGGCACAATGATTATAAAGGTGACAGAATAATATTTCAATAAGTCTTTGAGGCAAAACACACTCCGATTTAGAATACTTTTTTCCCTCTCCCCCTTCTTTTCATGCTCATCTAGAAAACATTCAAGTAGACTTTAATGCTAGTAATTCCTTTCCAGAGAAAACCTGGCTGTCATTCTAGCCATTGTAACTCTCTGTCCCCGATGTTTTGAAGTAAGAATGGTTCCCCAGACAATAGTTATTTTGGAGCATCTCATACCTGTCATAAGAAAAAAAGCTAAGCATAGCAAAACCAGATCTATGGCTGGGAGAAAAAAGGAGCACTCCAGTCAGTTTGCAGGACAAAAAAAAAGGAAAAAAGGGAATGCAATTTTTAATTATTTGGACTCCTTAATTGCTCCAGATATGATGTACATTAAGAGCAGCTTGGGAAAACTGTGGCCTGATGTTGCTAGATTCTTTCTTCAATACCCATCAGGTGCTGCATATGGAATCTATCAGCATCTAGAACAGTTCTTCTCAAACTTCAAATTAACTTTAAGACTTCAACTCCTAGAATACCCCAGCATTACTAACGCAGTTTTCTGTGATAAAGATTGCCTCACTAGATCTCACTGATCCTAACTTAGGAAAGTTATGTATGTTCATTTCCTCCACTGTTTATTCATTTTCATTTCATATCTTCAAAAATCACCTTTCTCTAACCTGATATTCTCTTGATATTCTGTGTTTCAAATGTTGTCATTTCAGTCTAATACACCTTGTAGCTACCTAATAGGTGATTACAAGAATACATAATACCGATGATAAGCTAGCTTTATGGTAAAGTATTCTAAATCACAAGATAAAATAGATTAATTTAAAATCACTTTGATGACTTTATATTTATTGAAAACATTTATTTGCTGCCCTCTTATCTCTATGGAGATTCTGAGTCGTCCAGGTCATAGTTTGTCCCAAAGGTACTTTTTCGAAAGGCAACTGGACTTGTCTCTCCCCCCGCCTCTTTGGACTGAAGAGTTGAAGAAACTTCTTGGATGACAAGCAAAAAGTCTTCAAGGGAAAAATAGCCCAAGTGATGTTACCTTTTAAAAAAGCACTTTTAGGTGTCCCTCTTATAACAAACTCTGGACAGCTACCAGGCAAAAATTAAAATAATATAAAAACAATATTAAAATTATTAAAACCAAATGCATGTATCTTTTTATTTTATGTACGCTGAGAGCATATGCACCAAAACAAATTCCTTGTGTGTCCAATCACACTTGGCCAATAAAGAATTCTATTCTATAAAAACAAAAATCTGGTGCCCAGTCAAGCTTCTGATGTGCCGTCACATCATCCTATCCCAGTGCTTGAGAGAAACGCTGGTCTTTCAGTGCTTTTCCAGTAGCTAGGAAGATTAAACATCTGAGGCAAGAGCATTCTCTAGGGCAGAGACTGTCATGAAAGTATGTATGCTTTCTAGCTCTTTCCTATAAGGTGGCAAAGTTTAAGGGAAGGGACTGGGAGTGGATCCATACTATCTAGTACGGGCCTGAGTCGCTTCAAGAAGGGCAGCATAGAAATCTAATTAATAAATTAATTAATTAATAAATCTAACCTGATTGTTAGGGAAAGGTTGTCTGTCCTGCAGATAACCTGACCCTGTGCTTTTGGGTTTTTTTCAGGAATTGCAGGTTTATATTTCCTTATAAATGGGTTTCCCCCCCCTCAGAACCCTTGTCTGAACAGCCGCTTTTAGCATTGTTCTTAGCCTATGTTATCCCAAGATTAATCTCAATGCATATACCCATCATTCTCTAGACCTGGTTTGCATTAATTTATTTCCTCTTTGGAAAGTGCAACTCTTCAGTTAGATTCATGAGGGAATTTTATTACAGTGCTACTTAATTCCTCTCCTGAATCATTAATGGAGATGTTGAGGAAAACGAATCTTAATTCTCATCACTCTGATTTCCCTCTGGATGGTTTTTTTTCTCAGTTCTGCAGAAAGCCACCATTTATCATTATGCTGTGTTCTCAGCCTCTTAACTTTGTCTCATTCCGCATGACACCGCTCTTATCTCAATCTTTTTAGATTTATTTCTTAGTACAGGTTCCCCGAGACATCCTAGTATGATCTTTGATTAGTGACAGAAACAGAAAGAAGAAATGAAAAGGGGTAGTAGTTAGTACAATACATTGGATCTCATGCGCTAACCTGTGGGTGACCTTTTCTGGGCCATGATAACATGGTTTGGCAAGGAGTTTCAATGCTGTGCTCTGATCCTTGTGTTTCAGGAGAGGGAAATGAAGAGTTTAAGTTTCTCACGGAGATGCCTTCATAGGGGTCAAAAGTGTAGCCGTTTTTGGTTTCGTTTTGACCAAGAAAGACCGTAGATTTCAGCAGATAAGCCTTTGTGCAAGATTTAGTACGAAGACAGCTGTTGTTCCAAAAGTCGGTATTTTGGAAAAATCTATCCACACAACAGCAAGTACTAAGCTAGTTGCTAGGTCATGATATTCTTTTGGAACAGGCAGATCTTTGAGAAGTTAACTTTTCCGCAGAATGTATATGTGTGACTTTGACAAGATTTTTGACTGGCAAAACATTTTTTCCCTTAAGTATATTTCTAAATTTTGTAACAATCTGTTCCTTTGGCTCTTTCATCCTAGTTTGGGATTTCTCTTCTGAAACACCTGTACATATATTTTTGTGGATTTCCCACCCCCCTTGGCATTTCTGATAAAGTTTGGCTGCCAAGCTCATTGCAATCATTCCTGCAAAATAAGCGTTAAGCAGGTGGCAGCAGCAACGTCTACACCCACTCTACAAAACTGCAGGTGAATTCGCATTACTCTGTGCCAGGTTTTGGCTGATGTTAAAATGAAGGCCATCTGTAGAGATTTTAAAAAAAACTTTGTATCTTATTTTACTGTGGTTGCTATAGCATAAAAGTTATTATGAATTTACTCATTTGAATGATGCATGGTTCAGAGATTTCATCCTGCCACCCACACAACCCACCCACCCACCCACCCATCGACTCCCCGCACACATATGGTTTGAACATGTGTAAACTTGGCTACTATCATTCAGCTGACGGAGCAGCTTTCCACATCAGACTAATGGCTCCTCTAACCTTGTACCTCCTCTTCCAATGTTACAAAAACAGCTGCTTGTGGGGATTCCAGACACCATAGAGGCAATAACTTCTGCTAGTAACATTCCCAGAAAATGCTACTCAACTCATACTGTCTCTGCATGTAGAGGTGGCATTTAACAATCTCCAGCTTCAGAGGCTTTGCAGCACTATCAAATGCCAGAAACAGGGAGGTATTGCCCAGGACCACAGCTGAAAAGAGCTTCTTGTCAACTACTTTCTATTTAACTCATTGTTGTGTCACTTAATTAGATTAGATTAAGGGGTCATAATGTTTAGATTAAGGAGTCATAACTGGCTTTTACATGTCACTCAGGGTGGAAAGCATCCTTTAGGAAGTGGCCATGGGAACTTACTCAATAGCAAGTACAGTGATACCTTGTCTTAGAAACTTAATTGGTTCCGGGACGAGGTTCTTAAGGTGAAAAGTTTGTAAGACGAAACAATGTTTCCCATAGGAATCAATGGAAAAGCGATTAATGCGTGCAAGCCCAAAATTCACCCCTTTTGCCAGCCAAAGCGCCCGTTTTTGCGCTGCTGGGATTCCCCTGAGGTTCCCGTCCATAGGAAACCCCACCTCCGGACTTCTGTGTTTTTGCGTTGCTGCAGGATCTTAAACCCCGGGTTTGTATCTCGAAAAGTTTGTATGACGAGGCGTTTGTAAGACGAGGTATCACTGTATTAAAAAACAGTTTGGCCCAGGATAAATATTAAATAAAAACATATTATTTTCCTTATGTATTTATTCTTTCCCCATTAAAATTACAGAACGATAACACCTTTGAACAGAGCTTGAAGCCCTAGGATTTCAGGTGGTGCAAGTCAACAGATCAATACACTACGTTGACTAAGTGAAGAGTGAAGTCAACTAAGCACAGGTAAGGACCAATAGTGGAACTTACCTTGTGGCAATAAGGGTGGCAAAACATACTTGTTTATCTGCCCTTATAGCATGATCAGATGGGTTTATGATAATTCACCACAGCCAGCTCACCATGACCAATCTGCCACAGCCAACTCAACCTGCCACAGTCAATTTCAGGTCAACTTGCTTCAGGACAAAAGTTA
Source organism: Erythrolamprus reginae (assembly GCF_031021105.1). NCBI lineage: Eukaryota > Metazoa > Chordata > Lepidosauria > Squamata > Dipsadidae > Erythrolamprus > Erythrolamprus reginae. The sequence continues at coordinate 91,320,235 of NC_091951.1, read as the reverse complement.
CACTAATAGTGGAATAGAATAGAAAATATATAGTGGAATAGAATATTTAAAGAAAGGATGCAAAAGGAGGGACAAAATGAAACTTGAATGGCAAAAATTAAAATAATTTTCATTTATTTTAAATAATAAAATAGAATTGTTAAATTGTCCTGCAATGAGTTGCCTTGTGGAGAATTGGCCATGGCAAGTTGGCTACTGTGAGTTGGCTGGTGAGTTAGCCACAGCAAGTTGGCCACGGCAAGTTGGCTGTGGCAAATTGTCCCATTCCCTCTTCAGATAGATGTACAGATAGCCCCATTTCTTTTGACCAGGTCCCTCCTTGGTAAAGAAAGATTAGATCATATACCGAAGGGAAATTTTGTCAGATAAAAATCTCTCAACTTCACTCAGTTCTGAACTCTGGCTGGGTAGATCCCTTGAAAGTGTCAAAAACAAATCCAAACCCCGTTCATTTGGAGGAACTTGAGTTGGTTGATCCTGATGAAGTTAGTGGGATCCTCCATTGGAGAAGCATTCCTCGGATGAATAACTGAGTGAAGGACGAAATAAACTAGAAAAGGGAATGGCCAAGAGGGCAAGCATTGTTTCAAGTATGAATATAAATATGTCCTGAGCAATTTGTTTTGCATATTTAAATGATAAGTGATGTATTTCTGAAAGAGAATGAGGAGTGTATGAGTGTTGTGTGTATTTTAAAGCATATTTCAAGTCACACTTTATTTATTTATTTATTTATTTATATATTTGTCATACAAGTATAGAATTAAAGTTTGTATTAACATAACAAAGTATAAAGAGGTGATAAAAAGGATAATAGGACAGAAGGACAGTGACGGTAGGCACAATAGTGCGCTTACGCTTCTCCTTAGCAGTTCTGAAAAAAGGGGGGGATGGGTTTTGAGAGAAATGAAGTTAATAACATCTTTGCCACCATGATTCAGTATCATCATAATCTGGCATATTGATCATCCTGGAGAGGTTATGAGAATAATTTGCTCAATCATTCATCCTGCTGCCATTTCCTTTTTCACAGGAAATTCTGGGCAATTGGAAGTAGCAATTCATCTCTCACTGCGTTTTTCAGCTTTACTTCTATCTGTTATGTTTTCACCATTGTTTTTAGATTCAAAACACATATAAATAACTCCCCCTTTGGTTGGGTAATGCAGCCTGTACATAATTTACTGGATGATTAATCCTTGTCTTGTACCTATCCAGCAAAAATCACATTTGCCTTAGAATTATGCACTTTGCTTTTTTTCCAGTTCCTGTGTTCCTCTATTTCTAATTTGCGGTACTGACCTATAACCAAGATAAGCATTTGTTTTTATTCTAATTTGGAACCCTCTTCTACCTAGTTACCATTCCACTTGAGTAATTTAAGGCATTTATATGTTATCTGTGGGAGGAAGGAAAAATACGCTTTGAAAAACATGCTTTGTGTTAATTTCTAAATGCTCTGGGTAGCAAGCAGTAATCATTTCCCACAGTTTGCTCATTAAAAAGCTCTGGATCTAGTTATAGTCCTTTATAAATAAAACTGATGATAATCCTAATGACAATTGGCCTTGCTGAAAATCTCTAATCACCATTTCCTTTGAAAGGGAGAGGTGCAGAGTGTCTTCAGCCAGAGATTCTGGTCAATGAATATCTTTGGGTTAAGAAAGAGGCCAGAAAGGAAAGGAAAGGACAGGACAGGAAAGGAAAGGAAAGGAAAGGAAAGGAGGGAAAGGCCATTACTTTCTCATTCCTTTTTTAATATAATTTTTATTAAAACTTTTAAAAGATAAGGTAAAAATAAATACAAATTAAAGCTTCTAAACCAAAATTTAACTTCTACTCCCAGTATACTCACATAACAAACACACACCTGTATGTATGTATGTATGTATGTATGTATGTATGTATGTATGTATGTATGTATGTATATATATATGTACAATGGTACCTCTAGTTAAGAACTTTTCTAGATAAGAACTGGGTGTTCAAGATTTTTTTGCCCATACTTAAGAACCATTTTCTACTTAAGAAACAGAGCCCGGAAAAATTTCCCAGGAAATTTGAGAGCGGCATGAAGGCCCTGCTAGTTTCCTGCCATTCCCCTTTTAATCCCAGCCATCTGGGCTGCCAGAGGAGCCTTTTGGTGGTGGTTAAGGAGGCTTTGGCAGTCCAGAACGAACTTTTTACTTTCTCTAGGCGCTTGGACAGGGAATAAACCTTTGCCAATGCCCAGAGAAAAGGAAAGATAGATAGATAGATAGATAGATAGATAGATAGATAGATAGATAGATAGATAGATAGGCAGGCAGGCAGGGCAGGCAGGCAGGCAGGCAGGCAGGCAGGCAGGCAGGCAGGCAGGCAGGCAGGCAGGCAGGGGTGGGTTGCTGCCCGGACGGGGGGGGGGGGGACGCAGAGGGGTAGTGAAAATGGAGCTCCACCCCAGAGTAGCCAAGTTGCACTGAAAGATGTTGAAAGAAAATGCAGGGCATCCTGCATAAGCCATGTCCACAGTGTGGCAGCCCTTCACTGTATATGGATATATAGATATAGAAATTTCAAGGGACGCTTGGGTTTCTCTCATTACAAGTATTTAAAACTGATTATGCATTTTTGAATGATTTAATTAGATTACAAATTAACAAAACATCAGGATACACCTGTTTTGATTTTAGTGTGCATGTATGTAATGTGTGTGGGAGGGGGTATCATTCATTCATTCATTCATTCATTCATTCATTCATTCATTCATTCATTCATTCATTCATTCATTCATGGGAAATATTTTAAAAAAAATGGCCTGTAATTAAAAGATCAAGGAATGGGAACTCAGGAACATGAGTTGGATGCTCATGGAAACTTACATCACTAGAAGTCATAGAGCATCTTGGACAAACAGTATCTTTGTGCCTCAATCTCACAGTCTATGTAGGCATCTTTATTTTTTTCCTTGCTGTATTGGCAATATTTGTGGTATTTGGTGTTATAACTTCAAAACACGATTATTTTTTCTCTAAAATCTTTTGTCTGGAGCAAATAATAGCAAACTGCATATTGCTATTGATGATTACAGAGGGAAAAAAATAAATTTCTTCTCATTTGTTTCATTCTGCATTAAAAAAAAACATTGATCCACAAACCAGGGGTGGTGGTGGTGGATGTGTTGCCATTTTGTTCAGTGCAATAAACAGGAAAAGTACAGAGTTGCCCATTCCTCAGGCCAGCCTGCCCTCAATATGGACGGTGAATAACGTACAGACTATTATAAATCATGTTGCTCCTATATTTATGGTTTTGATTTGGGGTTATGTTTTTTCAACTATGTTCTGTGAAGTTTCAACATTTCATGGGATTCAAATAAGAGTTTTTGTTCAACAAAAGGGTAAAATTAACTATAAATTTCAAATTGAAAAAAGAACAGAGTAAACTATATTATATGTCTTTGTTCATCATGTGTAAATACACAATTTATCAGCTTCAACCTTTCTGATATAGAGGACCTTGAATTTCAGCACCTTCAGTTATATCTCGTATTTTTGTGTCTTTGTGTTTCAATTCTAAACCCTCTGACTTCCTTAACAGTCATGTTCTCTTTTATTTTCCTTAGACTGCATATGTTATCTCCAACAAATAAGAATATTTTATTTATGTATTTATTCATTGGATTTTTATCCCTGTATTATTGTTTATAAATAACTCAAGGCATGAACATACGTCACTGTATAGTGATTAATTATTTCACTACAGCTGCACATAAACCAATATACATAAACTTTCCAAAACCTGACAATTCAGTTGTGTTCTTTATAGATCCTGGCATAAAATCTAGCCAAAATATGGGCTGAAGCTGGCAAGGAGAGCAATGACATTCTGACTTGGAGAGACATGAGGTTTTTGGAGGGCCTAGATAAAAAAGCTTGAGATGCCCCTAGTCTTTTTCCTTTTCTTCTTTCCCACCTGCCATTTTGACACTGATCTTGAGACAGGACATCAGATTCTGTGCTAGTCCTCTTTTGAGGGGCCAGGGCTAACGGATGCTGTTCAGCTCTTGCTTTTACTCTAATTCAGTAGAAACGCCAGGGAAACTGGCATTAAAAGGCAGACCCCTGGCCGCACAAATGGTAGCACAGATTTTACTGTCTGAATGGAAGCACAGTGTTGTCTTATGAACAGGTTTTCTGATTATGGTGATCATGAATTAAATCTGTGAGGCAATGGCTATAAGAACGGTGGAAATTATCCCTTACTACACTCAAATCATTAGAACATCAATCAACCATTTTCATGGATGAAATCTGGGAAAGACTGAACAGGCTAAAAAATTCAATTACACTGGGATTCTGTTTTATAACAGTAAGAAGGTAGAATCCATAGAAAGTGGCCCACTGGCATCCAGGATTCAAACATTTCTGGAAATTAAGAGTCCGTTAGGTTGCAATGACCAATATTGTAGAAACTGACAGATCTTCTCTATGAAGCTGCCAACATAACATTCTGTGGCAACAAAATACTTACATTTAATTTGGTGATATATAAAAAGATATTAGAAACATAGAAACATAGAAGTCTGACGGCAGAAAAAGGCCTCATGGTCCATCTAGTCTGCCCTTATACTATTTTCTGTATTTTATCTTAGGATGGATATATGTTTATCCCAGGCATGTTTAAATTCAGTTACTGTGGATTTATCTACCACGTCTGCTGGAAGTTTGTTCCAAGGATCTACTACTCTTTCAGTAAAATAATATTTTCTCATGTTGCTTTTGATCTTTCCCCCAACTAACTTCAGATTGTGTCCCCTTGTTCTTGTGTTCACTTTCCTATTAAAAACACTTCCTCCTCCTGGACCTTATTTAACCCTTTAATATATTTAAATGTTTCAATCATGTCCCCCCTTTTCCTTCTGTCCTCCAGACTATACAGATTGAGTTCATTAAGTCTTTCCTGATACGTTTTATGCTTAAGACCTTCCACCATTCTTGTAACCTGTCTTTGGACCCGTTCAATTTTGTCAATATCTTTTTGTAGGTGAGGTCTACATATATTGCCAACACAATCATATGTAGGTTCCCTGTGTTTAATTGACTGTACAGTGAACCCTCGAGTTTCGCAGTGTTCAAGTATCGCGAAAGGGCTATTTCGCGAGTTTTCAACCAGGAAGTAAACTCCACCATCTGCGCATGCGTGCCCTTCCACGCATGCATAGATGGTGGAGTTTCCCCGCCCGGGCAGAGGCTTCCCTGGGTCTTCCCCCTCTTGCCCCCGTAAGACCCCCAGCGGCGGCGCCAGCTGGGGAAAGCGCGCAGCGCCGTTTGGGGGACTCCCTAGATCCGCTCCCCAGCTGGGGGAGCGGATATAGGGAGTCCCCAAACGCGCGCGCTCTTTCCCCCAGCAACGCAGCGCGCGTGGGTGGGGACTCCCTGGATCCGCTCCCCAGCTGGGGAGCGGATATAGGGAGTCCCCAAAACGCGCTGCGCGCTTTTCCCCAGCAACGGCGCGCGTGGGTGGGGACTCCCTGGATCCGCTCCCCAGCTGGGGAGCGGATCTAGGGAGTCCCCAAACGCGCACGCTTTCCCCAGCAAGGCGCGCGCTTTCCCCCCAGCAACGCGCGCGCGCGGTGGGGACTCCCTAGATCCGCTCCCCAGCTGGGGAGCGGATATAGGGAGTCCCCAAACGCGCGCGCTTTCCCCAGCAACGCGCGCGGGGGTGGGGGACTCCCTGGATCCGCTCCCCAGCTGGGGAAGAGGATCTAGGGAGTCCCCAAACGCGCGCGCGCTTTCCCCAGCAACGCGCGCGCTTTCCCCAGGCAACGCGCTGCGCGGGTGGGGACTCCCTAGATCCGCTCCCCAGCTGGGGAGCGGATATAGGGAGTCCCCAAATGCGCGCGCTTTCCCCAGCAACGCGCGCGGGGTGGGGACTCCCTGGATCCGCTCCCCAGCTGGGGAGCGGATCTAGGGAGTCCCCAAAACGCGCGCGCTTTCCCCCAGCAACGCGCGCGCTTTCCCCAGCAACGCACTGCGCGCTTTCCCCAGCAACGCGCGCGCGGTGGGGGACTCCCTAGATCCGCTCCCCCAGCTGGGGAGCGGATATAGGGAGTCCCCAAACGCGCGCGCTTTCCCCAGCAACGCGCGCGGGGGTGGGGACTCCCTGGATCCGCTCCCCAGCTGGGGAGCGGATATAGGGAGTCCCCAAACGCGCGCGCTTTCCCCCAGCAACGCGCGCGGGGTGGGGACTCCCTGGATCCGCTCCCCAGCTGGGGGAGCGGATCTAGGAAGTCCCCAAACGCTGCGCGCACCCCAGGCGCGAGCAACGGGGGTGGGCGAGCGAAGGGGCGGGCGGCAGTGGAAGCAAAAACACCATCTGCGCACGCGCAGATGGTGTTTTTACTTCCGCACCGCTACTTCGCTAAATATCGATCATCGCGTGGGGTCCTGGAACGGAACCCTCGCGATGATCGAGGGTTCACTGTATTCACTATTGAGCATATTTATAATTGCAGACTTGGTCTGTCCTCTGTTTTAACAATAATTTTATTAAGCTTTATTCTTTTTTCATTGCCAGCTCTTGAAGTTTCTCAAATAGATCTTGACCAAATACCGATTTGGTCTCTGATTATATCGGTTGCCCTTTCCTGCCCTTATCTGCTTTGCACGGATGATTTAGCAATTATGCAGCTTTTGACATAAGTTGCATTGTACTGTGCAGTATAGATGCTATGCTACCAACAGCATTACTTTCCCTTTCTTTTTCAATTATTTACAAAATGGAGTTTATTTTTTTCAGTTTGTTTTTCTTTGTAAACTGCTCACTTCCCTTAAGTCCTTCGCCCCCCAATTCACATCCCCTCATCAATTATGTAAACTTATAATTTGTTTTGCTCAACAGCAAATCATACTGAATTTAATTTTCAGTTTTGTTGTCCACTCAGCCTTCACAGTCTGCCTTGAATGTGTCACCTAAGTTTTCATAAACTCCCTGTTTTACAGTTTATGCCTGAATCCAGATAACTGAAAGCTCTTTCCAGATACTTCCCAAGACGGCACAAAGTTGTCTGTTTCCATTCTTTAATCTGTTACCAATAAAAGAGATTACTCTTTTGTCCAAGACAGATCTTTCTCTCTTTCTCTCTTTCTCTCTTCTCTTCTTTCTCTCTTTCTCTCTTTCTCTCTTTCTCTCTTTCTCTCTTTCTCTCTTTCTCTCTTTCTCTCTTTCTCTCTTTCTCTCTCTCTCTCTCTCTCTCTCTCTCTCTTCTCTCTTTTCTCTCTTTCTCTCTTTCTCTCTTTCTCTCTTTCTCTCTTTCTTTTTACCTTTTTATTTTATTAATGTATTGTATTGCTCTCTCCTTTTCATTCAATTAAGACATCAACTACTTATTATGATAGAGGTTTAAAGCAAAAACCATATATTTGTGGGGGGTTTTAATATCTTCCATGCTCAAATTTCTCTTTTATGATTTGTACATATATATTGTGGTGTTGCTCTTTCTTCAATAAAGATTTTTTTTAAAAAAATTAACGGAGGAGGTCAATATGACCATATCTCTCAACACTCCCAAAATACACGTCCAATCACAATCCTGTATGGGCTTCTCTTTAGATCCTTACAAATAAGTGGGTAACAAAATGGCAACATATTTTACACACCTTGAAGCATCATGTCAAGGGGGCTGTAATACTATTTCACTTAATGACACCTTAAGGCCATTTCACACCTGGCCTGAGGATGAGAACAAGGTAATGCTGTGCCTGGGATGGGTGGAGAGACTTCGGTTGTCAGAGGAAACTGCAAATGGGAAAAGGATCTACCTTCTGCTTGTTTCCACTCCCTCCAACTTTATTTGGAGGTGTCAAGGGTTACTCTCATTTGCATGGACGTTTTCTTAGCCTCCATGCAGACTCCAAGATTGTTCCATAATTAGCTGATCTAAGGCACAGTCATGTTTCCCATATATAATAAAATTGAGTCTTTATTGAGACCTGAGTATAAATCTATGCAATCAGTATGAGAGTAATTGAAATCGCCCAAGATTATAACATTTCTTATTTGGTAGCTGCTTGCCTTTCTGATTATATTTTTCCCTGCCTGCATTTTCTCTCTCTCTCTCTTTTGGCTGGGGAGAAAGCTATTTTATTCCCTGGTCACTTCTAAACCAATTCTATCTCACTTCTTTCATTAATCTCCCGTTTCCTTTCCCTGAAAATAGCTGTAAGCAAAAGCCTACTCCATACATCTAATAAACTGAGCTATGATCTATTCAAGCTTATAGGATAATAAATGTTAGTATTTAAGTTGCCACAAGATTCTCAGCTATTTTTGTTGCAAAACATTAGCATGAAAATGTTTCTAGTAAATTAATATACAGTGAGGCTTCCATTGAGCAGACCTTCATGCAACAGACTTGGAGGGAAAAGACCAATTTTCTGCATTGGTTCGTATCATTTGTGTAACAATATCATTTCACAAATCAAATGCATTTATGTGACATCATGATGCAAATTATGCAAATCACCATAGATAGTTTAATTTGTTAACAGTGGGATCCCCTCCTGCCAATTAGTCCATGAAAATAAGCTTTTACTGCATTTGTAGATTAATTTGGGGCACCAGTATTCTGATAAATACAGTTTCTTCCTCTCATTTGTTAGCCCTATGTAGTTATATAAAGGGACATCTAGTCTTTATTTCACCCTGTTTTTAGTAAATTATACCTACTGAGATTGATATTAATTGTTTTGCCACTGTAACTGTAACTGTATCCTGCTTTGGGATTAAATATTTCAATTCCCTACATCTGATGTGTATTGATTTATACCAGGGGTGTTCAGCAATGGCATTTTTAAACTTGTGACTTCAACTCCTAGAATTCCCCAGTCACCATGAGGTCCACAAGTCTTAAAGTTGCGAAGGTTATACCATATATTTGACACTGAAAGGATATAGTAGACACTATTTCTATTTTCCCCCATTCACTAATTTTGAAGCAGATTAACCGAGTATGACTAGACCAGTGATGGTAAACCTATGGCATGGGTGCCATAGGTGGCACACGGAGCCATCTCTGCTGGTACATGAGCCATTGCCCTAACTCAGCTCCAAGTACATGTGTATGCTGGCCAGCTGATTTTTTGGCTTGCACAGAGGCTCTGGGAGGGTGTTTTTGGCTTCCAAAGAGCCTCCAAGGGATGAGGGAGGGCATTTTTACCCTCCCCCACCTCCAGGAATGCCTTTGGAGCCTGGAGAGGGTGAAACATAAGCCTACTGTACCCACCAAAAGTTAGGAAACAGGCCATTTCCAGCCTCCAGAGGGTCTCTGGGGGGGGAAAGCTGTTTTTGCCCTCCCTAGTCATTGAATTATGAATGTGGGCACTCGTACATGCGCGATAGCGCACGCCCACGCTCTTTTGGCACCCGAGGAAAAAAAGTTTGCTATCACTGGACTAGGCCATGGTTTCTCAGTGACCTGCTCCAGCCTCAGTCTAATACTTTAAGCATAAACAACACAATATTTGTCTTTGAGGGTTTTTTGGGAGGAGGACTTTCCTTTTTTTTCAGTTTTAAAAATGACTTTCTATACTTTTGTAATGATTATTTTATATACTGTATATGGATTTTTGTTGACTATTTTACACCACTCAGAGTCACTTCGTGTGAGGTGGAGACCACATAATTGATAAATAAATTAGATTACCCTCTGGTCAGTGCCCACGGAGAGATTTTATTTTATTTTCCTCAATCAGAGGCTCGGGAATATTTATGCAATTTTATTTATACATAGAATTTCTATTTCTAAGACAGCCCACTCACCTACAAATTTGGACAGCTTCGAGAATATTACTAAAAAAGTTAATACCAAACAAGCAAGTCCTGTCAGGAGGGAAACGATCAGTTACACCTTAAATAGCAGATCTATATATTGTCCTCACCCCGTGCCTGTGGGAAAATGCTGCCTTCATTGTTAAAATGTCATAACCCATTGCTGAAAATACTCAATTACACAACTCATCATTACATACATAAGAGTCATTGCCATTGCTATACATTGATTTATAGAACTTTTAACCAAGACAAAACTTCAGTGTTTAATGACATATCAGCAACAGATATGGGGGGCTATTAGAAGAGAACCACACCAGCAGCAAAATGCAAGCAGTCCATTACCCATTCTAATGGGGTGGGTGGTGGGTGGGCAGGTTTTAAGGTCTTATTTCACTATATGTCTGTAGAAGTCTTAGATGGAATGGTGTTCCAAAAGGCATTTTCCATGATGGAGAAATCCTAGTTTTATATGGCAAGAAGTGGAAGACTTTATTCTTGATATCAGTGGTGGTTTGCTACTGGTTTGCCGCAGTTCAGTGAACTGGTAGCGGCAGCAGTAGGATGCTCTGCCCACTCTACTAGACATCATCACAGATGATTTGCGCATGGGCAGAGTATTCTGCGCATGTGCAGAAGCACCATGCGTGAGTGAAGCAATTACACGCGTTCACATTTCCGAACCGGTAGCGAAGGTAAATGTAACCCACTACTGCTTGATATACAACATCTGAAATACAACTTTGCAAACTGAAAAGAAAATCTTAGATCTCTTATATATATGACATATTTTAATAATAATAATAATAATAATAATAATAATAATAATAATAATAATAATAATTTATTGGATATGTATGCCGCCCCTCTCCGTAGACTCGGGGCAGCTAACAACAATGATCAAACAACATGAACAATCCAATAATAAAAACAACTAAAAACCCTTATTATAAAACCAAACATACACACAAACATACCATGCATAACTATGTATTTATTCTTTATATAATCTGGTTTTCTAACAGGAGCTCAAAGTAGCTTCCTTGGGAGTCTCTTTTCGTTTTATCCTCACAACCGCCACCCTGTGAAAGTGTTGAGCTAAGAGGGAGTGACTGACTCGCCTAGAGTTGCTCTATGGCTGAAGGCTAACGTGACCTGGGTATCCCCACTGCTAGTCTAACCCTTAGGCCACTGAGCCATTGCCATGACCACATCTGCCTACTACAGCCTCTAGTCAGTCTCAGTCAGGTTTTGGTGCACAGACATAACAGGGCAGATGTTGTCCAATCATCACAATTAGATTTAGATTAGATTAGATTTATTGGATTTATATGCCGCCCCTCTCCGCAGACTCGGGGCGGCTCACAACAATGGCAAAAACAGTACATAGTGACAAATCTAATATTTACCAATCTAATTACAGTTTTAGGTTAAAAAATTCATAAAAGCAACCCCAATATATATAAAAAACAAGCACACAATTAATCATACACCAAAACAACATGGGCAAGGGGGAGATATTTCAATTCCCCCATGCCTGACAGCAGAGGTGGGTTTTAAGGAGTTTACGAAAGGCAAGGAGGGTGGGGGCAATCCTAATCTCAGGGGGGAGCTGGTTCCAGAGGGTCGGAGCCACCACAGAGAAGGCTCTTCCCCTGGGTCACGCCAGACGACATTGTTTAGTCGACAGGACCCGGAGAAGGCCAACTCTGTGGGACCTAACCGGTTGCTGGGATTCGTGTGGCAGAAGGCGGTCCCGGAGATATTCTAGTCCGGTGCCATGAAGTGCAATGTTTGATGTAGGCTTCACTTACGTTTCAATCAACTTCCATATTTGGAAATGAAACGAGGAGCGGAACCATATTGTTGTTACTCTCTCATTAGCATGTCCTCAAGCTCTGTGGGGGGTTTTCTTGTCACATGGATTCCTCTTATGCTTCCTGAGAAAATGGTACCACACTTCACTGTGTGTTTTCCTAACAGTTTGTCACCACTTTGGAAAAGGAATCCCGCAGTCAGCAGCATTTGTCTTGTTTTTGCTCCAGATTTCAAAACAGACCACAAATATAAACAAAATGGAAGCACAGGTGGCAAATTAATCTTTGGGTTTGAAAGTGCAGGTCACTGTTTTTGAAAAATGATCTCAATTTTTACAAAGCAGACATAAAGAGCTGCCCAATTTTGTTAATATTAATTCAGCCTGCATCTCTTGATACAGTCTGTCAATTGGTTCTTCTCCATGCAAAAATATTGAACGTTTTTGCAAGAGTAAAGGGGGGAAATGCTCAAGAATATAAAAACGAACAAATGAAAAAAAAAACTAGCTTTGCTATGCTGTGGAAGCATTACTGGTTAGCCAAACTTAGCCAAACTTCATGGATTTATTATGTGCCGTTAAGTCATTATTGACTCTTAATGGCCACACAAATAGATTTTCTCTGTGGGGCTAAACTTGGTTAATACTGAAAAGCTAAGCAAGGAACTAGTAAACAGGGTCGGGTGAGGTGAGCATGAAAATACAAGTGGTGAACCATCAGGAATTTGGGGACTGGAGGTTAGCTGGAAGGACTTAAAATAAGTATCATGGAAGAAAGCAACACCTTGTTACATGGTTGTGTTTGCATCAAGCAATCAAGCCTGATTGCAAACCAAGTTTGATTTGATGGAGAATTTACAAAACTATGGAGAAAGTAAATTCTCCATCAAATTCTGTGAAAAAACTCTTCAAATGCTGAGTTTTGTGCTTAATACTAACTTTGTGCATGCAGGCAAGATGGCAAGAGTCTGTACTGTATATTCTAATTTTTAATATGATTGAATAATGAAATTTTATTCTTTGACCTGCAAGGAAAAAAAAGATTCAATTTCTTTTTATTGAAAGAATTCTTGCTGAAACTCATCAAAATAAAATTGTTCATTTGGACTAGACTGGTCATGGGGAAAGATATTTTCAGAAAAGACAACTTCTAGTTATTTCCTATAGCCTCGCTTTTCTTTTCCTTTCCTTTCAGTTCAGTTTCCACTTTCCATATCTATGCCTGAGTTCCAGGTCCTTTCCCCAATCATTGATCAAAACATTTGAATGTAGCATCTAATACATTTTTTTAAAAAATGCTCATTTGTGTTGATTTTTAACAAAGCAGGTAGGCTGACTGTACAAAGCAGATTTGCAGAGCCTCATTGTTGGAAAGTGTTGTTGAAAAAATTAGATATAATTCATACTCATGGTGCGGGGGGTGGATTCTGATTCATATTCTTGATGGGGAAGGCAGTGTATGCTTTGCCAAATAACAGAGAAGGACAGGTTTAATTAGGGGCTTGTGTGGCTCTCAAACACTTTTCATGCTTAGATGGTTTGTTAGACCCTAGACACTAAAACATGATTAACTTTTTTCTAATTAATTTTCTTAATTACTACTTTTTAGTCCAAAAGCCAGGAAAAAGAGCCAATTTGCATCTTATTGGATTGGAAGTCAAAACAGGGCAAAGAAACAAAGAAAGGGAACAGCTTGGTAGGAAGAACTGGAAATCATCATGACTCAAATTTTTAGAATACCTTTTTTAAACTTCAGAATCACATAGAGGTGGTACACAACCATGATTAATTCTGCTGTATTGCCAATAGCAATGCACATTACAATGACATCTGTGCCATTGTTGAGTCTTTGGAGAGGGGCGGCATACAAATCTAATAAATACAAATACAAGGGACTTTGCTTCACCACACAAAAAGTTCTTTTTTTCAGAAAATAATAAACCTTGAAATATAGTAGTAATCCACTGATAAATTAAGAATTTTTTTTCCTGGATAGAAAAACTGTTTACATTACTTTCATTACATTTAATCTTTGACCGCAGAGTGCACAAATTTACATCATCTATATGGCTTTGAGGCATCTTGACTTCTTATGCTTGTTGATTTTCAAGAATTTGACTCAAAACTGATTACTACTACTATTGTACGGCACATTCATCCCTGTATTTGCCTGTTGTGAACTAGTCGTTTTTGTTTTAGATGCTATGATTTATGGTTTATTGTGATGGGATCTAGACATTAGTATTTAAATATACATGGCTGATGTAGTTTAGCAAAATATTTTAATTATTCTATATTTGCTTTTTCCAGTATCTTGAAGTTTGCTTTAAATAAATTCCTCAGTGATTCCTTATATTTGACTTTCTGGAATAAGCTGGACAGCATTTTAATAATGAATTAACCATGTTTATAAACAAGGGATCTCAATTCATACATTGTTGTATTAATTTTTTAAATAGTTTGCATACAGAAATTATAATATTCTGGGAAATATTTACATATTAAAATCTTGCCCCAAAGAATAAGCCTTAAAGATTTCCCTCTATCAAGATCTTAAAGAAAACTGTACACATTTTATTCATACATTAAATAGCATTCTGTGAAATATGATATTAAGTAATAACTTCAAAGTTTGCCCTATCATTTAACTACCTGTAAGTCCATTATGATAGGCAAAGGTCTGAACTTTCAGCAACTAACAAGAATTTTCTTCATCTATATAACAGCTTTTCAGTTATTTGAGCTATGCTATCAGTCTGATCTTCTGTTCTTTAGGCTAGACACATAGATTTATTTCCAATTCTCCTCCAATAATTATTTATTTAATGGTTTTGGTTAGTTGTTCCCTTTTTTTGGCATCTCATAAAGTAGATTCTTCATGTGTAGCATTAGGTGCGAAAATTAATAAAACACAGCACAATAGAGTCTAATGTAGAAATCTTGTTTGAAACTTAGAACCCAGTTTAGAAACTTGCACAACAGTTATCAAACAAGCACTAAAATTGTCAGTGGCAGTTCTAAACCTTCATGACATAAATATTCATCTTAGAAACACATAGTAAATATTAAAATACTTGACATTACAGTAATTAATTTCTTTAAAACTTTAACAAGTTGCCAAACTGACAATATGACATCAAGAAACCTCTCTAGAAGGATTTACTTACTTACTTACCTACCTACCTACTTACTTATTTGGTTTGTGTCTTCATTCAATCAATTAATATCCAATCTTTGTATTTTTATGACATTTAATGTTGCTAACTAGAATTTGTAAAATATGAAGATACAAGATTATACTAAGATAGAAACATAGAAACATAGAAGTCACGGCAGAAAAAGACCTCCTGGTCCATCTAGTCTGCCCTTATACTATTTTCTGTATTTTATCTTAGGATGGATATGTGTTTATCCCAGGCATGTTTAAATTCAGTTACTGTGGATTTATCTACCACGTCTGCTGGAAGTTTGTTCCAAGGATCTACTACTCTTTCAGTAAAATAATATTTTCTCATGTTGCTTTTGATCTTTCCCCCAACTAACTTCAGATTGTGTCCCCTTGTTCTTGTGTTCACTTTCCTATTAAAAACACTTCCCTCCTGGACCTTATTTAACCCTTTAATATATTTAAATGTTTCGATCATGTCCCCCCTTTTCCTTCTGTCCTCCAGACTATACAGATTGAGTTCATTAAGTCTTTCCTGATATGTTTTATACTTAAGACCTTCCACCATTCTTGCAGCCCGTCTTTGGACCCGTTCAATTTTGTCAATATCTTTTTGTAGGTGAGGTCTCCAGAACTGAACACAGTATTCCAAATGTGGTCTCACCAGATAATTAAGACTACAATTGGGTTGAAATGCTTAATATGCTATTACTAAGATAAAGAGTGAATTCTAATAAGAAATGTATCGGCCACCTTAACGCAGTGTTTCTCAATTATTTTCTGTTGTGCCCCCACCACCCGGAAGAAGTAAACATTTCACGCCCCCCCCAACTCTCATCCGGGACAATTGTTTGCAATGTTCAGCACGTTTTTTGCTGAAAAAACTCAAGCGGCTTCTCAGCGTGAATGGGGTGTAATGTGTTTAAGTAACACCTTCATTTATTTGGCTTCATGCTATCTTCTGCCAACATTTTTAGACACAGTAAGCATACTGGTCTTTCTTTGTCTCCCATCATAGTCACAGTGAAGCCAAATGCTACATACGCTTCATCATATTTCCTCATCTTAGCTTTTGGGAGACTTATGTTTGTCACATTATCTCCGTCTCTCTCCTTTTTTCTTTTAATCCCTGTTAAATATTTTTCCAGTGTCTCTTAAGGGTTTGTTATCTGCACTAAATATCTCTTACTCTGTGCTGTGTGCTATTGTTTGGTGCAAAAAAAACCTACTCCCTGTGGCAAAGAAACCCATGTTCCTTGGGGTCATGTGTGCCCCCTGGCATCACTCCCTGCCCCCCCAGAGCCCCCCCCCACACTATTTGAGAAACACTGCCTTAAAGACACCCCCCAAAACTGAAGAAAAGTTACAGAGAAGTATCTGTAAACATAATTTTAAGGCATATGAGAAGAGGTACTGAAATCCTACTCCTCATGGATTTTTCACTGGTGCAAAACAGCACCTTTAATTGGTTGTGAAAACAAATTAGAAGCTTGTGACAGTGACAGCCGGCCTATCACATATGGTTCCAGTTTCAATATTCAAAGGCAACCCACATACAACAGATTATATTCAGGTAAGGCCTTCTGTTCAATTGACCACTTTCATTACTCTCATTACAAGATAATAACAGTGGGCATATACAGAAGGTAGCCTTAGATCCTGGCAATCCCATAACTATAAACTTTAGATGCTTCAGTCAAAGATTCCTGTTGTGTTACAGACCCAGACAGAACAGCAATAAAGAACACTAGTCATTAGCACTCAGGTTGTGGGTCCCCACTGAAACCGGTAATGTTTATTTAGAAACAGTCCCTAGATTCTGAAGAGCTAGCTTGAAAGGTATTGTCCTAGCAACCTGCATAAGATTTAATGATGAATGCCTTTGTTTGCCATCAGTAATCTGAAGATGAGAAAGGAGATGTGGGAATTATCGGCCATAGCAGAGCCGTTGTTAACGGTTGTCAGACGCTTTCACAAAGGCCATTCAACTCTGCACAGGTGTCCTGGATTGAATGCTTACTTCAACCAGCTCTGATTTCATTAAGAAAGGTGTCTTGTTGCCAGCATATCTCAGTTTTTTGGCAGTGAAAACTGTATTTCAGAAACAAACTCACCTTAATTAAAAAATGTAGGAGCTTTATTCTTGCATCAAGAAGATGCAACACTAGTTATGTTGTCTCCAGAGGAAGGTAGGAAAGGCCCGGGGGGGGGGGGGGGCCTTTATGAAGACTACCAAAGTCTGAAGTTGGAAGGATTTATTCATTTTATTTTATTTTATTTATTTTGTCAAGTACGTATTGGTAGTATACATAGATATAATGCTGTTTATAAACATGAGATGGGTACTAATAAGAAGGAAACATAAGGACAAAGACAGTAGACACGCTGGTGCACTTACACACACTCCTTACTGACTTCTTAGGAATCTGGTGAGGTCAACAGTGGATAGTCTAAGTTTTGGGGTTTAGTGACAAATCTACAGAGTCAGGTAGTGAGTTCCAGCCTTTGACCACTCTGTTACTAAAGTTGTATTTTCTACAGTCAAGTTTCGGGTGGTTCATTTTGAGTTTGCATCTCTTGTGTGCTCGTGTTTTGTTGTGGTTGAAGCTGAAGTAGTCGTTGACATGAAGGATGTTGTAGCAGATGATTTTATGAGTTATGCTTAGGTAATGTCGAAGGTGATATAGTTATTGGCTTTCTAAGCCTAGAATTTCAAGTCTGGTTGCATAAGATATTCTGTTGTGAGTAGGGGAGTGGAGGGCTCTTCTCGTAAAGTATCACTTTCTAATGTATTTATGTCTGAAATGTGGTGTGGGTTCCAGATAGATGAGCTGTATCCATGGATTGGTCTGGCGAAAGTTTTGTAGGCTCTGGTTAGTAGTTTGACATTACCAAAGAAGAAGCTACGTAACATTATTTTATTTTGCTACAATTCCCTACTTTATTTAATTAACTATCACATTCTAATTAATTTCACTGTCACTGAGAAACTCCTTCATAAAATAAGGAGGCTAAAACCTAGCCAAAACTATCAGGCTATCATTGATCACAAAAAGAAACCTAGAACCAATTTGGATAAGAATTTCATTGAAATTCCTTTATTGAAATATTGTCAGGTTGCTTATTATACCATTAAAATTAAGGAACTGATATTATTTTCAGAAATATTTATTTCTGAAGCTTTATTTATTAATTGCATTTATATAGCCACCCTTTTTACATAGTGACTGCATATAATAAAAGGGAATATGCAAAAACATTAAAAATCACAATTTGAAATAAAAACAATCTTTTCCTTGGGATAGTTCCATTAAGGTGAATGCATGCATGCATCCATCTTGCTATTACTAGTTGTATAGAAAAAGGTTATGCAACATGCAGAAAAGAACTAAAATTAAACAAGAATTTAAAGACATTAAGTAAGAAAAAGAAAAGTTATACAGTGGTGCCTCTACCTACAAACGGCTCTACTTAGGAACTTTTCTAGATAAGAACCAGGTGTTCAAGATTTTTTTTGTGTGCATTTTATAATAATATGTTTATTGAATGTATACATTAAAAACAGGGTACAGAAAAGTAAAGGGAATATATATAATGTACATTCTAGCAATTATAATTTACTTATATAGTACATGTAAGTGGGGAAGGAGAAAAGAAGAAGGGGAGGGGGATTGGGGACGAAGGCGAAGATATACGAGAGGAGGAAGGATAGAAAATTAGAGCAGAAAAGAGTAGTAAGAAGAGTGTAGAGGGCCAGCATTGAGCTGGGGCTTCAATGTTTACAAACCCAAGCCTCCGAAAATGTAACCGGAAAAGGCAGGAAGAAGCCTCCGTGGGGCCTCTCTAGGAATCTCCTGTGAGGAAACAGGGCCAGGAAAGGAAGAGAGTAGCCTCGATGGGGCCTCTCTAGGAATCTCCTGGGAGGAAACAGGACCTTCACACTCCCTGTGGTTTCCCCAATCACACACATTATTTGCTTTTACATTGATTCCTATGGGAAAAATTGTTTCTTGTTTACAAACTTTTCTACTTAATAACTTGGTCATGGAACAAATTAAGTTCGCAAGTAGAAGTACCACTGTATAGCTAAATTACAATTCAGAGTATTTCTTTGCAAAGCATCCTTACTTCTCGCCCAGCCATGCAACCTTTCATGGATTGCATTTTTTTAATATACTCATCTTCCTCTTTTTTGTGGCTCTCGTCAATGTATCCAACCACAACTTTCTTACAGTATCATATAATCTTTCTGCATTTGTATGAGTATTAGGCATCGATGCAGTCATACATCTTAATTCCAACAAATCCATGTTTAAATGTTTGTCCTATCACATCAATCTACACCTGCAGCTATATTATTTCTCCATGTTCTCATGACAATTATTTATTTGTTTGTTTGTTTGTTTGTTTGTTTGTTTATTTGATTGCCACCCCTCTCCGAGAATTGTCTTTCATCTTATCTTTTTATTCTTCATCACTAACATTTATGCCATTCATTTCAATTACCCTCTTCAACATATTACTTTCATTCCTACATAAATCATAAATAATCCTCCTAGCATTCTTCTAGCTTCATGTAATCCCAAATCATTATTTTTATTTTTAATTCCACTCATCTGCTTGAGGTCTTTTCAGTTACTTCCAAAACACTTTTAACAAAATAGTTATACCTTTTCTTTGCCTTTTTTAACTTTAATTATGTTCTCTTTGGCTATGTTATTTGCAAATATATTTTTCTCTATCGCACATCATACAGTATTATTCAATCAGTCTTATTGTTTGCAGAAATAATTCTCTTATGCACATTTTAATGTTATCCATAGCCACTTTCAATGCATCATTCTGCCAAGCATCCTTGTTCAAAAATAAACAGACATTTTCTAAAAACACTCCCAAGACCATCACCCCCAGGAGCTCTCTAGAAATTGTTAGGCATAGCCCAACTTAATAAATTAAGGGCAAAATGAAAGATCTCTAGATACAAAATCCATTTCTCATTCAAATTATATATATACCTGCAGAAAAATCCAAATTGTATGTTGCATATTTAGTGAAAATGTCTTTGGAACTTAAAGAGAAAAAGGTGCCAATCCATCCTATAATATATTAAATTACAAAAAATGTAGAATATTATCTTTGCTATTTACTGCAAAAAAGCCCTTGGTACTATAGCATTAAACAGTAAGTATTCACAAAACGCCTTGAAAATATTGAGAATATATGACAATTTAAGTTTTAGTCTATTTGTTTAATCAGTTTTCCCTTCCCTTCCTTCCTTTCCCTGGTTAGATTTCCTCGCAGTCCTGCATTTTCTTGTACGTATACAATATATGGATCAAATAGGTGTGTATCATCATTTACTGATGAATAAGAAGGAAGAAGGATAGAAGGCTAAATTATTATTACAATTGGATTTACTAAGATAACAAAGAGGGACCTTTGTATCTGTTAGCAATGTCAACTTCAAAAATAGAAATTTCTTTCGAAGAAAAGTTTTGCCTACGTTTTGGAAAAACAAGCACAGGTAGTCCTAAACTTATAGCCTGAATGTTGATGACATGACCGGGGGCACTGTAAGACAGTTGTAGTTATGAGTATCAGGTGTAAATCACCTTTGCTGGAGAGACGGAGTAACGACACGGACACCAGAGCTGGATTTAAAATTGGGTCATTTTATTAACATAAATTTGCATAATTTATTCAAATACTTTGCATAAATTAGCATAAACAACTATGACCCGGAAATGGACCTGCAGGGTCAAACAAATACTTCCGGGGCGGAAATGACGTTATGCCAACAAACATTCCTGGGCAACTCATGGGCGTATCTCGATGCAAGGTCCAGGTGAGGGCCAGGCCGTCACCTGTGACCTTTTTCTGCCATGCTGTGCATGAGGGGGGTCCCACCGGCTAACCCGAATCGGGGAATTAAAGGTGCAGGACCCAAAGACAGGTTCCCCCCAGCTGCTCAGGCAGAAACTCCCTCCATGAGCTTGCGGAGAACCTGTCAATCATCCCCAAAGATGCCCAAGGGAGAACGCGCGGTTGCTAAACCACCCAGTTTTCCGCCCCTAACCTGCCACAGGAGCGGGGGTCAGATCTCTATCTTGGCCCCCCGACTCCCCCCTCTAGCTGCGCCAGCTCACGCAGAGACCGCTGCAGGTCCTGTAAGAAAATGGCGTTCCACCGCTCAGACAGGCGAACGCCATCATCTCGGTAAAGCCATGGCCGGCCTATTGAGATAAGGGGATGGGATACTACCACTCCACCCAATTCCCTAACTGTTTTACCCATAGCCCTATTCACCCGTCGCCTAGCCCGGTGAATGGCCCTAAGGGGAGAGGCGTCCCTCCAAACAAGCCTAGGTAATAGTTCTGACCACACCACTTGCGTGGTGGGCCAGACCTCACGAAGCCTTTGCAGGCCTTCGCGTGCCTGGATGATCAGCGCCGGGCCTCCCAGTATGCACAGGTCATTGCCACCTAAGTGCAATACCAGCCACCTGGGTGCGGCCACAGGACACTGCCCACCCAAACCCACTTGGGAACGACTCCAGGAGCCGCCCCCCATATTGCCGGGCGCAGCCACCAAATGCTGACCGCCCAGCCACACCGGTAGGAGACCCTCCCACCGCATACCTCTCCGGCCCATCCAGGCAACCCTGACCCACCGCCCCAGGGACGGCTGGGTCCCGACAGCGCTCCTGGCCACCAGGCGGCCGGCCCAGCAAATCATGCTGTGGCCACACAGCAGCGCCATCGGTGTCACGTCAGCCTGGGGCCTGCAAGAGGAAACACACGCAGAGAGGTCACCTAGCCTAAGCCCTGCCTAGGATCCTCAGCGGGCCTAACATAACCCAAATATGCCGCTGACCGCCAGCGGCCGATCACCCGAATCCAGTGGGCCGGGAAACCAGAAAGTGCCGTGCTAGTGGCGGCGCCGATACGGAACGAACGCGTTCCATAACCGGCGGGATCCGTGCCCACCTGGGCCATTGCCCTGGGTACTAACGCACAAAAGTATAAACGGGTCAGAAGGGGTACCGTCCCAATGCCTAGACGGGTACCCCAGACCTGATCCCCGCAGAAAACACCAAAGCTGTAGGGCGGCCACCGTACACACCAATTGGTCGGCGGCCGCACTAAGGTAGATGGTAACCCCTCTGCGTAGCTGATCTGACTTAGACCGCCTTACCACAAGGGACCCCCCCCCTTGTCTAACGGCCAGATCAGCGTGCTGGAAGGCACGGAGCGAATTGCCAGCCTGAGATGAGGCCAGGCCTCGCTGACCCCAAGGGCCCCAAGCATGACACCAGTCGCTGCCCCAAAAAGACGGGCCTCTTACAAGGAGGAACACAGACTGCCAAAAACCACGTTGATTAAAGACAGCTGCTCCACCGTCAGAGCCTGACGAGTGTCACCAGGGGCCCCCGCTCGCTCCCCATACAGCCCTCCAGCACCTGCCGGATGCAAAGTCACCCGAAACAAGCAGCAAACCCCCCGCCTTGGACAGAAAGGCGAGGCCGGCTAACCAGGACCGGATCGTCCTAACTGACAGGCCACGCTGCCCAAGCTGGACGCAGAACCCGGCCAGGCGCTATACAGGGACGGGCCAGCTAAGCTGGTAACCCCTGCCCTGCCTGAAATCCCCAAACTCCTTACCCGCACGCTGGTATGCCCCAAGGGTGCCGGGCGTTACAGACAAGGGGATTGCCCGGGATGCCGCAACTCTCAACCACTCTGGATCCCTCCCAGACTCCAGAGGTGGCTGGGGAACGCTTCTGGCAACCCTCGGGCCCACGGGGCCAGGGTCCGAAACCTGGACAACTGACCACGGGACAAGGCGTCCGTGACCCCGTTATCCAACCCGGGGACATGCCTAGCCAAAAACAATGCGTTTAGGGACAAGGACCTGTGCACAAAATGGCGGACAAGCCGCATGACCCTGTCGCTCTTAGAGGACAGGGCATTCACCACATGGACAACCGCTAGGTTGTCACACCAAAAGTGCACGGTCTTGTCCCTAAACTGCTCCCCCCAAAGCTCTAAGGCCACAATTAAGGGGAAGAGCTCCAAGAACGTCAGGTCCTTAACCAACGAAGAGGCACTCCATTCCGGAGGCCATGCCGACCAGCACCACTGGTCACCTAACACTACCCCGAAACCACAAGTCCCCGCGGCATCAGAGCAGAGCTGCAACTCAGCTTCCAAGAGAAGCTCGTGCCTCCAGAAAGACAAACCATTAAACCTGACCAAAAAGTCCCACCACACGCCGAGGTCAGCCCTGACCCCAGCGCAAAGGCGGGTACGATGATGGGGCAAACGGAGCCCCTTCATCGCATCATACAACCTCCTGGAAAAGGCCCTTCCAGGAACAACTACCCGACAGGCAAAATTAAGAATGCCTGCCAATTCCTGGAGCTGCCGTAGGGTCACCTTCCGGCAGCCCAGCACCTCATCAAGCTTCCGCTTAATCTTTACCAACTTCTCTAGGGGCAATCTAGAAGATTGCTCCTCTGAGTCCAATTCAATACCCAGAAAGGTAATCCTGGTGGCGGGGCCTTCGGTCTTCTCAGAGGCTAAAGGCACCCCTAATTGAGCACAAAGGGCTTCGAAGTCCCGCATTAAAGCAAAACATTGCTCCGAATGCGCAGGCCCCGCCAACAGGAAATCATCAAGGTAGTGAACGACCGTACCCAGACCACTTTGCCTCCTGAGCGCCCACTCCAAGAAGGTGCTAAAACTCTCGAAAAGCGAGCACGAGACAGAGCACCCCATGGGCAAAGCTCTGTCCACGTAATAACCCCCCTCAAAACGGAAGCCCAACAGCTCAAAGTCGTCTGGGTGTATGGGGAGGAGCCGGAATGCCGACTTAATGTCGCATTTACCCATAAGGGCTCCCACCCCACACTTCCTAACCATAGTCACGGCTGCATCAAAGGATGCATACCGGACTGAACACAGCTCGTCAGGAATGAAGTCATTCACTGACTCCCCTTTTGGAAAAGACAAATGGTGAATCAACCTAAATTCACCACTCGCCTTTTTGGGGACCACACCTAAGGGAGACACACGAAGATTCGGGAAGGGCGGCTCCGGGAAGGGCCCGAGGACCCTGCCCTCGGCCACTTCCTTCCGAATCTTCTCCCTAACAATGTCTTCATGACCAACAACCGACCTAAGGTTGTCAGACATGAAGGCCCTCCTAACACCCATGTAAGGGATCCTGAATCCCTCCGAAAAACCTAGCAAGAGAGCGGCCGCTCTCGAGCGAGGGTGGTAGTCACCCAACCAACCCTCGAGCACCATTAAATTAATTGGGCTGGGCCCCTTTTCCCCCAGCAGGTGGGGGAGGCTTTGGGAGACCCGAGCCTGTCTTTTCAATCCCCTTCTTGGGGCGGGGGCACACGGCTGTGGAATGGTTGCCCCCACAACTTCCGCAGGCGTGACGAAACCTGCAAAAGGGACGGAAACACGCCCCCTTTGCAGCGAACTCGTGACACACCAAAGAGGCCCCTTTTCCAACGGCACCCGCCACGGCCTTGGCCGGCGCGGGCATCGCGGGCTCCTCTTCCATAAAGTGACCGCTATCGGTCCTATCACAGCCCTCCTTCCCTGACATATGCGTGGCCTGGAACCACAGGTCCGGAACCACCATATCCCAAGGCAAGTAGGGGTCATGGGCAATACGCATCCTGAACCCCTTGTCGTAATGCCTCCATATGGTGCCCCCATATTCAAAATGGGCCCTTGCTATAAGGTCGATGTACTTCAGCAAGGCAGCGGCCCTACCCGGCTGCCTCTGAATTACCACCGACGCAAAGGTCAGAAAGGCATACAGCCACGAGCTGAAGCATTTCGTGACCTTTGTCTTTCTAACCTTCTCCCCAGGGACCACCTCCTTGTCCTGTTTAGGGACCTCCCTGTTCAAAATGGAGAAAAGATCAACGTACTCCCCCCGCCATATTGCCTCCTTTACTGACGGGTGAAGATGGTACCCCAAAGGCGTCGCGGGCAACCCACAAGGGATGGCCCCAGGCTTGATGCTGGCGAACGGGTCCCACACCGTGGTGGCCCCCGAGCCCAGCACCCCAAGCCCCGGTGAATACATAAAAGGAACCGGTGGCATAATGGCCGGTGGAGGAGGGATCCAACCCCCCACCCCCGCCCCGGTTGGGACAGGTACCCCCGGCGCCCCCGC
The DNA here is from genome assembly GCF_031021105.1 of Erythrolamprus reginae. Taxonomy (NCBI): domain Eukaryota; kingdom Metazoa; phylum Chordata; class Lepidosauria; order Squamata; family Dipsadidae; genus Erythrolamprus; species Erythrolamprus reginae. Next base: position 91,295,243 of record NC_091951.1, on the reverse strand, counting down.
AAGCGGAGCCGGCGGGGACCAAACCTGTCCACAAATGCCTGCAGCAGCTCCCATAAAGCTGTTGCCACCCCCCACTGTGGGCGGGATGAACCCGGGACCCTGCACGGGAAGGAGCGGTGATGTGCCTACGTGTGGTGCAACCTCACCTGCCCCGTAAGGGGTAGAAGCCATCCACGTTGGGCCCATCCTTGTTGGGCCCTGGAACGATGACCACTGCCCCGACTGGGCCCTCTGCCCGGTGTGTCCCGTCTGCGGGTTGTGGGCCCCTTGCCCCTCCGGGGTTGACTCCACTTCGGGGTCGGTGCCCCATGCTGCTGTGGCAGTCGAAGGAAGCCCCTCCGGGCCCGCCCCCGACCGCCACCTCTCCAAATCAGCAAGACGCTCCAAGACCCTGGCCCAGGAGAGAGAAGGGGAAACCTCGGGGTGAGGGACAGTGGGGGTGAATCCCACCACCCCCTCTACCGGGATCCCACCCAGGGGCCCCTCCGCCGCCGCCCGAGCCCGGGCAGACGGCCTGGCAGCCCTCCTGGGCCGCACCACTGGTGGAGGCCGATGGCCCTGAGCTGGACGCTTTTTAGGGGCCATGACCCTAAATAATAACCTATGTAAATAAGAATAAAAGAAGGGCGTGCCAAAAACCCCCCCCCGAAGGCCCGACACCCAGACAAGGCCTACCCTACCCGCAGGCCTTGCAGGCACACCTCCAAGGAGACCCAGACACCAACCCCTCCCAAACTGTGGCAAGGAAGACCCCACCCAGGCCTTTTATAAGAAGGCCTCAAGCCCCAAGGAAGACCCCCGCGGGCCCGCGAGGACACCCCAAGGGCAGCACACCACCCGCCACCAACGATGGTACTGTGGCTCCAAACCGGAGCGGAGCCCAGCCGATGCTGGCTCCGCTATGATAAAGGGCTTCTCGCTGGTCTGCAGGCCACAAAATGGCGCCTCGCACGAGGTCGCCAAACAAAATGGCCGCCGGAGCAGACGAACGAACGTCTGCTCTTGTAAAGCAGTCCGGGCGAAAAGGGAGAGCCCCGGGCCTGCTCGCCCTTATATAGGGCAAGCAGGCCCCGCCCGGACCAATCAGGGACCTGGCCAATCAGGTCCCGATCTCCCGAGCGAAGTCTCGCATCGCGAGACTTCGCCCGGGATCCAAGATGGCGGCCGCCATGAGGGACCGTGTCTCCCGGTCCCTCCAGCAAAGCCTGCCAGCCGGGTAAGTCCGGCGCTGCCCTTTTCCTTGTAAGTTTAAACAGTTGTTAAATGAGTGGTTGTAAGTGAAGAACTATCTGTAATCCAGGTGTAATTACAGAACAACAAATATTTTGATGCTCAAGTTCAGAAGACTGATAAGAAAACAGAGCAAATTAAGAGATACACAATGTTTGACAAATAGTATTGCATCAGAAAAATGTAACAAACAAATAAGGCAAGAATCCATCATATAGCTCCAAATCTATAGCAGCTACTGCATGATGAGATAAGGGCAGACAGAAAGAGAAAATGGAGGCTGGCGCTCAGGGATGCAAAGGGAATCTAGGGCAAAACATCCTCTCTGCATTTCCTTAAATGTTGTCAATAAATTTGATATATTTCAGAATATTAGAATTCCATTTCATCAGTGGATTATATATTTGTAGAAGGCCAGTCAAGATAAATGGCTTCTCTGTTCCCTCTTTCAGTCTTAAGACAAAGAAGCAACATGCTGCTCCAACTTCAACACAAATTTGTGGTAACAGAGCTGAGGTGATTATATGAAGTCAGGAATTTTATACAGAATGAACTGTTAGCCCCATTGTAGCAAGATGTACTTTGCCCTTGCTTGCTTTTTCCAAGGGCTAAGAGAAAATGGCTCGCCCAAAGTCACCCAATTGTTTTGTGCCTAAGGTGAGACTAGATCTTACAGTCTCCTGGCTTTTGTCCTGGTGCCTTAACCACAAATTGGCTCTTTTCCAGAGGTGGGCTGCTGCCAGAATGCCCAATTGAGCACAGTCCCATGGCTCTGAAACACAAATGCAAGATCGAGAATAATTATGCTTCCTGCACCTGTACAGGTAGCAAAATTGTGCTCAATCCTGCACTCACGTTCCAGAACCATGGAGCTGCATGGAATTAGGTGTTCCAGCACCTGCCAACCTCTGCTCTTTTCCCATGCATAGACTTCCTGTATTTACCTAACAATTCTTGCCAGAGATCACACTCTAGCCCTAAATTCAGGTTAAGAAAACAAAACACTGGTGTTCATCCAATAGCTGACTTTATCCAATGTGCTGAATCCTGAACTATCCATTCTATTTTAGTTTAATCTGGCATGCTGTGTAAATTGCCTGTTGTCTATTTTTCTTATCAAAAATATGTTAAGCAGCAAAAGGTGGAATTGCTACAAAGTGAGTTTTGATTCACAACACTACAAGCTTTCCATGTCTGAACATCTCCAGTTGTAGTAATGTAGGCATAGGGACAGTGAAGGGCTACCCAATTGTTTACTGCCACACTGTGGGCGTGGCCTATGCAGGATGCCCTGCATTTTTTTTCAACATCTTTCATGCAAATTGGGTGCTCTGGGGTGGAGCTCCATTTTTGCTACCCCCGCCTGTCCGGGCAGTAGCCCACCCCTGAATAGGGATCCCCCTCCCTCCTTCCCTTCCTCTCCCCCCCTGTCTCTCTTACCACTGCCAATTTTTTTTCCACATTTTTTCCAGTGACTCTGCCATGACCGGTACGTGCCCTGGAAGGCGTCTTTGGGGACCTCTCACAAGGTCTTTGTTACGGCTGATAGGATGAAAAACGTGCCTTGCCTCAACGCGCTATGAGTCCGCGAGTTCCTGGCCAAACACCAGGTGCCAACACTGCCCCACCCCCTATAGTCCTGATGTCGCCCCAGCAGACTTCTTTTTTGTTCCCTCGGATTAAGGCAGCCCTGAAAGGAATGCATTTTTCATCCATAGGAGAGATCCAGTCAGCCGTGACGAAGACCTTGTGAGAGGTCCCTGAAGACGCTTTCCAGGGTGCGTACCGGTCATGGCAGAGTTTCTGGAAAAAATGTGTAGAGGCCCAAGGACAGTACTTTGAAGAATTTTAAGTGTTCGTGCAAATCTGTTCCATAAATTACTTTTTTTAAAAAAATAATTGCAATGTACCCTGGAATGTACCCTGTATCATTGGAATGTACCCTGTACATTCCCCCAGTAATGAAGAAGGAATGGGGATTTTGTAGTATCCTTCCCCTTTCATGCTCACATAAATGGTAGTTAAAAAAAGTGAATTTCACCACTGATCTATGGTATAACAAGGCAGAAAAAGACTTTCACAGAGAACAACCTGTGCCTTTTTCATTCCTCTTTTCTACATTCCAATCAGCTCAGAAAAGGAAAGGAAAGACCAATAGGTGGGGATTGCCTAAGACCCCAAATCACATATGACAATGAATAGCCTGATTGGCAGCTAGTCTGAACAGAGAGGCTGCACTTGTGATGGGGATGCTCAAGGCAAAACAATTCCCACAGGGAGAGATGGCTCTGAACTACATTAATTGGAGCTAGGGTTTTGCTGGGCTGCATTTAAATCATTAGTTGTTTACCTAGAGAAGCGGACAAATGATGGGAAAATAACTTACATCTAAAGCAACTATTTTTGTTCAGTTATAGGATGAAGCTGCCCCAAGTCCTCGGAGAGGGGCAGTATACAAATCCAATCACAATCAATAAATAAATGTGTCTTCCTTGTATTGCCTACTCTCTTTGTATAATCCGCATAATTTCTGCCCTTCATTTCTTTACCCAAACATTGGTTCCCAAAAGCTGAAAAACTGTTTGCTGAAGAACTGAAAGCTGAAAAAACTATTTGACTACAGCCAAAGAGTGAAATTCTTTAGTTTCCAAGCATCGACTGCAATGAGGATCATGTCTGAGAAAAGTGCAGATTATATCAGGTGCATGTATGTTTACTGTCCCCGAAGGCTCACTTCTTTCTTGTGGGTAGGTTGTTATGAGCAGGCAACTCAAAACTGGCAAGATGCGAATTGTAACAGTACATTCTCCACTCTCTCCCTTTCCCACATACGTGCATAAATGTTATAGCATGGCAACCCCCAACTAACCTGTTTTGACACACATACATACACCACGTGTCCTCCATGTGTACATAGTCTAACTCTTTAATATCCCATTATTGGCCTCATTTGAGAGAAAGAAACCTGAACTAGACAGTGTTTTTGACCCACCATAGACAAAATTTGCAGTTTGCATAGAAAAAAAAAAATCACAAAACTATACTGGTCTTCATTTCATTAACCAAAGGCTGGAGGTCATCATTAGGTAGAGGAGTAGAGCTTATACTTTTTAAGCACTTTGTCTGGTGTGGGTACATTTAAATGAAAATACGCTGCCCATTTTTCCCCTATTGGAGCCTGGTGGTGCAGAGTGCAACTCTGCTCACAGCCAGGAGTTTGATTCTGACGGGGCTCAAGGTTGACTTAGACTTCCATACTTCCAAGGTTGGTAAAACTAGAACTCAGATTGTTGGGAGCAGAATGCTGCCATTGTAAATTACTCAGATTGCTGTAAAGCAACATGGGTGGTATATGCAGTATAAGACTAAGTGCTATTGCTGTTGTGAAAGTGGCATAAAAATGTCCCAATGGCGCTTTTTCAAGTGGCAACTAGACTTTCTGGGGGGGGGGGGGTTTCTTTGAGGATGTTTCACTTCTCATCCAAGAAGCTTCTTCAGTTCTCCACATTCAAACTCCACAAAGCAATCAGAGCTGAAGAAGCTTCTTAGATGAGAAGCAAAACGTCCTCAAAGAAAAAAACCAGAAAATCCAGCTGCCTCTTGAAAAAACACATTTGGAATAACCATGACCTGGATGATTGAAAATCACCATAGACATTTGGTATAAAAATGCTAATCAACTTCAATGAGATTGTGGTTTCTTCTGAGAACTGCCCCCCCCCCCCAAAAAAAACCCCGGATGTGCACTTCCCTGTTGCCATTTAGATATATAAATATATAGATATTTCTAGATAAAGATTTTGATCCAGAATGGGCCTTGCGCAAATACTGGAGAGATTCCAGCAAACTCTTTCAATAATTAAAAGGGAAAGAAACATATTTTGCCAACTCCTCGCTGCAGATTCCTGCAGCGTCTCCCATGGTATTTTGTTTGCCCATGTCCTAATCCTCCAAAACAGATTGGGGGGAGTGTAGAAAAAAAACAGAATATTTCCATCCACCCCAATTAACAGAGGCATACTATATGTGAAACTTCACCATATTGTGAAATTGTATTTTTTTTAATAGAACCATCTGTTCTATAGATACAAAACAGTTCGATAAGAGAAATTGCCTTGTCTAACTACTGGTGAAGAAAACTCTAAGCTTTGAAATGATTTTCCTGTTAATTAGTGTGTGTTAATCATTCTGTGGTTTATTTACCGATAAAAATTGACCAAATGAACATTCCATTTGCTGAGACCACCCAAGTAACAACCAATCAATAATAATGCTACATAAGAGCCTATCTCCTAAAGTAGGGACAGAAATTGTCAGAAATATTGCAATGATAGCTGGATGCTCCCACATTTTAGAATATGTGTCTCCATCAGTTGCCTTAAACTTCTGAGATAAAGAATAAAAGTATGTACTTGTAGCTCAAACTGCTCTTTTTACTTTTCATCATTCCATAAAGATTCTTCCACAGATTCTAATTTGGTCTTTTTTAAATTAGCAACGAGACATGAGCAGGGGAAGTGAGGGATAATTTCTGATGTTTTGTTGATTATATGTCTTTAAATATATAAAAGGTGAGGAATTTCCAAAATGTCAAAAACATTCTTTTTCCCTAGAGTCAATTAACTATTGCTGTATGCTGTATGAATACAGAAGAGATACTGAAGAAGTAAGAGGGAAAGGATTAGCTGCAACCGGGGAGTACAGAATAGATAGTGAATTTAAGAAACGGGAATAGAAATTCATAAAGTCTGAGAGGCTTTAGTGGAGATACAGCTACAGATATAATTCTGTGAAGTGTGTACCTGAATAATAAGAAAAATGTTTTAACTATTGAAAGGAAATGAATACTATGGAAATATGTGGGAAGAAATATAGATTACAGAGAAAATATTTTATGAAACTCAATAAAAAATTATTCAGCCATCATTTTAGTTCTAACATTTGAGAAACTGGCTATTTCCAGATTTTATGAGGAACTAGCTGAAACTGAAATAAAATATACAAGTCAAACAAAATTAGATTCACACATTTAATCTACTAAAATCTGTGGTAAAATCCACGAGCCACATTCTGCTAATTTACCACAGTTGGAAACTATAGCTACATACATACATAGATATATACATACATACATACACACACACACACACACACATATGGCATCCAAAGAAGTTGAATAAACTGAAGTAGCTTTACTTACGCTTTGTTCATATAAATATCCAGATTATCATTAAGTGTTATACCTGATGATTCTTTATGTACTTATCTTTTCTTTTATGTACACTGAGAGCATTTGCACCAAGACAATTTCCTTGTGTGTCCAATCACACTTGGCCAATAAAATTCTATTCTGTTCTAATCATTTTTCCTCTGTTTGCTTGCGTCTGCCTTCACCCATGATATCCAAGGAGCTTCTTAATGTATCTTAATAAGACATTTGAATGTGACACCAGTCCATGTAGTAACTATATGTGCTAAAGAAGGCAGAACAACGGTGAATGACATTGGAGTTCTTTAAAGGCTATGTCTGTAGATGAAGGATCATTTTACTTATTTTGCAAGATGCTCTCCATGTCTAAAAGATATAGCAAGCAACTTTGAAAAATCTCACAAGTGTTCTAAAGAGTACACCGTAGCTTAAACGTGAAGTATATGTACAGAACATTGCTGATAATTTGGAATTACCGTATTTTTCGCTCTATAAGACGCACCTGCTGATAAGACGCACCTAGATTTTAGAGGAGGGAAAATAGAAAAAAAATATTTTGAGCCAAAAAGGGGAGAGGAAGAGAGGAAGGAGTGAAAGAAGAGAGTGAGGGAGGAAAGAAGGGAGGAAGGAAAAGGAAAGCAAGAAATGGAGGGAGGAAAGGAAGGAAAGAAAGAAAGAAAGAAAGAAAGAAAGAAAGGGGGAAGGGACAGGAACAGAGGAAGGAAGCAAGGAAACTTATGAAAGGGGAGAGTAAGAGAGGAAGGACTGAAGGGAGGGAGGGAGGGAAGAAGGTAGGAAGGAGAAAGAAAAGAAGAAATAGAGGAAGGGAAGGTAAAAGAGAGAAAGAAAAAGAGCAAGAAAGAAAGAAAGAAAGAGAGAAAGAAAGAAAATGAAAGAGAAATAAAAATAGAGAGGGGGAATGAAAGAAATGGAAGGAGGGAAGGAAGGAGAGAAAGCAAGAGAAAGAAAGAAAGAGAAAGAAAAAAGAATGAAAGAGCAAGAGAGAAAAAGAAAGAAAGAGAGAAAGAAAGAAAGAAACAAAGAAACAAAGAAAGAAAAGAAAGGAGGGGGGAAGGAAAGAAAGAAAGAGAGAGAGGGAGAAGAAAGGAGGGAGGGAAGGAAAGAAAGAAAGAAAGATTTGAAGCGAAGGTTCTCGCTCTGAAGGAAGGAAGAACTGAGGAGGAACGGAGGGAGGGAGGAAAGGAGGGAGGGAGGGAGGAAGGAAATAACGGAGGGGGAAAGAGGGAGGGAGGGAAGCCAGAAGGAAGGAAGGAAGGGAAGGAAGGAAGGAAAGAAATAAAGAAAAACTGGGGGGGAGGGAGGGACGGAGGGAGGAAAATGGAGGGGGAGGGAAGGAGGAAGGAAGGAAGGAAAGAAGGGAAAAAAACGGGGAGGGAGGAAGGAAGGAAAGAAGGAAGGAAAGAAAAACGGGGAGTGTGGGGAAATACCGGGGTAAGACCCGAGTTTGATACGTGTGAAGGGAAGCCGCGCCACCAGCCCGGTTTGCAACCTTGATCTTCTCCGGGTTGTTCATCCCCCCGACCACCCCCCTTCACGCACGGGGTCACAGAAAAGGCTTTTGGGGGGGGTCTGGGGCCCACGGAGGTTGGCTGAGCTCTTTCCTACCCCTAACGTTAGAAGGGAAAGCGGGAATTTTGCCCTCCATCCGCGCGGGATTCCCAAATTGGGTGTCCCGGGTAGCCAAGATGCCTGACTTCGCTTCAAGCTTAAATTTGGGGAGACTTTTGGCAAAGTTGAGAGCGCAGCCGCAAACGGCCCGGCCCAAACTCCCGAAGACACGGAATGGAGTCCCGTTGGGTACCTTTCCCACGACACGCGAAAACCAGTTATTGAATTTCTCTCGGCGGGGATGGGGCTTCCGTCGCACCATCAGAGAAACGAACTGGGTTGGATTGCAGCTTCCCCCTCTCCCCCCAGCCCTCCAATAAAGAAGCCTGATTCAAACCAAGTTCGGTTTATTGAGCTTTATTAAAAACCCTCGAGGCTTTCCCCGCATCCTAACTCGGCGGGTTGTGGGAAAACAGCCGGCCCCCGCTTGCAACTTCAAAGAAAGGCTCACTGAGCATCTCTCACTCTCTCTCTCTTTCTATCCCTCTTTCTTTCTTTCTCTTCCTTTCTCTCTCTCCTCTTCCTTTATCTCCTCTCTCTCCCTCCCTCTCTCTTTCTCTCCCCCCTCTCTCCCCCTTTCCCTCTTTCTCTCTCTCTCTCTCTTGCTATCTCTCCCCCTCTCCCTCTCTCTTTCTCTCCCCCCTCTCCCCCCTTTCCCTCTCTCTTTCTCTCTCTCCCTCTCTTGCTATCTCTCCCCCCTCTCCCACTCTCTTTCTCCTTCTCCCTCTCTTTCTCTCTCTCCCCCTCTCTCTTTCTCTCTCTCTCCCCCTCTTTCTCTCTCTTCTTCTCACTTTCTCTCTCTTGTTTTCTTTCTGTCTGGGCAGATGGCTTTGCTGACCGGAGAAGCGAGCGATCCGGGAGTCCGGGACTGTGTGGCTTTGCGCCATGAAGAGGAAAAGGCTCCGGCAGCAGGGAAAAGTCAGCCGTTTTCTCTTCATGGCGCAAAGCCACGCAGTCCCGGACTCCCGAATTGCTCGCCCAAGGCAGGAGGCGGCAGAGGAGGAGAGGGGGTGGATCGCGCCCCAAGGCAGGAGGTGGCAGAGGAGGAGAGGAGGCGGATCGGGCGGTCAATAGGGCAGGGTGGAGAAGCCAGGGGCGCATTTGGCCGGAGGCACTGTGGGGAGGCAGGGGCGGCCGCGGCTCCCTTTACTCCTACTGCCACACCTCCCCGCCCCGCCCACCTCCCTGCGGGCTGGCACGGGTGTATTTGGGGGTGCGCACAGCTTACGGGGAACGGTGGGCCAGGCAGCAGCTAGCAAGCCAGCCGGCGGGATGGTGCTTCTGAGTTCGCAGCCTCCCCCCCCCCCTGCCTGCATCTTCGCTCCATAAGACGGGGCTGATTTTTCATCCTACTTTGGGAGGGAAAAAACTGCGTCTTATGGAGCGAAAAATACGGTAATCGAGGCTTATTGAAAGGATATGCTGTGACCCACTTTCTTAACCTAAAATCCTGTTGATTATTACAGTTAGAGGGGTAATTATTAGAAATACTGATTATATAAAGCACCATAGAGTAAACAAAGAGTACAGTCACCATGTGCTTTACTGCTGAACTATTTAACTGTAATAGGGAACTACTTAGAACAAAAAAACATAGATCATATAACATAGATCCAAAGTGATAAATACTGTCACCTACTGGCTGAATACTATTACAGTTGTTGCATAGAAATACATTCCAACAATGAATTCGACAGAAACTGGAGGAAACCTTTGATATTGGGCTTCTTCTGGTTGATATCCAGCTAAACAAAACAGTAGAACAAAATATTGTACAGTATTTGCATTGTTGTAGTTGCTTATGTGGCTGAAAGGCATAAATCCTATTAATTATTTATTAGATTTCAGCAGACATTCCCCATAACCCTGAACTCATTTGAAGTTGGTTGATATTTGGGAGGTATCTTGAATCAAAAAAGTTTTTATTTTTAGGTCTCGTGTCCTTGAAATCCTGAGCCACTTATTCACATCCTTTCTTCAGTCCTCAATTAATCCACCAGCTTTTCCAGGTTTTAACATAAATGAAGCCTCTAAAAGGCCAGCAAATAGAGGAAGATATTTGATGGTAATCCTGTTACTCCCAAGAGTTTGTCTTCTGCTATTGAAAGTTATTAAAAATAAAATCCAAACAGGAAAAAATACCCACAGCAATAGTAAGAATGATTTAAGATGCTCAGCTTTAACTTGGCACCAGAACTCCCCAGATGGACCTGACAAGGAGAATTAAAATAGAAAAACTTTGTACAAAGTTAAAGACATTTTTGGTTGGCTATAGTATCCATACTGAGTATCAAAGAATGTAAAGCCTGAAAATCCATACCCTGTGAGATGAAAAAGGTTCTTAAATTAGCATGTTAGATATTGACAGTAATCCACATATAAACCTTTATTTTATTATTATTATTATTATTATTATTATTATTATTATTATTATTATTATTATTATTAATTAGATTTGTATGCCGCCCCTCTCCGTAGACTCAGGGCGGCTCACAACAGTGATAAAACAATATACAATAGCAAATCTAATATTAAGGTTTAAAATAGCAATTTTACATTAAAAAACCTAAAAAAAACCCCTTATATAAAAAACATACACACAAACATTCCATACATAAAACTACATAGGCTAGGAGAGATATCTCAGTTCCCCCATTCCTGACAGCAGAGGTGGGTTTTAAGAAGTTTGCAAAAGGCAAGGAGGGTAGGGGCAGTCTTAATCTCCGGGGGGAGCTGGTTCCAGAGGGTCGGGGCCGCCACAGAGAAGGCTCTTCCCTTGGGTCCCACCAGACAACATTGTTTAGTCGACGGGACCTGGAGAAGGCCAACTCTGTGGGACCTAACTGGTCGCTGGGATTCGTGCAGCAGAAGGCGGTCTCGCAGATATTCTGGTCCGGTGCCATGAAGGGCTTTATAGGTCATAACCAACACTTTGAATTGTGACCGGAAACTGATCGGCAACCAATGCAGACTCTGGAGTGTTGGTGTAACATGGGCATACCTAGGGAAGACCATGATTGCTCTCGCAGCTGCATTCTGCACGATCTGAAGTTTCTGAACACTCTTCAAAGGTAGCCCCATGTAGAGAGCATTACAGCAGTCGAGCCTCGAGGTGATGAGGGCATGAGTGACTGTGAGCAGTGACTCCCAGTCCAAGAAGGGCCGCAACTGGTGCACCAGGCAAACCTGGGCAAACGCCCCCCTCACCACAGATGAAAGGTGTTTTTCTAATGTGAGCTGTGGATCGAGGAAGACGCCCAAACCTCTCTGAGGGGGTCAATAATTCCCCCCCCAGGGTGATGGACGGACAGATAGAATTGTTCTTGGGAGGCAAAACCCACAGCCACTCGTCTTATCAGGGTTGAGTTTGAGTCTGTTGACACCCATCCAGACTCCAACAGCCTCCAAACACCAGCACATCACTTCCACTGCTTCATTGACTGGACATGGGGTGGAGATATACAGCTGGGTATCATCGGCGTACTGATGATACCTCACCCCATGCCCTTGGATGATCTCACCCAGCGATTTTATTAGAGTGAAGGCTACCATGATAAACATTAAAAACCTGATACAAAGTCAGCTGCAACTAATTTCATTGATCCAAAGCCTTTCAAAAGTGAGCATTCTAAATTCACTTGATGGTAATAATCCCAGCTGATTTTAATAGACTGAGCTTCCCTCAGTTGATTCAATTTAATTTATACAGCATGCAGTTTAATTTGGTACTTCTAAGGATTAGTTAAAGGACACACTGATTCTCATGATCAGTGAAATAGCTGTTTCAGAGGTCACAATAGTTTTTTAAAGAATTGGATTTATACTGTAAGATGTAGAAAGTAACATGCAGGTGTAGCTACATGGGTGTCAACTTTGGGGAAAGTGCTGTTGGGAACAGCAGACAAATCTTGGTCCCTGGCTTCTAGCATGGAGTTTCAGCTCAAAAAAGACATTTGCTTCTGTAATCATAATCACTACATACTTTTAATTTTTACATGTTGCAGAAATTGACTTAAGAACAATGCTCTATTAAAGAAAAGATAAATTTTCTTAACTGGTCAATAGAAATGGTTGTGTCTACACACAAAATTTAAAATATCTTCATCTGATACTTTTAGTTCCCTATATTGCTGTAATATGAATGCAATCAAATTTACTCTGAGAATTATTTTTAATTATCCTATCTCTGCCTAGAAATGCTTTAGTTACATGTCACTTATTTTGCTATCCCGACTACTGTATTTGTCCCAAAGAGTTTTCTTTCACTGCAATACAAAACAAAATATTCACTAAAATTAGCAAGTGAAATAGCTGTGAATTAAAAGTAGCTAGGATGCTATCATTGTGTGTGGGGGGGGGTGACTGCTCCAAATTGATTTCATTACCTTTGAACAATTATATTTCTAGGATTATTTTTGAAATAAGTAATTACTAGTATTGGTATTTTTGAAAACTGGAAAGCAAGCTAATGGAGGCTTTCATCCATTTGAAAAAGAATCAATGCTAAGCAGTCCTACAGTCCTAGTAAACATCACAGATAATTATGCTTTAGTTCTTTAGAAAAATTGATTTTAAATCAATCTGAATCCATAAAAAAACTGTAAGGAAAAGTGGATTGACCAAGAAAAGATTTAAAGGTGCTGTCACCTTCTCAACAGAGCAAAGACTGATGATGCCAACAAGAAGGGGTACTTAATACAGACTCTAATTTTTTAGCATTTAAATGTATGCCATACTGTTTACTTGCAGACTATGGATCAATTTGGCTGATACGCACTTGTTAATTTTGTCTGAAATCAGGAGGTGCTGCTTCAATTCTATTATATTCTCTAAAAAGATTGCAGAAATCTTCCTTAAGGGTTACAGTATAAATCCAATTACTCCCAAATGACTGGCTGTCAGAGAATAAAGAATAAATCCTATTACTGTCTCCAAAGATTGTACACAGATTCCCAAGGGACAGGCAGCAGCTATCCTACCATAACTTTGGTTTAGCGAGAGTGTTTATACAGTGTGTATATCCCATTATTTAGAGAGACAGTATAGACTTAACAGCAAGACAGAAGACGTAAATTCCAGCCCCAAAAGGATTGAGCTTCTGTAAGGTGCAGTAAATGACTATTACAAATTTGGTTCTGAGCCTGATTTTTGGATTTTGTAAAATATTCCTCAGCAGACTACCAATATAATTGAATGAAGATACTTTTTAAAACATAAATCAGAAACCTTTAAGCCTCTACCATCTTTTTCTGAAACATATTTCAAAACAATATATTTCATTACAGAGAACTGACATGTTTTTTTAATTTATTAACACATACATCTACAAAACGCAGTCCGTACGGTCATGGTTTATTACACCTTAGTTTGATTTAGAACCAGTGTTTGATTTGGCTATTTGCAACTCTTGTCCAGGATCAGAAACAGTTATTTCATGCATGGATGTTGCTAAATCAGTGTTTGTCATCCAGGATTTCAAAATGCAAAATGGAAAGGAGGGGGACAAATGGCACTGTGAAAATCGAGTAACTACATGAGAAAGTTAGGCAGAATAACAGAATTGGAAGAGATGTTGGAGCCTTTTAGATTCCTGCTCAAGCAAGGAATTTCATGTTGTTCCAATCTATTTTTAAAAACCTCCAGTGATGGAGTAACAACACCTTCTGGAGACAAGCTATTCCATTGATTAATTGTTCTCACTGTCAGGAAATTTCTCCTTAATACAGTGGTACCTCTACCTACAAACGCCTCTACTTACGAACTTTTCTAGATAAGAACCGGGTGTTCAAATTTTTTTGTCTCTTCTCAAGAACCATTTTCCACTTACAAACCCGAGCCTCTGTGGGGCCTCTCTAGGAATTTCCTGGGAGAAAACAGGGCCTCCACCCTCCCTGTGGTTTCCCCAATCACATGTATTATTTGCTTTTACATTGATTCCTATGGGAAAAATTGCTTTTTCTTAAAAACTTTTCTACTTAAGAACCTGGTCACGGAATGAATTAAGTTCGTAAGTAGAGGTACCACTGTACTAAGTTGGTTCTCCTATAGTTTTTTGTCCTGCCTTCAGTGCTTTGGAGAATAACTTGACACCCAATTCATTGTGGCAGTCCCTTAGATATTGGAACACTGCCATCGTGTCACCCTAGTCCTTCTTTTTATTAAACTAAACATGCCCAGTTCCTATAACCATTCTTCACATTTTTTAGCCTCCAGTCCCCTAATCATCTTTGTTGCTCTTCTCTGCACTCTTTCTACAGCCTCAATATATTTTTTACATTGTGGTGACCCAAACCTGGATGCAATATTCCAGGTGTGGTCTTATCAAGGCACTATAGAATGGTACCAAGAGTCCATGTGATCTTGATTCTGTCCCTATGTTAATGCATCCTAAGACTACATTAGGTTTTTTTGGTGGCTGCAGCACACTGTTGGCCTTTATTTAAGTAATTGTAATCTAGATCTCCAAGATCCCCCAACAGTTATTGTTATTGAGCCAGGTATCACCTATTCTATACCTGTACATTTATTGTATCTTGTCTAAGTGTAGAACTTTAATTATTTTTCACTACTGAAATGTTGTTAGGGTTCAGATCTGTCAAGATTCTTTTGCATCTTGAGCCTATCTTCTGACATTTGGAGTATTTGACACCAACTTGGTGTTGTTTGCAAATCTGATGAGTTTCCTTTCTATTTCCTCATCCAAATCATTTATTTATATTTGTCAAACATTTATAGGATGGTAATTTATATAAACATAACATTAGAAAAGTAACGATAAACAGTAATGATAAAAGACAATAGGACAGTAGGACAGGGATGGTAGGCACAATGGTGCCACTAAATACTTTCCTCTGTGTAGATGCAGTTTCATTAAGAACTACATAATGAGTGTGGTTGGTCAGCCAGTTAATAATATTTTTCTATCTTAAAATAAACCTACTCTACTTGAATTTTCCTGCTAAGTAATACAAACATGTACAATCTTTGTGTACTTAAAGCACGGTGTTAAAATGTATATCTGTATTACATTTCTTTAGATTTATGCATGTAAATCTACAAAATAGGTATTGTATAAATAGTTTTAAAACAGCTCAGGTACGTCCATCTTGTTTCCTGCGCCACCTGCTTGCCATCAAAAGCTGTGCCTGGTCTGTTATCTCTTCATTAATTGTTTTCTCAGATTTATTTTGAACAGGCTGTGGTAGAAAATAGGAAAGCTGTAATTTATATTGTATAGATACGGTTGCCTGAGCATTGAGAGGACAGAACTTCGATGTGATTTCTAAAGATGTCTTGTGTAGCATTTCTGCTTACATCCTGGGGCTTTTAAATGGACCGTATATCATCAACAAATAATCCCTTAGCTCTCTTAGAGCCTTGAATCAGAAGGAGTGTAGTTGTTCATCCATCAGTAAAGACCTCAGTATCATCAATCACTTTAAAATTAAGTTTACTGTGTCTGAAGATGACTGGGCAGGTCAATTTGGGTATGGAATGTCCTGGCACATGTTGGGGAAACGTGTAGCCATTGCAGTTGTTGTTCACTTAGTTCTAGACTTGTGCAGCTCCTGCTTACATGTTACTGAATTTGCACAACATAAGTTGTGTGAATAACACTTTTTTCAGACTTTTCCAATTGTATTTTAAAACACAAGCTTTCAAAACAACAGTTCACTTCATCACTTTTGATATTGGGCTGCTGTACATGTAAGCTAAAGAATAATAGAATAAGAAAATCCTGCTGCTGATGTTACCCAGTCAGAATTCAGAAACTAAATTGAAACATGTCTGTAGAGGTTTCTTAGCTTTCCAGGTCTCAGTTGTCCAAAAGTTCCTTTTTCAGAAGGCAACTGGACTTCCTTGTCTTTTTCTTTTGAAGACATTTCATTTCTCATCCAAGAAACTTCTGACAGGATAGTGGGGAATAAAAGGATTTTAAGGACTATCCTGTCGGATCCAAGTAAAAGAGGATCAAAATTCTCTTTTTCATGTCTAATAATGTGCAGAATCGGTTTTCATTGCCGCATCAGAACCAACAGACTATAACTACGGGATGTTAATTCAATCATTACTTATTACACTCTTCTACCATAATTGCTATCACTGTCGCCCTGCTAAAACTGAAGTAGACAGGTAGTCAAAGGCAAATGATTGAGTGTGCTTTAAAATCTAGCATTGAAACTTCAGCATAAATAGTACAATATTCCTGGGAACTAAGTTTTGAATCTCTTTGCTGAGGAGCAACTTGAAATGAATTGCCTAAGTGGGTGTGCGCTCATGTGATCTTTTGTATGAATAAGGATTTTTCCTTTTGGTGTTTTGCCTTTACAGAGGAAAGACATTTAGGCCAGCGGTGGATTGCTCCTGGTTCGGCCCGGTTCTATGAACCAGTAGCACCAATGGTGGGAGGCTTGCACAAGAACTGGTAGTAACGGATTTCAGAACCCACTACTGATTTAAGTGAATATATTTTTAACTGCATGCAGTTTGTTTAGCAGAAAGAGTACGCTTCTGTTTTTCAAAAGACCGCTTTCTGAAGAAGCAATATCAGTTAAGATATTGGTTTCTTTAATGGTCAAATTGATCCACTGACATATAGGAATGCAGCAGCTATATTATTAAATCCCGGCAGGAAAGATTGATAACTTCCTTCACAAAACAGTTTCAAGATGAACAACTGTTTGAACACAGGCATCCAGAGATTAGGCAGGATTATTAAGATTACAGTATTTTGTAGCCAACTATCTTATTGCTCTTTCTTCTATGTTCTTTCCATTTGGGAAGGGCCATTTTTCAACATTTGGGATATTCCCTGTGCAATCCACCTGCATCATATTTCTCATTTTGGCGATAACAGCTATTCATTGCAAGCTTCTACACACCATCCCAGCTGGCTCATATTTTAGCACCATTGTAGTGTGGGAGTGGGGAGAACACTGTGTGTGTGTGTGTTGTGCGTGTATGTGTGCATGTGTTTGTTTATTTCCAGGAAACGGTAGCTATTCTTGGTCTGCAAAATTGTCATTTACCCTGAATTCTGCTTTCATATTTGATGGCTTGATTGCATCACTTTTCCCCAGAAGAATCACTACTTTCCAAATCGAAGTTGCCTCCAGTAGGGAACAGGCAATGGAAAGAAATTGTCATTTTAAAAAACCATACAATTTAGGAAAGGAAATAGTTTCTTTTTCGCATCAGAAATATTTGCTGGAGAACATTAAATTTAAACTGAATGACAAACAGTATGACAAAAAGTGTGGGTCAATGACAAATAAAACTATACTTTGCAGAAAAGACATTTAGGCAAAATAGATATGCCTCTATGTGCCAAAATATTCCTTTCTGTTTTATCAAAACCTGGCAGAACCCATTTCTTCCAGTTTCCCCCAAAATCTATAGGACATGTCTTTACATCTTAAATGCGTCAATGGCAAAAGGAAAATATTAATTTTATTCTCAGTGCCTCCTTTTGTCTTCCCTTCTTGTAATGATTAATAATTCTGTTTGCATCCTGAGGTGTGTCTGATTATGTGGACATTTTAGTGTGACAATGCCTTTCCCTAACCCTGAGTAGTAGAGTTACTTTCCAAGTGTCAGTCACTAGATCTCTGACAATGATGGGATGTAATTCAAAGTGTTGGTTATGATCTATAAAGCCCTTCATGGCACCGGGCCAGATTATCTCAGGGACCGCCTTCTGCCGCATGAATCCCAGTGACCAGTTAGGTCCCACAGAGTTGGCCTTCTCCGGGTCCCATCAACTAAACAATGTCGTTTGGCAGGGCCCAGGGGAAGAGCCTTCTCTGTGGCGGCCCCAGCCCTCTGGAACCAACTCCCGCCAGAGATCAGAATAGCCCCCACCCTCCTTGCCTTTCGTAAGCTCCTCAAAACCCACCTCTGCTGTCAGGCATGGGGGAACTAAGATATTCTTTCCCCCTAGGCTTCTACAATTTATGCATGGTATGTTTGTATGTATGATTGGTTTTATAACAAGGATTTTTAGCTGTTTTAGTACAGTATTGGATTTTTACATTCTGTTTTTATTACTGTTGTTAGCCGCCCCGAGTCCATGGAGAGGGGCGGCATACAAATCCAATAAATGAATGAATGAATGAATGAATGAATGAATGAATGAATGAATACATACATACATACATACATACATACATACATACATGTGGGATTTTTTGTGTGTGAAGACTCTGTAGTGCTAATCTATGAGGTTTTTAATTATTCAGCGTAAACAATACTAAAATTGCTTTGTAGCAGTGGTGCGTTGCTACCGGTTCGGACCAGTTTATCCATACTGGTGACGGAAATTTGCCACCACTTGCCAAATTGGTAGTGATGACCAGCTGGCCACACCCCTAAACCGCCCTCTGTTCGCCGCTACATGAACGTGGCTGGCAAAGAACCCTCTGCGCATGCGCACAGGGTGATTTCTGTGTTATGATGCAGGCGCGCAAGCGAAGCAAGCTTGCGCACGCAAAATGCGCACTTCCAATGCGATGGGAAGCGGTAGGGAAGGTAAGTAGAACCCACCCCTGCTCTGTAACCTGATATTTGCTTATTCTGTATTGCCTTTTTTTTTTCTCAGATTCCCCCCTCTCCCTTTTATTTAATAAAATCTCTTAAAATTGGATTTTAGTGTCAGCTGCCTTCCTTATGCATCCCAAAAAGTAATCTCCCCTGCTAAATTGCTTGATGTATAGTAGTATACGCGTCAATCCAGGAGAAAAGAAAATAGGCTGAAGCTGAGCCAGGAGCTTTGTGGTTGGCAGCCCCCTCCCTCCCTTTCCCTTCCGTGTTATAATCCAGAGGCTGTGAGATTTCATGAACCTTATGTCCAAAGAGGAATGGGGAAGTCTGTGGCAGCAGACTGGGTAAAAATGGAGATTGTATGTGACAGAGAAAATTAGATCTAAT
This sequence comes from Erythrolamprus reginae, assembly GCF_031021105.1. NCBI lineage: Eukaryota > Metazoa > Chordata > Lepidosauria > Squamata > Dipsadidae > Erythrolamprus > Erythrolamprus reginae. Next base: position 91,276,249 of record NC_091951.1, on the reverse strand, counting down.
AGCTGAAGGGAATTAGGCTACCGGCCCTAGGCTAATTCATTGGGTGTTTTGTTTTTCCTTTCGCATCTGCCTCTGGCATAAATTATTTGTATTTGTCTTGGCCTAGATTAATGGCAGCAATGGGTTTTCTATGAAAGCTTGAGTTCCTGACAAGCATGGGTACATGGGTGCACACAAATGGGATGATTTATGTGATTTACAGATCAGGATCTATGTGATTTACAGATCAGGAGTGGGGTCAAATTTGAATGAGAAATTTACCAGCTCAGAAGACCCTCGTAGCATTAGAAAAGCGCATATTTCATTTGTATCAGCTAAGAATGTTTAAGGGACCTAGAAGAATTTTTGTGTTCTTATATATAAGTCTGATGCTGATGAAGCCTAGTGCTTTGCCATACAGTATGCCAACTTCCCATTTAATTATTTTTAAATGAAGAACCACCAAGCCAAATGAAAGTCAGATGGTGCGAGGAACCTGCCAGAAAATACAATTGGCGGAAAAAGATGTTGATGGCCGTAAAATTGTGCCTTCTTGACAGGAGTCTTTTATAGTTGTTTATAGTATAATGGATTTGGCCTTTCTGTTCACTCTTGTTTTCTTTTTCATGCAGGCTGTGCTTCTTGTGAATCCATCTGTCAGATTCTTTGGAAGTTCATGATCTACCTCCACCTCAATTGCTACTCTCATTTACCCTCATTTACAGCTCTGCAGGTCATAAAGTAAGAGATTCCCATCTGCTTTGATTCATGTGGCCAAGATGATGCATTTAGAAGTATGTCAAATTACTGAAATGTATTTAAAGACGTTCTCACTGCTTTTGAAGGAATCATTATGCTAAGAACATGTGCACATGGGTGAATTTTAGATGCTTCATCCGTCTCTAATGTTAAACCACTTGATTCCTTGTGGTTTGTGTACGTGGAAAAGTCATGAGTGTGAAGAAAAGAATAGAACGTAGGTAGTCCTTGAGTTACAATCATTTGTTTAATAACAGATTGAATTGCAATCATTTATTAAATAACAGAATGGGAAGGGGAAAAATTACTGACTGACCGACTGACTTACTTACTAACTTACTTACTTTATTATTTATTTGTTTGTTTGTTTGTTTGTTTGTTTCTTCGTTCATTCATTTGATTTTGTGTGTGTGTGTGTGTGTGTGTGCCACCCTTCTCCTTAGACTGAGATCGGTTTACAACATGTTAGCAATAGCCCTTTTTAACAGAGCCAGCCTATTGCCCCCACAATCTGGGTCCTCATTTTACCCACCTTGGAAGGATGGAAGGCTGAGTCAACCTTGAGCCAGTGATGAGATTTGAACCTCTGACCTGCAGATCTAGCAGTCAGCTTTAGTGTCCTGCAGTACTGCACTCTACCCACTGCGCCACCTCGACTCATTGACTTATGCCCATTTTTCAATATTATGCAACATCCCTGTCATCAAAATTTGACCACTTGGCAATTGACATGTATTCCTAAGAGTTGCAGTATCCCGAGGTCATGTAATCACCTTTTGTGATCTTCTTGCAAGCAAAGCCAAATGGGAAAACCAGGTCCACTTAACAACAGTGTTACTAATTTAAATACATCCATGATTTACTTAATAACTGTGGCAGGAAAAGCCATTTAATGGGGCAAAACCTACTTAACAACTGTCTTGCTTAGCAACAGAATTTGGGGGCTCAATTGTGATTGTAAATCAATGATTACCTGTACAGGTGAATTAGACAACCATTCCGTTCAAGTATTATTGATGAAGGATCTGTATACAGAGCAGTAGTGGGTTCTAAAACTTGTTGGCACCGGTTTGTGCATGCGCTTGTGTGCAAGTGCAATGCTTCTACACATGTGCAGAAGCATCTTGGGAGGGTCGGCAGACCCTCCCACCACCGCCACTACCAGTTCAGACAACTAGGAGCAGCCCACCACTGATATAGAGAGATGGGCAACAAATCCTTTGATTTCTATTCCAATATCACCAGTTCCAGCCTCAGACATTTGCACATTGGATAATGATTTCTGAGCTAGGAAAAGCAAGAATCTCGATTGTCTATCTCCAGAGAAAGTGCAAAACTCTTAGAGGGCTTAGCAGTATGGCCCTTTTACTTTTTATTCTGAATATGAATTTGTTTACATGAATAATGGATCTCTAATTAGGTCTTTCTGATGGAGAACCAAAGAGAGCACATTGGACTTAGTGGGATAATTATTAGATTTGTATTCTACATTGTTTTTTTCTATTAGTGTTGTGAGCCACCCCGAGTCTACGGAGAGGGGCGGCATACAAATTAAATAAACAAACAAACAAACAAATAATAGCCGCCCCAAGTCCTGTTGTTGTTGTTGTTGTTATAAAATACAGCTTGTGTTTATGTAATCCAGAGATGGGCAATCCAAAGCATCACACAACATTCTGTATTAGAAAAATAACTGATGTGTGTAGCAACAAAAACAAAAATGGAAACTGAATATTTCTGGAAGGCAAAGTGCTCTCATTTCTGCCTTTAATCTCCCCCAACTTCAAAATCACATTAACCATTTAGTTCAAATCACAATAAACCATTTCTATTCTGGAATCATCCTCATTTTTAAAAGCTATAAAAATCAGCCCTCCTCACTCCAGTGGCATTATTATACCACCAGAAGGCATCCTGCATTTCTCTGGCTTGTTATGGGAATAATTTGGAATCCCCAGTCAACAAAACACTCCTGATGTAATGGGCTGCCCTTGCCCATTTATCCAACCTTATCCAGTGCTTCCTCAGCATTGTTAGCCCAAGGAGCTACATTAAGATTCTGTGATAAAATAGGATGGCCAGCTCATATATTGTGCGGGCCACGATAGATGTTGGCAGGCAGATTTTCATTCATTAAAATAGAATATAAGGATAAAAACCTTCTTTGCATCTCAGAATGATTGCCAGGTCCTTGGCAGACACTCACTACCAGAAAGGCCAGATTCTCAGTCTTATTAACCAGATTTATTTAAGGGGGAAAAAAAGTTGGGTTACATAATCTTTAGAAACTGGATATGTATACTTCAGCAATCCATATATCAGGAAGTTCATTACGGCAAACAGTCTTTAATCCTCTTGCTTGCTTGCCTCTTAAAATGTTGAGAAAATTGCTAATTGCTTCCCTGTTAGAGGAAGAATCTGCAAATGTTACGGTCTTATAATATTTTTCAAACTGCCATTCACTTTCCCAAGCTTTGAGAAGTTCATTAAAACTCTGATATCATACAGATAGAAATTGGACAACCATTTGTCTGAAATGGTATATGGTCTCCTGCTAGAGCAGGGAATTAAAGTAGAACAGGGGTAGCCAAAGTTCGCTTTTCTATGGCTTGTGGACTTCAACTCCCAGAATTCCTGGGCCAATCAGAAATTCTGGGAGTTGAAGTCCACATGTCATAGAAGAGCCAACTTGGTCTACCCCTGGACTGAAAGACCTTCAAGGTCCCTTCCAAGTCTGTTATTCTGTTATAGGTTCTATAAATGGAACAAGACATTAAGACCTCAATTTAACCCCTCAGGTTGAAAGCAGAAGTGTCCATCATTTCCAAATGTTGCACAAAGATGTCATTTCATAAATGATGCAAATCATGTCACTTGCATCGTTTTACATAATTTGCATGATGGTGTCATTATCCAATTAATGTAAATTGCTTTGGTTCACTACATGTGAAGTTTATTGCACTTATTGAGACCTGATTCATTAGGAAATAATTTCCTTTATGCTAGATCTCAAGTGCCATGCTGATGGAATTGTATTCAAATATTTTTTAATGAAAGGGGAAAGTATCCTATTAGACGTTTTCTCCATTCTGTGATATACTGTACAGATTGCCTGCCCTGGCCATTCCAGCCTTAGCATAGAATTTCTCAAACCTAGGAAATTTGAAACTAAATGGGCTTTAATTCCCAGAATTCCCCAGTCAACATGTTCCACACATTTCCCAATTGCCAAGATTGAGAAACGCTGCCTTTTCATCTAGCAAGAGACAGACGGGTTGGAAATTCCATTCTTTGCATGACATGGAGCAAGATCTGGATTATAATGTGGCATTGCATATTTCATCACTCTGCTTAAGAAATCTATGAGAATTTACTTAGAGAAGGAAATACTGTATTTGTGATTGTCTAAAGCAGGGGTCTCCTACCTTGGCAAATTTAAGACTCGTGGACTTCAACTCCCAGAGTTCCTCAGCGAGCTTTGCGGGCTGAAGAACTCTGGGAGTTGAAGTCCACAAGTCTTAAAGTTGCCAAGGTTGGAGACCTTTGGACTAAAGCAATCCTAAACCACAATATTCTGGTACCATTAAAAATAATCACTTCTCGTTCACATGTATTCCGATATGTTTCCATGTAATTGTAAAAGCACTATACAAATTGTGCTCTCAGAAAACCAAAACCACAGGGAAACAGTCTGAAAATGTAGAGCAAATGTCATACTGGCCTCTTAAATCTGCAATGGTGCAATTACAGCTAATATATACTCTTGTACTTTATCCTGATTAATAACACTAATCATACATTTATGTAATACTTTTCATTGAGCAAAATCACAACATGCTTTTTTCCCCCTAAAAGGTCATTGACTTCTTTCCCAAACCACTTCCTACTGCATGCAAAGGCGGCCTTTCACAGATCAATGCAATAGCATTGCACAGTAATTGTGTTTTGGTTTTAGAAGATCTAATCTGCCATTCTTATTCCAACCTATATTTTCTTTTAATTGACTCCTGGTTCTTTTGCAGCAGCCAGACTTGCTATGTTATTCTCTCTTCGATATTTCAGCCTGAAGATTATTAATGCAATAATTATACTTAATGGGCTATATAATTATCAAGCATGGCTGTTTTAAAAAATGGTGCAAAATTGGACTGCATAGTACAAAGGAAATGGGATACCTGGTTTTTTTAAAAAAATCAAATAATAAAGGAATGTCATATTCAGTGGGTTTTCTGGGTTCAGCCAAAACTTTAAAATAATGGCAAAAATCACATCAATTATTTTACTATTTAATCTATGAGACTCAGTTAATCCATAACTGCCCCAATGAAATTTCAGTCTAAGAATTTAAAGAGATTTCACATGTACTTGGATGAATCTTTTAAGAAGTATAAAAGATTATTAACCATTATAAGATGAATTTCCCCTTCATAACTTAATAACTACAGTAAGTGGGAAAGAGATTTCAACAAAATGATAGTGCAGGAGGAAACAGTTAAACAGTGCAGTTTTGCTGTTTCCCAGTAGCTCTAGGCAGGGATGGATTCTAACCTACTTCCCTGCCAGTTTGCTTCCTCCTGCACCCCATGGCCATATCTCGTGGGCGTAGATACACTTTGTATGCATGCGCATGCGCAGTACCAAAAAATCCCCCCCATCCAAAAACAAGATGACACATGCGCAATGCCAGAAACCTGGCTTCTGTGCATGTGCAGAAGAAAATAAACTCAGAAAAAAATCTCCCCCTAAAAAAGATAGCGGCATCCACGGACCAGCGCCAACAGAACCAATTCACTGATGTCATCAAACAAGGACTGTAAAGTAGTATTTCTACTAATTACAAAAAATAATTGCTCAACAGAATAGAATAGAATAGAATAGAATCATGGGCTTCCCAAGGTATGCCCATGTTACACCAACACTCCGCAGTCTGCATTGGTTGCCGATCAATTTCCGGTCACAATTCAAAGTGTATAAAAGCCCTTCATGGCATCGGACCAGAATATCTCCGGGACCGCCTTCTGCCGCACGAATCCCAGCGACCGGTTAGGTCCCACACAGTTGGCCTTCTCCGGGTCCCGTCGACTAAACAATGTTGTTTGGCGGGACCAGGAGAAGAGCCTTCTCTGTGGCGGCCCTGATCCTCTGGAACCAACTCCCCAGATATCAGAGTTGCCCCCACCCTCCTTGCCTTTCGCAAGCTCCTTAAAACCCACCTCTGTCGTCAGGCATGGGGGAATTGAAATTTCCCTTCCCCCTAGGCTAATAGAATTTATACATGGTATGCTTGTATGTATGAGTGGTTCTTTAAATTGGGGTTATAATGACCATAAAATCTGGGACACTGAAGTCAGTCAAGGATACCAGACAATGGTTCCCAACACCATATTTGATAGCATTTCAGTCAGTTTCGTCATGGAGATTGCAGGTACCATATAGGTTATACCATCATAATTCCTGTCCTATCATCTGGACTAACACCAGGTCCAATCCCTCAAAATTGGGATTGATGGTTTTGGTAGTAATGCTATTATATTGGCATTTTAGTATTCAAGTATTCTGGTGCAAAGTCTTGTGCTTTATAATATGCATCTTCTCTCTTTGTTTCCTGTGCCATGTGGAATATCAGCTGTTGCCAAATATACAAAGAGCTCATTTGTTGTGAAACCTGCTGTTTTCTACACGAAATCATGACAGTGTAGATATTTTACAACATTGGATGGATTCTAATTTTTCTGTGATTGGTTTCAATTTCATCCTTATTTATACAGTAATTCCTATTTTCTTCAATGTCCAAACTTGGGTGTCTAATTCCATAATATTACTTCATAAACTTGGTTTCAATTAAATGCACATTTACTTTGAAATAAATTAATTAGGACTTGATTAGGTGGTCTTCAAACTGAACTTATTTCCCAATAATGGGATAAATTGTTGTACCTCACGATTCTTGACAAATGTATCTTTCCTTTTACGTATACTGAGAGCATATGCACCAAAGACAAATTTCTTGTGTGTCCAAGCACACGTCTATTCCATAAATGTACATATCTTGTCTTGTCTTTAGTAATGCCTCATAATTCTTACAAGGATGTTTTAGTAATCTTTGATTTCACCCACCTTTTCTATTGTCTTTTCTCTTTATATGTTCCCCTCAACCTTGCCAAGCATATTTTTTCTCATTCAACATCCACCTATATCACATGATTAAAGTACTATGAGTTTCTGCTTGTTGCTCGTTATCTCAATAGAACAGCAAACCTTTATATGATCCAAAACTAAAACATGGATTCCTGAGCAGTCCATGATACCTTCAGTAACATTTCCATATCCATTATTTAAACCATCTATATCTTTTTTGTTGCATCAATCCAACCATGCATTTATTTCTTTATATGAGTTTTATACTCCTTTAGTCCAATAAGGATGCATTTGTTTAGTTATAAGCTTTAACTACCCTGATAGTTGCTGTTATTAAATTTCTTTAACCAGCATTCTCTTATCCACATTTGTCATAAACTTACTCCATGAGATTAGTAACCTCTCCAGAACAATGTCCATCCTTGTTCTTGAACCCAAGAAAAGTATACTATCTTATATTTCTTCTCCATTTAGACCTCCTGGGTTAATTGTGTTGCAATTTGATATTTGTTCCTTTGAATCTGAGCTTTGGGAATCAGTTATAAAAAGTTTTAAATTTTGTGCCAAGATTTGTTCAGATTGTTTTCCTTTGTGACATGTGAAAATACATGAAGCCTTATTCTGACTGTAGCTTTCAATTATTCATTCTGAGGAAGAACTGGCCTCACTAGATGGTTTGGCTTCCCTTCTTCCGTTTTAAAGTTTAAATCTTATGCCTTTAGTAAAATATTGACAATGTAGTACCCAAACTGCATCTGGGAAAGATCAGTTGCATTTTATCATTTACTTATAGATACGGGTTTTTTTAAAAGAAGAAACCTATTCCTTCAAAGTGCTAGAAATATGAGTGGGAAATTGTGTTTCTCTTTGATCAACAATCTATAAATGTAGCAGCATTTCAGAAAGGAATGTTTTGTGTCACAAGGGCATATATATGCATGCTCACTGCCATGTTTATTTATTTTTGTCTAATAGGCAGATGTGCAATTATGTTTAGCTATTAATACCTTTGCCTGATGCATCATAACATTCCCAGAACTAACGTCAAATATGTATGAAAACTGAATGCTGAACAGACTACAGCATCAGTGTTATTCTCCAAACTCTTATAAATTCTAGCATTGTGGCTGCTTTTTGAGGGAGCATTTTTTCCCCCTAGGATATTAATCAGCACAAAGAAAATGAAACAGGAGGGAGGAGCAGCTTAAAAAAACATAATGCCTTCATTCTGAGATTGGAACAGTTTAATAACATATACAAGTATGTTCCCCTATTATTGAATTCCGTGCATTGCCTTTAAAAAAACTGCAACAATGTAAGACACGGAGAAAAAGGATTCAACTATAAAGACCTGTGTTAGGTGGTATTCACCAATGTGTCATCCCTTTTCAGCTGCATTCCTCACCCAGCGTAGGGGAAGAATATGAGGCACGTCCCATATTTCATTCATATGTGTTTCAGATGTATAAAGAGAGAAAACAATGCTAGAAATGGGATTGAGGCTGCCCAATTTGGAGATATGTCAATTTTCCATAGTGCTAAAGGTTTGGATATCTGTCTTCTGCTTATACCTGAAGCTGTTGGCCTTTGATGTATCTTTGATAAGTAGGCTGCTTGCAGTTCAGTCGGCCTTCAAAGAGAAGTTTGGCAAGAATGTGGTTGCCTCCCTCCCTGCCTCTCCTCTTGCAATCTCTGCTTTATTGCTTTGCAGAGAAAAGTGGGGGGATTTTCTTAGTCTCCAACCCCCCCTCTCCCTCCCTCCCCCCCTTTCTTTTTGTGCCACTCTCCCTCCATCTTCCCTCCTGCCTCAGAGGAACTGAGTACTGTACAGTGTTCCCTCGATTTTCGCGGGTTCGAACTTCGCGAATAGCCTATACTATGGTTTTTCAAAAAATATTAATTAAAAAATACTTCGCGGTTTTTTTTCTATACCACGGTTTTTCCCGCCCGATGACATCATACGTCATCGCCAAACTAATAATTTTTGCAAATAAATAACAAAAAAAATAATTATTGTTAATAAATAATTATGTTTATAAATATCAGGATCACTAAGTGTCTTATTCAATGGTGAGTACCAGTAATAATGGTGAGTAAATGGTTGTTAAGGGAATGGGAAATGGTAATTTAGGGGTTTAAAGTGTTAAGGGAAGGCTTGTGATACTGTCCATAGCCAAAAATGGTGTATTTACTTCCCCCTCTCTACTTCGCGGAAATTCGACTTTCGCGGGCAGTCTCGGAACGCATCCCCCGCGGAAATCGAGGGAACACTGTACAGACAGAATGTCCAGAGCAATCAATGGATCTGGGGCTTGCTTGCCTTTCAAAAACTCCAAAAAGTTTCTGTATCTTCAACTTCTCAGCAAACAATTTTGCATTGGTTTTGAATACAATTAAAGTCAGACAATCCCTATGGCAGAATTATAGTTTTCAACCTGCAAGCTTGGCTCCTCATGTCAGTCAGGGTCATAACTGCCATTTGTCAGCAGCTAACTTTGTGGTCTCTCTGGTTACCCAAGTAGAGTGGATTTGACAAGCTGTTCTATGTGGCTTGTGAAGCACTGATGAACATTTGCTCTTTCTCTTGTGCCCCAAATCTGAAAAGAACTAATGCAATAGGGCAGGCTAAATGACTAAATTGCATAGTAGAAAGGTCCTTTTTTATTGTCATCACCTTTGAGTGCTTACTAAGTGCACTAGAGTGCCTTCTGTCCCCTGTCCTATTGCTCTCCTATACCTTTCTTCTATTCCTATATCTCTTCTTCTATTCTTTCATTGATATGTTCTATTACTATATCTTCTTTTCTATTCTTTCATAGATATATTTTACTATGAGTATCTCCTCTATAACCTTCATCATGTATTTTACTATGTGTATATATATGTATACCCACTAAAACCCTCATTGTGTATTGGACAAAATAAAAATAAATAAATAAATAAATAAGTCACCAAAGGCAAGCCACCACTCCCTTTTATCCTTTTCACAATCCCTACCATCTATAAAGTGGAAAACAATAATAGGGACTTCAGCTATTGTTGTAAAATGGCCTTTTTCATCTGGACATCCTCCAGACACATTGAGTTCAGTCCACAGAAATCCTAGCAGTAAGGTCATTATAAGAATTATGGGAACTGAATGTTTGGAGAAGGCCCTTTTCAGCTCTGCGGGTAGCATAACTTGCTGGATTAGAGTGGTATAAATCTTCACATTTATTCACACATACACAGACCCCGATCTCTCATACAAACACACACATTCACAACTTCGTCCCTTCCTCTCACACGCTCTCTTCTCGGTCCCTTATTCAGGGATCAGCCCAGTGATGGGCTCCTACAGGAACGGTCAAGAACGCAGTTCCAGTAGCAAAAGCACCCAATTTGCACTGAAAGATGTTGAAACAAAATGCATAAGCCATGCCCACGGTGTGGTAGTAAAAAGTTTGGTAGCCCATCACTGGATCAGCCTGGCTTCATTCTGTTAATGGTAACAGATAACTTAGTGGTCCAATTTTCTGCAATTCTAAGTGCTGCTCTGGAAGGTGAAAGCTGCATAGAATTTCAAACTGCATATTGACCTGTGAATTGTATAAGGAGCACAACAAACAGTACCTGCCAGTATAGTAATGTCTTCAGATGCTTTGACGTACTGTTGCAGGCATAATTCCCATTTATGTTTAAGACTAAGATTTATGAATAAATGTGAAAATCAAAGTAAATTAAATTGTTCCCATTTAAACTGATCAAAATATGGGTGCGATACAGATTGAATAACTTTTAGTGGGCAGCCAATTATTTTGTAGATTTGTATAACTACCTTAAGATGAAGGTGGGGTGGGATTCTGTTAAGTAAATACATTTGGTGAAAATAGATAGTAATCCATCCCAAAAGGTTTGTTAAAACACTCCTAGAAATTCCCCAATGATTCCCAAGACGCAAGGTCTACATATGTTTATACAGTACTGTATGTATACAGAATAAGATGGAGGGGCTGTAATATATCCCGAGGATATTCTACCTACATTGCTAGAGGTCATAAATAACTAGGAAATGAAAGATGCAGACAGGTGAACTAAAACAAGTTTTGTAGACAGACTGGAATATTTTGTTGATGTTTACTAAAAGAACAGATGCCATTGAAAACACTTATGCCTTGCTGATGCAGTTACTTCTGTTAGATTTTTATATTGCATTCTTCAAATTATACTCTTGTTGTTTAAGTACTATAGAAAGACTTGCTTATCTCATCTTCTTCTTTTTTTATGTAATAAGCGCATCTCTTCTTAGCATTAGTAATGTGGTACGTTTCCCAAGGTCATAACTGCAGAAGTGACAGAACTTATTTTCACTTTTTAAAATTGTTTTTCTACTCCTGGGTCATTCATAGAAAAGATTAAAGCCAAGTCTAAACAAGCAATTGAACGCAGGAATAAGGATGATGCAGTAGACTGAATTTGATTTTTTTGGGGTTTCTTGGGTAATATGTAATGTGGCTGGATGACATGTATACATCTGTTTTGTGCAAGAACAAATTAGTACAAATTACATAGTAACTTTTACTCATCTTAGTGATTGTAGCAAAAAGTTCTGAGCTGATCATGGTCCTAAATTGGAATTCCAAAGTTCTGCGGAGTTTCTTTCTTTCTTTCTTTCTTTCTTTCTTTCTTTCTTTCTTTCTTTCTTTCTTTCTTTTTGTTTTTTGAATTTGTGATCTCAGATTCCTTCATGTCCTCAATATCTTCTTTTGAAATTTTATTTCAAAGAGAGATAAATGATTTGTTTTTCTGAATAACAAGGGCCACATGACTCTCTCCCTCCCTTGGTCAAAGTGATCGTATTTTTGGTGCTTGGCAAGTAGCTTACCTTTATGGACATTTGCAGCCTATGATCTTGACTAGGGTGGGTTTTGTCAGGTTCCATGGTTTACTTTTGGTTTCTGGCAAAAAAAAAAACACCCATTAAGGAAAATGGACTCCCTTAACAACCATAGAATTTGCTTTACGAATTCTGGGTGGTTCAGTGGTTAGAGTGCAGCACTGCAGGCTACTTCAGCTAACTGCTAGCTGTAGTTCAGCAGTTCAAATCTCAGCCCTGGCTCAAAGTTGACTCAGCCTTCCATCCTTCCGAGGTGGGTAAAATGTGGACCCAGATTGTTGGGGGCAATATGTTGATTCTATAAACCTCTTAGAGAGGGCTGTAAAAGCACTATGAGGTGGTATATAAGTCTAAATGCCATTCTTATTCCTATTAATGGCTATTGTCTTCACTTAACAACTGCCATAAAATGGACATGATTTCAAGTCCAATCCCAGAATGCCAGGGTCCTAGGTCCAATCATTTAAGACCATAATTTCAGGCCCAATTACAACTAGAATTCAAAGGCTATCTGTAATTTTTAAAGATGCCACTGTCTATATGATGAAACTATTCTAATCTAACAGACATTTTAAATGTATTTATGATGGGTCAGCCTAAAAGTATAGTGCATTTGCCTTATTCCCCAATAATAATAATTATTATTATTAATAATAATAATTTATTAGATCTGTATGCCGCCCCTCTCCGAAGACTCGGAGCAGCTCACAACAACAATACACAATGTATACAATGTACAAAAAGAACAATTTAAAACCCTTATTATAAAAAACAATCGCACAACTTAACAGACCATACATAAAAACATAGTAGCTAGGGGTATATCAGTTTCCCCATGCCTGGCGACATAGGTGGGTCTTTAGGAGCTTTCGAAAGGCAAAGAGGGTGGGGGCAATCCTAAACTCTGGGGGGAGTTGATTCCAGAGGAGTTGGCTCCAATAACCCCTGGCATTGGAGAACTCCAGACTAGTGATTGTGGAAACAACTCTGAACTTTGTGGTCATCCATGAGATAACCAAAGGGCTCATAAATATCAGCCTGATGCATGAGACTGGACCAAAATGTTTAAAAAAAACCCTCCCTCCCCCACCTGCCCTCCTTCCCTCTCTTCCTCCTCTGTTGAAGGGCTTCTTTTTACTCCTTTATCATAGACAGTCCATTTTCTAATAAGATTTAGATCGGTGGCGGCAGAATTTCCCTGTATGGTAAATAACCTATTAGAATGGTCTACTCCTCAAGACATATAAGATCCAAAGGTCTTTGAAAGACTGGAAGATTTCCAGATTGACAGGGATGGTGTTCTTGTCATGCCTTGTCTCACCATCGAATGATGAGATGGAAACTTTATTGGAAAAGCTATCCATGAATCCCTCTTTGATGCTGGTGAAGCCAAAATATGTCCCCTTGTTTTTTGGAGCATCTTATGATGCTGAAAGAGTCTGCCAAATGGCATACTTTAAAGAGGAAGGCCACTGAGCATAAGTGAGAGCACTAGCTGTGCTTATTATGGATGGAGTCGTGGAAGAGGCAAAATAATTTATTTTATCTTTTTTATTGCATTCTTGAGGTTTATCCATCAGAATAATTTTAATTGGTTAAGGGACTTCTGGGCACTGGGCCAGTAAAGATAGCTCCTGAATATTTAGATATTCATTGTTTTTTTAACATGCTAAATGCATTGGATGAAACCAGGCATGTGTCTGCAGGGGAGATTTTAAAAAAAAAGTCAAGGTGGTGACTGCAACTGCTAAATCAAAGTCCCACCCTTTTTTTTTACATGCAAAGTGTGCCAATCATAATAAAAAGGGGCACTTTTTACCCAACCACCTACAACCCTCCTGGGTTGCTTAGATCTTATCTAAGTGGAACTTTCACATCATAATTGCAATAATATCTGGGGAGATCATTTTTTGGGATTTATTGTTAGTTTCTCTGGCTATAGATAGTTGCATCTCTTTAGTCTTTAACTGTAGCATTGCTCCTAGCTGTTCTGTCGGGCTCTCTGATAGAATCCTCCCAAAAATTCACAGGTACAAATTTCAGACACACACACATTTGAAAATTCAAAACAATGTTCTTTATCATGAAAATTCACTTAAACCAAGCCCTCTTTTGGTATAGCAAAGAGCACTCGTCTCCAAACAAACTGGTAATTTGTACAAGTCCCTTATCAGTTCTGTGATACTTAGCTTGCAGCTGTGAGGCAATTCACAGTCCTTCTTCTTTCACAAAGTGAAACACACTTTGCTCTGATTTAGTTTCAAAGCTGGGAAAAATCAGCACACAAAAGGTCAAAGTCAGTAAAGCAGTCACGAAACACAACGATCAGATAATCCTCCACAATGGCCAAACCCATAGGCTTCTATTTATAGCAGCCTCACTAATTACCACAGCCCCACCTCGTTTTCTTTGATAATTATCTCTCAATTGTTGTTGCCTATGCATCACTCTCCGCATGTGTGGCTGTATCATTAACTCTTGTTCTGAATCCAAGGAGGAGCTAGACAATTGATCTCCTTCTGAGCTGTCTGCCCCACTCTCCTCCTCCCTGTCACTCATGTCCTCTTGGTCAGAGGAGCCTTCATCAGTAGATTCCACTGGGGGCAAAACAGGCCTGCAGCATGTGGATGTCTCCCCCACATCCACAGTCCCTGGGGCAGGAGCTGGGCCAGAGCTAACCACAACACTAGCCCTGTTTGGAAATTAACATATAGCTAGTCCTCAGTTAGTAACTCCAGTTGGGACTGAAAACTTGGTCATTATGCAAAGCTGTCATTAAATGAAACTGGCTGTGCTTATGATCTTCCTTCAGCTTTCTGTTGCTTTACAAATTTGCAAAGTTCATAAATTTGAGGGAATTGGTTGCAAAATTACTTTTTCCATCAACAGTGTAACTAGGAATTATTGCTAAACAAGGCAGTCACTATATTAGAACTGCCTGTATAATAGGAGAAAGTGACAGAGTAGAATCAGGGAATTGCATATGCCTAATTAAATCAATATGCTCTGCTTTTGCACCTCTCAGTAAAGAGGACATCCCTGGAAAACAGCTTCTCTGTTGTAAAGATCACATTTGGAGGCACAGTACTTAAAAGACTTCTAATTCATCAGCCTTATGTGTTTTTAAAAATTTACAAATTTTATGTGTCTTCCATTTGAATGTAAAGTCTGGTTGCTTGACAGTTCTCCTGTCTTTCCCCTAAGGCAGCTCTAATACACTCCTGTTGATCTTCCTGGAGTTCTCAGCAACTGTTCTCAGCAAATGCAAATCTGCTTTATGAACTATTCTGATACTGGAAAAAGAGGCAATGTTCTTCTCCCTCAACACCAGAGAATGGATTTAGATATTTTTTGTTAGTCTATGGACTGTCAAGGGTCCGTTCTGTTTCCCTCTGTCTGAAGCCACCAAGTACAGTACATGGCATAGGAGAATCCAACCAGCATGCTGATTCAATTAAGCTATATATTTCTTGTCCCTCATATAAGATGAGGTGGGACAGAAATTAAAACAGAGTTCGAATGCTGCAAAGGACTGAGGGTGATTGGCAACTCATAGGTCCAGAAATTAATCCTGAAAATGTTGAGGCCCTAAAAATATCTGAAACACATTCAGCCAACTACCCCTGATACACCAGCTGCAACTATTATTGGTTAAGGATAGCCAGGTGAGAGAAGTCTATACTGTGGTAAAATCCCATTTGAGTTAATGTAGTGCACACTATGTAGTCTGTCCATGAATGTTTATCTGTTTGTTTGTTTGTTTCTTTGTTTGTTTGTTTGTTTCTTTGTTTCTTTGTTTGTTTTGTCAAGCACGTATACATAGATATAACTTTGTTCATATACATAAGATGGGTACTGATAAGAGGGAACATTAGGACAGGGACGGTAGGCACCCTGGTGCACTTATGCATGCCCCTTATTGACTTCTTAGGAGTCAGGTGAGGTCAACAGTGGACAGTCTAAGAGTAAAGTTTTGGGGGATTGGTGACGAAACCACAGAGTTAGATAGTGAGTTCCAGACATTAACCACTCTGTTGCTAAAGTCGTATTTTCTACAGTCAAGTTTGGGGTGATTCACTTTGAGTTTTATCTGTTGTGTGCTTGCGTATTGTTGTGGTTGAAGCTGAAGTAGTCATTGACAGGAAGGATGCTGTAGCAAATAATTTTATGAGATATGCTTAGGTCATGCCAAAGGCAATGTAGTTGTAAGATTTCTAAGCCCATGATTTCTAGTCTGGTTGTATAAGGTATTATGTTGCAAGGAGTGGAGGGCTCTTCTTGTAAAGTATCTCTAGACAGATGAGCTCTATTCAAGGATTGGCCTAACAAATGTTTTGTATGCTCTGGTTAGTAGTGTGATATTACCAGAGAAGAAGCTACGTAAGATTAGGTTAACAACTCTTGAAGCCTTTTTGGTGATGTTGCTGCAATGGGCTTTGGCACTTAGGTCATTTTATATGAGTATTCCAAGATCTTTGACAGAGTGAGGGGTGTCTGCAAGGTCTTGTTTATTCAGCTTGTATTTGGGGTTCTGATTCTTTTTTGCCAATGTGCAGGACAGAGCATTTGTTGGTTGAGATTTGGAGTTCCAAGATGTTTGATCATGCTGACACAGAGTCAAGGTCTTTTTGGAGGTAGCAGAGATGTCGATGGTATTGAAGAGTTTTACATCATTGGTGAAGAGAATACAAAGGTCATTTATATCGAGTATAAAGAGTGTTGGTCCTAGTACACTGCCTTGGAGTACACCACTGTTAACAGGAACGGGATTAGATAGGGCACTCCCTATTTTGACAACTTGTTGTCTGTTTGACAGGAACACAGTTATCCTATGCCAGAGATGCCATAGGATTTCAATTTCAGAAGTAGTTTATCATGAACCACTGAGTCAAAGGCTTTATAGAAATCTATATAAATTGTGTTTATAAAATTGCATATATAAATGTGACCAAGAAGAAATTATTGTCACTAAAGTTTAATTTAGAGCAGCATATTAGTAATTTATTTGGAAGTTGGGATTATATTATACATTATAGCTGAAGTGACAGATACTGGTATGAAACCAAATTTTCTGAAGAAGTTTGTATGAAGGTGTTGAAAGATACGTGTAAATATTGGTGCCACTTAGATTTTATTGATAGCTTTTTCTATCTAAAATGGTGGAATATCCCCTCCCGGCAACTTGCTTCCCTACTACTGACTGGAGAGTGAGACTAGAGAGGACATGGTAAAAGGAAAGAAAAGACAATCCACGCTTGTCAGCATTTGCATTCAGGCGGACCGGGAGAGATGGGCACTTGCCTGTGCAAATCAAGCTGGGTAGATTTGCAAAATGAGCAACACAGATCGCCTTTCAAAGAGGCCAACACAAAGCCATGAATACCTAAGAAAGAAAAAAAGACCAACTTTTTTTTAAAAAAGGAAGAAGGCCCATCCCATGTTTTCAGACTGCACGGGACCACCTGCCCATGGGCACGTAGGCATGGATTTCTGCACGACACATGCATTTTTTTACGTAAGCTTCTCCTTCTCAAAATAAGCCGTCCTACAAGTAGTCATCAAACAAAGGCTAACAGAGCAATAGATCCCATATTTCATTCCTCCCACACTCCTTCTTAACAGAATATCTCTGTTCGGCTCTGTTGTCTGGCTTCCTGTCAAGATATCCTGCAGTCAGCCTAGAGCAGCCTCTAATGGGCTGCCAGGGGATTTAGTCTGTTAGGCATGTAGACCAGGTGCTGACAGCTTGCTGGAACAGCTCGCTCTACTTGCCTGATTGGAAATTGGTCTCTCATTTTCACCCTGTCATAGTGGTAGATAGCAGACGGAGGGAAGGAAGGGATGCTCTCTTTCTGCAGTCTTTCACTGCTGCAAGAGGTGGGGCAGCGGCGGTTTTTTCTGCCTGGAGATTTATTATTTTATTTATTTATTTATTTATTTTATTATTTAGATTTGTATGCCGCCCCTCTCCGCGAACTCGGGGCGGCTCACAACAAGGCATAACAAATGGTAACAAATCCAAATAAATTTAAATATTTAAAAAAGTTTAAAAAGAACCCCAATATACTAACAAGCATGCCTGGCTGGAGCCTGTTTTCACACCACCTTCACTCTTGTCATAATGGCCAGGCTCCGGTTAGCATGATCAGCGAGCGCCACGTGAAGTGTTGCCCCTTTAGCAGCAGATCCACTTGCCCGTGCTATTTTCCCCCCTCCATTGTCTGTCCCTGTCCTTAAAAAACAAAGGTGGGGGAGTTCCTTTGTACGCACGAGTATAATTTCTATATTTCTAGATATGGAGAAGAAAAACAAGAGACAGACTATAAAATTAAAACATGGCTGAGAAGCATTTGCATCGGCTTCTAAGTGGTCAGTAGAAGAATATAATTTTCAGAAACTTTTTGACCCAGACTAATTTATTGTTTGCTTTTATTTGCCTATTTTAATATATTCATTGCAGTTCTATATTTTTCAACAGAACCGAGCTGTTCGCTGGATGGTTTACAATTTGAAATGTATATTTTCTTTTATGTACACTGAGAGCATATGCACCAAGGACAAATTCCTTGTGTGTCCAATCACACTTGGCCAATAAAGAATTCTATTCTATTCTATTCTAATTTCTATTTCTATTTCTATTTCTATTCTACTATTCTATTCTAATTTATTTTCTATTCTATTCTATTCTAAAATGTTATCATAATGAAGAATAAATCCTAAACGTGATGTGGAATAAATTTTAGAGAAACTTAAAAACACAATCATTTTTTTAAAAAAAAACTTGGAAGGACTTTTTAAAAAAAGCCTTCAAGTCTCCAATTGAAAACACACATTTCCCCCCCTATGGAGGGCATTCTACAACTGCTGGACAAACTTTCCCCTTAATAGCCTCTTGCTCCAACTCATTTTGGCCAGAGCACTCAAGGGACAGCCTTGGAAGGTGATTTTCAAATCCAGGCTTGCTCCAACCTCTTGACGTTTTTAAAGTTTCATACATATTTATTTTATTTGGGTCCTGAAAAGCAGTGCAAATTACAAAGAAACAAGATAAGATTTATTAACATATCACTGGTAACAATCTTACAGGTTTTTTTTTTAAAGATTAAGGTCCTTAAACAATTTGAAGGCTGCCCCACACCCAGCCAAGGCAATTATTCAAACAAGAGGCTATCAACATAACTAAACGTAACTTGTCTACCTCTATCCAGATACAACACCAATTGTAACATATCGATTGATAAGAACTTCTCCATATCTCAGAGCTCACTCATCTGCTCAGTTCCATTGCTTCATTTAAGAGTAAGCCTGGAATATAAAGCTGATTCTTAGAGTACAATCTTCTCCTAAACAGATTGAATAGTACTCAGTTAGCAGGTACACCTCTGTATCTCATCTGAGTTTCCATCTTTCCATCTCCCTCGGTGCATTGCACCCATTGCCTTCTCTGTGTTTAATGAAAAGAAGAGAAAGAATTAAATGCATTCAGTTCTTTTTGGTAGCACCCTGAGCTTTTTAAGATACACTCATGTGGCCTGTGGATATCAATGGTATGATTACCGAGGACAAAGCAGTTATACTATAGCACCCCCTTCTGGTATCTAACACCCAACCGGAACTGGATTTGTACAATACAGTAGTCCCTCGCTCTATCGCGCTTCACCTGCCGCGGCTTCACTTCATCGCGGGTTTTGAAGTCAGCTTCATTTGAATGATTTTGCCATACAAACAAGCGCTAGAATCCCCCAGCGGGACTCCCAAATGATGAGCGGGGCGGGGACTGAGCTCCGGTGGAGGCCCGTCCCCTCGTTCAATCCCCCTCACCAGTGCCGAAAGGAAAAAAAAGAAAGGAACGCGACGCGGCGGGGATTTCCAGACTGGGCTCGAGGGCGGAAGAGGAAGTGCTCGAGGGCGGAAGAGAGAGAGAGAAAAAAAGAAACAGCCGGGGCAGCTCACCAGGGACTTTACAGCCGGGGCAAGGCAAAAAACACAACATTTGGCCGAACTGCTGCAAAGAACAGAGTAAGTAGTAGTGGGGGGGGAAGGTTAGCCGTCCGTTGCTCGCCTCCAGGCATCCGGAGCTGGTGGGAAGGAGGATAAATTCCCCATCGCGGATTTCACCTGTCGCGGCAAGGTCTGGAACGTAACTCCCGCGATAGGTGAGGGACTACTGTACAGTCTTTCAACACCCAATCCAGATAGCGAAAAAAGGTTTTTGTAGGGTATAATGAGGAAGCATCTTCTGGATGCCTTCAGTCAAGGAATTTTGAGAAGAAGAGGCTTCTCTGCTGTGTCTCCTGTCCTTTAAAACATCTTGCCTACCCCTACCCCAAAGTGAGATCTGCTCCTACCCTCCTGGCCTTCTCTAAGGGCCTAAAAACCTGGATCTGCCAGTTGGATTTGGGGCTCCAATGGGGGAGTGCCACCCTGGTGGTGGTTGATGGACTAAAAGCAGATCGTGCCTCAACCCCTGCACACCTTGTTCTCTCCATCTTTTTATCATAACTTATAATATATCCCTCATCGAAACGTTACCAGGAATCTCTGAAACTCACATGGGAAGAAACCCGAATATGCCAAGACCTTGAACGAGATCTATACTAGTCTTCCTTCATGTTCACTGTTAGCAAAAATATGTTTCACACACACACACATACACACACACACACACACAGAGGCAGCAAATAAATTGAATACATTGATAAAAATAAATAAAATAAATAAATTGTAGTTAAAATCATACATGGTTCCAAGAGAATCAATAGGTTCATGACCATTCATTTCCTGTTTGTAAAGGGTCCTCCTATGGCTAGCCGTGTCTTGTGTCCTCCATCTAGTTTCCTTATATTCATCTTACACTCCTGACAACATGAATGTAGGACAGGCCGAAAATTAGGGGATAGGGATTCAAAGAGTGAAGTGGGTATCTGAAGTCAGAGACATGCTTAAGGCATACCTTTTGTTTCCTAAACCCAATTAAACTCAATTTCAAATTGGCCAAAATAATATAATATAGGGCTTCCTATTTGAGCAGGGGCTTGGACTGGAAGACCTCCAAGATCCCTTCCAACTCTACTATTCTAGTAATCCCTTACATCAGAGGTTTCAAAATGGCAACCTGCAGGCTGGATGCATGGGCGGGCCACACCCACCCCAGCTCCATGAAGGGGAAAAACATCACGAAACATCACACAACGGCAAAATGATGTGAAGAGTTTGACAACCCCCCCCCCCATGCCTTATACAGTGAACCCTCGAATTTCGCGTCCTCGAGCATCGCGAAAGGGCTATTTCGCGAGTTTTCAACCCGGAAGTAAACTCCACCATCTGCGCATGCGTGCCTTTTTTTCTATGGCCACGCATGCGTAGATGGTGAAGTTCCCCAGCTGGGAAGCTGGGCGGCTTCCCTGGGTCTTCCCCCTCTTGCCCCGGTAAGACCCCAGCGGCAGCGCGAGCAACGGCGTGGGCGGGCGGGCGGCACGCGCGGGGACACCCCAGCTCCACTCCCCAGCTGGGAAGCAGCCCCAGCAACAGCGTGGGCGGGCGGGCGGTGCGCGCGCGCTTGGGGAAACCCCAGCTCTGCTCCCCAGCTGGGAAGCGGCCCCAGCAACAGCGTGGGCGGGCGGGCGGTGCGCGCGCGCTTGGGGAAACCCCAGCTCCGCTTCCCAGCTGGGAAGCGGCCCCAGCAACAGCGTGGGCGGGCGGGCGGCACGCGCGCGGGGAAACCCCAGGCGCGAGCAACGGGGTGGGCGGGCGAAGGGCGGGCGGCGGTGGAAGTAAAAACACCATCTGCGCATGCGCAGATGGTGTTTTTACTTCCGCACCGCTACTTCGCGAAAAATCGATCATCGCTTGGGGTCCTGGAACGGAACCCTCGCGATGATCGAGGGACCACTGTATCAGTGTTTCCCAATCTTGGCAACTTGAATATATTTGGACTTCAACTCCCAGAATTCCCCAGCCAGCATTCGCTCGCTGGGGAATTCTGGGAGTTGAAGTCCAGATATCTTCAACTTGCCAAGGTTGGGAAACACTGCCTTATATGGTGTTATCATCATCAGTCGTGCCCCTGTGGTTCTTGGAAGCCAAAATAATTATCAGGGAGGTTGCCTCAGGTGCAAAATTGCAATTGTTGAACTAGCTTATTGTCTTGTGCCTGTAGTTTCTTTCTCAGTAAGATATTTTTAACCTCTAGCACCAGTAAGACTCCTTCTCCACATTAGCTGTAATACACCATGTTGCACAAAAATCATAGATGGACTATGGTTAGCCTCAATTTACCTCAATTCATTCAGAGACTGTTTGAAGTTACAACAGCACTGAAAACATGACTTGTAATTGCTTTTCACCCAACCGTTGTGGCATCCCTGTGGTCATGTGATTAAAATTCAGACTCTTGGCAAATCATTCATATTAATGATGGTTGGTATGTCCTGGGATCATATCATCATCTTTTGCAACTTTGACAGTTGAAGTCAATAGGAAAGCCTGATTCACTTAACAGCTGTGTTATTAAATTAACAACTGTAAAGATTCGCTTAACAATTGTGGCAAGCGAGGTCTTGAAATGGGGAAAATTCACTTAACAAATGTCTTGCTTAGCAACAGCCACTTTGGACTCAATTGTGGTCATCGAGACTACCTGTACTAAATTATTCCTTGCTGGAGCTTGTATCCCTGAGGCTTTTATAACGGTCAAAAGTTGTCTAATAAAGCTAGAGACATCCACATTTTTCCCCTGTTTCTGCTCATAGATTTATGGATTGGTTTATATGATTTATAGAACCTCTCATTTCACACAAGTGACTTTGGGCAGCTTATAAGGACAGAAAAAGACAGAAAAACAAACACAGAAAAATATGCAACACATAACCCCAGGCACCCAAGAACAAACCATAACTACTCACAGGGGAAAACTAAAAAAAAACAAAAAACACACCACTATGGAAGCCGAGTATATCTAACGGTTTGATAGAAATGCCTGTAAATACAACCTGTCAGCTCTACCAGATAGACAAGACTCAGACTTCATACAGGTATAAAAGTACTTTTATTAATACGGGTATAGAAAAAGGCTTCTTGAAAGTCTAGATGTGCTGCCTTCTTGTATCTTTATGAGAAATGGTGTGGGGGGGGGATGCTATCTGAGTTGATTTCAAAATACATTTTTCTTAGCTGGGCTCAAGTTCTGCTCATCTGGTTGTTGCCTTGGTAGCAGATCTTCCCTTGTGTTTATTACCTCGGGACCATCCACTGAAAGGCTACCAAACTTTTTACTACCACTGGGTGTGGCTTATGCAGGGTGCCCTGTATTTTCTTTCAACATCTTTCAGTTCAAATTGGGTGCTCTGGGGTGGAGCTCCATTTTCACTACCCCACTGCAGTAGCCCACCCCTGGGACCATCCAAATCTTGGGTGGATGGTTGAGTGAGTAGGAAAGCTGTTCCACAGGGCAGCTGCTGTCACTGAGAAGACAAGTTTTGGGCATCCGACAGGATGACATGGTTTAAGAGAAGTCACTTTGATCTGTTGGGGTGAGCAGAAACAGTCTGGAGTAACTGTGGAGCCTGAATCATATGGTGACAATATATTTAAAACATTTCGCAAATTTGTTACAGCCATCTACCAAGCAGGGTTTTTTAAAATCATCTTTCATTAGTTCAAATTGCAGCAGATCCAAACTGCTAGAAATTGAGAAGATGGAATAATAATGAAAAATAAAGCCCATTCTGCTGGCATCATGATTAAAGAGCTTAATAATTCATTGAAACAGGCTAGTTTTGATGCAATTTTTTCCACCAGTGTCTTGCCTCTCGCTTTGTTGCTCCAGGATCAGGTATATTTTAAAAAGTTGCCTGAGTTCTGTACAGAGGACACATGTTTTTCAGTATGATAATATTAACTGAATGCTGAAAGACTCGTTTTTAACATTCAAAATTGTATAGTTAGTATCCATTGGTCAACTCATACCAAACCACAGTTAGTCACAATTCACAAACAGCCTTTTAAGGTTCTACTCAGTAGGAACAACAACAAAAATAATAAACAAAATAGTTCTGAAAATTCCATTTTCTGTAATGCAGCTATATCACATATTGCTTACATATACTGGAAATAAGATAACCAAGTATGTGTGCATGCACATGCCTCCTCCGCACGTGCATACACAGAGAGAGAGAGAGAGAGAGAGAGAGAGAGAGGGAGGGAGGGAGGGAGAGAGTTCACCTTTGGTAAAACTGCATAAAAAATTATGCCTTTTTAATTCTCAATAATTCTGAATAAAATGGTGGAGTAGATCAGTGTTTCCCAACCTTGGCATCTTGAAGACATCTGGACTTCAACTCCCAGAATTCCCCAATCAGTGAATGCTGGCTGGGGAATTCTGGGAGTTGAAGTCCAGATCTCTTCAAGTTGCCAAGGTTGGGAAACACTGGAGTAGATCATAAACAAAGCTGATGAATTCCATAGTTCAGGAATTCAAATATTTTCAGGATGGAAGGTCCCACAAAAATGAATTTGAATGTATTTGCTTTAATGTCTTCTAGAATACCTCTGAAGGACACACAAATATTTTTTGATTTAAAAACATCGTTGCTGTGTTTTTTTCCTCTAATTATATTTAGCATTAAGAGTTGTTACTCCAGACTGCTGTCCACTTGACTGATTTTTGCAGCTTTATTTGAAAAGAAACCATCACAAAAACAACATATATGATAGAAAAAATGTGCTCTTTCTAATGAAATAAAAATAAAGATGATTGAAGGTGAGAAAACAGAGAGCTCTGTTTCATCAGCTTCAATCATCTTCATTAGAAAGAGCAAGGTTTTTTCTATTGTTTTCTGTTTTCTCACCTTCAAACATCTTCATTTTATTTGATTAGAAAGAACGCTTTTTCTCCTACCATATATGTTGTTTTTGTGATGGTTTCTTTTCAAATAAGGCTTCAGTTTCACCTGGTCCATTTGACAAAGAGTGACCTAGATAAGTTTAAAGATGACTCAAATAAAACTATAATTTACACTGCAGTATATGTATGAGTGAGAGAGAGTGAGAAATAATGGATTAAGATCTTGTAAATAATTGGATCTTTATTGGTATATTAATGCCTGCTTTTTTGGAAATAAGGAACTAACACCTGCACCTTGTAATAAAGAAGAGAAAAATATTTTTTAAATCAGATAATAAGGTTTTGCTTTCATTTGGCAAGCCAATTTATAGTGAATGATTAGTTCTTTACAGATGATAGAGATTTGGAATTACAATTCTGAGACAGTAGGTAATGTGTTTCTTATCGGGTCTTGCTGAGGTATTTCATCAAACCATTTTTATATTTTTGCAATTTCTCATAGCTTCATGATTACTGTGAACAAGCTCCAGAGGGGAACCAACAGTAGTGCAACAGACAGGTGAGCATTTTTAAATAAACTCTTTGCCAACTTGTGCTCTTTGAAAGGGTTAGTTAGACTATATTTTGTATAATTCCTAACTAATGTTTTTTTTATAACTCCCAATCGCTTTTGACTTGATTATAGCTTAGTCAAATCAATATTGTAATGTACAATGTGCTAATGTGTAGCAGATTGAAGGAAGGAAGGAAGGAAGGAAGGAAGGAAGGAAGGAAGGAAGGAAGGAAGGAAGGATGCATTGACTTCAACATTTGCAAAGACTCCACTAGTCTGGGAACACAGCATGAGTAGGGTACTCATCTCTATTAATATTCTACTTATATTCTACAAAGGGGTGGTTCTAACTTATCTCACCACCAATTCGCTTCCTTCCACACCACGTGGCTGCATGCGCATTGTACACCACGTGGCTGTGCCATGTGGCTTCACCAGATGGGTACAAATGCACAGAAGCCAAAAGCAAGAGGGCGGCGGCCATAGACCAGCACTAAAAGAACTGGCTTCATGACATCATCACTGGTTTACTAACAGTTCTATAGAACCAGTTAGAACCAGTAGGAACCCACCTTTGGAATATACCAGTCGTAGCTCCCATTGATGTTTGTAATGCATGCTACCAAAATCAGAAATTAAAGAGTTCGTGACAGCATCAGGGGTGAGATATAGACACTCTTTGCAAAAGCACCACTTTGGTATGCTTTGTACAGATTTAGTAACTATGACACATGAAAGATAAAGTAAAGCCAACATATACATTAACACAGTGTTTCCCAACCTTGGCTACTTGAAGATATTTGGACTTCAACTCCCAGAATTCTCCAACCAGCGAATGCGAGGTTGGGAAACACTGCATTAACATATACATTAAATCAGTGATTTTCAACCTTTTTTGAGCCGCGGCACATTTTTTACATTTAGAAAATCATAGGGCACATTGAGGGGGGGGGGGTGGCTAAAAAAATATTGGACAAAAAAATTCTCTCTCATCCTCCCTTTCGCTCTATTTCTCTCTCCCTCTTTCTCTCCCTTCCTCTTTTTTCTCTCTCTCCATCCCTCTTTCTTTCTCTCTTCCTTCTTTCCTCTTTTTTGCTCTCTTTCTCTCTCCCTCCCTCCCTCTATGTCTTTCTCTCTCCCACCTTCCCTCCCTCTTTCTCTCTCTCTCTTGCTCTCTCTCTTGCTTTCTTTCTCTCTTGTTCTTTCTCTCTCTCTCTCCTTCTTTCTTTTTTTCTCTCTCTTGCTTGCTTTCTATCTCTTGCTTACTTTCTCTCTTGTTTTCTTTCTCTCTTGCTTGCTTTCTCTTTCTCTCTCTTTCTTTCTTTCTCTCTTGCTTGCTTTCTCTAAGCTTCGCGGCACACCTGACCATGTCTCGCGGCACACTGGTTGAAAAACACTGCATTAAATAACAGAGAAGATATAGAATTTTATGAAAGCTGGAATATGTTCTATGGCTGGATAGAGGAAAGGAAGAAAATAGGGGGAGTAGAGGGAACGGGAAATCTGAAGCCATAGATAGAGATATAAGGAATAAATAATAATAAGTAAGTGTTTGTACTCTTATTATATTGTATATATTGTAGATATTAATAATGAAATAGATTTAAAGTTAAGAACTGTAAAAGGAATACAGTTTAACTGACTGGAATATAACAACAGTATAGAATCTAGATTACTGTTTACTGTTAAAAGGTTTAGAAGGTTTTTTTCCATTTTTTATTTTTTGTTTTGTTTTGTTTTGTTCTTGTACGTTTGTATGAACTTATGTCATGTGTGTATAAGTTTGAAGTGTGTGAATCAATGTTTTCAATGTAATTTTAATATTTATGTTCAAGAAAAATCATTTTTTAAAAAAGAAATATAAAGCTTTGCATCAATTTACTAACTTAAGCAGGTTGTGATTTTACAATGTACTGTATATTTATCTGTAATAGACCAAACAGTATTTTTTTTCTCCCAGAAATTTAGGTATGTAGTGTATCAAAAGAATTATTTGTTATACTATTTTGATATAATATATGAAAACCCACCATTATTTGGGTTTAAATGTCTGCATTTGAAGATACTACAATTTCATAAGGTTGTACATTATGATTAGCGATTCTGAGGTCCATAACTATATTTTGAAAGAATGCTTTTCGCAAAACTGATTCAAAAGAATGACCAAAGAACAATGAAAATATAAACATTAATGGCATAAATAAATATCTATAGTCTGCTGGCAAAAATAAAAACATAGAAACAAGTTCGTTTCCATTTTCATGTCTTAATCTCTTCTTTTCCACTTTTTTTTAATCCAAGCTCAAGATATCAGATTTCTTTCTCTTCTTTAATGCAACTCAGCACTCATCCTAAGACACTCCTGTGGCTTCGGTTCAGCCTTGGTCTGTTTTTTTAAAGTCTGAACAATGAAGGCAGTGGCCTGAAAATGTACTTTGGGACAAGAAGAGTGGAAAGAGGCAGTGCAGAAGAATTTACAACAAATTTGCTAAGCAGGATAACGGATACACCATTATCCCATTGTCTTCTATGGCTTTTTATTCCTATGTGATTATATTGCTAATTTCATATAGGGATTGAAGCCATGCAATACATTGGGGACTTACAACAGAGGATGCCTTTAAATGCCTTGTTCAGTGAAGAGAACTCGGTTCTTCATAAACTAGGGAAAGAATTGCCTCCATTAATCTTTATCAAGTGTGCTACATCCTGCTTTTATCTGCTCTGCTACATCGGTGACCATTTTTCCTTCTCTTTCCTCATTGCAAGCAAAGCCTCCTGCTAAACAAGGATACTGGCAGGATGTTGGTGGTTTTTTTAGCAATCTGACTCTTCACATAACATGCAGAATTGGCTGGATATCATTGCTTCTTTTCTGTTGCGGGGTTATTTGTTTTATTATTTTATTTTATTTTATTTTTTTATTGATTGATTGATTGATTGGATTTATATGCCGCCCCTGTCCGAGGACAGAAACCATGCATCCCAGAGTAAAGATTTGTAAGCTATGATAGACTGAATTTTTCTAAAAGCACAGTACAACTTCTTTTAAGGGGTACTTGCCCTTGCCAGGCTGTTTGTGTCAGTGGTGAAATCTACATAACTTTCCTACCAGTTCAGAAATGAGCACTTCACATGTGCATGTGCTTTTTCACCACTGTTCCATTTGTGCATGTGCTTTTTAACCCTATGTGCATGCTAAGAAGGCTTTGCACATACCCAGTGGGTTAAAAACAGAAAGTGGCAGTGGGTGGGTGGAGCTGCCACTACATAGAAACATAGAAGATTGATGGCCCAAAAAGTCCTCATGGTCCATCTAGCCTGCCCTAATACTATTTCCTGAATTTTATCTTAGGATGGATATATGTTTATCCCAGGCATGTTTAAATTCAGTTACTGTGGATTTACTACCGGTTCTCTGAATCACCAGTGCCCACTGCTACCAGTATGCCTGAACCAGATTGAACCAGTAGCATTTCACCCCTGGTTTGGGTCCAGGCAAAGGATGCTCAGGTGAGAGGGAGTGGGGGAATCCAGGTACGTTGGCTGCTCCTAGGGAAAGATGGGCATGAAGTACTGGGAAGCCTGACCATGCTAATGGGAGGTAATGCACAGAGAATCTGGTTTCTCCTGTTAGGGAAGAAAAAGGGCACAACCAAGGGCTACAGCTGAAGGGCTGGAAAAATTGGGGATAACTAGGCAGAGTGAGAGGCTGCATTGGGTCAACATCTGGAGAGGCAGCAGAGGAGAAGATGGGTCCGGTCGGAGGATGGGAGAAGGCAGGCATGTCATGTTGCATTGGCAGCTAGAAATGGGATGATATATTAGAGCTTTGCTCACTTCGTTCCACATTTTCTTTCTACATCTGATTTGGCAGAAGTACAGAAACACAGGAGTTTCTACTGACTTTAAAGGGGGGAGATGTGCTCACCTCTGCTACTTAGATATACGATATATGACAATAAAATAAGAATGCCATCAATCTGAATTGAGCTTTTAGTATGTCCTTCAGAGAAACAATTGAGGCATCAATGTTTTCTGTTGCAGCAGTTTAAAAACAAAACAAAAAACTGGTGAGGATGAAAATATTTTTCAGATTGAGAAGAGCTCCTTAAATTCGTGGATCTAAAAGGCCAAGTAATTTTTCATTGAATTGCTTGGCCCGTAATTTTAAGACCAAGAAGAAACCTACCACTAATAATTATCCAGGTCTGACGGGTACATGGGACCTTTTCCTGTGTTATTCTTTCCTTCCTTCCTTCCCTGCTTCCTTCCCTTCCCAAACCCCATTTTATTGAGGGATTATCACATGCAACCACCTACACAACAGTAGGTAGTCATTCTTAACTACAGAAAACATGCCTGGAGCAGTATTTTTTCAAGCACCTGCATCTAAGCAGCTTTCTGAAGTGGTTCCCCACCATCATTTGAAGAGAAGCACAAACAATGGCAGCAATACTTTCAAGGGTCTGTTTTCTTTATTTATATGTATGCATTTGTACTTGTTTAAAATGTATATGCCGCTTCCTATTTTGAAATATCTCAGAGCTGTTTGCAACAATATCTGGGGAAGAATGATTATGCTTTTACACTCTGTCTTTTGATGTCTGCTTGTGTTCAAAAGTGAGCTATGTGTTTTTTCCTCTGAAAAGCTGAGGCCAAGTTGCTTTCCTCTGAAAAGACAGATCTTCCCTTTAGCACAGGATGAAGACACATCGTGCAGCTGATCCTGCCTGATAAAGAAGCAATGGAGAGGTTTTTGTGTGCGTGTGTGTGTGTGGTTTTTTTAATCTGCAGCCAAGAGCTACCCTTGGCTTTTTGTAAGTTCTGGAAATGAAAAGCTGAAAACGATGCTATGGCAGAAGTATTACTGCAGTCATATAATTTTTCCAAAACTTTCCAAGCCATTATCAGGGGCTTTTATAAAGAATGTGTTAAATCTGTCACATTAGTGAAAATGGCAAAATTAGTTTGTGAAAGAGATTATTGGAGAACCCCCTTCTGCTCACTTCATAAAGCACCCATTAACACCTTGTGAAACATTAGCCATTAATCAGAATCTGGGCAGAATAAACTACCCACACATATCATTATCTGATCCTTAATGAAGCGATAATAAGAATGTTGGGGAGAAAGGATATTAATGTCTCCTAAGAGTCCAGAGCTGTGGAAAGGCTAGGAGCCAAGGTTTTTAATTTAGTGCCAAAAGCTTCCACTGTTAATAAGGTACTTACTTATCGTCAGCCATTAGCACTGTTTGGCCACAAGTGTTCCACTTAGGTAAATGAGATCAGCCCTGAGAAAGTACCAGCTGTTGGGCTGTTGATCCTCTTCCCATCTGCCTCTACTCTGCATGGTGGAATCTCTGTCTAATTCATCCTACCCAACCGATGGTGTCATTCAAGCCACTGTTTTGTTTTCTTCTTTGGTCATGATGGTGGGTATAGGATCCATCCTTCCAGAGACACTACTTGGAGGACATAAACTGTCCACCTCAGTGCCACATTTGGCTTGACCTGTTTCACCTAACGCTATCAAAATCTAGCAAAAAACACAGTAGTCTTTTAACCATTTTTCTTTTTTAAAAAAACACACCTATTCCACATTTTGAAAGGATAGAATCCACTTTAGAAGAGTATTCTTCCTCCTGGCGCATTTTTTAAACATTGTGAAGATTTTGGTCAAAGACTGAAACACCGCAAGTAATAGAAGGGAGTAATGCAATTGGTCCTTCAGTCAAAACATTTTTTGCAGATTTTGGAACTTCTATGAAGAACGGCCTGAACGACACTTGCAATAAACTTACATATAAAAGACTTCCTTAAAATGGACCCCGAATCCTGGAAATTCTGCAACTATATCTATGGAACGTAGTTGGCAGCAATAGAAACATGACTGGCAAAGCTTTCTTCCTAAATGTTTTCTCAGCTTTACAGTCTTGCTCTGGGCACTTCTGCCAAACACTAAGCAGGTGCCATTCTGCTTTGGGATCAGTCAATGACAGGTAAACATAGATCTATCAAAGTGATGCTCAGCCTGAGGCTCTTCAGATGCACCAGATTTCATTGAATGGAATGCCCATCTGGGTTTAGGAAGGATGCTACATCACATTTCCCATTTGTGGGGGGAAAATGGGGAAATGTTTCAAGAATATTTTAAAATGCCAAATGCCAGAACCACATAAGATCTGCCACTCTTTTGCTACTTTCCTTCTTTCCTTTCCCTTTCCTTGTACAGGTAGTGTTGAAGCCAACTGCAGAGACTTGCCTATCTTTTCTCTGTCTTGGCTATTTTAGAACAAGGTAGATTTTAATATGTAGACTTATTTATGGATGTATTTCCTACTAGTAGCTGGATACCCATGCTTCGCTACAAAATTGATGAGTTCAATTTTGTAGCGAAGCACAGTTATCCAGCTACTAGTAGGATGCTAAGGAGTTAGATGTTCTACTCCCTCTCCCCACCTGAAAAGAACTCTATTCCAACTGCCAATGGGCTTGGTCAGCATGTGACTCATTGGCAGTTGGAATAGAGTTCTTTTCAGGTGGGGAGAGGGAGTAGAACATCTAACTCCTTAGCATCAGAGTGCATTAATAATAATATAAGAAATTACTAATGATCTGATGGTCATTTTGAAAAAACCCTTTTTTAGCGAGCACCTAGACACCAAGAGGAACATATGTGCCAAGTTTCAAGTTTGTAGGTTTTACAGTTCTGGAGATTTCATCATCATGCGTGAGTGGTATTTGGCTTACATATATACTGCTCAAAAAAAAAATAAAGGGAAAACTCAAATAACACATCCTAGATCTGAATGAATGAAATATTCTCATTGAATACTTTGTTCTGTATAAAGTTGAATGTGCATGTGAAATTTATTTATTTATTAGATTTGTATGCCGTCCCTCTCCATAGACTCAAAATTGTCAATCAGTGTTGCTTCCTAAGTGGACAGTTTGATTACACAGAAGTTTGATTTACTTGGAGTTATATTGTGTTGTTTAAGTGTTCCCTTTATTTTTTTGAGCAGTGTATATAGATTTAGATAAAAAACACTCAAAAGAAGACACCTATAATCTTCTGGTGCTCTATTTTTCTTTCTCTGACACTTGCCTTTCTAACTATTTTTCTAAGTCACTATTACTGCAGATGGTAAATAAAAATTAAACCGCCAACACTTTAGTATTGGATTAGTATTTATAGAGTTCCTGTGGTGCTGGCAGAACCAGTTTCTAGCAAAACCATTAGTACGGAAATGAAAGGAAATTATTAATCCCCATGTCTCCCTCTTCTTTTCACATAGAGCAAAATCACCAGGTACCAATGAGAATTCTGTTGGCTATGACAATGACTTATGTGCCTTCAGTACAATAATTAAACCAATGACTTCCCATGACTTCACACCCAGTCAGAAACTACAAAATGATGATATATGTTCTTGTGGATTCAAAAAAAGTATGAAACTTGGCCTGGGTGTTAGTAGAGCAGACTTTTACTTTCATTGTGCAAATGTCCTAGTTCATAAAATGCATTTGTAAGTCTCCTCCTTTTGTCACTTTTATTTGCAAAGGAACCTGTTGTGGTTGGCTCTGGACCAGCTCCTTCCCCAAGGACTGTGGGGGTGGATGTGGGTGAATCCTCCCAGTGACAGAGGCCTGTTTTACTGCCGACTGCTTCGGGCAGCGAAGCATCATCGGAAACAGGGAGTGACTGTGAAATGGGACCCTCAGAGGGGGGCTTGGTAGGCAGCCCAGGAGGAAGCTATTCATCATCTTCCTTACCTTCACTGGACTCTGATGAGGAAGCAGTTATAGATCCACGCATGCGAAGAGCCATGAATAGAAGAGAGCAACTACGTAGGTATTAAAAGAGATAAGGGAGTTCACTTGTGGTTGGGTGTGGTTCAAATAATTAGGGCTGCTGTTAAATGGGCCTCTCAGTGTGGAAGATTATCTGTTTGTGATTGTGAATTTACCTTGACTCTTTGGATTCTCCAAGGACCCTGTGCTTTGATATCTGGACTCTGAACGTAAATCATAGTTAACCGTGTGAGTTAAACAAAGTCTGAAGGAGAGTAGCTGTGACGACTTCACAGCTACTGGTTAATTGCTTTGAGTTTGGGGTGGGTTTTTTTGTTATTTCACTGGCTTCAAGTCTGTTTTACAAGTGAGCCCTTTGACTACAAAAGGAGGGTTTTGCTTCTATTTTTCTGTGGATAAAGAAAGTATTGTTGATTTTTCCCGTGTGTCAGTGTTCTCTCTAAATTTTTTTTGGGGTGGGCGGAAAAGTATAGTGTCTGAGCGGCAGTCCCTATGGGACTGGGCGGCACAGAAATAATAATAAAATTTCCCTCTCGGCTTCTGGGCAGGTTTGGAAAACTCTGAGTTGATGATGATTTTTAAGTGAGCGATTGCTCACTGCTTAGCTTAGAGGGAACTATGCCGTGTGTGTGTCTGTTTTGGCTACTTCTGCATTTAATTAGAGGCTCGTGCCAAGAGCCGGCAGAACAGGAACCAATAGACGATATGATAGAAAAATTACATGGAGATTTTTAACCAGTAGCATCTGAAGAATGAAAGGGTTAGTGGTGGAGTCTAGCTTTATCCCCCTGCCATCCCTCTTACACACTGCCCTTCCTATGACTGTTCTACTATGGAAACAAGAGAATATCCGGATTTGCTTACATCCTGTATGCTTTACTTTCTTTATCTCCACTAACAGTGAGGCAGTGGTAGGTTGCTCCCAGTTTGGCCCAGTTCTGTGAACCACTAGTGCCAGGGATGGGAGGCTCGGCCCACCCACCCAGGACATTTCTGCGCATGCGCGCAAACCAGTAGTAACAGGTTTTAGAACCCACTAGTGCAGTAAGGATTGCAAAAAACATGTACATCACATTTCAAAAATGCATTCTTACAGTTTTGTTGTCCTTGACCAACTTTCCCCATTTCTAGTTTCACCTCATTAAGGAGAGTGGGAAATAAAGATATTCAGAGAGGAGAAAAGCCAAGAGAACCCTGATGTGAAGTGTGCTTCAAGCAACAACGTCCTTTCATCTTTTTTCATCCGCTTTCCCTTTTTTGAAAAAAGTATTTAGTTTAATAATCAGTGAAATGTTCGTTTTAAACACCGACACACAGAAACACACACAACTTTAAGGGTAATGGGATTACCCTGAAGTAGCTGCTGCGGAGGCTTTGCGAATGAGCCTGAAATCACGCATGAACAGCATCTCCAAGGATTAATGAAGAACTCGGCTGATATAAAGAAACTGTTTTTGTGTGGATTGTGTTTTCTTTAGGGGAAAAAAAAGAACTATCCTGAAGCTGTTGCTGTGAGGAATACACAAAATTGGTTCAAACCTGTGCAGGAAGGCAGATATAAGTAGGCTTTCATCCTTGAGTGATTTTAGCAACACAAGCCTTAAATCCTGGTCCTCTAACACAAAGATTCTTCACTGAAACTTTGGCAAAAAAGCATCTCATTTGCCATTAATCCTTCCTATGCCATGAAGGGCTTGAAGTGCAGTATATTCATTGGAAGCTAAATGTGGTACAGTAAAATTTTTAAAAAAACAAAGACAAATTGCTTTGTACTGTTCCAAATCTAGTAAGTTGTTGTTAGTTGCAAAGTCATGTGTGACCCATTGTGACCCCATGGACAACTTTCCTCCAGGCCTTCTTGTCTTCTACCATCCCCGAGAGTCCCTTTAAACTCATCCCTACAGCTTCAGTGACTCCGGACAGCCACCTCATTCTCTGTCGTCCCCTTCTTCTTTTGCCCTCAATCCTTCCCAGCATTAGGCTCTTCTCCAGTGAGACCTTCCTTCTCATTAGGTGGCCAAAGTATTTGAGTTTCATCTTCAGGATCTGGCCTTCTAAAGAGCAGTCAGGGTTGATCTCTTCTAGGACTGACCAGTTTGATCGCCTTGCAGTCCAAGGGACTCGCAGGAGTCCTCCAGCACCATAGTTCAAAGGCCTCAATTCTTTGGTGCTCAGCCTTTCTCATGGTCCAACTTTCACAGTCATACCCTGTATGTACAGTGTTCCCTCGATTTTCGTGGGGGATGCATTCTGAGACCGCCCGCGAAAGTCAAATTTCTGCGAAGTGGAGACGCGGAAGTAAATACACCATTTTTGGCTATGGACAGTATCACAAGCCCTCCCTTAACACTTTAAACCCCTAAATTACCATTTCCCATTCCCTTAACAACCATTTACTCACCATTACTAGTGGTATTCACCATTGAATAAGACACTTATTAATCCTGATATTTATAAACATAATTATTTATCAACAATAATTATTTTTTTGTTATTTGCAAAAAATATTAGTTTGGCGATGATGTATGATGTCATCAGGTGGAAAAAAACTGTGGTATAGAAAAAAACCCGCAAAGTATTGTTTAATTAATATATTTTTTAAAAAACATGTTATAGGCTATTCGCGAAGTTTGAACCTGCGAAAATCGAGGGAACACTGTAGGAAGTTCCTGCTAGGAATACTCTGTGTTGTATTAAGTATCCTGAGGACAGACCAAGTGATTATATTTAGCATCCTGTACGCCCCAAGACCACAAGCCCAATTGAAATTAGTTTGCTTATCTATCTTAACCTTTTAATAATGATATAGTTTTAGCATTATCTTGTTAATAACAAGTAAGAAGTCGATGTTTTAATCTTACATCTGCTGATCAAGATGCAAGCATGTAATATTTAGAGAAGATACAACAATTAACCCTCAAACTATACCGATAATGGCCTTTAAAGACCAAAATGTCCAAAGGAATATGCTTCATTTTTAATAAGTTTTCTACACTTTGTTGGATTTTAAATTACATAATTTAATTGTGGAGGGTGAATTACACTTAAGAATGAGACGGATCAGCTTTCAAAGGTTGCCAGCTGGATGGGAGATATTTGCTTATGAACAGCTATCAAATATTTGGGAAATAATTTTAGCCACCAACTCGTGAGCAAAGCCTGATTACGTGGATCTATTTCCCAAATGGCTGTTTTCTAAGCTAAGCAGCCTCTAGCCTCAGAGGCATGGTTTCCGTTATAGCTAAATGATCAGCTAAAGGACATCTGAGTCATGCAATAATCTCTAACTTATTTACTACAGCTTTCTTTTTTAATGGTAA
This sequence comes from Erythrolamprus reginae, assembly GCF_031021105.1. Lineage (NCBI taxonomy): Eukaryota > Metazoa > Chordata > Lepidosauria > Squamata > Dipsadidae > Erythrolamprus > Erythrolamprus reginae. Next base: position 91,239,960 of record NC_091951.1, on the reverse strand, counting down.
TATAGTTAATAGGTGTTTCAACAGGAAATAGCAAACATTTGCAGTATTGTTTTTATTTTAACTGGGGGGGGGAGGTACAGCAGTGTTTCCTCACCGTGGCAACTTGAAGATATCTGGACTTCAACTCCCAGAATTCCCCAGCCAGCATCCGCTGGCTGGGGAATTCTGGGAGTTGAAGTCCAAATATCTTCAAGTTGCCAAGGTTGGGAAACACTGAGGTAGAGAACCTTTTCTGCCTTTGCCCCCAGCCTTTGTGACATTCTGCTCCCCAAAGGTGAGCCCCCCCCCTTCAATTCTGGCCTTCTGGAAATATCTGAAGACCTGGCTCTAATTGTTTAGTGCCCAGAGGAGCGTGCAGTCATGGGGCTGGTTACTGCCTGGAAGACCTGCCTCACTTTTAAATTTAATTTTGAATTTTAATGAGCCTGTTCTTGTTTAACTGCCGCCTATTATAGTATTTATATATAGCTTTTAGGTTTTTACATCTAATTTGCACGTTGTCCAGAGTCACTCTCTGACAGAGATTTTTAAATGTGATATATAAATATAGTAATGCTGAAGGAGAAAAGCTTAGGGTTTTTTTTCCCCTAAACATTTCATATTGTGCACTCAATTTCAGTGAAATAAAAAGAACTGCTGGCGGCAGATTTCCAAACACTTAATATACCAGCAAACAGTTCTGCATCCAGCTGGATGGAATAACTCTTCGACTGGTCTAAATGTTATTGATGGAAATCTGATGGAAACCTGGAGGTGAGTTAGGGTCCAGCAAATCTTTTTTCCAAATTTAGGGATTTTGATTAAGGGAGAAATCAATGTAGTGTCAGTGGGAGAATGGAATCAAACATAAATGTCCCCCTTTTTATTTAAGTAAGGGAAGATATGATCAAGCCTATGGTTCCCTAGGACCATAAGACTGTTCTCTCTGTGTGTGGGCATTTGTTTAAAAAAAGGGTACCAGAAGGGCACCATTTTAGTTCATTGCAAAATGAAGGTAGAATGTTGTAGTAACAAAAATGAAGTTGTGGTTAATTTATGAAATACTCAATTTATTATTCTCATTAAAGTAGCACAAGCTTCATTGAAAAATGGATTTGTGTTCTAATTTACCCGTGTTGCCAAACAAAAATAGCAAGTTATGAATCACAATGGGTGACTTTCATGAAAACCCTTACATTACATGTATGATGAAAAACCAATGTTTTGTTCAGCTTATCCAAGTGGACTAGACGAACTTGGTGATGTTGCTGCGATAATTGACTGCGTTGTGCAATGCAGCAGCTTGGCAACAGTTGCCTGTGTGGGTCTTTCTTGCCTTTGTTCTCTGGGATTAGAGGAGTTAATCAAAGCGACAGTGACTTCTAGCTTGAAATAGTTAGAAAGGTCACAAACCTGAGGCTCCATTGTTTTTCCAGTCAATGGTAAACTGATACATAAAATGCTGGCAGCTTCCATTCTGCACAATGCATTCCCCCATGAAATTATCAATCAGCAAGAAAAAGCCATTACCAAAGGTGAGCGAGGTCAAGGTTACATTAGTTTCAGCACATCTAGCCCATTTTTCAAACTCTTCTTCCAATAACAGGTAGTAATGCTGAAATGGAGCAGGTGTTAAAAAATGCATATCCTGCCTGGATTTAATGGAAATTAGATTCTCAGTTCCAACCTCATTCGATGTGGACTCCACAGCTGAAACAAAGGAAACCTGGAGCTTTCAGTTTCCGCTAGGATGAGTTAACATACAATGACAAGCTGATTTTTCATGTTGGGAAACCAGAAGTATAGAGCTAATGCGAACCTGAGAAGCTTTTTCTGTTATTACTTTTCAGTTATGGTGGGGAAATTGTCTCGTATATGAATTTAGGCTAGATGTCCCGTGGCAGGGTGTAATAAACAATTCTTGAAGAAAATGCTTTATTTTGCAGTGATACACAAAAAGTTCGGCGACACGGTATTAGCTTCAGAAACTGCTTCAGCAAATCCATAGGGGAAAGAGTTACAAGGTTAGCACAGTATTGCTTCTGTATGAAACCATTCCTCCCAGTATTATGTCTCTTACAACTGTGTCTCTTTCTACATGAAGTCTGAAGGGCAGGAAACTGTCCCATGAAGAATCCCAAGTGAGCAAGCATCCTAGTGACCAAGTACCTTGGTCACTATCTCGGTTCCCGCTTGCATGGGTGAACTGCTACACAAACAAAAACTTCCTCCCTATCTACTGACATGGACCACATATTTCTAGATGGCTGAAAAAAATATCATCACATGCATGAAAACTTGGGGGGACGGGGACAAGCCCCGGGTGAGACAAACTCCTGTTTAACATCTGAGAAGGGTAGTTTCAAAATACAATGGGTCAACCTTAGATGACATAGCAATAGCATTTAGACTTATATACCGCTTCATAGTGCTTTTACAGCCCTCTCTAAGCGGTTTACAGAATCAGCATATTGCCCCAACAATCTGGGTCCTCATTTTACCCACCTCAGAAGGATAGAAGCTGAGTAAAACTGTGAGCCAGTGGTGAGATTTGAACTGCTGAACTACAGCTAGCAGTCCTGCGGTGCTGCACTCTAACCACTGCACCACCCTGGCTCTAGACTTAAGATTACAAAATTAAGATTCCCTCTGGATGCCATCCTCAAGACTAAAAAGAGTTTTAGTCTTTAGTCTTTTTTGAGGATGACCCATTCAGAATGACCAGAAGAATTCTTCACACTACTGAAGAAAGTTGTTATAAAATACTAATTGTGATAGTTTCAAGCAGCTTTTCCATGATCTAATTAAAACAACAAAGTGACCCTCCCTTGTCTATCAGTAACCGTCCATTAGGTCCTTGTTCCTAACAGCCTGGATAGAGATATTCCATTTGGTATATTCAAAACAACTCAACGTCTGTGACATCACAAATTTCTTCGGCTTCTGATTAAAACAGCATGAATGTCCATGACATTTGTGCCTGTCAGGCCTGTCATCAAAAGGTGACGTCCATTTTGGAACTTGGTGAAAAATGTGTATGAATCATTATTGCTCAACGTGCTCCCCACATCAAAGCTTTCCTGCTCAGCCGCCTCCACCAGATCCTGGCTGCAGAAGGCCCCAGCAGCCTCTGTTGGCCCATCTTGTCCGTCAGTTCCACCACTCAAAAACATGACTTCGCAGTTATTAAGATAGCTTCCCTCCGTAGTGGATTTAGCTCTGTGCAGTTCAAAGGCCACTCGCAGAGCCAGTTCCTGGTTCCTTCCACCCTTCCCACTTCCTTGAACCTGCACGGTGGTTTCTCCACCTGCCAGAAGACAGATGGGGTTTTCCGCGTGGGTTTCTTTCATTGTTATTAAAGAGTCTATCAGGCTCCAGACTGGAATCTCCAGCTGTCTTGAAATGTTGGAGAGTGATTCTTTCACGGAGTCTCTTAAAGGTCTACTTCCAGCATCGTTCATAATACTCAAGCACACAAACTGAATCAATAGGCTATAGAAACGGGCAACAGTGCTGACCTCCCCACTCACAGCATCACTCAAAAGTATAGTCCGGTAACCCAGCTGTTCTGCTTGGCATTTGGCTCCCTCCAAAGCTAGCCTGTTGGATCCAATCACAACATTGTAGACGCGGGAACAGTCTTGCTGGGTGCTGTGTTTTGTGACAGAGCTAGAGAGGACTGTCAACACAGACTTCGGCGAGGTGTTCAACACATCATATTTGGCCAGTATCTGAAAGCAGTCCTGCATGCTGTGAGAACTGCTGCCAACAGTCGGGCCACTTGCTATAATGTCCAATGGATCTCCAATGACATCAGAGAGGATGAGGCTCAAAACCTGAAATAAATACGCCATAGTAAATATTGTTCATGTTGTACTGGAATTTGGTCTTATTTTAAAACTATGCCTATCCTGATTTTTTGAAAAAAAATATATGTGAACTTTAATATGCTGATATCTGAAATACGTTGCTTTCTGGTATGACTTATACAACAAATGACATTCCACCATTTCTTATAAAACAATGTTTCTCTACTTTGGATTGTTACAGAATGGATTTTTATCAGATACTTTTCAAAGACCAGATCTCATATTTTCATCTATCCCTTGAAATATTATCCTAATAATCCCATTAATTAACAATGACTATGTGTGTAGGCAAATAAAGAACTGAACTCTGGCTGAATTGCTCTTCATTATTCTTGGGTTTAACCTGACAAAATTTAACTTGAAGACAAGAAAAAAACCCAAAACGCCCTACCAAAAATCCTGCCTGGAAACTATAGATTCCAATTGCAGGCATTTTAAAACTCAGTTATAAATGTAACCCAATTTTATCACACAATTGATAGACTAAAATAAAATAACCACATTAATGCCTTAAGAGGCTTTAGTTGACTAATTGTACAACTTGGAATCGTGCACAAAATAGCGCATAAATTGAAATTTTCACCTAAAGGAATTTGGAGAAATCCTACATATGTGAAATGAAGCTGAACCAGAGTCCTAGGACAGAAAATATAGCCACCTTCACCTTTCCTGTCTGTTGAAAAAATGGGAATGAATGATGTAGCTAATCTATATTTTCATATGCTATATGATTCCTGCTGTAAGAAAATAAAAATGGGTTCAGTGTATTACTAATAGATAGAATTGGATTTGACATATAAAGTATGAATCATACTTCAAATTCTACCCTACTGTTCTGACAAAATTACTTATTGTAGCTTTTATGAAAAATAGTTCATAGTTCATAGCTTTTACAGATAGTCCTTGAGTTATGACCACAATTGGGACCAGAACTGCTGTCATACATTGTTGCAGTTGTTAAATTCAATTTTATGATTATTTTTACAAGGGTTGTTAAGTGAATCATTGTAGTCATTAAGCGAATCCACAATCTTCCCAATGGACAAGTTTTTGCTGGAAACTGGCAAAAAAATGTTACAAAACATTATCATGTGACTATGGTGGTGCTGTAACAGTTATAAGTGAGAGAGCACTGGGCATAAATGTGAGGACTAGGCTTTTTTTTCAGCACCACTAATAACTTCAAACAAGTTTAACAAAGCAAGTTTAACAAAACTTGCTTGTAAGTTAAAGGCTACTTGTATAAATTCTTAATTGTTAAATGTTTGCAATCTCTGCAAAACAGAAACGTTTTTTAAAAGTTAAATCCCTCAACCCAAATTATTTATAAATTGTATAAAATAAAAATTAAGCAACAAAGCATTGTTTTTACTTAATTCATAGTATTCATTATAGCACTTTTGATGGAATGCTTTGGCATTTTTATCACAGAACTTTAGGTCCCCTGCTCAAATATTCTATTTATTCACCCCAAAGAGCAGAAGTTCTCATATTTAATTTTTGGAGAAAAAACACCACCACCTGACCCTTTATACAAAGAAAAAAGGACTTCTAGAAAAGGTTTTAAATGAAAGTTGGTCAATTAAAACTGAGGTCTTCCAGATTTGTACCAAATTAACCTGTATTGCAATGATGTTCGTCCATCATGTTCAAAGAAGACTTTGACATCTAACATGTTTTGGGATGTCCATAATGTGTCTGCAGGTGGCTGGTAAAGCCTATACGGGCATGAAATGTTCTGCCACATGTTGAGCAGACATGTGTGAGCACCATTGTCACAACATTTGGAGCTCTGGCTTTGCAGAGTGCTCACTTCTCTTCTCCTATAAATGCTCTTCTGTCCTCAGATGTCTGGCAGCCTTGGTGGATCAGCATGCGCCATGTTGATCAATCTTGTGCCAGAGTTTCCCAGGAGGTGGTGTCGATATCAAGGGACTTGAATGAGGCTTCAATGTTCAACGTTGCAATGACTTCTCCAAAGAAATCACTACTATTGCATTAATTCACTCTTGGGGTATTAATTTGTATTTACTACATTATTATGTATGCACATTCCCTAGCTCAGCCTAGAGCAAAATGATTTCTTCAAACATACTCAAAAATATTTTAAGAAACAATCACAACCATTTCCCTACATTTCTTCGACGTTTTTGATTGCTCCAAATGTTTAGGCGTCAGAGCTGACAGATATAATGTCCCTGATATTGGCGAGGACTAAAATTGTCTTGACTTTTAGCACCAAAATTTATCTATCTGTCAACCACAGTCTAGAGTCGAGACTTTTAAAGAAAGAGTTATTGGGTCAAGAAAGCTTTTAATACACTTACCTGGGCAGGATGAGCCGCCCAGGCCAGCCCTCCACCTTTTGACAAAGAGAGAGCCTTTCGAATGGTATTCAGCTCTTGAATGGTGGCTCCTTTTGAAGCAAGTAGCCTGGTGATGGTGGTCTTGTCTTCAAGGGTGACAGGAGGGATAGGTGCAGGTAGAAGGGCAGATCCACCTCCTAAAAGGCGGAAAAAATATGCTTTTAGGCAACAAAGCTCCTTCCTTGCCAAGGTTAGGATCTATCAGAAGACAACAGGCCCGCCAAAGAGAGCCCTTATCAAGACGGTATTTTCCTCTTTGCCTCTTTCCACCCTTGGCAATTTTTTCTCCTCCTGCTTTTCTGGTGATTGTTTTACAGAATGACAACTGGGGATACTTTCCTATCAAGTGATTAAAACAGAGATTCACATATAAACTCCTTCTAAAAGGGTGAGGTAGCTTTCCTCCCATGCATATTAAAGGTAGAGAGCCAATTTGGTGCAGTAGTTAAGGCAGTGTTTCCCAACCTTGGCAACTTGAAGCTATCTGGACTTCAACTCCCAGAATTCCCCAGCCAGCATTCGCTGGCTGGGGAATTCTGGGAGTTGAAGTCCAAATAGCTTCAAGTTGCCAAGGTTGGGAAACACTGAGTTAAGGCATCAGAGTAGAAACCAGAGACCAAAGGCATGAGGACATCCAGGTGACTTTGTCGCCAGTCCTTCTCAGCCCCTGGAAGAAGTAAAAGACAAACCTCTTCTGAAATAACTACAGGTAGGCTGCGTCATCTTACAAAATACGTCTCGGCAAGAACAAGATATAAAGTCTGGAAATGATGATGCGGTGGCAGCAATATAGGCACAGGAAAGATAACCACATATCATTGTGCGTGATGGATTGTGTTTATGAAGGGGGAGATGGACTGCAGTGAAGGGGCAGTTTTTCAGAAAGAAGAGAGAATATTGCAAAGAGGCAAGACAAGAGGCATCACAACCACAATCAGGAAGAAAGTTAGGATAGCCATTCCCTAAAACAGGGGTCTGCAACCTTAAAAACTCAAAGAGCCATTTGGACTCATTTCCCACAGAAAAGAAAACACAGGGAGCCAAAAAACCTGGGTTACCGGTGGCCAACTCAACGTTACTCTCACCCAGTCACATGGCAACTCCCCGAGCCACACCTACCCAGGTTTTGTGGCTCCGGGTGCTTTTTGTGGGAAATCTCTCTCTCTCTCTCTCTGTGTCTCCCTCCCATTTTTCTTTTTCCTCTCCCCCCTCTCTCTCTCCCTCTTTCCTTTCTTTCTTTCTTTCCTTTTTTCTCCCCTCCTCTCTCCTTTCCCTTTTTTCTCTCCCTCATTCTCTCCCTCCAACTCTCTCATTTTTGTGTCCCTCTCCCCTTTTCTCATTTGTTTCCCTTTTTCCTGTCTCATTCTCTCCCTCCATCATTTTCTCATTTCTCTCTCTTTTTCTCCCCCTTTCTCTCTCTCTTTCCCTTCCTCTCTCTTCACCCAACTCTTCCCCCCACTTTCTTTCTCACTCTCGTGTGTGTGTGTCTGTGTGTTCCCTCTTGAACCATTTCCAAAAAACAGGTGAGGGGTTTTGCATTTTTTTGCTCATGTTCTTTCTTCTTGTTTGGGTGCTTTTTACCATATGATATTAATTAATTAATTTATTTATTTATTCGATTTTTATGCCGCCCTTCTCCTTTGACTCAGGGCGGCTTACAACATGTTAGCAATAGCACTTTTTAACAGAGCCAGCATATTGCCCCCACAATTCGGGTCCTCATTTTACCCACCTCGGAAGGATGGAAGGCTGAGTCAACCTTGAGCCGGTGATGAGATTTGAACCGCTGACCTTCAGATCTACAGTCAGCTTCAGTGGCCTGCAGTACAACACTCTACCTGCTGCGCCACCCCGGCTCCTTAATCAAGAGTCATTTAAGATTCCTAGATAAATTAAGCTCTTTCATCCTCCTGTTGTGGCTCTCTATTGCCTGGCAGGCCCTGCCCTTCTTCCTCCCCTCCCAGTCACTCCTTGCACAATATAAGTGTGCTGCCCACTGATGCCACTGTTCTCGCTGCCTCCATGGTCTGCTCACTGTTCTCGCAGCACCTTACGCAGCACATTTAAAATTAGCGTGCTTCCCAATGGGGGAGACTGCACCCCCTCGTCCTCCTGGAGCCCATTACAATGAAGAAAATCAGCTGCAATCGGGCTGGGCCCATGCTTCAGGACGGAGATCAAGTCGTGCACCTCCCCGAGAGACCAAGGTGAGTGCAGCACCAAGAAGCACCAGAAGAAGGGCCCATGAGAGGAGAGGAAAATACAGGAGCACTTCCCTTCCACTCTGGAATATCCATCCCTTACCTTCTCAGACTACACTAGGAGTGACTGGGAGAGGAGGGCAAGGGGTGGGACCAGCCAATCAACAGGGAGCCACAGCAAGGGACGAAAGCCACATGCAGCTCAGGAGCCGCACGTTGCCGACACCTGCCCTAGATTCTAGTTAGGGTGAGAATAGTAGGGGCTTAGTCTAGTAAGATTCTGTCTATATGATGAGCAGCTAAATAACTGAATGTTGGCTTTATTGTTTTATCTCATTCTTAGGCTGGGCTTGACAATGAGATATAATAGGGATCATTCTCTTCCTAAACACTCCTCCCCTCCCCAAATCTGTAAGATTCAGAAATGCCTCTGAACTCACATGACTGCAACTTATCTAGGCTAGTCATTAAAGCTCCCCACTTTTTTGTGTAAGCCTGAAAAAAAGATGATTATGGTTTAAGGAATCCACAGATTTAAATTAACATGTCTCTTCAAACAGCGGCATTTTTTTTTTCATATAAAGAAGGGTGAACAAATAGCTGAGAAGGATTGAGCTCACACAAAATCCAACACACTTTTAAAGAATTATTTTCAGAACCCACAGCTCTCAGAATTAGACTCCAAATAATCCGGTCAATTGAAAGTTTCATCCTGAAATCCATTCAGGTTTACTTAAATAAAAAAAAGCCATACACTAAAAGGTTGGAATCACATCTACAGATGCAAACACATTTTACAGTGCTTGGGGGTTTTTTTGCATAAAAATAGCTCTAAATACAGAGCCAGGAATTCTGTTGGAGCAGTGGCTTCCAAAAACCTAAGGACAACAGGCAGTGGCATATGATAGGGACCTCTTTTCAAAGAATTGCCTGCGTAAGTATGAATAGACTCCCTCAAACAGCAGTATTTATTTATTTATTTATTTATTTATTTATTTTTTAAATGCCGCCCTTCTCCTTAGACTCAGGGCGGCTTACAACATGTTAGCAATAGCACTTTTTAAACAGAGCTAGGCTATTGCCCCCACAATCCGGGTCATTTTACCCACCTCGGAAGGATGGAAGGCTGAGTCAACCTTGAGCTGGTGATGAGATTTGAACCGCTGATCTTCAGATCTACAAGTCAGCTTCAGTGGCCTGCAGTACAGCACTCTACCTGCTGCGCCACCCCGACTCATCCTGATTACTGATCAGGATACTGATCAGTATCATGCTGATTACTTTTCCTCATCTGGAAGAATCTCTTTATATCTAGCTCATTAATTTCATCTGTCTTCTATCTCATTGCCAGCAGATCTTCCCTCAAATTGTAGAGTATGTGGGGACTGTCTTCTCCATCCCAGATTTAAGAACAATTACTCTCATCCATCTGTCAGTACCAGATCTCACTATGTCTGCTTGTGTTTTGATGTTACAGATGAGGTTCCATTCATATGGCAGGGGTTGTTAAAAACCTCTTTAGTAGATTAAGACAAACTTACACGTACCCTTGACCCTTGTATTCTCTACCCCTATATTCTCAACCAAGGAAGATAGCTAGATGGCCAATCCTTCATGGAACATCCAACCTTGGGGGGGAGGGAGAGCACTAGTATGAAACCTCTAATTAAAAAAGTCCTTTTGAGTTCCCCATCCTGTTAGATAATTTACAATTTGCTATTGTAATGGTGGTTAACCAACATTATGGCACCTTAGATCCAGGAGTTTTTGGATGAAACAGGAATTGCTTAGACTCATTTTAGCTTGAGAACTAGGAATGAGGCTGGAAAAAAACTTAGGTTGTCTTGGTAAATAATCCACAGTAAAGTCAAGACCAGGGGATGATCTCCCTGTCATTCGGTTGGGGCCCTTTTGGTGGCATGTAGCTTCACTTCTCTTTTTTACCCTACTGCTGGGGATGATGTGGGTTCTAGTAACAGCAATTTATTTATTTATTTATTTGTTTGTTTGTTTGTTTGTTTGTTTATTTGTTTGCGGCTTACAACATGTTAGCAATAGCACTTTTTAACAGAGCAAGCATATTGCCCCCACAATCCGGGTCCTCATTTTACCCACCTCAGAAGAATGGAAGGCTGAGTCAACCTTGAGCTGGTGATGAGGTTTGAACTGCTGACCTACAGATCTAGCAGTCAGCTTTAGTGGCCTGCAGTACTGGACTCTACCCACTGCGCCACCTCGGCTCATGATGAATAAGTGAATAGGGTGTCTGGGCTAGCTGTCTGAAGGCATTGCTATACCCCGGTCCTATAACAACTGGCAACAATTACCTCTTTATTTTGGGGCACAATTCAAAATAATTGAGAGTAATTTTGAAAATCATTGCAGGCTTAGGGTCCAAGATAGCTCAAGGACTGCCTTCTTAATTGGTAGCCCTGAAACTCTGGAACCATCTTCTTAGGAATCTAGACTGCCACCCTATTGGATAATGCTTTACAAATGGGCAAAGCCTTTCTATTTCAGGAAGGCATTCAATATTCAGAACAGCTTTAGGAGACATGGTTATTAGATGTCTTTGTACATTTTCCGAACACTGCAAAAATGTTAATCTTGCATTTATTTCAAGTGTTTTAAGTTGCTCCGAGTAATGCGTATGCATTAAAGGGCAGGAACACAATGTGCATATACATATAAAAATAAAATCAGTTGCCATGCTGAGTAATTTCTGCCTCTCTAATCTGGAATTCCTTCTCCACGCAGCCTATGTTTTTACATTTCAAAAATGCAAATTTTACACACCTAAACTGCAAAACATAAAAAAGGTTGATTGTGACCAGCGTAGGAGGATGAGTGAGGAGTAAGTGTGAATGTATTTTTAAAAGATCGGCCTGAAAGTTCCCACATAGCCGATATTGCCCCTGAATAAAGAACGTGCTACCCAAGCTTGCAAAATTGTGCCAATTTAAGCGGAAAGGCATTGTGAGTGAAACACAAGCAAGCTGACCCCTGCTCCAGACTTCTTTTGTCTCAGCTTCATCCCTGATCCAACCATGTGCATACCATGAATCAGTTTTGCATGACAGTTATCTTACAACCGGGTAAATAGCAATGCTTCCAGAAATGACGCCAGGATCCTAGACTTCTATGTCCTACAGTGACACAAACTGCAGCTCGAGATGCCCAATAATCCATTAACATTCTCATTGCTTTCATATGCAAAAAAGAGACAAAATGGGTGAAATTAAAAAAAACCATTAAAAAAAGAGAGAAAGTGAAAAAAATAAAATCACAGAATATCTATCTTTGCATGGTAATGGTCAACAAAGACTAGTATTGACCAATCTTTCCATACATCAAGCGGGATCCAGTTCATAAACAGAAGGAAATACATATCGGTAATCTCCAAATCATAAATCTGGGACCATATCATCGTTCTACCATTAAAGAATAATCTTCGTACAGAGATTAGTTCCAATTTGTGGGACTAATTGTGGTGGTAGTGGTCCATAATTCAAAAATACATTCACATCTTTAAATTGTATTAAGGTTTGTAGCACTTTGAGTATAAAACCATTAACTGAATAAGGTGGATCAAGTCCGTATCATACAAGTGAGTCGTCTTTGAGTTTCCGGCACTCCAGTAGACCAGGGGACTGGTGCGAATGTGCACACCAGAAACCCAAAGACGAGGAGACCAGTGCGCACAGGCACAGTGGCGAGCTGGTCTCTGGGTTTCCGGCACTTGTGCATATTTCTCTTTAGGCACTTGGTGCCGAAAACTTCACCTTCACTGTAATAGGCAATACATTGTTATATATGTAACATATTAAAACACAGAAATTACTATTTATTAAATAAATCTTTAAAAACATTCAAACAGTAGAAATCTCAATGAACAAACTTATGTCACTTACCTGAACAATCTTATAGAAAACCTAACTGTTGCATGTCAACAAAAATGTGTGTGTATGTGTGCGTGTGCATTGCATTGGCAACCTTCGGTCTTGAAAGACCATGGAAGCCTGGGTAGGTTAGTATGGAGGATAGACTGTTACCCTGTGATTGATATTGATTGATATATGGGCCTAGAGGCAAAATGGAACTGTGACATTCCTTCAATATACAAGAGAGAGCCAACAGAAAAAAACATATAGCCCCTTCCTGGTACAAAGCTGAAGGGATTAGATCCTGTGGCCTAGAGTTTAATTCTCTGCCTTACAAGGCAGAAGCTACGGGATCAAATCCCAATAAGGGTATGGCTAGCTGATGAGGCCAGAACAAGGCCGAAATAGTGCTATGCTAGTCTCCCTTAATTTTAAAAATTCAGCAAAAACATGTGACTGACACACACACACACACACACACACACATATATATATATGTGTGTGTTTTCGTAAATTTTCACGGGTACAGGTATGACGGTCTTGGTATATACGGGTTTCTTCCCCTGTAGGATTTGTAGGTGTTCGCCTTAGAACAAGGACAGAAACACCAGCCTGAAGATGATGAGTGGGACCTCATCGAAACGTCGCCAGAAATTTCCAAATCCTACACGGGAAGAAATTTCATCCACTGTTATATACCAAATATTCTCCATTTGCTAATAATCCTTAAAATCAAATAAAAAAGAGGTAAACTTTACAAGTTTCATGAGATACATTGATAAAAGGAGACTAATTCCATCTAAAATAATCATTTACCAATAACTAGAATATAACTATAATAATAACTAAGACATCTCCCTCAGGCTTTCTTATATTTTATGTTTGGTATGTGTTGTGGTTCCGTCTGAGGCCCCTCAGGGAACGGCTGATCTTCTGTCGGTTTCCAGCTCAGAGGGAGAGGATGAGGAACAGGAGGTGCAGGCAGACGAGGAGGAGGAATCCCAGGCTGAAGAAGAGGGAGGACAGCCAGAGTCCCCCCAGAGGGAGCTCTCCCCAGCAAGCAGCCTGGATTCCTTAGAGGAAAATGCACAAGCCATAATTGATCTGCGACAGAGAAGAGCTACACAGAGAAGGGACCAATTGGCTAGGTACTTTCAGCATTAAAGAGGCAACAGCTGGGTTTGGGTGTGGTGCTCTTTGGAAAGGCTAAAAGGCAGACCCACCCTTCCTGGCTTGTGGAGTTTTATCTTTGAGAGTCTTGGGACCTAGCTGTGAACTTTGGCATCTTGGAATCCTGGTTTGTGCCTTTGACTACTGAAACCTTGGGGTGGGTGTGCCAGCAAGAAACTTGCTGTATTGTCTGGACATCAGGACTCTGCTGTAAAGTATTATAGCCTGTCTGTTGGGAAGAACAGGTTTTCCTCTGTGTTTATTTTTTCCAGCTATAAAGTACTTTTGCTTTTACCAGAGTGTCTGGCTGTTTTTTCCAGTTGGTGTTGAGGTCTGGGGGAACCCAGACAGAACAGTATGTATGTGCTGTATGGTTTTTAATTGTTGGGGGGGTTTTAATATAATTTTATTATTAGATTTGTTTCATTATTATACTGTTTTTTATTACTGTTGTGAGCCACCCCGAGTCTTCGGAGAGGGGCGGCATACAAATCAATAAATAATAATAATTAATACAGTGAATTTTTTTTAAAAAATCTGTATTTAGCCAGAATCCATTTCAGAAATTACATCAATTTTTTTCCCCATCCTTAACAAAACCATCAATGCCAATTTCAGTTTTTCTGAATGTATATCCAGAATATTAAATTAGTAATCTGATATGATCAGGATGCCTGACCTTTCATAAAACTAGATATGCAGGAAGGATACAGTAGTCCATGCTGTCTGTCATTTGTAGACCAGGTTTGCTGTTAATTCATTGAAAAAGCCAAAGCCCACTGCAACAACATCGCCCAAAAGGCTTTAAATGTTTTCGACCTAATCCTATGTAGCTTTTGCTCCGGCAATCTCACACTACTTACCAGAGCCTACAAAACTTTTGCTAGACCCATCCTTGAATACAGCTCATCTGTTTGGAACCCATACCGCATCTCGGACATTAACACCATCGAAAATGTTCAAAAATACTTCACCAGAAGAGCCCTTCACTCCTCCATTCAAAACAGAATACCCTATGAGACTAGACTTACAATCATGGATCTTGAAACCTTAGACCTATAATGCCTCAATTGTAAGTATTGCCCACAAGATCATATGCTGCAACATCCTGCCTGTCAAAGACTACTTCAGCTTCAACCACAACAACACAAGAGCACACAACAGATTCAAGCTTAATATTAACCGCTCCAAACTTGACTATAAAAAATACGACTTTAGTAATTGAGTTGTCGAAGCGTGGAACTCACTACTGGACTCTTTAGTATCATCGCCTAACCCCAAACATTTTACCCTTAGACTATCTACGGTTGACCTTACCAGGTTCCTAAGAGGTCAGTAAGGGGCATACATAAGTGCACCAGAGTGCCTATCGTCCCCTGTCCTATAGTCTCTCCTATATGTCATATATCTTCTCTTCTATTCCTATATCTTTTCTTCTATGCTCTCATTCCTATATTTTCTCTTCTCTTCTTTCTTTAATACATTCTACTCGAGTATATCCTCTATAACCTTCATTGTGTATTATTATGTATTGGACAAAACAAACCAACCAACAAACAAACAAACAAAAAAATAAAAGGCCTGGATGTTAGAAAAGAAAGAAGGCAGGAGAAGAGGGGAAATGACAGAGGATGAGATGGTTAAGATACTGCCACTGATGCAAAGGGCATGGTTTTGAATGAACTTTGGTAGACAATGGGGGATGGGGGGGGCTTGTGAGCTGTGCCCATGGGACTGTGGAGAGCCAAGCTTCACCTCAATCTTGAAAAGGGAAATCAGATGATCAATTGCCGTTTCAGGTAACAAAAGCCTTAATGAAGGTGGCAGGGTGGGGATGGGGGAATGGCATTGTTGTACTTCCAGTGAGAGAAGGAAAGAGGTGAAGATTATACCATCCAATGGAATATGCATTCAGACTGTAAACTTCCTTGCTTACATAAATTTAGTGGTATCTGTTATTTCTTAGATAAAGGCAGCTTGATCACGAGTAATCTTTAGAAGAGCTATATTGTGAATAAAATCTTAATTTTTATTTAGTTAAGTTACGCAACCGAAACTAAACATTTTTAAATTGCTTCAGTTATTCAATATGATTACCTAAATATATATACCCTACCTAGCTGGCTCAGTATTTTTGTTTCATACAATTCAATGAATATTCTGTTTTAAGTTAATAAAAGGAATTACGTAGGTTCCTGTTTAAGAATTCCCCATAACCTTCTCATGTAGGCTGCTCAAGGGTTTCTTAAATTTATTAAAGGATGTTTTATGTATTTACTTATTCATTCATTCAATTTCTACAACTGCCCATATGAGTCAATGACTCTAGGCTGCTTACAATTCAAATATATTTACAAGTAAAGTTTTTTCTTCTTTTAAAGAAAGATTCTACAAATATTTGGGTTTCCTAAACTGCCTTTAGGGCATACCAATGTGATCATACTGTTTCTTATGCCTCAAACAAAAAGAAATAGTGGAAAAAAAATAATCTGTGCAATAATTGCACCATAACTGATACCAAGAACATCAAAATGAAATATGGCATATACCTCCATAACATACATACATACATACATACATACATACATACATACATACATACATACATTCATTCATTCATTCATTCATTCATTCATTCATTCATTCATTCATTCATTATTAGAGTTGAAAGGGACCTTACAGGTCATCAAGTTCAACCTCCTGCTTGAGCAGGAAATCCTACAGCACTCCAGCCAAATGGCAGTCCAATCTCCTCTTGAAAATGTCCAAAGTTGGGGAGTTCACAACCTCCGCTGGCAGGCCGTTCCACTGGTTGATCGCTCTCACCATCAGGAAATTCTTCCTTATCTCCAGGTTGAATCTTTCCTTGGTCAGCTTCCAACCATTGTTCCTCGTCCGACCCTCTGGTGCCCTGGAAAATAGTGTGCCCCCCTCCTCTCCGTGGCCAGCCCTTAAGTACCTGTGTACAGCTATCATGTCCCCCCTAGCCCTTCTTTTTACTAGACTATCCATGCCCAGTTCCAGCAACGTTTCCTCATATGGCCTGGTCTCTAGTCCCCTTATCATTTTAGTTGCTCTTTTCTGCACCCTTTCCAGAGTCTCTATATCTCTTTTGAAGTGTGGTGAGCACAACTGGATGCAATACTCTAGGTGTGGTCTGACCAGGGCCTTATATAGTGGTATTATTACCTCTCTGGTCTTGGAGTGTATCCCCCTGTTCTTGGAAGTCATGTATGGCATATACCTGCATAACATGACAACTTAGAATGCAAATTCAGTTCATCCTAACCTCTTCAAACCAAACAAATTTGCCAACTCTCTGGCACACTAGACTCTTCCATAGAAAACAGGATCAACCTATTTGCCAAAGCACCTGGGAGTGAAACTAGGAGTAATGAGTGGAAAATACAATCTAGTATTAAGAAGAAATTTCCTGACAATGAGAACAATTAATCAGTGAAACAGCAGCTGTGTGTGGAGGCTTTCAAGAAGAGGCTGGACAACCATTTGTCTGAAATTATTTAGGGTCTCTTGCTCAAGCATGGGATTGGACTAGAACAGCGTTTCCCAACCGGTGTGCCGCGGCACAGTAGTGTGCCGCGAGACACTGGCAGGTGTGCCGCAGAGCTACGGAAGCTCCAGCTGGGCAGGGCGCTGCCGGTGCCGACCTGGAGCGCCCGCTCGCAGCTGTCCCCCGGCTCCTGCCCGATGCCGCGGTTTCCGGCGCTCTCCTGCTGAGCCCCAAAGAAGGAAGGCAGGAAGAAGAAGGAGAGCTTCGTTCTTCGTGCCTTTTTCCCGCCTTCCTTCTTTGGGGCCTAGCAGGAGAGCGCCGGAAACCACGACATCGGGCAGGAGAGGACAGGAGAGAGCGCGGGCCGGGCCGGGGCGCAGAGGCGGGCCGGGGCTGGGGAGCGCGCGGGGGTTGCCCTTTTGGTTTGGAGCTGCAAGCGCGGCTCCCCGAGGCAGGCGGGCAGGCAGCTTCCCTCCCTGCGCCTTCCCTCCCTGCGCCTTTCCCTTTCCCAGCTGCAGCCGCACCCCCCCGGTCCCCCCGCCAGTGCCCTCCCGCCGGGCCCTGGCGTCGGCGGCAAGTGTCCTTTGGGGCCCGGCGGGAGGGCACTGGCGGGGGGAGTGGGGGGGTGGCTGCAGCGGCCGCAGGCAGTCGCGGGGAGATGGCGGCGGCGAGAGGGAGCTCCAGGCGGCGGGAGCTCTCTCTCTCTCAGCTGACTGCAAGTGGGAGCTCTGACGGTGGCGATTGGACGTGCTGCTGGACGCCGTACTGCTGGCGCTGCGGGCTTGGCATATACGGCGTCCAACAGCACGTCCAGCTGCCGTCAAGGCTCCCGCTTGCAGTCAGCTGAGAGAGAGAGAGAGAAAGAAAGAGAGACATATAAGAGAGGCAGAGAGAGAGACAGCAAGAGAGGCAGAGAAAGAGACAGAGAGAGAAAGAGAGGCAGCAAGAGAGGCAGAGAAAGAGAGACATAGCAAGAGAGGCAGAGAGAGAGAGAAAGAAAGAGAGACATAGCAAGAGAGAAAGAGAGACATAGCAAGAGAGGCAGAGAGAGAAAGAGAAAGAAAGAGACATAGCAAGAGAGGCAGAGAGAGAAAGAGAAAGAAAGAGAGACATAGCAAGAGAGGCAGAGAGACATAGCAAGAGAGGCAGAGAGAGAAAGAGAAAGAAAGAGAGACATAGCAAGAGAGAAAGAGAGACATAGCAAGAGAGGCAGAGAGAGAGAAAGAAAGAAAGAAAGAGAGACATAGCAAGAGAGACAGAGAGATAGCAAGAGAGGCAAAGAAAGAGACATATAGCAAGAGACAGTGAAAGAGAGAGAGAGAGCAAGAAAGAGAGAAAAAAGCAAGAAAGATAGCAAGAGAGAAAGACAGAGGAAGGGAAGGAGGGAGAGAGAAAGAGCAAAAAAGAGAGGAAGAAAGAAAGAGGGATGGAGAGAGAGAAAGAAGGGAAGGAAGGAAAAGAGAGAAAGAGGGAGAAATAGAGTGAAAGGGAGGAAGAGAGAGGGGTTTTTTGTCCAAACTTTTCTTTAGCCCACCCCCCACCCCCCACCCACCCTTTCAATGTTCCCCAGGATTTTGAAAATATGAATAATGTGCCGCGACTCAAAAAAGGTTGGGAAACACTGGACTAGAAGACCTCCAAAGTCCCTTCCAACTCCCTTATTCTATATTGTATGTTCACGCTCCTTCTCAGCTTACTATATTTTTCAATATTACATGGCATACTCTGATTCTGGACTGCCATCTGCTGGACAAAAGAAAGCCTAGCAATTTTGAAATTTTGAAGCAAGAAAAGCTACAGCAATTTCATTAGACTAGAAAACCCAGTAGAAAAAACAGAACCTATTATAGAGATTAGTTGCAAAATAAGAGCCAGAGCATGCATAGCCCTTATTTGAATTAGATGGAGAAAGAGAAAAAAATTGCATCAGGCAGACACAGAACCCATCTGTGTGAATCACGGAAACCATGAAGAACTGACTCATGTGAAATGGTCACATTTATTTTAGCAAGCTATCAAAAAAAGAAAAGAAAGCAAAACTATTAGCATTACATTTCATTCCGTTGCAGAAGATCCCACTTTCCCCACAGCAGAACAGCAGCAAAACCAGCTCCCCCCATATAACAGAGTTGCCCCCACCCTCCTTGCCTTTCGCAAGCTCCTTAAAAACCCACCTCTGTCGTCAGGCATGGAGGAATTGAAATTTTTTCCCTTCCCCCTAGGCTTATAGAATTTATACATGGTATGCTTGTTTGTATGATTGGTCTCTTAAAATGGGGCTGGGGGTTTAGATAATTTTTTTATATTAGATTTGTTACATTGTTTTCTTTATTGTTGTTAGCCACCCCGAGGCTTCGGAGAGGGGCGGCATACAAATCTAATAAATAAATTAAATAAATAAATAAAAGCTAAGGACAAGTTATGGAGAAGACGACCAGGGACACTAAAACTATGATTTCCAAAGCAACCTGACACAAGAAAGCATAAGGGTGCTTCAAGGGCTAGTCAGCATCGTCCAGGTCAAAGTCATACTGAAAACCGCCCTGAGCCACTACCACCACCCCATGCCACCTGCTTTTCTTTTTTTTAATAGCAGACAACTCAACTTAGTTGCCAAGCGCCTGTGCAAAAATATAACAAGGTTAGAAAATGGGAAAAGAAGAATTTTAAAAGCATCTGGAGGTGACAAAAGCCTCTCTGCCCTTTTGGCCTGTCAAGCATTACCTGAAATTAGTACCAGGAGAAGGTCATCAGCTGTGAGACTCTTGGCCAATTCCAAGATGGCGCTGGCCGCCTCCAAAGCGTCTTTATCAGGAAGGTTGTCTCTTGCTCCTTCCAGGACTTGGATTCGGCTGTGCGGCTTCAGCAACATTTCCCTGCAGCGTTTCCCAGGCCCCCCGAAAAAAGGAGCCGTTTATTAAATGAGCCTTGTACTGCTGAAACCCATGCTATTTAAAACTTCTTAAACAGATGGCCAGCCAGGATAATTAATGTGATAATGAAAGGAAAACAAAAGAATATTGATCACCTAAAATTCTAAGGAGCGACTCAAAACATCCGGTTGGCTTCTGTTTTTTCCCTCAGAGTAAATAAAAATAGAAAGCATCTCCATAAACCTGTCCCAGTAGTTAGTACTTGAAGGAGGAAAACAGATCACAACTGAGATTTAAGATACACCAAGCCAAGAAGGACTCAAGATAGGATTCTTGAAACCGGCTTCCAAGACATTCCATTGATTGCTTCTTCATTGCTTATTTGACCCCTATGACAATCATTAAGTGTTGTACCTCATGATTCTTGACAAAAAGTTATACTTTCTTTTATGTACACTGAGAGCATATGCACCAAGACAAATTCCTTGTGTGTCCAATCACACTTGGCCAATAAAGAATTCTATTCTATTCTATTCTTCCAAGACAGATTTTGTATCTCTACAAAATATGGCCGTCTTCCTTACCTCATTCCTGCACGTCGCATAGTTTCTTGGATGCCTCGAGGGACACTGATTATTCCCTGAGTGAGGTAGTCTCCGAGGATGTCCTCAGCCGCTGCAGCCATGCCCAGAACTGCCTTCCCAAAGCCAACCAGGTATAGGTTTCTCTTTAGTTCAAAAGGACGGCCATGTAACAAAAGTCGGGGGCATCCAACTGGGTCTAGCACCAAGGCCCTTTTCAGTATTGGCCCCGGCAGGACTGTATCCACAGCACTGCGGAAGACATGTAGCCCATGGTCCCTGAGAGTCATTTTGAGGGAGGATATCTCACTGGTGAAAATAAAATTGGGCCGCCAACAGATTTTGCTAGTGATTGGCAAGCTTTTGAAAATAGAAACCATGACCTGAATCCACCAGGAGTAAGCATTGATTAATATCCTGGAAAAAAATGGAAAAGTTAGTGATTAAGGATATCTGGCGAGTTGCTTTTCACTCCCAGACTATATGTTTTATAGAAACTTTGCTTGCCATGAGCTTTCTCTTTTTCCCCACCTTCCTGTGCTTCTGTTCTCCTGGGAAGGTCCAGAGGTCTTTTTATACACCCAGTCTGATAGATCAAACAAGAAAGTTAATAATTTGCCAGCAAGAATTTCTTTAAAATAATCTATCTGGCATTTAGGGAATGAAAAAAGCTAGTGTGAGTTAAGCAACACAATCTGGAGGACAGAAGGAAAAGGGGGGACATGATTGAAACATTTAAATATGTTAAAGGGTTAAATAAGGTCCAGGAGGGAAGTGTTTTTAATAGGAAAGTGAACGCAAGAACAAGGGGACACAATCTGAAGTTAGTTGGGGGAAAGATCAAAAGCAACGTGAGAAAATATTATTTTACTGAAAGAGTAGTAGATGATTGAAACAAACGTCCAGCAGACGTGGTTGGTAAATCCACAGTAACTGAATTTAAACATGCCTGGGATAAACATATATCCATTGTAAGATAAAATACAGGAAATAGTATAAGAGCAGACTAGATGGACCATGAGGTCTTTTTCTGCCGTCAGTCTTCTATGTTTCTATCTTGAAAAAGAAACATATACCATATACAGTGGAACCTCAAGATACGAACTTAATTGGTTCCAGGGGGAGGTTCGTAAGACGAAAGGTTCGTAAGACGAAACATTGTTTCCCATAGGAAACAATGTAAAGTCAATTAATCCGTGCAACAACAAAAAAACCCGCAAAAATACGCTGGCGGCTTCCCTCTCTCTCTCCTTCCTCCCTCCTCCTCCTCTTCCTCCTCCTCCCGTATTCCGCCTCCCTCCCAGCCCGCTAGGCAAGCCAGTGGTCCCCGTCACGGAGCACAGCCATGTGGGCTCCGCTCTGTTCCCTGCCGGCCCGATTGAGGGGCCGACGGTCTCCGCCAGGGAGAGCTTCCTGGCTTTCGTTCTTGTTGGATTCGCGAGCTTTCATGCCCAGGAAGCTCTCCGAAGTGAGGAGAACCGCCGCTGTCGCCGCTCGCCGCGCCTCCTCGCCCGCCGCCCGCCCAGGATGCAGACCTGCTGCCTCGCCTGCCGCCGGCCCGATCCTGCGTCTCTTGCTTCTGGGCTGGCTCCATTCTATTCCCTGCCGGCCCGATTGAGGGGCCAGCAGGAAGAAAGCGAATGCCTCTCTTCGTTGCGCTGCCTGGCTGGCAGCGGAAGACGTAACTGAGCCCACGGGGCCGGGCTCCGTGGCCGGCAGGGAACAGAACGGAACCTTCCACGGCAGCTGCCTGCTGGGCTGGTAAGAGGGGGAGCCGAGCCCAGCCCCGTGGGCTCGGTTACATCTTCCGCTGCCAGCCAGGCCATGCTGGCGGAAGTGCAACAAAGAGAGGCATTCGCTTTCCTCCCGCACGCAGCCGTCTGACCGTGGGCTCCTTCCCGATCTCGGAGAGCTTCCTGGCTTTCGTCCTTGTTGCATTTGCGAGCTTTCATGCCGAGGAAGCTCTCCAAGATTGGGAAGCCGTCCACAATCAGTCGGCTGCGGGCGGGAGGAAAGCGAATGCCACGGGGCTGGGCTCGGCTCCCCCCCTTACCAGCCCAGCAGGCAGCCGCCGCGGAAGGCTCCATTCTGTTCCCTGCCGGCCCGATTGAGGGGCCGGCGGGAGGAAAGCGAATGCCTCTCTTCGTTGCGCTGCCTGGCTGGCAGCGGAAGATGTAACCGAGCCCACGGGGTCGGGCTCCGGCTTCCGCGCTGCTCATCCCACCCATCGCACATATCCAGCAGAAGCGGCGGGATTCAAAAGTGCTGGGGTGGGGGGGCTGTCGGGACACCCCCCCCCACCCCAGCACTTTGAATCCAGCAGCTTCTGCTGGATACGGGCGATGGGTGGGACGAGCTGCCACAGCCACCGGCTTCCGCGCCGCTTGTCCCACCCATCGCACGTATCCAGCAGAAGCGGCGGGATTCAAAAGACCTTTTAAAACAGCCGCGCCGCTTCCCAGCTGTCTCCTGAAGCCGAACGCGGAAGTTCGGCTTTGCTGTTCGGCTTCAGGAGACAGATGGGAAGCGGCGTGGCTCTTTTAAAAGGTCGCAGCCGGCCTGGGGGGCTTGCCAGCAACCCCCCGAACCGAACCCGGGGTTCAGCAAAATTTTGCCTCTTCTTACGAACTTTGTTCGAGTTACGAACCGGCGTTCGGGAGGCTTCTGGGAAGCCCCGCCGCCCGGCTGTCACCTTTTAAAACAGCCGCGCGGCTTCCCAGCAGTCTCCGAACGCCGGTTCGTAACTCGAAAAAAGTTCGTAAGAAGAGGCAAAATTTTTCTGAACCCCGGGTTCGTATCACAAGTTGTTCGTAAGACAAGGGGTTCGTATCTTGAGGTACCACTGTATTTTCTTCTCCTCCCTCCACAAAAACGTAGAATGCAAACTAAATTACTGGTTACAAAACAATAAAAGTTTAAGAATGGATATTTTGTGATGCTAAAGTAACAAAATAATAAGGTTCAAATAATCACTTAGAAATTCCTGGGAAAAAGTATGCTGGCTTGGAGGAGGAAGAGAAAGGGGAGAAGGAGTGGGGAGGTTTAGAGAAGAAAATATAGGATCTAATAGGATTAGATATCTTAGTTTATATAACTATTTGATTAAACATTATGTCAATCCGAATTCTGATCACTGGTTTGAGAATTGGTCTGATAATACAGATTCTTACGTTGGAATGACAGAAATAAAAATCAGGCCTCAGGTTCATGCAGACCTTGTGAAAGCATCATGAAAACATTGTAAAAGAAACCACAGAGCTTGAGAATGAGCACCTCAGGATTTGTGAATGTCTTGCCTTATCTACTATGCGCCGCTGCCTGCTTATGTAACCAAATAAAACTAACAAATCTATATAAACTTGCATTTGAGGTTCATCCAGCCTTGTGAGGAGACCCACCTTTATCCAGGCCTGAATAAGCATGTGACAGAAAGAGAATTTGGATTCTACTTCTTTGTTTGTGCCAAGCCACACCTAATTCCCTGCAAAACAATTAGTTAAAAAGATAAACTAAAGAAAAAGAAAAAATATAAAGTAAAGAAAAAAGAAAACAATAGAAAAAGAGTAGCAATATAGTAAAGGAAAGGAAAAGAAATATATAAAAGCAATGGCTTCTCCCTTCATCACAAGTATAAACAATTTTATAACTTCTCTTAAAATATAACAAATTATCTTTTACCATATCTCATCTCTTATCTATAAACAAAACCTTGTCATTCAATTCTGGTCAGCAATCTATTTTAATTTTGGTCAAATAAGCCAAGTTTATATTCCTTCCTTTTTCTTTTAACAATCCTTAATCCCTTCAAATACTGACCTAAAACTTCTATTTTTTCCCTTTTTTTATTGTCCCTTCTTACAAAACTTTCAAATTTTAAGAAATTTGTTTTGTAAAACTAATATAGGAAAGTTATCCAGGTCACTCTTTTGATTTGTTATTTGTATATCCCTTTTAATTATTAGGACACCAGCTGGTTTCATTTCTTTATCCAGTATAGCATCTTTTCCCATAGCATTCTGTTGCAAAGGTTGGTACAGTATTAGCAAAAAAGTAATTAAGAAGCAATTTCTGTAAGTGATTAAGAAATGACTTTCAGCACCCTTATGTCCAGATAGGTTGCATTACAGCAGTGAGCTTCAGTGAAATCCCTCAAACCCAGTCATTCAACTCATGAACTGAAAACCCGAATATCAATTCCTGCAGTCTACAAGTTACAAGTTCCTACAGCTATAAGTGAGCAACTTTTATTATTTCTCCTTTTTGTATTAATTAGTATTTGTATTTATTAGATTTGTATGCCACCCCTCTCCGAAGACTCGGGGCGCCTAACAATATAAAAAGACAATGTAAACAAATCTAATATTAAAACAATCTAAAAAACCCCAATTTAAAGAACCACTCATACATACAAGCATACCATGTATAAATTCTATAAGCCTAGGGGGAAGGGAAATTTCAATTCTCCCATGCCTGACGACAGAGGTGGGTTTTAAGGAGCTTGCGAAAGGCAAGGAGGGTGGGAGCAACTCTGATATCTTGGGGGAGCTGGTTCCAGAGGCCCGGGGCCGCCACAGAGAAGGCTCTTCTCCTGGGTCCCGCCAAACAACATTGCTTAGTCGACAGGACCCAGAGAAGGCCAACTCTGTGGGACCTAACCGGTCGCTGGGATTCGTGCGGCAGAAACTAGAGACTTCAGTGGACAGAATTCATATCTCTGTTCAACCCTGTTCCTGGTCTTTCAGGAATGTCTAGTTTACCATAAATCTTCGTCAGAAATCCCATTTTGGACTAGATATTATACACAGTGAACTGTATTTGAGTCTGTTCAGTTTGATTTAGTAAACTGTGTGAAGCAAGCCATTCTAGTCTGCCAAGCATGTGAACCTTGCCAAATGTTCAAGGATTTAAACAAGGATAATCTACCAATTTCATGAAGCAAATACAGGATATTTCTCTTTCTCTGAAAATCCTTCTGCTTCATAAATGGACATCTTTGGATAAACTATTATTGAACAATTGATGTGCAAATATTTGGTAAATTGCTCTTATGGGGAAAAAAATTGATAAAATCTGAATAGCGACTTCTCAGATGGGGAATTACATTTTTATTAGATCTGGGGAAATCTGATGCTAACAATTATATTTTTTCTTTTAAATGTATCCATATAAGTAAAGTATGGTGAAATTTTGAGATGTGTTGTTCTGTGCAGTTTTCTTCCATTCTTGTTTCTTAACTTACAAAGTAAAAGTAATCCTCAACATACAACCACAATTGAGCCCAATATTCCTGTTGTTAAGTGAGATACTTATTGAATTTTATGACCTGTTTTGCCACAGTTGCTAAGTCAGTGATGGGCAACCTTTTGAGCTTGGTGTGTCAAAATTCGCCAAAAAACTGAGCATAACTCGGGTGGTGTGTCACCTTGAGAAAAAAACTGGGCGGCATAGAAGTATATATATATATATATATATATATATATATATGTATGTATGTATGTAGGTAGGTAGGTAGGTAGGTAGGTAGGTAGGTAGGTAGATATATAGGTAGATAGGTAGATAGGTAGGTAGGTAGGTAGGTAGGTAGACAGATAAACAAACAAAAAATAAATATAAATATAAATATAAATAAATAATAAATCCCTTCTTTTTTATTAAAAGAAATTAATAATAAAACAAAACCAAACTCTATTACTATTAAAACTAAAACAACCAGCAAATTCAAAAACATAACTATTAATAAAAACAGGTGAGGGTTGGGGTTTTTCTTTCTCTGTTATTATTTAAGTGCTTTTAGCATATGCTTTAAATCAGTGATTTTCAACCTTTTTTGAGCCGCGGCACATTTTTTACATTTACAAAATCCTGGGGCACACCACCAACCAAAATGACACAAATCTAATAAATAAATAAATAAATAAATACATACATACATACATACATACATACATACATACATACATACATACATACATAACCCCCTCATATATACAATCCCATGTAACATCCCCTTATAAATACAGTCAATCATCAATCATCCCTCCTGAAATTTATACCACTGTCTCATTTCTGGGCACTTCTCCTGTCTTTCCCCCTTTTCTCTCTCATGTTTCTCATTTCTCTCTCTTCCTCCCTTTTCCCCTCATTCTTTCTCCCTCTCACTTCTCCTCTTTTTCCATCCCTGTCTCTCTCCCCCCCTTATGTGTGTGTGTGTATACACTCGAACCATTTCCAAAACCAGTTGAGGGCTGGGTTTTTTTTATCTTTTATTCTTTTCAAAAACAGGTGTGGGCTGGGGGGGGGTTCTTATTATTTGGATGCTTTTTACCATATGCTTCAAGAATCACCTCTCTCTCTTTTGTTTCTCTCTCCTCTCATTCTCTGCCTCAATCATTTTCTCATTTCTCCTTTTTTCTCCCCTTTTTGTTCTCATTTTTCTCGCTCTCCTTTCCTCTCCCTATCTGTCTTGCTTTCTCTCTCTCTTGCTATCTTTTTTTCTCTTGCTTTCCTTCTCTCTCTCTCTCATTCTCTCTTATTTTCTTTTTCTCTCTCTTGTTCTTTCTCTCTCATGCTTTCTCTCTTTTGTTCTTTCTCTCTCTCTGTTCCTCTCTCTCGTTCTCTCTCTTATTTTCTCTCACTCTCTCTCTCATGCTTTCTCTTGTTCTTTTAAAAATTTTTAAAAAGTGTGGGCGCACGCTACTACGCATGCGTGAGTTCTGACATCCATAATTTGCTAACCCCTCCTCTCTCTCTTTCTCTCTCCTCCTTCCTCTCTCATCTCTTTCCTTTCTCTCATTCCCTCTTTCTATCTATCCTTTCTATCTCTCACTCTTTCCTTCTCTCCCTCCCTTTCTCTTTCCTTTCTCTCATTCCCTCTTTCTCTCTATCCTTTCTATCTCTCACTCTTTCCTTCTCTCCCTCCCTTTCTCTCTCTTTCCTTTCTCTCATTCCCTCTTTCTCTCTATCCTTTCTATCTCTCACTCTTTCCTTCTCTCCCTCCCTTTCTCTCTCTTTCCTTTCTCTCATTCCCTTTCTCTCTATCCTTTCTATCTCTCACTCTTTCCTTCTCTCCCTCCCTTTCTCTCTTTCCTTTCTCTCATTCCCTCTGTCTCCTGGGGCTGACTGCGCCTGCCCTGCACCCACAACCGCGGAGGGAAAGCATTTGCCTTTCGGCACCGCCAACCCCCCTCCACCAGCAGCAAAAGCCTGAACGACGGAGCCGAAAGGCAAACGGTGCATCCCTCCAGAAGCAGCAAAAGCCGCCCTAAGCGGCGGGGGCGCGCCGTTTGCCTTTCGGCTCCATCGTTCAGGCTTTTGCTGCTGGTGGAGGGAGGGTTGGCAGTGCCGAAAGGCAAACGGCACGCCCCGCCGCTTAGGGCGGCTTTTGCTGCTTCTGGAGGGGTGGGCGCCGATGCAGCAAAAGCCTAAGCGGCGGGGTGCACCGTTTGCCTTTCGGCACCGCCAACCCCCCCCCCTCCACCAGCAGCAAAAGCCTGAACGACGGAGCCGAAAGGAAAACGGTGCATCCCTCCAGAAGCAGCAAAAGCCTAACCGGCGGGGCGCGCCGTTTGCCTTTGGCGCCTTCCCCTCCACGAGCAGCAAAAGCCTGAACGACGGAGCCGAAAGGGAAACGGCGCGCCCTGCCGCTTAGGGCGGCTTTTGCTGCTTCTGGAGGGGTGGGCGCCGATGCAGCAAAAGCCTAAGCGGCAGGGTGCACCGTTTGCCTTTCGGCACTGCCAACCCCCCCCTCCACCAGCAGCAAAAGCCTGAACGACGGAGCCGAAAGGCAAACGGCGCGCCCCGCCGCTTAGGCTTTTGCTGCTTCTGGGGGGGTGCACCGTTTGCCTTTCGGCTCCGTCGTTCAGGCTTTTGCTGCTCGTGGAGGGGGGGGGGGTTGGCGGTGCCGATGCCAAATGCTTTCCCTCCGCGGTGGGGGGTGCAAATGGCGCGACGTCTACGCAGGTTTTTTTTTTCAGACTCTCTTTTTTGCGAGCCCGGCATGATTTTTTTAAATTACAAATTAATAATAACCCCTCATCCTTCCCCTCCCTTTTTTCCTCCCTCTCTCCCTTTATATTTAACCCTTCCTTCCTCTCTCCCTCTCTCCCTCTCTTTCACTTTTCTCTTTGGTGAACCCCCCAAACTGTTCAGACTCAAGAAAAAGCTTATCAAGGGGGTGGGGGGGGGGGTTTGTGAAAATCTAGTTATGAGCCGCCAAAGGAGGAAGAAAATGGCGCGACGTCCATGCAAGTTTTTTTTTCACTCTCTTTTTTGCGAGCCTGGCATGATTTTTTTAAATTACAAATTAATAACCCGGTAAGGGTTTACCTGTAACAGCTATAAGAGAAACGGCAATTAAGTTATTCAGCCCTCCCCGATGCGATCGACCCAAGGTGAGGAGACACCATGCGCTGCTCGTGGAGGGAAAGAAGCGAAGGAGGGGAGGGGAGGTTGGAGTAGATTTCCTGGCGGAGCGATATGGGATGAGCAGTTTAATGTAAGCAAAGTAGGACCCCGGGTAAATAGCCCTGGGAGTGAAATTAAAATTGCAACCGGCGCAATTTTTTAAAAAATTGGTGCAAAACAAAATTAAGGGGAGAGGAAAAATAATAATAATAATTGCAGTTGCTGTACTTGCAGTCGGTGGGAAATTGGAAAGCGGGGAGATTTGCATCTTCACCACTCTAAGCTCCCTGTTTCTCCGGCGGCCGCGTGTCACCTAAAATGGCTCCGCGTGTCAGTGCTGACACGCGTGTCATAGTTCGCCATCACTGTGCTAAGTGAATCACTCTAGTTGATAAGTTGTTAAGTGAACTTGACTTCCCCACTGACTTTGCTTGCCAGAAGGTGCCAAAAGGTGACCTTAGGAGACAGCAGTGGTCATCAGTACGAATCAGTTGCCAAGCATTTAAATCTTGTTTAGAGGACCATGGGGATGCTACAAAGGTTGTAAGTGTGAAAAATGATCACAAGTCACTTTTTTTCAGTGCCGCTGTAATTTTGAATGATCTGTTGAATGGTCTGAACTGTTGTAAATCGAGGACTACCTATATTAAGATTGAAAAATAAAATAAAATCCTAAAATTGTTTAATTTCCACATAATGTCTTCTCATAAATGTGGCTAACCTGGGATAATAAATCCCCTTTTATACTCTTGCTATTACTGATCAAGTGCTGGCAATAGTACAATAATCAAATGCTATCCAGCTATATGTGCAGCTGAAGAAAATAAATCCTCTACTGCACTTAAAAGTTTTCTCTATGTTCTTGAGTTGTTTTGTCTACTTTAATCTGCAGCATTTTGGCCAAGAGCCTGATGTTTTCATTCCCACTGACAAGCAAGGTCACAAGCATATCAGGAATGGCACTAACATCTCAGAGCCACAACGGCTTCCCAGCCGCCTTTCATTTCTGAACAACGGAACAGACCAAAAGGGCCAGATCAAAATGAAATTTCTTCTTCGTGTTCTTTTTTTTTTTCACTTGGTCGTAGCAGCTGCTCAGAAAGTGATCCAGAAGCCATCATTAATCTTGGCAAATCAGATGAGGATTGCATCTTCAATGACAGCATTGCTCTGGGACTGCGAAGAGCTTAGATTAATCTCTTTTAAATGAAAACTTCATAAGCTGTCATTAATGAAAACTGGTCCTAATCTGCATATTAATTTGAATAAATCACCCCAACATGTTCCTCTGATGGTTCCTTGTGACTCTTGTTTAGTTTCACTATATAAAAATGAAAGTAATTTTTAATTTCTTATTAATTCCACAGAGTGGTGCACCAAAAGTATTCTAACAAATAACTGAATCAGAGAGTAAAAAAGAATAACACATACTGTACCTAAAATAGATATAACATTGTCAGAATAAATTTTAAAAATTGAATTAATAAAGGCGGTCTACAAAATCACTGAATAATCACATCATTTAAAAACAACCTCTACAAAGAAAGGGGGGTTGGGGCAGGGGAGAGGAGGGAGAATAACTATCTGAAATCAGGCAATTGTGGGACATAACCAGCAGCGGGTTCCTACCAGTACGATGGATACCATCGCACAGGTAGCAAAAATTGAGCTGTGAACGCAACTCCGTGTCTCCAGCGGGGTGCGTGCGTGCGAGCGAGATTTTGCTTCTGTGCATGCACAAGCAGCAAAATCTCATGATGAGATACGCGCATGAGCAAGATTTCAGTGATTCTTTGCTTCTGCGCACGTGCCATTAGGGCAAACCATGATTAAGCACACAGATTTCTCAACTCCCGTTGCTAATTTGTCTATTAATAATCTTAATCTGAAGAAATACGGTTCCACCAAACAGCATTGAATTGTGTTGGGGGTTTTACTTTTATTTATTTTTAGACCTGCTACCTTTCCAAATTGTTCTATTGTCTGAATTAATATTGGGACTGTCGTTATCAGATCTTCAATTATGAAAGTCAGATCGTCTGCAAAGGCTTGGACTTTGTATGTCTCCTTTCCAACGGTCAAACCTTTTATATTTGAATCTGCTCTTATTTTGATTAATAGTGTTTCTAGAGACATAATAAATAATAAAGGTGATATTGGACATCCTTGGCGAACTCCTTTATTTATTTCAAATTTGTCCAATTGTTCGTTATTTAATATAATTTTTTTAGTTTGTTTTGAATAAATAGCATCTATTAAATTTGAAAATTTAGGATCAAATCTCATTTTATTCAATTGCATTTTTATAAATAGACAATTGATGTTATCAAAGGCTTTTTGAGCATCTAGAAACATTAATGATGTTTTCCCAGGATGTTGCTCATAATATTCTAATGTATTGATAACCATTCTAAGATTATTTTTAATTTGTCTACCTGGTAAAAAACCATTCTGGTCTTGATGGATTTTGCCATTTATAACCCTTTTTAGTCTGTTTGCATATATTGCTGTAAATATCTTATAATCTACATTTAGTAATGATATGGGTCTATAATTTTTAATTTTTTCAATTGCTGTACCCGGTTTATGAATTAAGGTTATTAAAGATTCAGACCAAGATTTAGGGATTTTCCCATCAAGTCTACATTCATTAAAAATTTCTAACATATTATTTCTTATTGTCTCATTTTCTATTTTGTACCATTCTGCCGGTATGGCATCTGGTACAGTGGCTTTGTTATTTTTCTGTTTTTTAATTATTGTAAGGAGTTCTTCCATTGTTATTGGTTCTTCCATGTTTGCCTGTTGCTCTTCCGTTAATTGTGGTAACTCAGCATGTTCTAGATATTTGAAAACATCATCTTCACTAATATTTTCTTTTTTATATAATCCTTTGAAAAATTTTTGTACAATATCTGCTTTGTTAGCATGTTCAAAATAATATTGTTTAGCTCTTTTTATTTTTTCCGCTGTTTGATTCTGTTCTATCAATCTAATTTTATATTTAGTTACTTCTATTTTTCCTTTTAATTCTTTGTTTTTACATTTTGTTGTGATAAAGATTCTAATTGTTTTAATTCATTTATTAATTGTTCGTATTTTATTCTATTTTCCTTATTATGTTTTGCTGTATAAGATATCTTTAATCCTCTTATGTATGCTTTGGTTGTATCCCATAAATTTTGTGGAGTAGTGCTTGAATTTTTATTAATTTCAAAAAATATTTTTAGTTCTTTTATTTATTTATTATTTATTATTTGGATTTGTATGCCGCCCCTCTCCGAAAACTCGGGGCGGCTCACAACAAGTGAAAAGACAATCCAATACATTAATCCAATTAATTAAAATATTATAAATTTAAGAAAAACCCCTATACTAACATACACACACACAAGCATACCATATATAAATTCAACGTGCCCAGGGGAAGATGTTTAGTTTCCCCATGCCCGACGGCAAAGGTGGGTTTTGAGGAGTTTACGGAAGGCAGGAAGAGTAGGGGCAGTTCTGATCTCCGGGGGGAGTTGGTTCCAGAGAGTCGGTGCCGCCACAGAGAAGGCTCTCCCCCTGGGGCCCGCCAACCGGCATTGTTTAGTTGACGGGACCCGGAGGAGGCCCACTCTGTGGGACCTAATCGGTCGCTGGGATTCGTGCGGCAGAAGGCGGTCTCGGAGATATTCTGGTCCAGTGCCATGAAGGGCTTTAAAGGTCATAACCAACACTTTGAATTGTGACCGGAAACTGATCGGCAGCCAATGCAGGCTGCGGAGTGATGGTGAAACATGGGCATACCTGGGTAAGCCCATGACTGCTCTCGCAGCTGCATTCTGCACGATCTGAAGTTTCCGAACACTTTTCAAAGGTAGCCCCATGTAGAGAGCATTACAGCAGTCGAACCTCGAGGTGATGAGGGCATGAGTGACTGTGAGCAATGAGTCCCGGTCCAGGTAGGGCCGCAACTGGTGCACCAGGCGAACCTGGGCAAACGCCCCCCTCGCCACAGCTGAAAGATGGTTCTCTAATGTGAGCTGTGGATCGAGGAGGACGCCCAAGTTGCGGACCCTCTCTGAGGGGGGTCAGTAATTCCCCCCCCCCAGGGTAATGGACGGACAGATGGGATTGTCCTTGGGAGGCAAAACCCACAGCCACTCCGTCTTATCCGGGTTGAGCTTGAGTCGGTTGACACCCATCCAGGCCCCAACAGCCTCCAGGCACCGGCACATCACTTCCACCGCTTCGTTGACTGGGCATGGGGTGGAGATGTAAAGCTGGGTATCATCGGCATATTGATGATACCTCACCCCATGTCCTTGGATGATCTCACCCAGCGGTTTCATGTAGATGTTAAATAGCAAGGGGGAGAGGACCGACCCCTGAGGTACTCCACAAGGGAGAGACCTCGGAGTCGACCTCTGACCCCCCGCTAACACCGACTGCGACCGGCCAGAGAGGTAGGAGGAGAACCACTGAAGCACAGTGCCTCCCACCCCCAACCCCTCCAACCGGTGCAGAAGGATATCATGGTCGATGGTATCGAAAGCCGCTGAGAGATCGAGGAGCACCAGGACAGAGGATAAACCCCTGTCCCGGGCCCGCCAGAGATCATCCATCAACGCGACCAAAGCGGTTTCCGTGCTGTAACCGGGCCTGAAGCCCGACTGCTGGGGACCTAGATAATCGGCTTCTTCCAAGGACTGCTGGAGCTGGAGTGCCACCACCTTCTCGACAACCTTCCCCATGAAGGGAAGGTTGGAGACTGGACGATAGTTGTTGAGTACGGCTGGGTCCAGGGAAGGCTTCTTGAGGAGGGGGCGCACAAGCGCTTCTTTATAGAGTGATGGAAAAACTCCCCTCCCCAAGGAAGCGTTGGTAATCTCCTGGGCCCAGCTCCGTGTCACCTCCCTGCTGGCCGAGACCAACCAGGAGGGACACGGATCCAGTAGACAGGTGGCGGAACTCACAGCTCCAATAGCCTTGTCCACTTCATCAGGTGTCACCAGATCAAACTCTTCCCAGACAGGTGGACAAGTACGTGCCCCAGTCACCTCGACTGACTCATTGTCAGTCGACTCTGTTTTACAATTGGAGTCGAGGTCGGCCCGGATCTGAGCGACTTTATCAGCGAAAAACGTGTTAAACTCCTCGGCACTACTCTGCAAGGGCTCCCCAACTCCCCCCTGGTTAAGAAGGGAGCGGGTCACCCTAAACAGAGCGGCCGGGCGGGATTCCGCTGATGCAATCAAGGCGGCATGGTACGCGCATCTTGCCGCCTTGAGCGCCACTTTGTAAGTCTTAATAAAAGCTCTTACAAGTGTTCGATCAGATTCAGACCTGCTCTTCCTCCATCGCTTCTCTAGACGTCTCTTTTGGCGTTTCAACTCCCGGAGCTCCTCGTTGAACCATGGAGCTCTACGGGGTCTAGCGCCACGGAGAGGTCGCAAAGGCGCAATCCGGTCAAGAGCCTCCGCAGCAGCCGTATTCCAGGCCTCCGCAAGAGACTCCGCCGAACTGTGGATGAGTGCCTCTGGAATAACCCCAAGCGCCGTCTGAAAGCCCTCTGGGTCCATCAGGCGTCTGGGGCGGAACATCTTCATTGGTTCCGCCTCACTGCGGGGAAAGATTGGAGCCAGGAAGTCAAGCCGTAGTAGAAAATGGTCTGACCATGACAAAGGCACTGCTTCTAAGCCCCTTAGTCTCAGACCATTACTCAATTGCTCGGAAAGGAATACCATGTCAGGTGCGTGCCCCCCCTCATGAGTCGGACCCCGTACTACTTGAGTCAGGTCCATGGCTGTCATGGTGGCCATGAACTCCTGTGCCAACCCAGAGGTTTCGCCGAGTGACGGCAGGTTGAAGTCCCCCAAGACAATAAGTCTGGGGAACTCCACCGCCAACCCGGCTACCTCCTCGAGTAGCACAGGCAGGGCTTTTGACACGCAGCTGGGAGGCAGGTACGTGAGAAATAAGCCCACCTGAACCCCTAAGTCCAACTTCATCAAGAGTGACTCGCAACCCGCAATTTCCGGAGCAATGAGTCCACGTAGGCAAAGGCTCTCCCTGGCTATAATAGCCACTCCTCCCCCCCTTCACTGGGGTCGAGGTTGGTGCCATATCTGAAACCCAGCTGGGCAAATTTCAGAGAGAGGAACACCTCCCTCTGGGCCCAGCCAGGTTTCAGTAATACATGCCAGGTCGGCCTCCTCATCCAGGATCAGATCCCGGATGAGGAGAGCTTTATTTACCACCGACCTGGCATTAAGCAGCAGATTGGATCTTTCTCGATCCAATCCTTATATTTTCTTTCTTTCAATATATTCCTATTCATCTGCCAGTTGAAATGTTTTTTTTATTAACTCTCATATAAACTACTACAGGATTGTGATCCGCCCATGTATTTACATCTATTTCTACCTCTTTTATTTGTTCTGCAGTTGTTTTTGGGGCCCATACCATGTCTATTCTTGTCCAATTTTGTGGGGGTTAGAATAGAAAGTATATTGTCTTTTTTGAGGGTGTCTTTCCCTCCAAATATCATTTAATAATAATTCTGCTTTCATTTTTTGAAAGGTGGCAGGCAGTAAATTCTTTTTTTTCTTTTTACTATCCCCCCCCCCCCGAGTGATCTAGCTGTCTATTTGTGATAGCATTAAAATCTCCAATTATTAGCATATTTTCAATATTTAACTCTGTTATTTTTTGATGTAATTTTTTGTAAAAAGTCATCTGGTCTACATTTGGGGCATATATAGAAACAATAGCAAAAGGTCTAGATTCAATATCAACTTGAACAATCAAAATTCTACCTTCATCGACTATAAATAATTGTTTGGAATTTATAGAATTCTCAACATACATCACTACTCTTTTTTTTTGATCTGCTAATGCAGCATACATATTTCCAATTTTAGGATTTAATAATAATTTCCGATTGCTTTTTTTTATGTGTACTTCTTGTAATTTACAATTTGAGCTTTTTGATTTTTAATTTTGGAGAACATTTGTTTTGTTTTCTTTGGTTCATTCAGTCCATTTACATTTACTGAGAAAATTTTTAAGTCTTTCAATGTTGTCATTTGTTTTGCTTTTTGGTTTCGCGCTGTGGCTGTTTTCTTCTAGCTCCTTGGTCCTGCTCTTCTTCTTGGGTAGCTGCCCCCATGACTTCCTCCTGTTGTACTGTCAGTTCCTTTACTGGTTGCTGTTGTACTGTCTGTTCCTTTACTGGTTGGTCCAGTTGGGATATTCCACTATTTTCAAAAAAATCTCTTGCATGGTCCAGATTTTCCAATTTGTATCTGTTGGAATGCCAAGTGAATAATAGTCCTTGTGGAATAAGCCAAGAAAAAGTTATATTTTCTTTAATCAAAATTCTGGTTAGGAAATGGTAGTCTCTTCTGCTTTCTCTGACACTTCTTGGGACTTGTTTTAATATTTTTATTTCTGTTCCTCTGTGTTGCAGTTTTCCAGTTCTTGCCCAGTGTAGTATATCATCTCTTAAAGTTCTTCTTGTAAACTTGATGTGAATCTCTCTCAGAAGATTGTGGCGATGTATGTAGCTATTTGAAATTCTGAAAACTTCATCGATTTCTTTTATTATTTCCATGGGATCTGCCTGGAGGATTCCTCCAATGGTTTCAGCCATAGTCATCTTTAAATCTTCATCTTTTTCTTCTATTATATTTTGAAATCGTAGCCCATATGAAGCACGTTGCATTTCCAACTGAGTGATTGATTCATCATATCTTCTGTATCTCGAGTCAGCTCTGTCCTCAAGATAGTCCATTCTTTTTTCCATTTTGTCAGTCTTCTCTTCAACTGTTTTAACTCGATATTCACTCTCTTTCAGTTAGTTGAATCTCCTTCATCTGTGCCTTCATTTCTCCCGTGTCTGCTTTGAGTTCAGCCATCTCTGTTTTGAATTCGTCCATCTCTGTTTTTATGGCTTCTCTTTGCTGAGTTGTGTCCTCTTTGATGGCTTCTCTTTGTTGTGTTGCATCGTCTTGTGATTTAAGCATAAAGTCCTTCATTGCATTCAAAGTCTCTTGTATTGTTGTTAGTGTAGGCTGCTGTGGTTTCTCTTTCTCCTTCTCTTTAGTAAGCATGGTTACAGATACAATCTGGTGTGCCGGAGAAGGATGGGGTGAGCTTTGGGGTGATGAAGCTGCAGCTGCTGTTGGCTTTTTAACTGTTTTAGTATAGGTTGAAGTACTCGACATTTTCCAATTTACAATTCTTATTCTTTTATATTTAGTGAAAAGAAAAGAATCACTATAAATTCCAAACCTGTTCAATTAATTTTTCAACAAATTTTCTTTAAGATATCACAATAAAATTTAACTAATAATGTATCAATAAAATTGTTAGCAAATTTCTCAATAGATTATCTTGTTATCTTAATTTAACTAGACCAAAAGGAGGGCAAGCAAATAAAACAATTTGAAAACAATTTGAAAAGGAAAGAAGAAGCTAGGATTCAATACAGAGAGGAAAGATAGTAGTAATAAAGAGAAAGGAGAGATGAGAAATTAATTGTATAACTAAAAAGAAGAAGAAAAGGAGAAAAGGAAAAGGAAAACAGAGAAAAAACAGTCTTTGTAAAAAGGAGGTTTTTAATTTCAATAAAGTAGAGCAGGAAACCAAGGATAGTTAGCAATGCATATATTCTAAGTTAATTTTATTTAAAAAGAACAAAAGGGAAAGGGAAAGGAAAAAGGAAAAGAAAAAGAATTTAGAAATTAATGCTATAAAATTTAAAGAGCAAAAATGTCAATGTAATATACCAATATTATATACTTATGTTCTTCTTATATAGCAAAGAATCCTTGTAGATGGAAAGTCTCGTTAGTCCAACGGTGCCAAAAAAGAAATTTCAATGTTATTATATTTTATACAGTCACTGTTTTCCAATTAGAATCAAGTCAAATTTCAAATTTGGTTATAGTAGTAATGTTAGATAAACAAAGTTTGGTTTTAGAAATACAGTGTTCCCTCGATTTTCGCGGGGGATGCGTTCCGAGACCGCCCGCGAAAGTTGAATTTCCGCGAAGTAGAGATGCGGAAGTAAATACACTATTTTTGGCTATGAACAGTAACACAAGCCTTCCCTTAACACTTTAACCCCCTAAATTGCAATTTCCCATTCCCTTAGCAACCATTTAGATTATTACTCACCATGTTTATTTATTAAAGTTTATTATAAAAAATGTTTTTTTTAAAGGCAGACGAAAGTTTGGCAATGACATATGACGTCATCGGGCAGGAAAAAACGTGGTATAGGGGAAAACACCGCGAAGTATTTTTTAATTAATATTTTTGAAAAACCGTGGTATAGACGTTTCGCGAAGTTCGAACCCGCGAAAATCGAGGGAACACTGTATAGTAGAATTAGGTTATATATTAAGAATTATTATGAGAAAAATTCTTTTTTTAAAATGAAAAGCTTAACAAATCAATTTTTCTAATATTCAGTTATATACTCAACTATGTATTCTTTTTTCTGTATTGAAATTCATACTTTCCGATAAGCGGGGAATTTACATCCCCGCCTTTTTATGTTAAATGTATGTATGTCTGTTTGTCCATTTTATGAAAAATTAATAAAAAGATTATAAAAAAAAAAGAATTGTGTTGGGGGGGTTTTCCTTATTAAAATAATATTATACAGTTCTAAAAATAACTGTAGTTTCAAAGTTGGCTGTCTTAACTTAAGGCAAAAACTGTGGTGCATTGCGCAGACTTCTGTCTACATTTCTTGTTCAGACTTCAAACTCTTAATTTGGTTTCACTGAGAAATAATTTAGGACAAATTCATAGAGGTATGTGACTTAACGCAATTGAAACCTCATTAATTTATTATTGGAGTTTGTGACCTTGCATTATTCCAGTGTTTACAACAAAGATCAAGACAATTTTAGAATTTACCAGTTTGATTCTTTTTGAATCAATACATGAATTGCTTAGTTGCTGCATGTTTTTAAGTGTTGTGATGTAATTCTCTGAGAAAGAGAACATATGCAGGTATGTTTGGATTAATGAACTGGAATGCATAAAGTAGAACAAAATAGTAATATCTAATATGGAATGTATATCTCAATATCTCTGAAAGGCACTCATTTTGAAAAGGCTGGATTAAATATTCAATGAGAAAACTGTCAAATACAATACCAGTTAGGAACTAATTTTCTTGGACTCCTATGACACAGATCAATCAGTGATCATTTTGCCAGGTTGAAAAAATCCCACAAGAGCCCAGTCAGCATAGTTCAGTTGCTTGTGAGTTGCCAAAAGGTACATCATAAAGCAGCTCATTCTCTCTGAAGATGCCAGCCTGAAAACGCCAGATGCTGCCAAAGGGTCAGATTAAAAAAAATATCTGGACTACAATTGACCTCAAAAGTTCATTGACGCCAGCCATTAAAGTTTATATCAGTTCAGTGATACCTTGTCTTACGAACTTAATTGGTTCCGGGACGAGGTTCTTAAGGTGAAAAGTTCTTAAGATGAAACAATGTTTCCCATAGGAATCAATGGAAAAGCGATTAATGCGTGCAAGCCCCAAACTCATCCCTTTTGCTAGCCGAAGCGCCCGTTTTGTGCTGCTGGGATTCCCCTGAGGCTCCCTTCCATGGGAAACCCCACCTCCGGACTTCCGTGTTTTGGCGATGCTGCAGGGGATTCCTGCAAAAACATAGAAGTCCGGAGGTGGGGTTTCCCATGGAGGGAAGCCTCAGGGGAATCCCAGCAGCGAAAAAACGGGCGCTTCGCTGGCAACGGAAGTCCGGAGGTGGGGTTTCCCAGCAAAAGGAGGCTCAGGGGAATCCCAGCGCTTCGGCTGGCAACGGAAGTCCAGAGGCGGGGCATCCCAGCAGTGGCGGCTTGGGTTCGTACGGTGAA
The DNA here is from genome assembly GCF_031021105.1 of Erythrolamprus reginae. Lineage (NCBI taxonomy): Eukaryota > Metazoa > Chordata > Lepidosauria > Squamata > Dipsadidae > Erythrolamprus > Erythrolamprus reginae. The sequence goes on along the minus strand of NC_091951.1, from coordinate 91,200,236 downwards.
AATAGTTCGGAAGAAGAGGTAAAAAAATCTTAAACCCCAGGTTCATATCTCAAAAAGTCCATATGACGAGGGGTTCGTAAGACGAGGTATCACTGTATATTAATTCAGTAACTGTTATTTTGTTACTTTAAAAAATCCTTACAATGTTCAGGGATGGGAGAACCTCCAGCTAAGATTCTGTGCAATTCAGAGAACCCCCAAATCCCACTCCTGGCTGGCCCCTCTCACCCTGCTCCGCCTCTTCCAGGAGTCCCCATGCAGCCCATTTTGGATGCAGCACACATGGAGACTTGGGAGGGCGAAAATGGGCCTAAGGGAAGTTTGGGAAGGCCAGAAATGGGGTTGTTTCTGGCCTCAAAAGGGCATCCGGAGACTGGGTAGCTGTTTTCGCCCTCCCAGAGGCTCATGGAAACCCTTCAGAGCCGGGGAGGGCAAAAACGTCCCCTTCCGCTGTAGGTGCAGGTGGGTGACTCTGCCAGACCCACCCAGCAACCAGGCAGAGAACCACTTGATGAAAATTTTGCAACCCACCCCTGACAATGTTCCAGCTGTCAGAATAAGACATGGAATACCTATCCATCAGATCATGAGATTTTGCAAATGACACATGAGAAAAATGAGTTTAAGTTTAACTTGGGGAAAAGGAATCCTCAATCTGAGTATTGTATTGGCAGTTCTGTGTTAGCAAATACTTCAGAAGAAAAGGATTTAGGGGTAGTGATTTCTGACAGTCTCAAAATGGGTGAACAGTGCAGTCAGGCGGTAGGGAAAGCAAGTAGGATGCTTGGCTGCATAGCTAGAGGTATAACAAGCAGGAAGAGGGAGATTATGATCCCGCAATATAGAATGCTGGTGAGACCACATTTGGAATACTGTGTTCAGTTCTGGAGACCTCACCTACAAAAAGATATTGACAAAATTGAACGGGTCCAAAGACGGGCTACAAGAATGGTGGACGGTCTTAAGCATAAAATGTATCAAGAAAGACTTAATGAACTCAATCTGTATAGTCTGGAGGACAGAAGGAAAAGGGGGGACATGATCGAAACATTTAAATATATTAAAGGGTTAAATAAGGTCCAGGAGGGAAGTGTTTTTAATAGGAAAGTGAACACAAGAACAAGGGGACACAATCTGAAGTTAGTTGGGGGAAAGATCAAAAGCAACATGAGAAAATATTATTTTACTGAGAGTAGTAGATCCTTGGAACAAACTTCCACCAGACGTGGTTGATAAATCCACAGTAACTGAATTTAAACATGCCTGGGATAAACACATATCCATCCTAAGATAAAATACAGAAAATAGTATAAGGGCAGACTAAATGGACCAGGTCTTTTTCTGCCGTCAGACTTCTATGTTTCTATGTTTCTAAATGGAAGCACTAAGACCATTCCTGGTGTTTGTTCATCTGCCTGTAGCCTCCCCAACTTATCATTTAAAGTGGTAAAGAGAGGCCTGACTATTTATGGGACTGTCTCCTGCCACATACCTCCCAGAGACCTATTAGATCGCACAGAACCGGCCTTCTTCGGGTCTCATTGACTAAACAATATAGGTTGGCAGGACCATGGGGGAGGGCCTTTTCTGTAGCTGCTCTGGCTCCATGGAACCAACTCCCCCCCCCCCCCAATGTTTGCACTGCTCCTACTCTACTGACTTTTCAAAAGGCTATCAAGACCGGGCTTTGCCGACATGGGTATAGTGGCCGTGAATCTCATCATCAGGCATGGCCAAATTATGTTTGATTGGTATGTACATTGTTGTTAGATTGGATTTAGGGATTTTATAGGGGGTTATTTTAGTATATGGATTTATAATGGAGTTTTATAGTGATTATATTTGACTTCTTTTTATTATTGTATTGTTTCTGTATTGTTGTAAGCCACCCTGAGTCCTACGGGATTGGGCATCACAGAAGTCAAATAAATTAAATTAAAATTTTCCTAACTGTGCCTTATTTTATTATATAGTATTTTCAAGTAATTTAACTATCCATTTGGAGAGTTCTAACACAGACAAGGTGAGAGAAAGGACCTTGGAGGGAAACAACACAAAGAACTGAAATGGAGCAGGAACAAAAAAATTAAAGATCTCTTCTATCAATTTAAAAATTTAGAGTCAGCTTGTATGGGAGATGGACACAGCGTAGAATTTAAACAAACAAATAAATTTCGGCCAACATTACTCTGGTTCCCAAAATGGCCACTCATTCCCTGAAAGCTCATGGCAGTTTCCTATTATTTTGTAAAATATAATCATCATCTAAACCTTAGAAAAAGAATGATTTAAGTCATGCTGGACTCTTGCTGGCTACATGAACAAATCTGTGGCAGCAATACCGAAGTGATTTGCCACTTGCCTGGGATTTCATTTTTACTTCTTAGTCTACTAGTCTACAGCCCTAGTATTCTCTGGAGGTCTGCCACCTAAGCAGTAATTCAGGCCAAATATTTTCTTTTCTGAGAGGAAGCAAGACTGATAATGTGCTGCCGTCTGCTGTAGGCACCAAATAAGCACACAAACAAGGGGAAAAAACCCCACCTCAGCACAAAGACAGAGGAAAGAAAAAAAGCTTCAACCACAACGCAGGTGCGCAACTGCTGTCAATTACCAAACATTTTTGGTCTCTCCCTCCTTGTAATATATCAGTCTTTCCAAGTCTGATCTGCTTGTAGTAGTGAGGACTTCAACTCCAAAATTTCATTATCAGCACCCATCCCTATTACAGAGATTTATGGTAGATAAACGAAGGCAGGCAAGACAATGGAAAGAAGAGGGCAATGGGCCAATCGAAAATATAACTTTGGAACTTGTTCTAGTTTAGAAGCCTTTCAAATAATAAAAAAGAAAGAAATCTGCAAAGGTTAAATGATCACAAGTTACAGGTACTCCTTGACTTGCAACAGTTCGTTTGGTGACCGTTCAAAGTTACAAGGGTACTGAAAAAGGTGACTTATGATGGTTTTTCATACTTATGATCGTTACAGACTCATGATCATGTGATCATTGGGATGCTTGCCAACTGACTCGATTTATGATGGTTGAAATGTCCCAGGGATCATGTGATCACCTCTTGCGACCTTTTGAGAAGGAGTCAATGGGGAAGCCAGATGCGCTTTACAAACCATGTTGCTAACTTAACTGTAGTGATTCACTTAGCAACTGTGACAAGGTGAATGGGGAAAAGTCACTGAATAATTGTCTTGCATAGCATCAGAAATTTGGGGCTCAATTGTGTTCCTTAAGTGAAGGACTACCATTGTTAGCCACTTCTAAAAGAAAATAGATTGCCACTAAATGGCTTTGTTGAGAGGGTCACAGTAGGGGTCACAGGACAGCATGTGCACAGTAGGGGTCACAGGACAGTATGTGCACCAAGACAAATTCCTTGGTGTCCAATCACACTTGGCCAATAAAATTATAATCTATTCTAATCAAATTCTTATTCTATTCTAATTCTATTCTTTCTGCAGAAATATTCTTTCTGCGCCAATTCAGGAAGCTCAAACTGCCTAAGGAGCTGCTGATACAATTCCACAGAGGAATCATTCAGTCTGTCATCTGCACCTCTGTTTGGTTTGGTTCTGCAACCAACAAGACATAGACTTCAGAGGATAATCAGAATTGTAGAAAAAACAATTGCTACTAACCTGCCTTCCGTTGAGCACCTTTATATTGCCCGAGTCAAAAAGAGGGCGGTGAAAATACTTGACTCCTCACATCCTGGACATAAATTAACTCCTATTGTTTCCTGATTGCTTATTTGACCCCTATGACAATAATTAAATGTTGTGTCTCATGATTCTTGATAAATGTATCTTTTTTGTACACTGAGAGCATATGCACCAAGACAAATTCTTTGTGTGTCCAATCACACTTGGCCAATAAAGATTTCTATTTATTCTATTCTTAGACTACCACTAAATGGCTTTGTTGAGGGGGTTGCAGTAGTAGAAACAGCATGTCCACCAAGACAAATTCCTTTTTTTATAATAAGGTTTACTAATTTTCAAATATTTTCTTTAAAGTAGTAGTAATAATAATAATAATAATAATAATAATAATAATAATAATAATGATTTATTAGATTTGTATGCTGCCCCTCTCTGGGGACTTGGAGCGTCTCACAACAATACACAATGTACAAATCTAATGTTCAAAAATAATTTTAAAGCCTTATTATAATAAGCAATCACACTAAAAACAACAAATAGATGTTACAATGGTTATTTGAGCGATTCTACAGTTACATAATTCCATTTTTGTTTAAATATAAACACATTACACTTAATCTTATTTCTTTTGTCATTATTACAAACATATTTATATTTACATATTATGGTCTTTTTCCAGCTATTATTTTTTCTATATCCAATCCACTGATACCATTGTTCCCAAATCTTATCTAATAATGCTAATCTTTTTGGCCCCGTAATTCTCTTGTAAGTCTGTCCATTTCAAGCACATTCGTAGATTTTATTAATTTATATGCTTTCTGCATACAGTATTATGTCGTTCGTCCCCCCCCCCCCCAAAAAAAAAATTGTGCGAATACTATCCTGGCTGCGGAAGGAAGACAAATTCCTTGTGTGTCCAATCACGCTTGGCCAATAAAATTCAATTCATATCCCTATGCTATCCTATCATTAGATCCCACTGTCGGTTTCGCGCGCTTTCAGCCTCTAGCTCTCTCCCCCACCTCCCGACCCGCGCAAGCTACAATACTCCCGCTGGCCTCGAGCCTTACTCGCGTATCCCAGCATGCACCAGACCGGTAGCGTCTACCGTTGCGACTCCTTTTCTTCGCTTCTGTTTCCTCCGGCGGCCCACAATCCCACGCGTGCCGACACCGCCACCCGCTCGCCCGCCCTCGCCCCGCCGCTCCAAAGCCGCAAAATGGCGGACACAATGAGCCGGAGTTGCCGCCGCCGCCTCCCGCTTCCCACAGCCTGAGCGAGAACCGCCCAAAGGCCAAGTCACTTCGGTCCGCTTCGCTGGCTCGGCCTTCTCCTTCTTCTTCCCGCCTTTCCCGTTCTCCGGCTTCCCCATCACCTTGGCCGGCGCGCAGGCCCCGCCGGCTCCTCCCCCCCTTCCCCCCCCCGTAACGGCGGCGGCATGAAGCTGACGGATAACGTGCTGCGGAGCTTCCGCGTGGCCAAAGTCTTCCGCGAGAACTCGGACAAGATCAACTGCTTCGATTTCAGCCCTAACGGCGAAACCGTCATCTCCAGCAGCGACGACGATTCCATCGTGCTCTACGACTGCCAGGAGGGAAAGTGAGTGGCGGAAGGGGGGGCGGGAAAGGCTGCATGCGGGGAAAGAGGCCCTTGGCATAGCAGGGCCTTTGTGGGTTGGAGGGAGGCGGGATGGGGAGCCGAAGCAGAGATGTGGCTTTTCATTTCACCCAAAGCCCGATCCGCAAAGAGCGGCTCTTTTTTGAAGCTTTTAAATGGGCGGGGAGAGGGGGAGCAGGCGGGGGGAGGGGGAAGACATTGGGGTTTGGTTTTTTTTGGTGGATGCTCAGGTGCATCTACATCTCTGGGGCTCTGCGGTTTCTTCTACTTTCACGTCTGAAAGTAAAAGAAACCGCAGGGACCTTTTAAAAAAAAAATCTCGCTCTGGAAAAAGGCATGTGATAAGCCTAAATTAAACATATGCTTTTTTTGAACTCTGATCATGTTCTTTATTGGCCAAGTGTGCTTGGACACACAAGGAATTTGACTTTGGTATATATGCTCTCAGTGTGCATGAAAGAAAAGATACATTTGTCAAGAATCATGAGATACAACACTAAAATAGAATAGAATAGGATTCTTTATTGGCCAAGAGTGTGATTGGATACACAAGGAATTTGTCTTTGGTGCACATGCTCTCAGCATAACATAAAAGAAAAGATACATTTGCCAAGAATCAAGAGGTACAACACTTCATGATTGTCATAGAGTGCAAATAAGCTATCAGGAAACTATCAATATATGAAAGGCATCTCCGTTTAAAAGGCACCTCCGTTTAAAACTCTTGTTGCAAACTATCATCGTTTATGAGGGTGATGACCTATCTCATTTTCATTTCATTTTATTGAATCTTTTGATTGTGTAGACTTGTAAATAAATAAAACACTATCAAATATCAAGTCTCCTGTGGCAGCATCCCCAAAGCTCTCAAATCTATATCAATACTATATTCTTAAATTTCTCACCATTTCAAGAAGTGTTGTTTTGTATTTTGTTTGAAAAACGGCCCAGAGTCGCTTAGTAAATGTACAGTAATGGGCAGTTGATAATCAAACGTAGGACAGTATTATACTGATGAGCAACTTAGGTAACAGTTTGCAAGAATATTTTTGGCTTTAGTGTGAATCGTTTGAGATATTATTCAATGATCTATTTACTTTAGGGATAATAGTGAAATATGAAGTGGACTTAACTATGAGAGTTGTTTGATGTTCTCTGAGCTTTGTTGTTTTCTTGCAGAAATTTCATTACCCAAAGTAGGTAACATCATTGGTGCTAGTAAAGAATAGGGTTTGCTCCCAATTTATATTCTAGTTCAGTGATGATGAACCTATGACACACATGCCATAGGTGGCATGCGGAGCCATATATGAGGGCACACGAGGCTTTGCCCTATTTCAGCTTTAGTGCAAGTGTGCGTGCTGGCCAGCTGATTTTCCGCCTTCTTTTTGGCCATTTTTCGCCATCCCCAGGGTTCAGAAAAGCCTCCTGAATGAAGCCCAGGGATGGTGAAAAAGGGCTCAACAGCCCAACTGGAAGTTCATTTCCAACTTCCAGTTGGCCTGTTGGGCCATTTTTCTCTCTCCTCAGGCTTCAGGAGGCTTTCCTGAACCCTGGGGAGAGCGAAAAACAGCCCAATGGGCCTACCGGAAGTCCAGAGACTTCAGTGAGGCCTATGCGCATGCACAGGAGAGGAGTACGGATATTGTGGATATATGCAGGGAGGGAGTACACATGCACAGGGAAGGGCATTGCATTATGGGTGTCCATAATGGGCATCCTTTTGGTACCCAAGCAAAAAGGTTCGCCATTACTGTTCTGGTGGATTGCCCTGTCGGTGTTACTGGGAGTGATCTGGGTGATTCTTTGTTCAGGATGTTTATTGTTAGTTTGTTTGACAGTTCCTTGATTGGTGTATTGTTTACTTCTTGATTAATATTAATCTTGTTATTAATCTATGCTCATGTTGGTTATTAATGAGGTTGTGTTCTGGTCTTTATGTTTCCTTTTTGGCTTGTCTCTTTTGAACAGTATGTAAATGTTATTTACTTCCATGTGCCTGTTCATGGCAGATTTGCCAGAGAGCTAGGCTTCCATGAACATTTTTAACTTGGGTTGGTCTAGGATGGGTGTCGACAACCTACAGCTCCAGAGCTGCATACAGTTCTTTTGTCCCTCCTTTGGGTCCCTGGCTGGCCTTGTCCCTTGTCCTCCCCTCCCAGGCATTCCTTGCGTGCCCTGAGACAGTAAGGGCGATGGCGCTCCATATTCCGTAGTGGGAGCAGAGCACCCCTGTACTTGCTGGGACTTGTGGGGGCTTCCAGCCCTTGTTGGTGTTGCATGCACCTCAGTCGCTCGGGGAGACTGAAACCTGCTCTCTGCCCCAAGACACAGGCCTGGCCTGGCTGCGGCCGATGCTGCTGCTCTTGCCACCTCCATAATCTGCCCACTGTCTTCACAGCACAGTTAAATTTAGTGTGCGTCACAATGGTGAACACGGTGTCCCCTCTTCCTTCTGCAGCCCATTACGACACAGAGCATCAGCTGCAGCCAGACTGGACCAGTGTCTCGGGCCAGAGAGCTGCACAAGCCAGGCAAGGAGTGACTGAGATGGGAGTTCAAGGGGGTGGGGCCAGTCAGTGGTGGGTTCAGCCAACAGGGAGCTACAACAGGTGGATAAAAGAGCTTCATTTATCTGGGAACCTGAAGCCACTCTTGATTTAAATCATATGGAAAGCACCCAAAGAAGAAGAAAGAATAACATCAGTTTAAAAAAAAACACTGTCGCCTGTTTTTGGAAATGATTCAAGAGGGAGCACGTGGACACACATAAGAGAGAGAGAGACACAGGGAGAGTGATAGATGAGAGAGAGAGAAAAGAGAAAGACACAACACACACACACACACACACAGAGACAGAGATACCTGTTTTCCCACAGAAAAGAAAATACCGGGAGCCACAAAATCTGGATGGGGGGGGTGTTATGGCAAGTTGGCCACACTCACCCAGGTTTTGTGTCTCCCAGTGTTTTCTGTGGGAAACGGGTCCAAATGGCTTTTTGGGTGTTTAAGGTTGGAGACCCCTGGTTTAGGATGGTCAATTTTCCAGTTGAAATTCTGGTTGTCTGTTCATAGGTTGTGAAATGATGGAGTTCTCATCATGCCTTCTGACAGCTAATTGGGATTCATGGATGCGTTTTGGTAGTCTTTGGGAATCCCAGTTTGGATAAGGAAATGTCTGCAAGAAAAGAAAGAACCAAGAACTCATTTCAATCCTGAGCTACAAATATTTTCCTTTATGACCTTAGCTAATTTAGTAATCACACCAGGCAATTGTGTATTTGCTAAGTGACCATATTTTTCACTACTGTGAACAATAGAAATGAAATTGTAACTGTAATTACTTCAAGAACTGCCTTGTATTTATTTTTCCATATGGCTGGAAGCTTAATGATTTGGGGATCATTATTGCAAATGCAGTTTCATATTAGTGGATTTTAATGAAGTGGATAGTGAAGTTGGAGATAGATAATGTATGTTTTTTCTAATTAGGCATACAGTTTACATTTGCTGTAAACCCAGTGCTACCTTGTCCCAAATCCAAAACTTTATCTATCAGTAAAGTACAGTAATACCTCATGATACGAACTTAATTGGTGCAAGGAGGAGGTTCGTAAGACGAAAGGTTCGTAAGACGAAACATTGTTTCCCATAGGAAACAATGTAAAGTCAATTAATCTGTGCAACCAACCCCCCCCCCCCGCAAAAAAACGGCTTTCGGCGACTGCTGGGAAGCCGCGCGGCTGTTTTAAAAGGTGACAGCCGGCCTGGGGGGCTTGCCAGCACCCCCCCAAACCCGGGTTCAGGGAAGTGCTGGCAAGCCCCCCAGGCCGGCTGCGACCTTTTAAAACACCCGCGCCGCTTCCCAGCTGTCTCCTGAAGCCGAACGCTAAAGCCGAACTTCCGCGTTCGGCTTCGGGAGACAGCTGGGAAGCGGCGCGGCTGTTTTAAAAGGTCGCAGCCGGCCTGGGGGGCTTCCCAGCAACCTCCCGAACCGAACCCGGGGTTCAGCAAAATTTTGCCTCTTATGAACTTTGTTCGAGTTACGAACCGGCGTTCAGGAGGCTTCTGGGAAGCCCCGCCGCCCGGCTGTCACCTTTTAAAACAGCCGCGCGGCTTCCCAGCAGTCTCCGAACGCCGGTTCGTAACTCGAAAAAAGTTCGTAAGAAGAGGCAAAATTTTTCTGAACCCCGGGTTCGTATCACGAGTTGTTCGTAAGACGAAGGGTTCGTATCTTGAGGTACCACTGTATTTGACTTTCATGCTTGCCAGGCATTCTTCAATTTTTGAGCATGAGGCTGACCTTCCCAGTTCCTTAAATAAGAATAAGCAAATTTATTAAATATTCAATCTTGTAATTAATTGCTAATTCTTATTTAAATAGGTACAGTATTGTCTCAAGTAAATGTTATTGATAAGTAGTTTGAATGCAGTTTAACATATGTAAAACAAAAAGGAGAACGGTTGAATATTGGGAAAAATATCCAGGAATCTTTTGTTGTTGTTAACTTTCAAGACTTCTTGAGCCTTTTATTAAATTAGATGGCTTAAAATCTAAAACAATGGGAGTGGTGGGATGTGATTGTTGTTTTTTCTGTACCAGCTTTTACTCATAAAGGAGGTGCTGGATAGCTTGCAGAGAAACATTATGTTTTTCACCTTTCAGCCAAGAAAAATAGCTTTACTTCAGCTACTTTTCTGGTAACAGGAACAAATATTTCTTGCCAGGCGCTAAGATCCACACAGTCCTATCTCCTTGACCTTCCAAAAAGCTTTCAAGAACTGGCTTTTCTCCCAAACATTGGGATGGTGTAAGGCTGGAGCCCAGTGATTCTGACTGTTTATGTATTAGGGAGTGTTGCTTAAAGCGCCAGAAGTTGTTTTGTGGATGTTGGTTTTTTTATCTTTTTATTGCTATTGGAATGAGTTGGCTACAATTTTTATTGTTAGGACAAGCAGGCATATGCCTCATAAATACATACATATCATCTTAGAACTGAAACCTTGAGCAAACAGTATCAGTACTGTTATCCCTCTCCATTGTCACTGTTAAAATTGCATCCTGTTTTATTTATTTATGTTTCATGTTTCTAAATTGCTCACCTATCTCAAAGAGGGGCTTTTTTGCTGTGTGAACAACATTGGTTGGTTATAATTAAATCATAGTAATACTGATATGTTTAGAAATAAAATACAATTAGTCCTCGATTTTATTTCAAAGTTAAAAGTTTTGTTAAATGTTATCATTAAAGTGACCAGCATTTTTCAAGTTAGACTATATGAAAGAGCTTGTTATAGTTCCCTAAATATTTGGGTTAAAAAGAGGGGTGCTTCCAGCTCTTCTGCTAATTTGCTGAAAGCTAATCATAAAAAACAACAAACTATTTCATTTTGTGTCTGTGGCACCTTTTGTCCAATACAGATTGAAAGTTAGAGAATAAAAACATGTAGTAGTAAATATCAAGGAAAGGAAAGAAGAAAGGATATGAGAATAGAATACGTCAATGAAGAGGCGTACATAAGTGCACTGGTGTGCCTTTCGTCCCCTGTCCAATTGTCTTTCCTTTCTCACACTTATCATATATATTTTCTTTCTTTCATATATCCTCTCCTCTAAGTTCACTTTACCCTTATATATATTACTGCATGTCTATTTTTCTTCCTATGTATTTGTGTATTGGACAAATGAATAAATAAAATAAAAATAAATAAATAGAGTAGAGGAAAGGATATATGAATGGGAGAAAAGATATATAAAATATAGGAGAGACAATTGGACAGGGAAAGATATATAAAATATAGGAGATACAATTGGACAGAGGATGGAAGGCACACTAGTGCACTTATGCTCGGCCCTTACTTACCTCTAAGAAATCTGGTGAGGCCAACCGTGGAAAGTGTAAGGGGAAAATGTTGGGGGTTGACACCACAGAGTCCGGAAATGAGTTCCACGCTTCAACAACTAGATTGCTAAAGTCATATTTTTTATAGTCAAGTTTGGAGTGGTTGATATTAATACACACACACACACACACACACACACACACACATTTGTTTTCATAGATCTTCACAGGTACAGGTATGAAGGTCTTGGCATATTCGGGTTTCTTCCCGTGTAGGATTTAGAGATTTCTGGTGACGTTTCGACAAGGTCCCACTCATCACCTTCAGGCTGGTGTTTCTGTCCTTGTTCTAGGGCTAACACAGTGAGATCTGAGCTGCCTTCCTTTGTTCTAGGGCTGTGTTAGCCCTAGAACAAGGACAGAAGCACCAGCCTGAAGATGACGAGTAGGACCTTGTCGAAACATGGCCAGACACACATTTGTTTTCATATATCTTCACAGGTACAGGTATGAAGGTCTTGGCATATTCGGGTTTCTTCCCATGTAGGATTCAGTGATTTCTGGCCATGTTTCGACAAGGTCCCACTCGTCATCTTCAGGCTGGTGCTTCTGTCCTTGTTCTAGGGCTAACACAGCCCTAGAACAAAGGAAGGCAGCTCAGATCTCACTGTGTTAGCCCTAGAACAAGGACAGATATATAATATATATTTGGCTAATATATATATACACAGTATATATATATTAGCCAAAATATAGTCTTGCCAAGGAAACCAAATATCGCTAAATGTAAATATATCTTAGTTGCACACAGTATAAATATAATATAATGACAATTCAGACTGTCAACACACACACATACACACAGAGACAGAGCTTATAATTAGTCTTATGAGTTAAAATTGTGTACAGGTAGCCCTTCACTTAGAATCATATGCTTAGTGATCAACTCTGAAGTTACAATAGCACTGGAAAAAGTGACCATATTTCTCATTTATAAATATCACAGCATCCCCACTGTCACATGATCATATTCAGACCCTTAGCAACTGACATGTGCTTATGATAGCTGCGTTTTCCTGTGGTCACCATTTGTAATCTACCCAGCCAGGTTCTAACAACAAAGTCAATGGAGAAAAGCCAGATTCATTTAACTCCCTTCTTCAGGTCCCGTCAACTAGACCGTGTCACTTGGCGGGACCTAGGGGAAGAGCCTTCTCTCTGGGGGCCCTGGCCCTCTGGAATCAGCTCCCCCTGGAGATTCGTACTGCCCCCACCCTCCTTGCCTTTCGTAAGAGTCTAGACTCACCTATGCCACCAAGCGTGGGGTCATTGGATTCTGAGCCCTGACTGGTGAATGTATGGTGGGTTTGTTGATTGAATAGATATGTGTGTATTTTAATTGGGGGTTTTTAGTTTTTAGTTTTAACTCTTTAATTAATTGGATTTTGATGTGCATTGTCTTTTTATATGTTGTAAGCCGCCCCGAGTCCTCATAGAAGGGCAGCATATTAATCCAATAAAACTTAACTAAAACTTAACTTCAAAACTGCACTGACAAAAAAAGGGGGCATAAATGGGGCCAAATTCATTTAACAATTGCCTTGATTAGCAATGGAATTTTGGAGCTCGGTGATGGTTATTAAGTCAAGGATTACCTGTAGGGCAAAATGGAATTTCTCTGTAATGTTTTTTTTTCTTCTTGGCAGGCCCAAGAGAACACTTTATAGTAAAAAATATGGAGTTGATCTCATCAGATATACTCATGCTGCCAACACAGTTGTATACAGTTCCAATAAAATAGATGGTAAGTGAGCCATTTTTCCTGGTAGTTGCCTATGCACATTGGAGGTTTAACATAATTGAAGGTTTGAGAAGACTGGTTTTGACTAAATTAATAGTGTATTCATTGAAGCTGTTAATTGATAATGTAGTGTTTCTTAATTTTAAATCCTAATTTTAAGGCACTGTTTTAAGGTGATTTCCTGAGCTTTGAGACAGAAGTAAATCAGAATGAAATGCAAGCATACAGTAGCAATTTAATACCGGTTAAAAAGAAGTTTATCTATTCTTTTGTCTATTCTTTGAACAATTAACAAAGTTTTTGTCACTGAATAGGTTGTACGTTTAATGGGATGACTTTTATTGCTTTAATTTGCAAACAAGAAAAACAGGCTTCTTCTCTTTCTCGCTTCCTCCAGATCATTAGATGACAGTAAATTATATACTTTATTGGAACAGTGTATATCAATAAAAATGCAAATAATTGTTCATTATCAAAACAATAAAATATCCTGTTAAACATATCATATCCCCATAGACCTTCTTAAGTAACAGTTTTTCACTTACTTTTAAGGGAAACTTTAGGTTTCTGCAAGTTCTTTTGCCTAATTCAGCAATTTCTTCCTTTACTCTAGAGACCTTGTATGCCTTTCTTAGCAACCATAAACAACACACACATGTTATTAAGGCCTAAAATCCTTTACATGTTCCTGTAAAGTCCAAAATCGCACAAAGCAAAACATTTAACTTGAAAATCTCTGCATTTTGAAAATGTACATCTAGTTGGCATGTCTTTTTCTTTCAGGGCCTTCTTTTCATATGTTTCCTCCTAATTCTTGGCTTACAACTAGTTTTCCATGTCTTTTGCTTTTTCTATTTCTTTCACAGACAGCAGTTTTTACTGTTGGTTGATTGCTATCCTCAACTAATAAAATATTTGTTGAATTATTACTATTGAACAAATGTGTATCCTGCTACAATCATAAAACTGGGTGGCTTACAAAATACAGGCAGTTATAAAATAAACAGGCCAATTGAACCCAGATCTAATTCATAATTTCAGGGCCCAAAGACCCTCTGGGGAAAAAAACTTCATTTTTTTCATAAAGTGGACAATGTTGGAGATGGAAAAAATGTCTATTTAGTCTTTCCACCGGGCCAGTCACATCATGGAAGAACAAAATGTATGGGTTCCCCCCCCCCTAAATTACCCCAAATGGGAAACAAAACAGCTGCTTCTGGCATGAGTGGAAATGCTGAGACCAACTCTAGCAATGAAATGCAGCCTTGCAAGTAACTAGGTGTCCATGTCAAGGGATACATGACTTTATAGGTTAAAATTAGCACTTTAAATTGTACCTGGAAGATAATTGGAAACCAGTTACAGTCCTTAAAAAACATGTATAAGTGGTCCACTCCTGTAGGCACCTAAGTCACTTTATTTTGCATCAGTTGAAGCTTCCAGAGTGTCTCCAAAGGCAGCCCTATCTGGGACACAATGCAGCAGTCTAATAAGGGTGGTAATGAGGTCATTGGATATTGTAATCAGGACTTTCTGTGCCATGTAAGGTCACAACTGCTGCACCAGCCAAAGATGGGCAAAGATCCTCCTGACTGCACCTTCCACCTACAGATTAAACAAAAGAAAACAAATCCAGGAAGACTCCCAATTCATAGACCTCTTCCAGGGGCAATGCAACTCCATCCAGAGACAAAGAGAGAGTGTTGGAGTCCTGTGCATGCGGAGAAGCTGAGTTTTCAGCACTGCAGACTTGTGCTGAAAGCCATCTTCAGGGAACTTCTCTGTGAAGTTTCCTGAAAGTGAGCTGCAGCACAAGTTCAGAAGATTAAAACTCTGGTTCCAGTGTCCAGCCAGAATTGGATCCTGCAACATTATCCTGAGACACCTATATTCGCCTTCATTCACTGACAATCAATTTCATATGCTGCAAGATGATACATGTGGAATAATCCTGATCAAATTCTTTCCTTGCTTTCCAAATGCTTGATGTTAAAAAAAAGTATTTGAGAAGAACACCATTATGTATGTTATGTTTGTTATGTTATTATGTCTTATGTAAATAATTGTATTTAATACATATTAACAGAAATATTTTGGCCATTTTTCTTATGACAAAGCATACAGAGACAGATAAATTAACTTTCTTTTTTCTTGCTGAAAATGAGTGTGTCTGAATTATACTTTGAATGTGAACCAAGTCTATTCATACCATCATTTGTGAAGCATTCTTGATTTTTTAGCTTTTCTTCTGCTTACAGCACATTGCCTGATTCCAGGCTGAGGTAGTAGTTTGTACAGTTTGAGGGTCTATGATACCACCCGGTACAGGAGATAACTGTACAGGCCACTGCCTTGCCTGGGGCAGAGCTTTACGACTACAAGAAGAGATTTCCTGCCCATGTTTGTTTGGTGCCAGGTAACAGTTGTTCTCTGGAAAGCATCAGTTTGTCTCCAATGCTTGTATATGTTTCAGATTTCCCTGTAGCTCTTTTTTTTTTAGTGGAGAGTCATCTCTTCAAACTTTTAGGTCTAATCTTGTTCATTCATGTTTCTCTGCAAAACTATGCCTTGGAATAAATGCTTGCTGTTTCATCGGAAAATCCTGGAGCAGATTACTTCCACAAAATAGAAAAACTGCAGAAATATGAGCTTGCAGGCATAAATTGTTATCGTTTAGTTTATCTTTGAAGAAAGAAAAATTGACATTATCCTGTAGGAAACTATACTTAATCTGTCATACCAGCTAACTTACATATACTTTGAAACTTGATCACCTACAGATAATTTTTTTAAGAAGGTCCTATAATTTAGCAACCTTCCAATGCATTCAATCTGTATTTAACAGTCATCTACATTTAAATTAGTTATAAATGCTGCAATAAAATATTACATATTAGTCTTGATTTCATATTCATGGTTTATATATGCTACTAAATTTTTTCCTTTTACATTGTTTATTTATACATATAAAAGCAAAAAACACTCATGCAGCATTACAAAATCTCCAGAACCATAAAGCCTACAAACTTGAAATTTGGCATATATGTTCCTCTTGGCTTCTAGGTGCTCGCTAAGAAAGGATTTTTTCAAAATGATCATGAGATCATTAGTATTTCTTATATTATTATTAGCACGCTCTGCTGCTAAGGAGTTAGATGTTATACTCTCCCTCCCCACCTGAAAAGAACTCTATTACAACCCCCAGCAATGTGGACTGGGAATTTGGAGAGGATCAATGGGGCCAGCCTGAAGGAGAGAAGGGGATAGATAAAAGAGGCTTCTATGGGGCAAGCCTGAGAGAGAGAAAGGGATAGGAAAGGATCAGTGGAGCCAGCTTGAGAGAGAGAAGGGGATAAGATAGGAGAGGCCTTTGTGGGACAAGCCTAAGGGAGAGAGATCACATAGTTTCAGAGCGGAGCACAGGCATTCAGCTAGTCTGCTTTATAATATAAGGTGTAATTGGTGTTTCATATACATATTTGTATAGCAATTACTGAGCTCAAGATGAATTCTGGTTCTGTATCTGTGCATATAGAAAAACTTTGTGTGTTTTTTGAGTCAGATTCTTACTGAAGGATACACTTCATGACCGTATTGTGTACACCCACAATAGCTGATTGGATTTACGTATTTGGTTATGCCATAGTTTATTTTCACTACCAAACCAAGATACTTGAATTCATACAGAGCACTAAATCTTTGCGTGAATGGGTGAGCTAGGAATTGTGGTTCATGGCTAAATGTGTATGAACTTAAAAGCTAGTTAATTCCATTATTAAAATATGAGATGTGCAAGTTGTCTAATATTAACAAGTCTTACTCTAATAAGCAAACTGTATTAGAGAGTACTTTTATATAATGTTTATCTTGTTGATGTTTCCATACAGATACTATCAGATACCTTTCCCTTCATGACAATAAATACATTAGATACTTTCCAGGACATAGCAAGAGGTAAGATGAGTAGAGTATAGCTTATAATTTTATATTGCTTTGACTATAGGAAGAATTAAACACCTAAAAATAATTATAACTAATCCACATAAAATTTTGTTCTGTTTTTATTTACCGCATTTTTCAGTGTATAAGACGCACCAGAGTCTAGGACGCACTTTTAATTTGGGGGGAGCAAAACAAAGAATGTGGGAGTTTTAAAAATATTGTAATTTTTGCTCAGGGATTTCTGGTAGACCAAAAGAGAATGTCCAAAAAAAAAGATTTGGTGTGAAGGATTTGGTTTCCTCATTTCATATTTATCAACAAGCCAAGGCTATCCATTTGGGGCAGAGGGTGGGGGGTGGTATGGCATAGCAAAATGCACCATAGTGCATAAAATTCACAGAAACAAAATATAAAACATGTATTCACCAAAGCAGTGAATTATTTTAGAACACACAGTATCAGGATTTAATACAATTAAAAAGTTGGGTTCTAGTTAAGCATTGTCCAGATTTTCCTTGGAAGATCAAGCTAAAAGGGTATTGTATATAATTCAATGTAAACTAACCTCTTTGTTGTGCATCCCAGGAAATGTGACTTTGTCACTGCTAAATAGTTTATACATTCTGACTGCTGGACCTTACAAGGATTTCCCAGCAAGAAGCAGCAGCATGAAAACTTATTTCCATACTAAGTATGACAATTCTGTTCCTCCTGAGACACAGTTTCTTTTAATAGTGAGCTCTCAGAGCTGCCTACCCCCTGAAATGCAATGCTCTGTTTTGGTCTCCGCACACTCCATTTTTGGAATTGGGGAGGGGATCATGGCACTTCTGCCTGGAAACACTTTTCTCCCCATTTCAAAAACGGAGTGTGCGGAGATCAAAACAGAGCATTGTGTTTTGCACGCCCCATTTTTGGAATTGGGAGAAAAGTGGCTTTGGGCTGCAGCGCCAGCCAGAATCACCACCACCTGAAACGTGACGCTCTTCTTTTGCCTCCTCAAGCCCCGTTTTTGGAATGAGTTTTCTGACTGCAGTGACGGCCGGAGCCACTCACCGCCCACCCATCCCCATTCCAAAAACTGGGCTTGAGGAGGCAAAAGAAGAGCGTTATGTTTCAGATTGTGGGTGATTCCGTCCGGTACTGCAGCCCCAAACCACTTTTCTCTCTGCAAAAGCGGAGCATGCAGCCGGCACTGCCTGCTGCCCCAAACTCAATATTCTGTTTTGATCTCCACACACTCTGTTTTTGGAATGGGGAGAAAAGTGTTTTCAGGCAAAAGTGCCATGATCCCCTCCCCAATTCCTTGCCTTATGTCTCCTGCACAGTGCCCTCTTCGCCAACCGAGTCCCTACCTACCCCTGGACGTGAGTGGAAGTGATCCCTGTTGCCTGCAACTACCTCAAAATGCAATGTGCGGAGGCTGAAAACATCCGAAGGGTGGGAGCTGGTGGGTGGGGCTACATTCAGAATATAAGACGCACCCAGTTTTTGACCCTCTTTTTGAGAGTAAAATGGTGCGTCTCATACACCGAAAAATACAGAATGTTGCCAAACTTTTCACCTTTTTTCAAAGAATAAAATATATATGGCATGTGATGCAGACTGCTTTGGCTATATTATTTTTTCCCTCTTCATTTCAGAGTTGTTGCTTTATCTATGTCTCCAGTGGATGATACCTTTATATCTGGTTCGCTTGATAAGACTATCAGACTTTGGGATCTTCGGTCACCAAATTGTCAGGTAAACCTCTAAAATCCACATGAAGTATATTAATGTATTTCAAGTGTTGTGTAGATTGTAGATTACAGACTATATTTCCTCTGTACTAGTAGATATGAACAATATACAGATACACACATACCTCAAGCCAAAGCCTGGCATGTTAAAATGATTGAGAAATTATTGTTTTCCGTTACTGTTAGAGATGCCATCACTTTATTTAAATAGATCACTGCATTTTGATAAAAAGCAGTTACTTGTATTAACTCAGCCTGAGATTTACCTTAATCATGTGGGAGTTGACTTTTCAACAGTGAAAATTAACACATAAACAAAAGACTTTTCAGCATTGGAAACAGAAACATACGGCTCTAACTATTTTAGCAGTTTGGAGAATTAATATAGATCCACCATGGATATTTCTAACAAATAGCTTTAATAAATCATTGCTATTATTTAAATTTGTACTCTGCCCAACTCCCAATGACTCGGAGCAATCCACAAGTGCAACTGTTCAAAACACAAAATACAGTGAGAGGCAAAAATGAAAGATGACACGGATGACAAGCACCCAACAGAAATGAAAGTGACACAGACTTCTACAACTCAACGACTTAGGTGTACAGCACAGTCTTCAAATTCCTTTGAAACACCAATAGGTGGGATCCAGGGATGGGTTCCAACTTACCTCACCGCCGGTTTGCTTCCTTCCACGCTGCATGGCTGCACGCACATGTACAGTGCTGAAAATTTGCCCCCAAAAAGGCCAAAAAACCAAGATGGCACCACATGCATTATGCTGGAAACCTGGCTTTTGCACATGTGCAGAAGAAAAAAAATGTTTAAAAAAGGGTGGCTTCAGTGGACCAGCACTGACAGAACCGGCTCTGTGATGTCACCAGTGGTTTGCTAATGGTTCTATAGAACCAGTACAAATCGGGAGGAACCCACTTCTGGTGAAACCAGTCAATCAGATTTTGGGGGGAAACTCATTCCAGAGCACATGTGCTGCAGCAGGGAAATGCTGCTTTCAGAATCCCAGCAGTTCATATTAATAGTCAATGGGACTTGGAAATTGAATAAGCAAAGCAGATAACTATGGAAGACAGTCCCTAAAGTAATTTGACCCACCACTAAAAAGAGCAGATTAACAGAGTTGGAAAGGGACCTTGCAGATCATCTAGTCCAACCCCCTGCCCAAGCAGGATACCCTGCATCTGCTTTCACCTTGAATTGAACTCACAACCTCCTGATTGTGAGGCAAGAGCTCCACCTTTAGGTCACAGCAGCTGCAGATATAGAGAGACCTTTATAGATCAGTGCCTTGAAGCAAACAGGCAACTAGTTCAGCTCACAAAGGGGTGGGTGGGTGTGTTACTTTACAACATTTATATAGCTGCTCATCGTATATTGAATTCTGGATGGATATATGTGTGTGTGTGTATGTGTGTATTCAAAATCTAGGGTCTGATGCATCCACAAGGAAAACCTGTATGCTCATTTGATCCAGAGGGGCTGATATTTGCAGCTGGGGTCAATTCCGAAATGGTGAAACTTTATGATCTTCGCTCCTTTGATAAGGTAATTAGTATGTAATGTTTAAGTGCATTCTAAATGTGGCATCTTTTCTGAGATGAAATTCCTAGGATCAAAGATTTAATATACAAACATATAAAAACAAAACATGAAGATTGGGATTTCTAAGAATTGAAGGATAAACAATTTTCAGGTATCCTTGGCAAGTTTTGTGGCCTAAGAAAATGAAAATTCCTTCCCCATTCAGACACGGCTTGCCTAATAAGATATTCTTTGCAAAATGATCTGAACATCTGGAATAGTTTTGCTGATGCCAACATCTGTCTTTCTTTTTTGAAGGGTCCATTTGCTACCTTTAAGATGCAATATGACCGAACCTGTGAGTGGACTGGCCTGAAGTTCAGCAATGATGGAAAACTTGTTCTTATTTCAACTAATGGAGGGATCATACGGCTCATTGATGCCTTTAAAGGAGCAGTTCTTCATACATTTACAGTGAGGAGCAGTTCTATATCTCCACATATGGTCTTTGTTTTGGATGTTTTTGTGAATTAAGTCAGGATTTATAGAATAGAATATTGAGTTAGCGTTGCAGTAGAAGAGAATTTTATAGATGAAAATAAGAATATACTTAATTCATCAGGTTATTTTTGCTGACCCCTTTTTATTAAGTGGAAATTGTTATATAAGACTGAGCCATTAAGCTGGAATATCTTAGAGTAACTTCTCAATTGAGAGAGTTCTACTGGAATAAAGAGATGAAAAGATAATTGATAAAGTAAAAAGCACTTTATAAAATCACACGTTAGATTATGTTTTAGCATCCTCCCATCCTCTTACACACTTTTCAACCAATGGAGTTAAAAGTAAATTATTCTCAATTTCAGTCATTCATGGCTGTAAGTATTCATTCTCATTAATCAGGAGAAGAAAAAGTTCCTGTTCTGTGGTCCATTCTAGATTTTTAAATAGTTCAGAGATGGTAACAATTTTTCAACTCTACAATTTTTATATTTTCCTGAGAGAAATTACAGATGGTGTCCTTGTAATGCTATTCAGATTTTTCCCCTTCAATTGAGGCTTTGAGAGGTGGCTTGAACATAGTAATTAACGCACTTGGCTTGGAAACCAATAGAATGTGTGTTGTAGGCCTCCCTTAGATATGAAAGCCAGTTGGATGACTTTGGGCCAGACATTGTCTCTTTCATCTAGCCTATCTCACAGGACCGTTTTGTAGAAAAAATAGGAGGCAAGAGTATTATGAATGTGTGCTGCCCTCAGTTGACCAGTACAGAAAAATAGGCAATATAAAATGATGGTGATGACCTTCTGAGTGATGATGCCTTTTTCATTCTGTTATCATCCCTAACCTCTTGTACAAAGTTTTCATAGATACAAATCTTTCCAAGACTAATCCTAAATTAATGAGATTCCAATTGATTTTTAATAAATGTACTTGATATTGTACACCAACTTCGTGAGGGAAACAGTTATTTTATGTCTATTTTGTGCTAAGACTTAAAATCTTCTACAGTATAATAACCTTGTGATAGCATGGATGTGTGTAGTATTTTAAGGAAAAAAGTTTGGTTGGTGAGCTCCATTATTGAACGGGCAGAGTGTGGTTTTCTCCTTCGATGGTGGTGGGCATTTTCCTTGGAATAAACCTTTTTAAAAGCTTTCAGCAGACTTTTTATCTGCTTCTCTCCTGAAATGGCAAGCTAAATGGCATTGCAGACCATTTTTGTTTGAAATAGCTTTAACTTTTCTGTTATCTTTTATGGTCACAATCTCATTGTTTTTTGTTCTGTTGTTCAGATGCTAAATTGTGTCTGATTCCATGGATCATAGTACACTAGGCCTCCCCATCCTCTACTGTCTCAAGAGTTTGCTCAAATTTATGTTCATATTATTCTTTTTACAGGGATATAATAATAGCAAAGCTGTCACATTGGAAGCTTCATTCACTCCAGATTCTCAGTTTATAATGATTGGTAAGAGAGTTATATTTCCTATGTACTGTAGAATAGAATTAGAATTTAATTGAATTAATTGAATTCTTTATGTCTAAGTGTTTATTGGACACCCAAGGAATTTGTCTTTGGTGCATATGCTCACAGTGTACTAAAAGAAAAAATAAAATACATTCATCAAGAATCATAAGATACAATCAAAAGAATATAAATTGTAAAAATACAAGCAACATAGTGGAAAGCAATAGGTACTAGGAGGGAAAGCAATAGGTACTAGGAGGGATGAGAAGAATAATAGTAATACAGTCTTAGTAAATAATTTAACAGTGTTGGGAGAATTACTGTAGTTGTTTAACAGTCATGGCATTCGGGGGGGAAAACTGTCCTTGTGTCTAATTGTTCTGATGTGCAAATGCCCTATAGTGTCATTTTGAGGGTAAAAGTTGAAAAAAAATATGTTCAGGATGTGGGGGTTCTGTAAATATTTTCACAGCCCTCTTTTTGACTCGTATGTTATACAGGTCCTCAATGGAAGGCACGTTGGTAGCAATTGTTTTATCTGCAGTTCCAATTATTCTCTGAAGTCTGTGTCTCTCTTGTTGGTTTGCAGACCCAAACCAGACAGTTATAGAGGTCCAGATGACAGACTCAATAATTCCTCTATAGAATTGTATCAGCAGCTCTTTGGGCAGTTTGAGCTTTCTGGGTTGGTGCAGAACTTTCTTTGTTGTGCTTTTTGGGTGACGTTTTTGATGTATGTAGTTCAAGATTGTTCTGATTGCACCACAAAATTCAACCTGTCATCTGTATGTAGATTCATCATTGTCTCGAATGAGATCAATTGTGTCATCTGCAAGCTTCAGTACTATTAACAGAGGGAACTTTTGAGATGCAATCATTGGTATATATAGGGAGAAGTGGAGAGGGCACACAGCCCTAGGGGGCTCCTGTGCTGATTGTACAGGTATCACATGCAATTTTACCTAGCTTCAACTGCTGCTTCATGTCTGTTAGGAAGCTTGTGATCCATTTACAAGTGTGATCCGGTACCGCTAGCTGGTGTAGTTAGAAGAATATCTGAAATGATGGTTTTGAATGCTGAGCTGAAATCTATAAAGACACTCTTGCATAGGTCTTTGGAGATTCAAGATGTAGGAGGATGTATATATCAATGCAATGTATGTATATATCAATGTAGCATCAATTATATAAAATAATTTCAGGTCACTTCCATAAAGCATCCAAGTGCTTTGTATCATTTGGAGAGGATATATGGTGCTTCATTATATGGTGCTTCATTTTTGCTAGTGTGTTATTTATTGCTATTTATTTGAGTTGCTTGATAAATCTATTCTGATTCTGTTGATTCTGGTTGAAACTGCAGGATCAGAGGATGGGAAGATTCATGTCTGGAATGGAGAGACTGGAATGAAGGTAGCAGTGCTTGATGGGAAACACACAGGACCCATTACCTGTTTGCAATTCAACCCCAAATTTATGACATTTGCCAGTGCATGCTCCAATATGGTAAGGAAACCTAAGTTGATTCAAATTTCTAAGCAAAACAAGTCCTTCTGGATTGACAGGACCTTGGTGTTTTCTGAGCTTGGTTGTTTTCTTGCAGATGTTTCATTACCCAACATCTGTAATAAAACAGCCAAAACCAGAGAACACCAAGGACCAACACCAAGGACTCCTCCTTTTGGACTTGACCTACAAATACTCTGGTACCTTCAGGAATGATTGTACTTCAGTTAAAAAGTTCAAGAAATTATTATCAAAAATATATCACTACTCTTTGTGATTCTTGTTTATTCGCTACATTATCTTGAAATTTTGAGACTATATTATTAGTGATCTCAGAAAATGGCTACTATAGGGAGCTTGCCTATTTGTAAAAAATGGCTTCCAACTTAAAACAATGCAACAAAAACTTCCAGAGCAGGTATGCTTATTTCCAAAATATCTTTTTACCAGGAAACAATCAGATAGTTTTGTTTTCCACTAGTCTCTACACTCGTTGGCATGAGACCGCTAAGAGACAAGATAATAATCATCAAATGTCTGAAATAGTGCTGAAGAAGGAATAGGCTTAATATGTATTGAACCAGAAGGAAGGACCAGAACCAACAGGCTAAAACTAAAAGTAAGAACTGTGAATAAGCTAAATGACAGGAAAAACTTTCTGATTGCTCAACATGTTAGCCAGAGGAACAGGCAAACATATAATATAATGAGATCTCCTTTGCTCAAGGTTTTCTATACAGATAATCTCCAGCAGATCTGCTCTGGACAAGGGTTGGAATAGATGACCTCGAATGTCATGCACAACCTTATAATTCCATGGGCTATAACGGAATGGACAACCATGAGATAGTAGTGGAAAAGTGTAGAAAACTAGTCAGCACTCAGTTTTGGGCAGCCCAGATATACTGCCCGTATTCCACTTAATATCACTAATCTTTTTTTTCTAAGCAGAGAGACATTTTCAAACAAAGCCACCAGGTTGCAGTCATTTTTATTTTCTAAATATTCCTGTTAGGCATATGTGCTGGTTGAATCATTACTGCAACGAGAAGGTGGATCTGAAGAAGTGGCAAAGTGATGCCCCTGGGATATCATTCTGCTATTTCTCTGCTATTTTTTTTTAAAAAGCAATATTATAGCTCCACTTTTTCTCAGTCACAAATGAATATGTTATTTCTGTAAAGAAGACAACCCCTCTTCCTGAGTCATATATATACAGGTTAGACAATAGATAATTATTTCTGTATACTTGGATAACTCTGGGTTGGCAAAAGAGTGGTAAAACATACTCCAGATCTTTTTCAGAGCAGGAGCCTTCCTTTAGCATTATTTAAAAGCCCTGGTATGTGGAAGGGTATCATTTTAAGAATCCCATTGGCCTCTGCAAGTCAAGTAATGTTGATTGGAATAATTGAAATAGAAAATGTTTGGCACTCAGATTGATTTAAATAAACGTCATGCATTTTTATCCTGCATACATGCATTCCGGTTTCTGTATTATACCAAATTGGTATACTGAATTTGATTTTGAGGTTAATCTCCCCGCACACTTATTTAATAAAAACCAAAATAAAAAGTATATTTGAGTTGTATTATTAGATCACTTACATTCAGTGGTTAGGGTTCTTCTAGACCAGGGGTCCCCAAACTTTTTACAAAGGGGTCCCCAAACTTTTTACAAAGGGGGTCAGTTCACTGCCCCTCAGACTGTTGGCGGGCCAGACTATATAAAAAATCCTGTGGTTTTCTTAACGCCGCCCTGGGGGAGGGGGGGAGGCGAAGTGGAGCAAGTCCCCAACTCCTTGCCAAGTTTCCTTTCTCTCTCTCTTCCTTCCTCTCCTTTTCTCTCTTTCTCTCTCTCTTACTCTCTTTCTATCTCTCCCTCTTCCTTTCTCTCTATCTCTCTATCTCTATCTCTCCCTCTTTCTTTCTCTTTGTCCCTCTTTCTTTCTCCCTCCCTCCCTCTCTATCTCTCCCTCTTTCTTTCTCTCTCTCTTGCTTTCTCTCTCATCACTCACTCACTCTCTATCTCTCCCTCTTCCTTTCTCTCTCCCTACCCTTTTCTCTCTCTTTCTTTCTCTCTGTCCCTCTCTCTCTTGCTTGCTTTCTCTCCCACTCTTTCCCTGTTGTTTTCTTTCTCTCTGTCCCTCTCTCTTGCTTTCTTTCTCTCTCTCTTTCTTTCTCTTTCTCTCTTGCTATCTCTTTCCCTCTCCCCTCTCTTGCGCTCCTTCTCTCTTTCTCTCCCTCTCTCTTTCTTTCTATCTTGTTCTCTGTTGCTCTCTCTCTTTCTCTCCCTCTCTTGTTCTCTCTTTGTCTCTTCCTTTCTTCTCTGCGGAGGCCGCCTGGAGGTTTGGCATCGGCACATCCACGGTAGGCAGGGACGGCGCACCTCCCTTTCCTTCTCCCATCACCTATGTTTACTGCGGGCAGCCGTCGCCGCGGGTTTCTCAGGTGGGAGCTGCCACTTCCCTCCAGGCAGCCAAGCCAGGCGGCCTCCGCACTTTCACCGCTCCCCGCCCCCAACTCCAATGCCCGGCTCCGTTGCGTGGCCATCGAAAAGTATATTTGAGTTGTATTAATAGATCACTTACATTCAGTGGTTAGGGTTCTTCTAGACCAGGGGTCCCCAAACTTTTTACATAGGGAGCCAGTTCAC
Organism: Erythrolamprus reginae; assembly: GCF_031021105.1. Lineage (NCBI taxonomy): Eukaryota > Metazoa > Chordata > Lepidosauria > Squamata > Dipsadidae > Erythrolamprus > Erythrolamprus reginae. The sequence goes on along the minus strand of NC_091951.1, from coordinate 91,173,939 downwards.
TGCCCCTCAGAGTGGGAGGTTGTTTTTGCGCGCGTGGCCGTGCGCCTTAGAGAGAACACTGCTCTCCACCTCCTCTTCCTCGCCGCCACCAGACGCTCAGCAGCAGACTGCAGTGAATGGATAGGAGATTCGGGAGCTTATTATATCTAGATGTAAAATCTCGTACACTGCCGCGGGCCGGATAAATGTCCTTAGTGGGCCGTAGTTTGGGGACCGCTGTTCTAGACTGTTTTTCCACTGCTAAAAAGTTGCTTCCAAATATACATTTATGAATACTCAGTGTTACTGAACTAGTAGTGCCTGAGAAATGTGTAGGTGCATTGTTTTAATCTTGTAGTATCACATTAAATCAATTACATTGTAGTATCAGAAAATTCAGCGTTAAAGACAGTGTTACCTGGGAAAATATGAAGATTCGGACAAAGTAAAAACTCTGTAACAGCAGTATGTTAGTTTTTGGCATTGTTTTAAGACAAACCTTCCTGAACATTAATATTATCCTCTGTTTTTTTATTCAGGCCTTTTGGTTGCCAACTATAGATGACTAATCTGAATTCATCACTTCCAGTGGACAGTTTCCATACTGTATTGAAAGCAATGCAGTATTTTTAAAGACAATTGTGAAAGAATTGGAATTGTGTCAATTGGAGATGAATCTTCCCACCAAGCGCATTCTGCATGTATCTCCTTTTGTCAAGCTACTTCCTGCATCTTCTACAAAAGATTTATTCACATGGCTAGACAGTTCCTGTTCTGAATATCTAAACATCTCTTCCAACATCAAATTGAAGCAGAACTATTACAGCTGGAAATCAACTAGCAGCTTTGCTTCGGAGTACATCCGGAAAGAATTTTGCCAGCCTTTTGTCTTTGTAGCTGACTTGTAAACTCCTGGGATTTTGGACTTGGTGAAATGTATACTTTCTGACATAGTCTGTCCCATTTGAAATATCAGAAGTAACCATGCCGTGTACTCTTGTGCTATACAGATACCTTTGTGCCATACATACATACATTTTTACAGAGACAGACCGATCAATATCAATTGCTAGGGGGACATTGTTAAAGATGTTTAGCCTTAAGTGCTCCAACGGGTTTTGAATCTTTAAGAAACCATACTGATCCTCTTGGTCATGGGCAGCTCCTGACATGAACAGATAATTGGGGTGTTTGGGTAGAATGCCAAGCAATACAGAAGTCTCCACTGTACTGGATGGAAATGCACTTCCTGTATCTCTTCCTTCAGTGTTTCTTTGCAGATTTTTATAAATTATAGGGAAGGGGAGGAGAATGTGAAAGGGTCACTATTGTTTTTTTTACTAGCAGGTATTAAAAAATAGTAATATTGGACCAACAGCAGTATTCTGGAATGAGTGTTAGCGTACTTGTCTCTCTCAAAGCATTCCACATTTCTATTCTTCAAGTACAAACTGACATTCCACTTTTCACAATGCAAGTAATACAACTCCTCCCTCTTGCCTACACAGGAGATTTCCATTCATTAAGCACTGTGATATTCTGTACATGGAAATTAGCCTTTTTCATTAGTGGGTTAGGATGAAATTGTATAATTACCAGCTGATTTCGGTTTTATTTCTGCTGTTTCTACAGTTTCATCCAAGTCCATTTTTTTATTTCCTGTAGTAGAATGAAGGCCTGTTTTAACTTTCTCTAAGCATCCTTTCCAAGGCAGCAGAAAATTAAAATTCATGTCCTCCTAAGATTTTGATTTTTTAATATTGATGCTGCATTTCCTGTACATGTTAATGGTGTACCAGCTACCATAATCTTCAGCACCTGATAAACTGAACACTTAAAAAACTGCATTTCATAGAAACATCATGGTCTAGTTTTATTAATATTAAGATGCTACTGTTATTTCCATCCATCAGAACACTTGGAAAATATCAGCACCCTTCTTTGTACACTTGGCTTTTCTCAGAAGTGTTCATATTCCATGGAGATGTTTACACTATTGGTATTGTACTAAAACATGAAGTTGAGAGGCATGAGTCAGGCTGAGCAATATAATTGGGGACGTTTGTTTTGGTGAATAAAAGAAGGGGAAGGGAAAATCTAGCTGACATTAAGCAGACTGTCGGGTTTGTATTTAAACTGGGTTTTGTTTATGTTCAACAGTTTATCTCTCACAGTAAGATTTTTTTTTCTGAGTCAGCTAATACAGATAACTTCAGTTTAGGGAATTTCTACCTCTTGGCTTGTTCTTTGTGAAAGATTTTGCAGGCCAATGAGCAGCAGTTTTGAGACATAGGGCAGGATTGTCGACACTTTGTGACAATTAATTGCACAGTACACTAAATTATATGTTTTTTTTAATGGCCAGTTTTTACCAGTTTTTAATCTTTACACTTGTTCATAATTTTAGCATCATTTCTTCAGTAACAAATCGATAGAAACATATTTTTAAGAAATGAATATACTTTTGAATACACTGCCCTTCACTTAGAACTGGTTTTCATTTAATTGAGTAAAAGTTAACTTTTTACCGGGAATTGATTGTGGGATGTTTTTGTTTCTTTAAAAATGTTATAATTTGCAATGTATTCTGATTTTTTACATTATGCATTCTAATAACATACTGCATTTTTACATCTGTATTTTGCAGCTTGAATATTTTTATACATATTTCCAGTCGGAGAATAAATTGCAGTATTAGGTATAAGACAGAATTGCTCTCCTGTATAAATTGTGTTTTTTAAGTTCCTTTTTAATTTCATCTCTATGCACATCCTTGAGTCAAAATACACTGGTTGGCTATTTTATTACTATTTTAAAAATATAAATAAAAGCTGAAGCAGCTCAAGATAGTAATATGTAACTGCATCCAACCCATTTTCATATAATTGTAAACCATTTGGATGTTGAAAATGCAGTGTCATATTTTGATTAGCTTATGTATTTCCTTCTGTCTTAAATGTTTTTGGACAAAGTAGTTTCTTTTTAATGTCAATTTAGTATTAAGGAATTTAATAGTATTAAATTTAATAGTATTATAATGCCCAAATCCTCAAATATTCTCTGAAGTAAATCCAGTGCAATGGTTCCCAATGTGGGGCCCACAGCCCACAGTGGGGCAATTTGATTTGTAAGGTGGGCAATTAGAATCTTGTTTAAACCAAGTTAATGGCCTTTTAGCTTCCTCTGCGTGAGTAGGAGTTCACTTTTTGAGTAGTAAGAATTATATGTCATGGGGGGGGGCAGAATCAGAATTTTAGAGATGCTTGGGTGGGGCATTGCCAAAAAAAAGGTTGGGAACCACTGATCTAGTGTTATTCTCTCTGCAGATTGCTCTAATGATCCTCTCCTCCCTCTGCTGTTTTACCACTTTTCTGATGGTTGCCTTGTAATGTAATCCAAAAATGTGAAAGTCTCTCTATTACAAGGGAGAAAGTAAAAGGAAAACTTACCTCTTTTTTCCTATTTTATCATCCAGTGCCCTTTCCAATATATTCAAAAGTATTGTCACAAAATAAGCAAACACCTTATCTTAAATTTTCTTACATTAACTCCATGTTATATTTTTTACCAAAAAAAATTTAAAACTTTTTCCCCCTTATTCACCAAGTCGAATTCTCTTATCCTGCTTGATCTAAAAAATTATAACTTTAAATTACATCTAAGAGTGTCCTTAATAGACTGCTGATTAGGATTTCTCTGGCCACCAGGCTCTGCTGCAGTACCATCCCAGCTCCTTCAAGGATATTTAGTCCACCATGAATTTCTCATAGCGAGAAACATCAAGTCACCAAATTAAGGGAATTAGCATAGCAGATAAAAATTATTGAATGTATTTGTCAATGACATGACTATAATTCCTCATGCAAAAGAACAAGAATGTGTCAGTTTTCAGCTTGGCAGTTAATTTCCAAAAGTCCACAATAGTTTGTATTTATATACTCCATAAACAAAAATATTTCCTACATCTTAGGTAATTAGGAGTTAGCATATCAAATCATTGAAGCTATTCCATGATGATTGTAGCCCTGTTTGGAGTTTTAAAAGAAGACAAGATTTATGTAAACATTTTGAGTTGTACAGCAGCAGTAAAGTGCCCAAAATTGATTACAAACCCTTAAAAAAAATAAAACATTGGCAAAATTCTAATTGCCAGAAACAAAGCTTTATTATGTTTTAAATCAACATATACTGTAATGCCATAAAAACATGCCACAAAATTTTAAAATTATAGTAAACTGCTCAGCTGGTATGAACCATGCCTTGAATTCCACCAAACAATAGTCTGAAAATGCTGAATATGTCTTTTCTCCCCAATAGTTCAAGTTAAGAATTTCCATAACTACCCAAATAATATGCTGAATTTGGAGGATGAATTTATTTCAAAATTTATTCTATACAGTTCTAACTCTGTTTATAGCCAGTTTTAGTGGTAAGGCACTAGCTAAAGAATGAGACCATGAATTCAAATCTCCCCATTGCCATAGCTGGGTGACCTGGGTACAGTCACTCACTCTCAGGCCAATTCACCACATAGGGTTGGTGATACGTGGAAAACAGAAGAAGCGTTGGATATGTTTGCTGCCTTGAGTTATTTGTAAAAAACAATAAAGATGGACTACCAAAAAAAAAACATACTTGAAATGTATTGTGGCAAATCTGAAACAGGACTAAAAAAAACCTGGAATGTAAGACAAAAGGAAACAATTGGGTTTTTAATTATTTAAAAATAAATTAAAATTAAAGATATTTGCCAATCTATGGAAGCCTCGGGATGCAGTGGCTCAGTGACTAAGATGCTGAGCTTGTCGATCAAAAGGTTGACAGTTCAGCAGTTCGAATCCCTAGTATTGCATAATGGGGTGAGCTCCTGTTACTTGTCCCAGCTTCTGCCAACTTAGCAGTTCAAAAGCATGTAAAAAAATGCAAGTAGAAAAATAGGGACCACCTTTGGCGGGAAGATAACAGTGTTCCATGCACCTTTGGTGTTTAGTCATGGTGGCCAAATGACCATGGAGACTTCTTTGGACAGCGTTGGCTCTTTGGTTTTGAAATGGAGATGAGCACCGCCCCCTTGAGTCAGGAATGACTAGCACACATGTGTGAGGGGAAACTTTACCTTTATGGCAGCATCAAGGATTATTATGAATATAAAGAAATTCTATCTTAAACTTCTACATCAGTGATATTAAGCTCCTATATAACTTATCAACATTCCGTGAGATGTTGGTGAAGCTGACAGTCAAAGGGAACATTCTTTCATCTTTGGTGGGAATGCAATAAAGTATTGGAATTTTGGAAGAATGTGTTAAAAGAAATATGTAACTAAACGAGATTCAATTGCTATGCATATTGATGACCAGATTAAGAAACCACAGAGTAAAAACCATTACATTTTTGCCTATAGCAGCTGAATTGGTAAGCTAAACAATGGGAATATCTGGAAAATATTTCAATGGAAGTATGAAAACATAATGTCTGGTCTATGTTTTTATTTGAAAAAGTATCTGATAAAATCATTTCTGTGACAAACCAAATAAAACATTTTATAATGAATCATAAAATGTCACTATTTATATAAGACAATCATTCTGGAAATAGCTTATATCAAACACAATGGTGTATTAAAATGTATCAGTACTGTGTAATATTTTAAAACCGCACAAAAAGCTAATAAATATTAAAATAAATATGAAATGACCTTGCTATTTCAAATTAATGAGACAAATGCTGCTGGCACGTATTTTGTTGAAAATGAAGTTTATTTTAAGATATTAAATATATATATATTATTTATGTTTGATATTAAATCCATGCTTATACGATTACAATTTAATATAAAATTAAGTTTTATATACTGCTCAAAACAAATAAAGGGAACACTCAAATAACACATCCTAAATCTGAATGAATGAAATATTCTCATTGAATATTTCATTTGCACAACCATTTGCACAACAGCATGTGAAATTGATTGACAATCAGTATTGCTTTCTAAGTGGACAGTTTGATTACACAGAAGTTTGATTTACTTGGAGATATATTCTCTTGTTTATGTGTTCCCTTTATTTCTTTGAGTAGTATATATAAATACAGTCACACATAAAATACAAAGGTAACCTGAGCTACAATAAAAATCATTCTCAAAAGCCCATATCAGCATATTGTCTTGACAGATTCAGCCTGAAGTTAGTAAAAAACATTTCAATAGGGTGATACCCCTTAATTTCCTGTAGTTCAAATTTTTGAGCGACTTTAAGGCAGATCTTTGCTAATGGTTTTGTATAGCAATATGTTTTACTGCTATTTTAATATATTTTGTATTACTGAGGAAACTGGATATTGCATAAAACTTTAGGCTGCAATACAAAAAATTGTCTCTTAGACGTTAAATTCCTATTAAATTCTTCATCTTCATAAAAGCATTAAATGGTATTACTAGGCACATGTTAATCCTTCCATATTTAGATAATGAACAGAGAAAGCTAAAACTTTTGTTCTTAAATACTAATTTAGCATTTATGATAAGTTAGCAACTTATAAAACCAAGGAAAACATGAGATTAGTTTGAAACAAAGTCATTGACTTTTTCTTAAGACAGCATGACCACCAGATGGATTCACAACTGGCTGACCAACCACACCCAATATGAAGTCCTTCATGGAATTACATCCTCATGGAGGAAAGTACGCAGTGGGGTATCCCAAGGCTCTGTCAGTCCCAGTACATGTTGTGACCTGCCAGCAGCCAGTGGAGCTGGTGGCACTCAGACAGGGAGGAGGTTGGGGAGGAACTGAGGAGGTTGGGGAGTGTGGAAGCTCTGATGAGTGCTCTGCATTGGAGGCAGAGATGGAGCCAGAGCCATCTGACAGTTATCAACTACCCTCGGAGTCAAGAGATAAGTGGGGCTGAGGAACAGCTAGAGCCTGTTCCTGATTCCGGAGTAAAAGCACAAGGGGACGCTGAATGGCCCCTCCCATAGGAAATAAATAGAAGCGAAAGGGGAGTGATGTTTGCAGGAGACAATTAGTTCATTACTGTGAAGATTTGCTTATCTGAGAGACTCCTTTCCAAGTATTTTGCATCAAGAAGCTATTGGCCTGGCAACTATCCAAGGACTGATAAGGCCTGTATTTGCAATTCACCTTTGAAAGACTGTTTTCAGGGACATTGCTGGATGTAAATGCTAGGAATTCACATTAGCCAAATAAAAAGGGGGTTGGGGAGAAGAAGTCTTTTTCGTGATTTGGTGAAGCCTAGGTCACAACAGTACTCTTCAATATCTTCATGAATGGTTCAGATGAGGGGATAGATGGGGTACTTATCAAATATGCAGACGACACCAAGCTAGCAAGAATAGCCAACGCTCCAGAAGACAGGCTCAAGATACAGAAGGATCTCGACATATATGACATCCTATCTAACATAATGAAATTCATTGTTGAGAAAAATAAGACTCTACACTCAAGCAAGAAAACTACATGCCCATGTACAGAATAGATAGTACCTGATGTACATAATAGATAGTACCCCATGTACATAATAGATAGTATCCATAGTAGTAACTGCAAGAGGGATCTTGGAGTCACTTCAATATGAGCCAACAGTGTGCTACAACTGCCCAAAAAAGTCAACTTGGTTCTAGGCTGCATTAACACAGATAAAATCAAGACCACTTGGAGTGCTAGTAGAACTTTAGAATGCCTTGGTAAGGCCACACTTGGAATAATGCATCCAGTTATATTGAAACTCTAGAAAGTGTAGAGAAGAACAACAAATACGATTAGGTCCAGGACCAAAAACATATGAAGAACAGTTGCAGGAATTGGGTATGCCTAGATTAATAAAAATAAAAAAGCAAGGGGAGACGTAATAGCAGTGTTCCAATATCTCAGGGGCTGCCACAAAGAAGAGGGAGTCAACCTATTCTCCAAGCACCTGAAGGCAGGACAAGAACCAATGGATAGTAACTTGTCAGGGAGAGAACCAGCCTGGAAGGAAGGAGAAATTTCCTGGTAAAACAATCAGTGGAACAACTTGCCTCCAGACGTTGTGGGTGCTACAACACTGGAGGTTTTTAAGGAGAGATTGGGCAACCATTTGTCTGGATTTCCTGCTTGAGCTGGGGGATGGACTAGCAGGTCTCCAAGGTCCCTTCCAATTCTGTTATTCTGCTTCCAAAGTCTGGATTTGCATTTTTCAGCAACTGTATGTTTTGATATAATTCCATTACCATCTGAAGAGCAGTTGTGGCTCCTTTAGCAGCAGATTGTTTAGTGTTCACTCTTGTTATGCAATGGAATTGCAAATACAGAAATGTCATCATAAGAAGCAGGCTCTTTACTGTCCTTGATCCAATAATAGCCATCCTCCTTCCCTCTTGCTTTTTGAACAAGTTGTTTAGCCAATTCTGAAAACCTGTGAAAATAATACTGGGTTTTACGCAGTGCAGTTATAAATCATCCTAAAACAACAGCTAAAACAATGGAATAATGTCCATGAATGGTATAAATATTGTACAATATATTTTATGATCTAATATCCCCCTTTAAGCACCCCATGGAGCCATAAGCCTTGAGTGTGACACTCCTGATATATAACTTACTGAAAGACCATTCCAAGCGGGACAATCCCCAGCTTGACATTGAATTTTTAATTTCATATTTTACCCTATTATGAGAAAAGTTACTTTCAAGCTATCCAATTTTTTTGGACTATAAGACACACTTCCCCCACAGACACACCTCAAAGTAGGTGGGAAAGTGTGTGTCTTATGGATCAAATATGGCATTGGGGGGAGGGAGGTTGGTGTGGCTCCAATCAGCTATTCTAGGCAACGGCAGAAAATGGGGGGTGGCAAATGGGCCACCGCGAACAGGCCACGGCAGCAATTCCTGCTGCCTAGAACACCTGATCAGTGGTATTCCGGGAGGCAAATCCAATCGGCAATCAGCTGCTCGACAGCAAAAGCTCCAGTGTTCCCCAGCAGCAGCAGCTCAGCAGAACCCTGACAAGCCACATGCTGGGGCTGTGATAATGTGCGGAAGCTGACCAGACTTTTTGCTGCAAGGATGCTAGCCAGATGAATATCAGATGGATGCTGGGATGAAGAGGCAGATTTTTTTTCTTGCTTTCCTCCACTAAAGCTAATGTGGGTCTTATAATGTGCAGAGGCAGGGCGCCTGTGGGAGGTGCGTGTACATGCGCGTGGGCAGGTCACACATGCATGCATAGGCAAGCGGGAGGGTCATATGCGCATGTGTGGGGTTGTGTACACATGCTTGGAGGTGCAGTGTGCCCAGGCAAGGGGGTCGTGCATTATGGGTGCACACAAAATGACAAAAAGGTTAACTATCACTGTCCTAGCCAATTTAGGAGGTGTATTTTGCCAGCTGTAAAGAATCATTAAGAAAAAAAAAATCCTATATCATATTGGGATAGAAAAAACAGTTGTCTATAAGCTAAAGAGGTAAATTAAAAATCAATCAAAGACCAAATTTATTTATTTATTTATTTATTTATTTATTTACTTACTTACTTACTTACTTACTTACTTACTTACTTACTTACTTACTTACTTACTTACTTACTTACTTACTTACTTATGAGTCTTCGGAGAGGGGCAGCATACAAGTCTAATAAATTATTATTATTATTATTATTATTATTATTATTATTATTATTATTATTATTATTATATAAATAGTGTATCCCGGAATACATGCTCAAGCTATCATATATGAAAGTTTCATGCAAATATAGTTCAGGTAGGGTTTTTTTTCTCCCTCTATAAGTTTCAGGCAAAATAAATGCTGTGCCCCCTTCTTATTTAAAAAACGTATTCATTGCCTAAACAGCTCTGTGAGCAAAGGAAACTGATAAAGAACTATAATTGCACAGATTGACTAATAAGTATTTCTGCCAAGTATTTTATTGCCTTAGATTTCTTAAGGATTCCTTTAAAACTTGTACTGTTAATGATAAAAAAATATATGGTAGGAGTGCCATCAGGTTGAACAGAGTTCACACAATATACATTATAGTTAAACATCAGTCAGAAAGTTAATTATTAATTATTATTACAGTTCTGTTCTATAAAGTTCCATTAAGAAAGAATAACCTTAATATTCTTTAACCTTAATAACCTCCGAGTCCTCGGAGAGGGGCGGCATACAAATCTAATAAATTATTATTAATATTCTCAGAATTTTTGCAACCTTTAATTGTACCTGTAAGGATCTGCTGTATTGTTCTGGGGAAAATTTCTGACAATTTGGGCTACATCTTCATTGGACAAAACATCCCAAAGGCCATCTGTGGCCATGATGAGGACATCATCTTCATTAATATTTTCTGACGTTAAGTCAAATACTTCCACCTAGTTAGAAATAATGACATGATAAAAACTTTTTCAGTTGCAATTACTAAATGTCTCAGTGCTAAAGTTTTATAAAACTATGGACTGAAAAGCTGTACCCTATATACTACCCATTCAATATATTTTTCTGTTTCAGAAGCCCTGAAGATTGCGCTACCAAAATGTATATCAAAATTTGAAGATTAAATTTGTAAGTACAGTGCTCATGCGAAGGCTCTGGGTGGGTGTTTTCAGCCTCCAGAGGGCCTTCATGGGGCTGGGGAGGCCATTTTTGCACACTCTAGGCTCCAGGAAAGCCTTTGGTGCCTGGAAAGGGCAAAAAACCAGCACACCGGAAGTTGGGAAATGGGCATTTCTGGCCTCAGAAGGGGGAGAGGCCATTTTCACCCTCCCTAAGCTCCAGGAAAGCCTCTGGTGCCTGGAGAGGGAGAACATCGGGCCTATCAGGTCTACCAGAAGTCTGGAAACGGGCTGCTTCTGGCCTCCAGAGGCTTCAGAAAGGTGTGTGGGGGCCATGCACGAGGGAATGCGGGGGGGTTCGCACACATGCGCGCAGGCAGTGCAGTGCAAGGGGATGCATGCGCAGGGGGCAGGGCATGGGGGGCATTGAATTATGGGTATGGCCACACACACACACACACACACACACACACACATGCTTCAGGCACTCGGGAAACAAAGGTTCGCCATCACTGCCTTACAGCTTTAGGAGTGTAACAAATCTCTATGAAAGCATTTGAGTTGATTAACATACAAGAACACTTGTAAGGAAGTGGGATATCTACATCTACAGTTGTGACCTCAACATCTTATATGCCCCTTCATTTCTCAAATTTGACATTAAAGTGAAAAATCTGCAAGTGGAGCCTGCTTGAAAATCAGAAGAACCCTTCCTGTGATTTGGGACCTCATTACTCTGAGGCTTCTCATATTTAATTTAACCAATGCAAAAGATTGTGGCAGACTTCACTATAATATTCAATCCAGGAAGATCTTCTTCTATAAATATAAACACCCACACAGTACTGACATAAACAGCCTACCCAGACACAACACTTGTAACACTGTTGTAGTTTCTTTGAAAGCCACTATTCTAAAAGGATGAGTAGGCTGAATATAGAGAAGCGAAAGTATCTAAAATACAGGCTGCTACAATCAACATAGCATAGTATTTTCTTACCTTAGGTATGCAGGAGAGGAAAGGCTTAATTTTAATATTTGTTTCAATTACTTTTAACTGATGGTCTCCCAGGCCTCGAGATACAGCCAGGGTGCCTAGTAAACGAGCCTGAAAGAGATGGGAATAGATTCCAGGCTAAAGATGCAATAACTAAAGTAAATGGTAATATATAAGTAATTAGCAGTATATTTATATCCAAATATTTATTTTGCAGTTTGCAACATCAGCATAGTCAACAGTATAATTATCACGTAAAAAGTGGCGTTTCCCCACAGCAAAATCAGCATACCATAAGAGGACAAGATTGTTTCTACTTAGCAATTAAAAATCAAAATGGGGATGGAACAGCACGGGGCAGAGATTTAATCTCTTAGTAATTGTGTTTTTGGCCAACAGTTCTACTTTAGAAGGAAGGAGTACCTTCCTGTGATTTGGGACCTCATTGTGATTTGGGACCTTATGTATTGTTCCCAAATCAATAAGGTGATCAATAAATAAAGTGATCAATAAACTGACCACTTTGATATTTTTTAAATATCCAGAGGACTAAGCTAGTATTTCCCATCTAATGTCCTCCAGATTGTGTTGAAATTGCAACTTCCAACCCACATAGCTGATAACCTTTTAAGCTAGGAATTTAACACAACCAGAGAACATCTGACTATTGAAGGTTACTTAGGTTTTAACCCACACATTACATTCTCACAATTAAATTCCTCTGAATTACTTCCCCAGAAATAGTTCGCTTACTCCCTAGCACATGATCATTAAAAATAGCCAAAAATAGTGAAAATGTTGAAACATGCACCCACATAGCAGCCAGAGAAGCTTCTCCTTTTGGTCTAACATGCTTTGGAGAGCACTCATGCCCGACATGTCCATTAGCTTTTCAAGTGGCAAGGATTCCCTTAGTATAGCTTTATAACTTTCTTTTTTCTTCTACACTTTGTTTCTATAATCAGTGTACAGTGTTCCCTCGATTTTCGCGGGGGTTGCGTTCCAAGACCGCCCGCGAAAGTCGAATTTCCGCGAAATAGCGATGCGGAAGTAAAAACACAATTTTTGGCTATGGACAGCCAAAAACTACCCCCACGCACCCTTTTTCAAGGCAGCGCAAGGAGCCGGGCTTGAAGTTGGGGGCGGGGAGCGACGGAAATGCGGAGGCCGGCAAAGATTGTTTTGAATGTCGGCTGCCCCCGCCCCCCCCAGCACCTCCGGCCCCCTCGCCGCTACCGCCCGCCCGATCCACCCCTCTCACTGGCTTTCTTGGGACACGGGTCCTCCTGCAGCAGCGCTGGCGGCTACGGCTTCTCATCCTCCTCATTCGGCCGGTAGCCGCTCTGAGCGCTTTGAGAATGCCTGCCTCGCCCCTCTCACAGTCCCTTAGCTGAGAGCGCTTTCGTCCCAGCTATCAGCTAGGAGGCTGCAGGATAGGCGGGGCAGGCGTTCTCACAGAGAGGGAGAGAGAGAGGGAGAAAGAGAGAGAGAGAAAGAGGGGGGAGAGTGGAAGGTAGAGAGAGAGAAAAATGATAGAAAAAGGGAGAAAAAAACAGAAATGAGAAAATGATTGAAGCAGAGAATGACAGGAAAGAAAGAGAAAGAGAGAGAGAAGTGACTCTTGGTGATGACGTATGACATCATTGGGTGGGAAAAACCGTGGTATAGAAAAAAAACTGCGGAGTATTTTTTAATTAATATTTTTTGAAAAACCGTGGTATAGCCGTTTCGCGAAGTTTGAACCCGCGAAAATCGAGGGATCACTGTACTATAATTCTTGGAATTAGAGGATCTGTGGCCAACAAAACCACAGACAGCAGCTTCCTGTCTGTGGTTTTGTTGGCCACAGATCCTCTAATTCTTTATCTGGCTGTTGGGGGCCAAATAAGAAGGCTATCCCTGGTGCTGTTGGCATGAACACCTTTGATAAAGTGCCACCAACACCCCAACTGCATTTATCATCATGCCTCTGGTGAGCTGGACAGCCTGAATAGCAAAGGAGAAAAGTTGACAGGGCCAGATGTCCAAGTCCTTTACTTTTGTAGCACCTAAGAATTTGTAGCAGTGGAATAACTTTCCATCCGCAAAATCCCTGCATTCCGCTCATCAGAACTCCCTAGGTGACCATGGGATTCTCAATGGCCCCATTGTCAACACAGCCCTATCCATTGACTGTGCCTCATGAGAGAAGAGAAGCAAAGAGAGGGAAATTAAAAAATGGTGTAAATTCTCTTCCTCTGCCCTCCGCTTCCTCAGAGGTTTCCTGCCTATTTAGTGAAGACTAGGCTGGCATCAGAATGAAGTGATAGGCCATCATAGAATAGAATAGAATAGAATAGAATAGAATTCTTTATTTACCAAGTGTGATTGGACATACAAGGAATATGTCTTGGTGCATATGCTCTCAGTGTACATAAAAGAAAATATAGATTTGTCAAGAATCATGAGGTACAACACTTAATGATTGTCATAGGGGTCAAATAAGCAAATAATTAATAATCAATATTAATAAAAATCTTAGGATACAAGTAACAAGTTACAGTCATAAAGTCCTAAGCGGGAGGAAAATGATGATAGGAATGATGAGAAAAAACTAGTAGAAATAGCAGTGCAGACTTAGTAAAAGGTTTGATAGTGTTGAGGGAATTGTGAGACATGCCCTGGTTTCCCGTTATGTGGCATAGATGCATCCCCTCAGATCTTCTCAGATGGAGAAGAATAGGGAATTGTCCCTAGGTGACAAAGAGGAATAACAGCCAGGTCGCAAATCTACCAGATTTTCCTAGGAAATAAAATAAAATTTCCACAACCATAAATCTCTAGGACTGAAAGAATCAGTTACCCATTCTCTTGATCAGAGATATTTCCCTCAGTTACTAATTGTAGGTTTCCTGTTTCCCAAAATCGTCCCAAAGATCCTTTTTTTCAAGAGGCAACAGGACTTCCTTTACTTTCTTTCTTTTTCCAAGAAAAACGAGAAAGTCCAGCTGCCTCTTGAAAAAGCACCTTTGGGATAACCATGACCTGGATGACTAAGAATCTCTATAGACATTTCCCAAGATAATTAATAATTATACTCAATTATCTGTATAAAGTTCAGGATAGTGAAGGTGTCCTTGATTGCCATACCCCTTTCCTCAGCCAATGTTAGATCATCTTGTGACCTCTCCCCTCAGTGGCATTCTGTGGTAGCTCTTACCCTGAACTTTTAATGTAGTAGAAGCATCAATCATCCAGAAAACAAGCAGAAGGAAGTTTTATACCCCAGGGCTCATGAGGCTACAGCCAGATTTACCTCATAAATACTAGTCTGTCTAGCTTTGTGTTCCAGGTAAAAGCATGGAAGCCAACATGGCCAAAATCCAAATTTGTTCCTCGTACAGAGCACATTCAAGAATTCAAACTATTTGGAAAAGGCCTAAGATTAAGACCAAAAAGGGAAGGAGTCTTAAAAAAAATGGAAAAGGGTAGGCAACAGAGCATGATAATGAATTTGATTTTCCAATGGGATTACAAAACATATCCCCAAAGCCACCTAGAGAAGAATTGGACATCAAATTCTACAAGAACAGAACATAAAATTCAGTTTCAGTACAATCCAAACTATGAAAGTAGGAGGACTGAGGGACATCATACCTGTTTCCCATGTCCATGAATCAGAGGGTATTTGAGATCCTCTTCCATTATAGTCTTATATCCCCTGAAACAAACCAGACAAGTGAGTCGTCATTTTATTTGTCCTCACACTGCAGTGTCTACAAGTTAACAAGGATGTTTAAACCATCTAACACTCAATTCTGGGTTGAAATCTAAGGCCTCATCTCAGAGGATTTATAGAGTACCCTATATGCTAAAATTGTATTTTTTTTTTCTCTAAATGATTGAGAAACTCCATTTGCAAAGAGGTCAACACCTGAATGACACCATAATGAGTGCATTGTATGAAATGCAATAGGAGCAGCAGTTCTAAAGCAATTTCAGCCAACCGGCCTATAGTAGTCCACTTCAACAAATGTCAAATTACTTTTTTATTAGCAAACCTATTTCATTCTCCTCTATCACTTACTGTTCATCATTATTAACACTAAATATAAGAAATTTGGGCTAGAGGACTCCTAATTTTCATTTCCACTTTTAAGGAAAGAAAGTAACAAATAAAGATCCTTGAAACACTGCATATTTATCAGTATGCTCTATATGTAAACTGTATATATGTATATATAAACAAAAAGTTCCCTTTATGTTTTACAAACATCCCCTCCTTTTGTGGATCCATTCTAGTTTCAATATTTTTGATATGCAAAGAAAACAATATGGCAGTAGGCAAGCTGGCCACTGCAATGTTACTTGGGATTCTCTTAGCCTAAGTCAGTGCTTCTCAATTATTTTCTGTGATGCCCCTCCTCAGAAGAAGTAAACATTTTGCATGACCCCCCCCCCAACTCTCCGATCTGGGCCTCAATGGAATTTTAGTGTTAATATTTATTATTTTATTTATTATAAGCTGCAAGCAAACTAATGGCTGGGGAAGGCTGCTCTACCCACTTACCTGGAAGTAAGTAACACTCAATTCAGTGGAGCCTGTTTTTGGTTAGGCAGGCATTCCCCACTGTAATAGTGGTTGGGGCCCTTTTTTGACACAGGGCCAGGCCAGCTTAATCAAGCTGATGTTTTGGGGTTCCCGGCTTGGCACATAAGCACCGCCTTTGCCAGGCACTCAAAGTGAATGGTGTGGAAGGAGGCTTTAGGGTGTCGTTCAAAGCTTTCACCCAGCTGCAGAGGATGTTCCTCCTTGTCCAACAGCAGATTTGCCACGCTGTTCATGACTACCACGGCACCCGCCAAGAACAACAAGCAACCACGCAGCTGCCCCGCCCCCTCTGGCCGCCTTCTCTTCTGGGCTCTGAGCAGCATGCAACTGGGAAAACATTCCCCATCCAGGGGAATCGATCGAGAGGGACCACACATGTTCCCCGGGGTCACACATACGTCCCTGGGTGGGGCGCCTCACTATTTGAGAAGCACTGGCCCAAGTGGTTTAATTTGGAGCAAGGATTACAAACATGAGGAGAGGAAAGAACAAAAGTAGGTAGGACAAATGGATGCAAATCATAGCTAAGAGGAGCAAGCTAAGAAGAAAAGGAAGGAAGGACTGCTTATCCAAAACAGAAAGACCTAAAACATTACTGTAAAACAAAACCTAAACCAGACCATTCAAGAACCTCACCAGCCTTCCATTGAGTAATCTCGGTAAAGGACCTTCTGGCCTACATCATCTCCTTTCAATCTCCTTGGAAACTCAAACCTTGTGAATTCATCTTCTAGGAGCTTTGGATAGATGAAAGCCTGGAAGGGGGGGGTGAAAATAGAAACAATACTGTTCTCAGAATACAATGAGCCTTAAGAAGTAGAAGCTGAAGAAAAGAATTGATCCTTACATTTGCAGATTTTAGGGAAGTCGCTCAATTTTCCCCATGAGGATTTTTTTTTGACACGTACTTTTCCCCATGGAAAAAGATAAAGGGTTGGTATTTTTTACTGGGCAAACTTGCTATTCCAAGGGATAAGAACATGAGTTTAATGTACTCTTTGTCTAGTTATATACAACTGCCAGAAGTCTGCGGCCAGCAGGGCAGATGGGCTAAAAATGTAGAGAGCCGAAATCATCTGAAAGGTATCAAACTGGGGAAGACTGTACTAAGCAGAGCTCAGTGTCTATTACACAATAGATACAGCCTGCAGTGTTAAGAAAAATCATAACATTTCTTTACTCCAAACCATTCTGGGAACAGAAAAAAGCACCTTTGGGACTACCCTGACCAGGACTGAGAATCTCTGCAGTCTCTAATTCTGGGAACAAGCATTCTTGAGTTTACCAAATATTTTGGCACTTTTTAAAAATAATTTATTAGAAAAAGATTACTCTTACCAGGTGCTGGATTCTCTTCCTGTCTGTCTCAGGGGTAAATTCAGTACTCAAGGGAACTATGCTCCGTTTTCGAACAAGAAGTGCCCTGAAATACAGAGGTGGGGTTTTTTTACAAAAAGAAAAGGTTTTGCCACTCTTAATTGTTGTCTTTGGTTATATATTTAAGATGGAAGAATAATTACATGCCAAGGGAAGATTCTTTTTTGGTTAGTCCAAGAGCTCAACTACTTCAATTTAAGCTTATTTTCTTTTTCATAAGGCACCTTATTCTGGAACTCACAATTAAAACATCAATTTTCAACAACTTAGCAGCAGCTGGGAATCGGATTTTTGGAAGGAAATCAACATGGTTAGGATTAAAATGAAGGCATCTTTCTTGTATATCCAACCTGGAAAAAGATCTTCTGGTAGTGTTTTGAAAGATTGTGTTTGCTCCACATAGCACATTCCTACTCCAATTTAGGGACATATGAAGCTGCATTGTTTTAAAAAAATAACTACTTTAACTACTCTTTTTTTTAAAAAAACATGCCTATGGTCTAATTTTGTTAGAAAGGGAAAAAAATCTGACAAAGTAATTTTTAATGGCTTTTGTTTTACATGTGTGTTGTTATTCTTTGAAAATGCTTGATTTTAGGCTTAATAAAATGTAGATATTTAGAAATATTACTGTAGAAAATTATTTAGCTAAAATAAAATGCTAAAGGTCTTCCATATCCATATTAAATGAACGTGTTGGATCTTATCCAATGATGTTCCGAGGTTTTGAACTCACCTGCTATCACCTGCATTTGCCACATACAGTCTTCCCTGCAGATAAAGAACAACCAGTGCAGTGCAGCCTGCTGATTGGTTGTTTGCTTTCATCTCCTGACCTATCATTTTATCCTGTTGGTAAAAACAATATTTAATGATGTAAGACAGATATCAGATTTCCCAGCATTGAAGCCTAATTTCATCACCATTGTTCCCCACTGGTGGTGGGTGAAAACAGATAATTGCCAGTTAATGTTTCAAGTATTTAAATAAATTGTAAGTAGAATTTATTGTACTATTGTAAATAAACTGTAAGTAGAAATGTTTACTATATCATTGTGCATGTGATATATATTCCCTGTTGGTATAAGAACTAATACAGTGTTTCCCAACCTTGGCAACTTGAAGATATCTGGACTTCAACTCCCAGAATTCCCCAGCCAGCATTCACTGGCTGGGGAATTCTGGGAGTTGAAGTCCAAGTATCTTCAAGTTGCCAAGGTTGGGGAAACACAGAACTAATAGCACAATGTAGAACAAACAAGAACCCAGAAAAGATGTAGGCCAAAGATAGACAAACAAAAAGTATTCGCAATTCCTTACCATCAGCCATACTGAGTTGATGGTTGGGAACTGAAATACAAGCCACCAGGGAAACACATTGGTAGTTTATTTTATCCTGGTCTAGCAGCTGCCCTGCCAGAATTGGAAACAGTAAAATTAACTCCATCAACCATCTACAAAATATGACCGATACAAACTGCAATGACGCAAACTGCATTCTTTCATAGCTATGTCCTAAAGTTGACTGCAACTATGTTTATGTTACAACATCATTTGCATTCCACGTTTTGTTCCTCTACCACAGTGTACAACATGATTCAATTCCTGGGATAATAATAAAAAAGAAAGTAGGATGACTCACACATTCCTGGAAGGCGCTCTCCAAGGCTCCAATGACCACATTTTCCTGCTGAATTTTCTTTTCTTCCACAAACAGTGGATCATTCTGGCAAATGCATTGCCCACTGAGGTGCATCGGAGGATTATCTTCAGTGATGCCTTCTATCACGTCCTCTAATTTCTGCTTGATGCAACAGTGCAGGTAATTGGAGGCCATAATTGAAGCTTCTGAACCACCATGGCCATCAAACAGTGCCCAGTAATAGCCTGTCAAATACTGAAAACCAAACCATTGTGAGGATTATCATGTGGGACATACCTTCAAGCAAGGACATTTGTAACACTGAATGCTTGATGTGGAAATGGAAGACCCAGATTAAATTATCTGCTTGGGCATGAAGCTCACACATGCTTCTTAGGCATTTCCAGCATTATTCACACCACGAGGAATAGGAATCCCTAGTTTATTGTAAGCTGTCAAAATAATCAAGAGGAAGCCACAGAATCTAAAGCAGGGATCTGGTTTGCTTCATAAGGCCCTCGGCTGCCCAGCTTGTAAAGTATGAACCTCCTCCTGCTTCAAATTTTATTCTGGACATAATTATTTTTATTTTTATTTAATCATAAAACTGTAAAGCTTATTAATTCAAAGCTCATGCCTTTCACACAGTGTTCATAAAGGTTTACTAACACATTTAAGAACCAAATAATTTATTCATAATTGCCAGCATGAAGCTGCTATACAAATACACTAATTGTTTGCAGAACAATTCAGTCTATATTAACAAGGAAATTTTTCCCTCACACCATTACAAAGCTGAAATGAACAGCCCATTGAAAACAAATCTGGCATTGAAAAACAGGCGTTCCAGTCCCACAAGATAAATATTAAAAGGTTCTTAAAGAAAACCTTGGAACCGATCATGGATAATTGCAGTTTTATCTGGTTCTTTTCTATCTGACCTTAAAGTTCAAATTCCAAAATAAGAAAGTTCCTTCCTCCTTATTCTAAAACAGTGGACTATCTTAATGAAACAGCATGTTTAGTTTTGATATCTGAATTCACCTCAGTAGAACACAAAATTTGCCATTCCTGATCCTCGTCTTCGCCATGTCCGAATGGTCTCTTCCTGATTGAAATTTGGCAACATGTTCCTTGGTCTTCATTAAATTCTGATTTTTCTGCATTAACAGTTCTGTTGAAACAAATAATGATAATTCAAAACAGTTAGGATAACTGAAGCATACCTCAGATAAAAATAAGCCCAATTAATTTCTGAAAAGGAATTGAATGGAGCCTAATATATTACTGTATTAGCATATTTTTATGCTGTAGTCCTATACATATTTATTTCCATATCCGATAAACATGGTTGGATTTGTGTTAGACAGAGATGCTAATAATTATTTCAAATGACAAATATGGAAGCATAGCGCAACAAAATCTTGGTCTGCAATGTAAGAAAATCAATCAATCAAAGGAATTGGGGACACTGTCTTCCTGAGCTTCAGACAGGAGGTTATTTTTGTTCCATTTTTCTTTTTCCTTTATTCATTATCAGATTCTCTGAGGACCATAAAAGACTTTTAATATTAGATTTGTTATTGTATATTGTTTTATCACTGCTGTGAGCCACCCCGAGTCTGCGGAGAGGGGCGGCATACAAATCTAATTAATATTAATATTAATATTAATAATAATAATAATAATAATAATAATGCATAAAAATACTCTTTAGCGGGTTATCCCACTGTTTGCAATTCTGCAAGAATCCAATCAATTTCCTAACTCCTCATTTCTTTTATGGGAGTGGCCATTTCAGTCTAAAATAGTGCTCCTATCCTTGAACAATTGCAGAGTCACTAGGCTATGGCCTTCCTCACGTTTTATCTATTTGCCATCCATTTTAACTGGATGATAATAGCAATGGGTTCTAGATTTACTGTATGTAACAAGAAATAACAGGAGATGTAGGGAAACTATAAGAAGAGCCACGAGAATTGTCAACTTTGTTAACTTTGATGCCTGTCTTTTTCTGGTCTCTTAATTTATGCTTCTTTATATAGTTAGCCATTCACTTACTTAACCACAGTCTAATTCATGCAAGTCAGCTGCCTGGTTTAATGCTTGAAGGTCTTCTATCTCTATAGAGTTGTGATGGCAAAGCTCAAGTCCGCCAGCCTTCTGGGCCCACTGGGACTTGTGAAATAGTCTGTTTTCAGCCTCTGGAGGGCGTGGGGAAGGCCTGTTTTTTGCTCTCTCCAGGCTCCAGAGACTTTCTATGAGCCGGGTGTGGATGAAAATGGCCTTCCCCACACCTCCGGAAGTCCTCCAGAGGCCAGAAATATTCTGTATGCCAACTTCCGGTTGGACCGGAAGTCCTGGTTTTTTACTCTCCCCAGGCTTCAGAGCCTTTCTAGGAACTTGGGGAGGGCAAAAAAGGCCGTCCCCACCCTCACTATACCCAGAAATGGCCCATTTCATGTCAGCAAATGGGCCATTTCTGGCCTCCAGAGGGCTTCTAGGAGGTGGGGAAGGCCGTTTTCGCCCTCCCCAGGCTCCTAGAAAGCCCATGAAGTCTGAGGAGAGCAAAAAAACAGGCATGCCATAATGTGCCAGGAGCGGGTGGGGTGTATCAAGCACACGTGTGAGGGGATCCCACATGGAATTATGGATGTGGTCACACAAACACACACACTTTTGGCATGCAAACAAAAAAAAAGGCTCGTCATCACTGCTATAGAGGATATGAAACAATTTTCTGATCTCACAGTTTCTCTAGCTGCTGTAAGCTTAACTGCTTTGATATTACAGATTTTGTAAGCTAAAATAAGGCTGAAATAGAATAAGCTGATTAAGTTGAATAACGTGTGAATCCTACTTCTACAAGAAATCCCTCAGTTTGCCTAACACGTCATCAAGTTTCAGACAATGCCAATGCATTAAGCAGTCTTACATCTTAACAGGGAAATACAATGACAATTTTTCAGACTGTAAATCTGGTAAGTAGGGAGGGCACATTTAAATCTCCACAACTGGGCATGAACCTAAATCCAATTTACAGACTTTCATAACTTGTGATTATGTGCATACAATCAACAGTTATAGTATTATCAATGGCATAGAAATAGTCTGCCTCTGCCTGTATTCAAGAATACCAGAGTATAACCTTTATGTTTCTTGGTACTAGTCTCTCAACAAGTATTAAACTGGCTTAATCCTTCTTAGTTTCTGAAATCAGATAAGGTAGCAATGAAACAAGATAATGTAGATTTCTCAGGAATAATAAAAACATGAACCAATTGACTTCCAATATATTTATTCATTATTTATTTATTAATTAGATTTCTATGCCGCCCCTCTCCCAGGACTCAGGGCGGGCCACAACATATAAAATATGCAATACAAAATATCTTAATCCAATTAACTAATTAAAAATCTTTAAAAACCTTCAAAACCATAAAAATATATCTCATTGTATGTATGATGTTCGTCCATTGTATTCGAAGTGGACTTTGACATCTAATTGGGCTGACCACAATGTGTCTGCAGGTGGCTGGTAAGGCCTATATGGCCATGAAATGTTCTGCCCCATGTTGGGAGTGTAGCACCTCTTCTGTAGGGGACATGTTACGTCCTTTTACAGCAGCTCATTTTAGGGAAGCTTTTAGGGCTTTGGTCCCCACCTTTCACTCAGTTCTCACCTGTAGCTCCTAGTAGCTGTGCCATGCGCAGCAAGCACATCCCAGACAAAGGCCTCGACATTGTACATATATCTCATTGTAGATATGCCATACCTTTCAGATGCACTCAAACTACAAGACCAGAACATCCACCCACCTCTAGATATAGACAATTCTGGGAGTTGTAGGCTAAAACTCATGGGGTGAAGGGAGGGAAGAATCAGGTTGAACAAAGCTGTTTGACGTCTTGTGCATGTGTGTGCCTTCATATTAGTGTGAGTCCTGATGGCAACCTGTAAAAAACTCTGATTTCTTAGCAAAATTCAGAAGCGGTTCTTCCTAGGGCTGGGAGTTACTGGCTCAAGGTCCTTTGGCTAGCACCAGAACTCCCAGAGGCTTATCTATTACCCCAATCTGGTTGTACTTCTTAGAGCTCTTCATTTTATCTGTGACACTTTTCTTTGTGTCCCTTTAAATGACGTCACATAGGAGATTTTTCTTCCAATATGAACTAGCCATAAGCCTCCTACAAATCGTACATCCGACCTGGGATAGTCGTCCTCTTCCACCTAGCAAGCAGCTTCAGGAGGGATACACATGGATCAATGAAGGAGGAAGGGGACACCTGCCTAGTCAGCCAGATCAGTCAAATCAACCCTGACAGCCAGTGGGGTGACAGATGTTGCAGCCAGATCGCCCTCCCATCCATCCAACTTCCTATAAATGAGTTTCACTGTGCTAAAATTTTTTATAAACACAGGAAGTAGCTGACAAGCAAAATGTCCTGTCCTTCTTAATCAGCATGTCCGCGCAATGTGCTCAATTTCAAAAGACAGACATCTGCTATATTTTTATTCAATGTTTACGTCATGACAAAAGTGGTGATGTGAATCCTTGGTCATAAAAGCGTAGCAACTCCAGCAAGAGAGGAAGCTAGTCAAGCACAGGAAAGAGATATAAAACCACAGAAGTGAAGGATGAACAATACACGACATCTTGAGAAATCTCTCCCTGCCAGTGACACACATGATGTGATGGATTAGATCATTGATTTTCAAACACAAACAGAAAGAAATTAGTGTTGTTTCTTTCTTTCAAGGTTATCAATCTCAAATCAACTTTGTCCAAGTAAAAATATTTTACCTTCAACATTTTAGTTAGTTGAGTTCTATTTGATATGGTTCAACTAAGTAATATGGCCAAATGGTCTCCCATTTCACTTGACTGCAGCAACAATCTACAGCTCATCTTGGGATCCCAAAAGTGCTTTTTTCTAAAGGCAACTGGCCTTTCTTGGGTTTTTTTTCTTTGAAAACATTTTGCTTCTCATCCAAGTTCTTCAGTTTCTTGGATGAAAAGCAAAACGTTTTTGAAAGAAAAGATCAAGAAAGTCTAATTGCTTTTTGGAATTCAGCACCTTTGGGACAACCATGACTTGGACGACCCCATCCCCACCCCAGCACAGTAGAGATGCCAATAAAGCTGAAACCTTGAAACAGGTGTCATAGGACAGTGTTTCCCAACCTTGGCAACTTGAAGATATTTGGACTTCAACTCCCAGAATTCCCCAACCGGCTCGGGAATTCTGGGAGTTGAAGTCCAAATATCTTCAAGTTGCCAAGATTGGGAAACACTGTCATAGGAGATGTGAGTTTTGGAAGCTCTGAAGCTAACAGAAAACCAAAAAAATAATAATAATCAGTTGAATAAAAGAAGGGAATGGATGGTCCAAAGGAGGGGCAGAAAAGGCAAAGCAAAGCATCATGGGGAAAGGTGCAAGGGTTCTATGATGCTGGCCCATTAATAGAGAAAGAAAGAAGAAAAACAGAAGAAATTCCAAAGAGACGAATTAAAACAGGAGAACAAGGTTAGGAAGACGAAACATTGCTGTACACACACCCAGATTGCCCTCCGCGCATGCGCACAGGCCTTACTGAAGCCTGGTACGTGAAAAAAAATGCCCAAACTGGAGGTTCGGAAAAATGCATTTCCGGTTTGCCAATTGTGCTGTTTTTTGTACTCAGGGACTTAAGGAAGCTTCCCTGAACCCTCCGGAGTGCAAAAAACAGCAGAACAGCAAACCAGAAGTGTGTTTTTCTGAACTTTCGGTTTTTCCATTGGCAAATTTTTTTGTCTCCGGGGTTTCAGGGAAGCTTCCCTGAAGCATCCAGAGAGCGAAACAGCCTTTCTCAAGGCTGAAAATCAGCTGGCCATCATGCACATGGACACTGGAGCTAACACAGGGCAAAGTCTCACATGCCCTCCAATATGGCTCCACATGCCACCTATGGCACACGTGCCATAGGTTCGCCCTCTTGAGTATAGAGAAAGGATAATAGTAATTGAATAATACAATAGAGTATATTGCTATAACAATAGTAATTAGCATAGCAATATAGACGTAATACTAACAATACAGATAGAAACAATAGAAAACACTCAGGTAGAGATTTTTACTTGCATTATATTGTAATTTCTTTTCTACATTGTCTTGGGCATATAATCCATATATTGGATTATATTTATGAAAAAAATGAAAAAGTTCCCAACTTTGTTATTGTTGTTGGGTCAGGCATCCTTTGTATATAAGTAAAATTCACACAAAGTTCTGGGAACAACCATGGGCAAAGTTAGATAGCAGATGTTCAGTTGCAAAAAAAATGCAAAAATTCAAAAAACCTAAAAAGGGGAAAAGAATTTCATAGAACTAAAATACCAAAAGGGAATCTTTATTTTAATTATTGTTGTCAATATCCTTTATCATCACATCTTGATTTATAATCAAGAGAAAGAGTAATATTTTTAGTCCCTAACCCTAAGTGACTGGCAGATTTACATTTTGGGTCAACCAGCTTTACTGGCAATGAATATAGCAGTGTTACTTCCCACCCCACGTAACTATTGAATAGCAGCAATTAGCTACCTTAGTTGCAATTTCCAACCTATTTTCAAGGGTAACTCCATGGAGAATAGGGGTCTATTTGTAATGATGCTGTAACTGTTGCATGGACAGAAAAACAGAATGTAAATTTAGCGGGAATCAAATATGTTGGAATCATCCCACTGAGAAATTTTAAAGGCTGAGATACTGAGATTACAGTGCTCCCTCGATTTTCGCGGGTTCAAACTTTGCGAATAGCCTATACCACGATTTTTCAAAAAATATTAATTAAAAAATACTTTGCTGTTTTTTTTCTATACCATGGTTTTTCCCGTCCGATGACATCATATGTCATCGCCAAGCTTTCGTCTGCCATTGTTGATTGGCCGAAATCTCGGCCAATCGGCATTGTTATCGCAAAATTTTTTATTGTTAATAAATAATTATGTTTATAAATATCAGGATCACTAAGTGTCTTATTTAATGGTGAGTACCAGTAATAATGGTGAGTAAATGGTTGTTAAGGGAATGGGAAATGGTAATTTAGGGGTTAAAAGTGTTAAGGGAAGGCTTGTGATACTGTCCATAGCCAAAAATGGTGTATTTACTTCCGCATCTCTACTTCGTGGAAATTCGACTTTCGCGGGCAGTCTCGGAACGCATCCCCCGCGAAAATCGAGGGAACACTGTATAGTGGTCCAAAGAGGGTAGCAGATGGCACACCAGGCAAAGCTGAATATAATACTGCCTCTAAAACTCCAGGAAAAGGTTTAAATTATGGTCTAAGAATCAGATTTCAAATGCAAATAATGAAGTCATTGACAATATAAATGGGGAAGTCGAAACTCCTGTTTTGTTTCTTGTCTCTCCTGCCAGTGCTCATAAAACATCCTTGCCGAAAAGGAACTCACAACAAACCTAGGCTAATGCCATTAATTTAACAACTGACAACTGTGTAATAAAACAAATTAGTTCCAGGAAAGCCGTAACTCACATTTTCTTTAGGCAAATACAATGACAGCAATTTTCACTAGTATTGTTAGTCATAACTGGTGAAGTTATGAGTTAATTTCATAAAAAGTTATTGCAAAACACCCAGACAACTGAAAATCCTCCCTATGCTAGTTTTCTGCATATGAAACCCCAGATATTGTATAGACCAGTGTTTTTCAACCAGTGTGCCGCGAGACATGGTCAGGTGTGCCGCAAAGCTCAGCAAGAGAGAGAAAGAGAGAGAGGGAAAGAAAGCAAGAGAGAGGGAGAAAGAGAGAGAGGGAAGGAGGGAGAGAGAAAGAGCAAAAAAGAGAGGAAGGAAGGAAGAGAAAGAGGGAGAGAAATAGAGCGAAAGGGAGGAAGAGAGAGAGATAATTTTTTTGTCCAAACTTTTTTAGCCCCCCCCCCCCCCCCCCGGCTCAATGTGCCCCATGATTTTGTATATGTAAAAAATGTGCCGTAGCTCAAAAAAGGTTGAAAATCACTGGTATAGACACTATGGCACAAAACCATTGGCAATAATTATTACAATGTTTTCCCATGAAACACTTTATAATACCCAAACAATGCCTACCTGATTATTGTATAAAAGACACTATCACACTGTTTTGGTTTTTGAATTGCTCCTAAATACGAATACTGTTTGGCAGCAGTTACTGAATACATAAGTCTTTGGAGAGGGGCAGCATATAAATCCAATACATACATACATACATACATACATACATACATACATACATACATACATGAATTAATCAATCAATTAATATGATGCCAGGAGCTGTAGTGCTTTGTGTCCCTAGTTTAACATTTAATATCTTTTAGGATTACAGTGTAATTGGCAATCTCATAATAATTTCTAAATTCTGAAGTTGTGAAAAATTAAGGCTGAGAAAGTCTGTTAACCAAAGCTTTGTTAGCCCATCCTAATGTAAACTAACTTTGATAATTTTCCAGACTGGTGGTTAGAAAAATTGCTTAAAAACAACGAGACCTTTTCCTTGGCACTATTCATACAAGGATGTCTAGTATTCTCTAGCCCAAAGCCAAGATTAGTTTGTTTTTTCCTTATTCTTAACTTACTTTTATTTGTTCTTATCCTCACAACAGTTGCTGAAAGGTACAAAAAGTTATAGGACTTTCTACTACTTTCATAAGTTTGTTGTGTTGGGGTTTTTTTTTCAGCAGAACAGCTGCAAGGACACGTTTCAACGTGGTGTAAGGTGCATTACTGCTATTACAGCAGATATATAATTTCGTTTCAGGGGTCTCCAAAACCTGGCAACTTTAAAACTAGTGGACTTCAACTCCAGCCAACTCCATAGCTGGCTGGAGAATTCTGGGAGTTGAAGTCCACAAGTCTTAAAGTTGCCAAGTTTGAAGATCTCTGAATTAGTTTGTTCCTAAAACGGTCGTGCAGCCCTCCCAAAGAAAACTTACCACCCACCCGAGAGAGGTCACCAAGCCCAAAGGAAGCAAAAGTCTCACGGGAGCATCTTCTCACCACTACCACCACCCCGCCTTTACTGTTTCTGTCAAGCAACCTTTCTATTTAGGGACGTCCCGGGATACTTACTCGGCGTAGCCCGTGTTCCACTGTAGAGGCCTATCCCGGGCGGGGCAGCGGACGGGTCGCTTCCCAGGCAACTTCTCCGCGCAAACGTCTCCACGCAGGAATTTTGGCCGCCTGTATTGCAAAGGAGCTGGCGGCGGCTTCGAGCCTCCCTCCTCCTCCTCTGCTCGCTGCTGCTGCTGCTGCCAATCGGCGGCGCCTTTTCCGCGCCTCGTCCCGCCGTTCAAGAAACACTTCTTAAACCACCCTGAAGACATGAGCTGAGGTGAGCGAAGCCCCATCCGACCCCCTTTCTTCTTCGTCGTAGTCTTCGCTGCTACTTCTTCCTACGAACCGAGCGGATCGCTTACTAACTCAGCGTCCAACCGCGAGCAAGCAAGGGGCGGAGGAAGAGGCGTTCTTTGCAAGCGATGGCTTGGAGTGCGGGCTGGGGAGTTCAAAAGGGCTGGACGTCTGTGGGTCCTGGGTGGGCGTGGAGCGGCGGCGCTCGGGCCTCCTCCTCCTCTTCTTGACAGTCTTTTTGTTGCTGCTTTTGCAACTGTGCCGGGAACTGTCTGGCCTCATTCGACGCGCAAATCCACAGTTTCCTCACAAAAACTAGCCGAGATTGCCTGCGTAAGGGAACCCAAGGGGAGGGGGGTCTTCTCCCACCGCCGTTACTCGCGAGGGGATTAAGTGAAGGAGGGCAGGGGAGAGGAACGCAAGCATTCCCCGGGGGCGTCCCTCTTCTAAACTGACCTGTCGTCCGGAGTGCTCCAATGGGCCGAGGATCCCTTTCATCAGAAATGTCAGGGTGATAGGATAGAATAGAATAGATTTTTTATTGGCCAAGTGTGATTGGACACACAAGGAATTTGTCTTGGTGCATATGCTCTCAGAATGTACATAAAAGAAAAGGATACATTTGTCAATAATCATGTGGTACAACACTTAAGGATCGTCATGTTTCTCCTTTTCACCAGACCTTGCTAGGAGAAATTGGTTGCCGATCAGTTTCCGGTCACAATTCAAAGTGTTGGTTATGACCTATAAAGCCCTCTGTGGCATCAGACAAGAATATCTCTGGGACCGCCTTCTGCCACACAAATCCCAGCAACCAGTTAGGTCTCACAGAATTGGCCTTCTCCGGGTCCCGTCGACTAAACAATGTCGTCTGGTGGGACCCAGGGGAAGAGCATTCTCTGTGGCGGGCCCGACCCTCTGGAACCAGCTCCCCCCAGAGATTAGGATTGCCTCCACCCTCCTTGCCTTTCGTAAACTCATTAAAGCCCACCTCTGCCATCAGTCATGGGGGAATTGAGACATCTCCCCCGGGCCTATATAGTTTATGTATGGTACGTTTGTGTGTATGTTTTGCTTTTTAAATAAGGGGTTTTTAGTTACTTTTAAATATTAGATTTGTTATACATTGTTTCATTATTGTTGTGAGCCGTCCCGAGTCTACGGAGAGGAGAGGCATGCAAATTAATTATTATTATTATTATTATTATTAATAATAATAATAATAATAATAATTTAAAAAAAATCAGTTTCCAAAGAAAAATACGTCAAGTTAATCTCCAGCTCTAGTTGAATAATGATAATCCTACGAAAGAAACTGGTCGCTGTGATACAATGGGGAAGAATAATAATGGCGCCGTGCCAAAGGATCTCAGTGGACATTTGAAAACCATCAGAATTGACAAAATCTCCATCTGTCAATTGCAAAAAGCCAGCATACATAATTCACCGCTACCTCACACAATCCTAGGTGCTTGGGAAGTACCTGACTGGTGATGAAATACGAAATTCAGCATAGTGATCTCGTGTCCTGTGTTGTATTATTATTATTATTAATAATAATAATAATAATAATAATAATAATAACAATAAAAATAAAAACAACAATAATAACAATAGTTGGAAGGGACCTTGGAGGTCTTCTAGTCGAACCCCCTGCTTAGGCAGGAGACCCTACACTGCTTCAGACAAATGGTTATCCAACATCTTAAAAACTTCCAGTGTTGGAGCATGCACAACTTCTGGAGGCAAGCTGTTCCACTGATTAATTGTTCTAACTGTCAGGAAATTTATCCTTAGTTAGTTGCTTCTCCTCTTGTTGAGAGAATTGAGTTTCCACCCATTGCTAACTAAGTTATCTTCAGGACCGTCTCCTGCCGCACAGCTCCCAGCGACCTTCTCCCTATCCTGTCGACCAGACAATGTTGATTGGCAGGGCCTTCTCTGTGGTGGCTCCGGCCCTCTGGAACCAGATGCCCCCTGAGATCTGTGTTTCCCCCACCCTATTAGCCTTCCAGGAGGCCATTAAGATCTGGCTTTGCCAGCAGGCCTGGGACCGTTGATATATTTGATACCATCTTGATCTGGCCACCAAAGGATGATTTTTTTAAACTGTTTTTTTAGACTATTTTATATTGTTTTTATATGTTGTACGCTGCCCAGAGTCTGGAAGGATTTAGGCAGCTTATAAGTATAAATAATAAATAAGCTGCAGAGCGGAACGGGGGTGGAAATCAGCGGCGGAGTCCGGCGCTGGGGCCATGCGGGACCGCTCATCCAGGCTTGCCGGTCCACGCGCGCCTGGATGAGCGGTCCCGCATGGCCCCAGCGCCGGACTCCGCCGCTGATTTCCACCCCCGTTCCGCTCTGCAGCTGAGAGGCGCGTCCACTCCTTCGCCCTCCCCGGCACCCAGCCGCCTCCACCTCCCGGTAAAGTGCCCGATCTCTTCCTGCAGGAACGGGTGGTGGGGCGCCGCGAAGGGCCGCGCTTGAAGGCCACCACGGCGCCGCAGTCCCAGAAAGTGGCGTGCTTTTTAAATGTGACGCTTTCCTTTCCTGCATCAGCCAGCAAAGCCGGGCAGTCGGCTTTGCTGGCTGGAGAAGCGAGCGATCTGGGGCTGCGTAGTTTTGCGCAGGGGGGACAGGGGGACAGGGCAGTCCCCGCCGCCTGTGTCAGCGGCGAGGTGTGCTCGCCTTGTGCTGTGGGGGGGAGGCGATGGAGGTCAGGGGTTTTCAAGCAGCCGCCTCCCCCCCACACACAAACTTAGCCATGGTGCACTTAGCTGCGACTTTCAGTGGACAGTTTTTCAATTGCCAATCGGAGGAGGAGGGGAGGAGGAGGTGGAGAGGCAAGGGGGCGGGGAGGAAAGCGGGCCTGCAATTGGCCAATTTCTTTCTCGCCTTTAGGGAGAGGAACTGTTGCTGCTCTGCCATAGGGCAGCAACAGTTTCTCTCCCTAAAGGCGACAAAGGAAGGGGCCAATTGCAGGCCCGCTTTCCTCCCCGCCCCCTTGCCTCTCCACCTTCTCCTCGCTGAGCAGCCGACCGCGGTGAGTTGACAGGAGATTCGGGAGCTTATTTTATCGACCAGTAAAATCTCGTGAGCTTGCCACGGGCCGGTTAAAAGACCTCGTTGGGCCGCATCCGGCCCGCGGGCTGTAGTTTGGGGACCGCTGATCCACATCATTAACTGGAATTTTGAGATACTTTCCTTCTCTATGAATGTATCTGACTTTCCTCCATTTTGTATGCCAGTGATTAGTGTCCAAAACCCCCAGTGCTAGCCTTAGTTGCATGCAACAACCTTGCATTAACTGAATTTTAGTTTGCCTGGTATCAATTTATAGTTCGCACTGAATCAGATACTGCACTATTGAATTTTTAATAATTCAAATCTAGCTTAATAATGTAAACCTAACTTATAACAAGTATGACTGTGCTATCCAGGTAAAACGCAATACGTTAGTCATTGCATATTTTTGTTCCAGCATGCAATGGCTAATTGTCCCAAACATGGATTTTGCCACTCTCACAACAATTGTTAAGTAAAATGATTGCTGTGCAAATATCTAACTGAAAGAGAGGATGTGAAGATTACTGGTTGCTGTCATCTCATTCTTATAGAGCAGCGTTTCCCAACCGGTGTGCCGCGGCACACTAGTGTGCCGCGAGACATGGCCAGGTGTGCCGCCAAGCTCCAGCTGGGCGGGGCGCTGCCGGTACTTCCGTCCTGGGGCTCCCGCTCGCAGCTGTCCCCCGGCTCCTGCTCGATGCCGCGGTTTTCGGCGCTCTCCTGCTGGGCCCCAAAGAGGGAAGGCAGAAAGAAGGAGAGCTCCATTCTTCGCGCCTTTTTCCCGTCTTCCTTCTTTGGGGCCCAGCAGGAGAGCGCCGAAAACCGCGGCATCGAGCAGGAGCCGGTTGACAGCTGCGAGCTGTCCTGCTGGGCCCCAAAGAAGGAAGGCAGGAAGAAGGAGAGCTCCATTCTTCGCGCCTTTTTCCCGTCTTCCTTCTTTGGGGCCCAGCAGGAGAGCGCCGAAAACCGCGGCATCGAGCAGGAGCCGGTTGACAGCTGCGAGCAGGAGCCCCAGGACAGAAGTACCGGCAGCGCCCCGCCCAGCTGGAGCTCCTCTGGCGTCGACGGCAAGTGTCCTTTCTGGCCCGGCGGGAGGGCACTGGCGATGGGAGTGGGGGGGGGCCGCAGCGGCCGCAGGCAGTCGCGGAGAGATGGCGGCGGTGAGAGGGAGCGCTCTCTCTCTCTCTCTCAGCTGACTGCAAGCGGGAGCCCTGACGGTGGCGGTTGGACGTGCTGCTAGACGTCGTACATGCTGGCGCTGCGGGCCTGGCATATACGGTGTCCAGCAGCACGTCCAGCTGCCGCCGTCAGGGCTCCCGCTTGCAGTCAGCTGAGAGAGAGAGAGAGAAAGAAAGAAAGTGGGACATATAAGAGAGGCAGAGAGAGAGAGAGAAAGAGAGACATAGCAAGAGAGGCAGAGAAAGAGAGACAGAGCAAGAAAGAGAGGCAGAGAAAGAGAGATAGAGAAAGAGAGAGAGAAAGAGAGACATAGCAAGAGAGGCAGAGAGAGAGAAAAAGAAAGAGAGACATAGCAAGAGAAAAAGAGAGACTTAGCAAGAGAGGCACAGAGAGAGAGAGAAAGAGAAAGAAAGAGAGACCTAGCAAGAGAGACAGAGAGAGAAAGAGAGAAAAAAAAGAGAGATAGCAAGAGAGGCAAAGAGAAAGAAAGAGACATATAGCAAGACAGTGAAAGAGAGAGAGAGCAAGAGAGAGAGAAAAAAGCAAGAAAGAGATAGCAAGAGAGACAGAGAGAGAGAGAGCAAGGGAGAGAGAAAGACATAGAGGAAGGGAAGGAGGGAGAGAGAAAGAGAGCAAAAAAGAGAGGAAGAAAGAAAGAAAGAGGGATGGAGAGAGAGAAAGAAGGGAAGGAAGGAAAAGAGAGAAAGAGGGAGAAATAGAGCAAAAGGGAGGAAGAGAGAGGGTTTTTTTGTCCAAACTTTTCTTTAGCGCCCCCCCCCCCCCCTTTCAGTGTTCCCCAGGATTTTGAAAATATGAATAATGTGCCGCGGCTCAAAAAAGGTTGGGAAACACTGTTATAGAGGGTCCAGTATTTGACTCATTTCTTCCCCATTTTTCTTCCCTTTCAGGGTGAAGAATTTATTTGCATAAATAAAGTATCCTTTCTGAGCATCTCTGAAAAGTGCTAGTCACAAGTTAACAAATTCCTGTGACCTTAATTACGGTAGTTAATATGAACTCTTCCTGAACTGCCTTAAACTGACCAGGCCATAATCAGTTTCACACTTATGTTTTTATAGCTTTAAATGAGCACATTGGTGGGGAATGACTTTAGAAATTGTATTTAATCAATTTATGTGGCTGTCCACTCAAGCTGGTCTACATCAAATTTCATAAAGCTACATAATATAAAAGCATATACTGTATAGTAAACAGAAATGAGTATGAAAACATGAATACATGAAATACTGGGGAGAGGGGAATGACATACAGTATTTTGATATTTTAAGTAGTCCAACTCATTGGCTCTCTTGCTGTTTCTTGTTTTTCTGTTTCTGCTGTACAGAACTTTTAAAAATGGTTTTAATGATTAGTTGCTTTTCAGATTCATGTCTGCGTCGTTTATAATTTGCTTTGCATTTATTTTGACCACGTACATGTTTCTTTTTATAGTCTCGTGAGTAGGTAGTGCTTCTCTTTTCTGAAGAAACTTTTCCTTCCTCTTACATCTTCTTTGACTCAGCTTCTTATTCATATTATTTCTCTGCTTGGGTGAGTTCATACCAATCCTGAGTTGCGATAGGCATTCCAGATAAGCTTTGATTGTTATCTTAAATAATTTCTGAAGATTCTAGAATTCTAAAATTGGCCCTCTTAGAAAGTATGCATGAATGTATGTACACCATACTTGCTATCAGATCAATAATCCCTATATAGTGATACCTCGTCTTAGGAACTTAATTGGTTCCAGGATGAGGTTTGTAAGGTGAAAAGTTTGTGAGACGAAACAATGTTTCCCATAGGAATCAATGGAAAAGCGATTAATGCGTGCAAGCCCCAAACTCACCCCTTTTGCCAGCCGAAGCGCCCATTTTTGTGCTGCTGGGATTCCCTTGAGGCTCCCCTCCATGGGAAACCCCACCTCTGGACTTCCGTGTTTTTGTGATGCTACAGGGGAATCCCAAGCAGTGCAAAAACGGGTGCTTCGCTGGCAATGGAAGTCCGGAGGTGGGGTTTCCAGCGAGGGGAGCCTCAGCGAAATTGCAGCATCACAAAAACACGGAAGTCCTCGAAACCCCACCTCCGGACTTCTGGGTTTTTGTGATGCTGCGATTTCGCTGAGGCTCCCCTCGCTGGGAAACCCCACCTCTGGACTTCCGTTGCCAGTGAAGCGCCTGTTTTTGCACTGCTGGGATTCCCCTGCAGCATCGCAAAAACACAGAAGTCTGGAATCAGGGGAACCCCAGCAGTGCAAAAACGGGTGCTTCGCTGGCAACAGAAGTCCGGAGGCGGGGCATCCCAGTGGCGTCAGCTTGGGTTTGTAAGGTGAAAATAGTTTGGAAGAGGCAAACAAATCTTAAACCCCGGGTTTGTATCTCGAAAAGTTTGTATGATGAGGGGTTTGTAAGACGAGATATCACTGTACTTCTGATGGACTCCGCCCCGAGTCTACGGAGAGGGGCGGCATACAAATCTAATTAATAATAATAATAATAATAATAATAATAATAATAATAATAATAATAATGTTGTAAGTAGCCACCCATTGCTGCTGAGTGTCAGACTGCATACAAAGTATTGAAATCAGATTTTCTTTTAGAGACAGGATATCATTCTAAATAGACTTTGGCTTGATTACTAATACTTGAATAGTAAAAATTTAGTTCCTTGTTTTGATTTCTATATCTAGTTCAAAGTACTGTTTTTACTTGTAACAACAACAATGTAGAAAGAAGATATATATAGGAAATGACATATTTGCTTAATCATAGTCATGCCTTCTCACCCTTTGAAACCTATAAGTTCTGCAGTGCATTATGGAGTCTAATTTTAAAATATTTGCTCGTCAATTTGACAACTTAGCACCACTTCCTTGCTGGCAGAAGGGCTGGATTTAGATATAGGGAGGCTCTAATTGATAAATGCTAACAGAGAAGACAGTATAACCCACTGAATTGGAGAAGAATGCCATCAAAATGCCTGACAATCCTGTGACCGGTGAGAAAGGGCCTGCTCTGAACACAGGGTGTGAAAGCAGGCAAAACAAAGCATATCTTAATTAATGAGGCTCATGTGAGCCATATAAGATGGTTTAATTGATGGAAATGTAATTCATATAAGAAACTACAATAAAACTGTAACTCAAGCCCCTTCCTTCTGTGAGGCGCTAAATTATACAGTATTAATTTATATCTATATTTGGCTCTGGATGATAGTTCAGACAAGAAGTTAAAATGTCCATATTTTTGAAACCCTTGATCATCTTATGGGCTGTGTCCTTTGAATGACCGTGTTTTATTATTTTAAATTATTTGTAAATTTCTTTTCAGATTCTGTATTATTTGGAATAGCACTATTTTAAATAAATTGTTATGCAAATAATATCAGTGTTACCTAGTTTAGATAATGAAACATAGAAGTCTGGAGGGTGTTAATGAAGGCATTACAGGTAATAACAAAATTTCTGTTGTTAAGTGATACCTTTGTTCAGTTTTGCCTCATTTTACAACCTTTCTTGCCTCAGTTGTTAAATGAATCACTGCTGTTGATAAGTTAGTAGCTAGATTGTTAAGTGAATCAAATGACTTCTCCATTGACTTTGCTTGTCAGAAGGTCGCAGAAGGGGATCATATGACCCCAGGACACAGCAGCTGTCATAAATATGAACCAGTTGCCAAGCATCTGAATTTTGATCATGTGACTCTGGGGATGCTACAAAGGTTGTAACTGTGCAGAACAGTCCTAAGTACTTTTTTCAGTGCCATAACTTTGAACTGTCACTAAATGAGCTTTTGCAAGTCGAGGACTACCTGTATATACCTTGAGCACCACATCTAGATATGAAAGATGTTCTTCGCATTCAAGAGGACTCGTTCCTAAGCAAGTATAGAATTTCGGGGGGGGGGGGGGGGTTCCTTTTCTTCCTCCAACAATGAACTCTACCAAAAACACCTTCAGAGCTCCAGGCAAGCATTCCCAACCCAAATGCCTTTCACAAAAAAATGGATCAAGATTAGATGATTTCCAATGTGCAGGATGGTAGAAACAGCTCTCCCATCCCTATTCTATTCAGAAAATGTGTGCCTGCCAGGCAAGTGAGTAGCCGGCTGGCTGGGAGGTGAGGCAAGGACAAGGTGAGGAGCTTCTTGATGTTAGTGAAGTTTATTATTTATTACTTATTATTACTTATTACCTATTACTTATTACCTATTACTTATTACCTATTACCTATTACCTATTACTTATTACCTATTACCTATTGCTTATTAATTGGATTTATATGCCGCCCCTCTCTGAGGACTCGTTGAGTTGTTGAGTTGGCTACACACACACAGTCACATGACACACACCCCCAGCCACGTTTACCAGCCGGTCATTACACCAGAGAACCGGTTGTTACATTATTTGAATCCCACCACTGTATTCGGTAGCCTTCTTTTATATGTCATCTGTTCATCTTTCATAGGCTGAGAATGTTTTCAGAGGATAAAGGCAAACTTTTTATCCCCCACAATAATGCCTTATCTAGAAGTAGCAATTCACAAATAAACATACATGGATCACTGTGTGAGCACAACAAATCATTGAGACCCCCCCATTAACTACCAGAATTAAGCAAGCTATTTTACCCACAGGAAAAGCAGAAGAGTATTTCTCTTGTGAATTGGTTGATCAACCAGATGATGTAACTGCTAGGAAATGTATATACAGTAGTCCCTCACCTATCGCTGGTGTTATGTTCCAGACCTGGCCGCGATAGGTGAAATCCGTGATGGGGAATTTCTCCTCCTTCCCACCAGCTCCGGATGCCTGGAGGCGAGCAACGGCCGGCTAACCTTCCCCCCCACTACTACTTACTGTGCGCCTGAGGAAAAGAAGGGGAGGGGGGCAAAAGAATCGCCGCCCCTGAGCATTCCCAACCCACTGCTATTCTTTGCAGCAGTTCGGCCAAACGTTGTCTTTTTTGCCTTGTCCCGGCTGGAAAGTCCCTAGTGAGCTGCCCCGGCTGGTTCTTTCTCTCTCTCTCTCTCTCTCTCTATTTTCTTTTCTTTTTTTTCCCCCTCCACCCGCCCATCACTTCCTCTCCCGCCCTCGAGCCCAGTCTGGAAATCCCCGCTGCGTCGCGTTCCTTTTTTTGCTCGCGCTCACTCGTTCGCGCGCTGCCGGGAGCTCTTTCTACAACCCCAAGCACACCGCTGCTGCCGCCAACCACTAAGCGCGCCTCCAAAGACTGCCTTCTCAGCACTGGCGAGGCGGGTTGAACGAGGGGACGGGCCACCGCCGGAGCTCAGTCCCCGCCCCGCTCATCATTCGACCAGCCGCGGGCTGGTTGGCTTGTCCTGCCCTTCCAAACTTCTAAGCGCCGTATCTGTGCCAACGCTGACTTCAAAACCCACAATGAAGTGAAGCCGTGGTGGGTGAAGTGTGATATAGCGTGGGACTACTGTATATGAAAACTATGGGAAGTTTCCCGGTCATATAGCCTTGGTTGTGCTATGATTTGTAGTTTACCAACTTCAAGTTTACCCAACCCTTTTTAATTTATTAGAATAACTGACTTTAAAGGCACATTCATATTCAGTAATAAGCTGGTGCTAAAATAATAACTCACAATGAAAATGAAATATTTCTTTGGATTTCTTAGAAAACAACGAAAATAAGGATACAATTACTAATAAATTAAGAAGTGAAATCTTGTGCTTGGCAAACAGAAGGCCAATGTTCTAATAAAAACACTACATTGGTGCCACAATACCCACAGAATAAATAAAGTAACCAGGATTTCCCAGCTGGATATAACAAAATACAGTTAGTAATACAGTAAATGAAGAAGTGAAAAAAGAGCAGTATTCTAAGGATTAAATAGCTTAGTTTCTAAAGGAACGATAAAGTTTAAAAAAAATCAGTACAAAGTGCAAATAAGTGATACAACAGTAGAAAACTACTAGAATTTTCTAAACATGAACCCTTTCTTCAAAATTTCTCCACTGATACAACTTCAATTTTGATCTATATCTAACATTTAGATATATTTCAATTATCTGAAAATAAGCTATCTCTCAAATAAAATATGAAATGAAAGGAATACCATGCAACAATCAACCACAACAGGCTATGTTTCTTCGTGCAGAATTGAGTGCTCACTTACTTGGTCCCTAGTGTATGGAGAAAATAATGTCTACCATATATTGCTGAATTTATCAGGTACAAGCAACTAGATCCGTACTCGCAGAGTTCAAGCCAACTCCTTTATTGTGTTCTGCCTATAACACCGGAATCTCACCAGTCTGGAGACCTACACCTGGGAACAATTAGATAAGGCTGCAAGGAACTTGGGAGGGGGTCTACTCTATCCTAGCCCTTTTGCAGTTGCACAGTGACTCCCAGCTAGCTCCGTGTTTGATCCCTTCTCCCTGCAAGGCTGGGTGCTTCCCAACAGAATTATGGGGAATCCCGGTCACCAACCAAGAACGCAAAATTCCAGCAATTGTAGCCAAAAAATATCTTCATCACTGCACTCATATGTCTTGCAGGGTGAGCACATGGAAAACCAAGGACAGCTAATGCGTTCTGCTCCTTGGTTGCTCATTATTACTGTCTTCCATAGGTCTTCATGGCTTTGTCATGGTTGCCACTGGATGAGAGGGTTTCTATATTGTACCTGCAGTTCTTTTTCATTTTAAATAATGTTCACCATGGAGAGAGTTGCTAGGAAAAGACATAGTGGAACTCATACCTTTCTTCTGTGTTGCACATCCTGACTCATTTCAGATGACATCAATGCCAAAGCCGCCACTAGTTTCGTAATCGTGCATCATCTGAATAGATTTCAACATTAGCAACTTTTTCATGCCTCTATATTTCCTGTTCAATTTTTTCTGATTTTTATCCTTGTACAACACTTACCAAATGTTTCATATCGTTTGTCTGAAGTAATGAAAAACAGGCAAGGTTCTACTAAGTCATAGCTCATTCAATGTCACGACCCATGATCTTTAATACTAGTCTGGAATCAACACAAAATCTTGAAAATTGTTGTAGGGATTTCTCACTTTCATTAATGGTGAGTTAATTAGGGCAGAGTTTGTCTCGGGGCTTTGAAATGCTCTTCACCTAAGCTAAGTTGCTCTCTGGATTATTTGTCTGTGATGTCTTCATATGAAGGATGCCAACTTAGACATAGGAGAGAAAAAGGGATGAGAAAGAAATTCAAGATACCCTTCCTTGACATTGCTTGACATGTTGACTTCAGTTCTAGGAGCCCTTGCATTGTCTCTTCCTTCATCTGCCCTGCCTGAAAGGAGTGATACTTCCATTTCTTTCCAATTCTTCCCTCAATCTCTCGTATTTGAGAAATTTGGCATTAATTGAATGTATTTATCCACCCAGCGTGAAACCAACTCTGGGCATCTAATGTGAAATTTAAAAAAATTAATCAGTAACTCAGAGATTTAAAAAAACACACATTCCAGCCATCAAATATATAACCTCCTGAGATGGATGCATCTAACATTCCAAGCCAAGGCTTTCCCGGGGAGGGTGGTGGCGGCATTTTTACTGCCTTCCAAATAACCAGAAGAATCAGGGCAACTGGGCTGTCAGAGTGGAGGCCATTCCAATGGGCAGGTTCTATAAGAACGTAGGACTTTGGTGGGATTCACATAATGACTTGAGTTAGTGGTTGCACCTGGTGGTGGGATTCAAAATTTTTTACTACTGGTTTTTTGGCATAGCTTGGTTTGATAGGCATGGGAAGGATACTGTAAAATCTCCATTCCCTCTCCACTCCAGGGGAAGGTTATTATAAAATCCCCACTTCCTCCCGATCAGCTGGGACTCAGGAGGCAGAGAATAGATGGGGTAGGGCAAGTCACAGGTGGTAATTACTGGTTCTCCAAACTACTCAAAATTTCCACTACCGGTTCTCCAGCACTGGTCAGAATCTGCTGAAACCCACCTCTGGTTACACAACAAGCTAAACCATGGGTTGTTTAAACATGGTTGATTGAATACAAGTCTTCAAATTACAACTCATCACTTAGAAGATACGACAGCGCTACAAAGTGAGTTATGACTGGTCCTTCCAGTTGCGGCAGCCATCATGTACTAAAATTCAGATATTTGACAATCAGAATGTATTTACAGAATTTGCAGCATCCTAGGATGATCGCCATTTGCAACCTTCCCAATCAGCTTCCAACAAGCAAATTCAGCGAAGATGCCCGATTCACTTAACGACTGCATGATTCACTTATCAAGTGAAGCAATTTGCTTAACTATTGCAGCAAAAGAGATAGTAATATTGGGCATTATTCTCTTAATAGCTGCCTTGCTTAGCAATAGAAACTTTGGCCCCAGTTGTCATTATAATTCAAGGCTATCTGTAACTTCAGTTACTTGGGTTTAGGATCAGAATCAATATTATTTCAAGTTGGTAAAGGCTGCATTTAATATTTTGGTTACTCTGAAAGTTGAATAGTGAATGAGGCCACACTTTAATGGGGTAAGGACAGGGGTGGGTTCTAACTTACCTCGCTACCGGTTCACTTCCTCCTGTTCCCTGTGGGTGCGCGCATGCACAGTGCAGAAAAATCTGGAGAGAAAAAATCCCCCCCCCCAAAAAAAGCCGAAAATAAGATGGCAACCACATGCACAATGGAGGAAACTTAGTTTCTGCGCATGCTCAGAAGAAAAATAAATAAATAAAAAATCATTTTAAAAAATATGGCGGCGCCCATGGACCAGCACCGACCGAACTGGATCCGTGACGTCACCAGAGGTTTGCTACCAGTTCCGATGAACCAGTCAGAACAGGGAGGAACCCACCCCTGCTTTAAAGGGAAAAGTTGGGTAGCTGTCCTTTATTTTGTAATTCTAATATGCATGTTTTCAGGATTGTCTTTTATCTGTTTTCCGTCCTGAAAAGGTAGGAAATTTAGTTTCCCTCAATCATTGTTGGAGAGGCAGCAAAGGAGGTAAATAGGGAAACAAGGATTACATGGATACATGAGCCACCAGCATTTGTTCACCTTAGCCAGAATGCATGGTTTACAAATAACAAAACCTGTCTTCCCAGTAATCATATATACATGAGCAATCATTTCACAGGTTTTCATGACTGGGAATATAATCAGAAGCAGCCATCATGTAGAGGTGTTCCTCACTTAGAGACTACTTGTTCAGTAACTGTTGAAACTTGTGATGGCACTGAACAGGTAGAACAGTCCTCATTCTTACAACCATCGCAGTATCCCTGCAGTCACATGATTTGTAGCCTTTTCCAGCCTCCTACAAGGAATGAAGAAACCTGGCAGGCGGTTACAAATGGTAACTTCCTGATTTCTGGCTTAATGGTGCCAGCTGGAAGTGATAGAATTTCCATTACTAAGCTAAAGTGATGTTATGCTTCTGACTGCATTGCTTAGTGATGGAAATTATGGGCCCAATATCTATTGTTAAGATAAGTGAGGACTACTTGTGCATTACCTAAAACTTTGATAGGAAAAAACAAATATAAAATTAACAATTAGACTAAAATGTACAGGATGTTTAAAAAA
Source organism: Erythrolamprus reginae (assembly GCF_031021105.1). Taxonomy (NCBI): domain Eukaryota; kingdom Metazoa; phylum Chordata; class Lepidosauria; order Squamata; family Dipsadidae; genus Erythrolamprus; species Erythrolamprus reginae. The sequence goes on along the minus strand of NC_091951.1, from coordinate 91,131,602 downwards.
TATTTCTGGAAAAGCCGGAAATTCTTTTAAGCTTGAAATATATAAAATTCAAACCTTTTTGCAACTTATAAAATATGGCATTATTTTTGTTAATCTGTATATTGACAGTTTAGAATTTGCAGGACAGATACCAAAGGGAGAAAATACCAAGAGAGATGCTGTTAAGAAATTGCCCCTAAATAATTAAAGGTCAGCAGGATATGACTCCAAACCAGAGGTCTTCAAACTTGGCAACTTTAAGACTTGAGGACTTCAACTCCCAGAATTCTCCAGCCAGCATAATGCATGCAGTTCTACCAAGTATTGATTGGATTCACATATCAATCCAAGCCATAAAATGGTTTATCCCAATTTATGTTTATTTCACATAATTCAATGAGGCTTATTCCAAAGTAGATCTGCATGCATCAACATTATCATGCCAAAACAATTGATTGCAATTAATTATCTCTTCAGTTATTTTAATCTTTCCAGTTAAATACCTTTGGAACTGAGTTACATCATTTGCCCAGCATTTCTATAGATGTTAAGAATTGCTATAGTCGAGGATTGATCTGTTCATTGTATCATATAGCCAATACATTGCCATTTCAGTGAAACTACCAGAGCCATGGTGGCGCAGAGGTTAGAATATAGTACTACACGGCTAACTCACTGCTCACTCCAGGAGTTTGATTCAGAGCGGCACCAGGTAGACTCAACCTTTCCGAGGTGGGTAAATTGAGAACTCAGATTGTTGGGAGCAACATTATATAAACTGCTTAGAGAGGGCTATAAAGCACTAGGAAGCTATGTATTAGTCTAAGACTCCAAGTGCTATTGCTACTTCATTACATGTTTTATTTCATTTGTGCCTATTCATGGCTGCCCAAGTTAAACCATGTGACTGGGCAGTATACACAAAGAAAAAGAGATAATTAATACAAAAAAACCTCATTAAAGCATATTAAACAATACCATGGTAAATTATGTCATGTATCTGTTGGCAGATGTAATTTTTTTGCTTGTGATAAATTAAGCATTTGCCATTTCCTGGGGTTTTGTGGTAGTTTTCAACTTGTATGTCACATTTGCATTTAACATCCACATCAACCCAATGGCACATTAATTGGCATATAATCAGTGGATCCAGCTATTGACCTTCCCAATTCATGATGTTCAATTTTTTATTGATTTGGAGTTGGAATGGAAAGATTTGGAGTAATTGCTATACATGACTTGTTTCTTCTTCAAATTCATTTTCAAGCCTGACAATTCACTGATATTAATTCAGTTATTTGTCTTTTTAAGATCATACTAAATATGGCAAAATAAACAAAGTTAAGGTTATTGATTGTTATCCTATTTGTTTGGATCACATCAGACAATTGAGTACTGTACTTCAGACAATTGAGACAATTACTTCTAGACTTTGCTGAGAATGTTTCAGTGAAATTGAATCACTTTGTTGATTTTTACATATTGATTATGGTAGTTGTGCCGTTTCCATATACAATACTGATGTATGGTCCTTCTACACCTTGTCTCTCTAGCCTATTGCCAAGATATAAGCAAGACCTTATAAATCTTAAATTTTGAAGTCTGATGGAATCTTGTCACCTTTGAATTTTGGAATTTCACCGGAACCTATTTCATTTGCACCCTTCTGCAAAAAGGAGGTAGTTTCTGTCTGTTGCAATAAGAAAAAAGGCAAATCTGAAAATCCACTAGGTGGCAATAGAACACAAAAAGAAAACTAGGTAGTGTGCAAAAGAAAAAAACTCAGGAAATGCCTTTGTATTTGGTATCATGTCTATTTAAAAGTGTCAGAAATCTGGATAATTAATATGACCATGTTTTTTTAATAAAATATAATAAAGCTTGTATTCTTGTTGCTTGTATCCTTACAATTTGTATTAATAGTTTCCTGATTGCTTATTTGTTCCCTATCCCTGTGACAATCCTTTAGTGTTGTACCCCATGATTCTTGACAAATGTATCTTTTCTTTTATGTACCCTGAGAGCATATGCCCCAATGACAAATTCCTTGTGTGTCCAATCACACTCGGCCAATAAAGAATTCTATTCTATCTCATTCATATTATTTATACTTAGCATTTATTTTCCGTATACTTTCCAATATATTCAGTTTGGCTTCTATAATACGTAAAAGTTTTAAGCTTGATTTAGTGAACTAATGCTAGTAAAGGATTCATACAATGTACTAGTGGTCTTTATACAGAAGCTGGACTTTTCAGAGGCTGAATAGATCATTATAAGATATGTTTGAGTGCAGCAGTTCTCAACAATTTATTGATTTTAACTTCCAATACAATAAATACAGAACCCTTCCAAATGACCTACCTCCATAGAATTGTGAAGATCCGGTGACAGGATAAGGTGCCTGACACTGAGGTCCTCTCCAGAGCAGATCTACCATCAACTCCCACACTGCTGATGAAACCCCAGACATGCTGGTCAGGCCATGTTGCTAGGATGCCTGACCACTGCATCCCTAAACAGCTGCTCTATGGTGAGCTGTCTCAAGGAAAGTGATGACACGGGGGGGGACAAAGGAAGCAATGCAAAGACACGTTGAAAGCCTCCTTCAAGTCCCTTGATATCAACACCACCTCCTGGGAAACCCTGGCACAAGATCAACCAACATGGTGCATGCTGATCCACCAAGACTGCCAGACAGTAGAGGCCAGAAGAACATTCATAGAAGAGAATCGAGCATTCCGCAAAGCCAGAGCTGCAAATGCTGTGACTATGGTGCCCACATATCTCCCCAACATGTGGCAGAACATTTTGTGCCTGTGCAGGCCTTACCAGCGACCTGCAGACACATCACGCACAGCCGACAGTCCATTAGATGTCAAGGTCCTCTTTGAATATGATGGACGAACAACAACCACAGCATCTAAACAGTGAACATGCCATCATTTTTGCAAAACTTCCTAATTAAAGAAACAGAAGAACTATTAAAGCATTTTTTTAAAAGCTAGGAAGAAGCAATCCAATTACTGGAACATAACAAATTCTTCCCCTAGGAGATTATTCATACAGAAGAAACTGACAGCCAAACAATTCCCTTGGAAAAGCTACTGAACTCTAAGTGAAACCTTTTTGCAAGGTGGAGCCCTTATTTTTAATTCAGCTTTGCATGCCCTGTCTTTCTGCATCTATAATCTCCTGCCAATTAGAGGCAATAAACACCTAAAGCATTAGTAAAAGGAATGGGCTTCTGTATCCTTTCTTTGTCTAAAGGACTTAAATTGCAGAGCTTTGTAACATGGCTTCTATTGATTAGACTGATGCTCTCAGGGCTTTCATCACTTGTCTCTTCTTTCAGCTCATCTCCTTTTCCCCTTTGGATGGACTCCGCAGTTCCAGCAGTCACATGAAGTGAATTCTTTCCCTGCTAAAGAGCATCTGATAGGCTCTTAGCTATAGAGATTTAAATAGTCCTCTTATCACTTACTACTTATCACTGTGTATTTCTTACTAAGGTTTATTTTTATTTTCTTTCAACAACCTCTAGAATAACTTCTTACAAAAGTTATGATCCTAACTTTAGAGTAACTCTTTTTATGCCTTCTTTCTGTGGAGTAAATACCTTTTCTGAAAAAACAAAAAAACCCCATGAGATATCAAAGTACTGAGAGATGGAAAGCATAAGGTATGAGTTTGCTGCAAAAGAAAAAAACATAAAATTGGGCTGTCTGGAAACTTACAATCCACCAGAATAATATTCTATTTTTATTGTATGTAATTTTATTCCACTGATCTGTAAACTTCAACCTGTAATCCCAATGTAGAGTCCTTCGGGATTGGGCGGCATAGAAGTCAAATAAACAAACCAACAAATATTTATTTATTTATTTATAGTTACCCAGACACTCAAACTATAAATGCACATAGAGACATACATCTGAAACATAGCTAGCCACTCATTTATTATTATTGTTGTTGTTGTTATTGTTATTATTATTATTATTAATTAGATTTGTATGCCGCCCCTCTCCTAAGACTCGGAGCGGCTCACAACAACAAAGCACAGTACAAATCCAATGATAAAAACAGTTTAAACCCCTTAATATAAAAACATTCATACAGTCATTATTACAGCAACACCATCCATTCCAATAATAGTTTTTATTGTATATTGTGGGGAGGGTAGGAAATTAAGGTTAGCAGAGCGACAGAGTTTCTAAATGTCTCTTGGAAAACATTTATTTACCTAACTCACTGTTTTAGATATCTTTCTTCCAAAAACTACCTGGTTCAGGTTATTATGAATTTACTATTATCAGTGATTACAACAGAGAATCTGAAAAAAAACCCATGGCAGATACTGCAAATACAGTGTTCCCTCGACTTTCGCAGGGGATGCGTTCCGAGACCGCCTGCGAAAGTCGAATTTCCGCGAAGTAGAGATGCAGAAGTAAATACACTATTTTTGGCTATGAACAGTATCACAAGCCTTCCCTTAACACTTTAAACCCCTAAATTACAGATTCCCATTACCTTAGCAACCATTTAGATTATTACTCACCATGTTTATTTATTAAAGTTTATTTAAAAAAATATTTATTAAAGGCGGATGAAAGTTTGTTTGACGAAAGTATTTTTTAATTAATATTTTTGAAAAACCGTGGTATAGACTTTTCGGGAAGTTCGAACCCATGAAAACCGTGGAAACACTGTATTTTTTAAAAATATTATCTTTTATTTTATTTATTTAGTTGTCAAAACATGTACAAGATAACAGGTATTGGTATAAACATAAACAAAAGCAAAGCAGTACAGGTAAATTTGGAGAATATTACAGTAAGACAGGGACTGCAGACACAAAGGTGAGCTTATGCACGCCCCTTATCCTGTCTTTGCAGCCCACCCTCCCCAATGCTTTGCTACTCTCCATTTGCAACACAGCCACAATTAACATTGAGTTTATCTGAGAAGGTAATGTGGACTTGCTAGTTGTCACTGTGATGCTTTGGAAGAAAGTACCGTAATCAGGAGGAAAACAGCAAAACCAGTGTGAGAAGCAGATATTGAGAGTCTGAAAGATGGGGAACAGTGGGGGTGGGTAGATGGGTGGGGGAAATAAAGAGACCATAGAAAACTCTTTGCCAGCACATATTGCTATGATAGGTGCCTTATTATCTTATTTTCTAAATTAGACATCTTAAACTATGTTTTATATCCCACAGTCTACATGTATGCATAGTTCTATGGTATGGCCCTAGTATCGTAGAACTATAACCAAAGCAGCTGTTTTTCTTTCTTTTTAAAAAAATATATTTTTATTGATTTTCATAAAATGGACAAAACTGACACACATACATTTAACATAAAAGTGGGGTTGTATCTTCCCCGCTTATTTTGAAGTAAAATTTCAATAAAGAAAAAGAATACATTTGAAAAATACTTAAATTCAAACTTATTACTTTAAATGAAAAGAAGAGATTTGTTTTACCTTATATAATAAATTTTCATACATAAACTAATTCTAACATAACTCTTAAATCATATCAATGCTAATTCTAATGTGAATATTTAATCATATCACTGCTAATATAATTCTCTTATTTATTTATTTATTCATTATTTTAATATTTCTTCTTGTTTATCTATATATACACTTTGTTCCATATCTCATAATATTCTGTTTCTTCTTGGTCTTTTAACCGTCTTGTCATCATATCCATTTCAGCACAAAATTGGAAAGGGGAAAATATCCCCAGAGAAGAGGAAGTTATGAAAGCAGCTGTTTTTCAAACATGTGATCTACTAAACTTTTAATGGAAGAGCATATTCCAACTGATCTTTCAATTTCATTAAATCTGAAAAAAGATTTAAAACCATTAAATCTGAAAAAAGAGGCTTGTTTTTCCTACATATTTTTAAAAATTATTTAATGTTATGTGTTACATCCCACCTTTTATTGTCTGCTTTTGCAAAAGGCAACTGGGCTTTTCTTTTTCCTTAAAGATGTTTTGCTTCCTATCTAAGAAGCTTCTTCAGTTCTGACTGAACGGTGGAGGATATCCTCCACCATTCAGTCAGAACTGAAGAAGCTTCTTCATCCTACCTTTCTTATTTTTACAAATCAATACAGCAAACATAGCTCCTATTTTCCCAACCACCACCCTGTGAAATGGGTTAGGCTAAGAGAGGAAAACTGATTTAAAGTCACTCAGCTGGCTTTCACAGCTAAGGTAGAACTAGAACTAATGCTCTCCCAGTTTTTAGTAAGGTGCCTTAATCATTAGACCTACTAACTGGCTCTGGATATTATTTCTGAATGCCTTGGGCTGTTACATTCTGCAACCTCACATACAGGCTGTGTTTGCACAACAGGCCACTGTTAATTTAACCACCACTTTTTCAATTCCATGCCTAAGTTCAAATAAAACAGTATACCTTAAACTAGTGTTTCCCAACCTTGGCAACTTGAAGATATTTGGACTTCAACTCCCAGAATTCCCCAGCCAGCGAATGCCTTAAACAGACTTTGATTCCCACAACCAACTACGGTACATTAAGATGTGATTGATTAATTACGTAGTTACACACTGTATGATCTCTCCTTCAGTTCCAAGTAAGTCTGCAACTCCACAGTCATACATGAGAAATTCAATGAAATGTGTGATTCTTTTGAAAGACAGGCAGGTTGCGTGTGTGGGTATATACAACTTCAATTCTGGTTCCTGGTGACTACCTGGACAAGTCCCTGCAGCTTTCTTGGACAGATTTTGCTATTTCCTCCTTCCTAGGGCTAGGGCTTAGAAACATAGAAGATTGACGGCAGAAAAAGACCTTATGGTCCAGTCTGCCCTAATACTATTTCCTGTATTTTATCTTAGGATGGATATATGTTTATCCCAGGCATGTTTAAATTCAGTTACTGTGGATTTCATCGTAGAATTACTGTAGAGTAAGCCTAAGGTTACCCAGATGGCTTTGTGCATAAAATTTATTTTATTTATTTATTTGTTTGTTTGTTTGTTGATTGGCTGATTTATTTTATTTCTTTATTATTAATTTAATTTAATTTATTTAATATTTAATTTATTTAATTATATTTATTTATTTAATTAAAGATTCAGGGTCTTGCAGTTTCTAACTATCTTATTACACTAAACTGACTCTCTTCGTCAAGCAAAATAGAAGCATATATTAAAATATACCTTAACATACCTTAACATATATTAATAACATATACTGTACTGCTCAAAAAAATAAAGGGAACCCTTAAACAACACAATATAACTCCAAGTAAATCAAAATTCTGTGAAATCAAACGTCCATTTAGAAAGCAACACTGATTGACAATCAATTTCATTTTGTTGTCAGCAAATTCAACTCTGTACAGAACAAAGTATTCAATGGGAATATTTTATTCATTCAGATCTAGGATGTGTTCTTTGAGTGTTCCCTTTATTTTTTTGAGCAGTGTATATTAAAAAGAGCCGGGGTGGTGCAGTGGTTACAGTAGCAATACTGCAGGCTACTTCAGCTAACTGCTAGCTGTTGTTTAGCAGTTCAAATCTCACCACCGGCTCAAGGTTGACTCTCAAGCATTCCATCCTTCCCAGGTGGGTAAAATGAGGATCCAGATTTTGGGGGGCAATATACTGATTCTGTAAAACCACTTAGAGAGGGCTGTAAAAGCACTATGAAGCAGTACATAAGTCTAAACGCTAAAAAATTCTTTTATGTTATGAAATTATTTTACGTTATGAAATTACGTTGCGAGTCTTCGGAGAGGGGTGGCATACAAATCTAATAAATTCGAAAATTTCCAAAGATAATTCACCAGAAGAGCCCTCCACTCCTCTACCCGAAACAGAATACTGTATCCTACAAAACTAGACTTACAATCCTGGGCCTAGAAAGCTTAGAACTACGCCGCCTTAAACATGATCTAAGTATTGCCCACAAGATCATATGCTGCAATGTCCTGCCTGTCAAAGACTACTTCAGCTTCAACCACGACAACACAAGAACACACAACAGATTCATATTAACTGCTCCAAACTTGACTGTAAAAAATACGACTTTAGTAACTGGGTTGTCAAAGCATGGAACTCATTACCGGACTCTGTAGTGTCAACCCCTAACCCCCAACATTTTACCCTTACACTACCCACGGTTGACCTCTCCAGATTCCTAAGAGGTCAGTAAGGGACATGCATAAGCGCACTAGAGTTTCTTCCCTCCCCTGTCCTATAATCTCTCCTATATCTCTTATATCTTCTCTCCTATATCCTCTATAACAGTGGTTCTCAACCTTAATAATGCTGCGACCTCTTAATACAATTCCTCATGTTGTGGTGACCCCCAACCATAAGTCTAGCGCCAATTCTCCCAACAGAGCTTTAAACTGATTGGTAGGAAGGTCAGAGGGGCCCCCACACTGTAAATGCCTGATTGGTTGGATTGTAAAATTTCCAAGGCGTCAGAATAAAAGCTTTAGTTTCTAACACCATGGGAAATTTGTCTTTTCCTGTGGTCTTAGGCGACCCCTGTGAAATGGTCATTCGACCCCTAAAGGAGTCCCGACCCCCAGGTTGAGAACCACTGCTCTATAACCTTCATTGTGTATTATTGTGTATTGGACAAAATAAATAAATAAAATAAATAAATAATAAATAAATAAATTCTCAGTACAAGGCAGCACTAATAGCAACCCACCATCCCCAATCTGGGATTCCCCTGGGTGGCTTTTCCAAACTGTTCTTCTCTTGGTAACTCTTCCTTCACAGAACAGCTGAGAAGGGTCAAGCCACTCCATCCACTGCCCATTCTTTCAGGCGACGGGGACTTCTTGTGCGGATGCTCCTCTTCCTCCTACGGACCAAGAATATAATAATAACAACAACAGCAACAACCACAACAACAACAATAATAATAATAATAATAGTTGTTGTTGTTGTTATTATTATTATTTATTAGATTTGTATGCCGCCCCTCTCTGTAGACTCAAGGCGGCATAATAATAATAATAATAATAATAATAATAATAATAATAATAATAATAATAATAATAATAAATTAGATTTGTATGCCACCCCTCTCCGAAGACTGCGAAGGCGGCAAGAATCCCGAAGCGCATCTCCCACACGGCGGAGCTCTCGTTCCAATATCCCGGTGTGTGTGTGTGTGTGTGTGTGTGTGTGTGTGTGTGTGTGTGTGTGTGTGTGTGTGTGAGGCGACAGCAATGAATGGAGGCCCCGTTGCAGCGCCGCCCCTCATCTCGGAGCCGCCGCTCGCCTCGGCTAAAACGCTCGGCCTTCCCTCGGGCGGCTCTTCTCGGCCCGGCCCCGCCAGCTCCAGTCAGCAGGAACCCGGAAGCAGGCGGTGCTGCAACCAAGCCGTTTCCTGCGACGGGGCTGAGCTGCGATCTGGTTCAAGCGGAGCAGCTGCGGAGGAGCCATGACTCACCAGACCGGCATCCACGGTAGGAAAAACGGGGGAGCCATGGGAGAGGGTGCTGCCACCTTTCGTACCCTGCGTTCCGAAGCCTGGTCGCCAAAATCGGCCCGCCTAAGCCACCGCATGCCGGTTCTCTTCCCCCTCCCTCCTTCCACCTCCACCCGGCTTTTCCGTCCTTTCGTGTAAACCTCCATTCTTCGGCTTCTCCGTTCCCGATGTGGGGGTTCGAAGGAAAAGGGGGGCTCTGTGAACACGCAACTCGGCCTCGATCGTTCAAACGACTCTTCCTCCGGGCTGATTCCCTTCGCTCTTCTTCCCCGCTTAGGGTTGTGTTGGGTGACACATCTGCTCGTGCGGTGGAGATGGGAGATTTTGAAGGGGGGGGGCATCTTTACAATGGAAACTAATTCCTCGAAATCTCTCTGGGTGTTGTGTGGGTGGCCGTGATTGCCAAGGATACCCCACAGCGCCCCATATTTTTGCTCACATCATAGTCACCAGCAAGCATCCGTCTATTCAAGGGGTTGTCTACACACTGTCTATTTGAAGGTTAAATACATCATCTCCTTAGCCCTTGCTCAGCCGGATGTTCAGTGATCCTTCCTAGCCTGTCATTCTACATACATGCATATATAATACATACATGCATACATATTTGTTTTCTCTTTTACGTGTACATTTCATATCTTTATAGAAGGTTCCTTCTTTTATTTCATGTCTTTGGGTGCAGTTGCTGATGGGATATTGTGGATTATTCATGGCATCTCTCTACTCTGCAGTGGATCTGAGATGTGGCAGCCTGTTCTGGTCGCTGCTGTATAAATGGCCTAAACATGTTGGCTCTGCAGTGTGAATCATAATTGCCGGAACCATTTCCCTCACCACATGGAAGCAGCTCTATGGTTTTTCAGATTCTGCTTCCTTGTATCTTTAGCATCCAGAGGCTAAACCTTAATCAGTGTCTTTTTGCATTTTGTTGAAATGCACCACAGAATTATTGTGCTACAAGAAGTAAGATTTGACTTGGAAAGCTATCAGAATGGGATTGTATCACTACAGTAAATTATACATGTATCGGTTGCACAAATCAAATAAGGATGATTATACTTGGCCTGTCCTGGATGCCTCTCCAGCCCCTCTTCCCCCCAATCTTTATCTTACTTTATCAACTTGCTGTGAATTTTACAGTTTACAGGCTATGTCAGTACATATGAAGCTTAGTCTAGCTGTTCATAATTCAGTCTCTAGACTTAGACATCACTTTTTCGGTAGTTGGAAGTGTTGCATGCTGCTAATTTTAAGTGCAATTACATTCAAACAGTGCAATCTGCATAAATGGCTAGAACTCAAAAAAGAGTGAGAGACTGATAGTAGAGCAGCAAAGGTGCAATTTGATGTAACAGGATGAAGCTGACTTGCAAGAACTGTGTTTGGAAGCCAGGAAAAATATCTTGTGAGTGAGCAGTAGTACTTGTCAAGTAGCAATATTAAACTTAGTTTAAACTAAGTTACATGCTGGATTGACTGAATGGTTGGGTGAATTGCACATCTGCATTTTCTCCGAAAGAAAGAACAATCTCATGGATACTGATAGTTTAAGCTTCATTAACTATAATTATGCTTGTTACAATATTCTAGGCTTCTTGGATTTGATAAAATTTGTAAACAATCTCCTTTTAGTTAGGGTAGATTTAGCAAGATTACAGTGTAATAACAATTTAAGGTCCGTTCATAAACTAGCAGGCAAACACGGAGAGATGTAACTGGTTTCATCACAATATCACAAGGGGAGTATATGTGATGGTATGTATGTTAGGAAGAACCATGGCTTGTAAGTGTGTGGCTTTTGTCCTGTAAACTATGTTACAGCTGTGTTGCTTGGGCTGGGCTTTCTCATCCCTGATCTGCCATTCATAAATTATTTACTTCGGTTTTTATGTCATTTCAGTCTTTTAATCAGCTCAGTTTTCAGTTCTAATAACTAGTATGGAAACTGAAATGGTAAGCAATGGCACTATACCGTAATCAGTAGCAATAATAATAATAATAATAATAATAATAATAATAATAATAATAATAATAATAATAGCAGCAGCAAAACATCAAATTATACCTGTGGTCCTTCTAATCATCTTGTATTGCCTTTTAGCCCTGGGAGCAGCTAAATTACAAGTCCTCTCCTTTGCCACAAGCCTCAAACAGCCTTCTGTTATAATAATAGGCATGAAGACTTAATACCATGTCATATCATCAAGCAGTCAAAAGAGCTGGCTGCTTTTCTGACTTGATTTTCCTCTAAAACTTAAATAAGTTCTTGCTATTTCTCTTAAAGGTCTTTGCCATGTTTTTTTTTAAAAAAATCCTTATCATCTCTAGAGCAGTGTTTCCCAACCTTGGCAACTTGAAGAGATCTGGACTTCAACTCCCAGAATTCCCCAGCCAGCGCTGGCTGGGGAATTCTGGGAGTTGAAGTCCAGATCTCTTCAAATTGCCAAGGTTGGGAAACACTGCTCAAGAGCCAGTTTGGTGTAATGGGAAGCTAGTAGGCACCAGGCTAGTAGCCCAGAGACTGAATTGTAGTCCTGCCTTAAACTCAAAGCCAGCTAGTTGAGTTTAGGCCAGTCACTGTCTCTCAGTACTAAGAATGAGCAATAGCCAATCACTTCCAAAATCTTGCCAAGAAAATTGCAGCGACTTGCCCAGACAGTCTCCTGAAGTCAACCATGAAAGTATGCACACACAACATATCCTCTTATAGTATTGTCTGTCAAGAGTTTATACTATGTTCTCGTTGGGAAAAGGGAATCTCTTTTTCACCCTCTTTTACACAAATCTTTCTGTGGTCAGTTGTGCCTCTGTTAAGATTAAGTGTTGGGTGAGAATGTCCCATTTGCATGCATGCAAAAAATGAAATAGATTTCTATAGTTATAGAAAGTTCATCATGCTTTTAGTTCATCATGGTCACTGTCTTGGATTCAATCTAGTTACAGATAGTGCTCAATTTACAACCATTATTTTAGTAACGTTTGAAGTTATATGGGCCCTGGAAAAAAAGTGTCTTATGATCAGTTTTCACTTATGATCATTGCAGAATCCTCGTGGTCGTGTGCTCAAAATGTGGGCACTTGTCAATAGTTGCACTGTCCTGGGGACGTATTATCACCATTTCTCAACTGGCTTCCACAAGCAAAATCAATGGGAGAAGTCAGATTGGCTTAATGATTGCATGATGTGCTTAACAATTGAAGTGTGTCACTTTTCAGTAGCAACAGGTCATTTTACATGAAACACAACTCACTTAACTGCCTTGATTAGCAAGGGAAATGTTGGGTTCAATAATAGTCATAAGACCATTGCCTCTTCTCTCCTGAGAGGAGATTGTTTCTGAGTCAATTGTTCTATGGCACAATCATTGAGAGCAGGAATTGTCCACTTTCTTTTGCTCATGCCCCCCTTTTAAACCCCATTTACTTTTGTGACCACAGCATACCTCTAGTTACTATGAAGATATTTACCACCCATGTTGAGAACCATGATTTAAAGTATATTTGTTATGCTTAGTTACACAGCTATTCCCAATTATCCCACTTTTTAATTCCCAAAATTGCCTGCAATGATAATCCATTAAAACCATGGTGTTGAATAAATAGTGGTCCCAAGACTCTACACATAAATGTAAAATCAAAGGCTGGATGCAGTGATTGTTCCATCTCCAAAATATTTTGTTGTTTTAATACACTTTTCATATTATTCTACCTGGCTGTTGGGTCTCTTAAGAGAAATACACAGAACGATGCTAGTTTCATTCTAGCTAAATTAATCAAACATAATTATCTTATTCTGCTTCTTCAACTAATTGCATTGGTTTTGCTGTAGGGTAAGTTCCAAAAATAATTATTGTATACCCAGAGAATTTAATTCTTAATATATATATATATTTATGTGCAAGGTTATCATGGCATTATATTGGAGCACCATGTAGTCTTTTGTTTTTACTTTTTATTACATGCTTGTGGGCATCTTCTCAAAACTTTGCCTTCTGTACTGAATTGTAATTACTATAATCTATTGCTTTGTTCTCATGAATTAGTAGTCCACTTATATTAAAAACTATATTCCACTGTGGATGAGTAGATAAATTTTAATAGGAATTTTAAGCCAGAATTTACACCTGGCATTTATTTTGCTGATGTGGTAAATCATAGAAAAATTATTGCAATTTAGCATGGCATTAATCCTTAAAATGATATTAGTGCGGAGGTCCCCAAACTTGGCAACTTTAAGACTTGTGGACTTCAATTCATAGAATTCTCCAGCCATCTTAAAGTTGCCAAGTTTGAAGACCTCTGCATTAGTGTGACAAATAGAAATTAGATTAGGTTGTGACTATACATAGATAGTCCTCTTTTTTGTATGATTAAGTAGAGAAGGCAAATCAGCAAGAAGCAAATGGAGTGATGGTGATGTGAAAACTGGAACCAATCTGAGTTAATCCAAAGAATTAACTCATTCCTATCTCTTCCTCCTCTAGAGCCAGGAGAAAAATTATGCTGCTAACATTTGATTTTTCTTTCTATTAATCCTTGTTAGTTCTTATGTATGGACCAGAAATTACAATTTATTTCATGCCTATTTCATAACTTGTGATTTGCAGTTGACTTGATTAGAAGCAGATCAATTTGTTGGAACAAGATTCCTGGTATTTTTTGCATTAACCAGGTTTGTGAAAAATGAAATTAAACACAGTGAATCTGCGAGGGCAGGCATAGGGAACATACTAGCCCAATTCAAGTTACTGCTTGTGAACATAGTTCTAATCTGGGCAAAATTAATGGGTAAACCAGAACATTTGTGTGAATGTGTTTCTTATTCAAATACATTAACCTATCCTGCTGTTTCACATAGGAAATAATTAGTTTTGATCCCAAACAAAAGTGTTTCTGCTGTTTATACCCTTTTTGATAGTTTTGTACTTGTACTGGCAAATTGCCCTAGTAAAGCCTTTTGGATGAAAGCCAAATCCTGTTCAAATATTATTATGCAAACAAGTCTGAAGGAAAACAGAAGTGAAGCATACTGATTTGTTCCCTTTTTACTTCTTTTTCTATAGCTGTGAAATGCTTAGTTTTCTGGGATATCTGTATATTTGTATGTTCGAAGTAGTGAATCATCTGAGCACAGCGCTGCGCGATGTTTTAAGGAAACTTGGTTTTAAAGCTGTTTACTGGACAGATTGAGCTAAAGTAATCCAACAGGTTGAATGATCACCACAGTAATACTTCAAAAGATCTTTTAGTAACTCTGCCTTTTCACTGGCTTACTTTAGGCTGATTGTCCAGCCTGTAGCACTTGGGACTGAAGTTGCAAAGTCATGGTGATGATGGAAAATTCATCACGAAGAGATTCATAAAATTCTAACATGAAAAAGAGAAAAAGAACTTTGATCTCTTCTGCCTGGCACCCATTTTAAGTATGCACAGAGGGGTGTATTGTGCTGTGATGAGTTACATGTTATTTGGAAACCAACTGAATGCTCCAAGCCATATATTCTGCATGATGGAGTTAACATTTTGATGGTTCTTCCAGGTACAGTTTTGGTTTCATCGTGGCAATAATTCAATTTAATTCAATTTATTATTTTTTTTATTTTATTTTATTATTTGGATTTGTATGCCGCCCCTCTCCGAAAACTCGGGGCGGCTCACAACAAGTGAAAAGACAATCCAATACATTAATCCAATTAATTAAAATATTATAAATTTAAGAAAAACCCCTATACTAACATACACACACACACAAGCATACCATATATAAATTCAACGAGCCCAGGGGAAGATGTTTAGTTTCCCCATGCCTGACGGCAAAGGTGGGTTTTGAGGAGTTTACGGAAGGCAGGAAGAGTAGGGGCAGTCCTGACCTCCGGGGGGAGTTGGTTCCAGAGAGCCGGTGCCGCCACAGAGAAGGCTCTCCCCCTGGGGCCCGCCAACCGGCATTGTTTAGTTGACGGGACCCGGAGGAGGCCCACTCTGTGGGACCTAATCGGTCGCTGGGATTCGTGCGGCAGAAGGCGGTCTCGGAGATATTCTGGTCCAGTGCCATGAAGGGCTTTAAAGGTCATAACCAACACTTTGAATTGTGACCGGAAACTGATCGGCAGCCAATGCAGGCTGCGGAGTGATGGTGAAACATGGGCATACCTGGGTAAGCCCATGACTGCTCTCGCAGCTGCATTCTGCACGATCTAGATTTGTTTATTATTAGATTTGTTTATTAAAGAAAGCTGGACTTAAAATCTTTTTCCTTGACAGTAATTGCTTCTTTGAGTTCTTGTAATCTTATGCTTGTGTCATCAGTTATTATATTACATCAATTACTATAAAAAAGATGTCCTTATATTGTCCTCTTTTTGTTGTTGTTGCCTTCCATTTTTAAAGAATCGGGACTTCTCTCATGGTTCCTGCCTTTGCATTATTAACTGTTGACTGTTACTTCACTGTAGTTATCTTTAACACTATTAGCTTTCTATGTGCATTAAACCCTTGTTAGACAGGCAATGTCTTACTGCATTTTAAAGATGCATATGCCACAAAGACTGTGCCATGAACTATTTCTGCACACATGCATTATAGCAGTGTTTCCCAACCTTGGGAACTTGAAGATATTTGGACTTCAACTCCCAGAATTCCCCAGCCAGCATTCGCTGGCTGGGGAATTCTGGGAGTTGAAGTCCAGATATCTTCAAGTTCCCAAGGTTGGGAAACACTGCATTATAGCATTTAGACTTATATGCTTGCTTCACAGTGCTTTACAGCCCTCTCTAAGCGGTTTACAGAGAATAAGCATATTGCCCCCAACAATCTTGGTCCTCATTTTACTGACCTTAGAAGGATGGAAGGCTGAGTCAACCTTGAACCTACTGAGATTCAATCTTCCAAACTGCTGGCAGTCGGTGATCAGCAAAGTAGCTTGCACTACTGCACTCTAACCAATGTGCCATGGAGGCTCTATCACTCTACTACTACATTAGTATCCCAGGGGATTATTTCAGTTTCACTTGCTTGCCTGCCTGCCTGCCATCCCCACCCCTGCTCACCTCCATTTGTGTGGCCAAGTTCCTAACAGGCCACTAACTGGTCCCTGGGATTTAGATGACCGATAGGAGAATGATGTATCTATTTTTGTGCTGCTTGATTTCAGCAATTTTCAGTACCATTGACCATCTCGGTCACCTTCCAGGATTGGGCTCTATTTTATGGCAATTCCCTTCCTTCCTTTCCTTGATTTCTCTGTTAGGAGTGATAAACTGACCTTGAAATATTAACCTTCTCAATGATACATTGGCACTGAAATGTAAGCTATTTGAAAATAGCATTATAAACAAATCAGATGGATCTGAGATACTATCCTTCCTTTGTTTATATTGTTTTATTACTGTTGTTAGCTGCCCCCAGTCTGCGGAGAGGGGCGGCATACAAATTTGATTAATAAATCCTAGAGTTAGTTGTATATCAAAGGGAAAGTAGAACATAGTGTTCTAATGTAGAGCCTCAGTGGTGCAGTAGTTGGAGTGTACTAATGCAAGCTACTTCTGCTGATCATCGGCAGTTTGGCAGATTCAGTAGGCTCAAGGTTGACTCAGCCTTCCATCCTTCCAAAGTCGGCAAAATGAGGACTCAGATTGTTGGGGCAATATGCTTACTCTCTGTAAACCACTAAGAGAGGGTTGTAAAGCACTCTGAACTGGTATATAAGGCTAAATGTTATTGCTATGCTATTCTGGAAGACTATGTTTCAAAATCCCCAGTTACTCCTTTGGGTTTAACTGCATCTAAACTTCATTGTCTTATAAGCCTACACTTGGGGCTTATAATTGTTCAGAAACACTAGTGATTCAAGAGCAAGTAAATATCCAAGTCAGTTGTTTGCCTCAGTCAGATACTGACAGTAATTTTGTCTCTTGTGACCATTACGATAAAGATGCTGACTAATTTTACCCTCAGATATAATCATCACAGGGCACCAGCAGACAAATATTGCCTTGTACAATTGTTTTCAGTATCAAACTTTTGTAACATGGAAGTTGATACCTGACAACTGTCAGGTGGAAATTATTGACACCATTGCTAGCTATTTTTTTTCTGCAAGTTCTTCTTCAAGTGAAAGTTCTCACAATATTGTTCTAGTCCAAATATTCAGATCTCTCCAAATCTGCATGTAGTATCTTCCACAAGACTAGGGTGCCATAGCTCCAGAGTGGTGAGCATGACATGCAGTCCAGTCTTCAGATATGCCTTGTGTGGAAAAAACAAACCCAAAGATTTGACAAAGTCATATTTTCCATTATAAAGCAAAGGCACAAATGTTCTGTGACTTCCATGGTAGTTTTTGGACAGTCCTACTAACAGCAGAGATGCATGTAAAACAAGACAGTGAGAACAATCAACCAATACAACAGCTAGCTTTCAGAAGTTGTGGGAGCTTCATCACTTGAGACTTTCAAGAAGAGGTTGGACTGCCATTTGTCAGAAGTGGTGTAGGGCAGTGATGGCGAACTTATGGCACGGATGCCACAGGTGGCACGCGGAGCCATATCTGCTGGCACGCAAGCTGTTGCCCTAGCTCAGCTGCAACATGCATGTGTGTGCCAGCCAGCTGAATTTTGGCGCGCACAGAGGTTCTGGGAGGACATTTTTAGCTTCCAGAGAGCCTCCAGAGGGATGGGGGAGAGCGTTTTTACCTTCCCCCGGTTCCAGGGAGGCCTTTGGAGCCTTGAGAGGGCAAAACACAAGCCTACTGGGGACACCAGAAGTTGGGAATTAGGCTATTTCCAGCTTCCACGGGGCCTCCATGGGGCGGCGGAAGCTGTTTTTGCCCTCCCTAGGCATTGAAATATGAGTATGGGCACTCACACGTGCGTGATAGCACCCACCCACGCTCTTTTGAGGAAAAAAAGGTTTGCCACCACTGGTGTAGGATCTCTTGCTTGGGGTGGGGGAGAAGGTTCAACTAGATGCCCTAATAAGGTCCCTTCCAACTCTGTTAATCTATAACAGTGATTTTCAACGTTTTTTGAGCCGTGGCACATTTTTTTACATTTACAAAATCCTGGGGCACACCACCAACCAAAATGACACAAAATGACACTCTAACACAGTACATATTATACATATAGTTATTGTGATGCATTGCATATCACCCTCTGCGGGGGCTTCTTATAAAAAGAAAAAGGTCAAATATTTACAGTATATACACCATCAAGATAGACATAACCAGCTGAGGCTTCATCTAGTGGTGGCAACATTTACCTCCAGTCCTGACCAAATCAGGACCATGGGGAGGAGTAGCAGTTTCAACTACTTGCCGCGGCCACACAATGACAAGTGTGCGGCAGCCCAAGCGGGGACCTTCCCTGGTGTGGATGAGAGGCGGCCTGCTATTGGTTCATCGCTAGTGGTCGGGATGAATTCTAAAAGGTGATTGGTCAGTGAGCGTTCCCTGTGCCTCCACTCTTCCTGTCGCTGATAGCTGGAGGGATTGTGAGGGGAATGTTTATGTTCAGATGGAGGCAGCTAGTGAGGGGCCGGATAAATGGCCTCCGCGGGCCTTAGTTTGGGTACCCATGTTTAATTTCTCCACGGCATACCTGACCATGTCTCACGGCACACTAGTGTGCCACGGCACACTTGTTGAAAAACACTAATCTATAAGATGTGACAACTGAAGGAAATTGGGAAAGAAGAAGAGCCAATTGAAGTAAGTTCAAAGCAGGAATCCATGAAGCAATGCTTATCATAGGGAAATTCAGTGTTTCGGAAATCCGTCAGAAGCAGGACCTTGGAATGATAGCATGAAATGTACTACCTACTTTCCAAACTCTGAATTGGAAATGAACACAGCTATTTGAAGCCTTTTTAACAGTCATCACATCCAGTGGATTAAAGATTGATAGGCAGAGGCTCAGGTGTCCTATCAGGAGGACAGAATGATTTGAATCAGGAAGGCATCCATTTCAGAGGTCATGTATTATTGAGTCAGAAGTGGTTGGTTACCGTTGATAGACAGAACAAGAGATGCTCAGGGAGAAACTAGGCCTATTCTCTCCCAGCATGATGCTGTATATCTGTGAAGAGAGTATGTGCTTACACTTGTGTTTAATGACTCAATATCACTGGCACAGGATTTAAAGAAGCTACGACAAACAAACTGTCTGGAGATGTTTTCATTTTCAGTTCATACTATATCAAAGTGCTGCGCTATAGTTAATTTTGTGTGCGTGTCAGTTCTATCATATCAGATTTTTTGGGGAGATTCTCAGACTGCTTGAATAAGTCCCCACATTTCCTTGGCAAGGTTTTTCAGAAGTGGTTTGCCATTGTCTCTTTCCATGACCTGAGAGAAAGTGACTGGCCCAAGGTCACCCAGTTGGCTTCATTCCCAAGGCAGGAGTAGAACTCACAGTCTCCCAGTTAGAAACATAGAAGATTGACGGCAGAAAAAGACCTCATGGTCCATCTAGTCTGCCCTTATACTATTTCCTGTATTTTATCTTACAATTGATATACAGTATGTTTATCCCAGGCATGTTTAAATTCAGTTACTGTGGATTTACCAACCACGTCTGCTGGAAGTTTGTTCCAAGGATCTACTACTCTTTCAATAAAATAATATTTTCTCATGTTGCTTTTGATCTTTCCCCCAACTAACTTCAGATTGTGTCCCCTTGTTCTTGTGTTCACTTTCCTATTAAAAACACTTCCCTCTAGTTTCTAGCTTGATGCCTTAAACACTGCACCAAAGTGGCTTTTTGTATAAATGCACTTATTACACTTAGTGAAAAGAGGAGGGTTTTATGATGGAGGACAAAACTTATTTTAAAATCTTATTTAAAATCCAGTTATTTTAAAATCCAGTTTAAAATTCCCATTTTTTCTGTTGGGAAATTTCCCTAATAAGCTTTAGATAAAGTTATGGGCCTTTACTTTAGTTAAAGTTCTAACAATGAAGACCGAATGTTTTGCTGTTAAATAGAGCCTTTATTATATGAAGAGTGGCATTAATCCAAATCCTTAAATCATTTACCCCATCTCCTTAGAAATGAGATTTTTGTTGGTACCATCTGAATTTGTGCAAAGATATTAAGTAAAGCCATTTATTTGAGAACATTTGCCTGTCACTTACTCCTTTTCTTCTATAAGCAAGGAAATTTTCAACCTCTCCATTTAGATATACTGTATTATTGAAGTCTGCCTACCATTAAAGAGTTCACCAAGTATAATTATCTTTCACATTGCTGAGATCCAGTCATTAAATAAACAAAAAAGAAAGGGTGGGACTTTGTACTAATAACAAATGATGTTGGGTTTTTTGTGTTTTGTTTTTTTGTCTTTTTCCATTCACGCATTCACTTTTCATTCCATTTATCAATTCATGCTTTCAGCTTTCTTCTGTTTACAGATGCTAGGACTATCCCTTTCAAAATTGTTGTATGTAAGTCCTGGGGTGGAATGCAGAAGGTTCCTTTTCCTTCCCCTGCGAGATTCAGGAGAGGTGAAAAAAACTGTGATTTTTTTTCATTGTAACACCAATCTTTCGGAATAGCCTTCCATGGGAACTTGAAAAATCACACCTGATTTTTTAAAAAGATAGTTAGAATGACGCAGTTCAGACGGGTTCCGGTTCTGGAGTTAAGATCAGATAATGGAGGCAGTGATAATGATGTTTGGAATAGGAGTTTAATTTTTGATGATTTTTATGATCATTAATGCACTTGTTATGATATGCAAGTTGCCTTTCAGTTTATGGCCATTCATTTTACAACTGCTCAAAGTTGCACCAGTACTGAAAACAGTGACTTAACAACCACTCCTTGTAATTATTGGCCATTGCAGCTTCCCCGTGAATTATGGATCGTTCCACATGATTGTCATTCAGGCATTTGGCAACTGGTATGTATTTATGATGGATACTGTGTCCCTGGGTCAGATGTTCATCATTTGTGACCTTCCCAGGAAGCTTCCAACAAACTCAAGGAGGAAGCTGGATTTGTTACACAACTGCAGCCAAAAGAAGAAAAAAAAGTCATAAAATTGGACATGCCTTTCTTACAATCACCTTGTTAAACAACAGAAGTTCTAGTTACAGTTGTGGTTATAGGTTAATGGTTACCTATATGGAGATTCTGCTATGGTTACAGTATTGTTTTGATAACCTGCTTTAACTGTAAACCACCAGGGGTTTTGTGGAGAGTGGTTATAAAGTTATATAAATAATACCGATTTCTTTTGATTTTTACTAGGCAACAAAGCCAAAACTTCAGAACCTTTCTCTCTCCTTCTCATTTCAGAGAGAAGACGCTGTGTTTTACATAATGCTGCAAAATAATGATTTCATATTTATTAGTGCCAGGAATTCTCAATGTATAAGTGGTAGTATAGAAATAGATATTTCTTCAGAATTTCTTTCAAAACGCAATGCAGCCATAGAGCAACAACAAACCTTTTAATATTTCTAAGGAGCCTCATTTGATTAATATGTGAAAACAGCCTTGTAATACATTGCTGCTGCTTTTAGAGAGGAAGGAAGAAGTCATTGCTTGCAGCTCTGCAGATAAACTGGTTTCCTGATCAGCAAGGAACTGCTAGTTCTATGCAGCACTCTTATGTCTGATAGAAATATGGTTGGAAAATTTTTTATTAAAATACCAGAATCCACTAACTGGAGACTCATATAATTATTGTGCAAAAGCAAAGGTTATCTGTGGTAACCCTAATATTACTGAGCTATAAATCCCAGCGTCCCTAGGAAGCATGGTCTTTGGTGAGGGAACCTGGTAGAGAATAGTTTAAACATTTTAACACCATGCCAAGAGCAACGACTAAAGGGGTGCCTGAGACTGCCTGCCTTTATACGAAGCTTGGTTTTAGCAAAGCATACTTTGTGGGCTCAGCATTTGTGGTTTATTTAACCAAGCAAACAATTATGCTGCCTAGCCTTCTACCCAATCACTCAGTCATGCCGAAAGATTTCTGAGCTACAAGTTTGTCTTGAACACTAGGATGAAATGAATCTCATAGCCTTCATTCCGCACCCATGCACAACTCCTGGGTTTTCTCTCTCATTTTGGAAGAATGTGGACCAAGGCACTCCGTTTTAGTCACTGCTGTTTGCTGGCAACAAAAAATGTTAAAAGGACCCGTAGTCTTTGTATACCGAATTTTCAAACAAGAAGAAAACAGATTGCTCTAGCAATTGCAGGATGTGAAAGAGGATGGGATACATATGTTCTCTCTCTCTCTCTCTCTCCTTATTTGGGTTGTTTTGCTGGAACGATTCTAGGTTGAGTAAGCCATCCGTTTAACTTCTGTAGTTGCTATTTGACAGGGATCTATTAAGAGAGGACCTTCAATGCAATAGGTAGCTGCTTCTTTAGAGCAGTGTTTCCCAACCTTGGCATCTTGAAGAGATCTGGACTTCAACTCCCAGAATTCCCCAGCCAGCATTCGCTGGCTGGGGAATTCTGGGAGTTGAAGTCCAGATCTCTTCAAGATGCCAAGGTTGGGTAACACTGCTTTAGAGCTTGTCCTAAATTCTCGACCTTCCCCAAAGTCTCCTATCATGCACAGCTGGTCTTGGGTCTGTGTTTTCTTTCATTTGAAACTAGAAGCAGTGAGAAGGTATTCTTGATTGCTTTTATCTTACTGCAGTGATGCCGAACCTTTTTTTGCTTGGGTATCGAAAGGGCGCATGTGTTCCCACATCCATGATGCAGTGCCCTTTCTCTCTGCGCATGCATGCATAACTCCTCCCAGGCTGCCCCCCTTTTACATGCGCATAGATATCAATGAAGCTTCCGGATTTCTGGTAGGCCCGCTGGGCCATTTTTTGCCCTCCTCAGGCTTCAGGAACGCCTATTGAAGCCTGAGGAAGGTGAAAAACTGCCCAATGGACCTACCAGAAGTTTGGTTACGAACTTCCGGTAGGCCCATTGGCCCGTTTTTCACCATCCACAAGCTCCAGAGGCTTTCCTGAAGCCTGGGGAGGGTGAAAATGACCTTCCCCTGCCCTCCGGAAGGCCAAAAATCAGCTGGCCAGTGCAAAGATGCACACTGGCAACATCTTGCGTGCCCTCAGAGATGGTTCTGCATGCCATCGGGGACTTGAAAAGCTACTGGTACATTCAAAGAGCAAATACATGAAGTACAGCTAGTCCTCGACTTGCAACAGTTCATTTAGTGGCCGTTAGAAGTTACAACGTCATTGAAAAAAGTGACTTGGGATCATTTTTCATACTTACGACCATTGTGGCATCCCCATGCTCACATAATTTACATTTGGATGCTTGGCAAGGGGTTCATATTTATGACAGTCGGAGGGTCCCAGAGTCACTCATTCATTCATTCATTCATTCATTCATTCATTCATTCATTCATTTGGATTTGGATTTGTATGCCTCCCCTCTCCGAGGACTCGGGGCAGCTCACAGCATATACAAAGACACAGTAGTACAGTTAACCTTTTGCATTCACCTTTTGTAACCTTCTGATGAGCAAAGTCAATGGGGAAGCCAGAGTTATTGAACAATCATGTTACTAATTTAACAATTTCAGTGATTCGCTTAACAGCTCTAGCAAGAAAATTGGGGCAAAACTCACTTAACAAATTTTTCAATTTCACAAATTTTGGGCTCGGTTGTGATCATACGTTGATGTACTTTCAGGCTTCATGAGGGTTCTGAGATCTCTGTGGTTCATGTTTAAACCAATATAAATGTGTGTTTTGTGTGCCTGCTGAAAGCCAGACTGAGGCATGATGACATTTTTGGATAGCTGTGGTGTGCAGTTTCCTGGTTATATGGAAGCATCATAAAGATGAGTCTTGATATGAAATTATTTTCCTCGTAGCACATCTACGCTGCCGTAGCACATGCATTGGATCCCCCCTTTGATGTCAATGGGAGGGAATGCAGTGAAACAGATACTGCTTTGGTGTTGATTGATCCTGAGATGCGTTTAGTGATTGCCCCAGCAACCCTTCAGAGCAGCTGTTCGCTAACAGGCAGCACTGTAATCGCTTCCTTTTCTAAAGTGGAGAAACTGGGCATTTACTGGGGCATATATTTTCCATTTTGCAAATGGCAATGTGGGCCTTGGGTCTTTCCTGCAAGTGGTCTCTCTTATTAAAACCGATTATACACACCAGATTGTACTGACAAGATTCATTTTGGAAAACTTAACACATTCATATAATTATTGTTAAATTTGGTACATTAACCATGACTTTCTTATAAACGGTCACCAATTTTACACTTTTCTGAAATGTATCCATGGGAAGTTTATTATTTGATTCCCCTCCAATTACAGGTAATTCTTTGATTTACAACAGAATACCTCAGCACTGATGGATTGGGACTTGAAAAGCTACTGGTACATTCAAAGACCAAATACAGATTAGACGGGAAAGAAGAAATGGATTATTATAGAGTTTGGGATAAATGTTATAACTGGTTTAAATATAGAAACGATCAATATATAAAATAGAATGCAAGGTTTAAAAGGATCAATAATTAATATTTTCTGTTTAAAAAAATCTTTGAAGTTTCCCCTTTTATTCTATAAAATGTACACTTTTGACAGTGAATATAGACTTAAATGTTCTAATTCCGGATGTAAAAACGTATACAACTCTGTATGTGCTTCTGGTGGAAATTGAGATATGTGTATCTCTTTTTATGTTTGTGAGTTTTTGTCTGTTTTTAATGTTTTGTTTTGTTTTTAATAAAAAAATTAAAAAAACAAAGAGCAAATACTTGACATACGGCTAGTCCTTGACTTACAACAGTTCATTTAGTGACCATTCAAAGTTACAACAGCAGTGAAAAAAGTGACTTATGACCGTTTTTCACCCTTATGACCATTGCAGCATCCCCATGGTCATGTGATCCAAATAACCAGTTCATATTTATGAAGGTTGTAGTGTCCCAGAGTCATGTGATCTGCTTTTGCGACCTTCTGACAAGCAAATTCAATGGAGAAGCCAGGTTCCCTTAACGACCATATCACTAACCTAACTGAAATGGCTCACATTTTATGACTTATCTTACCACAGTTGTTAAAACTGGTAAGAACAGTCATAAAATGGGGCAAAACTCACTTAACGAATGTTTCACTTAGCGACATTAATTTTGGGCTGAATTGTGGTTGTAAGTTGAGGACTACCCGTATAGTCTGAGATCTTATTCCAGTGTAAAACATCTATAGAACAGATGTTTTAAATAATGATTTTCTGCACAGTAGTGTTGCAGTATTTTGGGAAGAAGGATTATACTAAAAGTAGTGGACAGGTGAAAATAATTTCTGGCAGGTGATCCACAAATCAGTGTATTTATTACTATAATTATTTTAATTACACAGTGAAACCAATGATATTGGTGACATTGTACTTTTCCTACTATGGCATTTGTATTCTCAATGAAATGACATTAATGCTTCTGCTGCACGAATCCCAATGACCAGTCAGGTCCCACAGAGTGGGTCTTCTCCGGGTCCCGTCAACCAAACAATGGCTTTTAACTGTTTTTAGTATTGGATTTTGTTATATATTGTTTTATTGCTGTTGTTAGCCGCCCCAAGTCTGCGGAGAGGGGTGGCATACAAATCCAATAAATAAATAAAATGCGTGTCAAGTTCTGACTCACCTGGACATGCCAGTCTTGGGTGAAAGGTATTCAGAACATTTGTGTGGGAATTACATCGTCCATAACCAAAAGTGGTCCAATCCGTGTTTATTTTTTGTATGAAGAGTAAATACTATCTGTTGACTTCAGTAACTGCACCTCTAGTTATTGGCTTTGTGGAAATGGATGCTTTTGTTGTTGTTTAAATTTGGTAGCAATGGAAACCTTACCATACTTTCAAGGTCACAAAAACTATCCTTGAAGAATCCACATCAGACAGGTAGGGGACAAAATGCCAGAGCAGCTCCAGTTCTGATTCCCATGCAGGTGTTTTTTCGTCAGCAACCTGTCCATCCTGGGGTGCAGCAGAGATGTCAAAAGCAAAACATATATCTGTCACAGGAATAAAATCAGAAGGGTTTTTGCTGCCCATCTTTATCCCCATTTTCCAGCCGTCCTCTCAAGTCTGCCTGGTCTGCACAGCAGGATAAGCTGTACATTTAATAAGTTGTAACTTGAGCCCACCTTCCTTTTGGAAGCCAACAGACTGCTAAATTTGGGATATTATGTTTGCCCCAGCCAAGTATCAAGTTCTCCGGGTCACATGTGCTTCCAGCTGGTATTTAACTCTGGAACCTCTGTAAAAGTGAAATGCATACTTCCCCAGACAGGCTCGACCAGAGCTAGAGAAATCTGCTCCTGTTTTTCATTGTACTAGGTTTTTTTACCTTCTTTCAGAGTTTCTCTAATTCCCCCCCCCCTTTTTTTTATTTGTGGTGCCATTCCCTTTATTGCGCCAGAGAGTGGAATAACTTTGGGATTCAAATTCTGATCAGCATGTTTCTGATTCTTTTAGCCACTACGGAATTAAAGGACTTTTTTGCAAAGGCTCGGAATGGTTCGGTCCGTCTCATCAAAATCGTAATTAAGGATGGTAAGTTTTTCATTTCCTTGACATTTTCAACCTGATTTGTTTAACCTGTTCTGCATCATTTTTTTTACGGAGTACAGTGGGTGGGAGTTGTGCGTTCCACCTATCAGTGAGCAATCCTGGTGGAAGCTGTTGTAGCATAATTACTCAGGAGTCAGGACCAAAACTGTGACTTCAGGTGACATGTGTAAAATCAACACAGCTGTACATTTTAAAAAGCAGATAATGTTATTAGTTATTCCTCCCCTTGGCTTCTTTTCCAACAATTCTCCTTGATGTACATAATGTGTTCATGTTTTCAATAATTACTCCCATGAGCTCCCTAGAGCAGTGTTTCCCAACCTTGGCAACTTGAAGATATTTGGACTTCAACTCTCAGAATTCCCCAGCCAGCATTCGCTACCTGTATAGTCTGAGAAACATAGAAACATAGAAGACTGACGGCAGAAAAAGACCTCATGGTCCATCTAGTCTGCCCTTATGCTATTTCCTGTATTTTATCTTACAATGGATCTATGTTTATCCCAGGCATGTTTAAATTCAGTTACTGTGGATTTACCAACCACGTCTGCTGGAAGTTTATTATTATATATATATTTATTATTATTATATATATCATTATTCGCTGGCTGGGGAATTCTGGGAGTTGAAGTCCAAATATCTTCAAGTTGCCAAGGTTGGGAAACACTGCCCTAGAGGGTGGAAAACAGAAAGTCAGTAGCTAGAATAAAGGGATTGTTGTGTGGCCAAGATATGAAGATTTGTTTTCTAATGCAATGGTTTTTCAATAAAGCAGTTCTGTCCCAGATGTCAGTTTTTAAATTACCTTCAAACTATGTGCCTTTTGGTGCAAAGTTCAATAAGAACTCCAGCACGGGTGTGTCAGCATTGCCTTAGTTGTAATATTGTCCAAGAGTGGATCCCGTTGAGTTCATTTAGACTTAAACTAGGGTATCAGATATAGGGATGTTCAAACGTATGAAATGATTTTGTTTGCTTTTAACTGTTTAGGCTTTTTTCCCGTTAATTTCTTCCAGCAAAAGCCTGTGGATTACATTCAGCTCTCAATACCCCTTTAGTAGAGGAGTGGACAAAGCCTACATTGGGGGATTGATGTTTGGGGTGGAATAGCACTACAGTTTAAGGGGCAGAATTGCTATGTGAGGCCTTGTAGGCACCAAGACAGTCACATCACACTTTAAAGATCTTCAGGTTCTGAATCCTTAGGGTTTCCCCTAATTGAGATAATAATTCTACAAAGTTGGTAACACACCTTTCACGCCTTAAAACTCACCAGTTCCTCATAATCCCTGAACTAGGCCCTGCTTACTTTAGTGATCTTCTGAGGTTACTGGTCATGTCACCTGTATCTCCTGTCTTGGGCTCAAAGTTAAAATGGAAAGAAAATGGCCCATTTAAAGATCTGAGCCGGGCCCCACTGAACAAAGAGAAGCCGTAT
This sequence comes from Erythrolamprus reginae, assembly GCF_031021105.1. NCBI lineage: Eukaryota > Metazoa > Chordata > Lepidosauria > Squamata > Dipsadidae > Erythrolamprus > Erythrolamprus reginae. The sequence goes on along the minus strand of NC_091951.1, from coordinate 91,103,113 downwards.
AATATGGAAAAACCACTGATCTGTCTAAAATGATTATCCAGTAATAGCTACGGTATTATGCTTTGAATGTTGGCTCTTTAATATTGGGTTACCAAACCAAAATATAACCATGTAGGGGAGAAAAATAAGAGCAATGTTTCTCACCCTTGGCAACTTTAAGGGGGATGGACTGCAGTTCCCAGATTTCCCTAGCTAGCGTGCTGGGGAGACAAACCCTTAAGTTGATAACGCTGCAAAAACACTTGTTTATGTTTAACAAAAACATTGTACCTGAAGGAGCCTCTATTCGTGTTATACAGCTCCTCCCAATTTAAAGAAATCCAAACAAAATTTTCTCCATGAGAACTAGCCTCTTGTTTTTCCAAATTGTTTATATTCTTGTTTACTGGAGATCAGTTACAGCCTGACTGAATGCCATCCCCATATCATCTTTCAAATGTTCACCTTCCATTCTGCCCTGATATGTTTATTCTGTTGCAGTGGATAGATAATGAGTCAGGAAGATAAACATTTATCCATGACTATAGGCTACCCTAATATTTTTCAAGTAGAAGTCTAGATCTGTGTATGTTACAACTCTTACTATCTAAATTGCTTGAACCTTATGTCACTCTCATTAGATCCCTGTGTAAATTTCACTAGAGGTAGTCCTTGACTTATGACACCAGTTAAGCCCAGAGTTATGTTTGTAAGTCATAGTGATCATTAAGTCAGATGTCCAGGTGATTGCCTCATTTAATGATCAGCATCCCGGCTCTCCCCATTGCAGTCATTAAGCGGACCGCAGGATGCTTTGGGGTTGGCGGTACAGATGCAGGCTCTACTGCAGCAATTCCTTAGCTTATACATGACCTGCCTGGGTCTCCCAGGGCTTCCTCCACACCCTGAGGTACCTGCTTCACTTGTCCCACATCAAGCACCCAAATGTTATTTATGTAACTAGAGGAGAAGTGCAGCATCTCTAACTTAAGTTAAGCTCGTTCATCCAGTACTGGTGTAATTTCGAATGGTCGCTGAAGAAACAGTTGCAAATGTTTTGACTACCTGAACTCTATATTTATCCTTTGTCTCTATATATACACAGACACGGTCATTGGATTCATGGGAGTCCTCCCCTCCACCATTTTTAAATTAAAATTAAATTATTTTACATTTCCGCACTATTCGGCAGTTTATTGGGAAACAAATCCTTATTTGTTTTTAGGTTCTTTCCAATATGCATGTTATTGTATGCCATTCTACCTACAGAACTGCAATATACTTTTGCAAGTTATTTTAATACTTTTTTTGTGTGTTACTTTAACTAATGCCCTTAGTGTTTGTATACCTCTCCCTAATATGGATTTTAAGGCATTATATCAAAAGGTGATTATATTTCAATTTACTCATGTATTCAAGAAAGACAGATTAAATCAATCCCCAGTTCTTTTTCCACCCTTAACTGTTAAACCTCTTGGAGTTTCCCCATTGGCTTAGAAATGATGATGGCAATTTGGCAGTTTATTCAAAGTGGAAGTGTTTTATTTTTTATTTTGGATTTTCAAAGATTTTACAAATAGACATAAGAACAAAAAACAACAAAATAAACACATACAACAGGAGGAAGTGTTTTAGATCTTTCTCCACTTAGCTTCCCAGCCCTCTAAAAAGTAGGCAAAGTCTCACATTCCTTCATGGAACAAGATTTTCCAAACAGGAGAACTTTCATCCACTACTAAATAGGGACAATCTAGGCAGTGCTTCAGCTGCATACTCTTTGGTAAGTTTAGATCTTATCTGAAGCTGAGATGGAACATGACCTTCCCTTTCATGACATCCGTTTTATGTCGCTGATGTGGTTGTTAGCTATTTAGAATGAGTAGATGCATTCTATGAATGCAACCTAGGAAGCTTTTCAGTGGATGAAGTATTTATATCTACCATATGTGATGCACTAAAACTTGAATACTTAATGGGGTAAGTGATGTAAGAGGAATTTAAATCATGACTCTTTCTAATATCTATATTTGGCAAACAAGATAGTACGAGGTCAACAAAGATAGAGGACAGATGCTGAGATGATGGAAGAGAGGGCAGGCCTCTGGAAGTGCTAGACATAACCAACTTAGGGTGAGCTCAGAAGTTAACCTGGGTTAGAACTTGTATAGCAACTGCCTGGAAATCCTTAAGTGAGATTAGGATATTGAAAAAAATCCAGAAGGCAGTGACAAACGGCAATACCAAGAAAACCTACATCACCAAAAGTCAATTTTGACTTGAGGGGGATCTTTACCCTTTTTAAGGAGGATACATAAATCAAAACTCTGTTTTAGAGATTCTTAACAACATGGAAGGAAGGTGAACAAAACAACAACAAAAAAGTTGTTGAAGAAAGTTGCCTGGTTGTTATAATTGAACAGACTGGGAATAGTTTAAGGAATCTGCTGTTGGTATTATAAGACAAATGCTACTTTAACATGAATTATTTTCATGATTTGAAGAAATGTATCTTAATTTTTTAGTTGCCTTAGAAGTATATGCAGCAATTATTAAGTTCTTTGGGGCTGATTTTTGCCTCATGTCAACTTTCAAAGGAGTAGGGGAGTTTCAAACAACTTTCCCTTGTGGAATGAATATATGAAGATGCTTATGGGATGTTCCAAGTTAATTGTGTGATTATCTAGGTATCAGTACGATTTGTGCCTATGATTCCATATGTGTTATTTTGATGTTTGGGAGACATTCTTTCACCTTTTGCTGATGAAAACTGAAAACTGACATCTTTTAGTGCAAACTGCACCCCATCCAAAGGGCATTTGTTTTTATAGTATACTTACAAGGATAGAATTTTTTTTCCAATTTTTCTTTGTTTTAATCAAAGCTGTGACATATCTACACCAGAAGCTTTCTCTTTGCCATCATCAGTTTACTATCCATTTCCAAACCATTAAGTAAATGTTTCTCAGTCTCTGCTTTGGTTGTTTGTTTGATTGATTAATTGGATAGAAAGAATTCTACAGAAAAGAACAACTCCTGGCTTTGATAAACATCAAAAATTTATCTGATGGCCATTAGAAATATGACAGCTGACTCCTATACAGACCAGCAACAAATTCAAAGTGATTTCCTATCCTTGGCTCACAGAGAGTATTCAAGGAATTCGGAGTCATTTTAGCAGTTCCTGGCAATTGTATCAGTAATGAGAGCTGCCCCTGGAAAATTATTTCTGTGGAATGTACTTTTAGTAGCTATTAAAATGGGGGGGGGGGGTTTTTATAATATTTTCCCAGCTTTCAGTTGGCTAAATTTAGTTTTGAAAACAATGTTTGTGGGAGGGAGAGGGAGAGGGGGGAGAGAACCCTTGCCTTAAATGACTTGTGTTGATAATAGAGGTAGATCTTTGAGTACCGCTTTCAAAGTCTGTCCATCCCATTGGTTTTTTTAAAAAAATATGATAACTTTGTTCACTTTCATTCACTGATGTATAACATACCATTTCCTTAAGGAAATACCAATTGTGAGAGGAATCTTCAAAACAATATTTTCAGCAAGGGAAATTGATATAAAAAAGTTAAATGCAATCACAGTTCAGCAAGAATGCTAGATTGTATTCAGTGAGAATGCAATGGTTCTCCTGTTAGTATCTTTTTATGACAGTCCTCCAGAGATGTAGAGCTATCGTTCATTGCTATCTTTTACCACAGAAATACAGTGAGCACCAAGTGTCAAATCAAATGCTAAGTAAAGAGCTGAAGTGCCTTGGTTAATAGCACTTGTATACTGGTTATCCACTAGAACAAGGGTGTCAAATTCAAGGCCCGTGGGCCGTATCTGACCCATGGGGTGCTTAAACCTGGCCCGTGGAACCAGCCTGGAAGTAGCAAGGGATCAATCCACGGTGCATCCGTAACCAAAATGGGATGCGGTAAACAGGTTTTCAACCCGGACAGTCTCCTACAGTATTCTGCCAGCCAAAACCACACGAGCCCCCCACCCCACACATACCCATTTTGGCCAGCAGGGTGCTGCAGGAGGAATCCATCTGGTCTCTCCCCTCCTCCCCTGTTCTGTCGGGCTCTCTGGTAGACTCCTCCCAAAAATTCACAGGTACAAATTTCAGACACACACACGTTTGAAAATTCAACACAATGTTCTTTATAATGAAAATTCACTTAAACTAAGCCTTCTTTTGGTATAGCAAAGAGCACTGTCTCCAAACAAACTGGTAATTTGTACAAGTCCCTTATCAGTTCTGTGATACTTAGCTTGCAGCTGTGAGGCAATTCACAGTCCTTTTTCTTTCACAAAGTGAAACACACTTTGCTCTGGTTTAGTTTCAAAGCGGGGAAAAATCAGCACACAAAAAGTCAAAGTCAGTAAAGCAGTCACGAAACACAAGGATCAGATAATCCTCCACAGTGGCCAAACCCACAGGCTGCTATTTATAGCAGCCTCACTAATTACCACAGCCCCACCCAACCACAGGTGGCCTCATTTTCTTTGATAATAATCTCTCAGTTGTTGTTGCCTATGCATCGCTCTCCGCATGCGTGGCTGTATCATTAACTCTTGTTCTGAATCCAAGGAGGAGCTAGATAATTGATCTCCTTCTGAACTGTCTGCCACACTCTCCTCTTCCCTGTCACTCATGTCTTCTTGGTCAGAGGAGCCTTCATCAGCAGATTCCACCGGGGGCAAAACAGGCCTGCAGCATGTGGATGTCTCCCCCACATCCACAGTCCTTGGGGCAGGAGCTGGGCCAGAGCTAACCACAACATCCACTAGAACAAGAGTGTCAAATTCAAGGCCCATGGGCCATATCTGACCCTTGGGGTGCTTAAATCTGGCCCCTGGAACCAGCCTGGAAGAAGCAAGGGATCAACCCACGGTGCATCCGTAACCTAAATGGGATGCGATAGACAAGTTTTCGACCCGGACAGTCTCCTGCAGTATTCTGTCAGCCAAAACCACACAAGCCCCCCATCCCGCACATACCCATTTTGGCCAGCAGGGTGCTGCAGGAGGCATCCATCCGGTCTCTCCCCTCCTTCCCCAAGCCAACCAGCCCACAGAGGACTACAATTCTGATCCACCTCTCGAAGAAATCCAGTTTGATATCCCTGCACTAGGTGATGATATAGTATGTCACAGCCTTCTTAGATTGGCTGGAAATTCAGGAAATTACACTTATTTAGCAAAAACAAGACAAGGAAAGACAGGTGACAGAAGGTACAGTGAACAGTTACAATGGTATCTTTCTATGCTGTGACTACAGTGTCAAAGTAGGTGAAGATTCCCGACAAACTTAGATTCAGTGCTATAACTGGTTTCATAAGGTAAGTTCCCCAAAATTCAATGGTCATTGACAGCAGATTGTTAATTGGGTAAACGTGCTCTCAGAAGCATCTCTTCTAAACAAGAGCAAAAATTGGCAAGACAAAGCTAGGTTACATAAATGGTTTCCTTTTATACTTTTTAAAAAGTTTAATTAAAGTTGTCACTTATCCCAAAGTATTTTCTTTTGTTTTAGAGAGATTCTTGTATTCAAGTAACAATTACTTGCTTCTGAAGAACATTTTCAGATTTTTAAAAAGAAAGTTCAGTAAAATTGAATTTTTAAAAAACATAGAAATTGGAAAAGGTCGAATTTTAGATGAATCTAAATAATTGGGATTAAAGTAATATTGTCCGCAATGATCACCATCTGTAGGTGTCCTTTGCTGAAAAAGGAGGAGCTTGCAAATGTTCGGGGTTTCCAGTTATGGTCAGCCAAGCAATAAAACAAGCTTTCTCTACATGTTAAGACATATTATCTGGAATCTGTAAGGAGAGGATAGGTTTATCCTGAGGCCAATGCACTCTCTTCCAAAGCTTTACGCGGCCTCTAACATTTTCCCAGTCACAAAAGCTAAATACGTTTTATAGGAATAGTTGTCCCAGATTTAATGGATATGGAAGGTGGGTGGTCTGCTACTTCTTAATAGAAACCCATTTTTCTTACAGAGAAGCTAAATAATGAATGCCTGGAACATCTCTAAGAATAATCCATAAGTGGCCTAAATATGGACATTTCATGTGTAGTTACTTAATGCTTGACTATCATCACAGATAGAAAATGTAAAATAAACTAAGACCTCTGAACATTCATTCTACAATTAATCCCACTCTGTTGGTTCACTTTATAGCCAGTGTATTGTAGAGTAAGTATTAGAAAAACATTAACTTTTTTTAGGAGGGTGGAGGGTATGTGGAGCTGACTGGAAGGGAGAAGAACCACATTACTAAAATAGGACTTAGTTTTGGATCTCGGTATAGAATATCTGTGATATACAGTAGTTAGAAAATCTGATGCTGGCATTCATATCAGAGTCTGTTCATCATTGCAATACATATCTACGAGACCTCCTTCTGCCGCACGAATCCCAGCAACCGGTTAGGTGCCACAGAGTGGGCCTTCTCCGGGTCCCATCAACAAAACAATGCCGCTTGGCGGGGCCCAGGGGAAGAGCCTTCTCTGTGGCGGCCCTGGCCCTCTGGAACCAACTCCCCCCAGAGATTAGAATTGCCCCCACCCTCCTTGCCTTTCGTAAGCTCCTAAAAACCCATCTTTGCCATCAGGCATGGGGGAACTGAGATATTCTTTCCCCCTAAGCCTTTACAATTTATGCATGGTATGCTTGTTTGTATGTATGTTTGGTTTTATAGATAAGGGGTTTTTAGATATTTTTAGGAGAGGGGCGGCATACAAATCCAATAGATAGATAGATAGATAGATAGATAGATAGATAGATAGATAGATAGATAGATAGATAGATAGATAGATAGATAAATTGATAAAAATAAATAAATACATACATGCATACATACATACATACATACATACATACATACATACATACATTTTTTTAAAATATATTTTTATTGATTTTGTAAATATGGTTACATAAAACAAACATAAAACAGTGCACAGTGCATGTGCCCATCACCTGACCGACAAAAAAACCCCATCACCACCACCACCAATTGCGGGGTTTCAAATATTTACTAGTTTATATATTTCCTTGGCTCTACTTTGCATTTGTTATTACTGAAAGAGTGATTGGAGTTTATTTTTCACATACATACATACATACATACATACATACATACATACATACATACATTGGATCATTTGAATTTTATTTTTTCCCCTCCATGATTTCAACAATATTAGTTATTTCACCACTGTTTTGGAAAAAAAAAATCCTCTAAGCCTCAAGGTTAAGGTGTTGTCTACGGGTACAGAAACAAAGCTTATCTGTGGCTCAAAGATTGCAAAGACTTGTACCAAATTAAACAAGAAGTAACACTAATCTGTAGCCTGAAATGAGTCACTAGAGTCGTCATTGATTTCAAGGACTTGGCTCAGGACTTAGATGGAGTTGGCTGCTCTCCATTCCTCCGAATGCTTGAAAGGTGAGAAATGGGGTGTGGTGGTGGTTGAAAGGAGAAAGGAGTGGGAAATGGCCATAAATAGGACTATAGGGCAGCAGCAGTGTCTGGAGAGAGCTGTTATGGTTGCGGTGGGAGCTATAAGGCCATGTAACAAATATAGTCCCTGTAGATAAGAACCCTAGAAGTTACCTAGAGTGATAATTGGTCTGCATTGGTTGCCGATTAGTTTCCGGTCACAATTCAAAGTGTTGGTTATGACCTATAAAGCCCTTCATGGTACCAGACCAGATTACCTCAGGGACCGCCTTCTGCGGCACGAATCCCAGCAACCAGTTAGGTCCCACAGAGTGGGTCTTCTCCGGGTCCCGTCAACTAAACAATGCCGCTTGGCGGGACCCAGGGGAAGAGCCTTCTCTGTGGCGGCCCCGGCCCTCTGGAACCAACTCCCCCCAGAGATTAGAATTGCCCCCACCCTCCTTGCCTTTCGTAAGCTACTTAAAACCCACCTCTGCCGCCAGGTATGGGGGAATTAAGATTCCTTTTCCCCCTAGGCCTTTACAATTTTATGCATGGTATCTTTGTATGTATGTTCGGTTTTTTATATTAAGGGGGTTTTAATTCGCTTTTAGTATTGGATTATTATTGTACACTGTTTTATGATTGCTGTTAGCCGCCCCGAGTTTTCGGAGAGGGGCGGCATATAAATCCAATAAATAAATAAATAATAAAAGAGAGACTCCAAACTCTGTGGAAAGAACATCCCTTGCTGAACAATCTTATTTGGCAATTCTTTTTCATTCAACAATTGTAGTTCATCTGGTCTTGGATGAAGCCAGCAAGTTTGGATGTAGCCTTCATTTATTTAACCTCTTACTGGCCTGTCAATTGAGCACATGAGGCTTTCTGCACAGTTCTCTTCTTTCATTTTGAATCTGTCTCTCTGTCTTCTGTGCAGCAAAGAAGAGTTCATTTACATTCAAAGCTAAGTATTTTTCCTCTTGGAAAAACAGCAGCTGAACAGCATCTTTGCATAAGAAAGCATTCCAACGCATAGGCTTGACCAGTAGCACACATGGCTTCAGCTGATTTCTTGGCTTTTGTGAAAGGACAGGATGCATGGGAAATGAGCAGCATCTGGACTATGGGTTCCCTGTCTCTTTAAGACAGCGGTCCTCAAACTTGGCAACTTTTTAAAGACTTGTAGACTTCAAAGTCCACAAGTCTTAAATTTGCCAAGTTTGAAGACCTCTGCTTTAAGATTTCTCCCTAGCCAACCAAACAGCTGTAAAAGTGAGGCAGAGAGGTGAGTGTTGGTGTGGTTTGTGGGAAAGTGGTTTGTGTAGAAAACTAGAACAGCCTAAAGTAAATAGAAAAATTATTGTTCTCCAGTAGAGAATAGGAGTGGAGAAACAGGAGTTGTAAATAGAATTGGGAAAGAGTGGTATAGTAAACAGTGAGTACTAGCCTTTGAATACTGTGGATGGGTTGCCTACAGGCCAGGTGGGGTTGTGTTGTCTTTGTGAGGTTTTGAAACAGACTAACCTGGGTATATGTAAAAGAACCTGTGACAGCTTGTGTTGAATGGCCAAAGCAGAAATGTGAAGTCAGATAAATCTAAGAATGAGAATAAATGCTTTGGTTTGGTTATATGTCAGAGGAATGCATTCGGTTGAACATTTCTGTATATGCCCTGTGAGATTCTGAAATCTGAAATTCTGAAATCTGCCCTACAGGCTCTCTCTGTTTACATTTAACAATAACTCAATTCAATTCAATTTGTATTAGATTTGTATGCCGCCCCTCTCCGAAGACTCGGGGCGGCTCACAACAATAATAAAAACAATATAACAGTAAACAAATCTAATATTAAAAGAAAAGATATATAAAACCCCAACAATTAAAACCATACAACACATACATACCAAACATAAAATATAAAAGCCTGGGGGAGGTGTCTCAATTCCCCCATGCCTGGCGATATAGGTGGGTCTTGAGTAATTTGCGAAAGACAAGGAGGGTGGGGGCTGTTCTAATCTCCGGGGGGAGTTGATTCCAGAGGGCCGGGGCCGCCACAGAGAAGGCTTTTCCCCTGGGGGCCACCAAACGACATTGTTTAGTTGACGGAACCTGGAGAAGGCCAACTCTGTGGGACCTTATCAGTCGCTGGGATTCGTGCAGTAGCAGGCGGTTCCAGAGGTACTTTGGTCCATTGCCATGTAGGGCTTTAAAGGTCATAACCAACACATAAACCTTAGTTGAGCAGATCACTATGAAGCTGGAACAATCCCAAGTTAGACTTGGACTTCCAGAGGTTAAGGAAGGAGATGCTGCAAATTCCTTAGGAGAAGGATTTTCTTGCCTTTATAAATTACTTTTGCTTGGAACAAGGAAGCTGAGCATGGTCACCCCATGGGAAAAGGCTGGGCTATAAACAAGTTGAAGAAATCAAAGATGCATCTCAGAAATAGGAAGAACAAACAGGTGCCATATACATCATCAGTGATTGAATTGTGCGTCAAAGAAACTTTACTAGCCCAGGACAGTCTGTGTACAAACTAAAGATTTTGTCCTCTATCTGTGCTGTGATTTGAGAATTCTCACTGACGTATAAGAAATAGGACCATTCTGCTGATTAAGGCCTTCCCTTATGGGTCACACTTACCTGGATGGAATGGGCATTTCTTTAATTTTTATATAATGATGTGAGGGCTGAACATACCGCATCCTTGTCAGTGGGAGAGGAACTGTAACTAAACACAGGCAAATAGCCTCTTCAGTGGTGTTTACTTAATTCATATGCCAAAAGGTAACATTTGTAGAGCTAAATCAAGAATAAATTATAGGTAATCTTCATTTGGTAAACACAATTCAGACTGGAAACTTGGTTATTAGGTTAAGCAGTCACTAAATGAAACTTCAGCTTCCTTTGGTTAGGAACCTGTGAAACTACAAATGTGAGGACGACTGGTTGCAAAATCATTTCTTCCAGTCTTTCCTAACTGCAAACAGTTGCTAAGCAAAGCAGTCACTAAACAAGGACCACTTGTATATAGAACTGATTTACAAGTTATAAATGCAGCCTACTTCCTCCCCACCACACAAACCTATATTGCAGGGGTGTCAAACTCACATCACATTGGTGTCACATGATGTATCAGGACTTTTTCCCCCTTAGCTAAACCAGGTGTGAGTATGGCCAGTGCATGACGCATCTGTCTCGCAGCCCAGGAATTTGACAGCCTTGTTATATTATAACTCTAAAATCAAAAGGTTAAGCAACAAGCCTGTGTTAAGTTATAGTGCTTCTACTTTTCACAGGTCTCAACCACCTCTTTCAACTGATAATAATGATCAGAGCAATTGGGAGTTTTGAAATTGAAAGCCAAGCAAGGTTGAGTCTGATTAGATGGGAAGCTCTTTGGGGTTGCAGGCCTACAGGATATGTTAAGAAAACCTTTAAGAGGAAGGCACTGGCAAAGTACTTCCATGTAGCTGCCAAAGAAACTTTATGGACCGTTCTGTAAAATCAGGAGGAGGGCTGGGGTCAGGCCGAATTGCACTTACAGTGGTACCAAATAGCAATTAGTGGTCAAATAAAGAGAGATTCATAAATCATAACTTATATTAGGAACAGTATTAGTGGCTGGAACCTAGGTGTCTATTTTGTTTCTGTGGCTATAATATCCCAGAAGAAAGAACACTAAATAGAGACAAAATGACTTTTTGATTGAATTGTTGCCAATTTTTTTTTGCAAACTCTTGACTCACTAAGAAGAAATTTGAACTGCTAATTCTCCAAGAAACTCTTTTCATATGTTGACATTGACAATGGATTATCAAAGAATGTGCCATTTCCCCTGCTTTAAAGTTTTTATAGGGTAGTTGCAGCATGTTGAGCATTGTTGTTTTACGGTTTTGCCGCTTAGCTATATTTATTTTCTTATTTACATATGCATATGCATACATATATATATTAGAACTCTGTTCAAATGCAGTACAGTACTCATAAAAAGGCACAGAGTTGATCCAGTAGAGTAGAAAAACTTGTACAAATAAGAGAAAATCTTAGTTTTGCAATTTCTTAACCAGGTTTTTCTAAAGCGATGAAGTCCACAAAGGATCCAACATCACATGATGTCTCATCTAGACTAAGGTGACCAGACATCCCGTTTGTAAAAAAAATCAGGACTTTTTAAAAACGCCACAGGACGTGGGACAAATTGTTCAAAAGCGGGACTGTCCTTCCAAAAGTAGGACATCTGGCCACCTTAATCTAGACCAGTGATTTTCAACCTTTTTTGAGCCGCGGCACATTTTTTACATTTACAAAACCCTGGGGCACGTGGAGTGCGGGGGGGGGGGGGGGGGCTAAAAAAAGTTTGGACAAAAAAATTCTCTCTCTTCCTCCCCTTCGCTCTATTTCTTTCTCCCTCCCTCTTTCTCTCCCTTCCTTCCTCTTTCTTTCTCTCTCTCCATCCCTTTTTTTCTCTTCCTTCCTCTCTTTTTTGCCCTCTTTCTGTCTCCCTCCCTCCCTCTGTCTTTCTCTCTCTCTCCTTCCCTCCCTCTCTTTCTTTCTCTCTCTTGCTTTCTTTCTCTCTCTTGCTCTCTCTCTTTCTCTTGTTCTCTTTCTCTCTTGCTTTCTTTCTCTCTTCCTCTCTTGGTCTCTTTCTCTCTCACTCTTTCTCTCTCTTGCTTTCTTTCTCTCTCTCTCTTGCTTTCTCTCTCTCTTGCTTTCTTTCTCTCTGAGCTTCGCGGCACACCTGACCATGTCTCGCGGCACACTGGTTGAAAAACACTGATCTAGACACATCATCTTCTCCGTACTGAAGGAGCGGGTCCAGCAGTCACATGGGTTGCTCATGTCCAATCCGGTGGAACTGAGCCTAGTGTTAAAAAAGCTTGCCGGATCCGCCCCTTCCCCAGAATTCGCTCAGTTCGCATATCCTGCGGTTGTATTGTGATAGCTCGTTCAACATTCTAACACCTTCCCTTCGATCTTTTCCTTCAAGAGTAGTAAGAATTGTTTTATCTTTATTATTTACTTGCACTAATAGCGCCAGCCGTTTGTGGCTCGGCTTTTTTCCTTGGAGAAGTTGCGGTTTCGTTTTCCCCCGGCGGTTTTGCCGGTTACGATTCCTGCTGCCGCTTGTGGATTCTTTTAATCCTTTGGCCTGGAGGTTTTGGTGCAAGTATTGATTTATTGATTCCTTATTGTATTACTATTAAAGGGCTTAAAATAATACCTCCTGCGGAGTGAGACACTTCTAGTCTCCTGGACTTAGTCGATCGCTTCCCCTTTAAGAATTCTATTACGGAGCGATTTTTTTTCGGCGCGAAGGCCTTCGCGCCCTTTTTAAAATTTAGGCCTCTCGTGTTGGCCTCCTGCCAGCCACGTAGGCCTCAGTCCACCGCGTGGATCCCGGAGTGGGCTTTGGGACGCCCAGGCTTAATTCTCCACCGGCTAAGCCTCCAACCAGAGTGCCTTGGTTTACTTTAATTTAAAAGTTTAGGGAGGCTGGCCCCGCTGGATTTGGGGACACGAACTCTGGGTTTGCCCAGATTGACCTCAAGTCTCAGCAGCTCCGAGGCCTCGGAGCAGGATCCATTCCTCTTGGGAAGTCCTTGAAATTCTTCTCCCTAATTATTCAGTTATTGGCTCAGCCTTGTCTTCTGTTAATTGTCAGACTATGGCTACTTTTCCCAAGAGAGGCACAACTAAAGGTCCCAGAGAGGCCAGGCCTACAGGCGATGAGATTACTAGTATTCCCCAGGCCTCCTCCTCCTCTTCTCCAGGGGCCCGCCCCTCGACCAAGGTCACCAGGGCTGAGAAGAGAAGGGACCTAGCCCTACAAAGAATCCATGACAAATCAGCAAAACGTTTGAAAGTACAGGCCCAAGTACTCATTAGTCAAGACCCCCCAGAGGCTTCTAGTCTGCCTCCTTCTGGGGTCCCTGTGTTATCTCTGGATGAGCCAAACCTAGACAGACCCCAGCCTAACCTATGGGGAATAGGTCCAGAGGAACCAGATATTATTGAAGATTCCCCCCAGCCAGGATCCTCCCAGGCCTTCAGGAATTCTTCTGCCATTCCTGCTGATATTTCTAATTTACCTCCTGAATTCCAATCTATTTTTTCTGTGTTGTCCAAGGCCATTGATGCCAAACTCTCTACCATCAATGAGCTTTCCCTACCTCCTCCTCTTCCTCGTCCCTCCCGCCCCTTGGGTTCTTCCCCAGCGGTTAGAGCTCCTATTCAGGATGATTCAGATTCCTCTCAGGACGAATATGAGGATATGGAGGAGGATGAGGATCCCTTTCAAGGCCTCTCAGATGATGAGGAATCCCAAATAAAGGTTCCTTCTCCAATTACTATTTTCCCTTCTCAATTGTTCAAATCTCTCCTCCTCAAAGCTAGAATTTCTACGGGATTAGCGGCCCAGGAGAAACAGGCCTCCACATCCACTGATCCCCCGGAGGAAAATTTACCTTACTTCACAGAGGAACAGGAGGATAATGAGGTAATTCCTATGCCTAAATTGTTTAAAGATGCTTTACTTAAACAGTGGGATTTCCCAGCCTCTGGCCTTAACCCCTCTACCAAGGATAGAAAATTGTACAAACTTTCCTCTTCCTATGAGGAGCTCCTATCTTTTCCTAAACCGGATGAACCTGTCAAGATCCTTCACTCGGCGGCGGCTGTGCCAGGCGAAGCAGAGGAAGTCCTTCGCCCAGAGGACAAGCGGATTGAACAAATGCTCAAAAGAGGATTCACCGCAGATTCCTGGGCCATTAAAAGTTCTGCAGCGGCTTCTTTTTTCTCCAGAGCCATGCTTCTGTGGCTTCGCCAACTTCAACAGCATATTCCTCCCGATGACTTGAGAGGTCAACAAGACTTCAACAAGGTCTTTGCAGCTGCCCAGTACGTGGCCGATGCCACCTTGCAATCTACTAGATTTTCTGCTAAGTCTATTGCAGCTTCTACAACGGCAAGAAGACTCCTATGGATTCGCCCTTGGCAAGCGGGAGTACGCCAGAAGTGGCAGTTATCCCAGGGACCCTTAAAGCGCGACCTTCTTTTCGGTGATCTTCTGGATCCACTCCTCACGGAAACCACGGACAAGAAGAAAGTTTTGGGTCCAACTACCAAAAAGGCTACCAAAACGCAGTCCTTTCGTCGCCCAGGGCGCCAGCAAGACCAAGCGGCTTCCTATCAGAGATCTCCAGGTCAGTATTCCCCCCGCTTTCGTTCCCAAAGTAGGAACCCCAGGGGCAGAGGTTTTCGCTTCCAAAGGGGAGCGTCCTCTAACAGGGCTTCAAAGAAACCTAGATGGTAATTTTTCTTCTATTCCCATAGGGGGTCGCCTAGCCCATTTCGCCTCTAATTGGCGTCTCACTTCCAAGGACCCTTGGGTCATTGACACGGTTCAAACTGGCCTTCTTTTAGAGTTTATTTCTCCCCCCCAAAAACGTTTTATTTCTTGCCCTTCTCCCAGGTCCTCCTCAGATTGTAACCGTATGGAGGAGGCCATTTCTCACTTATTGTCCATCAGAGCCATTCAACCGGTTCCTGCCGGTCAGAAGGGCCTAGGTTTTTATTCCATTCTATTTATGGTTCCAAAGTCCTCCGGAGGTTGGAGAGCTATTTTGGATTTAAAGAAGCTGAACCTATTCATCAAATATAGAAAGTTTAAGATGCACTCCTTATCTTCTATTTTGGCCGCCATCCACACGGGAGATTTCATGGCCTCTTTAGACCTTACTGAGGCCTACCTTCACATTCCTATAGCCAAATGCCACAGAAAATTTTTACGTTTTTCCTTTCAAGGCAGGCATTTCCAGTATAGGGCGATGCCATTTGGCCTTTCCTCGGCCCCTCGGGTCTTTACAAAGCTCTTGGGATCCCTGGCGGCCTATATCCGGGCGTCTCCCATCCACATTTTATGTTATCTTGATGATATTTTGATTCATGGGAACTCCCTAGAGAAAGTGAAAACAGACCTTTCTATCACCATGTCAGTCCTTCAGGACCATGGATTTTCCATCAATTTTGATAAAAGTCATCTCCAACCTTCCACATCCATCTTACACCTGGGATCCATTATTAATTCAGAATCCTCCCAGGTGTTTCTCTCTCCCGAGAGAAAATTCAGTATAGGGGAGTTAATTTCTGGCATTTTATCAAAACCTTCAGTATCCATAGTAATCTTGTCTTCCCTTTTGGGGAAGATGGTGTCATGCATAGGCATCATTCCCTGGGCTCGCCTTCATGCTAGGGAACTTCAGTGGCTCCTATTACCCTTTCAGAGATCGGGGCACAGCAACTCAAATCGTCGCATTGTCATCCCACCAATGGTTCGCAGATCCTTCAAGTGGTGGAAGTCTCCGGCCATGGACAAAGGATCCCCGTTCAGGTGCCCGGATCAATTTGTCATCACCACAGATGCCAGTCTATCGGGATGGGGAGCCCACGCCCAGGGGATGATAGCCCAGGGCACGTGGTCCCCGGAGGAAGCTTCCAAGCCAATCAATTGGCTAGAGTTAAGAGCCGTCTCCCTGGCTCTGAAGCAATTCTCTCCTCGCATCCCCAACCGGCACGTTCTCATTCTCACCGACAACATTGCCACGAAAAGCCATATCTGCAGACAGGGGGGCACGAGATCCAAGGCTCTCATGAGGGAGGCCCTCAAGTTAGGCCTTTGGGCGGAAAAACATCTTCGGTCGCTCCTAGCCGACCACATCTCGGGGAGCCTCAACGTCCAGGCGGATTGGCTATCTCGAGCAACGTTAGACCCAGGAGAGTGGAACCTCCATCAAGACCTGTTCCATCAAATCAGCCTCAGGTTCGGTCTACCAATCCTGGATCTCTTTGCGACCAACGCTAACGCCCAACTCCCTCGCTTCTTTTCCAGATTTCCATCCCCGGGAGCGGAAGCAATCAATGCCCTCCGGAGCCCCTGGCCTCCAGGCCTACTTTACGCATTCCCTCCAATTCCAATTCTCCCGGACGTGATTCACAAGGTCCTCACCGAGAGGGCCCGGGTAATCTTAATCGCCCCTCATTGGCCCCGCCGGCCCTGGTTCGCGGATCTCCAACAGTTGTCCATCCAGGACCCTTGGCGACTCCCCGTTTCGGCGGATATGCTGCGGCAGGGGGCCTCATTCCATCCAGACCCGGAGTGGTTCCACCTCACCGCCTGGCTGTTATCAGGAGAGACTTAGAACTGCGTGGTCACGACCCCGATACAGTGGAGGTCATTTTGAAGGCCAGGAGGGCCTCGACCAATCGAATCTACGACCACACGTGGTCCAAGTTTCACCAGTGGTGTCTACAGGAAGGCCTCTCTCCCCTGTGCATTCCCATACACAGAATCATTTCCTTCCTTATGCAAGGTTTCCATAAAGGACTTTCCACCAGCACCCTCCGGCGTCATCTGGCAGCCATTTCATCTGTCCTAGGGGGCCCCCGCAGACAGCCTCTCCGATCCTTCCCAGCAGTTCAGGAATTCCTCAAGGGCATAGCCAACCTCAGACCTTCCAGGGTCCACAGGTATCCATCCTGGGATTTGCCACGGGTTCTCCATTCCCTCACGCAGGCACCATACGAACCCTTAAAATCGGCGTCCCTCAGGTACCTATCCTTTAAAGTAGCATTCCTGGTGGCTATTACCTCTGCCCGACGCATTTCGGAGCTGGCTGCCCTCTCAATCAGGCAGGACCTTTGTCAATTCCATCAAGACAAGGTAGTCTTGCGACTGGACCCCACCTTCTTACCCAAGGTCAGTTCCATGTTCCACAGAACTCAGGATATTGTTCTACCTTCTTTCTCCCTCCAACGAGACCATCCTTTGGCAATTAGATGGCACACCCTGGATCTCATTAGAGCGCTGAGAATCTATATCCAACGCACAGGACCTTTTCGGAGGTCAGAAGCACTTTTTATAGCCTATCACCCCAGAGTCATGGGTGCCAAAGTGTCTTCAACAGTAATAGGCCGTTGGATCAGAGGGACTATATCTAAGGCCTATGAGTCGGCCTCCCTCTCAGTTCCAAGGAACATCACAGCGCATTCCACCAGGAGCGCAGCCACCTCGGCCGCTTGGGCGACTCAAGCCCCGTTGGAGGAGGTCTGCAAAGCAGCCACTTGGGCCTCGCCAAACTCCTTCATCAGGCACTACAAGATTGATTCTTACGCTTCAGCGGACGCTGCCTTCGGCAGAAGGGTACTCCAATCCGTTATCTCACACGATAGCAATCTAATCCCACCCTAGGGACCATCTATTGGGTATGTCCCATGTGACTGCTGGACCCGCTCCTTCAGTACGGAGAATAGGCGTTGATTGCTTACCTGAACGCCTCTTCTCGTACGGTGAGCGGGTACAGCAGTCACTTCCCGCCCTTGTATGTGTCTTCTTTACCTTCCTATAACTTTTCTTCCTTTAACTATGAGAGTTGAACACTATAGAGCTTCACAGCTGAGCCTAGTCTATGGATTCGCGAATTCTGGGGAAGGGGCGGATCCGGCAAGCTTTTTTAACACTAGGCTCAGTTCCACCGGATTGGACATGAGCAACCCATGTGACTGCTGTACCCGCTCACCGTACGAGAAGAGGCGTTCAGGTAAGCAATCAACGCCTATTCTCTGCACATTTGCTATGCTCGTGCATTCTGAAAATTTGCTGCATTGAGCAGCAGAATTGGCAAACAACTATTTGGATTTAGAAGCTCGAATCTTATATTTGCAGACCTTTAGTGGGTTTTTTTACTGATTGTTCTGAGATTTTGCCAAATTTGTAAACTGCCCAGAGTCACTTAGTAAGATAGGCGGTGATGAAATTGGGTAAATAAAATAGTTTTCTTTTGTTGACTCATTCCACCATTAATTTTTATTTAATGCTAGTGGAAATAGGTCAGAAAGTTAATACTCATTTGTTTAGGGGGAGAAAAGTCATAATAGTTTACATAAAAACTTCATACTTCATTGTCAGTGTTATGATGTAATTCTTTTATTTGTTTGGAAAATCATGCTACTTGCTGATTTCCAATCCTAAAGTGACATAAGTGACAGCTAACATATCTGCAGTAAATAATGCACTCTAGTGAAATGCATTCCACCTTATATTGTGCTCTTTCTGTGTGTTGTGTGACCATGTAACTAACTTATTGCTGGAAAGAAATGAAGGAGAAGAGATTATAAGAAAGTCTACGGAAAGGGGCGGCATACAAATCTAATTAATAATAATAATAATAATAATAATAATAATAATAATAATAATCTGAATGTGGGAATCTGGTTTCCCGAGAACTTAGCTGGGTTCAGACCTACCCAATGCAGCTCACCAAGATACATTCCTGTGACTATTCAGTTTCATTCAGGTCTAATAATTAACAGTTGCACATCAAGGGTAGGATAATAACAGCTATGGATTTGTCCTAAAGGTGTGCCAGCAAAACAGAAAAGCAAGATGTCACAATTGTAAAGCAGTCTAGATGCCCCTAGGGGACTATTGTCTGACTCTTCACAGGGCACCTGCTTCATATTCATATCATTGGAGGTTCAGTACACCTAGTGTTTTCCATATTTATTCCTTCCTTCCTTCTATCTCCTTGCCACTCCCGGAAGGGAGGCTAGCTGGCCTCAGACAGAAAAAATACCTGACGTGATTTGCATATAGGCGTGGGAAGAGGAGGGACCGGACCTTTCAAAGCAGGCACCTAAGGCTACCTTGAAGAAGAAACTTGTCAGCACTTGAGATTCAAAGGATGGCCGGGTAGAAAAGGGAACAAAGAAAGAAAAGAGAACAAAGGAAAAGAAGAGAAGGGATAAAAGAGAAGAAACAAACAGCAAATAAGATCTTTGGGTGGCAATCAAACAGCAGTTTTCCCATTGGGCTTTTAGCTTGGTGTCCAAAACAGCAGAGATCAGGGAAAGAGTTATGTTCACTACCAAGATAGGATGGCAAAGAGCCCCTTCAGAAGAGGTTGTTAGATGTACCATTTATTCCACCTGGCTGGATAAAAGATAATATACAATTCTGTCATGATCTTTTTACCCTTCACCCAAACAATTATCCCACAAACCTATAAAATAATATTATGAATCATTGATAAAAGGATGAACAAATCCAAAGCCACAAAACTCAAACCTTAACCCAAGTTTAGAAACCTAATCTATATTGATAGTAAAGATCTTAAAAGCTGTAGAGTAATCAGGTCAACAGATAAGTTGACACTATTTACGACATTTGATAAACTCATAGATGAACTTATTTCTTATTTCTTCTTTTTTATTTTCATTTTTTTCTTCTTTTCTCTTTCTTCCCCTTTTCTCTCTTTTTCTTTCTCTCTTTAGCTTTTCCTCTTTATTTTCTTCCTTTATGCAAGTGTGTATTTTATTTTATAACTGCATACTCTAAATTCATATAAATTTGTACTAATATTTACATAGTCCTTTTACTTTCTGTATCCCCTCTCCCATTTATTTTCAATAAAGATTATATTTTATTTTGAAAAAAAGAGAAGAGATTGTTAGAATTGGTTCGGGAGATGGATGTAAATAACAGAAAACAGGTAGAGGGAAAGAGAGATGGTTTTATCTATATCTATAGATAAAAAGTATAGATAATGAATATAACAAGTTGTTAGGCTAAAGGAGGTGAACTAAAGTTAGGCTACAGCAGGGTTTATTGAGTGTTACAGCCAGATAATGAAGGAAGAATAATCCATAATGAAAGGGAATAAATGACTAAGCACTTCCTTGTTCACTTAATAGGAAACCCAGTTTTTAACAAAGCTGTTTCCATTCCAAGCTTATATACGAACATGTGGCAGGTGGAGCCATATCTGAGGGCATGCTTGGCATTGCCCTGCGTCAGCTCCAGCACACTTGCACACGCTGGCCAGATGATTTTCAACCACCTTTTCAACCATTTTCGCTCTCCCCAGGCTTCAGGAAAGCCTCCAGAAGCCTGGGGGTGGCAAAAAAGGGCCCAACTGACCAACCAGAAGTACGTTTGTATGTTCTATGATGTGTGGGGTCAAACAGGCTTTCTGTGGTATCAAGAATCAGGCTAGAAACTGGGAGATGGGGAATTCTAGTTCTGCTTTAAGCACAGAATCATCTGGGTAGCCTTGGGCTAGTCGCTTTCTCTCAAGCCTAGAAAGGTAGCAACAGCAAACCGCTTCTGAAAAACCTTGCCAAGAAAACTGCAGAGATTTGTCCAGGTACACTCCAACAATCAGACATGTTTAAAGGGAAAGGGAGGAAGGAATCTCTATCACAACCTTGAGAAAACCTTGAATTTAGTTTTTAGAAGCATTTTAAGTGTAACATGTTTTTATTTTCCTAGTTTGATTAAAGCCCTATTACTGCTAGTTGAACTCTTCATAGCCTTAGCTGGGAATGAAGTATGCAGATAGAATTCTTTGGGGTTTGTTTTTGTTTGTCCCAGATCATTCCGTTCTTTGGGTTGTTTAGTTACAAGGGTGGTATTTGTTTTTGAATTCCTGCACTACAGTGCAATGAAGTTGCTCTTGACGTGACGGTCAGAGGAGACTTGAAACCAAGCCTTTCCATTCTGAATATATGGTGCAACTTTCCTGGATTTATCCTTTTCATACTGCAGGGATAAGTGTTTGATCGCTCTGTATGTAATGAACAGCTTTATGGAGTTTAGCCAATGTTGTTGTTGCCGCCACTGTTCAACCTGACCTAGCAGGTGCAGAGAGCGAGCCTGTTTTTTGAGCTATGCATCTCCCCACAGTGCCCAATTAGAATGGTTCTTTTTAATATGTTTGTGAGTGGCATAGGGGAAGGTTTGGTAGGGAAGGTTTGCCTATTTGCCGATGACTCTAAAGTGTGCAATAGGGTTGATATTCCTGGAGGAGTCTGTAATATGGTAAATGATTTAGCTGTACTAGATAAATGGTCAAAGCAATGGAAACTGCAGTTTAATGTTTCCAAATGTAAAATAATGCACTTGGGGAAAAGGAATCCTCAATCTGAGTATTGTATTCTGTGATAGCAAAAACTTCAGAAGAGAAGGATTTAGGGGTAGTGATTTCTGACAGTCTGAAAATGGGTGAGCAGTGTGGTCGGGCAGTAGGAAAAGCAAGTAGGATGCTTGGCTGCATAGCTAGAGGTATAACAAGCAGGAAGAGGGAGATTGTGATCCTGCTATATAGAGCGCTGGTGAGACCACATTTGGAATACTGTGTTCGGTTCTGGAGACCTCACCTACAAAAAGATATTGACAAAATTGAACGGGTCCAAAGACAGGCTACAAGAATGGTAGAAGGTCTTAAGCATAAAACGTATCAGGAAAGACTTAATGAACTTAATCTGTATAGTCTGGAGGACAGAAGGAAAAGGGCGGACAAGATCGAAACATTTAAATATGTTAAAGGGTTAAATTAGGTTCAGGAGGGAAGTGTTTTTAATAGGAAAGTGAACACAAGAACAAGGGGACACAATCTGAAGTTAGTTGAAGGAAAGATCAAAAGCAACATGAGAAAATATTATTTTACTGAAAAAGTAGTAGATCCATGGAAAAAACTTCCAGCAGACGTGGTTGGTAAATCCACAGGAACTGAATTTAAACATGCCTGGGATAAACATAGATCCATCCTAAAATAAAAATACAGGAAATAGTATAAGGACAGACTAGATGGATCATGAGGTCTTTTTCTGCCGTCAGTCTTCTATGTTTCTATGTCCTGGAAGAAGGTGCCCAGGAACATGGGGGGGGGGGGCATGCTTTCACTAGCATCCCACTAGTCCCTCTGAAGATCCCGCTGCCAGGGCTCACCTGTCAGCATCCCAGCAAAATGGTCAGTAGAGCATGTCAACGAGGGAGGAATGGAATAAGCAGGGAAAGCTCCATATCAGGGGTGTCAAACCTGATTTCATTGAGGGTCGCATGAGGATTGCGTTTGATCTTGGGGACTGGGGTGGATGTGGCCAAAGTGGGCAGAGCCGGCATGATGTCACTTACGTCTGGAAGGGGCGCCTATGGCGGCTCAAGCGCTTTGCCAGCAAAAACAGAGCTCAGGAGGGCCGTACCCTGCTCTCCCATGCTCCCATTTTCACTGGCAGAAGTACCATGAGCTGGTCCTTCACTATTTCCAGAGCAGCCCCATGGGCCACATCTAAGCACCCTGTGGGTCTTATCCAGCCCCCAGGCCTTGACACCCCTGTTCTATATAGCTGAGGGTGCTTTAAATGCATTTTTTAACTTGGCAACTTTTAAAATGAATGATCTGTACATCTTAAAGCTGCCAAGCTGGAGAAATGGAGATTTAAAAGAGGTATGGGCTGGAAAGTCAAAGAAAGGGAGAAAATGAAATTATCAGGTCCTGGAGGTACCACAGTTAGATGGAAGTGAGAAACAGTTCTCTGAATAATGTCCAATTTTCCCACTTTGTGAAACTCTGGGAGGCAGAACAATGCTGAGAAAAAGAACAAGAGGTTTTACTATAAATAAAGGAATCAAATGGACAAGGTGAACCAAGGTCCTGAGAATGACTAGTAATCATCCATACATCACGAGTCAAGTTAAAAAGAAAACTGCTTACAGGGGTTATTATTCTGCCAAGTTCTTTAACCTTCTGGATTTTATTTTCATTTTCTATATATTCAGAATAGGAAGAAGAGTTATCATAAGATCCGGTCTTCCTAAAGCATGCTGCTCAGTCTTGAGCGTGCAGTCTCAGTCCTGAGAAAACTCTGTAATACTGTACTGTAAACAGATGATGCAACAGACAAATGTTGCTCAGTCACGGTTGCCAAGTGATTCCTGGCAGAGTTATGGCTAAAACAGTGTTTCCCAACCTTGGCAACTTGGAGATATCTGGACTTCAATTCCCAGAATTCCCCAGCCAGCATTCACTGGCTGGGGAATTCTGGGAGTTGAAGTCCAAATGTCTTCAAGTTGCCAAGGTTGGGAAACGCTGGGCTAAAATATTCAAACTCAGAGCTAGTGTTTTTATTTCAGAATAATCACATGGGACACCCAAACCGGGTGTATCTATACTTCCTATAGAAATATAGAAACAGGTATACCCTCCTTCCCTTCCAAAATAATATTAAACCTACTTTTCTGCTGGACAAAATCAGCCCTTGCATTGGGTAAAACTTGAATATCCTTCAAGGTCCCAGCACAGAAAATTCCTGCTCTGTGCTTTAATGGTAGATGTTTGAGCCAGAAGTTTAGGAAAACTCTGCTGTTGATATAGTTTTTTTCTGATTGAAATGTACTCTTTATCTTGGGCATCATGAGTCATTGTTTATAACTATTGTTTAATTCATGTCTGCTGCCCAGGGTAACTTTTGTGAGATGAGTAGCCATATTAAATAAATCAATGTTCATTCTGGTGGTGATCCCTTTGTGTGTGCTCTCATGCTAAAATGTGACCCAAAATGATAAACATTTTTGCAGCATATACCAGATTATGACATTTTCCCTCCTTCCTTAAATAGTTTATCGTGATTTTGATCTTTCATGCAGAACAAGAATGGTTCTGCTCATAAAAGAGCTGGATTATTTTTTTTAATGGTCCAAAGTACATTTTGAAGCACTACAATTTTGATAAGCATCTAAATAAACAGCAATTATGAGATGGGGGTTGGTTTTATTTTGAAACCTTCAGTCTTCCGGTCATACAATTTGGGGAATGAGGGAGACATAAGCTCTTGTCCTTTATCCTAAGGTGCTTGTTGTTGTTTTTCAAGAGACAACTGAACTTTCTGTTTTTTCTTTGAATATGTTTTGCTTCTCATCCAAGAAACTTCTTCAGTTCTAAGCTGAAGATGTTTCTTGGACTTCAAAGAAAAAAACAGAAAATTCAGTTGCTTCTTAGGGTCGGGGGGGAAGCACCTTTGGGACAACCATGACCAGGATGACTGAGAATCCCCATAGACATTCGTGTCCTTTAGACTGTTGTTCTTCACACACATAAGAACCAACTAAGGAGGAGAGCCGCTGGGTTCTATCAAGAGCAGAAGCAAAATCTATTCTAATGCAAAAGGTATTAAGGTTTGTTGCAAAATCAAAACCAGAAGCACACACAGATGACTGGTTCAGCTGGATTCATAAACTTCTTTATAAACATAGTAATAGAATATACACTGCTCAAAAAAATAAAGGGAACACTTAAACAACACAACATAACTCCAAGTAAATCAAACTTCTGTGAAATCAAACTGTCCACTTAGGAAGCAACATTGATTGACAATCAATTTCACATGCTGCTGTGCACATTCAACTTTGTACAGAACAAAGTATTCAATGAGAATATTTCATTCATTCATATCTAGGATGCGTTCTTTGAGTGTTCCCTTTATTTATTTTTTTGAGCAGTGTATATATTTACAATACCATTAGCAGAGTTCTTCAATGTAGCAACAGTTAAAAGTAAAACACAAGCAGCTTCTAGTTCAGAGAGTACAGAGTGGGCAAGAGAGTCTAGAGAGCAGAGTGGACCTGGAGCCATGGCCAGCCTTAAGCTTCAGTTTTGATTCTCTGCACAGACTCAGAATTGGTTAGCTCCCATTAGCTGACTTAGTTGCTGTGCCTAATCATTGGCTAATCTTGTTACCACTAGCTCTCCCAGTGATCAATATTCTAACAAAAGCCAACCACGGTGTCATCATGTTGACTTAGTAGGGAGAAGTCCATATTTTCATGAGAGCACAAGCTGAACCTTGACGTCTCAGAACTCTGGGGCTAAAGCTGTTTGGCAGAGCAGTGACAGATTGTTTTATCTTCATTCCCTTAATGTCTATCTCGTTAAGTACACTGAACTGGTGTACTCTTGGCCGACCTCATTCTTTTTTCATTAACATGCACATTAAAGTTTTATGCCAAGAAAACTGGCAGTAAATTTGACTAACAAACCCTGCTCTGTTCCCATCCAGTCAAGCCTTTGAGTGATAACATCAAAGCAAGAATCAAAACTAAATCAGAACAGTAAAAATAATATACAGAGAAAGAGAGAGAGAGTGCTGCCTACGATCATAATAAAGATTGGATGGATTGTTTTGATCCATGCACACCCAAGATATACACTCAGTCTGATTATTTTGTGAAATGCAGGAAAAGTTAGTTTAACATTTCTCTATGCCATGGGAAACATTAGACCCCCAAATTTAGGACTCCCAAAATTTGGGGGTCTACCACAAGCAAGGAAACCCCAAATTTTCACAGTCCTTACAAGAAACGAGAACTATTCCCCATTGGGATCTGTATTGCTCCAGCCTTTGCTCAGAATAAAGATAGAAGATCTATTGCCCTATATTGTTGACTCCCATCATCCTTCGCCACTAAATAAACTGTCTGTGACAGATGGGAGGATGGCTTCAGGTTCCCCATCCTAATTCTAAATAAGCATCAGGTGCATAGTGATGTATCCCATGCAATGTCTCCTTTGCTTACTCATTAATTCTTGATTTCCAGAGCAGTTAGTGCTTGGGGCCTCCAAGGATCTCTCTCGACGCTGGGATAAGGACTACGACTCCTTTGTGCTTCCTCTGCTAGATGAACTGCAGCCATGCTACATCCTTTACCGCCTGGATACCCAAAACGCACAGGGCTACGAGTGGCTTTTCATCTCCTGGTCGCCTGACAACTCTCCTGTAAGCTTTCAACTTATTCCTGTTCACAGAATACAGGTTAAGAACATTTAGTTCCTGCTAGTTAGTTTAGATTAGAGTTCTCCAACTTGGCAACTTTAAGACTTGTGGACTTCAACTCCCAGAGTTCCTCGAGGAACTCTGGGAGTTGAAGTTCACAAGTCTTAAAGTTGCCAAGGTTGGAGAACCTTCGTTTAGATGGTAAGCTGAAGGATAAACGGTATGCAAAGTGGTCTTCAGAAGCATTGAGGCTGCTCTGCTTCCCTTCTCCAATCCAAAACTGCCAATGTTTGATGTTTGCAGGTGTCTCATATCTATTTAATCTATAGTTCCTTCATTGCCAGCCAGGAACTTTCCCAATGTTAATGATTCCCAAAATCAGCCTAGAGTTTGACCATGGTAATCATGTATACAAAGTTGCTTGGTTTATAAGCCGTTGTTGCAAATGTGGAACTGGTATTTCTCATTCAATGAAGGCTCCTTCTATCATGATGGAAGAGTTTGGAGCTCAACAGATCATTGGGAACTCCAAACTTCTCCGTACTGAAGGAGCGGGTCCAGCAGTCACATGGGTTGCTCATGTCCAATCCGGTGGAACTGAGCCTAGTATTAAAAAAGCTTGCCGGATCCGCCCCTTCCCCAGAATTCGCTCAGTTCGCATATCCTGCGGTTGTATGTGATAGCTCGTTCAACATTCTAACACCTTCCCTTCGATCTTTTCCTTCAAAAAGTAGTAAGATTTATTGTCTTTTATTATTTACTTGCACTAATTGCGCCAGCCGTTTAAAAGAAAAAAAGAATAAAAGCGGCTAGGCTTTTTTCCTTGGGAGAAGTTGCGGTTTCGTTTTCCCCCGGCGGTTTTGCCGGTTACGATTCCTGCGGCCGCTTGTGGATTCTTCCAATCCCTTGGCCTGGAGGTCCCGGTGCAAGTATTTATCCATTGAATTATTGATTATTTATTGTATACAAAAATATTAAGGGCTTATAAAATACCTCCTGCGGAGTGAGACGCCTTCTAGTCTCCTGGACTTAGTCGATCGCTTTCCCCTTAAGAATTTCTACGAAGCGATTTTTTCGGCGCGAAGGCCTTCGCGCCCTTTTTTAAAAATCTAGGCCTCTCGTGTTGGCCTTCTGCCAGCCGCGTAGGCCTCAGTCCACCGCGTGGATCCGGGAGCGGGCCTTGGGGGTCCCAGGCTAAATTCTCCACCGGCTAAGCCTCCAACCAGAGTGCCTTGGTTTTACTTAATTACAAAGTTTAGGGAGGCTGGCCCCGCTGGATTTGGGGGCACGAACTCTGGGTTTGCCCAGATTGTCCTCACTCTTCAGCAGCTTCGAGGCCTCGAAGCAGGATCCATTCCTCTTGGGAAGTCCTTGAAATTCTTCTCCTCATTATTTAATTATTGGCTCAGCCTTGTCTTCTGTTAATTGTCAGACTATGGCTTCTTTTCCCAAGAGAGGCACAACTAAAGGTCCCAGAGAGGCCAGGCCTACAGGCGATGAGATTACCAGTATCCCCCAGGCCTCCTCCTCCTCTTCTCCAGGGGCCCGCCCCTCGACCAAAGTCACCAGGGCCGAGAAGAGAAGGGACCTAGCCCTACAAAAAATTCATGACAAATCAGCCAAACGTTTGAAAGTGCAGGCCCAAGTAATCAGTAGTCAAGACCCACCAGAGGCCTCTAGTCTGCCTCCCTCTGGGGTCCCTGTGTTATCTCTGGATGAGCCAAACCTAGACAGACCCCAACCTAACCTATGGGGCATAGGTCCAGAGGAACCAGATATTATTGAAGATTCCCCCCAGCCAGGATCTTCCCAGGCCTTTAGGAATTCTTCTGCCATTTCTGCTGATATTTCCAGTTTACCTCCTGAGTTCCAGTCTATATTTGCTGTGCTGTCCAAAGCCATTGATGCCAAACTTTCTACCATCAATGAGCTTCCCTTACCTCTTCCTCCTTCTCGTTCCTCCCGCCCCTTGGGTTCTTCCCCAGCGGTCAGAGCTCCTATTCAGGATGATTCAGAATCCTCCCAGGATGAATATGAGGATGTAGAGGAGGATGAAGACCCTTTTCAGGGATTATCAGAGGATGAGGAATCCCAAATAAAGGTCCCTCCTCCAATTACTATTTTTCCTTCTCAACTATTCAAATCTCTCCTCCTCAAAGCTAGAATTTCTACGGGATTAGCGGCCCAGGAGAAACAAGCCTCCACTTCCACTGATCCCCCGGAGGAGAATCTACCTTACTTCACAGAGGAACAGGAGGATAACGAGGTAATTCCTATGCCTAAACTGTTTAAAGATGCCTTACTCAAACAGTGGGATTTTCCAGCCTCTGGCCTTAATCCCTCTACCAAGGACAGAAAGTTGTATAAACTCTCTTCTTCCTATGAAGAGCTTCTATCCTTTCCCAAACCAGATGAACCTGTCAAGATTCTTCACTCGGCAGCGGCTGTGCCAGGCGAGGCGGAGGAAGTCCTCCGCCCAGAGGACAAGCGCATCGAGCAAATGCTCAAAAGAGGATTCACCGCTGATTCCTGGGCTATTAAAAGTTCTGCAGCGGCCTCCTTCTTCTCCAGAGCCATGCTGCTGTGGCTTCGCCAACTTCAACAGCACATTCCTCCCGATGACTTGAGAGGTCAGCAAGACTTCAACAAGGTCTTTGCAGCTGCCCAGTACGTGGCTGATGCCACCTTACAATCTACTAGATTTTCTGCTAAGTCTATTGCAGCTTCTACAACGGCAAGAAGACTCCTATGGATTCGCCCTTGGCAAGCGGGAGTTCGCCAAAAGTGGCAGTTATCCCAGGGCCCCTTAAAGCGCGACCTTCTCTTCGGTGATCTTCTGGATCCACTCCTCACGGAGACCTCGGACAAGAAGAAGGTTTTGGGTCCAACCACGAAAAAGGTTACCAAAACGCAGTCCTTTCGTCGCCCAGGGCGCCAGCAAGAGCAAGCGGCTTCCTATCAGAGATCTCCAGGTCAGTATTCCCCCCGCTTTCGTTCCCAAGGCAGGAACTCCAGGGGTAGAGGGTTTCGTTTCCAAAGGGGAGCTTCCTCTAACAGGGCTTCAAAAAAACCTAGATGGTAATCTTACCTCCATTCCCATAGGGGGTCGCCTGGCTCATTTCGCCTCTAATTGGCGTCTCACCTCCAAGGACCCTTGGGTCATTGACACTGTTCAATCAGGCCTTCTTTTAGAATTTATTTCTCCTCCCCCAAAACGTTTTATTTCCTGCCCTTCTCCCAGGTCATCCTCAGATTGTAACCGTATGGAGGAGGCCATTTCTCATCTATTGTCCATCAGAGCCATTCAACCGGTCCCTTCCGGTCAGAGGGGCCTAGGTTTTTATTCCATCCTATTTATGGTTCCAAAGTCCTCCGGAGGTTGGAGAGCCATTTTGGATTTAAAGAAACTAAACCTATTCATCAAATATAGGAAGTTTAAGATGCACTCCTTGTCTTCTATTTTGGCCGCCATTCACTCGGGAGATTTCATGGTCTCCTTAGACCTCACTGAGGCTTACCTTCACATTCCTATAGCCAAGTGCCACAGAAAATTTTTACGTTTTTCTTTTCAAGGCAGGCATTTCCAATATAGGGCGATGCCATTTGGCCTCTCCTCGGCCCCTCGGGTCTTTACAAAGCTCTTGGGGTCCCTGGCGGCCTATATCCGGGCGTCTCCCATCCACATTTTATGTTATCTTGATGATATTTTAATTCATGGGAACTCCCTAGAGAGAGTGAAAACAGACCTTTCTGTCACCATGTCAGTCCTCCAGGACCATGGATTTTCCATCAACTTTGATAAAAGTCACCTCCAACCTTCCACTTCCATTTCTCACCTGGGATCCATTATTGATTCAAAATCCTCCCAGGTTTTTCTCTCTCCTGAGAGAAAACTCAGTATAGTGGAGTTAATTTCTAACATTTTATCTAAGCCTTCAGTATCCATAGTTACTCTATCTTCCCTTTTGGGGAAGATGGTGTCATGCATAGGCATCATTCCCTGGGCTCGCCTTCATGCTAGGGAACTCCAGTGGCTACTATTGCCTTTTCAGAGATCGGGGCACAGCAACTCAAATCGACGCATTGTCATCCCACTGAGTGTTCGCAGATCCTTCAAGTGGTGGAAGTCTCCAGCCATGGACAGAGGATCCCCGTTCAGGTGCCCGGATCAATTTGTCATCACCACAGATGCCAGTCTATCGGGATGGGGCGCCCACGCCCAGGGGATGATAGCCCAGGGCACGTGGTCCCCGGAGGAAGCTTCCAGGCCAATCAATTGGCTAGAGTTAAGAGCCGTTTCTCTGGCTCTGAAGCATTTCTCTCCTCGCATTCCCAACCGGCACGTTCTCATTCTCACCGACAACATTGCCACAAAAAGCCATATCTGCAGACAGGGGGGCACGAGATCCAAGGCTCTCATGAGGGAGGCCCTCAAGTTGGGTCTTTGGGCGGAAAAACATCTCCTGTCGCTCCTAGCCGATCACATCTCGGGGAGTCTCAACGTCCAGGCGGATTGGCTATCCCGAGCAACGATAGACCCAGGAGAGTGGAACCTTCACCAAGACCTGTTCCATCAAATCACCCTCAGATTCGGCCTACCAGTCCTGGATCTCTTCGCGACCAATGCGAACGCCCAGCTCCCTCGCTTCTATTCCAGATTTCCATCCCCGGGAGCGGAAGCAATCAATGCCCTCCGGAGTCCATGGCCTCCAGGCCTACTCTACGCATTTCCTCCAATTCCAATCCTCCCGGACGTGATTCACAAGGTCCTCACCGAGAGGGCCCGAGTAATCTTGATCGCCCCTCATTGGCCCCGCCGGCCCTGGTTCGCAGATCTCCAACAGCTGTCCGTCCAGGACCCTTGGCGACTCCCCGTTTCGGGGGATATGCTGCGGCAGGGGGCCTCTTTCCATCCAGACCCGGAGTGGTTCCACCTCACCGCCTGGCTGTTATCAGGAGAGATTTAGAACTGCGTGGTCATGACTCCGATTCAGTGGAGGTCATTCTAAAGGCCAGGAGGGGCTCGACCAATCGAATCTACGACCACACGTGGTCCAAGTTTCACCAGTGGTGCCTACAGGAAGGTTTCTCCCCTCTGTGCATCCCCATACACAGAATTATTTCCTTCCTTATGCAAGGCTTCCATAAAGGACTTTCCACCAGCACCCTCCGGCGTCATCTGGCAGCCATTTCATCTGTCCTAGGGGGTCCCCGCAGACAGCCTCTCCGATCCTTCCCTGAAGTCCAGGAATTCCTCAAAGGCATAGCCAACCTCAGACCTTCCAAGGTCCACAGGTATCCATCCTGGGATTTGCCTCGGGTTCTACATTCCCTCACGCAGGCACCATACGAACCCCTAAAATCGGCGTCCCTCAGGTACCTATCCTTTAAGGTAGCCTTCTTGGTGGCTATTACCTCTGCCCGACGCATTTCGGAGCTAGCTGCCCTCTCAATCAGGCAGGACCTTTGCCAATTCCATCAGGACAAGGTAGTCTTGCGACTGGACCCCACCTTCTTACCCAAGGTCAGTTCCATGTTCCACAGATCTCAGGATATTGTACTACCTTCCTTCTGCCTCCAACGAGACCATCCCTTGGCAATTAGATGGCACACCCTGGATCTCACCAGAGCGCTGAGAATATATATCCAACGCACAGGACCCTTTCGGAGGTCAGAAGCACTTTTTGTAGCCTATCATCCCAGAGTCATGGGGGCCAAAGTGTCTTCATCAGTAATAGGCCGTTGGATCAGAGGGACTATATCTAAGGCCTACGAGTCGGCCTCCCTCTCAGTTCCAAGGAACATCACTGCGCATTCCACCAGGAGCGCAGCCACCTCGGCCGCTTGGGCGACTCAAGCCCCGTTGGAGGAGGTCTGCAAAGCAGCCACTTGGGCCTCGCCAAATTCCTTCATCAGGCACTACAAAATTGATTCTTACGCTTCAGCGGACGCTGCCTTCGGCAGAAGGGTACTCCAATCCGTTATCTCACACGATAGCAAGCTAATCCCTCCCTAGGGACCATCTATTGGGTATGTCCCATGTGACTGCTGGACCCGCTCCTTCAGTACGGAGAATAGGCGTTGATTGCTTACCTGAACGCCTCTTCTCGTACGGTGAGCGGGTACAGCAGTCACTTCCCGCCCTTGTATGTGTCTTCTTTACCTTTCTATATCTTTCTTTCCTCTAACAATGAGAGTTGAACACTACAGAGCTTCACAACTGAGCCTAGTCTATGGATTCGCGAATTCTGGGGAAGGGGCGGATCCGGCAAGCTTTTTTAATACTAGGCTCAGTTCCACCGGATTGGACATGAGCAACCCATGTGACTGCTGTACCCGCTCACCGTACGAGAAGAGGCGTTCAGGTAAGCAATCAACGCCTATTCTCCAGATGATTGAAGGAGATTGTCTCTGATGTTACACAGCTGTTTTCCACTTTGAAACAGGGCATTCTGAATTTGAAACAATTCAAATAGAATAGAGTAGAATTCTTTATTGGCCAAGTGTGATTGGATGCACAAGGAATTTGTCTTTGGAGCATATGCTCTCAGTTTACATATAAAATGTGAGCTGTTTTACCCAATCTTACTAGCTGATTATGAACATTAAAATCCAACATACCTAGAAGTCACTAAATTGGTAAAGACTACATTATTGGTTTATTAAATTTCAAGGGCGCCCAATTTCTGATAACTTTGGGTGGCTTCACAAAATTAAAAGAACTCCACAAAAGCAATATCCATAAAACTAACTTTTCGAATAACCCTTCTAGATCTGAAGTAAAGGAGCAATTGCAGTCATCTTAACTGAACGCTTGAGAGAAGAGCCAGTTTTTAGAGAAGAGTTGAAGAGGAGGAAGTGGGGAGGCCATGCAAATCTTTGGGAGATAATATTTTTTCCAAAAGACAAATGCAGTGACAGAAAAGGCCCACTAGGTGGACATTGATGGGACCTGAAGCAAGCCAAGTCCACTGGAGGGCAGAGGAAAGCAGATTTTGCAGGACACAGTTAATTTCTCAAATAGCTAAGCTTCATGCTTGAATTGCATCTGAAGGCAGCTGGTAACCAGTGCAGTTTTCATAGCAGGGGTCTTGTATTCCCATTATTGTCATGTTACATTCTGGAACAGCGATAGCTTCTGAATGGTGTTCACATACAACACCGTGTTTCACAAGCCTGCAACATGATGCCATCAGTCCAACAAATTGGATTACCGGTACTTCTTTTATGAGAAATGATGAAGTTTGCCCAGGTAGGTTGCAGCATGTAATCAAGTTTCTCTAATCTCTGAATCAAGAGAAGATCAGACCTCATTAGTACTTGGGGAGAGATCACCAAGAAATGTCAAGGTTGCAAGTTAAACTGCCAAGAAAACTATAAGGACCTTCCATAAAGTCACCAGGAGCTGACTTGGAGGCCTACCTAATGAAGTCCAGAATGAAAGAAAAGTCTTCAGTCTTGAAGATATAATTGAGCACTGCAAACCTTGTCACAAGGAGTTTGTAATGTTTAGTTTTGTGATACAGTGTTCCCTTGATTTTCGCGGGGGATGCGTTCCGAGACTGCCTGCGAAAGTCGAATTTCCGCGAAGTAGAGATGCGGAAGTAAATACACCATTTTTGGCTATGAAAAATATCACAAGCCTTCCCTTAACACTTTAAGCCCCTAAATTACCATTTCCCATTCCCCTAACAACCATTTACTCACCATTATTACTGGTACTCACCATTGAATAAGACACTTAGTGATCCTGGTATTTATAAACATAATTATTTATTAACAATAATTTTTTTTTGTTCTTTATTTGCAAAAATTATTAGTTTGGCAATGACGTATGACGTCATCGGGCAGGAAAAACCGTGGTATAGAAAAAAAAATCGCAAAGTATTTTTTAATTAATTTTTTTTGAAAAAACCTGGTATAGGCTATTCGCGAAGTTCGAACCCGCGAAAATCGAGGGAACACTGTAATGCATTAACCTTCCTAATGCCACAGCCTTTTAATGCAGTTCCTCATGTTGTGGTGACCCCCAACCATAAAATAATAAAATGATTAGGAAACTCAGGGGTGGGTTCTAACTTACCTTTCTGCTGGTTCGTATCCTCCTGCACTGCGTGGCTGCGCCTCATGGGCGCACCTAGGCTTTATACGTGCTGAATTTTTGTAAAAAATGGCAAAAAAGAAAAGCCAAAAATAAGATGGTGACACATGCTCAGTGCCAGAAATTCAGCTTCTGCGCATGCTCAGGAGTTCCCATGGTACAGATTTTTTTGGGGTGGGGGAGAGTAGTTTATTTGCATGTGGATAGACCTGCCTGAAGATGGATAGAGGAGCCTTATCTTGGTTCCTAAGACCATCAGAAATATGTTTTTTTCCGATGGTCTTAGGCAGCCCCTGTGAAAGGGTCGTTTGAACCCCTCCCAAAGGGGTCGCGGCCCACAAGTTGAGAACCACTGGGTTAAGCAATCTCTGATTATTCAAAAGCTAGCATAGCTTTTGCCAGTCTTGGAGAAAAGACCTCTAGTTCTATGAATTTCAGCTCTCAGAATTTTCAGCCTGGCTGTTTGGGGAATTCTGGGAGTTGCACAACGCATTCGGAAGTCACTTCTGGGGAAGATGGAGCTAACGAATTCATTTTAATATCAATGTTGGTCTTAAAACTCTCTGTAATTCTGGACATGAAAGGTCCTTTCTATTGGGTTTCAGAACCGTAAATAATCCTGCAACTCTTTATTTTTTTTTAGCCACTGTGTACTGGACTTCTGATGGCTGGCAGCCATAAATGTCTTCCTATAGCTCATGTTCTCTTCTCTTTCTCTCTGTGCAACAAGGTTAGACTCAAGATGCTCTACGCAGCAACCCGAGCGACGGTAAAGAAAGAGTTTGGCGGAGGACACATTAAGGATGAACTCTTTGGGACATTAAAGGTATGGCAGTTGGTCATATCCGCTGAGGTCAGAACAATCAGAGTCATAACGGTTGAGGTTTCGAATCTTGACAAGAATTTATCATCTACTCATTTTGAACCGCTTGCTTTAAGAGTGCAAGGATTCTGACTGCACAGAAAGAAAGAACTTGAGCTGTGTCTTCTGTTTTGCCATATGAAGGTCTTGTCTGATTCTGTCAGAGTTTGCAGCACATCTGACCAGCACACAAGTAAATGAAATTCAGCAGGATTCAATTATATATAAGAAACTTTTTTATTGTATATACCCGTAAAGACACAATCTGAAGTTAGTTGGGGGAAAGATCAAAAGCAACATAAGAAAATATTATTTTACTGAAAGAGTAGTAGATCCTTGGAACAAACTTCCAGCAGACGTGGTTGGTAAATCCACAGTAACTGAATTTAAACATGCCTGGGATAAACATATATCCATTGTAAGATAAAATACAGGAAATAGTATAAGGGCAGACTAGATGGACCATGAGGTCTTTTTCTGCCGTCAGTCTTCTATGGTTCTATGTTTAAAGGCAAACCTATGGCACATGTGCCCGAAGTGGCATACAGAACCATGTTGCCTGGCATCACCCATCCTTCTTCTGGGTTTCTGGCACACGTGCGTGCAATGATGAGCTAGCCTTCACATGAGTGGCAGTGCCAAAAACTAGAAGAGCCGGCATTCCAGTTTGTGGCGTATTCATGCATGCCGGCGCCGGCCATCTGATTATGATGTGGGCATTCATGCCAGAAACTGTAAGACCAGCTGGCAGGTGCGCAGGTGCTCACCAGAAACCAGAAGTTCATTTCCTGGTGTGCGTATGACCCCTGGGCTGTGGCCAATGATCCCTTTAACATTAGGAAACAGTGCACAGTAATTGGAAACTGCTGTGCACCATGCTCTAGCCATGTGCGCAGGTGCGCAGCCTCCAATATTAGAAAACGGCATGTGGCAATTAGAAACTGCCACACGGCGTTCTCTCATTACGTGCACGGCTGTGCAGATTAGAGGGAGCATTGGTTGTGGTCCCGACAAGTGCATGCATTGTACACGTACCCTCCCTCCTTTTTTTGCACTTGGTTCACCATTCATTGATATATACAATCCCATACAGCAAAATCCAGAAGTACAGAATCAATGATCACAGAAGTAAGATATTAACAGAAGTAAGAAATAATAATTCAGATATATTATAAGATATAGTGTCGAGATATATATTATATATGTGTGTGTGTGTGTATGTGTATGTGTGATATATACCGTGTTTCCCCGATAGTAAGACCCCCCCGATAGTAAGACATATGGGGGGTTTCAGGGGGGTCGGCTAATATAAGCCATACCCCGAAAGTAAGACATATGTCTTACTTTCGGGGAAACACGGTACTAAAAGCGAGGGAGGCGTCCGCTACTCCCGCCGGCGCCTTTGCTCTCCCCGCCGCGCCTGGGGCTGCCTGCCTGCCTGCTGCCGTAGCCGGGCTGGGCGCGGGGCATCCTCGGTGTTGGGCAGCAGCGGGAGGAGCCGCAGCCTCCGGAGCCGGCCAGCCGGGCGTCCCCAGGACGCGCATCGCAGACCGGCCCCGCCGCGGCGCAGGAGGGATGGAGGCCGGGCCCGACGGGCAGCCGCGCCTGCCGCGCAACGCCGCCTAATGCCGCCCGCCCGGAGGAGAAGAGGCCTCGCCTGGGCCGAAGCCGTCTTTGGTCTCCCCGCCGCGCCTGGGGCTGCCTGCCTGCCTGCTGCCCAACGCCCTGGATGCCCCGCGCCCAGCCCGGCTACGGCAGCAGGCAGGCAGGCAGCCCCAGGCGCGGCGGGGAGACCAAAGGCGGCTTCGGCCCGGCCCGGCGGGGAGAGCAGGCAGCCCCAGGCGCGGCGGGGACAGCAAAGGCGGCTTCGGCCCGGGCGAGGCCTCTTCTCCTCTGGGCAGCCGCGCCTGCCGCGCAACGCCGCCTAACGCCGCCCGCCCGGAGGAGAAGAGGCCTCGCCTGGGCCGAAGCCGCCTTTGCTCTCCCCGCCGCGCCTGGGGCTGCCTGCCTGCCTGCTGCCGTAGCCGGGCTGGGTGCGGGGCATCCTCGGCGTTGGGCAGCAGCGGGAGGAGCCGCAGCCTCCGGAACCGGCCAGCCGGGCGCCCCCAGGACGCGCATCGCGGACCGGCCCCGCCGCGGCGCAGGAGGGATGGAGGCCGGGCCCGACGGGCAGCCGCGCCTGCCGCGCAATGCTGCCTAACGCCGCCCGCCCAGAGGAGAAGAGGCCTCGCCCGGGCCGAAGCCCGAAGACGAGCCGGCCCCGGTGCCCGGGACAATATAACACATACCCCCAAAGTAAGACACAGTGGGGCTTTTGGGGGTAAAAAGATAGTAAGACACTGCCTTACTATCGGGGAGTATAAAAATATAAAATGATATAAAATATGTGATAGATATATATCACATGTTTTTGCTGAATTTTTTTTTTAAATTAAGGGAGACTAGGATAGCACTATTTCGGCCTTGTTCTGGCCTCATCAGCTAGCCATACCCTTACTGGGATTTGATCCTGGGGTCTCTGCCAGAGAATTAACCTCTAGGCCAACAGATCTGATCCTTTCAGCTTTGTACCAGGGAGGGGCTATGTGTTTTTTTCTGTTGGATCACCCTGGTATATTGAAGGAATATATATATAGCCAAACCAACTCTTATACAGTATTACCTCTACGTTAAAACTTAATTCGTTCCGTGACCAGGTTCTTAAGTAGAAAAGTTTATAAGTAGAAGCAATTTTTCCTATAGGAATCAATGTAAAAGCAAATAATGTGTGCAAACCCATTAGGAAAGAAATAAAAGTTCAGAATTTGGGTTGGAGGAGGATGAAGAAGAGGAAGAGGATAGTCGCTGCCGAATGAAGAAGGGGAGGTGAGGGGAATCAAAAGAATCCAAAACTTAAAATAAAAAAAAAGAGGGACTTTGAGGCGGTGAGAAGGAGCACATGCCTCCCATACACCCGTCGTGAGGCTACCTCCCATACACTGCACCAGAGAGAGAAACCCAGGCGGGCGAGGGGGGAACCTCCTGTTCCTTTGACTGAAAGGCAGCGGCTGCTGCTACTTGCTGCCTATTCCTTCCCATGCTGAAGGGCTCACCTCTCCTCTCGCTCGCTCACTTTGTAGCCGACGCCTTTCCTTCACTGTGGTGACTCCTCAGTTTGGCTGAAGCTGAGTTGATTCGGACAGGGCGAAGCACCCTCTTTTGCCTTTCCAGGCGCAGACGCTCCAGGAGGCAACCTCGCGCTGGGTGTATGGGAGGCAGCACGAGGGAGTCACCACAGCAAAGTGGTTTATTCCCTCTCCAAGTGCCCAGAGAAAGTAAAATTCTCCGTTCGCTCTGGACTGCCAAAGCCTCCTTAAGCGCCACCAAAAGGCTCCTCTGGCAGCCCATAAAAGCCCGAGATGGCCAGGATTAAAGGGGGAATGGCAGGAAATCAGCCCGGCCTTTGTGCCGCTCTCAAATTACCTGGGAAATTTTTCCAGGCTCGGGTTCTTAAATAGAAAATGGTTCTTGAGAAGAGGGGAAAAAATCTTGAACACCCCTTTCTTATCTAGAAAAGTTCTCAAGTAGAGGCGTTCTTAGGTAGAGGTACCACTGTATAAGAATTCAGCAAGTCTAAGTCACACCCACACTCCCAAGCTGTCTCTTATGGCCCCACACAAACAAAAACTATGTTTCAGCTACTCAAACAGTCCCCATTGGCTGACCTGTTGCTATGCCTCTCCATTGGCTGACCTTGTTACTAAGCCCTATTCCAATTCATGAATATACTCTGGCAGATTCACCCTTGCAGCATATGTTCCGTTTGACCCTGATAAAATGAGCGCAGGGACTTGAGTACACGACTTGAGATATTGACATAAGATAGGTAAAGATGTGCACAAGGTGATCTGTTTATGCCATAAGAGCTGTAGTGAACTGCAATAGTGAACCACAACATGCTGTGGAAGATTGCTTGTCTCTAGCCTGCTTTTCTTTTGTCCTTTCTGTTACTTTGTGTGTTCATAACATTCCATTCAGAGGAAACCTGGTCCCAAAGTCTTTAGACTGCTTTGGTGACCATACTAATTCATTGAATTGGAAGGTAGAAATTGAAATGTATGCATTGCATTTAAGGCCTTTCCTGCCCTAGTCTCTTTCCTCCAAATTTAAATATAGTCATAACGTGATAAAAAGAAAGGGAGAGTTTCATATTGCAGATTGTCATACGTCTGGCTGTTAACTCGGAGTTACTGATTATCTAAATGCTTTGCAGTATGAAATTTGACTAGCTAAACTCATTTTACATATTGTCCAGAAAACCCAGCAAAAATGCTTATAGACCTGGAACGTATTTGAAAGTGCCAGAAGGGGGCAGTGTTGCATATCAAATGATAGTACATTAGATTGTACAGTACAGTGGAACCCCGACATAAGAGCTGCTCTACTTAAGAGCAACTCGAGATAAGAGCTGGGAGGGGAGAGATATTTTTGTTCTACTTACAAGCCCAAATTCGAGATACAAGCGCCAAGGAGCTGTCTCCTGAAGCCAAACGCTAACTTCCGCGTTCGGCTTCAGGAGACAGCTGCGAAGCGGCGCGCGTGTTTTAAAAGGTTGCAGCCGGCCTGGGGGGCTCGGGGGGGGTGCTTGCAGCTTTCTTTCTTGCTCTTTTTCTTTCTCTCTTTTACCTTCCCTTCTATTTCTTCTTTTCTTTCTCCTTCCCACCTTCTTCCCTCCCTCCCTCCCTTCACTCATTCCTCTCTTACTCTCCCCTTTCATAAGTTTCCTTGCTTCCTTCCTCTGTTCCTGTCCCTTCCCCCTTTCTTTCTTTCTTTCTTTCTTTCTTTCTTTCTTGCTCTTTTTCTTTCTCTCTTTTACCTTCCCTTCCTCTATTTCTTCTTTTCTTTCTCCTTCCCACCTTCTTCCCTCCCTCCCTCCCTTCACTCATTCCTCTCTTACTCTCCCCTTTCATAAGTTTCCTTGCTTCCTTCCTCTGTTCCTGTCCCTTCCCTCTTTCCTTCCTTCCTTCCCATCCTCCGTCCATTCATTCACCCATTCCTCTCTTGATCGCTTAAAGCCGGTCCCTGGTGCAAAAAGGGTTGGGGACCTCTGTCCTACAGGATTGGGTGGCAGAGAAGTTGAACATATGTAAATTTAAAAGTTTAAGAAAGTTTACAAGTTAAGTGAAAGAAACTTCATTATTCATTTATATGTACATGTACATTTCTTCATTAAAAACATGTCTTTCTGCATAATTTAGACTAACTTTGTGAGTTTTTTGAGGGCTGGAACCAATTAAAATTATTTACATTAATTCCTATGGGGAAAAGTCGTTCGAGATAAGAGCTGCTCGACTTAAGAGCCCAGGTCCGGAACGAATTAAACTCGTATCTCAAGGTACCACTGTACTATGAACAGGATGTCTCTGGGCAGAGCTCTGACATTCAATATGATTTGTGAAACTCTCAAGATCCACCATCTAGTAGAGTTGCTTTGTTATTGCTTATTTACCGAAGTTAATAGGCCTCTGGATCACTGAACTCTCTTGGTGGTTTACAGTACTATAAAACAAATGTAAAATCAAAATATTAAAATGCACAAAAAGAACTAAAACCAGTAAAATGAATAAAACGAACATTTAATCAACAGTGAAAAGACATAAAAATGCATTTTGAGGATTTTTTTTTTTAAAAACTAACAAATGCCTTGGAGTGCTCAACTCTAAAGGGAATGTATTTCAACAATGTAGCACAGCAATAGAGAAGGGCCTTAAAATTCATCTTTAAAATGTTTGGGTCACCATCAGTCAAGTCCCTGGATGCTGAAGGCAAACCTCTTCAGGTAGTCTCAGGAAGTATGGAGGAATAAATAGCTTGAAAGTGATACTCTTTCAGATCTCTATGGCCATGGGGAATTGTAAACTAATGACCAGTAATTTGTATTTAGCCCAGAAATGTGTCAACATTAGTGCAGTGCAATAAACACAACTGGGATATGATTTCTTCACGTTCTTCTCATAATCAACTTGGCCTCCTAGTTTTGGATTAGCCGAAGCTTCCAGTCTGGGCAGTTTCAAGGCCCAACCCCGAGTGGATAAAGGCAATCGTGAGGCAGCTGTAAGCAAATCACCTCAGATAACCTCAGCAAGTAGAGATTCATTTAAGAAATGAAATGTGTCATGGCACATTGACCGTTATATAATGCAAGTCTTAAGTGGTCCCCATGACTTACAGTGACTTTCCTTCAGTGTTCCCCAGCCTCCCTACTTCCATCTGGTTTTTTTAAAAAAGAGATTTTAATTTTTAAAAATGAATGGGAA
This sequence comes from Erythrolamprus reginae, assembly GCF_031021105.1. Taxonomy (NCBI): domain Eukaryota; kingdom Metazoa; phylum Chordata; class Lepidosauria; order Squamata; family Dipsadidae; genus Erythrolamprus; species Erythrolamprus reginae. Next base: position 91,061,816 of record NC_091951.1, on the reverse strand, counting down.
AACTAGTGTGCTTTCCCATTCATGAGCACCAACCTCAAGCATAATTTGTACTTCAGAGAAGGCCTCTTGGTTCTCATAGAGCTCCCAAATGCCTTCTTATAAAGTAAAAAAAAATGTTTTGAGCTCTTCCCTGCATCCCTTAAACAAAAAGAAAAGCTGAGATAATTTATTTATTTATTATTAAATTTGTATGCCGCCCCTCTCCGCAGACTCGGGGTGGCTCACAACAGCAACGGAAAAACAGTGTGAAATACAAATTCAATAATTAGAAAGCTAAAAACCCATAATTTAAAAAACATTCACACAACATACCATACATAAACAGTATAGGCCTGGGGAAAATATTTCAATTTCCCCCATGCCTGACGACAGAGGTGGGTCTTAATACATCAGGGGTGTCAAACTCGCGGCCTGTGGACTGGATGCGTCACACGCTGGCCACGCCCATGCCCAGTTTAGCACAGCGGGGAAAGTCATGATATGTCACGTGACGATGCTGTGACGACGCAATAGGGGTGAAATCCAACAGGTTCTGACAGATTCTGGAGAACCAGTAGTGGAAATTTTGAGTAGTTTGGAAAACCAGCAAATACCATCTCTGGCTGGCCCCAGAGTGGGGAGGGAATGGGGACTTTGCAGTATCCTTCCCCTGCCATGCCCACCAAGCCATGCCCACTGAAATGGTAGTAAATAAATGTGGATTTCACCACTGTGATACAAGTTTGATACCTTGTGATAGACAACATTTTGCAAAGCTAGAGGAGGTTGTGATGAACAACTTTGCCAGTTTCAGATTAGTTGGCACTTTGGGGTCTAACCCAGCCAATTAAGGCAGCCATTTTATGAATGTACCTTGTGTTCTACTTTGAACCAGTTTCTTGCTTTTCTGTTGGACCACAGGAAGACATCTCGCTCAACGGCTACCAGAAACATATATCTTCTTCCTCTGCTCCAGCTCCTCTGACTGCAGCCGAACAAGAACTTCAGCAGATTCGCATCAATGAGGTAAGAAGAAAGTGAACTGAGCTGTTTGATTATGCTATAATTCTTTCTTTCCCATGTTTACACTTGTCCCTTGGTGCTTTGTGTGTAAAACTGCTATCTACGTCATTTAAAAGTCATGCATTTTATTCAGGCACAATTAGGAATAAAAGGTTGCTTTTGGAGGCTGTTGGATAGTCTGCGTTTTCCAATGGGAAGGAAGAGCTATGACCTGCAGCTAGGAAAGCGGGAAGTTTAAGGTGCTTAAAAGGGAGAGAAAAGCTTGTGAAATAGAGGACTATACTGGTTGATGCCCCCCTGTCTCTTTTCTCATTTTGTATTTCATTGATTCTTTGGGAGGGGGGAGGGATGGTTTGTTCACTTTATCAATTCAAGCATAGCTGTATGGGAAAAATGCCAAGGCTTGTGGTTATCATTCCCAACAGAGTTGTTATCCTGTATGACAGTGTTTCCCAACCTTGGCAACTTGAAGATATTTGGACTTCAACTCCCAGAATTCCTCAGCCAGTATTTGCTGGCTGGGGAATTCTGGGAGTTGAAGTCCAAATATCTTCACGTTGCCAAGGTTGGGAAACACTTCTGTAGGAGACCTGCAATACTTGAGCAGCCATGTTTTTCTTAATTATCATGTTTTCAGTGATTTCAAGTACTGTACATCACCCAACTCAAATGACTGGTGGTTAGCAGTAGGTAAAGCAAGCCTGTCTTCCTAGTTACAAAGTACCGCTCAGGGATGAAATGCTCGTGCCTGTAAGTTGTCAGAGAGCCGGTTGTGAAGGGAGGAGGAGGAGGCTCCGCCCACCCACCCAGATGCCGCCATTTGGGTTATTTACTCTCTGTGCTTGCACAGAAAACACTTTGCTCATGCACAAAGGATAAAATAATCCAAGTGGGAGCATCCAGGCAGGTGGGCAGAGCCTCACGCTCCCTTTAGCAACCATCCCTCCAATGACTGACAGGCACGAGCAAACCGGGAGTATTTCACCCATGGTACCGCTATCTTGAATCCTGGAGAAACTCAGGTTTGCTCCAGAAATAATGTCTGGCTACCATTAATTAGTAACATTGATCTGGCTATCATGAAGGAACGGCAATTCGCAGGTAGTGATTTCCTATGTTTACTCAGGTGATATAGGTTGCATGCTATTCAGCTGTTTATGTGGTTATTTATTTGTTAGATGTACATCCCCTCTTTCTTCCAAAAACACAAGTTAACGTCTATTGGAGTCTGTCTTCATTTTATCCCTCAGAAGATTAACCCAATGAGACAGAGTTGTGCTAAGAGAGGAAGATTCTATGGCTAAGGAGGAACGTAAATCTGGCTGTACCCCAATATCTGTGCCATTATGCCATGATCATCAATAGATAACTTTTTCTTATAGACATACTATTGTTCTTCCTCACCTATAGGACAGCTGTCCCATAAAGAAAAAGAAAAAGAACGCAAACAATTTTCAAATTGCACAAGGTGCATAATGATATAATCCATAAGTGTGATGAAACATCATTTGGTGTGGACAATAAACCCATCTTTTTGTTCCAATTTGACGTAAATCCACAGTAACTGAATTTAAACATGCCTGGGATAAACATATGTCCATCCTAAGATAAAATACAGGAAATAGTATAGGGGCAGACTAGATGGACCGTGAAGTCTTCTTCTGCCGTCAATCTTCTATGTTTCTATGTTGGGCTATTGATCCTACCATGCATAGCTATGAGAATAATGGATGGGATGGACAGGTGTTAAACAACACCCAAATTCTACCCATGTAAAGAAACACCCAGAAGAACCTGCGTCATTGGTTCAGAGGTTGTAATCCCACATTAAGAGTAGAGGGTTGAACTAATGCATCTGTATGAAATCTAAATCAAAACATGCATGGTAGAAGGATAGCACAGTATTACAAGTAGTCCTCATTTAATGACCACTCATTCAGTGACTGTTTAGAGTTAACAAATGAGTGGTACTTACAACCAGTTTTCAAAGTTCCAGCCAGAGGTGGGTTCCTCATGGTTCGGACCAATTCGCCTGAACCAGTAGCAACCTGCTGGTGATGTCACAAAGACATCATGGAACCAGTTCAGTCTGCGCTGGCCTTTGCAGGCCACTATCTTTTGGGGGGATTTTAGGGGGGGAGGATTTTTTCCATTTTTTTTCTTCTTCTGAGCTTGCACGGAATCCAAATTTCCGGCACTGCGCATGTGTCATCATCTTGGTTTTTGAGGGAGGGAATTTTGTTAATTTTTTTGGCACTGTGCATGTGTGCCTCCACCCACATAGCCATGCAGCACAGGTGGAAGCGAACCGGGAGCGAACTAAGTTAGAACCCACCCCGGATCCAGGCATTGTACCCTCCCCATGGTAACATGATCATAATCTGGGTACCTGATTCGCGCTTACAATTCTGGCGTTGTTCCGCTGTTACATGATTGCAATTTATTTATTCAATTTATTTATTTATTCAATTTTTATGCCGCCCTTCTCCTTAGACTCAGGGCGGCTTACAACATGTTAGCAATAGCCCTTTTTAACAGAGCCAGCATATTGCCCCCACAATCCGGGTCATCATTTTACCCATTTCGGAAGGATGGAAGGCTGAGTCAACCTTGAGCCGGTGATGAGATTTGAACCGCTGACCTACAAATCTGCAGTCAGCTTCAGTGGCCTGCAGTACAGCACTCTATCGGCTGCGCCACCCCGGCTCTTTACAATTTGCTGCACATGGGAGAGAGTAACTTACTGGAGCAACTTGCGATCTTTCCTGCTGGCTTTCCCATTGACTTTGCTTTTGGAAAGCTGGCCGGGAAGGTTGCAAATGGGAATCATTTGTGACTGTGGGATGATGCCTCATGGGCTGTTTCACGCAGCAGCCGCCTCCAGTCCCACTGCACTTGTATCGCACCTCACACTGTGCCTGGCCTGCCAGTTTGCTTGTAAGCTGCCTGCAATTCTCACTTAACTTTGTTGGGTTCGCCCAACACTATTAGTTAGCCTGCTTTTTGATAGGAATATGTAGCTGAATAGAGCCCAAAGTTACTTGTTTGTTTATATAGTAAGATGCTTATTTCAACCAACATGTTGTTGTCTTCCGTAAATTGCTCAAGACCCATCTATACCGCCAGGAATGGGGGAGTTGAGACACCTTTTCCCCCAGGCTTTTTAATATTTTTTATATTTATGTTTGGTATGTATGTGCTGTTTGCTTTTTAATATGATAGGGTTTTATATGCTTCTTTTAATATTAGATTTGTTTTGCTATAATATTGTTTTATTGCTGTTGTGAGCCGCCCCGAGTCTTCGGAGAGGGGCGGCATACAAATCTAAGAAATTGAATTGAATTGAATTAATGACAACAAACACAAGTGCCAGGATTGCCAATGCTTAGTGTTGCGGTTACGTGATGTGCTTTACGACACATACTTAAGTGATGGAAGTTCAGGTCCAATTATTATTGTTAGGCGTATCCATCGTTCATACAGATTTGAAAGATTCTGTCTATACGAGGCACACCTGATAGCACTTTTCCAGGCTTGCGCAATAACAGAGACCTCATATAGTGTTCTTTCCTGTCATTTCCTGAATTGGTTTTTGACGTATTGCGTTTTATTTGTTTCCTTCACACGATTTGTACACTGAGTTGAATAATGTTTAACCTGCCGGGTCTTGACTGTGGGACTTTCATCTCCCTGCAGCACATGATTATCAAGTCAAAAGATGATTTAGCAGCCGGGGTGAGATGGCTGCTTGTGTGTTTCCATTTGCATTTATTGGCCCGAGCTCTCTGTGAGGTTTTCATCTCCTACTGAAGCGGATGATGAAGAACCCTGAAAGCAAGCAGGAAGAAATTTCTCTCCATTGTTTGTGCGGTAAATTTATAACCCTGGTAACAATTGACTGGTGTTATGTATGAGCTTTATAGCCCACCGTCGTGGTATCGTATTCTTGCCTCCATTATATGCGACTCAGACTTTTCCAGGAGATGCTGACCATATTGACATAAAATTGGCGGAGCCTGTGAGCCACCAGGAGACTCAAGACTTTGACTGAGGGATATGAATAGAGGTGGGACACAGGTCCCCACATATGTAAACCATAGGAATAAGATTTTAAAGCCATCAAGGCTACGTTGTCTTTGAGAGGAAGTGAAGGATGTGGAAATAGAAGAAGGGCTTGTTGACTGACGTACAAAAGACGGAGACTGAAAATAACTAAGGTAGAGTAGAAGAGAAGAGAGGGGAAGGGAAAGGAAGAAGGGAAGAGAAGAGAAGTTTTATTGGCCAAGTGTGATTGGACACAAGGAATTGGTCTTGGGGTATATGCTCTTAGAGACATAAAAGAAAAAATACATTTGTCAAGAACCATTAAGTACATTACTTAATTATTGTCATAGGGTACAAATAAGCAATCAAGAAACAATATTAATATAAATCTAGTCAAGGAATATTATTACTTCTTTCAAGTCAAGGAACAGCATATTGACTTAGTTACCCAAAGCAAAATCTCTTAAATTGAGATACAGTAGTCCCTCACTATATCGCGCTTCACCTACCGCGGCTTCACTTCATCGTGGGTTTTGAAGTCAGCGTTGGCACAGATACGGCGCTTAGAAGTTTGGAAGGGCAGGACAAGCGCTCAGCTCATGCTCAGAGAGAAGCTTCATTTGAATCATTTCACCACACAAACAAGCGCTAGAATAATTTCAGCGGGACTCCCGAATGATGAGCAGGACGGGGACTGAGCTCTGGCGGAGGCCCGTCCCCTCGTTCAACCCGCCTTGCCAGTGCCGAGAAGGCAGTCTTTGGAGGCGTGCTTAGTGGTTGGCGGTGGCGGCGGTGTACTTGGGGTTGTAGAAAGAGCTCCCGGCAGCATGCGAACGAGTGAGCGCGAGCAAAGAAAGGAACGGGACGCGGTGGGGATTTCCAGACTGGGCTCGAGGGCGGAAGAGGAAGTGCTGGGCGGGTGGAGGGGAAAAAAAAAAGAAAAGAGAGAGAGAGAAAAAAAGAACCAGCCAGGGCAGCTCACTAGGGACTTTCCAGCCGGGGCAAGGCAAAAAAGACAACGTTTGGCCGAACTGCTGCGAAGAACAGCAGTGGGTCGGGAATGCTCGGGGGCCGTGATTCTTTTGCCCCCTCCCCCTCTTTTCCTCAGGCGCAGAGTAAGTAGTAGTGGGGGGGAAAGGTTAGCCGTTGCTCGCCTCCAGGCATCCGGAGCTGGTGGGAAGGAGGATAAATTCCCCATCGCGGATTTCACCTATCGCGGCCGGGTCTGGAACGTAACACCCGCGATAGGTGAGGTCTTACTGTATAACACTGAAAGCAACATAGCCTTATCCTACCTTTAACAAAACCGAAAAGGACTTTAAAGTTCTGCTACTTTGATTGGGGCTGGAGTAGGCCAGGGGTGGATTTGAGCATTATTATTTTTGAATTCTCCAAATAACTCACTCCTGCCTCGTCCTTCTGGGTCGCTTGCCAAACCCTAAACATGGAATATTTGCACGAATTCACGTTGGAGCTCAAGTGGAAAGCCAGAGTTATTCACTAAGAAAGATACTAGCTTAGAGAGCAGTGCGCCTGCTTCTCTTTGGGGAGGGGGGTGCAAATCCTTTTTTGGGCACCGAGCCTAAAAGCATATCTCTTTCACGTGTTTTCGTAATCTGAATCTGTTGAACTAGCCTGTACCAACTGTCAACCTAAATATTACTAGCGAGGGAGAACAAAGCGTCTTTATAGAGAGATCAGCCTTCCATCAGACCTGCACAAATCAGGTGCAGCCAAATAGCCTATTTGGGCCCCCAACTGAGTATGTAGCCCTACCTCCCCTCCCTGCCATTCTGCAGCTTTCTTTAAATATGACAGGCCTGGAGCTTAGCTTCCCTCCGCCACTTCTTCATGGCTGAGCGATTGTGACAGGTTGGGAAGAGAATCCCTTTCGGTTTAATGGCTCCATTTCTGGGTCACCCTGCTTGGGATCGAGTGCCACTGGCGGCAGATGCGACATCCGTTTTATTTGATGGGATGCTCAGAAAATTGATTATCTCGCACGAAGCCTGACTAGACAGCCCAGATTTTTGCATCCCGCCCTCACTTTTGATGTGTAGGAATTTTCCCTCAATTAGATCAGTATGAATTCACACACCACGTTATCTGCTTTCTCTGATTTGGGCCTGTGGACCCAGGCATGGTTGAGTCTAAACCAGGGGTCCCCAAACTTGGACACTTTAAGAACTCCCAGAATTCTCCGTCCACAACTCTTAAAGTGGCCAGGTTTTGAGACCTCTGGTCTAAACCATGGACTGTAGTGTAGTGGTGTTGTATACTTATGAATGTGAAGAGGTCATAGTTAAGACCAGATTGGAGCAGGCAACTTCTGTTTCTACTTGTTAGGGCACTCTACCTCTTAGGAATGGGGTTAGGTCTTAGGATGGTAGACAGTCTAAGGTTAAAGTTTTTGGGGTTTGGGGAAGAAACCAAAGGTAGTGCATTCCAGGCATTGATTCACTTTGTTGCTGAAGTCGTATTTTCTGCAGTCAGGTTTGGAGTGGTTTACATTAAGTTTGAATCTATTGTGTGCTCATGTATTGTTGTGGTTGAAGCTGAAGTATTTATTGACAGGTAGGACATTGTGGTAGATCATTTTAGGAACTACATTTAGATCAGATCAAAGGTGACATAGCTCTAAATTGTCTAAGCCCAAAATTTCAAGTCTGGTGGAATAAGGTATTCTGTTGCAAAGTTAAGCCTGGAGGACTTCAGCTAGCTGGGGAATTCTGGGAGTTGAGGTTCTCCAGGCTTAAATTGGCCAAGGTTGGAGAGCCTTGTTCTAGACTAGTTTGCAGCAGAAAGATTTCCTTTGCTCCATTCCATTTTCTTCACTAATCCTATTGTTAACCGGGTCAAAGCAGCCATTTGTCACTGAACTCAGTCCAGATTAGATGGCCAGTTAGGATTACACCCACAGCCTCAGCTACATTGTGCTTGTTACTCTAGATGTGTTTTTCAAGGGGCAACCTTTAAGATGTCTGCACTGTTTGCTTTCCCAACCACTTGCTCTGAGAACCCCTTGAATTGTTGCTTTGAGAGCAGCAGGTCAGCCAGCTAAAGGGCGAGGCAAATGTTGCCACTTCTGGAAAATGAATATGTAGGAGGAAGTGGTGGGGTCATCTCAATTGGGTTCTCTTGAAACTTTTTGTATGACAAAAGGCAAGTTCCAAACTAACTTGTGACCACTCTGATGGTAAACCCACCATCTGAAACTTGTTTCAATTTTGGTTTGATTGAAATGGCTTTCTGCCTCTGCTTTGTGGGATAAAACCAGTATTTCTATGGTATGCTTTGTCACTTCTTGCTCTTCTATATTTCCTTGAGGGAAGTACAGTGATTAAATTATGTTATGCTTGTATAATGTGTCACCTTTCCCACTGATTTAATGGGTGCTAGCTTCATCAGACTTCCAGAACTCTCTAAGGACCTAAGAGGTTTCCTTCCTTCCTTCCTTCCTTCCTTCCTTCCTTCCTTCCTTCCTTCCTTCCTTCCTTCCTTCCTTCCTTCCTTCCTTCCCTCCCTCCCTCCCTCCCTCCCTCCCTCCCTCCTTCCTTACTTCCTTTCTTTCTTTCATCCATCATCTATCTTCTACACATCAAACACTAGACACTCTAGGTATCGTTTATTCAAATATTTATTATAGCCTCAAATGCTAAACTCAGGTTTAGTTGAACTGGACTGTGTCCAGGCATGGTAGCCTCGCCTTTAAAAGATTTGCCAGGTTTTCTGATTTCACAGAACAATGTAAAGAGCAGGTTTGGGGGTTTTTTTTAATAGCATCTACTCCATCAACTTAAAAACTTTTTGAAGACAATCACATAAATTGGGAATAAACCTCATAAAGTCCTAGTGATTTATTACTCTCAACTGTAAGCATATTGCACTCATTACCGTTCATTTATCTGCAGTAAGTTGCCCCTGGGAAAGAGAGACAATTTACCTAATGTGAAAAATGATTCAACTAGAACTACATTATTCCTTCCCATTCCCCTCCCATCACTTGCAATATCTTTATGTGATATCATTGGTAACCAGAGAATGGATATCACCGCTTCACATTTTAATGTCTTTTCCTTCTTCCTTTCTTCTACTTAAATTGTAGATTGCATCTAGGGCAATAGAATTTGCTTTGCTGGAAGCTCTGATTGAGATTTTTTCCCCCCTGGTATGCAAATAAATGCCCAGAAGGTTTCAGGAAGTCCTTGAAGCTGAATTGCTGGGCCATTGAATGTTTACAATTGCCTCAAAAATTCAAGGAGCTGATCTAAAGAGTTCTTCAGATAAATCGCTCAGGCCCTTTTGCGCACTCCCTTGGCATGTTAGGAATGCCAGCCGGATTGATTAGGTAGAATGTCTTGACTTTTACATTGAAACAAGGAACATTAGCAGATGCAGATGATAATCTCCTAGCCTTGAACCATACCTTTCCTGGAAGCCTGACCTGTTGGTGAGAATTGGGTGTTGTGGACAAAATCTCAAGATTAATCCATTTATCAAGCTATGAATTTCTAGAGGAGATAAGAGGGCTTGTTTCAAATACATGCAAGTCGATGGGAAGTCAGAATTGAGGATAACTGCATTACATTGGAGGATTGTTTGAGTGTGCTTTTTATAAAGAATATCTCAGTTCAAAGAGAACTGAGAGGCTTGGGCTTTTTGGTTTGGTTTTGGTTTTTCCATATTGTTTGTTCACATTTGCAGACTTTCTAGGACAAAGAATGAAAGTCGCTACTTTTCTTTCCAAGCAGTGTAGCCTTTAAAATCAATATTTCCTGGACCCTTAATTGAATATTTTGAATGTGGAGCTGCTAAACCTCTGTTCTTTTTAACTTTGTGGTGTGTTTGTTGCGTAGGTCAATGCATAAAAGGAACTACCACCAGTAGTACATAAGATGGTCACAACCCCACATAGGTGGGTTTAGAAATGACCGCACCTGGTCTTATTCTCAGATACAAATGTGTAGAATTGCTGCCTAAATACCATTGGCTCCAGTGTAGAAAATTACTTCTCAACTGCTTTAAGATTGAGTTGCACGTGGTTATTGTATGCTGCCTGTATGAAATACCTGAACCCAGCAGTGGGCTACGAGCTGGAACGCTAAATTGCGCTCGCCACCGCTTGTAAGTGCTTGCGGGGCTGCATGATTTTGCTTCTGCACCTGTGGAGGTAGCAAAATCACGCACGGAGCCGCAGGTGCGCCCATGTTTCGGCATGCACAGAAGAAAAGAAACCTCGCCAAAACACGGGCGCACCTGCAGCTATATGCACGATTTTGCTACCTCTACAGGTGCAGAAACAAAATCGCGCTGTCCCCGCAAGCACTTACAAGCCTTGGCGGCGAGCGCAATTTAGCCTTCTGGCTCGTAGCCCACCGCTGCCTGAAGGCCATATTGTGCTTCAGTAGTTTTTGTCACTTGCTCATTCTTTTTAATGAATGATCTTTCTAACATTCAGAAATAGGGATAAAAGTGAAATGCTATATAAGATCTATATACAATTTTTTTTTTTTTTAGGAAAGATTTGTATGAATTTAAATAAATTAAACATGAATGAAAGAAGGCGGTTAAGGGGGAAAAAATGATTAATGGAATAGGGACAACCTAAAGGAGAAAATGGTAGATACTGTGGTTATGAGATACTTCACCAGAAGATAATTTAAAACTATATGATGATTTATAACTTACCCCCTCAAGGGAATTTAAGTACAAGTACTATATATTATACTATATGTTAATTGTTTAGTGTACTTAAATAAGTAATTATATTATAAGAATTATTTTTGTTTGTTTCTTTGTTTGTTTGTCTGTCTGTGTTAGTATGTGTTAATTTGGCATTGTTTCAACTTATGATTTATACCATTTATTTTATTTGTGTTAATGTGTATACAGTATATGTAATAAAAATTATTTTCTAAAAAAAAAAAAAGTGAAATGCTCCCGGTTCGCTCGTGGCTGTCAGTCATCAGAGAGCCAATCACTAAGGGAGCGCAAGGCTCCGCCTATCTGCCCAGACACCCCCATTTGAATTATTTTACTCTCTGCTCATGCGCAAAGCATTCTATGCATCGCAATCAGCTCCTGATGACTGTCAGGCACAAGCAAACCAGGAGCATTTCACCCCTGGATAAAGTTCTAATAGGCCTGCTCTTCACCTTGCATTTGATGAAATGCATCTCAGAATAGATGTTTTCAAATAACAATCTTTTTGAAAACAACTTGAACATACATTCTTATTATCAATTACTGCTATATCAGAAAAAAATAAAATCTGGCAGTCCAAAAAAGGCAGGAGGCATTTTCCATTTAGATTATCTGATATTTTAATTGTGTTATTTGTGTATTTCTGTGTGTGAGTGTGTGTGTGTACATATGCATGTTTGCTTGCTTGATTGTTGCATTTCATCATGTTCTTTCAACTGCTCTGACAGGGTTGCTGGAGAGAAGCATGCAAATGAATTACATTAAAATGAATTACCGTACTAGATATATAAATGTCTAAAGATCTTCATTTCTTACTATCTCAATTTGTGGCTTGGTAAAGTGCTGTTAGTTTTATAACTAACTTCAGCAAAGCCTTTGATATGGTTCCACATAAAGAGCTGATAGATAAATTAGTGAAGATTGGACTTAATCCCTGGATAGTTCAGTGGATTTCAAGCTGGCTGAAGCATAGACATCAGAGAGTTATTGTTAATGGCGAGTATTCTGAGCAGAGACAGGTTACAAGCGGTGTGCCACAAGGGTCTGTTCTGGGTCCTATTCTTTTTAATATGTTTGTGAGTGACATAGGGGAAGGTTTGGTAGGGAAGGTTTGCCTATTTGCCGATGACTCTAAAGTGTGCAATAGGGTTGATATTCCTGGAGGGGTCTGTAATATGGTAAATGATTTAGCGTTACTAGATAAATGGTCAAAGCAATGGAAACTGCAGTTTAATGTTTCCAAATGTAAAATAATGCACTTGGGGAAAAGGAATCCTAAATCTGAGTATTGCATTGGCAGTTCTGTGTTAGCAAAAACTTCAGAAGAGAAGGATTTAGGGGTAGTGATTTCTGACAGTCTCAAAATGGGTGAGCAGTGTGGTCGGGCGGTAGGAAAGGCAAGTAGGATGCTTGGCTGCATAGCTAGAGGTATAACAAGCAGGAAGAGGGAGATTGTGATCCCCTTATATAGAGCGCTGGTGAGACCACATTTGGAGTACTGTGTTCAGTTCTGGAGACCTCACCTACAAAAAGATATTGACAAAATTGAACGGGTCCAAAGACGGGCTACAAGAATGGTGGAAGGTCTTAAGTATAAAACGTATCAGGAAAGACTTAATGAACTCAATCTGTATAGTCTGGAAGACAGAAGGAAAAGGGGGGACATGATCGAAACATTTAAATATGTTAAAGGGTTAAATAGGGTTCAGGAGGGAAGTGTTTTTAACAGGAAAGTGAACTCAAGAACAAGGGGACACAATCTGAAGTTAGTTGGGGGAAAGATCAAAGGCAACATGAGAAAGTATTATTTTACTGAAAGAGTAGTAGATCCTTGGAACAAACTTCCAGCAGACGTGGTTGGTAAATCCACAGTAACCGAATTTAAACATGCCTGGGATAAACATATATCCATTGTAAGATAAAATACAGGAAATAGTAAAAGGGCAGACTAGATGGACCATGGGGTCTTTTTCTGCCGTCAGTCTTCTATGTTTCTATGTTTCTATGTTTCTATAAGCAACTTGGCAGTAGAGTGTTGATAGAAGTAATATTTTATACCTTTGGCCCTATATCATCTTTGCTTTTCAATCAGCTATAGCAGTGTTTCCCAACTTTGGCAACTTGAAGATATTTGGATTTCAACTCCCAGAATCCCCCAGCCAGCGAATGCTGGCTGGGGAATTCTGGGAGTTGAAGTCCAAATATCTTCAAGTTGCCAAGGTTGGGAAACACTGAGCTATAGTAACTAGTGGGCAGTCAGTCCTTCGTTATACATGGAAACATGACTGTTCTCCATAGTGGGTAGAGTTATTATCCAGGATGGATTGACCTTGTCCAATCATTTGTGGACTGAGTCTGCTACCCGGTTTTCGGCACACGCGACGCTTCAGGCATCGAAGTTTGCCTCCAAGACTATTGCCGCTTCCGGCAACTATTGCAATAGTTGAGACAATGGCAGGTGGACACCAGCCACAAGTGATGTTTAGCGTCTGCTCCATTTCAGGGCCAACAATTCTTTAGGGATTCCCTGGACCCACTCCTAATGGAATATAAGGACCGTAAGAAGATCCTGCCTTCCTTCTCCAGGCATGGAAATGGCAGATCTGCCCCATATCCCAGACTGAAGCCTTATACCTATGGTTGTTGATTTTGCCCAATCTGGAAACTATAGTTGTCCTAGGAAAAGCCAGCCTCTTAAACCAGCGTCCAAATGTCATATAGAGTTGTACCATATTTGAAAGTTGAAGATGTCATATTTTTTTCCGAGTCATGTGAAAGAAGGAACAAAGAGGAATTTACTCCTATGGAAGTTTGCTAATCCAAAGTTTAGAATATCCCATCTTGAATCCTGTTCGCTGGCTACTTGTCTTGGAAAGGAAAATAAATGTATTGCAATCACTTGAATACTTGTGCAAATCTCACCTAATCTTCAGGTTATTAAATGAATTCTTTTTTATGAAGCCATAATTAAAGCAAGAAACTATGTTATAATTATGGCAGAAATACAGTTTTCTGAACCACTTAGATAGCTCAAAACCCCAAGTCTTTATTATCACTGGGCTGGTTAACCTTTGTATGGTTCAATTACATTGCTTGTCTATTTGAGAAGTCAAAAATTGTGAGAGGCTTTCCATAATGTGGGGGGCTTCTATTCTGTCACTGTTTTGTGTATTAGGTTGTTATTTTTAATGAAATAGATGTGCTAAGCCCCATAATAGGTTTGACATAACGTCTTTAACCTGTTTGTTAATGTACAAGTACTGTAGTGGAAAACTATCCCTCTGCGTCTGGCGGTTTTGCTCTTTGGTTTCAGTGAAAAGAACTGAAGGGTTCTGGGAATACGAAAGCAAAATTCAAGAAGTGCATGTGACTATGGTACCCAGATTCCCCCATCCCCTCCCCTTTGTATATCAGAGATTTTTGGCGCTGTCTGTATTGTGGATACTTCTGAAGGAAGTCTGTGGTTATATTTGTTTTGCATGTGTTCCGAGGCGTTTCAGTCGCAGTTCTCTGGCAGTGATGAAGAGCACTTCCTCCAAAGATATTTGGATGTATTTTTTTTGGGGGGGGGGGGGGGGATAAGTGGGGTAATATATAATGTACAGTAGGTATTAACTCCCAGTGGCCAGCTTTTTCATGCATAGCATGATCTATTGCCTGCCACTTCATTCAGGACAAATTGCTTTATTAAATAACTCTTTGTGGGTTTTGAATTCTTGTGTCTTCTCTTCACCTGCCCTCAGGATTCAGATTCCCAGGCGTCCTCCACCGAGATGGTAGGCTTGATGTTACGCATTTCTTCTCAGAGTTACAGCTCTTCCTTGGAGCTTCTTTTCTTGCATGTTTTAATCCTAAACCTTCTTCCTTCCAACCTAAAGGTCCTCCCTTTCTCTACCAGTGAAGCTGTAATCCTAACAATTTATAGATGCCTCTGCAAAATGTATATTGGATGAGTTTGTAAGAGAGAGGGGGGGGGAGAGAGAGATATTTGTTTTTTTTCTGTTGAATCCCTGATACAATCTGAGAGGAAGAGAACCTGTGGTCTAGAGATTAAAACTACTGCCTTACAGGCAGACTCCCCAAATTCAAATCCTGGTAAGGGTATAACTAGCTGATGAGAGCAAAATAGCTTGCAATACTGTAGATCTATACTAGTCTCCCTTCATTACACATACATCACACACACACCACAAGTTTTTTATCTAAAAGAATGGGAGTCTTCGGAGAGGGGCGGCATACAAATCTAATTACCGTAATAATAATAATAATAATAATAATAATAATAATAATAATAATAATAATAATAATTATTATTATTATTATTATTATTATTATTATTATTATTATTATTATTATTAATTACCCCTCAATTTGTACAATGCTCATCCAGAAAAACGTTTTGGAAGGTGTATGTGAGATTGACCAAGCTAAGACATAAGTGAAATAAGATTGAGGTGGAATATGTAAGGGGAACCAAGTATTCTTGATATAAGTTTACAAATGGTCTTAACTGTAAGTGCCTGGTTGTTTTTCTTTTTTAATTCTAAAGATATACTTTGGGAATCCTACTAGATTCAAGGCTAATTGTCTCGTTCAAGTGATTATTATTATTATTATTATTATTACTATTATTATTATTGCTATTGCTATTATTATTATTATTATTGCTATTATTATTATTATTATTATTATTATTATTATTATTATTATTGCTATTGCTATTATTATTATTACTTATTAGACTTGTATGCCGCCCCTCTCCGAGGACCCGGAGTGATATGATGGTCAAGAGTGGCTTTTATCACTATTGGCCATATTGGCTAGATTTGTTCTTAATTATTCATGCCCTAGAGACATCTAGACTGGCATAATATAAAACTGGCTTAAAAAAAAATCTTCAGCTGGTGTGGAAAGTGGACATTTCGCCACAAGTAGTCCTCAACTTACAACCGAATATTCATTGACTGATCATTGGAAATTACAATGGCACAAAATCCCCCCCCCCAACAACCCATGATCACATCATTTGGACATGTACTTGACAGCTGGCATGTGTTTAAAATGGTTATGGTGTCCCAGGGTGATCACATTTCATGACCTTCTAACAAATAAAGTCTATGAAGAAGCCAGAGTCTTTTGACTTAACAACGGCATTACTAACTTAACAGCGACAGTGATTCACTTAACTGTGGCAAGAAAAATTGTAAGATGGGGCACCAGTCACTTAAAAACTGTCATGCAATTTTTTTGGTCTCAGTTGTTGAGGATTTACCTCTATTGATAGATAATTAGGTGTGTAGAACCTATGCTGAATCATCTGTTCTTCACAGCAATACTGGTTGCCAATTCATTTCCAAGTCTCTTTCCTAATACCAGTATGGTGTAATGGTCTTGTACTAGGTATATCCTGGTCAAAGTCTACCTTTAGCCCTAGAAGCTGAGACTTTGTGTCATCCGCTCCCTCTTAGCCCAGCCTATCTTGCACAGGCTACTGTCATGAGAATAAAATGAAAGGAGGTTCCCATGAGCTCTTGAACGATAAGAGGGATATATATTTGCTGCTCAAAAAAATAAAGGGAACACTCAAATAACACATCCTTGATCTGAATGAATGAAATATTCTCATTGAATACTTTGTTCTATACAAAGTTGAATGGGCACAACAACATGTGAAATTGATTGTCAATCAGTGTTGCTTCCTAAGTGGACAGTTTGATTTCACAGAAGTTTGATTTACTTGGAGTTAAGGGTTCCCTTTATTTTTTTGAGCAGTGTATATAAGAAAAAAAATGTAACAGTATAAAGGACCATTTTTATTTGTTCCAGTTAAGTTTGTTAATCTGTTTATCAAACTTAGAGGCCACCTGCCTCACTAATAGAACAACATTTAACGTCAGAAATTTTTTGCTTCAGTTTCCATTACTGTTAATATTTATGAAAGTTCTTAAAGCCTGATTTATTTATTTTTCATGCATCTCCTGAATCAATATTATTACTGAAATTGTGGGCTATTAATTTAGCTATATCCGGTTTGATTACTATGTAGGATGTTATAAATGCTGGTATGAAATTCCTTATATCAATGTACAGTGTACTCTTTTTTGTGCTTATATTGTTCTACTTTATCATGTGGTACATTAATATAGTAAGTTTTCTTGTGTGGCTCTTGGGCCATAAAAAAACCTAGAAAAGTTTTCAGTCAATCAGTAAAAAGCTATTGGTTTTCCTCCTTGCATTTTAAACAATATTGTTTAAAGGAGGAAAGCATTTTAGCTATTGGTCATGAATTATTTATTTATTGATTTGATTTGATTTGATTTGATTTGTATTGAATCCTGTGATGATGGGGGAATGCAACTAAAACAAACAACTTCCAGTACCCTCATTGTTGGACAATTAGGAATCATGTGTTTTTGCTGATTTAGACAAATATCAGCAGGCCAGATATCAGTCCTGTAGTATCTGCTTCTGCCATCCCGTTGAAGAGAAACACTATAAGAATACATAGGTGGATTGCAGAAAGATTTCAGTAGTGGTCATCTGTAGAATCTGTAAATATAAGATTTATGTACTACAGTCATATACAGTAATCAAAGTGGAATGCAGCACTGTCTCAAGGTACTTTTCCAAATAAAAAGTATTTAGTGGTATTGTTTTTCTAGCATTTGGCTCGTAGGCTGGTCTATATAAAGAAAAACTCTGCTTCAAGATATAAACATGTTGCATGTGCTTGGTTCAACTGTAGTTATACATGTTGCAGCGTAGACTGTAGCCGCCCAGAGTCCAATTAGAGTTGGGCAGTATATAAATTTCACAAATATTTGTTTTGTTTTTTTTAAAAACATCATATTTAAGCCCAGGTAAAGCTGCATATTTGGATGTCATCACAGACAGATGGAAGCCCTGCTAAACAAGCCGTGTGTTTGATTGAATGATAACCTACAACCAAGGTTTCAGACCAGTTGTCTTCTATTAAGGATTGTTGTTGAGTGTCCCAAAGGTGCTTTTTCAAGAGGCAACTGGACTTTCTTGTTTTTCTTTGAAAATGTTTCTCTTCTCATCCAAGAAGCTTCTTGGAGCTCTCAAAAAGGTACTTTGAGACAACCATGACCTGGATGACTGAGAATCTCCATAGATTGTTGTTGAGTATTAGTATGTTCCAGCATGGATGGAAGTTGGGTAGCATTTCTTTTGTTTCTGTTATAATATGATGTCATTTTCTTACCTCCTCCTGGCAGATGGTTTTGGGCTGCTGCTGCTGCCCAACTGTGGTAGAATACCCTCATCCTGAGGAGGTAGGCCATGTTGCCTGCATTCTGTCTTTTGTTACGTTTTGCAGAGTTCTTTCCCTTCCCTTATTCCTTTCATCACATTCTCCTTTATATAATTTTCTCCACGTTATTCCAGGTTCACTTTCTGTTAACCAAGTTCACAAACCTTTCCACTATAGACCTAGAATCATCTGACTCAGTGCATCTAACAATTCGAGGCCTTCTTAGACATGTTTCTTAGATGGCTGGATTCAAAATAAAGTACAGTGGTACCTCTACATACAAACGCCTCTACTTATAAACTTTTCTAGATAAGAACCGGGTGTTCAAGATTTTTTTGCCTCTTCTCAAGAACCATTTTTTACAAACCCTAGCCGCCAAAACTGTAACCGGAAAAGGCAGGGAGAAGCCTCCGTGGGGCCTCTTTAGGAATCTCCTGGGAGGAAACAGGAAAAGGCAGGGAGAAGCCTCCGTGGGGCCTCTCTAGGAATCTCCTGGGAGGAAACAGGAAAAGGCAGGGAGAAGCCTCCGTGGGGCCTCTTTAGGAATCTCCTGGGAGGAAACAGGAAAAGGCAGGGAGAAGCCTCCGTGGGGCCTCTTTAGGAATCTCCTGGGAGGAAACAGGAAAAGGCAGGGAGAAGCCTCCGTGGGGCCTCTTTAGGAATCTCCTGGGAGGAAACAGGAAAAGGCAGGGAGAAGCCTCCGTGGGGCCTCTTTAGGAATCTCCTGGGAGGAAACAGGAAAAGGCAGGGAGAAGCCTCCGTGGGGCCTCTTTAGGAATCTCCTGGGAGGAAACAGGAAAAGGCAGGGAGAAGCCTCCGTGGGGCCTCTCTAGGAATCTCCTGGGAGGAAACAGGAAAAGGCAGGGAGAAGCCTCCGTGGGGCCTCTTTAGGAATCTCCTGGGAGGAAACAGGAAAAGGCAGGGAGAAGCCTCCGTGGGGCCTCTTTAGGAATCTCCTGGGAGGAAACAGGAAAAGGCAGGGAGAAGCCTCCGTGAGGCCTCTTTAGGAATCTCCTGGGAGGAAACAGGAAAAGGCAGTGAGAAGCCTCCGTGGGGCCTCTTTAGGAATCTCCTGGGAGGAAACAGGAAAAGGCAGGGAGAAGCCTCCGTGGGGCCTCTCTAGGAATCTCCTGGGAGGAAACAGGAAAAGGCAGGGAGAAGCCTCCGTGGGGCCTCTTTAGGAATCTCCTGGGAGGAAACAGGAAAAGGCAGGGAGAAGCCTCCATGGGGCCTCTCTAGGAATCTCCTGGGAGGAAACAGGGCCTCCCTGTGGTTTCCCCAGTCGCACACATTATTTGTTTTTAAATTGATTCCTATGGAAGAATTGCTTCTTACATTTTTTTCTACTTAAGAACCTGGTCACAGAACAAATTAAGTTCACAAGTAGAGGTACCATTGTATATATAAATCTAAGTCTGGAATTTGTTGAACTATTATGGTCTATCTAATGGCTACTAAATATTATGAATGGTTTTGAATCTGTTATCTCAAGAAATTACTGTAAGTCAGGAGTGTCAAACCCAATACCTACAGTCCACATCCAGCCAATAGGGTGCTTAGATCTGGCTTGCAGGGCCAACCTGGAAACAACGAAGAACTGGCCAATGATGCCTCTGCCAATGAAAGCGGAATTGAGAGTTGTATTTGACCTCTGGGACTGGGGTGGGTGTGGCCATCTTGACCTCACTCATGTCGGGGGCACCTTTGGTGGCCCCAGTGCTTTGCCAGCACGTGGTCCTCCCAAGCTCCATTTTCAGCTTCCTGCAAGCCTCTGCCGACAAAAATGGGGCTCACGGGGGGCATGTGTGGTAGAGAGCTTGTGCCGCCATAGGTGCCCCAACATGAGTGATATCGAGATGTCCACCCCCCACCGAGGTCAAACACAATCATGCTGTGGCCCTCAATGAAATCGAATTTGACATTTCCGCTATAGATGGTTCTATAGGTGGTTAAAAGATACCAAAATACAAGAGCCGTAAAGTACTGGGGAACTTTTACATCACTTGTTTCTTCAGTATTCTGCTATTACAAGAATTGGTGTGGTTTCATGCCCTCATAAGGCTAATCTATCATCATCATCATCATTTTATTCACAACAGTAATACATGAGATTTATATGCTGGATTTCGTATCACAATATCACAAGTCGAACACTTTCCAAATGTCTAGGACTGTATGATGTATAAAGATGTATCATCATCACCATTACCACCACCATGATGATGATGAAGATGAAGATTGAGTGTCCTTCTGGACTGCTGGTTTCTGCATGGACAAATCCCTTCAGCTTTCTTGGCTAGATTTCAGAAATATTTTGCCATTGCCTCCTCCCTAGGACTGAGAGAAAGTATCTGGCCCAAGGTGACCCAGCTGTTTCTGTGCCTCAGAAAGGACTAGAAGTTGCGTGCCTCTCAGTTTCTAGCCTAACTTCTATGCTGGGTTCTTAAACCTAATCCATGGTTTTATGTTTGCAAACTTTTTTCCCTCTTTCTCTAAACTGCTTTAAGAGAAGGTATAAACGATAAATTATGTAAAGGACATTATGAATTTGTAATGGGGGAAAAATTGCATTGCCTGCATTTCTTTTAGACTAAACTGCACATACAGGTTGATTTTTAAAAATCTTCAGTGATAGATTTTTTTTCTCCCTCCCCTCCCCCCCATTTTCATAGCTTGTTTTGTAAAAGCTAAATGAAGCCTTGAGAGTCTCTGTGTTCAGTCTTAAGTGGTCAAATGAGTTCATGGATACACCCATGAACTTTCCCTGCCAATAATATGTACAAGAGGTTTGCCTTTACCTTCATTTAATATTTTCTAACTTCCTGGAGTTGTCTACACACCTGGAATTCCTTTTGTGATCTCTTATTCTTGTGTGACCCAGTTTAGCTTTTAAACTCTGACAAGATTGGCAATGTGCTATTAGTGAGATTTTTGTCTTAAATTTCTTCCAAACAATTCCACTGCGCTTATTGGGCTGCTAAATTTGGCAAACGTATATTACTAACTAATTTGCTATCATTTTTTTTTAAAAATTCTGATTGTTAACAAGAATTTTTAAAAATCAGTTGATTTCAAAAAAATGTATCGATTTTTTTTAAAAAATTGAAGAATCTTAGTGAATTTGTCAAAATTCAAACAAAGAATTTCTATTTCACACTGATAAGTTTAGTAAGCTTCTTGGGCACTCCTAGTTAATTACACCGAGTAATAAATATGTCTGTCTGTGATGCTAGGAAGGGTTCAATTTCTCTACATTTTGGTTCAAGTTAGGTGAGCCTGGGTTTGCATCTCTTTTAGCTTCCACTTGTAGTTATTACAAGCCCTATCTGATTATGGCTACTTGAGATTCAGCATGGACAGGAATTCAGCCCAGTTAATTTAGAAGGAAAGAAGGCAAACAATCCATTGACCTTTCAACATAAACTGTATAATGCCTCCATAAAGTTCAACTCGCACTGTGTTCTGGCTATGAAAAGGTCAGAGTTGTAATCTTTATACTCATTTACATGAATTTTCACCATCCTGGTAGTTAGTCATCTTGGTTAGAAGCATCCTAGAACTATTGTGGCTCATTTGAGTGTTACTACCTGAGACAATCATTCACAGTTCACCATAAAAGTCTTCCCTGTCCTTTGGTCAAAGGTAGCAACTGAGGTTATTCAGTGACGTCATTCAGTTTAATCATTTACCACTCTTTCAGAGCTATAAATAGTGCTTGAAGTAGTCAAAAAGCATTATATCAATTCAGAACCTTTGGTAATACGTTATTTCAATTTCATTTCTTTCATTATGAGAGTGCCTACCACTTCTTTTCTCTTGCTGTTTTCAAAGATTCACAAACTCATTCAGAAAAATTGGTGTCTACCAGATCACCCTCATTATCATGGTTGTTGAAAGCACAGACTTTCAACCTTTGACGCCCGGGGTTTTCACTTGTAGAACCTATGCCATACTTTGCCGTTCTACAGACGTGCAAATTATATATTGAGTATATAATTTCCTGAGTCTCTGGAGAAAGGCAGTCTAGAAATCGAAATAATAAAATAAAAATGATACCAATAAAGGAGAATGTATGTAATTTAGGATTGAAATAAGGGATTCTTGGTGCTCTATGAGCTTGTTTGTTTTCTTGCAGAGGTTTCATTACCCTAACTAGCGCTTTCAATGTTACCGAGTTTGGGTAATGAAACCTCTGCAAGAAAACTAAACAAGTTCAGAGAGCATCAAGGACTCCTCAATAATATAGAGAGATAGCAATAGCACATAGACTTATATACTGCTTCACAGTGCTTTGTAGCCCTCTCTAAGCTGTTTACAGAGTCAGTATATTGCCCCCAACAATCTGGGTCCTCATTTTACCCATAGAAACATAGAAACATAGAAGTCTGACGGCAGAAAAAGACCTCCTGGTCCATCTAGTCTGCCCTTATACTATTTTCTGTATTTTATCTTAGGATGGATATGTGTTTATCCCAGGCATGTTTAAATTCAGTTACTGTGGATTTATCTACCACGTCTGCTGGAAGTTTGTTCCAAGGATCTACTATTCTTTCAGTAAAATAATATTTTCTCATGTTGCTTTTGATCTTTCCCCCAACTAACTTCAGATTGTGTCCCCTTGTTCTTGTGTTCACTTTCCTATTAAAAACACATCCCTCCTGGACCTTATTTAACCCTTTAATATATTTAAATGTTTCGATCATGTCCCGCCTTTTCCTTCTGTCCTCCAGACTATACAGATTGAGTTCATTAAGTCTTTCCTGATACGTTTTATGCTTAAGACCTTCCACCATTCTTGTAGCCCGTCTTTGGACCCGTTCAATTTTGTCAATATCTTTTTGTAGGTGAGGTCTCCAGAACTGAACACAGTATTCCAAATGTGGTCTCACCAGCATTCTATATAGCGGGATCATAATCTCCCTCTTCCTGCTTGTTATACCTCTAGCTATGCAGCCAAGCATCCTACTTGCTTTCCCTACCGCCTGACTGCACTGTTCACCCATTTTGAGACTGTCAGAAATCACTACCCCTAAATCCTTTTCTTCTGAAGTATTTGCTAACACAGAACTGCGGATACAATACTCAGATTGAGGATTCCTTTTCCCCAAGTGCATTATTTTACATTTGGAAACATTAAACTGCAGTTTCCATTGCTTTGACCATTTATCTAGTAAAGCTAAATCATTTACCATATTACAGACGCCTCCAGGAATATCAACCCTATTGCACACTTTAGAGTCATCGGCAAATAGGCAAACCTTCCCTACCAAACCTTCCCCTATGTCACTCACAAACATATTAAAAGGAATAGGACCCAGAACAGACCCTTGTGGCACACCGCTTGTAACCTGACTCTGCTCAGAATACTCGCCGTTAACAATAACTCTGTGATGTCTACGCTTCAGCCAGCTGCAAATCCATTGAACTATCCAGGGATTAACCCATCTCGGAAAGATGGAAGGCTGAGTCAACCTTGACAGCTGAAGTAGCCTGCAGTACTGCATTCTAACCAATGCACCATCAAGGCTCTCCATATGAATATGACATCATTCTTAAAAAAAATAAAGAAGTTTATAATTGGGTACAAATTTAGCTACACATTTTTAGCATCATCTACAATAAATAATACCATTTAATGCACATATCATTTTGATATAGTTGTGTCAATCATATGTTCTTGCATATAAATTAATCCAGACTATATCTGGGTGGAAGTCTACAATTTTATTAAGGAGGCAAAAAAACCCACAAACCCCAGTCTCAACTGCTTCAGAACTTTTGAGGGTAGAAATCTGTAAATAAAATAAAAATTACGTGGGTTAACTCGGATTAGAAGTAAGAGACTAGATCAGTGGTGGTGAAACCTATGGCACAAGTGTTGGGAGTGGCACCCCGAGCCATCTCTCCAGGCATGCCAACCATCACCCGTTACTCTTCCAGGTTCCGGCGCTCCGACCAGCTGGTCTTCGTGTGCGCGGGAGCACCAGAAACCAGAAGAACAGCTGCCCGGTACACATGTGTATGCTGGGAAGCTGAGCTTCTGGTTTCCGGCACCTACAAGCATGCCAAAAATGCATCTTCCTGGTACGAGTATGCATCCTGGGGAAAGCACTCTTCCGGTTTCTGGCACTTTCCCAAACGCCCATGCGTGCTCCCAGTTCAGCACTCAGTGTCGAAAAGGTTTGCCAACACTGGATTAGACTATTCTAGAGACTAGAAATAAAAAAATTTGAATGTTTCATATATCTGCAAATGTCACTTCCAATCCTTAATGAAAAGTAGACCTAGCAATTCTATTTTACAAGTGATATTTTGTTTGTTACTCATTGAAGCATGCGACCTAGTTTTTGTCCTCTATGAAGCATGAAACTAAAATCTAATGATTTTCCCTCGGTTGATTCTGTGTGGAGCCTATAAAGCTGCTTTTGTACTGTTAATTATTTTAAGGGGGGAAAAAGGATGCTGATGTTGCTTTTCCAATGTCACTCTGTCTCACCTAATGAATTGATTCTTGCCAGAAGTGATCCAAAGAGGTAGCTTTAAAAAAGTATGTGTCTTACTCAGTGTTAACCTCTTTAGCTTTACAAAATTGGTTAATCGTTGCTGTAGCTGATGGGGGAAAATCCATTCCCTATTTTCCTTACAAGCTGCCATTCAAAGGGAAAATATTTTTTTTCCCTTTGTCATGCCCACCAGACCTAGTTTTTGTCCGGAATGGTTATAAAGCCAGTCATATCTGAGATTTCCTTTTCTGCTCACTTCCAAAACATGAAGCCTTCTTCTTCTATATTAGGCATCACATTGCATTGCCCTAGAAAGAGCTGTCTAACAAGGGCTGTCTTTCGAAAAAAAGGCTGCCTCTTTAGAAATCTGAGAAACCTCCATGAAGGATGTGGGCGGTCAAAAGATAAGTCCCTTGCCCAACAAATTCTGCACACAATACAATCAAAGGCATGTAAAATGTGGGTGTAACCCCATTTAATTCTGGGATTTACATCTGTGTAAATGCCAACCAGTGTGTATTGTACCTCCTGCTTTTCTGTTCATTCTTGCTTGGGCAAAGACAAAAGAGGGCAGGGTAGCTTCAACAGTTGAGTAGAGAATGGAATTTCAGCAGGCCATGCAAACTACACTTGATGGATTTCTTTTTTCTTCACAACTAATAAAGCACAAGGGACCTCTCTCTTTGCGATCCATCCACAAGCCTCATTTGTTCTGGCCATTTCCCAGCCTTCGTATATTCTCCCTCCTTCCTAAGGCTGGAACCATAAACACACTTATCTGGTAAACAGCCCCATTCAACCCAATGGACTTAGTTCTGTTTGGACTTGAGAGGAGAGGTCTCAATATTCATCTCAGTCCATCCCACCTCTCTCTTTCACAGAATTTTGTAATCTGCTCACAAACACACGTTTGGCGGGACCCAGGGGAAGAGCCTTCTCTGTGGCGGCCCTGACCCTTTGGAACCAACTCTCCCCGGATATCAGAGTTGCCCCCACCCTCCTAGCCTTTTGCAAGCTCCTTAAAACCCACCTCTGTCATCAGGCATGGGGGAATTGATACTTTCTTTCCCCCTAGGCTTATAGGCCCATATGCTAGTATGTATGTTTGGTTTTTAAATTGGGGTTTTAAATTAACTTAAATATTAGATTTGTTTACATTGTATTGCTGTACATTGCTATTGTATTGTTTACATTGCTGTGAGCCGCCCCGAGTCTGCGGAGAGGGGCGGCATACAAATCTGATTAATAAAATAAATAATAAAAGAGAGAGAGAGAGAGAGATTCTTTAAACTCTCTAGTCCTAAAGGGAAGGAGAAGGAAAGGAAGAGCATTATTACAATGGCTCTTTCCCTAAAGGATCCCTACACTTCTGGATGCTACTCGCATGGTTTTGTCTACTACATCTCCCTCTTTCTTGTATCTCTTTCATTTTAGAGGGGGTTAACTTCCTTCAATGAACAAAAGTGCAAAATAAATGCAAGGATATAAAAGGAAATGCATGCAGGGTTTCACTTCAGTCTTTTTTTTCTTTTTGTGCCCCTGTTGCCAGGTCAAAACTGAAATCAGCGTAGAAAGCAAACACCAGACCCTCCAAGGCCTGGCTTTCCCTTTGCAACCAGATGCACAGCAAGCCATTCAGCAACTAAAGCAGAACAAAATCAATTACATCCAGCTGGTAAGGGATTCTTGGGCAGGGCTGGAAGGGGGGGGGGGGGGGAGCTTTCAGTTTAATTGTCCCAGGTTTTGCTCCTTTCTGTGCCCGATCGGCTTGCGCAAGTTGCCCTGTTGGAGTTTCCACCTCATTGTTATTCTAGTTTCCTCTTGCCTTTGTTTCAACAGAAGCTGAACCTGGAGGAGGAGACCATAGAACTGGTCCACACAAAGGCTACGGAAATCGCTGATCTGCCTAGAAGAATTCCTCAGGATTCTGCTCGCTACCACTTCTTTCTCTATAAACACTCCCATGAGGGAGATTATTTGGAGTCAGTAGGTAAGCTACATATGAGGAAAGGTTTCACTCCTCTCTTTGGACCAGTGGTCAAATCCACTTTCCTTCCCTATTGGCACCGCCATCACATACACTTTTTCACCATCTGCGTTTGTACCGAAGGCTTTGCGCATGTGCAGATGGTTAAAAAATGGAAATGGCGGTGGGTGGGCGGAGCCTCACACTGCTGCCGCTACCAGTTCTCTGAACCATTGGCAGCTGCCACTACCAGTACGCCTGAACCAGTAACATTTCATCCCTGATTTTGACATAGAGTGGGTATTTTCATTACCCTCTAGAACAGGGGTCTCCAACCTTGGCAATTTTAAGACTTGTGGACTTCAACTCCCAGAATTCCTCATCCAGCTTTGCTTGGCTGAGGAATTCTGGGAGTTGAAGTTCACAAGTCTTAAAATTGCCAAAATTGGAGACCCCTGCCTTAGAATGATGCTGCCATCTGAGTTTCACAACCTCTCTGGTGGATTCCTTATCCAAGCATCCTCAATAATTACAATGGATAAATCTCCTGGCATCCCCAGGCTGGGAAATTCTTCCACCTCTCTACCTAAGATCAATCTCTTCTGATCAGCTCTAGAAAACCCTCAATAGAAGGAGTAAAAATATTCCTACACACAGCCTAGAAATGCAGAGTAAAACTCAACAACTTCATCTCAAAGGTGCTCTTTTCAAAAGGCAACTGGGCTATGTGGGGTTTTTTCCTTGAGGAAGAAGAGATTTTAAAAATTCTTCTTACTCAGCGGGAAAACACATGGTCCAACTGGACTTTTGAAAAGAGCAACCATGACCTGGAATGACTGAAAATCTCCATAGACATTTAAACAACTTCATGCCAGCCCTAAAACAAAAGACAGATTTGAATTCACAGCCAACATGGGGAAAGTTTTAATGAGAAATTTGTTTCTAAAATCAATGCCCAATTCATGTGCAATGGATTTTAGGTATAATAAAAATTGGTATCGTTTCATCTGTGCAATATATAAACAGTGTACAAATACAACTTTATTTGTTTTGTCACATGCTATTATGGCATGCAATGGCAATTATTTCTAGATTAGTGGAATTAATTTTACAGGGATCTAAGAATGCCCAATCTGCCTTTTTCTTTCTCCTAGTGTTTATCTACTCCATGCCTGGTTACAAATGTAGCATCAAAGAGCGTATGCTGTATTCTAGCTGCAAGAGCCGATTGCTCGACTCCATAGAGCAAGATTTCTGCCTAGAAATTGCAAAGAAGGTAAGTCTTTGTCCTCTGGATTCATAAGCATCTGGAAGAAAAACAAATCCTCTTCCATTGTAACTAGATTGTTAGAGTTTCAACCAGTATGAAAGAGGGTGATGAAGATTGAAGCCACCACATGGGTTGTTGGAAGGACATGCTAGAAAGAGGTGTCCTAATAGCATGGACAATATGAAAATTACAATTAGGCTTTAGTGAACACAACTCTAAAGAGAAGAAGAAATGTGCAAATCCTTAAAATAAAACCAAAACAAGTTTAGAAATGGGCCAGTGAAGTAGGAGTAGAGCAGATCAGAGTGAAAGCTGGAAAGCTTCAGAGAGGGGCGGCATACAAATCTAATAAATTATTTATTATTATTATGTCAATACAACACAACAAACGAGATCACTATGCTGGATTTCATATTTCATCACCAGTCGGGCACTTCCCAAGCACCTAGGACTGCTGATGAAGCGGCGAATTATGTTTGCAGATCCCAGTAAAGCGGCCTTTTGCAATTGACAGATGGAGATTTTGTCAATTCCGATGGTTTTCAAATGTCCGCTGAGATCCTTTGGTACTGCGCCCAGTGTGCCAAGTACGACTGGGACCACTTTCACTGGCTTATGTCAGAGTCATTGCAGCTCGATTTTTAGATCTTCGTATTTCACTAATTTCTCTAGCTGCTTCTCCTCAATTCTGCTGTCCCCTGGGATTGCAATGTTGATGATCCATACTTTCTTTTTCTCCACGATCACAATGTCTGGTGTGTTATGCTTCAGAATTCGGTCAGTCTGAAGTCGGAAGTCCCACAGTAGTTTTGCTTGCTCATTTTCGACCACTTTTTCGGGCTTATGATCCCACCAGTTCTTTGCCACTGGTAAATGGTAATTCCGGCACAAGTTCCAGTGGATCATCTGTGCCACAGCATCATGTCTATGCTTGTAGTCAGTCTGTGCGATCTTTTTGCAGCAGCTGAGTATGTGATCGATTGTTTCATCTGTTTCTTTACAGAGTCTGTTGATTTTTCAATTCTGGCTTTGACAGCATTTGTTCTTATTACAGCATTTGTTGTTGTTGTTGTTGTTGTTATTATTATTATTATCATTATCATTATTATTACTGTTGTTGTTTTGTTTATTATTATTATTATTATTATTATTATTATTATTACTACTACTACTAATACTAATACTAATACTACAGAATACCATTACTGAGAAGAAAGTCCCAATCTCAGTTGGTTTCACGTTCTCGGTAGCCAGATCTAAGCCTTTTCCTTTCTCTTTTGTATCAGATTGAAATTGATGATGGAGCTGAGCTGACCGCTGAGTTCCTGTATGATGAGGTCCATCCCAAGCAGCATGCCTTCAAGCAGGCTTTTGCCAAGCCAAAAGGTCCGGTGGGCAAAAGGGGACAGAAGCGACTTATCAAAGGACCAGGCGAGAACGGAGAAGACAGTTAAACCCAGAGGATGGGTCAGCCTCTAGCATTGCAGCTCCAAGGAAATCCACTTCTCTGCATTTGAGCCTGTCCACTGAACTCCAGAGCCTTTCCCTACTTCTTTTCTCAAAGTCATGTCCATCGGTTTCATTAACAGGGTGGGAGGGTTGGAATCGGGGGACAGAGAGGAAGAGGAAGAAGAAGAAGGCATGCTCTAATTTTTTTCCTTTCCTTTTGCTCTATGGTGATATAAATCTAGGGGGAAGGGGTGCCCTAGAGCTTTTTGTTCTTTGTTTTTTTAAATATTTCTTACAATAGATGCTCCTGTTATTGCTTCATCTTGTGGCCTGTTTTACTTGGAATCTGCACCACTCAAAGAATTCTGTTTGCCTCTCATCTGAGAGAGTTATAGACTTCTATCTTGGGTGCTGTGACCCCCATCAAAGAGAGGTGCCCGGTTTGTATGATAACAATAACTTAGTGGCAATCCCTCCTGTCAAAGCCATTTTGCCCTTAGCAAGGGAGTCTGTTTCCCTAGTATTTGATGTGGTGGTCAGTAGCCTATTGGTTAAGGCAAAGAGCAGTATGTTCCATGGGTTGTTTTTGAGGTAGAGTGGATTTGAGGGGATGGGGATAGTGCTAAAAAAATAGATTTCCTCCAAAGTAGAGTGTTGTTCGGGTTTTAAGAAACTCTTTCGTTTCCCAAGCTACTGTAGAAGTAAAACTCATTTTGTTCAAGAGTCCTGATAATCCCATTCTAGGCCTTACTGTTTGTGGGGGTAAATATCCATCACAAATCCAGTGATGGGTTGGATTTCTCTTAAAAAGATGCTCTGCTTCTTTTCTGATTTGCAGAAAGCTAATTACACTGCCTTTCTTTCTTCCCTGCCTTATGTCTTGATGGCTCGTTGTGTGATGTTACAGCCTAGGATAGACACATGGACAGTTAGGAACTGGGAGCATAATTGTTACCCTGCCCTTATCAGCATCATTTCCACTTAACTACATCAAGATGGCAAGAATAGCCTCACGGGTAGCTCTCATACGCTTTCCCAGGTCACGCTTTCCACATGTGCTAGTTGACAGCCTAGTACAGCATTGATTTAACTGAGATCGTCCTCTGACTTAACTGGGAAAGCAAATTCTTTCCTGATCTGTTTTTTGTGTTGCTTTTGAGTTTTTTGCCCATCCACGCTGGGCATCTAAAGTAAATGTCCCTTGGTCCTTGACCTTCTCACATTTACTTAGTTGTTTGTCCTAATCCTAGATCATGACACCCAACCAATGCATCCCCTTGTCATAGATCTTTAATTATGTGATAGAGCTTTGCCAGGCCAAAGGGACATTAGCACTTTCATTGGCCACTGAATGCTGATGGGCTCTGTTTTTCACAGAATGTACTTTGCCCAGAGGACTGTTCACTCCATGTGTTAGAGACTTTCTACCAAGACTTAATTGTTTTAGATCCATGAAAACCAGGTGGAAGGAAAGGATAGCCCATGGCATGCAATTGTTACCCATATACATGATGATAGATGGGCATTTTAACTGCCAAGGAGTCTGGGAAGAGTCTTGATCAGCTTTGAAAGTATAAAGGAGAAGCAGACTGTGATCTACTGACAAAAAGTTCAAGTCACAATTGTGACCTTGGGATTGGGAGCTTCTGAAAACTCATTAGAGCAGATGAATTTTATATCCCTAATGAAAGTTCCTATGTCTGACCCCCAAAGAGTAATTTTATATCTCATGCAAGCAAACAACTCCCTCTGAAATTACAAGCCTTTTTTTTTGTATTTACATAGTCAATCGTATGGTATTGGTATGGTAGCCTTGAGTGAAGTAGAATTTGTGGAAGAGCAAGCCTGAATATGCTCTAAGTCGCTCTTTTCCCTGATGGGACTGACCTGCAATTTAAGAAAGAAAGAGTAGGCTTTGCCAAAGTCCCAAGTGTTCTGTATGGGAAAAAAAATTGAATCACAGATTCTTTAAAAAAAATAAAAATAAATCATAGATTCTCAAAATAGGGCAAAATTTAAACATTCAGTTCCAATCCCCTACTCATTGCAGGAATCCAAATGAAAATGTCTGTGATGGTACGCATCATCATTTGATAGATAAGTCTAAATGTTAATTTTTCCTGAATTTTTTTAATACTTCATCTTTTGCATCTTAGGTTTTTTGGAAGTTCTTGGAACAGATGTCTTTATAATTGAGGTCTCTGTAGTGTTCAGAAATAAACAGATCTTGCATCCAGTATATAATTCTAAGATAATAATTAAATTTAAGGTTTGTCCTAAAACATGTTCAAACAGCAAGGTTCTGCTTTAAATAGGCATATGCAGGGATCAGCAACTAAAATACAAAATTTCGACATAGCACACCAACATTTTGATATATATTTTTTTTTAAGAATTGGTGGTTCTTTGGATATTTTGAAGGATCTAACTATATTGTTGATCTTTGGCACAATGATTTCTTTAAATATTTTATTTTTACTGTGACCAAATCTCAATCAGTTCACCTAAATCTAGAGATTGTGATAGCTTTCTATAATACTTGGACTTGGACCTCTGCAGTTTCTGCATCATATATGCAGAGGTAGCTTTGCTACTTTCATTTTAAGTGTTTGCTGAGAGTGCTACACTCTTGTAATAATATGATTTATCATTTTACCCTTTTCCCCCAAGGCAAATTTTATATTCTATATTAAGTTTTCCTGTATTTTTTTCTTCTATGTATTGCATTCTCCCCACCAATAAGAGGCAGAATACTTTTTTATGCAGAATACTATTCTATTTTGATGTAGAAGAGCAAATATTTGCCATTCCAAAACTGATAACAGCTATTACTCTGATCCTGAACACACATTTCTTTGGGTTCGTGGTGAGATATAAAGCATATTTGGATGACTACGGTTGGCATTTTCACTTTGTATTAATTAACCAATCCACATGATTCCAACAAATGGGGCAGAAAAGGAAGCAAGCACTGCCTTTGTTTTACATCTTTTACTCCGTCAAATTATTATGAAGCTATTCCTTTGTGGTATTATTGCCAAATATCAAATAGCAATGATGGTGGATTAGTCAAGTAGTCTCAAATGCAGAAGTCTTCAAACTTGGCAACTTTGAGACTTGTAGACTTCAACTCCCAGAATTTTCCAGCTGGAGAATTCTGGGAGTTGAAGTCCAGGAGTCTTAAAGTTGCCAGGTTTGGGGACCCCTTGCTCAAGTACATGACAGTTATAAATGAGGACTGATCAGAACATCCGTGAAGAAGGCAAACAGCCTGCGTCTCGAGCTGACCCTCTACAACCCACCCTTTCCCCTTCTCAATGAAGTCCCTCAGCCTTGAAAAGAGCTGCTTCTCAGCTGTTTATCTGATCTTAGTATCTGCTGCCACATTATGCATACTCATATTGTGTTCGTGGCTGGTGAATCCCTTTTCTTATTTGTTGGTTAGAAGACCAATAAAATCAGTTATGCAGTGTGCGAATCATAGTGATCTGTCTATTCTATCAAAATCAATTCTCCCTGCCCCTCCCTCACCCTATTTTCCGATCTAAGCTAGAGACTATAGAGATTATTATTAAGACTATTATTAAGACTATTAAATAGAGACTATTCCAGGATAGGGAGGCTTAATACTCAGATAGACTCCAGAACTTAGTTTTCTTTGCAGTTATGTGATCTTACAAACTTACCATCAACATGCTTGCCAAGTAGCAAAAAAAGCTCCACAAAAATGTAGAAACGACTCCCCATCCTGGAATAGCGTCTGGAACCAGTTAGCTTGGATCAGAATGTATCTTGCTATTTATATCCAGGATGAACGCTTAATCAAAACATGTATTAGATCTGACTAATACTGCAAAATATTGAGTGAATGCAAGAACATACTTCTCATAGAAATAAAATTTTATAGGAATCCCAAAATAATTTTTCAAGAATTGTATGTAAGACCACGCTAATACTCTATTCCTTCCTGTCTGTGACATCTCTAGCACACTAAAAGAACGTCTTATTGACTACATGGTTGACAGTGTAAGTAGTTTTCATTGGCCATTGTGTATAACTCGCTGCAGATGAAAAGCAAGCTAGGAGTGATTGTTTCTTTATCCATGCTAGTAACTTATCAAAGCTTCCGTAAGAATCAAGGTTTGGAGTTTGGGAGATGCACATTCCTGACTGGGCTATACGATGATGTAAATTTGGAAATTATGGGGGAGGCAGGGCATACTGTTTTGAATGCTGTATTTTCTAAAAATTAAAGTATTTTTAAAGCAACCTGTTTTGAGTATTTATTTAATACAGAGGTCCCCAACCTTTTTTGCACCAGGGACCGGCTTTCAGCTAGACCAGTTTTCCATGGCCCGGTGGGGGGGGGGAGCTAGCTGTCAGCGGCGCCGTAAAAGGGGCGATCAAGAGAGGAATGGGTGAATGAATGGACGGAGGGTGGGAAGGAAGGAAGGAAAGAGGGAAGGGACAGGAACAGAAGAAGGGTGCAAAGAAGCAAAGAAAGGTGTGAAAGGGGAGAGTAAGAGAGGAAGGAGTGAAAGAAGGGAATGAGGGAGGAAAGAAGGGAGGAAGGAAAAGGAAAGCAAGAAATGGAGGGAGGAAAGGAAGGGAGGAAAGGAAGGAAGGAAGGAAGGAAGGAAGAAGGAAAGAGGGAAGGTACAGGAACAGAGGAAGGAAGCAAGGAAACTTATGAAAGGGGAGAGTAAGAGAGGAAGGACTGGAGGGAGGGAGGGAAGAAGGTAGGAAGGAGAAAGAAAAGAAATAGAGGAAGGAAAGGTAAAAGAGAGAAAGAAAAAGAGCAAGAAAGAAAAAGAAAGAAAGAAAGAAAGAAAGGCAACTTCAAAGAAAGGCTCACTGAGCATCTCTCACTCTCTCTCTCTTTCTATCCCTCTTTCTTTCTTTCTCTTCCTTTCTCTCTCTCCTCTTCCTTTATCTCCTCTTTCTCTCCCCCCTCTCTCCCCCTTTCCCTCTCTCTTTCTCTCTCCCTCTCTTGCTATCTCTCCCCCCTTTCCCTCTCTTTCTCCCTCTCTTTCTCTCTCTCCCCCCTCTCTCTTTCTCTCTCTCTCCCCCTCTTTCTCTCTCTTCTTCTCACTTTCTCTCTCTTGTTTTCTTTCTGTCTCTTTTGCTTTCTCTCTCTCTCACTCCTTTCTCTCTTGTTTTGTTTCTCACGCTCTTTCTCTCTCTTGTTCTCTCTCTCTTGCTATCTCTTTCTCTCCCCCCCCTTTCTCTCACTATCTCTTTCTCACTTTCTCTCTATCTTGCTGTCTGTTGCTTTCACTCACTCTCATTCTCTCTCCGTTCTTCTCAGCGGTGACGCGCGCACGCCCTGCCCGCCTCACATTTGCCGAGAGGACTTTCGCCCCGGGCTCTCAGCAAGGGGGTTTGCATGAGAGGCGGGGCCGGCGGAAGGTGATATTCAATGTCGGGGGCGCACGGGCGGTTTTGCGCGCGCTCCCTATCTCCCTGCTAGCCCACTCGGAATACGTATTCAAAATAAGAAAAGCCTTTGCCGGCGAAGGCTTTTCTTATTTTGAATACAGTATTCCGAGTGGGCTAGTAGGGAGATAGGGAGCGCGCGCAAAACCGCCCGTGCGCCCCCGACATTGAATATCACCTTCCGCCGGCCCCGCCTCTCATGCAGCCCCCTTGCTGAGAGCCCGGGGCGAAAGTCCTCTCGGCAAATGTGAGGCGGGCAGGGCGTGCGTTCCGGGTGCGGGAGGAGCTGCGGTGAAAGGCAGGAGGTGGCAGAGGAGCAGAGGGGGCAAATCGGGCGGGCGGTGGGCAGCGCGGAAAGGCCGAGGGGGCCCTGGCGCCGCGGACCGGCTGAAAACCCCCAACGGCCCGGTCCCGGTCCGCGGACCGGCGGTTGGAGACCCCTGATTTAATAGACTGAGATATACTATATGTTGATACAATTGACCATTTCCTTAATAAACAGCTATGGTAAATTTTATGTCTCAGGAATTAATGGAAACTATTTCTACAAAGCGGTTGAATTTACCTTGTGAGGCCAGATGATTTGGTGTTCATGTAATTGCAAAAGAGATCATATTTGCAGGTCTGCAATACACAATGGAATCTGTCTCTCCCCCCTCCCCTGTTTTGTACACTACATATATATAGCTTGCATTGGTGTGTTCACATCTATTCAAGACCCTATCTTGGTTTGGTTATCAAGGATACCACGATCAGTTTTACTCTCCAGGTCAGCGGTCCCCAAACTACGGCCCATGGGCCGGATGCGGCCCGCTGAGGTCTTATAACCGGCCCGCAGCAGCACACGAGATTTTACCGATCGATATAATAAGAGGGAGAAATAGAGAGGGAGAGAGAAATGAAGAGGAGAGATAGAAAGGGAGAAACAGAGAGAGGGGGAGAGAGAGAAAGTGTGAGAGATACAAAGAGGGAGAGTTAGAAAGTGAGTGAGAGAAAGAGAGAAGAGAGAAAGAGGGAGAGAGGGAGAGAGAAAGGAAGAGGGAGAGATGGAAAGAGAAAAAAAGAAAAATGAGAAAATGATGGAGGGAAAGAACGAGGGAGAGGAAAATGAAACAAATGAGAGAAAAGGAAGAGGGAAGAGAGAAGTGGAGAGGAAGGAAGGAAGGAGAAATGGAGTTTGTTGATTTAAGTTTAAATTTACTTGTTAATAAAGAAGTATAAATTACTTTATTACTTAATTATTAATTACGTAATTACTTATTCTTTATTTTAAATATTGTATTTGTTCCCATTTTGTTTTTTACTTTAAGTAAGGTATGTGCTGTGTGCATAGGTTTTTTTTATAGTCCGGCCCTCCAACAGTCTGAGGGACAGTGAACTGGCCCCCTGTGTAAAAAGTTTGGAGACCCCTGCTCCAGGTGATGATAAGGGAGCCTCTCCAATATTGTTGCTTTGTTTTTGCCAAAGTACTGAAATCAAATCTGTAAACATAATGTTGATTCTTGAATATCTACTAAGGCAATGATGGGCTCCTACAGGTATGGTCAAGTACACAGAACCAGTAGAAATCCCCCCCCCCCCTTTTTTTTCCCTTCTGGGCTCTGAGTATGTTTTTCCTATCACACTAAATGAGGTTGAATGTGTATAAGTTTAGAAGAGCTGTGTGTGCAGGCGTATGTGTACATATACTGTACATACAGTTTATATAGTAGATAATGTATATTTTGGGTGCCTGTGTGTAATATGTTTGTACGCATATGGCATGTGTACATAGAATTAAATAGTATATTTTGGATGTTCAGTAATAGTAAATAGATAGGGAAATTGTATCTCTTTGAGGCGAGGAGAGGCCAGGAACTCTAACCCAAACCCTTGACTTGAGTGACGTCAAGTCGGCCACCTTTAAGCCTGTCACATGACATTTAAGCCACTCCCCCTGGTCACATGATCACCAAGCCACTCCCACCTGGTCACATGGCCAGCAAGCCACGCCCACAAAATAAGCCATGCCCACAGTGTGGTAAAAAAAATTGCAGCTCTTCACTGCACCAGGGAGAGCTTTATTGCTGGCATGCTTAGCGTATACAGTTTAAAGGAAAAATTTATACAGAATAACAGACTTGGAAGGGACCTTGAAGGTTTGCTGAAGGGACCTCAAGCAGGAGCCCCTATCCCTGTGATGGCGAACC
Source organism: Erythrolamprus reginae (assembly GCF_031021105.1). Lineage (NCBI taxonomy): Eukaryota > Metazoa > Chordata > Lepidosauria > Squamata > Dipsadidae > Erythrolamprus > Erythrolamprus reginae. The sequence continues at coordinate 91,024,981 of NC_091951.1, read as the reverse complement.
TATGGCACATATGCCACAGGTAGCATGTGAAGCCATATCTGAGGGCATGTAAGGCATTGTCCTAGGTGGATGTGTCTGCTGGACAGCTAATTTTTGGCATTCCAGAGGAGCGGGAGAGTTGGGGGGGGGGCGTTTTTGCCCTCCCCAGACTTCAGGAAAGCCTCTTGAAATCTGGGGAAGGTGAAAAACAGGCCCAATGTACATTGTATTATGGACACATGTGTGCGCACTATCGTGCAAGTGCACCCTTTTGGTACCCAAGCGGAAAAAAGTTTGCCATCACTGCCCTATACAATTCTGGATAAATGGCTCTCTTCTTAAAAACCTCCAATGAATGAGCACCCACAACTTCTGGAGGCAAACCATTTCACTAACTTAGTTCTCATAATCAGGAATGTTCTTAGTTCTTTGTTGGATCTGTCTTTGATACTGTACTTTGCCTATTGGAGAATAGATTGATGCCGAATTCTCTTCGATAGCCCCTCAAATATTGGAGGACTGCTTTCATGACACCCCTAGTCCTTCCAGATATGTCTTGTTCCTGAAATCGTTCATCATATTTTAGCCTCCACTCCTCTAACTATCGTCACTGTTGTTCTTCTCCACACTCTTTCTAGATCGCAAATATTTTTTGTGTGTCATGACAAAAGATGGACACAATATTCCAAATGTGGTCTTACCAAAGCAGTACAAAGTGATAGTAATGATCTTGATTTTATCCCTTTGAGGTGTTAATAACATGTTCAGTTAATTTCATTTGATTATGGCTTACCGACAAATACATTTAAGTGCAGGTTTAAAATGTCTATGCCAAAAAAGATGTCTAATATACAGCTGAAACGTGAAGGCAACATGGTATAATAATAACAGAGTTGGAAGGGAAGTTGGGGGTTTTCTAGTTGAACCCTACACCACTTCAGTCAAATGGTTATCCAACATCTTAAAAACTTCCAGTGTTGGAACATTCACAATGTCTGGAGGCAAGCTGTGCCACATATTAATTATTCTGTCAGGAAATTTCTCCTTAGTTCTAAGTTACTTCTCTCCTTGTTTAGTTTTCACCCATTGCTTCTTCTACCCTCAGGTGTTTCAGAGAATAGCTTGACTCCCTCTTCTTTGTGGCAACCCCTGAGATATTGGAACACTGCTGTCTTGTCTCCCCTAATCCTAGGCATACCCAGTTCCTGCAACCATTCTTCATATGTTTTAGCCTCCACTCCCCTAATCATCTTTGAGCACTCCATGATGAGTGTGGTTGGTTAGCCAGTTTTCAATCCATCTGGTGGTGTTGCTGTCCATCCCACATTTTTCTACTTTATCTAGTAGTAGGTTATGGTCTACTTAACCTACTACTAAATAAAATAGAAAAATGTGGGCTGGACAGCAGCACCACTAGTTGGATTCAAAACTGGCTAACCAACCATACCCAACATGTAGTGCTCAATGGTATATTTATGCTGAATTCCAAAGCTTTGTAGGGTGCCCTTTTAAAGTTGCTCCAAGTCTTCGGAGAGGGGCTACATACAAATCTAATAAATAATAATAATAATAATAATAATAATAATAATAATAATAATAAGTATGTCACTTGTCCTAAATACTAAAGAAACATTTTGTTCCATCCGTTTCTTCTTTCTGTATATCAAATGTCATCACAACTCAATTATGGATTCAAATCAGTGTTCACAGCAGATTCTCACACATTTTGGTGCATGAAGATAAACAAGAACCTTAAGCTATAATGCTCCAAAAGAATCACAAAAGTATCCCTGTAAGAATTGTATTCATGAATTGATTTTTGGCACAGATGCTCAATGCATTTGGGGACATTATTAGGTGAGAGACATTTGAGAGAGAAGAATTAGATTTGATTTACATATTTAGTAATGGACAGGAAGAATATTCTAGACTAGAGGATGTATTTGGTGGACATAGCCTGAGTTTTCTGTCTGGGATATATTAAAGCTGGAACTTATGTGTGGTGGTTAGGCATCATGCATTTCCTAATAAGCTGGCCAATTTGTAATTTAAAAGCAAAGGAATGTTATTGTGCCATAGCTAAAATTGAGTATTATGCCTCCAAATTAGTAGGCCACGTGGCATAATTCCCTTGCCCAGGATTGAAGTTAAGTACTTAATACATTGGGTAGATCCTCACACAAAGAGGTGCAAGTAAGCAGATTACTCAGTAGGCATCTCTGCCATCAGATGATGAGCCTAAACGTGATCTGCTATAAACAATCCATCTTTATTTAACATCCAGGTTTAATAGTAAGCCAAGAGCTGTCATTCTCCAAGAGAAGAAGAGGCTGGAATGAACTCTAATTCGTGCACAAGCTGTTCATTTCAGAATTCCTGCTTTGAACAAAAACAGCCAATTAAGTAGGTAGGGCTCTCTTATTTCAGACACAAATCTAGCTGGACCACATCTACCTTCATCAAAGATCCAAGAGGAAAAGGTGGTACGGGTAGTCCTTGTTGACCACAATTGAGCTCAAAATTTCTGTTCCGTGAGTGTTGCCCCCGTTTTACAATCTTTCTTGCCACAGTTGTTAAGTGAATCACTCCAGTTGTTAAGTCAGCAACATGGTTGTTAAATGAATCTGGCTTCCCCATTGACTTTGTCAGATGGTTGCAAAAGGGGATCCTGTGACCCTGTGACAGAGCAGTGGTCCAGCATCTGAATTTTGATCACATGATCATGGGGATGCTACAAAGGTGGTAACTGAAAAATGGTCCTATATCACTTTTTTTCCAGTGACGTAACTCTGATCGGTCACTAAATGAACCTGGACCTGGATTAAATTTACAGCCTGGGGAACAGGGAAGGGATGCGCTACCGGTGCGTTCCTAGCGGTGTGCGCAGGTGGGCACATCAACATAAGATTTGGCTTCCTGGGCGTGTGCAGAAACTGAATCCCACATGAGGATGCTCGCCCGCATGAGATTTTGCCATTTGGAGTGATTTCTTTCCTTCCGCGCATGCACGGGAGCAAACCCCCCCCCCAAAATCGGTGAAATCTCTCACACACAAGCATCCGTGCATCAAATTTGGCTTCCTGCGCATGCACAGAAGCATAATTTCATACCGACGCGCATGGCCACCCGCCAGTCCGCTTGAGCTGCGCGCACAGCTCCATTTTTCCAACTGGGACTGCGCATCTGACTGTATTGGCTGCAGCCCAATGCTGCTGGGGAGTGTGCAATAAGTAGCATTGTGCTCCTGTGAATCAACTGCAACTCTACTTCTTTGCTAATACTGCAGTTTAGTTCATATTCTGGGGATGCCAGATTAGCATTAAGCTACTTTCCATTTCTGAAGCAATGCACGCAAAGGCTCACTTCAGGCTGTTATAGTTATCATCGGCACGTGTGCATCTGATAAACAAGAATTTGCAACCAGTGGCTTGTTTTCTTCAATGGATACATAGCAATGAATCCCCCACCCCACCCCATCTGCCTCTCTGATAAAACAGCATTCTCTATCCTATATGAACAAATGTATGCTTTTCTGCACACTTTTTCATTTCCTTGTTATTTCAACTTGCATTTTATACTTTAGTTAAACGTTGTCGCGACAGTTGCTTCCAGGTCTCTTAAAGCAGTGTTTCCCAACCGGTGTGCCGCGGCACACTGGTGTGCCTCGAGACACGGTCAGGTGTGCCGTGAAGAAAAAAGCTCAGCTTCTGGTCTGGCAACTTTTTGCGAAGATCAAAAAGTTGTGAGACCGGAACCTGAGCTTCATTATTTGTGCCTTCCAAGCTTTCCGGCAGCTGCAGCGCCCCGCCCGGCTGGAGCTTTCCTGGCGACGGCAGCAGGTGAGCTTTGGGGCCTGGTGGGAGGGCAGCGGCAGTGGGATGGCGGCGCGCAGTGGGAGATTGATGGCAGCGGCAGCGGCAGCGGGCAGTAGCCGTGTGGTGGCACCAGGGTGGTCAGCTGTGAGGCGGAGCTCCGGAACGGAGGCTCCGACCGGCGGTGGCTGGATATGTTGCTGTAGCCATGCGGCGGCAGCAGCAGCGGGCAGTAGCCGTGTGGTGGCACCAGGGTGGTCAGCTGTGAGGCGGAGCTCCGGAACAGAGGCACCGACGGTGGTGGCTGGACATGCTGGAATTGCGTGGCTGGCACTTGCCTGCTGGCTGGGCTGGGATGGAGGCTCCAGCCCCACGTCCATGCCCAGCACAACGCCAGCATGTACGGCATCTAGAAACATGTCTAGCTGCCGCCGTCGGTACCTTGGTTCTGGAGCTCCGCCTCACAGCTGATCACCCTGCTGCCGCTGCTGAGAGAAAAAGAGAGGGAGAGAGGGGGGAGAGAAAGAGATAGCAAGAGAGGGAGAGAGAGGGGGGGAGAGGGGGGATAGCAACAGAGGGAGGGAGAAAGAGAGAGGGAGAGAGGGGGGGAGAGAAAGAGAGAAAGAGATAGCAAGAGAGGGAGAGAGAGAAAGAGAGGGAGAGGGGGGAGAGAAAGAGAGAAAGCAAAAAAAAGAGAGAAAGAGAGATAGCAAGAGAGAGAAAGAGAGAGGGAGAGAGAGGGGGGAGAGAGAAAGAGAAAGACAGCAAGAGAGAGAGAAAGCAAGAGAGAGAGAGAAGGAGGGGGGAAGGAGGGTGAGGGAAAGACATTGAGGGAGGGAAGGAGGGAGAGAGAAGGAGGGCAAAAAAGAGAGGAAGGAAGGGAGAAACAAAGAGAGATGGAGAGAGAGGAGGAAAGAAAGAGGAAGGAAGGGAGAGAGAGAAAGAGGGAGAGAGAGAAAGAGGGAGAGAGAGAAATAGAGGGAAAGGGAGGAAGAGAGATATTTTTTTGTCCAAACTTTTTTTTGCCCCCCCCCCCACCGCTCAATGTTCCCCAGGATTTTGTAAATGTGAATAATGTGCCGCGGCTCAAAAAAGGTTGGGAAACACTGTCTTAAAGCACAGAATGGGCGTTGGTCTAACTCAGGAGTAGGCAAAGTTGGCTCTCCTATGACTTGTGGACTTCAACTCCCAGAATTCCTGAGCCAATCATGCTAGCTCTGGAATTCTGGGAGTTGAAGTCCACATGTCATAGAAGAGCCAACTTTGCTTACTCCTGGTCTAACCTGATACGCCTCTTCTCGTAGGGTGGAGCTAACCTTCAAGAATGGGAAGACACCGTCCCTTCAGCCAATAAGGACTGAGTTTGACTTTTATATGTTTGTCCTTCATCCTCCAGTCCCCCTCTTTTGGAGAACGACGATGGTCAGATTCTGCATGTAGACAGAAATAATTCCCACAAGTCACAACACAATGAAAGAAATGTCCCGAACACCAGGGCAGACTAACTTTGGGTGGGATTGGAAATTAGCTCCACCGTACAAGAAGGGGTGTATCAAGTAAAACCAACGCTCATTCTCCACATTGGGTGGAGCTAATCTCCAAGGATGGGACATTGCAAAGCCTACTGTCTGTCGGGAGTGCTAAGTCTGGCTGGTGATCTATAAAGCCCTTCATGGCACCGGACCAGACTATCTCAGGGAAGAGTGGGTCTTCTCCGGGTCCCGTCAACTAAACAATGTCGCTTGGCGGGACCCAGGGGAAGAGCCTTCTCTGTGGCGGCCCCGACCCTCTGGAACCAACTCCCCCCAGAGATTAGAATTGCTCCCACCATCCTTCCCTTTCGTAAGCTTCTTAAAACCCACCTCTGCTGACAGGCATGGGGGAATTGAGATACTCTTTCCCCCTAGGCCTTTACAATTTTATGCATGGTATGTCTGTATGTATGTTTGGTTTTACAATAAGGGTTTTTAACTGTTTTAATATTGGATTGTCATATGCTGTTTACTACTGTTGTTAGCCGCCCCAAGTCTACGGAGAGGGGCGGCATACAAATCCAATCCAATCCAATCAAAAGCCACCTCCACCAAGGCGAAGAGGTCCATCTTGTAGTGATAAACAAATAGGAGCAGAGAGGAACAGGCTGCTACACAGAAAGCTTCTTCAATGGACGCCTGAGTCGTATAGTAGGAGGGTTACAATTGCTCCAATCCATAGGTACATGGGTTAGAAATCCAATACACTTTAGCGATGATGGAAAATATTTGTAGCTCAGCTGGCAGATGATGTTGGTGATTTGTTCTTCAAGCTTGCTATTGAATCTAGAAGCTTCAACCGAAGTTCTGCTGATGTTACCAAGCCTGGTGATGAAACGTTTGGAAGCCCAAGAGCAAACTCGGAGAACAAACCACTACCAGTATACTTTATTATTTTTAGATCGCAAATGCTGGTATGTAGGACAATAGTTATATAGGACAGGGGTGCCCAACTCCCAGCCCATGGACCAGCACTGGTGCCTGGCATGCCAGAAATAGGGCCACACAAACAAGTGAAGCCCCATACATGGATAAAGGCAGCACATGAAATCATGCCTCCTCTGGTCTGCGGAAAAACTTTTTTCCAAGGAACCGAACCCTAGTGCCCAAAAGATTGTAAGCCACTCGATATAGGAAATATGAAATATGAATCAATGCCAATCTGGGTAAAGGTCATTGTGTTGACATACATAACCAGCTTGCTAACACAAATACAACTTTTTCCATCAGGAATGTGTGAGAAGGAAGTCGGAGCAAGCAAACCCCAGGTCTCCGGGTCCTGTCGACTAAACAATGTATATAATAAGGGTTTTTAGATGTTTTATTAATTGGATTGTTACATGTTGTTTTTTATCATTGTTGTTAGCCACCCTGAGTCTATGGAGAGGGGCAGCATACAAATCCAATAAATAGATAGATAGATAGATAGATAGATAGATAGATAGATAGATAGATAGATAGATAGATAGATAGATAGATAGACAGACAGACAGACAGACAGACAGACAGACAGACAGACAGACAGACAGACAGACAGACAGACAGACAGACAGACAGACAGACAGACAGACAGACAAATAGATGGATAGATGGATGGATGGATGGATAAATCCCACAAAAAAGAAAATGTTTGGCAACCAGAGTTAAATGCTGCCTTAGAGATTCCCATCTTAGCAGGGACGTGTAAACATTAATCACATCACCTTTGCAGGAGCTGAAGGGAGGTGCAATTGAGCTCTACCAGGTTGCAGGAATTGGCTGGCATGCAGCAGAGGGCCTTTCCTACCTGCAAACATCTCTTTTGCATAAGGGCCTTGCCAGCAAATACTGCCCTGATCATATGGAGCGGCAGCGGAGACCGAGCAGCCCTCCCCTCTGTTAAGTTGTGCTAGGACGTTGGTGAAGTCATTCTATGACTCATCCATTGGTACAGGGTAATTGCCTAATGCATTGCACATTGCAGGGCTCTGGCACGATCCAAAACTCTGCAGTCCAAACGTGCATCGAATTTCTCATCATCCTGCAAAGCCACTCTATCTGCACATGTCTGTATTGCCTGAATGTGGCCCCTTGGAGCAACATTGGGTTGGTTTGAAAGCCGCAACCTTTTCCTTGAGGACCTGATTGGGAACATGCGTCAAGCTGATTGGAAACAAGGCCAGTTTTTCCTAAGGCAGGGATGCTGTTAAAGGTGCACTTGTTGAGCTTCTGCTTGTCAATCTAGAGTCTTCCGACTTTTCCTCTAGATGTAGTATGTCAACCCACTCCCTCCAATTCCAAATTTCAAACTACCCTGTGATGTAGGTTTTGCTGAATGAGAGTCTAAAGCAGGGGTGTCAAACTCGCATCATCGCAGCAGCGTCCCGTGACATATCGCGACTTTTCCCCCTTCACTAAACCCGGTGTGGCTGTGGCCGGTACATGACACATTGAGCCCGCAGGCCACGAGTTTAACAGCCCCGGTCTAAAGTACAGTGGTATCTCTACCTAAGAACGCCTCTACTTACGAACTTTTCTAGATAAGAACTGGATGTTCAAGATTTTTTTGCCTCTTCTCAAGAACCATTTTCTACTTACGAACCTGAGCCTCTGAAACTGTAACCAGAAAACACAGGGAGGAGCCTCCGTGGGGCCTCTCTAGGAATCTCCTGGGAGAAAACAGGCCCAAAAAGGCGGAGAGAAGCCTCCCTGGGGACTCTCTAGGAATCTCCTGGGAGGAAACAGGGCCGGAAAAGGCGGGGAGAAGCCTCCCTGGGGACTCTCTAGGAATCTCCTGGGAGGAAACAGGGCCTCCATCCTCCCTGTGGTTTCCCCAATTGCATTCATTATTTGCGTTTACATTGATTCCTATGGGAAAAATTGCTTCTTCTTACAAACTTTTCTACTTAACAATCTGGTCACAGGACGAATTAAGTTTGTAAGTAGAGGTACCACTGCATTCCAATGCTTTTAGTGTAATGGGGATATAGCAACAGAATCAGTATACAGTACAAAGAGAGAAGGAAGACATTATAAATTTGACAGTTCATGAGCTTCATGACAGTTCAAATAGCCATGAGCTTCAACTCATATAAATAAAAAAACGTTCATGACTGATCAAGATGAAAAATATTTCTGGCTTCCAGCACATAGCATTATAAAAGAATGAAGCACCAAGGCACAGAGGGTCACATGAAAAATATTTAATTTTAAAAAATTAACTTTTCTCTCCCCCATTCCTTGACAAGAGAGGTAGCCTGACAAGTACACATATTTACCTACATACATATTTCAAAATAAAACAGCACCAATCACATTTTGGAGGACACCTAGTTGGTTCAAGTAGGAAAGGTTTGTTCCGTATATAAATAATGTGCATAAGATCAGTTTTGATTCAACAACATAGGAAATAACGGTCTTTGTCACAGTTTAGGAAAACGTGCACCTCAAATATTAAGGATGCTTGTATGCTGGTGAGAAGGTCAGAGACTAAAAAGAAAGTTATTGATCGTGTATTGCTGGGACAGGAATGAAGTTCTGCTGGAGAAGTAAACAAAAACAAATCCATGGGATCATGCAACCACCTTCTTGGCTTTTTTTTTTTTAAATCCCCCCCCCAAAAAACTCTGGGTGGAAAATCTGTGTTATTTCCCCAAGGGCTAAGCTTCAGCTCCAACCATCCTTCATCGGTGGATGAGAGATATACACTGGAGAGCCCAAGCAGCCCATCCCTGGTGTATGGGAAGTCCTGCATAGATAGCGAACGGTACCGGGACTAATTCAAACGTGCCAACTTTCCCAGTGAAAAACCACAACAGAAGGACATCCTGGGAAGTCAGGGAGAGTTACAGCAACTCAACAATGCCTCCACCATGCCTGCACTTTTCTTCTCTGTCACACGAAAAGACACAGCATTGGCTTCACAATATTCATATTTATAGCAACCAGTCCAAGTGGCTCATAAATACCTTATCCAAAGTAAAGACAAAACAGTGCTGTAAATGCACCAACTGTCTGCCCACAATCTCACGCTGTGCCCCTTGAAAATGCACCTTTTGCCATCCCATCCCTTGTAGCAATGGCAGGCAAACTCCTTTTCCATCTTGACCTTCTGCTGTTGGCTTAAAGTCCTGTTTGCCAACTCCAGGATGGAGATGCCTTCCTTCGGTTTAGGGCCAAGGTGTAAATAAGTGTCAGAGTCCATTCTCCGGCGAACGCAGCGGCCATGGTTATTGCAGATGTGCCGGCTGCAGAGCTCAGCTGCCCTGGTCACGTTGACAATATAGGGGCCTAAAGTGTTTTTCAGATACTTGTGGACCTTTAAGCAATTGCTCTGTAAGAGAGGGGAACATGTAAAATTAAGAAACATAGCAATAACCGTAATTGATGTAAATCAGGAGAGAAATCTGCCTGCCTGAGGCTGAATCCATTTTAGACTTACATGTTGTAAGCTGCCTGGAGTCCTTGGAGAGGGATGGCATATAAATCCAATCCAATCAATCAATCAATCAATTTTACTAAGGGCCTAAGGAGAAAGTGTTCTCAGTATCTGATTTTCTTCTTTCTGATTTTCTTCTTTCTATTGCTCTTCTATATCTCCTATACCTTTCTTCTATTCCTATATCTCTTCTTCTATTGTTTCATTGATATGTTCTATTCCTATACCTTCTTTTCTATTCTTTCTTAGATATATTTTACTATGAGTATATCCTCTATAACCTTCATCATGTATTTTACTAAGGGTATACCCACTAAAACCCTCATTGTGCATTGGACAAAATCAATCAATCAATAAATAAAGTAGGGCTAGTTCTTTAATCCAGAGGTAGGTTCTTCGGACCGGTTCAATTCTCTTGGCTGCGCCATAAGTGCTGCCATCTTGTTTTTTCCGTCTTCCCATGCGCAGAAACTTTTTCATGCACATGTGACACATACACACATACCATGTTCCAGCACGTGATGGCATGCCCGTTTTTTGCTCTCCCCAGGGTTCAGAGCCTTTCTAAGAGCCTGGGGAGGGCAAAAACAGCCTTCCCCAGCCCCCCGGAAGTCCTCTAGAGGTTTCTGTTTCAAGTCGGGAAACAGGCCATTTCTGGCCTCTGGAGAGCCTCTGGGGTATGGCGGGTGGGAAAGGCCATTTTTGCCCTCCTCAGGCTCCTAGAAAGGCTTTGAAGCCTGGGGAGAGCAAAAAACCCTTGGCCTTCCTTTCTAACTGGAAGTCGACAAATGGAACGTTTCCAGCCCCGGAAGACCTCAAGAGGGTGAGGAAGGCCATTTTTGCCCTCCCCAGGCTCCGAGGAGAGCAAAAAAAGGGCCTCCCCTACCCCCCTCTACAGGCTGGAAACAGCCTGTTTCCCGACTCTCAGTGGGCTCAGAAGGCCCAAATGGACCTTAGCTTGCATGTCCACCGATATTGCTCCATGTGCTACTTGTGGCGCGTCTGCCATAAGTTCGCCATCACAGGTCTATTACTTCAATCTTCCTTTAAAGGCCAAACTCAAGGCAAGCCTGCCCCATGTAGCATTCCCACCAAGGGGAACAATGGCTTTTGGCTGTACCATTTGAAACACTTGGCAGAACTCATATAATGGAATACCTCTCTAAATAAATCTTTCATATTTCTTTGTCAAGAAACTGAAGAACAGACCATAATTATTCCTCGCAGTATCTTACGATCTATGATGGATGTTTAATTTGTTACAGAATAGCTACCAATGATGCAAGACTTGCCACAAACGCCTGAAATGGTATAACCCAGATGCAAGTTGTCAATTCAAAGCAAAGGATAAGTCCAAAGGTGCACAACCAAATGTGGCTGAACTACAATTACCAGATTCCTTCACCATTACCCAGCCTGATAGGGGCTGCTAGAAGATGTAATTCAGCCACATCTGAAATTTGATACCTTGCCTATCACTGGACCAGGTCAAAATATTGTTATTTATTTTTTCAGTTTCTCATTAATATTGGATTTTAAATCTCAGGTGACCCCTTTATTTATTGCAGAAAAAAATATTATAATAATAATAATAATAATAATAATAATAATAATTATTATTATTATTATTATTATTATTATTATTATTATTATTAGTTTTTAGAACAACATGCATACAATGCAATTTGTTGTGAGCCGCTACGAGGCCTTGGAGAGGGGTGGCATACAAATCTAATAATAGTAATAATAATAATTATTATTATTAATAATAATAAATAATTATATATATATCTAATATATATATATATTATATAATATATATATATATAATAAATAATTATATATATATTATTTATTTATAATAAATAATGTAATTATATATAATTAAAAGTAATAATAATAATAATTATTATTATTATTATTACTTTTAATTATATATAATTACATTATTTATTATAAATAAATAATATATATATAATTATTTATTATATATATATATAATATATAATATATATATATATATATATATATATTAGATATATATATATAATTATTTATTATTATTATTATTATTAATAATAATTATTATTATTATTAGATTTGTATGCCACCCCTCTCCGATGCCTCGGAGCGGCTCACAACAAATTGCATTGTATGCATGTTGTTCTAAAAACTAATAGGAGATACAGACATCCTCAGGTTTATCCTCAACTCTGCGGCAAGTAACGAGCAAAAAATGAATTGAAAGAGAAAGAATAAGAAAAGAGGAAAAGGTGTTATGGAACTACATTACCCGGTTCCGAGAAAATTCCGAGTCTCCCCAAAGCACAATGCCATGAGCACCCATAGCTGCAGCCTGCCCAATGGTGTACACCAGGTCTGTCTAGAACAACAAGAAAAACCATCATAAAGAAATTAGTAAGCAACAGGATTTAATCCTCCTTACCCCCTTCTAAATTTTCATTTTTTTATATGCTGTTTCCATTTTTTAACATTTCATTGTCTACTGTACAGAGCAGGGCTTAGCATTGTTAAGACTTGTGGACTTCAACTCCTAGAATTCCTCTTCCAAGCCAAGCTGGCTGAGGAATTCTGGGAGTTGAAGTCCACAAGTCTTAAAGTTGCCAAGGTTGGAGACTTCTGGTCCAGAGTCCCTCTCTGAGGAAGAAAGAACGGGGCAAAAATGTGAAAACAAAATAAAAAATAAGCAAGGAAGAGGTCAAGACATTTCTGGTGAAGCTTGTTGGAAGAAATATCCAGGTCCTTTTCCAAGGCACTGGGAATAAAATGGAGGCTGGAGGCTGATTGGAAGGAAAGGTTCTCTTTATTGATGAAGCAGAACCACCAACCATGTATGATTCAAGGACAGCTGACAAAACAAAGTTTAAAGTGCATGAGTTTTTATACCTTCTGTATGGCTATTCGGGTCATGTAGGGGTTATGTAGGGGTCATAGCTGGCTCTATAGGCCAAAGAGAAAATGCAAATCCTAGGTGTTTTGTCTGAGGTAATTTTGTCAACCTTTTGTTTGCTGCACACCTGAGTTTCTGTCTGGACCCAGTCTTTCTGAATTCATTGTACAAAGACAAATGTATTGTCTTTATTATTGTTGTGAGCCGCCCCGAGTCTTCGGAGAGGGGCGGCATACAAATCTAATAAATTATTATTATTATTACTAAATCTGCATTTCTAAAGGCTGGCTTGGGGCAGGGAAACTGTGGCTGGTTTCCAACTCCCTTGAGACTTTCTTTCATGTCTCCTATAGGGGAAATATTTTATCCTGCCTTTCTAATATTTCCCAAAATATTTCATTCTTTGGGGGGGGAGGGTTTCTTACAATCTCCTGCCATTCACATTGTAAAAATCTGCTTCTAGATTTGTTCCCTAGTCATGTGACCAGACCCCCTTCCCCTCCATGTAACTATTTACAAATCACGATATTTGATGCTGGTCACTCCACGATACTAGAGGTTTTTAAAACTCCTATTTTTTCTGACTGTTTTTTTTAAACTGATCTTATGTCTGAATTCTTAAATAATAAATAAATAGACCTTTATTACAGTCAAAGACCATCAATATAATAATAATTTTTTTAAAGCATCCAAGAACCATTTCAGATTCTTAGAATCTAGACATTTTAGTATCCCTTTGATCCTAGTAGACACTTACAGCAAGCTCTTCCATGAGGAATAACATTCTTAAATTTAAAATTCTTGTTCCAGCATACAAGAAACAACAACAACAAAAATGGATGCAAGTTGTCAGAAAGCATGTACTGCTTTAATAGATGCTTGAGGGGTTGGGTATTTCCTAGCGCTACTAGCAATGAAGTCAATTATCACTTCATGGGATATATTCATTCAGAGACTGGGCACTTATCTGCCAAAGATGCTTTAATTTTGACTCCTGCACTGAACGTGGTCTAAATATCCCCTCTGAATTGCACAATTCTTTTTACCAGGGCTATCAAACTTGTGGCCCGCGGGCAGTGAAGAGCTACCAAACTTTTTACTACCACACTGTGGGCGTGGCTTATGCAAGACACCCTGCATTTTCTTTCAACATCTTTCAGTGCAAATCTAAACAATGTCGTTTGGCGGGACCCAGGAGAAGAGCCTTCTCTGTGGCGGCCCCGACCCTCTGGAACCAGCTCCCCCCGGAGATTGGAACTGCCCCCACCCTCCTTGCCTTTCGTAAAGTTCTTAAGACCCATCTCTGCCGTCAGGCATGGGGGAACTGACACATCTCCCCCGGGCCTATACAGTTTATACATGGAATGTTTGTGTGTGTGTTTGCTTTTAATAATGGGTTTTTTAGTGTTTTTTAAATTATTAGATTTGTTTTTTACATTGTTCTTGTTATTGTTGTGAGCCGCCCCGAGTCTACGGAGAGGGGCAGCATACAAATCTAATTAATAATAATAATAATAATAATAATAATAATAATAATAATAAATCGGGTGCTCTGGGGTGGAGCTCCATTTTTGCTACCCCACTGCGTTCCCCCCTGTCCAGGTACTGCTGCCCACGGGCTGGATGCGTCTGCGCTGGCCACACCCACGCTTGGTTTAGCCAAGAGGGAGTTACAATATGTCACATGACACCATTGTGATGATGCAAATTTAATACCCCAACCTCGGCATCGTTAAGACTTGTGGACTTCAACTCCCAGAATCCCTCAGCCAGCAAAGCTCGTGTGGGGTTTGCCATGTTGAAACAAGGGTTGGGAAGAAGGGTTATTACTAGCACAGTGAGATCCTCCTCCTCCCATTTCCTCCCCCCCCCCACCATGAATCTATGATAATAATCCTAAGCAAGGTATTTCCTCTTCTGTCAATCCATCTCGGTGGGGCTGTGGGGTGGACCACAAAGATCCCTTTCTTTTGCTCCCCAATGACTGAAGGTTCACCTTCTCTGCCCGCTCTTCCTGGTCTACTTTCAACAAGAGGGCCCCCTGTGGATCATTTCCAGCGTGCTGATCCCCCTGTTTACACAAGTTTCTTGCTCCCATCCTGGGCACACATGGGACTCCTCCTCTCTATCTATCTACTTATCATCTGCGTTACAGCCTCCACAATCGGACTGCTATCCCTCTTGAGGTAAAACATACATCCACTACTTTTAAATGTTCCTCTTCTGTTCATTTTTTTTTTTTAAAAGTAGAGCCAGGCAACAAAGCCCTTCTTGGCTTCGCAGAGCTCCCTTAAGTTAGATCAAAGGAGCAATTTGATACAATGCGGTGCCTTGATTCAAAAACTACCCAAGAGACGGAGAGGCATCAAAGAAGCCAGACGAGAAGAGCAAAGCTGCTTTCACTTAGAAATAGCACCTTGCCCCAGTTCAGCTCGAAGGGATGAAAAAGCTCCGGCAGCCAGGAAGGGGTGTCGCTGCTCTTTGGGAAGGGCACCGCTACGCCACCACCTGGGAGTAAAGGCCTCGTTTACCAGCGCCACCAACAGTCGTCCTTCAGCCCTGCACAAATGCAACCCTCTTTCAAAGGCTGAATGAACTGCACGC
Organism: Erythrolamprus reginae; assembly: GCF_031021105.1. Lineage (NCBI taxonomy): Eukaryota > Metazoa > Chordata > Lepidosauria > Squamata > Dipsadidae > Erythrolamprus > Erythrolamprus reginae. The sequence continues at coordinate 91,009,726 of NC_091951.1, read as the reverse complement.
TGCTATGAAAGGTAATGTGATACATACCGTGTTTCACCGAAAATAAGACAGTGTCTTATATTAATTTTTGCTCCCAAAGATGTGCTACGTCTTACTTTCAGGAGGTGTCTTATTTTTTTCCCCAATTAATTGTATCCTGTATCCTGCTGCAGCAAAAATGCATCCAAACACACAGCCGCGTGATGGATGCGTATTGGATGTGTTTTAAAACTAATTGATGCAGCGTTTGGGGATGCAATTTATGGACAGCAGTGTTATATATGTTCTGTTCAGGAATGTTGCGAAACAAAAGGTCTCCTATGTCTTACTTTCGGGGGATGCCTTATATTAGGCAATTCTATGAAACCTATCCTATGTCTTACTTTCGGGGGTGATTTATTTTCGGGGAAACAGGGTAATAATGCTGCACAATCAACAAATACAGAACCCTTCCTGAGATAACTGGAATTTTTCTGTATCAGCAGGAGGAAGTTTTTTAAGATGGTGAGCATGGGCGATACACCATGAAGTAAAATGTTGAGTGCAGGCTCTGCATTAGCCCCGGGTTGCTCTAGTTTTACAACCTAGGTTAAGTAGTGATCTTACAACTATACGGGGACAGGGGGGGGGTTGTGCTAAAGGAGGGCTGGAAGCAATTATGTGCATCCTGCCCATTTTTAAAATACATTCATTTTTCAGTTATACAGAGTATGTTTTAATCCAAGTGGAATGGCTCACTCACATCCCCCCTTATCATCTCTCAGTGATTCTTATTTGAATGCATGTTTGGCATCTCCCATTCCCAAATGAAGTCTGAAACTTGGGAATCATAGAAACATAGAAGATTGACAGCAGAAAAAGACCTCATGGTCCATCTAGTCTGCCCTCATACTATTTCCTGTATTTTATCTTAGGATGTATATATGTTTATCCCAGGCATGTTTAAATTCAGTTACTGTGGATTTACAAACCATGGAAGTTTGTTCCAAGGATCTACTACTCTTTCAGTAAAATGATATTTTCTCACGTTGCTTCTGATCTTTCCCCCAACTAACTTCACATTGTGTCCCCTTGTTCTTGTGTCCACATTCCTATTAAAAACACTTCCCTCCTGGACCTTATTTAACCCTTTGATATATTTAAATGTTTTGATCATGTCCCCCCTTTTCCTTCTGTCCTCCAGACTATACAGATTGAGTTCATTAAGTCTTTCCTGATACGTTTTATGCTTAAGACCTTCCACCATTCTTGTAGCCCGTCTTTGGACCCGTTCAATTTTGTCAATATCTTTTTGTAATCAAATTCGTTTCTTTTTGCCCTACAAGATGCCATCCAAAGGTAGCATTAGATTGGTGTAACATGTATTTAGACTATAGAATTTTAAAGATAGAAATGATATAAATCCATCCAAAGGTAGCATTAGATTGGTGTGGCATGTGTACTTAGACTATAGAATTTTTAAGATAGAAATGATATAAAACAATACTTTTAGGAGTGACACCATTGGAATATAACATCAGTCTGTCAATATGAGGTGGGTGAGGATGAGAAGCGCTCAGGGAAAAGAAGGAGGAATAGGAAGTAGAAAGTGACGGGAGAGGAGAAGGAGTGGAAGGAAGAAGAAGAAGGGGGAGAGAAGGAGAGCGATAGATCTTCCTCACATTTGGAATACTGTGTTCAGTTCTGGAGACCTCACCCACAAAAAGATATTGACAAAATTGAACGGGTCCAAAGACGGCTACAAGAATGGTGGAAGGTCTTAAGCATAAAGACTTAATGAACTCAATCTGTATAGTCTGGAGGACAGAAGGAAAAGGGGGGACATGATCGAAACATTTAAATATGTCAAAGGGTTAAATAAGGTCCAGGAGGGAAGTGTTTTTAATAGGAAAGTGAGCACAAGAACAAGGGGACACAATCTGAAGTTATTTGGGGGAAAGATAAGAAGCAACGTGAGAAAATATTATTTTACTGAAAGAGTAGTAGATCCTTGGAACAAACTTCCAGCAGACGTGGTTGGTAAATCCACAGTAACTGAATTTAAACATGCCTGGGATAAACATATATCCATCCTAAGATAAAAATACAGGAAATCGTATAAGGGCAGACTAGATGGACCATGAGGTATTTTTCTGCCATCAATCTTCTATGTTTCTATGTTTCTAGATGGAAATAGAGGGCATGTGAAGGAAGACAGGTAGTAGAGAGAGGAATGAGTGGAGGGAAGTAGGAAGAGGAGAGAAGGAGTAAGAAAGTAGGAAGAGGAGATGAAGGTAAAAGTAGAGGGTGGAGAGCACAAGAGACAGACTGATGAATAGGAGTTGAAAAGATATTGCGTTATGATTGACTGAATCAAAATGTATGTATATGTACACTGCTCAAAAAGATAAAGGGAGCACTTGAACAACACAATAAAACTCCAAGTAAATCAAACTTCTGTGAAATCAAACCGTCCACTTAGGAAGCAACACTGATTGACAATCAATTTCATTTGTTGCCAGCACATTCAAGTTTGTACAGAACAAAGTATTCAATGAGAATATTTCATTCATTCAGATCTAGGATGCGTTATTTGAGTGTTCCCTTTATTTTTTTGAGCAGTATATATGTGTGTAATTGATATATTTTAAGGTATGTGTGTATGATATATAAATGGAATTGTGGAGAAAAATAAAAAAAATGCAAAAAAAGAAAAAAAAAGATGCCATCTACACGTCAGGTTTAATTATCACACAGTTCCCCAAAAACAGGCACAGGTTTCTTGTCGCCCAAGAACACTTCTGGGATCAGAACTTGGGAAGCAAAGGTAAAAAAGAGTGAAAGAATCTCACCTGGCTCAGTTCCTTCAGGGTGTAGGTGTAGAATGGCCTGGCATACACAAAAACAGGGAGGGAGTGTTGGACAGAGGGCAGCTCGGCCACCCTCAAGGCCTCGTCCACTTTGGCCCTCACAAACTTCTTCCCTTGAGCGGAAGTTCTCAGGATCTCTTCTAGGTAGATGGACGGGTAGAGGGCCCTGCTGTGCTCCCAAAGCCAAGAGAGGTCATTATTGCGTTGCACTTCCACCGGGGGGCAGTGCCCGGTGAAGCCCTCGAAGTCATCCAAGTAATCATAGTTATAACAGTCAGGAAAGAGGTAGTAGCCCCACCAGCCATCGGGGCGCAGAGATTGGGCTAAGCGGAGAGTGTCTGTCATAAATTTCTGGGCAGCCGTTTCAAACTCCCATTTAGCCTCCAGCTCAGCTTCGCTATCAGAGAAATGGGGGTTCCTTTGCTTGACCAAGAGGAGGGACATTTCCCGGTAGATGTTTTTTTTGTCCCAGTTCCGGATCCACTGAGGCCTCCAGTTCTCCCAGTCGATCACGGCGAGGCCTGCAAAAGAGCGCGAGGGCATGGTCGCGGCGATGTCCTTTTTCATCTTCTCCAGGTGGTCTTTCAAGCTGACATTCTGAGGGCAGCCCCCGTGGACCGCAGTGTGCGGCCCTGTCGTGTTCATATAATACGGATATAAGCCCAGCTGGTCATAGTAGAAGATGGTAATGTTCCCACCCACAAAGGCTTCCTGGGAGTTCACCAGGATGCCGTAGGAGTCCAAATGGAGGGAGACATTATAGGCAGACGCACAGCGAGCGGTTGGGGCGTTCCAAAAAACTAGGAAAGGTTTGTTTTTTACGATCGGAGGCAGGGCTGGTTTCAAGCTGGGAGGAGGAAGAGGAGGAAGAGGAAGGGCAGCCGGCCCATCTGGGAAGAGGAGCAGCAGCAGCAAGAAGATTTGGTGACCCAGAGAGTGGTAGAGCCTCAGTTGGGTCGAAGCCCATTTTAGCACCCAGGCTGAGCACGACGTTCTTGAGTGATGTGCAATCCTGCAAGGAAGACAGAAGACACCGTCAATAGGGCATCAGCCCTGCACTGATCGATGATCGGTCATCAGTCACTCTTTCTAAAATAAACCCCCTGCTCTCAAATGGCACTTTCGTACTTTATAAACTAGTTTTAGCCCTGACGGTCTTGCTGAAGACTCCAGGGTCATCATAAATGCTCAACATTTTGACTATAGATCAGTGATGGCAAACCTTTTTTTTCCTTAGGTGCTGAAAGAATGTGCATGAGTGCTATTGCACAAGTGTGAGTGCCCACACCCATAATTCAATGCCTGGAGCGGGCAAAAACAGCTTTCCCCACCCCCTGAAGGACCTCTGCAGACTGGAAATGGACTGTTTCCCAACATCTGGTGGACCCAAAAGGCTTGTGTTTCATCCTTCCCAGGCTCCGAAGGCTTCCCTGGAGCAGGGGGAGGGTAAAAACGCCCTCTCCCATCCCCCCAGAGGATCTCTGGAAGCCAAAAACGTCCTCACAGAGCCTCTGTGCAAACCAAAAATCAGCTGGCCGGGACACACATGCATGTTGGAGCTGAGTTAGGGCAACGGCTCACATGTCAGCAGATATGACTCCGCGTGCCACCTGTGGAACCCGCGTCATAAGTTCGCCATCATTGCTATAGACCTTTCCAGCAAGCCATCCTTTTATTGGACTTGAGAGCAGCCCAGAGCCCTTCTATAGCAGGGTGCTATAAAAAGTACCATAAAACTCCCTTTCTGGGTGGGGGTGGGGGTGGGGTCAGGGGTCAGGAACACCCTGGGGTTGGATAAGGGGCTTGTAGACAAGGGCATGGCAATGAATGAGAGTGCACTGAAAGCCTTCTCTCTTCCTCTCCCCCCCACCCCCCAGCACAAGAAGGAGTCTGCCTGTTTGCTAATTGCTACTGCTGCCACGGGGAAATTTTCCCCATCCCACTAATTTAATCTGCACTGTAATATCAGCGAATAGAGAAAAGGAAGGAGGAAAGCTAAATTAGAAAATATTCAGAACTATTTCCTATGCTATTTATGAAGGGTAGGGTTGTGTGTTTCAACTTTGCTGCCGAGGTTGTGTCATTTTCTCATTGGTCTTTCTCCGTTGAGATTCCAATCCATTTATATATATTTTAAAAAATAAAACATAAACTCCATATGTTTATATTTAGTATTCGGTGCCTCTGAAAGAGTTATGGAGACAAAGTTCTGAACCCAAAACCCCAGAGGCTACGGTCGGTCCCTGGTAGAAAACGGTGAAGAAATCTGGATGCCGCTTTCCACTCCTGCCTTGACATGGCAAGCTCCTCTTTCCTTATTTGTTTGGGCCAATTCCACCAGGAACTGAGCAATCACATTAACCTCACTCTACATAGGTCACGGAGCAGACATTTAGCGATTGCAGTCCTCCATCACTGGTGACTTCTGTTGAACGCACTGTTCCCCTGGAGATAAAAGATTTCTCAGCCAAAGGCATTATCCATTAATGTCTAGACCTCACTTTAAAAAAAACTAAGTCGTCATAACGCATGCTGTAGTTGTTAACAGTACCAAAGTCTTTGGCTGAGTTTCCACCGACTATTAAGTCCACACACATTTTAGCAATAGCTTGAATTCCTAATAAATTAAACAAGAGATAGAAAAATAGAAGACTGACGGCAGAAAAAGACCTCATGGTCCATCTAGTCTGCCCTTATACTATTTTTGTATTTTATCTTAGGATGGATCTATGTTTATCCCAGGCATGTTTAAATTCAGTTACTGTGGATTTACCAACCACGTCTGCTGGAAGTTTGTTCCAAGGATCTACTACTCTTTCAGTAAAATAATATTTTCTCACGTTGCTTTTGATCTTTCCCCCAACTAACTTCAGATTGTGTCCCCTTGTTCTTGTGTTCACTTTCCAATTAAAAACACTTCTCTCCTGAACCTTATTTAACCCTTTGACATATTTAAATGTTTTGATCATATCCCCCCTTTTCCTTCTGTCCTCCAGACTATACAGATTGAGTTCATTAAGTCTTTCCTGATACGTTTTATTGTTAAGACCTTCCATCATTCTTGTAGCCCGTCTTTGGACCCGTTCAATTTTGTCAATATCTTTTTGTAGGTGAGGTCTCCAGAACTGAACACAGTATTCCAAATGTGGTCTCACCAGCGCTCTATATAGCGGGATCACAATCTCCCTCTTCCTGCTTGTTATACCTCTAGCTATGCAGCCAAGCATCCTACTTACTTTTCCTACCGCCCAACCACACTGCTCACCCATTTTGAGACTGTCAGAAATCACTACCCCTAAATCCTTCTCTTCTGAAGTTTTTGCTAACACAGAACTGCCAATACAATACTCAGATTGAGGATTCCTTTTCCCCAAGTGCATTATTTTACATTTGGAAACATTAAACTGCAGTTTCCATTGCTTTGACCATTTATCTAGTAAAGCTAAATCATTTACCATATTACAGATGCCTCCAGGAATATCAACCCTATTGCACACTTTAGAGTCATCAGCAAATAGGCAAACCTTCCCTACCAAACCTTCCCCTATGATGCCAATCACATATTTGTTTACACTCTCCCCTAAACTTAGCAGTAGCTCTGCAGCTCTGCTATTAATTTTTTTTAAAGCATCTGTTCATTTGATGGTCCATTCCTTTTTAAGGTTTCAGATCAATCTACCATTAACCAGCCATGTAAGAAAGATATCCTCATACAGCAGCAAGTTCTCCATGGACCTATTCAGCCATCTGTGTTTCTATTGGGGTTTATTAATGAATGTTTTTTTTTACTGTTTTAGAAATTGTTTTTATCTGTTGGAAGCCACCCAGAGTCCTTCGGGAGCTGGGTGACATATAAATATGTTTAATAAAATAATAAATAAGTAAATAAATCCATGTTCAGTTTTTTCCCCACACGTGATTCTCCATTCTAGCTTTTTATTATAGAAAATGCCAGGGTTCCTCTAGAGTTGGGCATTGTTTAAATCAGAGGTCTTCAAACTTGGCAACTTTAAGACTTGTGGACTTCAACTTCCAGAATTCTCTGGCCAGTGTAGCTGGCTGGAGAATTCTGGGAGTTGAAGTCCACAAGTCTTAAAGTTGCCAAGTTTGGGGCTCCCTGGTTTAAATCAATGTGAATGTATACAAAGATACATTTCCAGGGGATTACTTGCGACTAGGGTTCTTGCAAACAACAACAAACAGTGTGGATTTAGAAGCTGGTTCATGAACTCCCCCGCCCCCTAATGTTAACCTGATCCTTTATGCCCTGTTTTCCCCAAAATAAGACATCCCCTGATAATAAGCCCAACTGCGCTTTTTAGTGCATAGCAATAAGTCCAAGCGTTTATTTCAGGTTTCAAAAAATATAAGACAGGGTCTTATTTTTAGGGATGCATGGTATCTAGTGAGCCTAGATGAACTAGTAAAAACAACCCAAACCATAAGCAACAGTAATAGGGGATAGCTGATACGCTGATTTTGTTTAAAAAGGCTATTTAAATCAATCAGCCCAAAGGCGAACAATTACCGGTACATACATCCACTAAGATAATAGCAAATGAAAAGAAAATAGTAGATTTTATCAGAACCTGATCTTCAAAATTACATTAGGGAGCTGGGAAATTGTAGCATTCCTTGAAGGCAAGATTAATCTCACAACTCACAAGCAAGCTTGGTTATTCTAAGACAAAAAAAATGCAAAACTTTGAAAAATATCCCAGCTGCCTTTTGGGGCAGCAAACTCTGGGAATAAGTTGTGCCTTCACCAGAGAGGGCCTTCTACTGGATCCAGTCTTTGCTTATATCCCAGGGGAAGTACTTGGGAATCCAGATGTTTCCTTAGTCACTTTATAAACTGCTGGGTTGAGGTTGGGACAAGAGCCCAGGACTCTTTTTTTTTGTCATCCCATCTGGACAATTTTTTAAAGACCAACCTTACATTGGTCTCACTGTTGGATATGTGAATTCATGGAGCCCTGAACCACTGAAAAACAGTGGCACCAATTTAATTCTCTTCCAAGGGTTTTGAATGCTGTTGGGTGAAATGAGGGAAACAATGAAAGGATAAAAATGTTGCAGCAGAAGAACAATTAGGAAAAATGGAAATGGGAAGATGACTCAGGGAGCGCAACTTAACAGGAAGATAAAAAAAAATAAAGCAGAAGAATGAATAGGAAAGGAAATGAAGGCATAATATAAAGAACCAATTTTTAATGTTTTATAATATAGGACAAGTAGGAAGGCCTGTTTCTCTTGCTTTTATGATATCTAGAATCTAAACTACAAATAATGGATCTAATACTAATCAATCTCTTTAAGGAGACTGAGAAGTTAAACAAGGTGAGACAGAAAAACCACAGAATTTTTTGAGCTCTACATTCATCATCTACATGGAGTAACAATGGAGATGCACACCTGGTGGTTATAGAACTTAACACTCAGGACATTCCTTTCGGAGCCTAGACAATTTAGCATGAGATCATTTCTTAATGAAACCTCATTATATCTGATAGGTTTAGACATATTGAGCTATGATGATATAAACAGTGGCTGATTACAGAAGTGATATTATGTCCTTCTTCCTGTCATTCAACTGGGGAAAAAAATGCCCAACAGCTTTTCAGCAGCTCTCTGTGTAAATTCAATACCTTGGGAAACTACACTCCTCCACTCGAAACAGAATATCCTACGAAAATAGATTAACAATCCTGGGCCTAGAAAGCCTAGAACTACGGCGCCTAAAACACGATTTGAGTATTGCCCACAAGATCATATGCTGCAACGTCCTACCGGTCAATGACTACTTCAGCTTCAACCGCAACAACACAAGAGCACGCAACAGATTCAAACTTAATACGAACCGCTCCAAATTTGACTGTAAAAAATATGATTTCAACAATCGAGTTATCGAAGCGTGGAACTCATTACCGGACTCAATTGTGTCAACCCCTAACCCCCAACATTTCTCCCTTAGACTCTCCACGATTGACCTCTCCAGGTTCCTAAGAGGCCAGTAAGGGGCGTACATAAGTGCACTGGTGTGCCTTTCAGCCCCTGTCCAATTGTCTTTCCTTTCTCTCACTTATCATATATATTTTCTTTCTTTCATATATCCTCTCCTCTAAGTTCATTTTTACCCTTATATATATTACTACATGTCTATTTTTCTTCCTATGTATTTGTGTATTGGACAAATGAATGAATGAATGAATGAATGAATGAATGAATGAATGAATGAATGAATGAATAAATAAATAGGGCCAGGCGTTAAATGCAACTCAAAGGTAGCTTTAGGGCAGGTGTCCCCAAACTTGGCAATACTAAGGCTTGTGGACTTCAACTCCCAGAACTCCATAAGTTTTAAGGTTGAAGTCCACAACTCTTAAAGTTGCCAATTTTGAAGACCTCTGCTTTAGGTGAGTGAGTGAGTGAGTGAGTGAGTGAGTGGTTTGTTTGTTTGTTTGTTTGTTTGTTTGTTTATGTATGTATGTATGTATGTATGTATGTATGTATGTATGTATGTATGTATTTATTTGATTTGATTTGATTTGATTTGATTTGTATGCCGCCCCTCTCCGAGAACTCAGAGCGGCTTCCAACAACAGTACAGTCTACAAATCCAATATTAAAGAAACCAGAACACATTAAGAAACCCTTATTTTTTAAAAAACAATCACACAGCTCAACAGACCGTACATAAAGCGGGACAGTGGGGGAATCAATTTCCCCATGCCTGGTGACATAGGTGGGTTCTCAGGAGTTTAAAAAGGCAAGGAGGGTGGGGCCAGTCCTAATCTCTGGGGGGGAGCTGATTCCAGAGGGCCAGGGCCGCCACAGAGAAGGCTCTTCCCCTGGGCCCTGCCAAATGACATTGTTTTGTCGACGGAACCCAGAGAAGTCCGACTCTGTGGGACCTAATCGGTCGCTGGGATTCATGTGGCAGAAGGCGGTCTCGAAAGTATTCTGGTCCAATGCCATGTAGGGCTTTATAGGTCATAACCAACACTTTGAATTGTGACCGGAAACTGATCGGCAGCCAATGCAGGCTGCGGAGTGTTGATGTAACATGGGCAGATCGAGGAAAGCCCATGATTGCTCTCGCAGCCACGTTCTGCACAATCTGGAGTTTTCAAAGGTAGCCCCATGTAGAGAGTGTTACAGTAGTCGAACCCCAAGGTGATGAGGGCATGAGTGACTGTGAGCAGTGACTCCCGGCCCAAATAGGGTTGCAACTGGTGCACCAGGCGAACCTGGGCAAACACCCCCCTCGCCACAGTCGAAAGCTGTGAATCGAGGAGGACGCCCAAGTTGCAGACCCTCTCCAAGGGGGTCAATAGTTCCCCCCCCCAGGGTGATACTGAGTGGGGGGCAAGCATGATCAATGTATGAAAGAAAATCAGATGGATAAATGTGTATTGCTGAAAGACATCCATTATTTTCCTCTCCGTTCAACTATTTAGAAAGAAAATGGTAATTCAAAAACATTGATTCAAAATTATAGCAACTCTTTAATCAGGCTCTGATGATGCAGCTCAACTTCTAGACATAGAAGCTTTGCGCTCTTCCGCCTCTTCCAATGCTGCACCGGGATGTCTTTCAAAGCTTTGGAGCACCCATGTTGTTTAGGCTCTCTCTTTCTCGCTGCGGCATCCACAGAGCCCCCAGATCCCGTTGCAACCCTCTTTTCCTCCACATCAGCCGATTTCGGGCAGTGCGGAAGCTGAGCTGCCTGCCGGGGGATGGCCTTCAAGCCACATGATTGCCCGGCATCAAAGGATGAAGAGCTGGTCCTTCCAGCTCCAATGCAATCCCGACTGGTATTTCTTTCAAAAAATCAGGACTTTTTAAAAACGCTGCTAAAAATCGGGACTGTCCTGCCAACAGTGGGACATTTGGTCACCTTACCATTAATGGAATTGAAGGTAGCAACAGGATTTAGAACTTACTACTGAAATTCAGTACATCCTGTTCAAGGCCAGGACATGGCAATCACACCAACCAACACTCTGCAAAAGCCCAACTGGACATTCTCTCTTCTGTTCTTCAAGTTGGGAACCATACATTTAAGAGGGACTCCGATTGTGCAACTATTATTTCCAGAGGAGAAAATCCCCATCAAGAAACATAGACCAGTGTTTCCCAACCATGGCAACTTGAAGATATTTGGACTTCAACTCCCAGAATTCCCCAGCCAGCGAATGCTGGCTGGGGAATTCTGGGAGTTGAAGTCCAGATATCTTCAAGTTGACAAGGTTGGGAAACATTGACATAGACGGTAGTGATGGAATCAGTTATCCTGAATCAATCCAGCCATTCCACTTTGCTTGATCTATGTCTGAGTCTCTTTCCCCCGTTAATCATTTCCTGATAACTACCAGAATTGGATAATGATTTCTAATCCATCTCGCAATAGGCAAGAAATTCAGATTATTATTTGGTATCATCTTCATAATGATAACTTCACTTCGGACTGGCAGACATCCTCTCCTAGCAATTTGATATACACAGAATAGGGAAAGGAAACATTCTGGAGTAAAAATTTCCATAGGTCCAACCTCACCTCTTCTCACTGGATCTACCTATTTAGATAGAAGTAAAACCACCATAAGTACACATACACCACGAATCCCAGCGACCGGTTAGGGCCTTCTTCGGGTCCCGTCAACTAAACAATGCCATTTGGTGGGACCCAGGGGAAGAGCCTTCTCTGTGACGGCCCCGACCCTCTGGAACCAGCTCCCCCCAGAGATTAGAACTGACCCCACCCTCCTCGCCTTTTGTAAACTCCTTAAACCCCACCTCTGCTGTCAGGCATGGGGGAATTGAAACATCTTCCCCGGGCCTATACAGTTTATGTATGGTATGTTTGTGTGTATGTTTGCTTTTAATAATGGGGTTTTCAGTGTTTATCTTAAATTACCGGTATTAGATTTATTATATATTGTTTATTATTGCTGTGAGCCGCCCCGAGTCTACAGAGAGGGGCGGCATACAAACCTAATAAATAAATAAATAAATAAATAAGATTATATCTCCAACTCACACAAGTAGTCCGGAAGGATGCTGCGGTTGACATTATTGAAATCTACTGAAATATTTTTATTTAATTCCATTTACATGGCTATTTATTTTCCCAAGGTGACTCTGGGTAGAACAAAAACACCCAATATAAATAACTAACAAAATAAATAAACACAAAAAGCAAAACATGACAACTGAACTTCCAGATACAATGGTCATCCATGAGAGCAACTAATGTGGTTTGTATATCATGCCCAAGTCTGAATTCAAAGGTCCAGATAGTTTATATCCTCCAGAGCCCTGTACAAATTTAGCTCCACTTTCTTAATACCCTTCATTTAAAAAAAAAGACTTAAGAGATAGGTTGATAACTGTGTAGTTTTGTTGCATCCAAGAAATTGCTACACCTGTCCTTTTTAAGGATCCTTGGCATCTCTCCTGCCTCAAACTGTTCTTGTCTACACTCTCAGTCCTCTCCTGGCTATTTTAATTAGCAATGTAAGGCAGGGGTCCAATTTCTAAGGGACAGGAATAAGATCAAAGAGGTCATTATCCATTTTTGGTTACCGATTCAAAAGCTTCCAGGATAGCACCATAAGACTTTATTATCTGTACAGTAGATTTGTGCATTTGGTTTCCAACTCAAAGTTAGAAGTCCAACTCAACTTGGGAAACACAAATCATATTAATCTACTTACTTATCTCCCCCTAAAGGACAATGGATAACATTCTTTAGATACAGTAAAAGATGGAGAAGTACCTTATTTTTTGGAGTTTAAGATGCACCTTTCCCCCTCCTCCCCGAAAGAAGGTGGAAATGTTGGTGCGTCTTATACACCGAATACAGCCATTTTTTAACTCGTGAAGCTCCGCCTCCACATTCAATTTTTGTGAGAAATGGGGCTGTTTTTGCAAAAAACAGGGCACACAGAGGGTCTGGGAGGGCAGCAGAGTGCTTCTGGGGGTTTGGAGAGGGTAAAAATGCCCCAATTTTTTACAAAAATGGGAGCGTTTATACTTTTCCCCAGCCTCCAGAGGCACTCTGCAGCCCTCCCAGACCCTCACAAAAACAGGCCCTTTTTTCACCCATTTTTTAGATAAATGGGGCACACAGAGGGTTTGGGAGGCCTGTAGAGTGCTCCTGGGGCCTGGGGAGGACAAAACCTTTTTTTCTCTTACTTACCTCTTTGAAATCTTGGTGCATCTTATATATCGGTGCATCTTATGGTCTGAAAAATACAGTATTTGCGCTTTGCCATCTACCTTATTGCCTTTATTGTCCACCTTTTGGTTTTTACTCATTCTAGTTGCATTCACATTCTATAAATTTTGACCACAAACTGTTCACTTTTTATTTCCCCAAGTTCCTTAGTCCACAAAAGACCTTCACGGGATTTGGAGTGCAAGGGAAGATCCTATTAAGTATTTCTCTGTTCCAATGGTCAATAAAGTATTGGACAGAATTGAGAAATTTCTCAAACTCAAATCAGTTGAGTAACTTGCTGGATTCATTAGATCAGTGTTTCCCAACCTTGGCAGCTTGAAGATATTTGGACTTCAACTCCCAGATTTCCCCAGACAGCGAATGCTGGCTGGGGAATTCTGGGAGTTGAAGTCCAGATATCTTCAAATTGCCAAGGTTGGGAAACACTGCATTAGATATCAGGGTGAGTTTTAGTGTCTCCATTATCTCACGGAAGTAATCAGCCCATGACAATGGACTGAAGGAAAAAACCTTCCAGAACCAGATCACTACATGTATGCTCCAAGGTGAATACCAGGTTTAAAATATGGACAGCTTTGCCAATCAGATCAGTGATTACCTGAGACAAATGCACGGTTGTCATGATAGACAGGACCTCTTAGATTCCCTGATCCCAGGGAAAAGTGGTTGAACACCCAGTACTAAGAACCTGGGCAAATCTACAAGTACCTTTACCAAAAGATTAAGAGCTCAGTCAGAAATGCTGCTGTGTAGCTGGGATAACAGCAGTACTTACATTTCCGTTACTGTGTAGTGGGCTTCAGTAGGCAAAAAGCAGACCATAATAGACAAAACAACATTTGCTGACTGAAAACTGGAACTGAGGAACAGGAGACAAATGCCTGTAATTTACACTCCAGGCCCACAGGGCCTTAACCAATCATAATCCCTGAGAAAGCCTGCCCGGATATGAGTTTTCTAAGTTTCCCTCCTTAACAGTTAACTGGATTAATGGTTAGTTTCACTTTAGCAGGCCTTAACACAACTAGATATTCAATACATAATACATATAACCAGCGAAGGGCTACCAAACTTTTTACTACCATATTGTGGGCGTGGCTTATGCAGGACGCCCTGCATTTTCTTTCAACATCTTTCAGTGCAAATTGGGGGCTCTGGGGTGGAGCTCCATTTTCGCTACCCCACTGAGTACCCCCCCAACAGTCCAGGCAGTAGCCCACCCCTGTATATAACTAGCCAAGATTCCACATCCGTCTATCTGTGAATCAATGTTCCTTGTAACTGTGAGGGTCCCTTGATATGCAATTGCCACACCATCTCCCCTAATCCACCTCCCCCAAAGGAGAGCAAATCCATGAAACCCAATTGGGAAGATCACCATGAGAGGAGTCACCCTTTCTTCCTCTAAGCTGAGATCAGTAATACATACAAGGTCTGTCCTCTTATCCATGATTGGACAAGTTAGTTTTGTTCCAGGCAGACCTGACATTCATTAGCAGCATCTTGAACATAATGTGTCTTAGCAGTTTCCTAGTTAGAAACATAGAAACATAGAAGACTGACGGCAGAAAAAGACCTCAAGGTCCATCTAGTCTGCCCTTATACTATTTCCTGTATTTTATCTTAGGATGGATATATGTTTATCCCAGGCATGTTTAAATTCAGTTACTGTGGATTTACCAACCATGCCTGCTGGAAGTTTGTTCCAAGGATCTACTACTCTTTCAGTAAAATAATATTTTCTCATGTTGCTTTTAATCTTTCCCCCAACTAACTTCAGATTGTGTCCCCTTGTTCTTGTGTTCACTTTCCTATTAAAAACACTTCCCTCCTGGACCTTATTTAACCCTTTAACATATTTAAATGTTTCGATCATGTCCCCCCTTTCCCTTCTGTCCTCCAGACTATACAGATTGAGTTCATGAAGTCTTTCCTGATACGTTTTATGCTTAAGACCTTCTACCATTCTTGTAGCCCGTCTTCGGACCCGTTCAATTTTGTCAATATCTTTTTGTAGGTGAGGTCTCCAGAACTGAACACAGTACTCCAAATGTGGTCTCACCAGCGCTCTATATAATATATAATTTGTTTATGTATTTGTTTGTTTTGTCAAGTACATATTGTTGGTATACAAAGATATAATAATATTTATGTAAATGATACTAGTAAAAAGAACAAACATTAGGACAGGGGACGGAAGGCACACTGGTGCACTTATGAACACCCCTTACTGACCTCTTAGGAATAGGGAGAGGTAAACAGTGGATAGTCTAAGGGTAAAGTTGTGGGGGTTAGGTGATGGATGATACTACAGAGTCAGGTAGTGAGTTCCATTCTCTCCCCCCCAACCCAAACTGGCATTGTATGCACTTCATATAAAAAATGCGTACTCTACGTATTTTTCCAAACAATATAATTATCCAATCCAGTTTTTCTTATGTTGCACCTTTCTAAGCAGCTGGCTTGATGACTGTTTTCATTCTCCAAACGGGAGGCTAAAGCGGAAAGAACAGCTTAGCATCAGATCAGGCCATTCAGTGAACACAGAGCTTAGCAAAGTCCTCAAGAGATTTCCTGCTCTGGACTTGTGCTCTTAATATTGCATGTGCCAGCTCACTTAAGTTGTAGAAGTTTGCTGGAAGAATCTGGCATTAGGCCCAGAATCCTCTGGCAGACAAATTAACAGGCCAGATAGGAAACAAGAAGGGGCAGAGATATCTCTCCTTTTCATGGATGGAATGTGTGACATGACGTTCAAAAACAAGTTATCCTTTAAGGCAGAAGTCCCCAGACTTGTTTGATCTGGAATTAAGAGAATGTGCCTCTTGGGGAAGAGGTTTTTCCCATTTAACCCATTGTTAAAAATCAGGTGGGGTACAAGCTGCAAATCCTACCTGTAGAATTCTAAGCGCACAGCTGAGAAACTTTTAAGGCACATTGAAGGAAACTTTTTCTTCTCCTGGACTTGCTGAATTGGCAAGTCATGAAATGTCAGTCATGCAACTGACATTTCTATCTGATTAATTCATGCTTTTATTCCCGTTTTACTCTTTTGTAAAAGCATGAGTATCTAAATGAAACACTAAGTTAGAGAATTTGGTTTCTAAAGATGCTGCGCCATCATATATTTCAAAATACGTTTCTATTTGTTAATTATAAAGTTCTTGGGAAATTATATCAACCTGAACGTATTGTGAATTTGCAAATAGGAATGGCTTACACGGCTATTTGTGGCTAATCTGGAAAGGCAAATTGATAGTGCTTTAAATATTAAAAAGTAGTTGTAAACTCAAAAAAAAAAATCCAAGAAGAAAAAGACAGGAATTACAGCGGTTCGAGCCCCTCTTATTCCTTTGCACGCATGCATTTGTTCATGCACTTCTAACCAAAACAAATATTGCTACAGGGAAGCAGGAGAGCATCTGCACAATTCATTAATTTGAAATAAAGTTTGTATTTTGTTAATAAGCGGGAGACAAACGGGGTTGGGGAAATAGTTTTTTGAGTACAGCATTATTTAATAGAATCAGAATCAGATTGGTGGCATAAATTTCTAGCACAAATTCTATATTTGTGTACTTGGAAGCACCTCAGCATTTTATAGCGTATAAGCCAAGCCATCTAACAATTCCTCCTTTCAAGGGCACCCAGAATGGCTCTTTCTGTTCTAGCTACGTGTAGGCCTAGAGAGCCAATGGGAACTTTCCTCTAGATGCTAGGGGCCAGGTGCCGGAGGGGGCCAGGTAGTTGTTGAGACTCACGGAGGATAGAAACTTTGCTGTGCTACAGATTTTGACTGTACCTTTCCCTACTACCCCCACCCTTACTACGTACATTTTAAATAACAAACCAACCAACAAAAACCAAATGCACCTGCTAGCCACCCATTGGTGCCACATATACTTTGGCTTCAAACAAACATTTCAAGATATAAAATGACCAAGTAACCATTCTACAGATTGTGGCCAATTTGCAAAGGCTCAGGCAGAGAAAGAGATTGTACAATTAACCTGCAATAGAAACTTGATTCTACTCTGGTAATCTTGGGACAAACAACTAAGGGGAGGAGAGTTATGTTTCAGGAACTTTATCCAGCCAGCAACTCAGCCTCTTACATGCTAATGTAAGTTCTTGAGCAGATTTGTAGTTCTAAAGTTGAAACAGGGGTGATTAAAACTGATTTGTGTTCATGACTATTACTGTCCAACCCATATTCTGGGAGAGAAGAGTTGTCCCATGGGGCTGATGGTTCATGCAATTAGCACTGATGGCTTAGAAGTGCCCTTCTGATCCATATGGGAGATTTATGGTCCACTTCATTTGAGGAAACTGTGGTCTCAGCATTATGAACAACCATGGATTTTTCAAACTGAAAAGCCAGATGGAAGTTCAGGTCAGGCCTTTCTAGATCTAACCTATTTCCACTTAAATCTCTCATTTTTCATGCAGCTTTTGACTTCTCACTGGACATTTGACTGAGCAAGTCGCCTTTTTGAACCAAGACTCTGAAAACTAACAGCAGCATATTGGAAGAAGGTAATATTGGATATCTAGGTCAGCTTAAGACAAAGATGAAATTAAAGAATAAGGTGCATTTAAAATTTTTACTAAGAAAATTACTAACCTGCCCTGTGACACTCTGGGCTACATTCTGGCTTCTAAAAGAACAGGGGGGTGCAGCCAAAGTGAAGCAATGAAACCTGCACAGCCTTCCCCAAATCAGCCACTTTGTTCTGTGGTTGGTAGAATTACACAAATTAAAACAAATTAACTAGCACCCAGAAGATGAGTAACAAACATTTCTATTTATTCCTTTCCCCACAACAATGCAGCATTTACTCATAGTCTACTCTTGCTATTTTCTGCCCATGTGCAATTTTGGGTTGGATTTTATCCAATTTACACCTGTTTTGAAATAAATGCTAGAGAATTCAGAATGTTGAAAGTGAGTTTCCCTTTTTATGTGAATGTTTTTTTAAAAAAATGATTGCATCAGAACTAGTATATAAAAACAGAATTAGAATAGAATTATAATTAGAATAGAATTAGAATTAGAATTAGAATAGAATAGAATTCTTTATTGTCCAAGTGTGATTGGACACACAAGGAATTTGTCTTTGGTGCATATGCTCTCAATGTACATAAAAGAAAATATACATTTGTCAAGAATCATAATACGAAAATAAAAATCTCTCTCTCTCTCTCTCTCTCTCTCTGTACTTAAAGCAAGTTGTTTAACAATTTAACAAGATAGGCTTCTTTAAGGCAGTGATTTAACTGAAATTCCAGTAGGAAGGTGCATAAGAATCCAAAGGCAGTAAACTATCACTATGTACTAACACTGAGTAGCACAAGTAACAGCAGAAAAAATCCTGTTCCTCTGGGCAGAAAGAACAAAAGCCAAATAGAAATAAATAGAAATATAAATAATAGAAATAGAAATAGAAATAAAATAGCGACAATAATAGGAGGAAACTGAAATGTATCCTGCTTGGGATTCCTGTAGTAAGAGGCAAAGGGGGAAAAGGGCAGGGATTCACTCCAGGAGGAGAGACAAAGCTTCGGGCTATTTGCAGCATCCCATTTCCTAGGGCTCTTTTTCCAGCCCTGTGTCAGGGCAAAATTTCCTCCCCACCATCCAGCTTGCCACTCTTTCAAGAAGCAAGAGTCAGGGAAACGTGCCATGAGTTGAACCGGTGGGCATTCAACCAGCTCAAAGGCCAGGGCGAACCTCATGGAATCCAAGCCAAACGATAGCCTTCCCCTTCCTGGTTTTAAGCTGCAGATTGAAATCAGGTGAATCCTGGCTCTTTCCCACGCAGCCCAGCCTGGACTGCTTCCCTCCTCCTTCCCAGAGGAGGACAATGCAAGGAAGGGTTTCTAGTAGCATGCAAGGGAGGAGAAGGGGGGAGAGAAGAGAGAGGGACCCACCTGAAGAGTTTTGCAGCCATAGGACTGAGCGTCTGCTTTCCCGGGCTTCCTTGAAACACTGTGCCCACTTTGATATTCTGTCTCTCTTTCAATTCAGGCTGAAGCCTGGAGTATCAGGGCACCTGCTAAGCCGGCTTTCTCCGTGGGTCTCTCTGGCTTGGACCAATCCCCTTTTCCCTCAGGCTGCTCCAAGAGCCTCCTTGCCTGGCACCTAGATTCCCATCAGCTACGCTTTGCCCATCCGTTTTATGCCAGGACCCACCCAGGAGACCTTCTTTAACTGGGGAGAAGCGAAGAAGAGGGAAACTACCTGTGGCTGCTCTCCCCTGGCCCCAGAGTGGTACGATCCATGTCTGGTGCTCTTGTGAACAGCTGTGTTTATGTGCACCTCCTCCAAGCTAACCTCGTGCTTCGTTGCGGTGCACGCCTCATGTTCATTCAGTCGGACAGAAAAACTCTTTACTACGCCCGGCCCCATTCAGGGACTCTCTTGCCATTTGCGGTGACAGGCAGGAGCCACAAGCCCTCCCGTCTTTTGTTGACTCTCCCATCAGACACGCAACCTGCTCTGTGTACAGAGGGCTTTCTTCGTTTGCTTTGCTCTTATGCCTTTTTAAACGGAGCGGCAGCTGGAATGCGACACCCGCGGCTGCCTCCGCCGAGAGGTCTCGAGGCACACTTCATCAAAACTTTAAACGGAGGGAAAAACTAGGGAGGGTGTGTGTGTGTGTGTGTGAAACATCAAGGTAGATGGTGAGAAGGAAGACTACTTATGAAGATCTGAAGATGAGAGCTTTGCAAAAACAAAACACGAACCAATGTGGCAGGTCCTGTCCTTCAACAGAGTGAAGTGATTTATGCCAAGCGCTGCCATAGGAAGAAGGGAGAAATGACATGGTAATAAATAGGGTGTTTGAAAAGCGCTAATCTTGGGTGAGGGTTGAGCGATGAAGCCTCACTTTCCCCCAGTGCCTCACTTCCTAAATCTTTTCTTCTTCTGAACCTTTGGAAAGGAAATACATTTATGGTAGAAGCTGCTACCTTCCTTTAGCTGTAGTTTAAGGAATTGGGGGACCCAGTGCCATACCATTTATCTATCTATCTATCTATCTATCTATCTATCTATCTATCTATCTATCTATCTATCTATCTATTTATTAGATTTGTATGCCACCCCTCTCTGTATACTCGACCCCACCGCAAATGCCTTCCTGCAAATTAGGAGGTTAACATTATTTAAAATAATTTAAAAGTAAACGCACAAGTACAGTATATGTGGTACATTGCTCAATAGTAGTAACTTTGAGAGGGATCTTGGGGTCCTAGTGGACAATCATTTAAATATAAGCAGCAGTATGCAGCAGCTGCCAAAAAAGCCAACACAGTTCTAGGCTGCATTAACAGAGAATCAAGATCACATGAAGTGTTAATATCATTTTATAATGCCTTGGTAAGGCCACACCTGGAGTACAGTTTTGGTCACCACAATGGCATTCAGTTTTGGTCACCACAATGTAAAAAGGATGTTGAGACTCTAGAAAGAGAACAACAAACATGATTAGGATACTGGAGGCTAAAACGTATGAAGAACGGTTGCAGGAACTGGATATGTCTAGTTTAATGAAAAGAAGGATAGAGGAGACATGATAGCAGTCTTCAAGTATCTTGCACAAAGAAGAGGGAGTCAACCTATTCTCCAAAGTACCTGAGGGTAGAACAAGAAGCAACGAGTGGAAACTAAACAAGGAGAGAAGTAACTTAGAACTAAGAAGAAATTTCCTGACAGAACAATTAATCAGTGGAACAGCTTGCCTCCAGAAGTTGTAAATGCTCCAACACTGGA
Source organism: Erythrolamprus reginae (assembly GCF_031021105.1). Taxonomy (NCBI): domain Eukaryota; kingdom Metazoa; phylum Chordata; class Lepidosauria; order Squamata; family Dipsadidae; genus Erythrolamprus; species Erythrolamprus reginae. The sequence continues at coordinate 90,988,878 of NC_091951.1, read as the reverse complement.
AATTTTTAAGAAGACGTTGGATAACCATCTGTCTGAAGTAGTGTATGGTTTCCTGCCTAAGTAGGAGATTGGACTAGAAGACTTCCAAGGTCCTTCCAAACTCTGTTGTTATTATTATTGTTATAAAATGTAATAAATGTAATCTAAATTTTTTTTAAAAAAAAACTCGGCTTTTCAGAAGAGCCTCATCCTTAGGGTTGAGAAAAAGTGACTATCCCCAAATCACCCACCTCAGCTGGCTTTCGGTCTAAGGTGGGACTCACAACTTTTTGGTTTCTAGCCTGGTGCCTTAACCACCACATCAAGCTGGGTCTTAGAGAAGAAATGTACTGGATACTAATGGTAAATAGTTATTACTTTATATATATTATATATATAATATATTATGTGTATATATTTATACACAAACATGCACACACACACACACACACACATTCAAACTTACAAGGAACTGATAAATAAATAAATACTAGTCTCCAGTATAGATCTATTTCAAGCTATTTAGCTCTCATCAGCTAGCCATACCCTTCTAGGATTTGAACCTGGGCAAAATTATGTGAGGGGATGAAATGGAGATAAGAGGAACCGGCCGCTGCTAATTGAGCAACTGCAGTGATTCCCTTAACAAATGTGGCAAGAAAAAGTCTAAAAATGGGGCAAAATGTACTTAACAACATAAAACTCTGGCCTCAAGGGTGATTGTACGTTGCGGACTACTTGCACAAAGGAAACAAAACAGCTAACAAACATCCCTTAAAGAGTTTTCTAGAAATAATCTCTTAATGTCCATTAATGCCTGTTTCCTGTCTTTTACAGTAACCTTTTAATCTACTTATGGGTAAAATTTACTCAAGAATCATCAGGAGAGACTTTGCCCCCCCCTCCCCCAAACTTCCAAACCCAAACTTCCAAAGTCAGCTGGATCGCTTCTCTTTCTACCTGCTTAGCGCACTCTCGTATGATGCTTGCTCATTCTTATCACTTGCCGTATGCTAAATAAATAAATAAATACTTCTTCCTCATTCTCTCCCCCCCCCCCTGACTCCCTTAGCATCACAATACGCCTCTCTCTCAGTCCTTGGGGACTGCCACTGAGCAAAGCAATGGGCTTGTCTCTCCATCTGTGCCATAGCCATTATCCCTGCCATCTCTGGCTGGCTTGCTCCCTCTCTCCCTCCCTCCCTCTCTTTCCCTCTCCTGCCTTGCTCTCTTCTCTCTCCCTGATCCCTGCTTGGCCTCTTGCATTCAGGAAAGGAGCCAGGATGTGTTAGGGGCTAACCCGGCCTGGAACAGAGCAGGTGTGAACAGGAGACTGGTCAAATGGCAGCAGGGGAGAGGACCGTGCCAGTAAACGGCAGCACAAAGGGGCGAGTACAAGTGCCCTAGAGTGCCTTCCGTCCTCTGTCCTATTGCTCTCCTATATCTCCTATACCTTTCTTCTATTCCTATATCTCTTCTTCTATTCTTTCATTGATATGTTCTATTACTATATCTTCTTTTCTATTCTTTCATAGATATATTTTACTATGAGTATCTCCTCTATAACCTTCATCATGTATTTTATTATGTATATATAGATATACAGTATACCCACTAAAACCCTCATTGTATATTGGACAAAATAAATAAATAAACAAATAAATAAACAAAGGGAGGAAAAGAGCCAGGTATGTGGAGATGCAATACATGAGCATGTAACAGATTCAAACTAAATGTAAACTGCTCCAAACTCGACTGCAGAAATACGACTTCAGCAACAGAGTGAATCAATGCCTGGAATGCACTACCTGACTCTGTGGTTTCTTCCCCAAACCTCAAAAACTTTAACCATAGACTGTCTACAGTGGACCTCTCCCCGTTTCTATGAGGTCTGCAAGGGGCATGCATAAGTGCATCACTGTGCCTACCATCCCTGTCCTACTGTCCTCCTTTATCATTATTTACTACTTACGTTATGCTTATACAAACTACAATCCTATACTTGTTCAAACAAACAAACAAACAAACAAACAAACAAACAAACAAATAGGAACCTCTGGTTCGGAGAGGGGCGGCATACAAATCTAATAAATAAATAATAATAATAATAATAATAATAATAATAATAATAATAATAATAATAATAATAATAATTTATTAGACTTGTATGCTGCCCCTCTCCGAACCAGAGGTTCCTATTTGTTTGTTTGTTTGTTTGAATAGAAACATAGAAACATAGAAGACTGACGGCAGAAAAAGACCTCCTGGTCCATCTAGTCTGCCCTTATACTATTTCCTGTATTTTATCTTACAATATGCAATTAGAATATTCATATCTCTTGGCTACCTACTCTCTTTTTAAAAAGAGAAGTGTAGGAAACTCTTGAGTTTATTTGTTCTCCCCATCAAAGCTAGGCTAGGCTGTAAAATAGCTTTCTCAGGACTTTTTACTTATGTTTATACAAACCACTACTATCCTATACATGTTTGACAAATAAAATAAATAAATAGATACATAAACACACACACTTTTCCTGGGACGTTTGCTATGATCTCATTTAACATGCTATTCTGTTCCTTTTCCTCCCTGCTTTTCAGAAATCACTTTACTTTTATAAATGGAGCCTATTGAGGATAATATACACTGGATATTGCACAATTGATTGTACGTTCTCGAGAAGACATTTTGGGATGCAATGCTTTCAGAAAAAAAGCTCGTTGCCGGTCTCTGGAGGAATTAAAGACCATCTGCTGTGGGGAGGGGGGTGAATAGCAATGCATCTCCATAAAAAGAGGGGAGGCCCTAAAGCTCTGCTAGAACTTCCTGGCACATTTGTGACCTCATTCCATTAGTGACATGCCCCAATCATCCATTCCCCTGCAACAGGAGGAAAAACATCCTTCCGACCTTTATCTCAGAAAAAGTGTAACTCCGATTCCTCATAAAGTGGCTCATAGGGCTTCTGGTTCATCACAACAGCATTGTTTACTTTGCTTCGCTGGCAGCAAACATCACCAAAGCTGACAAGGAGAAAAATAGCCGAAGGGCAATAAGCATGAAGGAGGGATGGTTCTGAGCATCTAAATGCAGAGTGAATGTTGTAGTAGGAACTTCCAGTAGAGGTGGAAGTTTCTACCACAACTGTAGTTTGCCATTGTTAGCAAGAGCTTGCTTTGTCTGTATTACATTCATGGTTTCTTAGAAAATGAATTTATGCCCATATTCTGTTCACAGCAAATTTGTGCAGATGGATCTTTGAACCTGTTGTGGTTAGCTCTGGCCCAGCTCCTGCCCCAAGGACTGTGGATGTGGGGGAGACATCCACATGCTGCAGGCCTGTTTTGCCCCCCCCCCCCGGTGGAATCTGCTGATGAAGGCTCCTCTGAGCAAGAAGACGTGAGTGACAGGGAGGAGGAGAGTGGGGCAGACAGCTCAGAAGGAGATCAATTATCTAGCTCCTCCTTGGATTCAGAACAAGAGTTAATGATACAGCCATGCATGCGGAGAGCTATGCATAGGCAACAACAACTGAGAGATTATTATCAAAGAAAATGAGGCCACCTGTGGTTGGGTGGGGCTGTGGTGATTAGTGAGGCTGCTATAAATAGCAGCCTGTGGGTTTGGCCATTGTGGAGGATTATCTGATCATTGTGTTTCATGACTGCTTTACTGACTTTGACCTTTTGTGTGCTGCTTTTCCCCCCGCTTTGAAACTAAACCAGAGCAAAGTGTGTTTCACTTTGCGAAAGAAGAAGGACTGTGAATTGCCTCACAGCTGCAAGCTAAGTATCACAGAACTGATAAGGGACTTGTACAAATTACCAGTTTGTTTGGAGACCAGTGCTCTTTGCTATACCAAAAGAGGGCTTAGTTTAAGTGACTTTTCATTATAAAGAACATTGTTTTGAATTTTCAAACGTGTGTGTGTCTGAAATTTGTACCTGTGAATTTTTGGGAGGAGTCTGCCAGAGAGCCCGACAGAACAGAACCTGATTGTTACAGTAATGTTCCTACACCGAGCAGTGATTTCCTCAACTTGATGCTTACTAGGTATTCTCCTAAGTTGGTTAGAGGCTAACATTGCTAGATGGCCATACTGTGAGGATCACAGAAGATATGAGGAATTGATGTTTGTATGTTCAAAGGGTATCTACTCTGCAGTTAGCCATTATTTAAATCACGAGTCATTGAACTTGGCAACTTTAAGACTTGTAAACTTCAACTCCCAGAATTCTCCAGCAAGCATAGCTGGCTGGAGAATTCTGGGAGTTGAAGTCCACAAGTCTTAAAGTTACCAAGTTTGAAGACCTCTGATTTAAATTATGATTTCAGGAGGCAAAGGTACACAGAAGGCTTAAGTTGTTATCAAAATAAGAAAGAGTAAAACACATAAGGGTTCAAGCACACTTGCCTGATAGGTCCTGCTCGAATTCTGAGGCTAGCACAAGTAAGCGGGACAGATTGCAATCAAACATTTGAAAGTAATGCTCTACAAAAGTTTCAAACTGTGGAGAAATTTAAAGGGAATATGTTAAGAAGAAAAAAGACTCAAGGATGTTTTCAGGATTTTTCTTCCTAAAACATTAAAGAGGAAAAAAATCACTGCTGGGAATATTGCTCCCAAAACATTAGAAAGTGTTAGAAAACTAACTGCAACTCTGTGTATGTATGCCAATGCACCCTTTTAAAAATGCCAGGTTTTTTTTTTAAAGACACACTTGCTGTATTTTTAAGAGGTGTGTGTAAATTCTTCATTGGTGCCAACAGTAATATTTCCTTTCTGTGCAATCCTGAAAATGGCTTGGAATCCCTGTATCCTATGACATCTGGTTAGCGCTGTATGCATATACGCTTTCCGGTCCGATTATCCTTTCAGTTCCCAGTGCAGATGGCTTGTCTGTCACAGCCCCAGCAAGTGGCAGGCCGACATCTGGAGGCTGGCAAATATCACCGCCAACCGGAAAGCCCTTCATTTCACCAGACAGTTTTCCCTGGTTCTCAGCTGTTCAGAGTCAACTCGGCTGGGATTTGGCTGATTACAAAGGCTTGCATCCAAAGGCATTTCTTGACTTCTGTTGCGCTAAAGGAGAATCTCCCTGAGCTGTTGGGATTTGCGGTTTCCTGAAGCCTATACAACACAGTCCCACCGGCTGTGACTCATTTCACAAAGCAGCGACGCTGGAACAGTAGCTATTTGTCCCCACACCCCCTTTCCCTGGGCACCCAACTTCTCTCCTTTCTCAGCAACAGAAAAGAGGCTCCAGGGAAAGACTGGTGGGGATGGGGAAAGGAATGCAGACACCAGCACAACTGGAGCAGCCCTGGGCAGCCGGAAGGCCTTCAAGGGCTGAGGATGGGTTTCTTCAAATGACTTGGTAGGGGGAGGAGAGAACAGCTGCAGTTTCTTTCCAGAAAGCGGCAGAAAATTTGGACCTGCCATTTAAACCTTCGGAGCAAACCTGGCCAATTGGGTACCTTTCTTGTCTGTTCAAAGACAGCATCCAGATTTCCTAGCAAGTTGGACTGTTCCAAACAGTTACTTTTACACGTGGTTCTGTTACTGCGATTCAAACCATTAGGGGTTAATCCAAGTCCTTTACATGCTTGTTTTCTCTTACACTCCTCTCTGGTCATCCCTTGTATGGGTGATAGAGAAACTAAAGTGGATACTGGCTTGGCAAAATTCATCTCTTTTGCTCATCAGTGCTTGAAAACATCTAAAGCAGAGGTCCCCAACCGCCGGTCCGCGGACCGGCACCGGGCCGTTGGGGGTTTTCAGCCGGTCCGCGGCGCCAGGGCCCCCTCGGCCTTTCCGCACCACCAGCGGCGCTCCCCCCGCCAGCCAGCCAAGCCCCGCGCCCGCCGGAACCGGCTCCTCGCTCTCCCCCCGCCGCCTGCCGCGTTTGCAGGAGGTGGGGAGGGTCGGGCGGCCCGCCAAGGCCAGGAGGGACGCCGCTGCCCCCCCTTCCCTCTCTCCGCCCGCCGCTGCGCCTCCTTGACGCCGAGAGGAAATGCCGGCAAAGGCTTTTCTCAGCGGAGGTCTTCAATGTCGGGGGCGCACGGGCGGTTGCACGCGCTCCCTATCTCCCTGCTAGCCCACTCGGAGTATTCAAAATAAGAAAAACCTTTGCCGGCGAAGGCTTTTCTTATTTTGAATATTCCGAGTGGGCTAGCAGGGAGATAGGGAGCGCGTGCAACCGCCTGTGCGCCCCCGACATTGAATATCACCTTCGCCGGCCCCACCTCTCCTGCAAACCCCCTTGCTGAGAGCCCGGGGCGAAAGTGCTCTCGCAAAGGTGAGGCGGGCAGGGCGTGCGCGCGTCACCGCTGAGAAGAACGGAGAACGAGAGTGAGTGATAGCAACAGACAGCAAGATAGAGAGAAAGTGAGAAAGAGAGAGTGAGAGAAAGGGGGGGAGAAAGAGATAGCAAGAGAGAGAACAAGAGAGAGAAAGAGCGTGAGAAAGAAAACAAGAAAGAGTGAGAGAGAGAGAAAGCAAAAGAGACAGAAAGAAAACAAGAGAGAGAAAGTGAGAAGAAGAGAGAGAAAGAGGGGGAGAGAGAGAGAAAGAGAGGGAGAAAGAGAGAGGGAGAGGGGGGAGAGATAGCAAGAGAGGGAGAGAGAGAAAGAGAGGGAAAGGGGGGAGAGATAGCAAGAGAGGGAGAGAGAGAAAGAGAGAGGGAAAGGGGAGAGAGGGGGGAGAGAAAGAGAGAGGGAGAGAGAGAGGAGATAAAGGAAGAGGAGAGAGAGAAAGGAAGAGAAAGAAAGAAAGAGGGATAGAAAGAGAGAGAGAGTGAGAGATGCTCAGTGAGCCTTTCTTTGAAGTTGCCTTTCTTTCTTTCTTTCTTTCTTTCTTTCTCTTGCTTTCTTTCTTGCTCTTTTTCTTTCTCTCTTTTACCTTCCCTTCCTCTATTTCTTCTTTTCTTTCTCCTTCCTACCTTCTTCCCTTACTCTCCCCTTTCATAAGTTTCCTTGCTTCCTTCCTCTGTTCCTGTCCCTTCCCCCCTTCTTTCTTTCTTTCCTTCCTTCCTTTCCTCCCTCCATTTCTTGCTTTCCTTTTCCTTCCTCCCTTCTTTCCTCCCTCATTCCCTTCTTTCACTCCTTCCTCTCTTACTCTCCCCTTTCACACCTTTCCTTGCTTCCTTTGCACCCTTCTTCTGTTCCTGTCCCTTCCCTCTTTCCTTCCTTCCTTCCCACCCTCCGTCCATTCATTCACCCATTCCTCTCTTGATCGCCCCTTTTACGGCGCCGCTGACAGCTAGCTCCCCCCCCCCCACCGGGCCATGGAAAACTGGTCTAGCTTAAAGCCGGTCCCTGGTGCAAAAAAGGTTGGGGACCTCTGATCTAAAGGACCGGCTTGCTACTAAAGGTAGAGAGAAGGGCCAACGTGGTGGCAGGAACGAAAACAGCCTGGGTCCGGGGTTGCCACAAAGAAGAGGGTGCCAAGGCAGAGGTGGGCTACTCCTGGTTCACACTGTTTCTATAGATCCATGGATGCTGCCCTCTTTTTTTTATCGTTTTTTTGAAAAAAAAATGTTTTTTCTGAATTTTTTACTGATTCCTTTTTCTGCACATGTGCAGAAGCCAGGTTTCCAGCACTGCCCATGCACCATCATCTTGTTTTGGGATTTTAAAATTTGTTTGTGAAATTTTAGTACAGCGCATGCGCACACACTAAGCACATACGTGCCTGCGTGGCATGACCACACAGTGTAGGGGGAAGCAAACCGGTGGCGAGGTAAGTTAGAACCCACCCCTCGTCAAGCTATTCTTCAAAGACAGAACAAGAAGTGACAGATGGAAACTAAACAAGGAGAGAAGCAACCTGGAATTAAGGAGAAATTTATTAATCAGTGGAAGGACTTGTCTCCAGAATTTGAGGGTGCCATAACACTGAAGGTTTTTAAGAAGAGTTTGGATAACCATTAGTCTGAAATGTCATAGAGTTGCCTACTTGAGCAGGGGGTTGGACTAGAAGACCTCTGAAATCCCTAATTCTGTTTAATACATTTATTTTATTTTATTTTATTTTATTTTATTTTATTTTATTTTATTTTATTTTATTTTATTTTATTTTATTTTATTTTATTTTATTTTATTTTATTTTATTTTATTTTATTTTATTTTATTTTATTTTATTTTATTTTATTTTATTTTATTTTATTTTATTTTATTTTATTTTATTTTATTTTATTTTATTTTATTTTATTTTATTTTATTTTATTTTATTTTATTTTATTTTATTTTATTTTATTTTATTTTATTTTATTTTATTTTATTTTATTTTATTTTATTGATTGATTGATTGATTTTGTCCAATACACACTGAGGGTTTTAGTGTGTATACACATAGTAAAATACATGGTGAAGGTTATAGAGGATATATTAATGTTTGAATAATGAAGATGAACCTGAGCTTCCTATTACTGAGTAATGAAAATGTTGTATCAAAATGTTCAAATGGTGGTATGGATTATTCTCCAGAGCTGTCTAGCCCCATCCCTGCTTTTTATATAAATATAAAATGCTTACCAAATTCATAGTAAAAACATCTGCAACTACAGGTGTCTTCAGCTTATGATCATTTGTTTAATGATTGTTTGAAGTTAGGACATGGTTTAAAAAAGAGATTTATGACTTGTCCTCACACTTGGACCATTTTAGCATCCCTATAGTCAAGGGATAAAAATTTGGGTGCTTGGCAACCAGCGTGGTTTCCATTTGTTTCTCAGTTGGCATCCAACAAGATAAGTCAATGGAGGAATGACTGTGATTTGCTTAACAATCGCAAACACAACAAAAGGGTAAAAAAAAAACCCTGGCTGCAACTTACTTAACAATTGCATTGTTAGCAATGGAAGTTCCAACCCCAATTGCAGTCATAAAATTGAGGCACAAGAAATCAGGAGGCAAGATAGGGTTCAAAAGAATTACCAGTTTATTCCATGCTACCTACACATAAGAATCAAAGCAAACTGGTACGAGATAAGAGTCAATGGAATTAAAGGGTGGGTTGGATTTGGGTCTGTTATGGGAGAGGAATCTCTTTCATCACCTGTATAAGAAGATGTCACATTCTGAGCCAAAGACAGAACTGTGTATTATGGCAGTTTTCTTCAATATGAAAGTGTTGGGTTTCAGTTTCCTAACTCAATCTTAACCCATATCACCACTTGAAAACACCAGTTTAGGAAAAGGCCATTCATAGAGGAGCACGGAGATCAGGGGTGGGTTCCACCTACTTCGCCACCATTTTGCATCTCGCTCCCCTCATGCTAATTCACTTCTGCCATGCTCAGAAGGTGGTTTCAGCCCAAAACACAGCTGAAGAGCTGCTCAGCTGTGCTTTGAGTGAAGATATAAAGGTCGGTATTAACGTGAGAACGAGAGGCAGGGCTTTTTTCAAAACAGAGGAGAAAGAGAAGCCATTCAAACAGAGAAAAAAACTGCCAATAATTCTGGGGAAAAAAAGATGGCGATGCGCACGGATCAGCACAGACAGAACTGGATCCGTCATGCCATCTTCACGTCACCAACGAGTTGCTAATGGTTTGGGCCCAGGGTAGGCAAAGTTGGCTCTTCTATGACTTGTGTACTTCAGCTCCCAGAATTCCTGAGCCAATCATGCTAGCTCAGGAATTCTGGGAGTTGAAGTCCACATGTCATAGAAGAGCCAACTTTTTCTACCCCTGGTTTGGGCGATCTGGTCTGAATCCACCCCTGAAGGAGATGGTCCTGAAAAAGCTATTTGACAGCCTAGCCTAGCTTTGATAGGGAGAACAAATAAACTCAAGATTTTCCTCCACTTCTCTTTAAGAAAGAAGAGAGTATGTAGCCAAGAGATATGAATATTCCAATTTCAGGATTATATATTCTAGAGGTCCTCAAACTTGGCAACTTTTAGACTTGTGGACTTCAACACATAGCATAGCTGGCTGGAGAATTCTGGGAGTTGAAGTCCATAAGTCTTAAAGTTGCCAAGTTTGAAGACCTCCGCTATACTCTATCAGAGTGATGGCGAACCTTTTTCCCCTTAGGTGCCGAAAGAGTGTGTGCTTCTACGCTCAGTAGCTATAATCAGCCCAAAACACAGCTGAGTGTGGGTGAAGGAATAAAGTTAAGTATAAACAAGCAAGCAGGCGGAAGGGCCCTTTTTCAAGTAGAAGCAAAGGACAAAACTTCCAAACAGTAAAAATTCAGATTTATTTTTTTTTAAAGATGGTGATGTCCATGGACCGGCATTGACCAAATCAGATCCATGATGTCATTGTGATGTCACCAGCGGGTTGCTACTGGTTCGGGCAATCTGGTCTGAACCTGGAGGAACCTAAACTTCAGTTAAGCCAACCTTTCTGCACCAATTAGACAACTTAAATCAAATTCTTTATTAGAAAACCAATTATCCCAACAAATATCCTACAGATAAAAGGAGATCAATGTTCATTTCTGAACCCTGTTCGTTTTCTTTTTGACAGGTATGATAGTTTCAGTAAAACTATAATATTTCATTGCTTATTGTCTGGCATTCAGATATTAGTGTGCAGGTATATGCTTGCTTAATATGGACAAAACTATTCAACACTCCTTAATTGCATAATAAAGACTTCGAAAGCATTCCATTTCCCAACCTTTCAAAGAAAGATTATGCAGAGGTGGGGGGTGGACTACATCCATAAACTGGAGCAATTTCAGCAGTCTTTTTTCATTGAGTTCCAATTTTATAGAATTGCAATGTTTCCCCCTCCCTCTCTTTTTAAAGTATCGGAGTGGTTTTGTTTTATTGGGATGCTTTATTTTACTATAATCACCAGCTTTTATCAATCTAGTCAACTGATTTGTTGGGTGTTGTTTTTTTCCCCCCTGGGAGCCTCTTCAAAGGGGACCCAAAAATATTTTAAGTAAATGCAAATCAAATAGAGTAAAATAAACTTCAATTATTTTCCCCTCTATCAGCAGGAGACAATCTGATGCCCTCCAGATGTTTCAGAGCAACTTTCATTAAACTCTGCTAGCCTGGTTAATGATAAGGAATTGTGAGAATTCCAGCATAGCTAGGACGTGACCTTCACTTCATTATCAAAGATGCGAAGACTCAGCCTGGTAAAATAACAGCAAACAGCTGGTTCCAACTCCACAAAGCCAACATAAAAACTAAACTCCTCCAATATTTGCATGCTTCAGGCAATCTACCAGAGGCTTTAGATCAGTGTTTTTCAACCTTGGGAACCTTGGATTTCAACTCCCAGATGTTGGCTGGGGAATTATGGGAGTTGAAGTCCACCTGTTTTAAAATTCCTATGGTTGAGAAACCCTGCTTTAGATGCTGGGAATTGGCAAGATCATGGGTTTTCAGTGACTTCAATCCCCCTCTTAACAGGGGGATTGAAGTCACTGAACAAACTTCCAGCAGACCTTATTGGTAAATCCACAGTAGCTGAATTTAAACATGCCTGGGATAAACATAGATCCATCCTAAGATAAAATGCAGGAAATAGTATAAGGGCAGACTAGATGGACCATGAGGTCTTTTTCTACTGTCAATTTTCTATGTTTCTAACAGTACGATAACTAACAAGTTTTACTTTCCACCATAAATCAGAGTTGGGTTCCTATCGGTGCTGTCTGGTGCAGTAGTCTGGTGGTGGCCTGCTAATTGTGCAATTTGTGTGTGATGACTCCAGTGCTGTCTTTGCCAGTCCGTGTACAGTGCCATCTTTTTTTCTAATTTTCTTTTTTTGGCTCTCTGAGCATGTGCAGAACAAAAATTGTCCCTCTGCACATGCATGGAATCAAAATCATGCGAGTAGACTTTCACGCATGTGCGATTTTCAGCATTATTTTGCTCTTGGCATGCGCAGAAGGAAAACCGTCCCTCTGCGCATATGTGGAAGCAAAATTGTTTGAGGGGACATTTGCACACATGCAGCACACCGGTAGTAAGGTTATAGGAACCCCACCCCTGTCATAAAGCGATCCAAACTCAACCACTTTCTCTTTTTTCCCCTTACTCAGTAAACCCAACCAATAATTCTAATAAAAGATACCAGGAATTCAGATTGACTGACTTCAGAATAATTTATTTCTAGGAAAACAGGTTTAGAACTTGCCTTTCCAGCTTTAGCAAGCCATTACAGATTGATGGGGTGATGGCTTGGGAGTGGGGACATCATCTACATGTTTTCATTAAGACAAAAATCTGATTTTACAAATATAGACCTTGCCTTCACATTGCTCTCTCTCTTACGCACACTCCTTTTTGTACTTAATTCTTAACATTTCAATTAGGAATAGGTTATTTTAAGAAGTCATTTTATTCAAGAAGACAGATTCTGTAGAGCAAATTTTGCATTTAGTCCTAAATTTTGTCTTAGCCTGCATAATACTCTGACAGCATATCACTGTTTATACAACTACATTCTTTTTAAAAGCATTTGTACAATTGGTCATTCCTCACAGGGCACCAATCATCAATCTCTTCTGAACTATTTTGGCATCTTTAATTGTCATATGTGGTACTTTGATATACTGGTATATGGGACTACACAATTCACAAAAGGTGTTAATGAATTCCTGACAAGTGAAATACTCTACAAAACATGGAGAGAAGGGTCTACCAATGTTATTGCAGCGTACAGCAGCTGGATTTCAGATCAAATTAATTTCTGTCTAGTTATCCTTGCATTCATTCACTGTTGATTTCCACCTAGGGCAACAGAGATGCTATAATTCTCTTTATTGTATAGTAAATTAGTTTGACTGCATTTTGACAGCAACCTGTTATACTATTTCTTCTTCTTGCTCTGTTCCTTTGAATAGCAGATTTCCTAGCTATTCACATAAAAATGTATTAATGCAGATGTGTAGAGATTCTTCACCTTAACAGCAGCTACAAACACAGCATGAGTGTGCGAAGTAGAACTTCATAATACTTTAATGTTTATTTATCTAAGCAAATCTGTTTGAATCATTTGAATTTATCTCTGATAACTGAGGAGCTGTCTCATCTCGAGGAGTTTCATCTGCCCCACTTGTTCCCGCAGAAACGCCCTACTTCAGGAGAAGAGCCTTTTCTGCTGTGGCCCCTGCCAAAACAAAATCTGAAATATTATCTGTTGGAGGTAGGGTCTGGTCCCACATGTCTGGCTTTCCAGAAAAGCTAAAAACTTGTTTCTGCCACTTGGCCTGGGGCTACTTCGGAGGGTAATGATGGGGTAATGAAAAAGCTCAGTATGAGGGAGGGTGAGAATATGGGAAAGAAAATAGACAACATTTTCTTTATTTCAAATTTATCACCCATCTGATGGTTCAAAGTGGCCCTGAGCAGATTACTTTTTAATTACTTAGTGGACGTCAACATCAGATTGGTTCTAATAGAATAGATGTTTAACAAATTTCATAGAATTACATAGAGATTTTTTTTGTCAGCAAGAACCCATAAAATTGTTTACATGAATCTCAGCATCTGCCTTTCAGGTTGAAAATTCTTCTGTGGCTTGAGGAAAGTCAGCTTTGAAAAAAAAAAATGTTGCTCCATTACTCACTAAAAGAACAGTTGCAGCAATTTGAGGTTTCTCTCCTTAAGCCACTATACAAATTGTAATATCCAGAATTTAAGCCTGCTCTTATTCAGATTAAAACTGCTTACATTGACTTGACTTAGGAAAACCATTAAAGTATGATGTTATTTTTAAAAACGCCTGTGAATTTTTGAACTGTGGTACTGAAGATTACATAAGACTCAACCTACATATGACACTGAAAATCTGTTGTTGTTTTTAAAAAAAAACTGATTTACCCTAGGCCTCTATAAAATGTTTTATTTATTTATTTATTTATTTATTTATTTATTTATCTATCTATCTATCTATCTATCTATTTATCTACCTACCTATCTATCTATCTATCTATCTATCTATCTATCTATTTATCTATCTATTTATTTATTTATTCCAATACATAATACATATTGAAGAGAATAGATATTTAGTAATATAACTAAAGAAAAGAATAGAAGAAAAGATATAAAAGTATAGGTGAACAAATTTGAAAGGAAGAAAAGATAAATGAGATAAGGAGAGACAATTGGACAGGGGACGGAAGGCACACTGGTGCACTTCTGCACGCCCCTTACTGACCTCTAAGGAACCTGGAGAGGTCAATCGTGGAGAGTCTAAGGGAAAAATGTTGGGGGTTAGGGGTTGACACTACGGAGTCTGGTAATGAGTTCCACGCTTCGACAACTCGGTTGCTGAAGTCATATTTTTTACAGTCAGGTTTGGAGCGGTTAATATTAAGTTTGAATCTGTTGCGTGCTCTTGTGTTGTTGCGGTTGAAGCTGAAGTAGTCATTGACAGGTAGAACATTGCAGGATATGATCTTGTGGGCAATACTCAGATCGTGTTTTAGGCGTCGTAGTTCTAAGCTTTCAAGACCAAGGATTGATAGTCTGTTTTCGTAGGGTATTCTGTTTTGTGCAACAGGGATGGAAGTAGAAGCGGTTGAAGATGAAAGGGAGCAAATCTTCTTTACAGACTTGCATGTAACCATGGGACACACGAAGGGGGTGGGCTACTGCCCGGATGAGGGGGGGACACGCAGTGGGGTAGCGAAAATGGAGCTCCATCCCAGAGCATCCAATTTGCACTGAAATATGTTGAAAGAAAATGCAGGGTGTCCTGCATAAGCCACGGCCACAGTGTGGTAGTAAAAAATTTGGTAGTCCTTCACTAGTCACACACGTGCCTAGTTTTTGATTAGTTGGTTTATTTTGTTTCTGCTTTACATACATTTACATAATTGTCCATCTTATACTGAACTATTCCCATATTGAATCAGTCTAAAATCTTCCTTTGTTGCCTCAGTATTTAAAAGTATGCTTTACCCTTTAAACCAACAGCACTCAGTCACATCTAAAATGATATAAATCTATGGCGTGTTGCACCAATTAGGTAAATTACAGAAGATGTAATCAATCCAGCACCTATCCACCAGCTCAGCTGGGAGCCAACTATGCCCTCTCTCTCTCTTCCTGCCCTTAGGCAGAACTTTGCAAACATTGAGTCCGGGGAAGCAGGAGAGCCTAGCTCTTAAAAAGTGGACTACCCTTCAGTGTGCTACTTCCTGAAGCCCATGGATTATTACCCAGTGGCCTCTGCCATTTCATGAATATATTACTATATCTTCTTTTCTATTCTTTCTTAGATATACTTTTACTATGAGTATCTCCTCTATAACCTTCATCATGTATTTTACTATGTGTATATAGATATATACCCACTAAAACCCTCATTGTGTATTGGACAAAATAAGTAAGTAAGTAAGTAAGTAAGTAAGTAAGTAAGTAAGTAAGTAAGTAAGTAAGTAAGTAAGTAAGTAAGTAAGTAAGTAAGTAAGTAAGTAAGTAAGTAAGTAAGTAAGTAAGTAAGTAAATAAAAAAATAAAAAAAATAAAACATTTCTCCCTTAGACTATCCACGATTGACCTCTCTACGTTCCTAAGAGGTCAGTAAGGGGCATGCATAGTGTGCCTTTCGTCCCCTGTCCAATTGTCTCTCCTTAACTCATATATCATATATCTTTTCTTCCTTTCATATATCTTCTCCTCTATTTTTATATCTTTTCTTCTCTCCTTTTCTTTATATATAATACTACATGCCTATTCAATATGGACTAGATAGATAGATAGATAGATAGATAGATAGATAGATAGATAGATAGATGATAGATAGATAGATAGATAGAATGAATGAATGAATGAATGAATGAATGAATGAATGAATGAATGAATGAATGAATGAATGAATGAGGTGAACTGGCCAAGTCAGTTCTCCTGATTTTTGAGACTCCTCTAGCCTGCTGCTCTGTTGATTGGGAAGAATTGGCTTGGAACACGTGTTTCAGTCTACATGGGGACACTGATGGTGTTATATAATTAGGAAATGAAACATCGGTGGGCAAACAAATAAACTTGGAGACTGCCAAGGACTCAACAATTCTGAATTGCAGATATTCTTTTCTGTTGGGAAATCAACCCTCTTGCCAAAGTTCATTCTTGCGTGGAATCAGATTGAATAGGTCTACCTATTTGCCAAAATTATCCACCAATCACAGTTCTGCTGTGATGGGTGAATAGTTTCCCCTCTGATGATGTTATTCAGAAAGGGGGAAAGCAGGAAGACTCGAGAGTCTATCCAGTGGCTTTGTTAGCACACCCTGTGTCCCAAAATCAGGACAAACACTAGAAGGGATGAAATAGAGAGAAGATAAGGAGCGGTCAATAATATGCCTGCATAGAGTAGAGTAGAGTAGAGTAGAGTAGAGTAGAGTAGAGTAGAATAGAATTTTGTTGGCCAAGTGTGATTGGACACACAAGGAATTTATTTTGGTGCACCTGCTCTCAGTGTATATAAAAAAGGTACGTTCATCAAGAATCAAAAGGTACAACACTTGATAGTCAGTGTACAAATAAGCAATCCAATCATATTTGGATATACAATAAATTGTATCCTTACAATATAAATTGTAAGGCTACAAGCAAAAAACAGACATTTGTGGGAGGAGATGGGTGATGGGAACAATGAGAAGATTAATAGTGGTCCAGACTTAGTAAATAGTTTGACAGTGTTGAGGGGATTATTTGTTTAGCAGAGTGATGGCATTGGGAGAAAAAACTGTTCTTGTGTGTAGTTGTCTTGGTGTGCAGTGCTCTATAGCCTCATTTTGAGGGTAGGAGTTGATGCAATTTGTGTCCAGGATGTGAGGTTGCTGTAGATATTTTCACCGCCCTCTTTTTGACTCATGCAGTATACAGGTCCTCAGTGGAAGGCAGATTGGTAGCAATTGTTTTTTTCTGCAGTTCTAAGGGAGGGATATTATTTTAATGAGTGACAGGAGGGGAGTCAAGCTCTCTGCCACCTTTCAAGGAGAAAGTAGATAAAGGTGGAAATTCTCCTAGAACAGGAGTGCCAAACTGGTGTCCAGATGCATCACGCATAAGCCATACCCACCCCAGCTCCACTCAGGAGAGAAAAAACATCATGATACATCACATGATGGCAACATGACATGGCGAGTTTGATACCCGTGCCGAAAAACAGATGTATTTCTACCAGACTATATTTAAAATAAAACTAGAAAGAGTTACTTAAAAAAAAAAAATCTGGACAAGTTATTTAAGAGTTGGGTGGGCTATCAGAAACCCCAGGATTGTTAGTTAGGCTGGGAGATTGAAAAACATCTTGGAAGAAGCATACGGCAAAACACTTTTGAGCTGTTGTCAGGAAACATGCTGGTATCCACATAGATCCCAGAAACAGGATTCCCCTTGAGGTGCTTCACCTTTACCTTACTAACAGCAGAAGTGACTTCACCAAAGCAGAAGTAAGACAATCCAGTTGAGCCTGCTTTTACCACTGCACTTCTGAACTAGCAATACCTTTTTGACATCTGCATGATCGCTTGCATTTCAAAAAGGATGAGCAGCTGCTGGAATAAATAAATATAAGCATTCTGCAGCTGTTCTTAGTTCTAGAGGAGTCTGGAAGAGAAAGGTCAACTTTTTCCAAATCTCAAAGCCCTGGAAAGCGGCGATTCAGTTGATCTTGCAAGTAAGGGGGGGGGGAAGGATGGTTAAGGGGATCCCTTGTTAATTCCAGGCTGATTCAAGCTTTACTTGGGAGTTATAATAACCTGTGCTTAGCATGCTATATGAACACAATCTATGTCACTGCCCCCCCCCCCCCAAAATAATGGAACAGTTCCTGGAAGCCATAGGGATCAATGACTATAAGCCCTGGAGGCAGTGTGACTGTCTCTGAGGTCATCTTCTGGGAGATTAGTGGTCTTCCTTCTAGAGTTGGTTGGCCACTATGAGAATAGACTACTGGATTAGATGGGCCAGGGTTTGTTCCATAAGAGCCTCTTAAATCATACTGTATTGATTCTGCAACCCAACAGGACAGACTTCAGAAGATAATTAGAATTGCAGAAAAAAACAGTTGCTACCAATCTGCTTTTCATTGAGGGCCTGCACAAGTCAAAAAGAGGGCTGTGAAAATATCTACACAAACCTCACATCCTGGACACAAACTGTTTCAGCTCCTACCCTCAAAACGATGCTATAGAGCAGTGTTTCCCAACCTTGGCAACTTGAAGATATCTGGACTTCAACTCCCAGAATTCGCTGGCTTGGGAATTCTGGGAGTTGAAGTCCAAATATCTTCAAGTTGCCAAGGTTGGGAAACACTGCTATAGGGCACTGCATACCAGAACAACTAGACACAAGAAAACTTTTTCCCCAAACGCCATCACTCTGCTAAACAAATAATTCCCCTCAACACTGTCAAACTATTTACTAAGTCTGCCCTACTATTAATCTTCTCATTGTTCCCATCACCCATCTTTTCCCACAAATGACTATAACTTTGTAGCTTGTATCCTTACAATTTATATTGACTGGTTCTATTCTATTCTATTCTATTCTATTCTGTTCTGTTTTATTCTATTCTATTTGATCAGATGGCTTATTGTTTGTTACACATATATAAAATTGCAACTACATTTTTATACATTTCACATAATTATTCACTTGAAGTATTACTACCACTTTATAAAACCTTGTAAGACCAGTTTGGGTCACCACTTTACAAAAAAAAAAAGTTGAAACTTTGGAAAAAGTGCAGAAAAGAGCAATAAGATGACTAAGGGCCTGCAGACTAAAGCATATGAAGAACAGTTGCAGGAACTGGGCATGACTAGCCTGGAGAACATAAGGTATAAGGGTGACATAGCAGCATTCCGGTACTTGAGGGGCTGCCAAAAAGAAGAGGGGGTCAAACGAGGGGTGGGCTGCTGCCTGGACAGTGGGGTAGCAAAAATGGAGCTCCACCCCAGAGCACCCACTTTGCACTGAAAGATGTTGAAAGAAAATGCAGGGCATCCTGCATAAACCACGCCCACAGTGTGGTAGTAAAACTTTTGGTAGCCCTTCATTGGGTCAAACCATTCTCCAGAGCACCCGAAGATCAGACAAGAAGCAATGGATGGAATCTAATCTGAAAAGTCCAGAGACAGGGCTAGGTAAAGACGGTTCCTTTATTTCAGCTCTTATAGGTAAGTGACAATCAGCGGAATACCGTCTGCTCAACCTGGGAGAAACCGCTCTTTTTATACATTTGCGGCTCCCGCCAAAAGAGAGCAGCCCGCGTCTGAGCCAATCAGACGCGACTTCCTGTTTCCCGCTCAGATAGCGTTTCCACACGGAACCAACTATTTACAAGGATACAACATAATCAAGAAAAGATCCAACCTTGAACTAAGGAGAAATTTCCTGTGTCAGTAAGAAAAAATTCAGCTTGCCTTCTGAAGTTGTGGGTGCTTCATCACTGTAGGCTTTTGAGAAGAAACTGGACAATGACTTTTCTGAAATTGTATAGAAATTGCTTGTGCATGGGGTTGGACTAGAAGATCTCCAAGGTACCTTCCAGCTGTGTTCTGATTGATTGCAATTCTGGACTTTTTGAACCTGATGTTTTCAGGTCTGCGTGTTAGCAAGTTTCAGTCTGCAACCTTTGAGCTCAAGGTACTGATCTTTGTAACAGGTCCCTTTAGAAGTCTTGCCTTTTACTCCAAAATCCCTTTTAACATTTACACATAGGCCTAGCTATAGTAGACAGTGATTCTAGGGAAGACCATTTTCTCTAGAGCAGGCCTGTTAAACTGGCAGCCTGCAGGCCGAATGCATCACATGCAGGCCATGCCCATCCCGGCAAAGGTAAAAAAGGTAAAGAAAGTTACCACATGACGCAATTTAATTTGATACTTCTACTCTAGAGCAGTGATGACTAACCTCTTTTCCCTCAGGTGCCGAAAGAGTGTGAGCACGCACTAATGTGCATGTGTCCACACCCAAAATTCAATGCATGGGGAGGGCAAAAACAGCTTCCCCCACCCCTCAGAGGTCCTCTGGAGGCTGGAAACAGCCTGTTTCCCAATTCCTGGTGAGCCTACTAGACTCATGTTTTGCCCTGCCCAGGCTCCAAAGGCTTCCCTGGAGCCAGGAGAGGGTAAAAATGCCCTTCCCCATCTCCCTCCGGAGGCTCTCTGGAAGCCAAAAACACCCTCTAAAGAGCTTCTGTCTGAGCCAAAAATCAGCTGGCCAGCACACACATACACGTTGGAGCTGAGCTAGGGCAACGGCTCGCGTGCCAGCAATATGACTCCGCGTGCCACCACTGCTCTAGAGCAGTGTTTCCTAACCTTGGCAACTTGAAGATATCTGGACTTCAACTCCCAGAATTCCCCAGCCAGCGAATGCTGGCTGGGGAATTCTGGGAGTTGAAGTCCAAATACCTTCAAGTTGCCAAGGTTGGGAAACACTGCTCCAGAGCTACCATCAGTTTCAGTAGACAATGCTGAACCAAATGGATCTATTCAGCCCAAGATGCACTCATAACTCCTGCACCCTTCGCAAAGTGCAACAAAATAATAGTGAAAGAGGACACGGAGTTGTGGAAGAAGAGTCAACAGATCCAGAAGCAGAATTTGAACAACCAGTAGCCACTTTCCAAAGTGACGGTGTGTTGTCTGCTTATGCTAAAAACAGAAGTTGATCCCCCCCTCCAGGCAGAATTCAAAAAACATATTTACCTACGACAGGAGCTCCCACCCTTGTCACCACGTCTTGCTTCAGGAATCAAGATGGAGTGACAAGTGGGAGGGAGCTCCTGTTGTCTGAACAAGTCCAGCATAGAATTATTGTTGGAACAAGTCAAGCACACATTGGAATCCACAACAAACATTCCCAGTCCATCTCTTTTAGATCATGACCTTTGTGCTCCTAGCAATAGCACTTTGAGGTTAGCTGAAGCGATCTGCTAGTCATATTCGATGTGATTTTGTTTCCTAATATTGCATGCAAATAAGTTTGAGTGACATCATATTAAAGCAAAACAACAAAGTTAATCAATGACTTGTCAATAATTTCCACTTCAAATCTAATAACAATATTTCCAACAGCAGCACGTATTTCAGGGTGGCCCTAGGGTGGCAGTTGTTACAGGAAATACATGCTGGATTAGGATGGCAACAGTAAAGTAGGTTGGCAGAGTTGTGGGGTGGGTTATGACTTACCTCACTGCCTGTTTGCTTCCTCGCATGCTGCGTAGGGATATGCCCAGTAATGGGCAGCTAAAACTTTTACTGCCACACTGTGGGTATGGCTTATTTTGTGGGTGTGGCTTGCCAGCCATGTGACTAGGTGGGAGTAGCTTGAACGATCATCATTGTCCAAGTGAACTGTTAACTGCAGAAAAACAATTGCTGCCAACCTGCCTTCCATTGAGGGGGAAATATTTACTGACTCCTCGCATCCTGGACATAAACTGTTTCAACTCCTACCCTCAAAACGTCGCTACAGAGCACTGCACGCCAAGACAACTAGACACAAGGACAGTTTTTCCCCGAACGCCATCACTCTACCAAACAAATAATTCCCTCAACATTGTCAGACTTTTTACTAAATCTAGATTTTCTCATCATTCCCATAATCAATTTCTTCCCACTCAGGACTGTATGACTGTAACTTGTTGCTTGTATCCTAAGATTTTTATTAATATTGATTGTTTCTTCATTGCTTATTTGACCCTTATGACAATCATTGTGTTGTACCACATGATTCTTGACAAATGTATCTTTTTCTTTTATGTACGTTGAGAGCATATGCACCAAGACAAATTTCTTGTGTGTCCAATCACACTTGGACAATAAAATTCGATTCTATTCTATTCTTAAGTCCTCAACTTACAACGTCACCAGTGTCACTCTCTGGAGTGACAATTTGCTTCGCGTTTCCCGCACTCTCTTTCCTGTGTCGCCCCCGGCCTCAGGCTGGGTAGCTAGGCAAAGGGGTGCCGATCAGCTGTTGAGAAAAGAGGGGGGAGGAAAGGGCCCCCCTGCAACTCCTGCTGGTGCTGGTCTCCCTGCTGCTTTCCGAGGAAGAGGTGGAGGATGGGAGGGGGGGATAGTCAGCTGGAGTTGGGTACACAGCTTCATTTCTGCCGGTGGAACTGCGTTCCACCCCGTCCTGCCTGCTGCCCACCCCTGGATATGCATGTTGTGTGCCGCACATGTGTGTTCATGCACAGAAGCAAAAAGCAAGATGGCAGTGCCTATTGCGCCGCTGAGAGAGCTGGTTCGGGGATGTGTCCAGCCAGCCATCGCTGCCGATTTGGCGATCTGGGGAAAATTCCTGCCACTGGTTCTATAGAATCGGTTTCAACCACAGGAACCCACCTCTGTTACACAGTTCTTATGATCTCAAAGCTAAACAATTGTTATTCAACATTTACTCAATCTTTTTGCTACATACACCCAAGTTTGAAACATACACCCAAGTGTTCACGGCCCAACGTATCAGGAAAGACTTAATGAACTCAATCTAAATAATCTGGAGGACAGAAGGGAAAGGGGGGACATGATTGAAACATTTAAATATGTTAAAGGGTTAAATAAGGTCCGGAGGGAAGTGTTTTTAATAGGAAAGTGAGCACAAGAACAGGGGGGCACAATCTGAAGTTAGTTGGGGGAAAGATCAAAAGCAACATGAGAAAATATTATTTTACTGAAAGAGTAGTAGATCCTTGGAACAAACTTCCAGCAGATGTGGTAGATAAATCCACAGTAACTGAATTTAAACATGCCTGGGATAAACATATATCCATCCTAAGATAAAATACAGGAAATAGTATAAGGGCAGACTAGATGGACCATGAGGTCTTTTTCTGCCATCAGACTTCTATGTTTCTATGTTCTATTAAATGCGAGGATGCAATCCCATCAATTGTGTGGAAATAACACTGAACCACCAGTGGAGGAAACTATGCTGCTGCTGCATTTGAAAAGCACTACCTTGTCCCTTGCTATAAGGAGCCAACGACTTTGACACATCCGGAGAAAGAACTGTTCAAATGTAGACTCTCGGAGCACATTAAAAATCAAGTTACACTCAATTCCTTCAGCCCTTTAACAAAAAGCCCATTTTGTGGTTTGTAACACAATGAACATTCTGTGACCAGATCAACATGCTATATGCCTGAATTTTACCAAAAGGTAAATAATGTTGAACTAGTTTCTCTTCTCTGTCTGACTATTCATTTATTGCATGGTAATATTTCCACAGACATTTGCAACGTTTTAACAAATGTTTTCTGAACAAGGCCAGGGTTTAGAAAAAAAAAGGGGGGAAAGGCATTATCTAAAGACATTATACTTCACAGCATCGTTGTGGCCAATTGTTTTTAGCAAACAAGGGGATGTTACAAATATCTGGTAATTACCAGTATATTTCAGTGGGGCCATGCGTCATCCGCATAGCAGCATCAGTTAATTTAAAAGCAAATAAACTCATGATCTAATAGCCCAGGTACTGTATTGCAGAACAGTTTCAGGGCAGCTTTCTCAAACCAGATGTCCTCCACATGTGTTATACTAATTGTCACCATTCCCAGTCAAAACTCTCCTTTTCAAATTGGGTAGGAATCATGGGTGTTGGACTCCAAGAGACCTGATTGGGATGGCTTAAGAAAGAGGAAAACCACCACCAATAATTATAGGAAAGGGAACTCTTCATATTTAGGAGATATGGGGTGGAAATACTGTGCACAAAATGGTGAGATGATTTAGCTAAAGATAACCATGTAGAAGGCCGTCTCTTTTTTTTTCACACCACGAATCTATTAGCTCCTTTTGGAAATGTGCAGCAAATGGTATTCCCTTTTGCCTTCTTTGTCTTTGTAGTGGTGCTTCATCACCATTCAGACAACTCCTGTCCCATTGGGCAAACATTCATCTTTCTCTCTGACTCTCCTGCACCTAGGGTCTCTTCACAAGAACTTCATGGAAGATGAAAAGCTAGAATGTTACACACCCTGGACTTGGAGAAGTTCAAAGCTAGAGAGCCCTCAAAAGACAATTCTACTGCACGTGTCATCTGCACGTCTATAACTGTTTGGTTTGGTTCTGCAACCCAACAAGACAGGCACAGACTTCAGAGGATAATCAGAACCATAGAAAAAAACCATTGCTACCAAACTGCCTTCCATTAAGGACCTGTAGAGTGCACGAGTCAAAAAGAGGCCGGTGAAAATATTTACAGACACCTCACATCCTGAAAACAACCTACTTCAACTCCTATCCTCAAAACGAAGCTATAGAGCACTGCACACCAAAACAACTAAACACAAGATCAGTTGTTTCCCAAATGTCATAATTCCCTCAACACTGTCACACTATTTACTAAGTCTGTACTACTATTAATTTCCTCATTGTTCCCATCACCCATCTCCTCCCACTAATGACTGTATGACTGTAACTTTGTTGCTCGTAGCTTTACAATTTATATTAATATTGATTGTTTCCTGATTGCTTATTTGTATCCTAAGACAATCATTAAGTGTTGTACCTCATGATACAAGAATCTTGACAAGAATCTGCCCTGAGTCTCATGGGATTGGGTGGCATAGAAGTCAAGATAGGTAGATAGATAGATAGATAGGTAGGTAGATAGATAGATAGATAGATAGATAGATAGATAGATAGATAGATAGATGATAGGTAGGTAGGTAGGTAGGCAGACAGACAGACAGACAGACAGGGAGACAGGGAGATAGGGAGATAGGGAAATAGGGAGATAGATGATAGATAGATGATAGATAGATGATAGATAGGTAGGTAGGTAGGTAGATAGATAGATAGATAGATAGATAGATAGATAGATAGATAGGGAAATAGGGAGATAGATGATAGATAGATGATAGATAGATAGATAGATAGATAGATAGGTAGGTAGGTAGGTAGATAGGTAGGTAGATAGATAGGGAGATAGATAGATAGGGAGATGGGAGATAGGGAAATAGGGAAATAGGGAGATAGATGATAGATAGGTAGGTAGGTAGGTAGATAGGTAGATAGGGAGATAGATAGATAGGGAGATGGGAGATAGGGAGATAGGGAAATAGGGAGATAGATGATAGATAGATAGATAGATAGATAGGTAGGTAGGTAGGTAGGTAGACAGACAGACAGACAGACAGACAGACAGATAGACAGGGAGATAGGGAGATAGGGAAATACGGAGGTAGATGATAGATAGATAGGTAGGTAGGTAGGTAGATAGATAGGTAGGTAGGGAGGTAGGGAGATAGGGAGATAGGGAGATGGGAGATAGGAAAATAGGGACATAGATGATAGATAGGTAGGTAGGTAGATAGATAGATAGATAGATAGATAGATAGATAGATAGGGAGATAGGAAAATAGGGAGATAGATGATAGATAGATAGGTAGGTAGGTAGATAGATAGATAGGGAGATAGGGAGATAGATAGATAGATAGGGAGATGGGAGATAGGGAAATAGGGAGATAGATGATAGATAGGTAGGTAGGTAGGTAGGTAGATAGATAGATAGATAGATAGAGATAGATGGATGGATAAATAGAGAGAGAGAGAGAATGTATCTTTGCTTTTATGTACACTGAGAGCATATGCACCAATGACAAATTCCTTGTGTGTCCAATCACACCTGGCCAATAAAGAATTCTATTCTATTCTACAAGGAGGTGGTTTAGTAACAGCAGTTGAACAAACTCAGGGGGGGGGGGGCGGTATTCACTGCAGCACCCAATTGTCTCTTTTGTTTTCAAACATTATCAGGGAAGCAAAGAGGGGAGAGAGAAAGATGGAGAGAGAGAGAAGAAGAGAAAGAGAGATGGAGAGAGAAGAAGAGAGATATAGAGAGATGGAGAAAGAGAGGAGAAAGAGAAAGTGCGAGAGAGATTTAGAGAGAAAGAGAAGAGAGAGAGAGAAGAAGAGAAAGAGAGAGAGAGAGAGAAGAGAAAGAGAGAGAGAGATGGAGAGAGGGTGGAGAAGAAGTGGAAC
Organism: Erythrolamprus reginae; assembly: GCF_031021105.1. Lineage (NCBI taxonomy): Eukaryota > Metazoa > Chordata > Lepidosauria > Squamata > Dipsadidae > Erythrolamprus > Erythrolamprus reginae. The sequence continues at coordinate 90,962,967 of NC_091951.1, read as the reverse complement.
ATAGAGAGAGAGAGGGAGAATTAGAAAATGATAATGATAATGAATGAATTAATGAATTAACGAATAAATGAATGAATGAATATCCCACTACCTTTGGTGTCATCAACTTCGGGGGGGAAAAACAATTAGTCCGACCTCGGAGTAGATCGCCCTCCTGAAAAACTAGCATCACAAAAGCGAGCCTGTGTAAAACAGTCGGCTGCGCGCCGAACACCCCCCCCACCCCCGCATGCAAACAGACCCAGCTCCCCTCAAGAGGATAAAGGAGGGCACGGTGGAAAATCTCTGCTAACAAAGAAGTCATTGACCACTCCGGAGGGGAAAACCGGGGCTGGGGGCTGATCGGCCGGAACGAGGGAGCTCCCGACCCAACGAAGAGGAAGAAGAGGAGGAGGAGGAGGAGACGCCCGTCCCGCGCGCCCTCGGGGAAGCAGAGTTACCTTTGCCGCCCGTTCATCCCTCCTAATCCCGACATTCCGCTCGCACCGCCGGCTCTGCTTGCCAAAGGCAACCCGGGCGGGCATGCCGAGGCTACTTACCTTCGACCACCCCCTTCACCTGCTGGCCACGCCCTGCCCTCGCAGGCCACGCCCCCGCCGCCCCGACCTACCTGGCTCCGAAACCTCCCTTTCAACGACGCCCTGGCGGATTCAGCTTTGACTGAGCAAGGAGAGAGGCATCGGTGGGGCGCAGACACAGTGGACGCGTGGCCTCGTCAGGTGTGGCGCCCCCCAAGATGTCCCAGGGCTCGCGCATCGAAACAGGGGAGGGGTGGGGTGGGGCAAAGGGGGAAGACAAGAGAAACCCACCGCGCCGCATTCTAGTCAGGGCTGGTCTTTGGGGAGCAGTTTTCAAAACTTCCAAAAGAATCCAGTTCCGGAGAGTTTTCAAAACTCATTGAAGCAGATGCGTGAACCCCGTTATTTTCTAAGACTTGTTGGGCTACCGTTTCCTGCCTCCCCCAGTGTTAAGAGAAAGGCTGGCTGGGAAGGGTTAGCTCAGCCATCAAGAAGTTGGGTAAATGTATATTTTCACATTTGTTTGATTGGATGAACAAGTTGCTGAGGCATGGCATGAATGGAATAGAATATTATTATTATTATTATTATTATTATTATTATTATTATTATTATTATTATTTAAATTTGTATGCCGCCCTTCTCCAAAAACTTGGGGCGGCTCACAGAATAAATATAGAAACAAAGCGTACAAAACAACTGTAATACTTTAAAAAACTACAACTACAGTTACTCAATCACACCATGCATCACTTTTATTGGTCAGGGGCCCAAGATGTAATTGCTCCAGGTCTGGCGACATAGGTGCGGAAGGCGTGGAGGGTGGGAGCAATACGAATCTCTGGGGAGAGCTGATTCCAGAGGGCGAGGGCCCTCACAGAGAAGGCTCTTCCCCTAGGCCCCACTAAACAACATTGTCTGGTTGATGGGACCTGGAAAAGGCCGACTCTGTAGGACCTAACTGGCTCCTGGGACTTATGCGGCAGAATGGAATGGAATTTATTTATTTATTTGTTTATTTGTTTGTTTGTTTATTTATTTTTTATTTATTTATTTGTTTATTTGTTTATTTATTTATTCATTCATTCATTCATTCATTCATTCATTCATTCATTTGCCTTCTAGGCTGCCCTTCTCCAAAGACTCAGGGTGTCTTACATACACTGCTCAAAAAAATAAAGGGAACACTTCAACAACACAATATAACTCCAAGTAAATCAAACTTCTGTGAAATCAAACTGTCCACTTATCAATTTCACAGGCTGTTGTGCACATTCAACTTTGTACAGTACAAAGTATTATATGATAATATTTCATTCATTCAGATCTAGGATGTATTCTTTGAGTGTTCTCTTTATTATTATTTTTTGAGCAATATATATAAAAAAACCAGTACAAAAAACATTACAAGGTCCAATGATAAAACTAATCTAAAAACCCAAGTGTTAAAAACCATACAACCACATTCAACTCAAATCTCAGTCATGGTATCAGCCAGAGCAGAGTGTTGACACACAACGGCTCCAGACCTGCTGGCAAAGGTGAGTTCTTAAAGCCTTCCCAAAGGCCAGGAGAGTGGGGGCAGTGCGAATCTCTGGGGGCCGTTGGTTCCAAAGGGTCAGAGCCACCACAGAGAAGGCCCTTCCCTTAGAGCCCACCAGCTGGCATTGCTTGGCTGACGGGACCTGGAGAAGGCCAACTCTGTGGACCCTGACTGGGATACATGAGGCAGGAGACAGTCCCGTAAGAATAGAATAGAGTAGACTAGAACAGAACAGAACAAAGTAGAATAGAATTTTTTATTGGCCAAGTGTCATTGTCATTATTATTGTGGCTGTTTAAAAAAAAGAAGCTCCAGTTGGTAAAGAATACCCAAGATCTCTTAGTGAAACATTTAAAAGATTTTGCCCTCTTTGCACAACAAGCTAAAAGTTAAAAACTTAGTAGGAAATTAGTACAATACTCCAACATTTGGTTAATTTGAAACTTGATTTCCTTCTCCTTCCTTCCCCCATTGCTGTATTGGACCAACTCAGACTGTTTGTTCAGTTTATATGCCATTGTCTCAGGAAGATTGAAAAAAATACACAATTTAATCTTGGTGGGGTAAACCAAGCCATTTTATCTTAAGGTGTGTGCCTCTGACGTTTTTGAAACCTTGCATATATTAGAAATAGCATGTTTGTGAGCACAGAAATGAAAATCATATGACATTTCAATATGCACCAAAGACAAATTCCTTGTGTGTCCAATCACGCTTGGCCAATAAAGAATTCTATTCTATTCTATCTATTCAAAGCTTGTAACATTCTAGCTCAGTCTTGCCTAATCTATAGGAACAATCCAATTTTCCCAGGCCTGTGGTCTCATGTTGGATGACAAATGACATGAGCTTGACCGTTGCCGAAATGGAAATGATTGCTGCAGTTTTTCCAAATGCCTTCTTGCTACCTATAAGAAGCTGATCACCAGAGCAGAATGCCTTAAAGGGGATGAAGATGGGGATTAGCAAACTGGTATAGCAGCTAGTTTCTATTCACTTGCTTTAAAAAAGGAAAGGAATCCAACTCTCAGTAAGCTTTGGCTGTTTTGCTTTTGTTTCAATCTGTTGTTTGGAGCCACTCTTATCTTAACATTGACTATAAAGCTCAAACTACCAAGATTAGATTTCAGAATGAAAAATAGTAAAAAAAAAAAAAGACAAGCTGCTGTTAAGTCTGCATTTTGCTGATTTGGTTACCTTGGGCTGTTTTGTTCTTAATTCTTGGTATTGCATTTCATTCTTGTTTTGATGTACTTGAGGGGCATATGACTTGTAATAAAGTCTCAAACCTTCCTCCCTTCCAAATCAGCAGCAGTTAGTAACTACCACCTTCTGTCTATCTCAATTATCATCATTTTAGCTATTATTATTATTATTATTATTATTATTATTATTATTGTTGTTGTTGTTGTTGTTGTTGTTGTTGCTGTTGTTTGTGTTTTCGGAGAGGGGCGGCATACAAATCCAAATAATAAATAAATAAATAAATTATTATTATTATTATTATTATTATTATTAGTATTAGTATTAGTATTAGTATTAGTATTTTCATTCATTCATTCATTCATTCATTCATTCATTCATTCATTCATTTATTAGATTTGTATGCCGCCCCTCTCCGAAGACTATTTAATTGTCTATCCACTGCAGGATGAAGGTCTCTTCCACCTGTTTCAAACCTATATGGTATTGAGCTTTCTTTTAGCCAATTGGGCCCACAATACTTGCTGATGCTGTCGTTGATCCGCCTTATTTTAAGTGTGGGCACGTTTTATTTATTTATTTACTTTATTTATTTAGATTTGTATGCCGTCCACTCCCAAAGGACTCTGGGCAGCTTGCAACAACAAAATAACATAAGTTATTTATATTTACATATAGATAATAATTAAAATAAATTATGTGAATAATTTATAATTATTTACTTTATTTATTATTTGTCAAATACGTATTTGAAATATAACATTGTTTATATACTTAAACTTAAGATGGGTACTGATAAGAGGGAACTTTAGGACAGGGATAGTAGGCACACTGGTGTACTTATGCATGCCCCTTCTTAGGAATCGGGTGAGTCAACAGTGGACACCTCAAGGATAAAGTTTTTTTGGGGGTAGTCAGTCAGGTAGTGAGTTCCAGACATTAACCACTCTGTTGCTAAAATCGTATTTTCTACAGTCAAGTTTGGGGCGGTTCAATTTGAGTTAGTATTTGTTGTGTGCTCGTGCATTGTTGTGGTTGAAGATGAAGTAGTCGTTGACAGCAGATAATTTTATGAGCTATGCTTAGGTTGTGCCAAAGGCAACATAGTTCTACGCTTTCCAAGGCTAGGATTTCAAGTCTGGTTGCATAGGGTATTCTGTTGCGAGTAGAGTGGGATCCATTATCAAGTGGGATCCATTCTACGACTGCCTTGGTCCACCTGCCATCAGTTCTTGGTATGTGACCATCCCATTTCCATTTCAATTCTTTTACTTTTTTAATTTATCCTATATTTTCATTTGTTCTTTAATCCATGTGCAGGTCTTTCTATCTTGTCTTGTAGTGCTAAGCATGTATCTTTCCATGGCCCTTCGTGCCACTTATAGCTTTTGTATCAATTGTGAGGTAAGTGCCCAAGTTGTACATTCTTTCTAACAACTCCCCCATGCTGATAGGAGTTCTGGAAAGTGCCATTGGTGAGATACCTTGAAATTTTCCCACTTAATCAATAGGGATGGGCAGCTTAGATTCTGCACGATCCAATCTGATCCATTCCAGGCTCCAAAAGATCGGAAAACTAAACCTCTTGTCCTGGTGACCATCCCACACTTGTCCTGGGTCATGTATATTCGCCTTCAGTTGTGAGTTTAGATTCTCTCAACTACACTGAGCAAAGATTGTTATTTTCAGTGATAACCCTTCACTGCCATCTGCTGACTAAAATATTGGAGTACATTGGGGGGAAAAAACATCTAACTGAATATTCCACTATAACATTAAGCAAGTGTTCTGCTAATGGTTTTTTAAAAAAAATTCACTACTTTAAATAAACATTTGATGAGACCAGTAAATGAAGTTAATTTTCTTAAACTTTATTTTGTTCATTTTCCATAACTTTTCTCATTACTGATACAATACTCATACAAATTAACAGAGTCGGACCGGATCTTGTAGGTAGGGGTGGGCTACTGCCCAGATGGGGGAGGGGAACGCATTGGAGTAGCTAAAATGGACCTCCACCCCAGAGCCCCCAATTTGCAGTAAAAGATGTTGAAAAAAAACGCAGGGCCTCCTGCATAAGCCATGCCCACAGTGTGGTAGTAAAATTTTTGTTAGCCCTTCACTGCTTGTAGTCAGGGCTGCCATCAGGAATTTTGGGGCCCCATACAGCCTAAGTGTCTGGGCCCCCGCCATTTTAAAACTACTGCCCCCAAATCCTGTGCCATGCCCACCATGGCCACACACCCTGGGCAAGCCCTCCCCCGGCCCTATGATGTCAAACACAGCCCTGATATGGCCCTCAATGAAATTGAGTTTGACACCCCTGGCCTAGAGGCTCAATCCTATGACCAAGGGCTAAGAGAACGAGTATGTTTAGCTCAACAAATAGAAAACTGAGGGGGAATAGAATAGTAGTTTCCCAATCCTTAAAGGGCTGCCACAGAGCAGATGGCATCTATTTATTCTCCATGCCACCTTCCTTCCACTCTTCTCTCTCTCTCTTTCTTCCTCTCTCTCTCTCTCTTCCTTCCTCTCATGTCTCTCTTTCTTTCTCTTTCTCTATCTTGCTTTCTTCCTCTCTCACACTCTCTTCCTTCCTCTCTCATCTCTCTCTCTTTTTCTTTCTTTCTTTCTCTTTCTCTCTCTCCCCCTTTCTCTATCTCTCCCCCTCTTGCTCTCTCTCTCTTTTTCCCACTTTCTCTTGTTTTCTTTCTCTCACTCTTTCTCTCTCTCGTTCTCTCTCTCTTGCTATCTCTTTCTCTCTCTCTCTCACTTTCTCTCTATCTATCTTGCTCTGTCGCTCTCACTCTCTCTCGTTCTCCAGACGCTGGCAAAAGTGATTTTCAATGTCCCTGCCAGCCCGCCCGGAACATTCAAATTAAGGGGGGGGGAAAAAAGCCAGCAAAGGTTTTCTTTCTGTTTCTTTTTTTTCCGGCAAGAAAAACCTTGGCCGGCGGAGGAGAAAGAGAGGCGGATCGGGTGGGCGGGCGGGCATGCGGGGGGCAGCGGCGAGTAGCCAAGGGTGCGAGGGGGCTAGAGGCGCGGGGTTGGGTGGGGGCGGCCACGGCGTGCGCACCCTTGGTAAAGGGTGTGCAGGGCCGGGGGGGCGTTTTGGGGTGTGCTGGCTAAGGCGTGTGCAGCCTACAGCTACAGGGAACGCCCCGGCCACCCAAACCTCATTCCCCAACGCCGCCACCCCGAAGGGGCTCCTACCTTCGCCGCACGCTTCAAGAGAGGGCCGGTACTGCGCCTGTGCGAGCGAGGAGCTGGAGCTCGGCGTCGGCGCTGCTCACTGGGCACAAATTACTGCGGGCGCCAGGGGGCCGGCAAAACCGTCCGGGCCCCCCCTATTTGTCAATTTGGCCGGGCCCCTGACTCCACTACCAGTAGTACCGCCCTATCGGCGGCCCTGCTTGTAGTCCAACCCTCCGCCCAAGGATATCCTACACCATTTTTCACAGATGACAATCCAATCTCTTCTTGAAAGCTTCTACTGATGAAGTTCCCACATCTTTGGAAGGCAAAGTATTCCTTTGGTTGATTGTTCTCACTCTCAGAAAATTTCTCCTTATTTCCAGGTGGAATCTCTCCTTGTTCAGTCTCCATCCATTATTCCTTGTCTGGCTTCAGGTGGATTAAAAAATAGCTTGACATGGTCCTCCATGTGGTAGCCCCTCAAATATTGAAATACTCCTCTGGTCCTTCTCTTCACTGGACTAGGCATACCTAGTTCCTGCCACTGTTCATCGTATGTTTCAGCCTGCATGCCCCTAATATATTTATTTATTTTTATTTATTTATTTTGTCAAGCACTTATTAGATAACATATATAAGTTTAGACATGATTTAAATACATGAAATGAATACGAATAAAAGGGAACATTAGGACAGGGACGGTAGGCACATCGGTGTACTTATGCACACCCCTTACAGACCTCTTAGGAATGGGGTGAGGTCCCCACAGTAGACAGTCTAAGGTTAAAGTTATGAGGGTTTGGGGAAGTTACCACAGGGTCAGGTAGTGCATTCCAGGCATTAATTACTCTGTCGCTAAAGTCGTGTTTTCTGCAATCGAGTTTGGAGTGGTTCACTTTAAGTTTGTATCTTGTGTATTGTTGTGGTTAAAGCTGAAGACATCATTGACAGGTAGGGCATTGTAGCAAATAATTTTATGAACTATGTTTAGGTCATACCAAAGTCAGTGCACTTCTAAATTGTCTAAGCCCAGAATTGGTATAAGATATTCTGTTGCAGGTAGAGGAGTGGAGGACTCTTCTCGTGAAATATCTCTGACATGCCCAATTGTATTAATGGCCAATATGCAGTGTGGATTCCAGACAAACAAGCTGTATTTAAGAATTGGTCTAGAAAATGTTTTGTATGCTCTGGTTAGTAGTGTAATATTAGCGGAGAAGAAGCTACACAAGATTAGGTTTACAACTCTTAATGGCATTTTGGCAATGTTGTTACAGTAGGTTTTGGCACTTAGACCATTAACTCCAAGCTCCTTGGCAGAGTGAGGGTTGTCTACAAGGTTGTGTCCACTCAGCTTGTATTTTGTGTTCTGATTCTTTTTGCCAATGTGTAAGACAGAACATTTGTTGGTTTGAGATTTGGAGTTGTAATTGTTTGGCCATTCTGACAGAAAGTCAAGGTCGTTTTGGAGGCTAGCAGCATTGTCAGTGGTGTTAAATAGTTTTATATAAATGGTGAAGAGAATGTAGTTGTTTATAATATGATTGCAAAGGTCATTTATGTAAAGTATAAAGAGAGTTGGTCCTTAAATACTTTCTTGGGGGGACACCACTTTTAACAGGTGCAGAATTTAATAGGGCACTCTCTATTTTGACCACTTATTGTCCAATGTAGGAGTCCAGAGATATCATAGAATTTTAGTTTTAGAAGTAGTTTGGTGTGTACCACTGAATCAAAGGCTTTACCACTGAATCAAAGGTCTATGTAAATTGTGTCTATTACTTTGCCCTCATCAAGTTTTGTAGTACATATGTTTTTGCAGAGTAGAAGTAGTAGGTTACAGGATTTTTTTTTCCTGAAACCAAATCATCTTGATTGCTCTTCTCTGCACTCTTTCTAGAGGTTCAACATTTTTTATAGTGTGGTGACTAGCCCAGAAGGTGTCATTAGTTGAGCAATGTGACAAATTTACCCAGACAATGAGTCTGATTGCCTTGGGGATGAATACAGAGTCCCTGATTGCTTCCTGAATTGATTCTCAGTATCTTCAGTAATTCAGAAGTCCTTGTTGGCATGGGGACTATTGATAAGATTTTGTTGTATCAACGGCACATCCTTTTACATAGATTAGCAGCCTTGATTGGTTGGAAATGCCATACATTCATAATGCCTTGCCTTGGGTATGCATTCATACAAGCCTTGCCTACTGCTAAGAGCTGAAGATGCTTCTTGGACGAGAAGCAAAAAATGTTCAAAGAAAAAACAGAAAGTCCAGTTACCTTTTGAAAAAGCATCTTTGGGACAACCATGACCTGAATGACTGAGAGTCTCCATAGACCTACTGCTAAGGTACAGCAAGGGAGACCAGCCATTTGTTCCAAATAACATCTGAGAAATAAATCAGAGTCTAAACCTTGGCCTTCTTCCAAGTTCCAATTTATTAACAGAGCCATATTGGTTACGAACTTGCCTGATACTAACTTCCCCCACAGTTCTCCACCCAAGTTAAGGTTCATCCTTCATCCCCACACCCACAAGTTCATCACATGGACCGCCAAATTTTGGACAGCCAAAATTTTTACTTGGCTTATTTTGTGGGTGTGGCTTAATGGTCATGTGACTGGATAGGAATGGCTTGAACAATCATAATCGTTCAAGTGAATTGTTAAGTCCTTGACTTATAACATTATTATTATTATTATTATTATTATTATTATTATTATTAATTAGATTTGTATGCCGCCCCTCTCCATAGACTCAGTATTGCTCGCTGGGGTGAGAATTTGCTTCGTGTTTCCCGCGCTCTCCTTCCTGGGTTGCCCCCCCTGCCTCAAGCTGAGTAGCTAGGTGAACGGGTGCTGCCAGAAGCATCAATGATTCCAGCGCCACTTCCACCCACGCCTTCTGCTTGCACCTCAGGTGGGAAGTGGCCGCATGAGGCTGGAGGGGAGCTGGGCAGGAGAGAGGGAATCTTGCCCGAAGCCAGTAGGAAGGAAAGAGGAAAAAAGCAAGGAGCGCAGATGCAGCAGCAGGGAAAAAAAGGAGAGCCGAGCCGAGCCAAGACCAGTAATCCAGGAAGTGACAGCGACCGATCAGCTGGAGCTGCACACGCATCTTCATTTCTGCCGGTGGAACTGTGTTCCACCCCGTCCTGCCTACTGCCCACCCCTGCATGGACCACTCCGGTTCCCTCAATGTTCACAATCTTCCCATGTACTTCGGGTTGGTGCTGAACAAAGGATGGCCTTGAATCTTCTACAAAGAATTTGTTGCGGCTAGTATCTTTCCCTCTCATGTAACCACCGCTCCCCAGTTCTCACAGTGTGGCAGGCCAAAGTCTCTGACTCAAAACAATGGCTTAGGCCAAACATACTTTGTGGGATTTTGCTAATCAGCACTTTCCCAGCTGTCCGGGAAAGCGGGGTGCTTTTCAAACGCGCTGCTTTCCTGCGCTGCTTTCCCAGGCAACCGGCTTTACTGGCCAGTGCAGGGCAGCCGCCGCGACAACGACAACATTGGCACCATGGCGGACCCTGATGTCGAGAGCCCCAAGCCCACTCTCAAGCGTCAATGCCAGGCTTCGGGTGAGCTGAGCTGCGCGCCGGTGGCGGGAGCTGGTGGAGAGGCAGACGCAGCGCTTCTGCCGGGAAGGGCTGTCAAAGAGGCCCTGAAGGGGGACAGTGTGGTCCCCGCCACCTGTGTCAGCAGCGAGGTGTGCTCACCTTGTGCCATGGGGGGGGGGCGGTGGAGGTCAGGGGTTTGCAAGCGGCTGCCTCCCCCCCACACGTTTAGCCATGGTGACACGGTTTTTGAATTGCCAATCGCCTTTTCCTGAATTTCCCATCCACTCACCGTGGAGGAGGAGGTGGGGAGGAGGTGGAGAGCCAAGGGGTGGGGAGGAAAGCGGGCCTGCAATTGGCCCCTTTCTTTCTCGCCTTTAGGGAGAGGAACTGTTGCTGCTCTGCCAATCAATTCAGTCTTTTTGACGCCTGGAAAAAAGAATCTTTTCCTTCTCCCACAGAACTCAAGAGAGAAGCTAAATAAATAATAAATAGGCAAATAAATAATTCTTGACTGAATTTTCTTGTACACTGCCCCCCACTCACATTTATTTATTTATTTATTTATTTATTTATTGGAATTCTATGCTGTCCCTCTCTCTGAGAACTCACATACACACCCTCCCCCATTCGTCTCTTTTAAAGAAGGGCTTTGATGTGCCTCAAGGCATATTTTGCAAACAAATGTTTCTTTCCAAGAAGTAAAAGCAAGGAATAACAATAAGAGGATAAGCATGCTGAGAATGGAGGGGGGATTCCCCTGCTATCATTTGCCAGGATGTGCTTATCACAGAAGCTTATGGACCTTTGCTGTAGGGCAGTGTTTCCCAACCTTTTTGGAGCCGTGGCACATTATTCACATTTACAAAAACCTGGGGAACATTAAGCGGGGGGGGGGGAGCTAAAAAAAGTTTGGACAAAAGAAATCTCTCTCTTCCTCCCCTTCGCTCTATTTTTCTATTCATCCCTCTTTCTTTCTCTCTTCCTTCTTCCCTCTCTTTTTTGTTCTCTTTCTCTCTCCCTCCTTCCCTCCCTTTATGTCTTTCTCTCTCCCTCCTTCCCCCCTCTGAGCTTTGCTTTGCGGCACACCTGACCATGTCTCGTGGCACACTGTTTTGAAAAACACTGCTGTAGGGCACCTCTACTGATTGCTCAGGAAAAGGATGATGTCTGACTAGACAGGAGTGTCTGTAAGTGTAGTCAGCAAACAGTGCTTCCAATCTGCTTTTAGAAAGACATTAATTTAATGGACTTGATTTAATAGATTTAAAGAGCCGTGGTGGTGCAGTGGTAAAATGTAGTATTACAGGCTAACTCAGTTGACTGCTCTGAGTTCAATCCTAACTGTCTCAAGGTTGAGTCATATATAAATAGAAGTCTGGATAATTATTTTCAAGTTATAATTATGTTACATTGAATTATATTCCAAAACAGTGGAACACGTTTTTGAGATACTTTAGTTTTATTGAATATAGAATAATTATATCAAGGGGAAAAATGTTACTATTAATTAGACTTCTATAATAAATAAATAATAAATAAATGAATAATGTTAATGCTATTTCAAAAATTGGATTCAAAAGATGTATAATTTATCCATTCTTAATAAATTTACTGTATATGCTTATTAAAAAATGATCCCCCCTTTAAAAGCATAGATTTTATATTACAGAAGATAAGAATAAACCATACTTTTAAAGTTATTTAAAATATTTTTTTGTATTACTATTTTATAACTAATGAATGTGTAAATATTGCTCTTTTTTATTTGTTTGTTTCTTTTTTTAAATTGTAACAATTCCTCAAAAAGCTTTACCATTTTGTTTGGACTTTGACAGAATTAAAGTAGTGATAAAAGCATCTGATTCAGTTTACTAGAATTTTGATAAAGTAAGCTTTTGTGTGGAAGAGAAATGATTAACTATAATCATTATTTAATTAATGTTTAGAAAGTATATGTATTACATTGTACATAATAGTGCTTGCAGAGAGTATAAAAAAGTACTTTAAAGAAAAGCCTATTATAGCAGTTTCCACTAGAGGGAACTTTTATATGAAACTAAGCTACAGATAATTACAGAAAAATTCTGTAAGGGAAGCTACAGGGCATTCATATAGCCCAGCATGCTGACTGGGGAATGCTGAAATTCAAGTCCATACATCTTGAAATTGCTAGGTTTGACAAATAAAGGTTTAATTGTTCTAAAACATCAATAAGAGAACACATCAGCACCTTTGCATCAATGCCACTAGCCTGCAGTACTTTCTAATAGTATTAGAGAAAGTAGAAACATAGAAACATAGAAACATAGAAGACTGACGGCAGAAAAAGACCCCATGGTCCATCTAGTCTGCCCTTTTACTATTTCCTGTATTTTATCTTACAATGGATATATGTTTATCCCAGGCATGTTTAAATTCGGTTACTGTGGATTTACCAACCACGTCTGCTGGAAGTTTGTTCCAAGGATCTACTACTCTTTCAGTAAAATAATACTTTCTCATGTTGCCTTTGATCTTTCCCCCAACTAACTTCAGATTGTGTCCCCTTGTTCTTGTGTTCACTTTCCTGTTAAAAACACTTCCCTCCTGAACCCTATTTAACCCTTTAACACATTTAAATGTTTCGATCATGTCCCCCCTTTTCCTTCTGTCTTCCAGACTATACAGATTGAGTTCATTAAGTCTTTCCTGATACGTTTTATACTTCAGACCTTCCACCATTCTTGTAGCCCGTCTTTGGACCCGTTCAATTTTGTCAATATCTTTTTGTAGGTGAGGTCTCCAGAACTGAACACAGTACTCCAAATGTGGTCTCACCAGCGCTCTATATAAGGGGATCACAATCTCCCTCTTCCTGCTTGTTATACCTCTAGCTATGCAGCCAAGCATCCTACTTGCCTTTCCTACTGCCCGACCACACTGCTCACCCATTTTGAGACTGTCAGAAATCACTACCCCTAAATCCTTCTCTTCTGAAGTTTTTGCTAACACAGAACTGCCAATGCAATACTCAGATTTAGGATTCCTTTTCCCCAAGTGCATTATTTTACATTTGGAAACATTAAACTGCAGTTTCCATTGCTTTGACCATTTATCTAGTAATGCTAAATCATTTACCATATTACAGACCCCTCCAGGAATATCAACCCTATTGCACACTTTAGAGTCATCGGCAAATAGGCAAACCTTCCCTACCAAACCTTCCCCTATGTCACTCACAAACATATTAAAAAGAATAGGACCCAGAACAGACCCTTGTGGCACACCGCTTGTAACCTGTCTCTGCTCAGAATACTCGCCATTAACAATAACTCTCTGATGTCTATGCTTCAGCCAGCTTGAAATCCACTGAACTATCCAGGGATTAAGTCCAATCTTCACTAATTTATCTATCAGCTCTTTATGTGGAACCGTATCAAAGGCTTTGCTGAAGTCCAGATAGGCAATATCCACGGCACCACCTTGATCCAACACCTTTGTGACATAGTCAAAGAACTCAATGAGATTAGTCTGACACGATTTGCCTTCAGTAAAGCCATGCTGATTTGGGTCCAATAAGTTATTGTTTTTTAGATGCTGATTTATCCTCTTTTTGAGTAGAGTCTCCATCATTTTAACTACAACTGATGTCAAGCTAACTGGCCTGTAGTTTCCAGCTTCTTCTCTACTGCCCTTCTTGTGGATAGGCACAACACTGGCCATTCTCCAATCCTCAGGAACATCTCCTGTTAACAGGGATTGGTTAAACAAATCAGTCAGGGGGGTAGCAATGACAGATCTGAGTTCTTTAAGAACTCTGGGATGGATGCCATCTGGACCCATTGCCTTATTTATCTTTAATCTTTCAAGTTCTTCTAAGACATCGGCTTCTAAGATCACTGGAGCTGAATCCGTACAGCTGGAAGCAATGCTATATCCCTCTATAGTATTATTTTGTAAGGTGTCCTTTGAGAAAACTGAACAGAAGTAGCTATTGAAATGGTCAGCGATCTCCTTATTCCCATTAATGCATGTATTATTCCCGGTACTAAGCTTTGTGATGCTGCAGTTTTTCTTCTTCCTATCACTAATATATCTGAAGAAGGTTTTATCCCCCTTCTTTACAGATTTTGCTATTTCTTCCTCTTTTGAGGCTTTAGCAGCATATATTATCTGTTTCGCCTCCTTCTGTCTCATTTTATACACCTCTCTATCAGCTATACTTCCAGACTCTTTATACCTCCTATAGGCAGCCTTTTTTTCATTGACTATAGCCCTTACATCATTGCTAAACCATAGCGGTTTCTTCTTCCTTTTACCTTTAGTTACTTGCTTTACATAAAGTCTTGTGGCTTTTAAGATGGCCTTTTTTAATACAGTCCACTGGGTGCTCGCTCCTGCCATTTTATCCCTCCCCTTTAATTCATTATTTAAATATTCCCCCATTGCATTAAAATTTGTTTTTCTGAAATCCAATACTTTGGTTGCAGTATAGGATTGCTCACAATCAGTTTTTACATCAAACCACAAACATAGATGGTCGCTGCAACCTAAATTTTCTCCCACCTTGACCTCTGAAACCCGATTCCCATTTGTAAAAACTAAATCTAGAATATTCTCCCCTCTAGTTGGTGTCTTAACTAGCTGTGCCATAGCTGCTCCTGTAAAGGCCTCTACTATATTCTTACTTTTGCATGTAAGGGCACTGGGGATATTCCAGTCAACATCAGGCATGTTGAAATCACCCATAACCACAATATCTCCCTTTACTGCCATTAGGGTAATCTCATCCACCATCTTGTTGTCATGTTCCTCAGATTGCCCTGGAGGCCTATAGATCACCCCAATTCTAATCACAGAACCGTCTTTATTTTGCATGCAAATCCAGAGGGTCTCCAGATCTTTACATGTATTTTGAATTAGTATTGTTTTTAGACTTTCTTTAACATAAATGGCTACTCCACCTCCCCTTCTCTCTATTCTATCCTTCCTATACAGCGTATATCCTGGTATGGATATTTCCCATTCATTGGAATCCTTAAACCATGTCTCAGTTATGGCAACCAGATCCAAATTATCTCTAGATATTATGGCCATTAACTCACAGAGCTTGTTGCTCAAGCTTCGAGCATTCGTGCACATTACCCGAAGAACATTATTTTCATTATTAGTTTGCCCCTTATCATCAACAACTACATCTATTTTATTTTCAGCTCCCTTTTTATAAGCTTCCAGAAACTGATGTATCCTCATTGGTCGGGGACAGAAATCCTCCACATCTGGTACATCTCTGTCCCCTTTACCTAGTTTAAATGCCTGTCCAAAAAAGCTCTGAATTCCTCACCGAGCACCTGGGTACCTCTGTATGATGGATGCAAACCATCCCTCTTAAACAACTCCCTACTAGACCATCTACTGACATCATGACTTACATAACCAAAACCTTCAGCTTTACACCACTGCCTTAACCACACATTAAACTCTCTGATACAACTTGTTTTACCCTCCTGGCCACAAACCGGTAACACCTCTGAGAAAGTCACTGAATCAGTTATTTTACCCAGCTCCACACTTAGACTTTGAAAATCTCTTTTTACTACATTAACATTTCTCTGGGACAGATCGTTTGTGCCAAGATGCACCACCACATCAACTTTATTACCTTTACTCACAGCCCTGACAATGTTTGTAATCCGCCTCCTGTCCCTGTGGGCAGTGGCTCCTGGAAGACACCTCATCACCTTCACCACATCCTTCCTGGAGAAAGTAGAAATCAAATATATTCCACCTTTTTCAAAATATTTATTCCACTTTTGTGCAGGGGTGGGCTGATGGGGGTTCGCAGGGGTTCAGGAGAACTTCTAGCTAAGATTCTGTGCAGTTTGTAGAATCCTCAAATCCTACTCCTGGCTGGCCTGGCTCACTCCGCCCTGACTGTCCCAGGAGTCCCCAAACAGCTGGTTTTGGATACAGGTAAGTGCAGGGCATGTGCAGAGTCTTGGGGAGGGCAAAAAACAGGCCTACTGGAAGTTCAGGAAGACCGGAAACGGACCACTTTCCCGTCTACAGAGGCCTCTGGCCATTTTTGCTCTCCCAGCCTCCAAAACATGGGGAAGGCAAAAAAGCCCCCCCTCCATAATGCAGGAGACCAACTAGGCAACTGGGTGGAGAATCCCTTGCAAAAAAGTTTAAAGCCCACTCTTGGTTTTACACAATATCATATCATGGATATCAATGTATCTATTACTGATTTAGAGTGAAAGGAGAAATAGAACTTTTGAGGAAGGGACAGATGCAGAGGAGGACCCATGCCCCACCGCTTAATAGAGACCTGTAGAGTGAGTCTATGCCTATGGCCCATCATGTTTTTTAGAAGAAAGGAAGTCCCTGAAGAACAGAGCAACTGTTCTAATTTAGTGTCTTCCCCAGAATTGAGTTATGGTGTTGACGAGGGGGAAGAGGGATAAGAACAAAGTTAATTTTGGATCCCCTGTCCTTATTTGAAAATGTTGAATCCAAAAATTGGATAACATTGAAGTTCTTTGATAAGAAAATCCAATTGCTAATTGGACATCAACAGGTGAGGCAGATATGACATTTGCATTCCAGGGCTGCTGTGGAAGTAGACAATGATGGAAGGATATAAAAGGGATGTTTCAAATTACAAGGTTAGTCCCATTTACCCCAAAATGCCAGTAAGAAAATATGTCCTCAGTGTACTGTATTGGCAGCACTATACCAATAATGGCTTCTTTTTCTACACAATTCTGCCAAGGGCAGCGGGCCAAACTATTTCAGTTGCAGGTGTAAGCTGTATGTGCCAGCTATTTTTTCTTTTGTTTAGCAGAAACATGTTCAAAAAAGGCTGAAGAATTTTAAAAGGGATTGTGTAAGCATACAAAACATCTGCTAATACGTACTGTAGTAGTTCAAAATGAAGTTCAAGGTCTTAAGAATTGCCAGATTAGATTCATAGTTCTTATGGATGTATCACAACGTATAAGTCTGTAGTCATTTGCACAAGCTCGGATGCATTCATACTTTATTTACAGTATATGGATATAATTCCATTGAAGCTCATCTCTAAATAGATATGGAAGCCCATCAACTTTACTTGGGAGACTGATAATTTAATTTTGTCTTATAAGCAACCTGCAGGGTATCAGATAATATGCTTATTCCACCTTGTTCAGTATGTGAAGTATCTAATTGATGAGAAAGCCAACTACTGTGTTTCCCCGAAAATAAGACAATGTCTTATATTAATTTTTGCTCCAAAAGTTGTGCTATGTCTTATTTTCGGGGGTTGCCTTATATTTCTCAAATAAGATAAATTCACAGGCAGAAAAGCTGACACCCCCAAAGAAAGTGTACTGTACGGTACACTGATTACGGTACGGTACCTGTCAGTATGGCACACACACACAAACGATGGCACTTATATGGTACTATGGTATACTCCTGCTATTGCAGCTTCCGGCCACCAGAGGAACTAGTCTACGCACTGTAGTGGAGACTGTAATGGCGGTGAGACAGCAGCAGACTGTGTCTGCTGTACTGGACGGTACAAAGCGATGGAAAGGGCCAGGAGGGGACGCCACATTATTACGGTACCGCTATGAACAGCTTTGAATGGTACCGTATGTTTTTCCACCGTACCATATGTAAACTTGACTACGCCTTATTTTTTGGGGGTGCCTTATATTAACAAATTCTGCAAAACCTCTGACATGCCTTACTTTCGGGGTACGTCTTATTTTCGGGGAAACAGGGTAGTTATTACTGAAAGTCTACTCTTATGTTTTAACTCTAGCCTAACATCTAATAAAACTTAAGTTAGCTCCTTTACTATTCTTATTAAAATATCTTTCAACCTTTCACCTTTATTTCCTTTTTCTTCAAACTTTCCCCCTAGAAATACCAAGTTTGCTCACAATTGCATATGTACACTTTTGATGGCTTGTAATAAGGCATTCTCCAAATATAAATTTTGGAATTGCAATAAATATGCAGAGATAAAACAAACAAGGTGTGAATGCTTTTGCAAAATAGAAGCATGCACATCATGCCAAGCCATAAGCCTGGCATAGCAACCAAGATAGAGAACTCTTGGAATCTAACTATGGCTTCATTTATCTCATTTCATCTTTATAAAGTCAGACTGTTATGTACAGACTTCACGCTATTCATGTCTTGATTAGGGGACTAATTAGCTGCATCTAGTCAGGGACAAAACAAGACCTTGAGGAACCTGTGGAATGTGAAGAGGGATGGAGCTAGCCTGATGTCCACGGGGAGAAAATTCTACAAGGGGGGCAGAGCACCCTGGCAGAGAAAGCCTACCTTCTGGGGCCGGCCAAGTGTA
Source organism: Erythrolamprus reginae (assembly GCF_031021105.1). Taxonomy (NCBI): domain Eukaryota; kingdom Metazoa; phylum Chordata; class Lepidosauria; order Squamata; family Dipsadidae; genus Erythrolamprus; species Erythrolamprus reginae. The sequence goes on along the minus strand of NC_091951.1, from coordinate 90,944,601 downwards.
ATTCCCTGACAGCCTGGGACCTGCGGTACGCCTTCTCTGCCAGATCATATATTTGTAGTGTATAGCTAAAATGTAAAATGAAAACGTACAAGTTCTCTCGTCTCATATTTACTTAAGTCATGACACCATGTTACTAAGAAATGAAAGATTGAATGCATCCATTAACAAAGATCTGTTATATAGTTCAAAATGAGTAGAAACATATTTTATATCTATTTAGATATGATACAATGGGAAATAGAATAAAGAATAGGCAAACATGATCTTAAAGTTTATTTTCCAGAAATTTGTTCATACCATAGAATAAAATCCACATAATAAGCTATAACATATATCTTGACTTCTAAACATAGATGAAGCTGCAATTTGTTTCAAGCTGTAGCTGACACAAGTTTACTCATTCCACTGAAGTAGGATTTTTCTCTTTCACTCATAACTTCAAAGTGCAAGGGTCCACTACAGAAGTTACACTCCGCTGTGGAGTGGGGTTTTAATTCTAGGCCCACTTCCTTCCAGGTATTTAGCAGGTTGCCTACAAGAAAAGAAAAACATAGTTGACAATTTAAAGAAGTTTACTTTCTTCCTCAGTTGTAAGCTTTAATTAGTGAAAAAATATTAATGACAAAAATCCAGCAAAACATGAAACACTGGTTTTGTTCTTTCAGTAATAAATTCGCTATAGTCTTAATACTGAAGGAGTTAACTGCACATAAAAGATTACTTTTAAAGAGTTAAATATTATTACTGTTTAAGCATGTATGTTTGTATGTTTGTGTATGTGTGTGTGGGTGTCTTTTGCATCTCCTAGTAAAATCTTAAAATAATTCCAAAAGCTATTATCTCTTTACCAAACTTTTTCTCTAGAAATTGAAAGGTTAAAACATGCTGACATGTTTTGCCCCCTTCAAATGTTTTATACAGCCCTAAAACACGAATACGTGCTTTGGACTTGTGGCTTACTATAGAGAGGCAGGAGATCCATAGTCTATCATCTGAAGGCTCAATTCAAGAGCAAGTTGCCAACAAGGAGGCATAGTTGATTGAAGGCCCTTCTAAAATGAAACCAAGCAGTACTGATGATAATTTGTCTTAATCACAGAAAGAGGAAGTTATCAGAACACCTGCAGCTAAGCTAGATCCTTACTACTAGTCATAAAAACACTTGGCTAACAAATCTTATATTGTTATCAATGGTTGATTTGTATTAGCTGCTGTATTTGTTATTTATAATTTTTAATGTTTCTTGTTTTTAGGTGCTTTTAGCTTGCTAGATTTATGACATTTGAGACTGGCAAATATATACATTGAATGAATAAATAAACTCAGCTTAGAAATTGAATGGTTGATACTGGTTGCTTTTTACAGTTGAGAATTGCATATACTGGCCGGCAACATAGCATTTCCTTTTTCTATACGAAGATGTGTTTAGCAATGCATGTTCTTGTCAAGAATAATACCGTTAAGCAGGGTTTTTTTTCACTCACCAATAAAATAATTCATCATTTGTGGAGTATGATGTGGTGTGGGGGCAATACGCAGTAACTCTTCCCCACGTGGCACAGTGGGATAATTTATTGCCTGGACATAGATGCTATGTTTGTTCATCATTTTATCACAGATCTCAGTATTTTTAGCAGCATCTGCAACCTGAATAAACGATGATGATGATGATGATGATGATGATGATGATGATGATAATAATAATAATAATAATAATAATAATAATAATAAAAGATCAGATGGGTTTCTAGACTGAAGGCACAATTTCTTTTGACCAACTATAACTGAACAATGCTTACTTCTAATAACTGTGTCTAATCTTTGCTAATGAGATACAAACTATATAGAGATAATAGGAAAGTGTTTATGGAAAGAACATAGAAGGTAAGAGCCAGAGGAAGTTGGGAAAATAGAATGGAACTTTTCTTGCCATCATCAGAGGGGGGGTTCTTTCAGTTATGCAGTTCTCATATATAATTCACTGCAATGAAATTTACAGTCCTGATGCACTCCCTGTATTTTTTGTTTTATGGCAGACTGCTAAATATTAGATACATGATTCTTTGGGGGGGGGGGGGGGGAGATGTCCCAAAATGACAGGAGAAAAAATGGCCCCATTCTATTTGGTATTATATTAGCATGCTATTGGACCTCAGTTCACAAAAATGTTTTTTTAAAAAAACAAAAACAAAGTACAGCTCTCAGCTTTCCATGTCCAAATGGATAAAGATGCAACTACCAACAAACAGCCTTCTATTCTCTCAAAATATAAATTAATCTTCACTATACTAGGCATTTCTCCCAAGCTCTGTTAACGGAACAATTTATTGCTCTGGAACAAAACAATTCTTCATTACAAAAACAGTCTGGAAATCAAATAACTTCCATCAAAAACTGCTATCAACTAGTGATTCTTGAAAAGGTTTATTTTCCAGTTGCCACCAGCTATTTAATGAATCCTGCCCCATCCCTCTATCCATTTCTTCCTCTATATATGTCTGTCTCCCATTCTATATATCAATAGTTACACACACAAACTAACACACACACACACACACACACACACACACACACACATCCTATATATATATACAGTATATATATCCATATATATCCTATATATGTCTGTGCAACTTTCCCACCTCCCACCATCTATCTACTCCTATTTATGCAACAGAACTAGCTATATATGGATTAGTTTAATACACAAAGTTTAGCAAAAAGCAAAAAGTTATGATATTTAAAGACATGTCTCTCATTTATACTACAAATTGCTGGTGCTTCCAAACTTATAGTTATTTACCCTGATAGGAATGATATGACTGGGACAATGCACTACAGGAAGCCCAGCATCCATCAGCATTTGTCTCATGAGTTTAACGTTACGTTGGTGTTGTCGACGAAGTACTTGCCCCTCTGTACTTTTGAGTGTTCTCACAGATTCTAATGCACCAGCTAAAAGCATGGGTGGTAAGGAAGTGGTAAAAATGAAGCCGGCAGCATAGGAACGGACAGTATCTATTAAAGAACTCGTACTGGCAACATAGCCTCCCACACAACCAAAGGCTTTACCTGAAAGAAAAAATAAATAAAAGTCTCAGTTCTTGGCATCTCTCAATAAACATAAATAATACAAAAACTCATACCTCAAGCAGTACTCTTCTAGTATCAAATCTTTTTGCAGGAGGTACCTTTATTATAATACTGCTATCAAGAATTTCTGAACTTATTTTCTATACTGTAAAGTAACACCTTAAATAAAGCTTACTATATTCAAAATAAAGCTTTCACTTGAAGTTTTGATACATGATTAACTCTCCATACAAAAGTAGCAATTGTTCATTAAGTGAATTGCATGGAAGCTTAGATTTTGTCATCTATAACCAAAATTAGGAAATTGTTGTATAATGTTTTGTCATCTCTAATACATGTCCTCATTTGCCAACAGCCTTTTGTGCAAGATCCTAAGAATGCAAACAAGCTCCACTTGTAAAGCAATCTACTGGGAAAGCATTCTTTAGGTAAACCAATATCTCTAAATTGCAAAATAAGAGTAAATGGAGTTGATTACAGTTCTCTCTCTATTGCACAATACTGTCAGGAATTTCTGGACTTATTTTTTAAATTTTAAATGAATTAAATTAGTTTCCCTTAGTTCAAACCATGCTTTGTTTGCCTTAAACATTTTCAATCTTATATTTTATCTGTAGAAAATACTGCTTTCTACTCTATGGATTTACTCGTTCTGTTCCTACCAAGTATCCTTACACAATTCCATCAACAAATAAAGCTCAAACCTGTCTTGAAAGATCTAAAAAAAGCAGATTTTTGTAAAGTTAATTATATTTTCATAAACCTTAATCTGAAAATATGATTAGATTTAAATCAAAATCAATTATCCCTGAAGATCAATCAGTTTTGAGTCGTTTTACTTATCCTTCAAGCTAGACTTTAGCACATATGAATAAACTTACCAAGTGTTCCAGAAATAATATCCATTTTATGCATTACTCCATCTCTGTCTCCAATACCACCACCATGTGTTCCATAGAGTCCAACTGCATGTACTTCATCTACAAATGTAATTGCTCCATGCTCATGAGCCACATCACAAAGCTCTTCCAATGGACAAACTGCACCTAAAACAAGGTTATATTTATATTTCAGTTTTTATAGTTATCATTTTCAAAGTTTCAGAAACATGTGCCTCAGATATCAAACATACCATCCATCGAATGTACAGTTTCAAATGCAACAATTTTTGGAATAGACGGATCCGATTTTTTCAGGAGTTCTCTAAGGTGACCAACATCGTTATGTCGAAATATATGCTTTGGCACTCTACTGTTTCGAATCCCCTGAATCATAGATGCATGGTTTCCTGAATCAGAGTAAATCTCACAATCTGAGGAAAGGAAATAAATAATAATAATAAATGCGACCCAACAGTTTAAAACATTAGTCTGATCTTCTTAACTTGGGTAGTTATTTACAAAATAGAACTGGGGCAACTGACTAAGCCAGATGGAAATCATACAATTCCAAGTGGCAACTAATACTTCATTTCCAGTAACAGCAGCAATTGCATGGATCCCTCTAGCTTTGTATCAAATAAAAATCACGAGACAAGAAAACTCTTCCAACTTCCTCAAATATTGGAGCTACAAGCAGATATTAGTAAACTGCTCTTATCTAACATGGATTTCAATTTTTGTTTCTTGGAAACAATCCATGTGATTAAAATGAGTAGAGGGAATCCTGACAGCTATGATAGGTACATCACTGAAAAGATAAACTCTATGCTAGAGATACAGTTCTTATAAGGTGATAATGTAATTTAGCATGATGGACTCTATCAAAATTAAGTTTGTCTTGATTGTATGGATTTTAGGAGAATCTTGCAAAAAAAAAAAAGGTTTTTATATGGTTTTTAAAAGTAGCTCCTGATGAAGAGTTAACAAAAAGTACAGATATGGAATTACCATTTACCCTGGATGAACTGCTAAAATTACCAGTTATGGTTAAAAGGTTATGGTTGTGAAGCAGCAACTATTCCTATTTGCAACAACAACTGCATTTAAAAGGAAATCAATGCAATATAGTACAGATAAACCTTGACTTACAACCATTCATTTAGTGACTGTTTAAAGTTACAATGGCACTGAAAAAAGTGACATGACCATTTTTCACATTTATGACCATTTTAGCATCCCTCTGGACATATGATCAAAATTGAGATGCTTAGCAACTGGCATATATTTATGACAGTTGCAACGTCCTGGGGTCATGTGATCATCCTTGGCGACCTTTGACAAGCAAAGTCAATATGGAAGCCAGATTCATGTAACAGCTGTGTGGCTAAGTTAACATCTGCAGTGATTCCCCAAACAACTGTGCCAATCAAGATTGTAAAATGGGGCAAAATTCACTTAACAACTGTCCCCTTTAGCAATGGAAATTTTGGGTTCGATTGTGGTCGTACAGTGAGAACTATCTGTAGAAGGAAATGTTATGGAATTTTTATGTAAAACTATTTACCTTGTAAAATCATAGGAAAAAGTGGATCTTACCCGGTAGCATTTTAGCTAATGTGAAGAGTGTTGAATCATTTGCTACAAAGCAAGAAGAGAACAAAAGAGCAGCATCTTTTCCATGAAGATCAGCCAATTCTTTTTCAAGATCAACGTGGAATTTGCTGGTTCCCGAAATATTCCTCGTGCCTCCTGCTCCTGCACCATGTTGTTTCAGTGTTTCCCTGTGGGAAAAGTTCCAACAGTGGCATCAGTGGTACTACTTGGGATAACATTATACAGTGGTACCTCAAGATACGAACCCCTCGTCTTACGAACAACTCGTGATACGAACCTGGGGTTCAGAAAAATTTTGCCTCTTCTTACGAACTTTTTTCGAGTTACGAACCGGCGTTCGGAGACAGCTGGGAAGCGGCGCGGCTGTTTTAAAAGGTCGCAGCCGGCCTGGGGGGCTTGCCAGCACCCCCCCGAACCTGGGTTCGGGGTTCAGGGGGGTGCTGGGAAGCCCCCCAGGACGGCTGCGACCTTTTAAAACAGCCGCGCCGCTTCCCAGCTGTCTCCTGAAGCCGAACGCCAAAGCCGAACTTCCGCGTTCGGCTTCAGGAGACAGCTGGGAAGCGGCGTGGCTGTTTTAAAAGGTCGCAGCCGGCCTGGGGGGCTTGCCAGCACCCCCCGAACCCCAAACCCAGGTTCGGGGGGGGGGGTGCTGGCAAGCCCCCCAGGCCGTCTGTCACCTTTTAAAATAGCCGCGCGGCTTCCCAGCAGTCGCCGAAAGCCGTTTTTTTGCGGGGGGTTTTTTGGTTGCACGGATTAATTGACTTTACATTGTTTCCTATGGGAAACAATGTTTCGTCTTACGAACCTTTCGTCTTACGAACCTCCTCCTTGCACCAATTAAGTTCGTATCATGAGGTATTACTGTACTTGCAAATTGGGTTTATGCTGTTTCATATAATTATTTCTAGAATACTTAATTATTACAGATTTTATCCAAGAGTCCAAAATCTTAATGAACAAGTAACCAATTTGATGAACCAGATGAATAAAGGACTGCCAAGAAATGCCCACCATTTAATCAATTAATCGAGTTTGGTTCATGGTACTGAATCCACATTGGTCATGCTTCAGAGTTGACCCAATGAAATTAACGAGATTCGGAGCAGTAATGACTAAAGCTAATCTCACTGATTTTACCATTTTACTGTGACCAACTCTGCACAGAAAAGGAAATCTGGGCATCTGTTGCAGTATTCTTAAAAGAAGAGAGCTTGCAATTTGAAGGGAATTACTAATTGGATAGTAATATATTTGTGTGACTGACTCTCCCTGAAATTATTTACCCATTCTACCAGAGTGGAAAAGGTCAGTGTGCTTCAGGCCCCTTCTTTAAAAACTTGCCAGGGGAAAATCATGGCTTTTCTATGGCTGTCCCACATTACAGAATAAAATGAAGTTATCTGGATCTGGTTGTGGGGAATTCCAGGGAAGAATTCAATGCTGGATTTTCGTTACGATTCTATGGTTTATGGTTTTATAGTTATATAAAACAATCGTTATAGGGTTTTACTGCTTATGGGAGTCACAGAAACTTGGGTTTAAGATGACTGGCCATGCAAAACTTTTAAATAAATAAATAAATATAGCTATTCTATTTTCCACTGAACCTTCAGAAGACCAAGGGGGGTGGGTGGGAGTGCTGTTTTGAGGCGAGATGGGCAACAAATAAATTTAATAATAATAAATAAGACAGTGTTAGATACAAGAGGGTACTTCATAATCAAAGGGGATCTAGAAATTAACTCATCAGGTCACATTCTTAAAATGATTGTGCAAAATTCTATACAACACTAGTTAAATACACTATTTTTAATCAAAATACTTACGTAACAGCTCCACAAACTCTAGGGTGGCGACTCATCCCAAGATAATCATTGCTGCACCAGACAGACACTTCTTTCTTGTTGATTAAGGATTCTGAATAATCATCTGCCAGGGGAAAAATCTGGGCTCTTCGATTCACAGTTTTAAACACACGGTACGTGTGATCCTTTTTCTTCTCATCAATCTTCTTCTCAAAAAACTGATCATATTGAAAAGTCGAAACAGCTAAAAATGAAAATACTAAGGTGAAATATTATTTCGAATTAGATTTAGCAAAACATTGAAAGATGCAAGTTTTGGTTTCTATCAGTCAATTCAACAAAGCTAATCCTTACACTTAGGCAGGTTTTCCTGAAGCAGATGAGATACCCTTTCTGGCCTCTGCTTCAACATTATGTCCTGGAATTTCTTCAACAAGCCATTTTTCTTTTCACCATCCATCTTAGCATTAACCTCAACAGTACTTTCTGGTGTTTGGGTAAATTCTATACAATAAAATATAGTAACATTAACAATTTAAGAAGCTATTCCAGAATGGGTGAATTTTAAAAAAAAGATTTCATACACAATATTACTGAATTGTTTTATATGCCTTTCTTTTAGGATATGGTAGATGATAACCTCTTATCCGACAGCGTATATAATTCATTCTGATTGTGGCCTAGTGCCATTCAATAAGTATCATAAAGAAGCTAACAAGAAATTTAAGACAACTGAATATTTATTAATATTTATTAATAAATATCAACTAACAAAAAATCTAAGCCAACAGAAAAAAGAGTTCAATGATACTTTAAAATCTGGACTAAAAAGCCCTCCCTTCTTCAAATCAAAGTTTGCTGCAATTATTAGCTAAGGGAAGGTATGTAGAATCAATAGATGAACAACAAGGGATTTTAAGCAGAATTACTATTTAAAAAGTGTTGCAAACTGGTACCTGATTTTAAATGTTCAATAATGTCTCGTCTTTAAATCTTAGCACAACTACCTTTTTATATGTTGTATAAATAAACAAACCCTCAGACTTTCACAAGGGCAACACACCTTTTCTTACAGCTTGCATTTCTTCCACATCCTCCTGGAGTTCCCGGCTGGCTTCACAGAAAACGTTGTTTCCTTCATTCACCTGAGCTGCCAAGAATGGGCATTTACTCACAGGAGCTTGATTAGCACTTGGGCTACCAGCAGATGGGTCACTTGCAGACAGCTGGTGCCTGCTTAGGTTTTCCTTAGCCACACCTGTGGAGCTTTTATTCTCTGAATAAAATAAAAAAATCATTACAGAACAGAGAAATGTGGTCATTGAACAGGTATTTCTTATGCATCTGTACTTTGTGTATCACTGTTCATGGTCAAGAAGAACATTCTAATGGGAACATTATGTATCATTTTAGTGTCTTAGATACAGCTTGTGTGCAAGCTGTATTGTGTGCAAGGTCCCTTAAGTATCAAAACGTAGACATGGATTTCCTTTAAAAACTATACTGCTAAAAAAAAATAAAGGGAACACTTAAACAACAGAATATAACTCCAAGTAAATCAAGCTTCTGTGAAATCAAACTGTCCACTTAGGGAGCAACACTGATTGACAATCAATTTCATTTTGTTGTCCGCACATTCAACTTTATACAGAACAAAGTATTCAATGAGAATATTTCATTCATTCAGATCTAGGATGTGTTATTTGAGTGTTCCCTTTATTTTTTTGAGCAGTGTATCAGCGTTCCCCGTAAGCTGCGTGCGCATGCACGCGCGTGCCCCAAAATACCCCCCCGCGCACCCTTTTCCACGGGCGCGCACTCCCCGTCCCCCTGCCAGCCTGCGGGGAGGGGGGGCGGGGAGGTGCCGGCAGTAGGAGGAAAGGGAGCCGCGGCCGACCCTGCCTCCCCACGGTGCCTCTGGCCCCCTCACGCCCCTGGCCTCTCGGCCCTGCCCCCCGCCCGCCCCCTCTCCTCCTCCACTGCCTCCTGCCTTGGGGGGGCGGTGACTTCTCCCGCGGCAGTGGTGGCTGCGGCTTCTCCTTGGGATGAAAGCGCTCCCAGCCAGGGGGCTGCGAGAGGGCTTTCTCCGTGCGCTTTGGGAATGCCCACCCCGCCCCTCTTGCAGCCCCTTCGCTGGGAGCGCTTTTGTCCCGGACTTTCAGCAAGGGGGCTGCAGTAGAGGCAGGGCAGGCGTTCCCGAAGCGCTCGGAGAAAGCGCTCTCGCAGTCCCCTCGCTGACAGAGAGAGAGGGAGAGAGAAAGTAAGTGAGAAAGAGAGAGAGAGAGAAAGGGGGGGAGAGAGATAGCAAGAGAGAGAAGAGAAAGAAAGCAAGAGAGATAGAAAGAGTGAGAGAGAAAGAAAGCAATAGAAAGAGAGAGAGCAAGAGGGGGAGAGAAATAGAAAGAGAGGGAGAGAGAAAGTGAGAAAAAGAGAGAGAGCAAGAGGGGGAGAGAGAAAGAGAGAGAAATGACTCTTGATTTAAAGCATATGGTAAAAAGCACCCAAATAATAACAGAGAAAAATAACCCCAGCCGTGTGTGTGTGTGTGTGTGTGTGTGTGAACTCTTGAACCATTTCCAATAGCTCACCTGTTATTGGAAATGGTTCAAGAGTTCACACACACACACACACACAAGGGGGGAGGAGACAGGGATGGAAAAAGAGGAGAAGATAGTAATAATAGTAATAGATTTTGGTTTGGTTTTATTATTAATTTCTTTTAATAAAAAAAGAAGGGATTTTTTTTCTTATTTATTTATTTATTTATTTATTTATTTATTTATTTATTTATTTATTCATTCATACATACATACATACATACATACATACATACATACATACTTCTATGCCGCCCAGTCCCAAAGGGACTGTCGCTCAGACACTATACTTTTCCGCCCACACCGAAAAAATATTAGAGGAAACATTGCAGTGTATTATCATTTCAGATATTTTTCTACTCAAAGCCTTCCAAAGAGCAGATTTAAGTTATCCAGCCAAACTCTATACCTTAGCTTATGCTGTCCATTATTTTCCTTCTCTTTAAATATTTTTATACTTATTGTCTAACAGCACATTGAAAAATAATTTCATGTCACCATTTGTACTGTACCAACTTGAAAAATCCAGATCAACTATACCTCCCATCAGCTGTTTTTAACTGAATACATGCATGCAATTGAATCTTTTCTATGCTCTGCATTTGTTCTGAAGAAAATTGTTAGATAATTATATCTACTTATAAGAATAAACATACTATGAAGTTCAAACAATGCATTGCTGAATTTATAGCTTTTAGAAGTTTCCTTCCTATCAGCAGACTTTAGAAGTCTTATTTCTTAATGCACGAAAAGTATACTTTACTAGTGCCTAAAACAGTTATTGAAAATATTTTCCACAATAAAAGCAAGAGATTTTTTTCATTTGGGGCAGCTACAGCATACTGCTCTACACAAGGTCAACTTTCTTTACATGCTATTTCCCTAGCTTTATGCTTTTCTTCACCTCTGTTCCTAGTTTCTGCTGAATGCAAAGTACAATATACTTTGGCCTTTAACCATGGAATGATGTTCAAAGTTTAAATAAGGTGCTGGCTTTCCTAAAAATTGTCTGATAGGCTTAACATATGAAATGTTATTTTCAGAATTATTACCAAGTCGATTTATTGATTAAGAAATAAAGTGCGGCATGTTTCAATGCAGTGCTTATGTCCCAGATTACTTCTAAATGGAATAACTGTTAAACAATGTATACAAGCACATTTTCCTGATATGAGGCCAAAGACTTTTGCAATATCGAATCTGAATTGGTTACCAGAAATTTACTCTTCTTCAGACCCAGATTTGATCTTGAAATATTATTCTGGGACACGTACATTTGCTTTGTCAAAAGATTTTTGTTCATGGCAGATCAAATTAGTCAATTTAATAAGTCTAGACTTACTCTCATTGGCAGAAGTGGATTCTTCGGTTTGTTGGCAGTGAGCTGTTGAAGTGCTTATAGCTCTTGAAGCAGGCTTGGTCCCAACTTCCATCATTTTGGGGCAATTCTGAGCATAGAACAGAAGGGATTTGCCAGCTTTCTGCAAGAAAGTCTGGGATACTCTTGACAGGAATGGGCAACGACGGACAATGGTTTCCATTTTCAGAGGTTTGCCTGAAAGCATAAAATAAATCTGCACCTCATATACCCTAAAATGCAAACAAAAAATGTACACAATTGTTTACTTTCAAGTTAAATGCTTGGGCTTTTTCATATACAGTTTATCATATTTAGAAAGTACTGCAACAAATTCACACAGAGAGCTCTACATCTGTTTGAAACTTTGATATATACATGAGATATATTACCGCCTACCGCCTATCATAGGGAAAAGCCTTTCTTTTGCAATACTATCTACATGTGAAGTAATCGTTTCACAACTACAGCAAGTTAGCAAATTTAGGACCACCACATAAAATCAGACCACACCAAGCTGTATAAATATCTGGAAATATCGATATACAAATTCAAATTATGAACCTCCTGTATTTGCTCTAAATACAAATATGGGGTATACTGGAAAATATATCGCAACATAAAAAGTTTTCGCTAAGTAGTTTGTTCTGCACCAAGTCATGGGACTACAACTTAAAATCTAGAAAACTAGCCTTCCATCTATTGGCTGAGGCAGACATTGTGTACTGCGAGTTAAGCCTTTGAAGTGTTAATATGATCTTGGAAACAGAGTTTCCGAGATGATGGAACACTGGAAGGGGTTATTTTGGGAATTACAACAACTTGAAGGAAAAAAAATGGGGGGGGGGAGAGGAGGGGAGAAGGATCCAAAACTAAACTCTGGTGCCCTTAGTTGACTGTATGGGTGCCTTCAAGTCAGCCTTGACTCCTGATGATCGCCTGCACAAGCCCCTATAGCTTTCTTGGTTGGCAAGGTTGGCAGAAGCGCTTTGCCACTGCCTCCTTCCCAGGGAGAAAGTGAGAGAAAGCTGGGGAAAAGTGGGAGTAAGTGACTGGCCCAGGTCACCCAAGCTACCTTTTGTACCTCGACACCAAACTAGCGCCTTCTTCCTTTAACCACAACACCAAACAAGTCCCCAACTGGTCCATAAGTGCTTGAAAACACCTTCTTCAATGTAAAGTTGAGGGCAGGACAAGAAGCAATGGGTGGAAACTAATCAAAGAGAGAAGCAACTAATCAAGAAGAAAATTCCTGACAGAACAATTAATCAGTGGAACGGCTTGCCTCAAGAAGTTGTGAATGCTCCAACACGGGAAGTTTTAAAGATGTTGGATACCCATTTATCGGAAGGATTTCCTGCCTAAGCAGGAGGTGAGACTAGAAGACCTCCAAGGTCCCTTCCAACTCTGCTGTCATTATTAAAGTGGCTTCCAGCCAGCAGTCCCCGAGATGGCCCTTCTCCCTGGGACGCAGCCAGGCCGGATCGTTTGGGATTTCTAACCAAGAGAGCCATTCTCTCCGGCGTTTCCTTTCCTTTAAACCGAGACTAGGGCGGGGAGGGAGAGGATCCCTCCCGGGGAGGAAGCCCTCTCCGGCCGCCTTCTGCCACCGCCCCGGCGATTCAAAGACGCTTGCCCATTCTCGGTTAAACCCCCTCCGGCGCCTCGCACAAGGTCAAGCCGAAGAGAAGCCGCCCTGAACCGCCGCTAACGGAACCCCATCCGCCGCTAACGGACCTCCCCACTCCCCAAATCCAGACTGTGCTCGCGCTGGCGGTCGCTGCCCCGGCCGGCCCCTCACCTGCCAAACCTTTTCCGTTCTGAGAGGCTCGCTCGGAACGCTTATGTATATAAGTTGAGCGCAAGGGCGAATTGCGCAGGCGCGGGACGAAGACGAGCCCCGGCTGGATCTTGGCAGCTGCGCAACTCGGAGCAAAATCTCGCAAGACAGTGAGAGAGACGGAAGTGATCAGTCTCTTTGTGGATGTAACGCTCCGCGGCGGTAAAAGAGTCCCTTTGGGTCCCACCGCTTTTCTTAAGACCGAAATGGGGGTGCGTGTGTCGCGTGGGGGGAGAGGGAGACGGGGGGGGGGGGAGATGGAAGGCATCGCGTTTCGTGAATAAAGGTGGAATTGCAGCCAGTAAATAGACTCGGAGGTGCTGATCTCTCCCAAGAATGATTCTGAAGGGAGAGGCTCTGTATCTGCCTATCTCTTTTATTTTCCAAACTTTCGGGTTCAGAATATGTATAAATATAAAACAATACGGACGAAATGGTGCCTTCTTCACATGCCTCTCTCTTCCTTTTTCGGAGAGTTGTTCCTAAAGCGGGCAGGGTTCCGATCCATAGCGGCGAAGCCAAACCAGGACATGGAACACTCTCGACCAGACGTTGCGCAAGTTCCTGGGAAGGGTGTGTGCTCAAAACGTGGGGAATTTCCCCTCCTTGGCGGGGAAGAAAGGAAGGAGATCTTTGGAAAGATGCAGCTTAGGAAATTCACACAAATAGTATTTTGTTTGAAAATATACGAGGGTTTTATCTGGAAAGTAAGATTACAAGGCATGTAGCTCTTGTGGGGGCAGATGGTATGACTATGTGTAATGGGAAGTCAGCGGAAGAGAACGAGCAGTGCCAGTGGTCAGTAGATCATGGACTGGCATTGTGGTGAAGGTTCGAGATGAATGTCCTCATTCTGTTTCCCTCCAAATGCAAAGTGCGTGCTGTAATACACTACCTTAGTGCTAAGGGCCTGAACGCTGCTGCGATGGGTGCCCAAGATGCTTACTGAAGCACACAAAATCAACAGTCATTGCCACCCAAGAATTTCTTGACCATATTAAGCCGATGGAGACCGCGAGGAACCTTAGATTATCTACGGTTGACCTATCCAGATTCCTAAGAGGTCAGTAAGGGGCGAGTACAAGTGCACTAGAGTGCCTTCCGTCCCCTGTCCTCTTGCTCTCCTATATCTCCTATACCTTTCTTCTATTCCTATATCTCTTCTTCTTCTATTCTTTCATTGATATGTTCTATTACTATATCTTCTTTTCTATTCTTTCATAGATATATTTTACTATGAGTATCTCCTCTATAACTTTCATCATGTATTTTACTATGTGTGTGTGTGTGTGTGTATATATATATATACATACCCATATATATAGCCACTAAAACTCTCATTGTGTATTGGACAAAATAAATAAATATAACAGCAAACAGTGTTTATTGGAACCCAGTACCGGCAACAACCAATAGGAACATGGGGGGAGCTAGCCAATCAACTAGATGGATACATAACAGTATGACTTTGTGTAGTGGGAAGCCAGTGGAAGAGAACGAGCAGTGCCAGTGGTCAGTAGATCATGGACTGGCATTGTGGTGAAGGTTAGAGATGAGTGTCCTCATTCTGTTTCCCTCCAAATGCGAAGTGCCAGCTGTAATACACTGCCTCAACGCTGCTGCGATGGGTGCCCAAGATGCTTACTGAAACGCACAAAATCGACAGAGTCAGTGCCACCCAAGAATTTCTTGACCATTTTGAGATTGAAGGCAAGGCTTTTCTCAACTGTATAGTGCAGTTGATGGTGAATCTTTTTTTCCTCCGGTGCCGAAAGAGCATGTGCATTCGCTATTGCGCGCCTGTGAGTGCCCCCACCCATAATTCAATGCCTGGGGAGAGTGAAAACCGCTTCTCCCACCCCCCGGAGGCCCTCTTGAGGCTGAAAACAGCCTATATTCCAAATTCTAGTGGGTCCAGTAGGCTTGTGTTTTGCCCTACCCAGGCTCCAAAGGCTTCCGTGGAGCCAGGGGAGGGTACAAATGCCTTCCCCCACCCCCCTGGAGGCTCTCTGGAAGCCAAAAAACACCCTCCCAGAGCCTCTGTGCAAGCCAAAAATCAGCTGGCTAGCACACACATGTATGTTGGAGCTGAGCTAGGGTAACAGCTTGCGTGCCAGCAGATATGGCTCCACGTGCCACCTGTGGCACCCGTGCCATAGGTTCGCCATCACTGGCATAGTGACGAGATGAAATTTGGGCTTATCACCAGACCCCATAAAAACATAGAAGACTGACGGCTGAAGAAGAACATAGAAGAAGACTGAGCCCAGAGAGAAAATGTCAATCAATGCAGTGGTGCCATACCCATTCTCCTTCAGCCCCAAAATTCAAAAACTCAGCAATCGTCGAGAAAAATCTTGGGCACCCATCGCAGCAGCATTCATGCCCTTAGCATTCAGGTAGCATATTACAGCACACACTTTGCATTTGGAGGGAAATGGAATGAGGACACTCATCTCTAACCTTCACCACAACGGCAGTCTACTGACCACTGGCACTGCTCGTTCTCTTCCGTTGGCTTCCTGCTACATGATAGTAATGCCAACTTCCCCCCACGAACATTCCCCACAAAGAGCTACATACCTTGGAACCTTACTTTCCGAATAACCCTCATAATTTTTCTTATAATGAACTTCGTTGGATTCAAGCTAACATGTTTGGATCGCAGACAGGCTTATCTGCACCTCTGTTCCTAGGTGTGTGCGTTTTGTATCTTCCAAGTGGGGAAAAGAAAAGATTCCGTCTTTTTAAAAGGGCAAAGCATTTCCCTAGAATCCTATCTGTTAATGAGGATAGCCGCCCTGTTTGCCAGCCTCGAAGCAAAAGGTGAAAAGCGCAGATAAGTCAGGGTGATCTGGATCGAGTTTGACCCGTTTGTACTCATCCTAGGTTGGGAATGACGAGCGATCGGAGCTGCCGATCTTTTGTGCCTTTCTGGAAAACCTGTTCTGCAATCTCAACTCTTAAGTAGTTTGCATGGGAAAATCTGTGTTCCTACCAATGCTTGCTGGGGAGGAAATGTTCTGGTTTAAGATACTTGGTGAACCCCGTGATCATTAAAAAAATTTAGTATAATGTTTGAACCCAGCCAATTGTATATTTAGTGACGCTTGGCTTAAGGTAATAGGAAGCCAACCTACACATATTCAAATGTGTGTGCTCTCTCATTAATGGTTTAAACTTTTCAGAAACAGATTGGTGGTTGTGAATGGGGGTCTGTATCTTAGGCGCCTCTGAAAAATTACAGAAAAGCTGTTTTCTCGGCTTGTCACAGCTCAAATAAAGCTGGTCTCTAGGGTTGAGGAGCAGGGCTCTGGTCAGATTTCCAAGCCTGACAGATGACAGGGCAGCAATCCACAAAAACTCTGCTACTGTTTGTTAGTAGCAGTGGTGAGAGTATTCATTAGAGGTGCTTGTTGTGTTGAATATGTTTTTACATTATGCATTAGCCATTTATCACCAAATGAAATTTAATAAATGTTTGATTAAGGGCAGGGCTGCAGAGGCAGACTTTATTTTATTTTTTAGAGTCTGATGATCTATAATTTAAGTTTAAAATGTGAACTGGCAAAGACAGAATCTTAGTTTTTAAACATCAGGTTAGAGTTGGCATATTACGAAACTTGTAACAATGGGCAGAGTGCAGGCAAGTGAGGGATGGATATATTTATAGCTGAAGAAAAACATGTGGGCATTTAAAGACACCTCCCATACAATAAAATATTGGCTTGGACCCAAAAGCTTGGCTGAAATTTGAGTGAAAAATTCCTGTCTACACCAGCTAAGAGAGATTTGATTGCACTAGCTATTCACTAAATTTGCAAGCAAAGGTATACAGTACTGTATATCTCTGGTTTAAGGAAAGCAGTTTTATAATTTGACCCTGAGTGTTTTGGTCTTGGTTTTCAATAGCTGAAGAATAAAATAATTTAAAAGTTTAGGCAGCTGTTAAACTGCCTTTTAGAAACAAGAGGGGACAAACAACTTGAAAGCTAGCAAGCTTCAAATATTCCTTATAACAAGGTATTTTTGTAAAGCAAAGAGAAACCCTCAAAGGGAAATATAATATATAATTAGTTTTGAATTACCATATTTTTCAGTGTAGAAGACGCACCTTTTTCCTCTCTGAAAGAGGCTGATAATTTGGGTGTGTCTTATACTCTGAATGTAGCTTTTTTTTCAGCCCTAACTAGCTGCTAATGATCTTTCCAGCTCTTACCTTGCAGGCTCTTTCATTGTTTCTCTCTGCGAAGCATGTTTTCCAAGTCCTAAATCTTTTCAGGGTTTTTTTCATTGCCCTAACTTGCTCTGAGTAAGTTTCTTTCCAGCTCTAACCAGGTGCTAACGATGTTCCCAGCTCTTACTGGCTTGCAAGCTCTTTCATTGAAATTCTCTGCGAAGAATGTTTTCCAAATCCTATCTTTGATTTTTTTTAAATTCTCTACTTCAGCGTTTCCCAACCGGTGTGCCGCGGCACACCGGTGTGCCGCGAGACATGGCCAGGTGTGCCGCCAAGCTCCGGCTGGGCGGGGCGCTGCCGGTACTTCCGTCCTGGGACTCCCGCTCGCAGCTGTCCCCCGGCTCCTGCTTGATGCCACGGTTTTCGGCGCTCTCCTGCTGGGCTCCAAAGAAGGAAGGCGGGAAAAAGCTGCCCAGCTGGAGCTTCTCTGGCATCCACGGCAAGTGTCCTTTGTGGCCCCGCGGGAGGGCACTGGCGTTGGGAGCGGGGGGGCGGCCGCAGCGGCCGCAGGCAGTCGCAAGGAGATGTCGGCGGCGAGAGGGAGCTCTCTCTCTCTCTCTCAGCTGACTGCAAGCGGGAGCCCTGACGGTGGCGGTTGGACCTGCGGCAAGTGTCCTTTGTGGCCCGGCGGGAGGGCACTGGCGATGGGAGCGGGGGGGGGTGGCCGCAGCGGCCGCAGGCAGTCGCAGGGAGATGTCAGCGGCAAGAGGGAGCTCTCTCTCTCTCTCAGCTGACTGCAAGCGGGAGCCCTGACGGTGGCGGTTGGACGTGCTGCTGGCGCTGCGGGCCTGGCATATACGGTGTCCAGCAGCACGCCCAGCTGCCGCCGTCAGGGCTCCCGCTTGCAGTCAGCTGAGAGAGAGAGAGAAAGAAAGAGAGACATAGCAAGAGAGGCAGAGAAAGAGAGACAGAGCAAGAAAGAGAGGCAGAGAAAGAGAAAGAGATAGAGAAAGAGAGAGAGAAAGAAAGAGAGACATAGCAAGAGAAAAAGAGAGACTTAGCAAGAGAGGCAGAGAGAGAGAGAAAGAGAAAGAAAGAGAGACATAGCAAGAGAGACAGAGAGAGAGAAAGAGAGAGAAAGAAAGAGAGATAGCAAGAGAGGCAAAGAGAAAGAAAGAGACATATAGCAAGACAGTGAAAGAGAGAGAGAGCAAGAGAGAGAGAAAAGCAAGAAAGAGATAGCAAGAGAGACAGAGAGAGAGAGCAAGGGAGAGAGAAAGACATAGAGGAAGGGAAGGAGGGAGAGAGAAAGAGAGAAAAAAGAGAGGAAGAAAGAAAGAAAGGGATGGAGAGAGAGAAAGAAGGGAAGGAAGGAAAAGAGAGAAAGAGGGAGAAATAGAGCGAAAGGGAGGAAGAGAGAGGGTTTTTTTGTCCAAACTTTTCTTTAGCCCGCCCCCCCGCCCCGCCCCCCTTCAGTGTTCCCCAGGATTTTGAAAATATGAATAATGTGCCGCGGCTCAAAAAAGGTTGGGAAACACTGCTCTACTTGCTCCCAATGTTCCTTTCCAGCCCTAACCAGGTGCTAACAATGTTCCCAGCTTTTACCGGCTTGCAAGTTCTTTCATTGTTACTCTCTGCCAAGAATGTTTTCCAAGCCCTAAGTCTTTGCAGGGTTTTTTCCATTGCTCTGCTTGCTCAGACTGTTTCTTTCCAGATGCTAAATGATGTTCCCAGCTCTTACTGACTTGCAAGCTCTTTCATTGTTACCCTCTCAGAATACTTTTTAAAAAAGCCCTTAACCAGGGGATAAAATAATATGCTGAAGCTGAGCAGACTAAGAACGCTACCCAGATAAATACCTGGAAAGCAGATTCTTTTCCCTATTTTCCTCCCCAAAAACTAAGGTGTATCTTATGTTCAGATGTGTCTTATACTCTGAAAAATACGGTACAATGACAAGCCAGACAATATTGAGAAGTCCCAGCTCTGAAAAGAATTTGCTTCCTAACCAAGTCCATATTTATCTTGTGCTATTATGCTAATAGTGTTAAGTAGTGATTTACCACAATGTATGAAGGCTAATTCTTTCTCTTCCTCTATTTGGTTCAGAGTTAAAACGTGGCTATCTTTCCTCTAGTAAAAAAAAGTGGGCAGGGAACAAACAGGAGTAGGCGTGGGGCTTATTTCCTGGTTATTGCATGCGAAAGATGTGTGACCTCAGTGCTGTGATTCAACAGTTCTAAAGATTAATAATTCACAACAATAAATATGCCACGCCACCAATGAAAACAAAATGACACAAAGGATATTGGAAGAGATCCCGTTTCTTAAACTGTGTGCTGCTACATTGCTATTTTCTACAGTCTTGTTGTTTATTTTTATCCTGCCTTTATTACTTTTATAAATAACTCAAGATTTATTTATTATTTATTTATTTATTACTTAGATTTGTATGCCGCCCCTCTCCGAAGACTCGGGGCGGCTCACAACATGTAAAAAACAAATCATAAGCAATCAGACAAATTTAAAATATTTAAATATTTAAAAAACCCCATATGCTAACAGTCACACACACAGACATACCATGCATAAATTAAACGTGCCCGGGGGAGATGTTTCAGTTCCCCCATGCCTGCCGACAAAGGTGGGTTTTAAAGAGTTTACGGAAGGCAGGAAGGGTAGGGGCAGTTCTAATCTCCGGGGGGAGTTGGTTCCAGAGGGCCGGGGCCGCCACAGAGAAGGCTCTTCCCCTGGGGCCCGCCAACCGACATTGTTTAGTTGACGGGACCCGGAGAAGGCCCACTCTGTGGGACCTAATCGGTCGCTGGGATTCGTGCGGCAGGAGGCGGTCTCGGAGATATTCTGGTCCGATGCCATGAAGGGCTTTAAAGGTCATAACCAACACTTTGAATTGTGACCAGAAATTGATCGGCAACCAATGCAGACTGCGGAGTGATGGTGAAACATGGGCATACCTAGGTAGGCCCATGACTGCTCTCGCAGCTGCATTTTGCACGATCTGAAGTTTCCGAACACTTTTCAAAGGTAGCCCCATGTAGAGAGCATTACAGTAGTCGAATCTCGAGGTGATGAGGGCATGAGTGACTGTGAGCAATGAGTCCCGGTCCAGATAGGGCCGCAACTGGTGCACCAGGCGAACCTGGGCAAACGCCCCCCTCGCCACAGCTGAAAGATGTTGTTCTAATGTGAGCTGTGGATCGAGGAGGACGCCCAAGTTGCGGACCCTCTCTGAGGGGGTCAATAATTCCCCCCCCAGGGTGATGGACGGACAGGTGGGATTGTCCTTGGGAGGCAGAACCCACAGCCACTCCGTCTTATCCGGGTTGAGCTTGAGTCTGTTGACACCCATCCAGGCCCCAACAGCCTCCAGGCACCGGCACATCACTTCCACCGCTTCGTTGACTGGGCATGGGGTGGAGATGTAAAGCTGGGTATCATCCGCATATTGATGATACCTCACCCCATGTCCTTGGATGATCTCGCCCAGCGGTTTCATGTAGATGTTGAATAGCAGGGGGGAGAGGACCGACCCCTGAGGCACCCCACAAGGGAGAAACCTAGGAGTCGACCTCTGGCCCCCCACTAACACCGACTGCGACCGGCCAGAGAGGTAGGAGGAGAACCACTGAAGGACAGTGCCTCCCACTCCCAACCCCTCCAGCCGGTGCAGAAGGATACCATGGTCGATGGTATCGAAAGCCGCTGAGAGGTCAAGGAGCACCAGGACAGAGGATAAACCCCTGTCCCGGGCCCGCCAGAGATCATCCATCAACGCGACCAAAGCGGTTTCCGTGCTGTAACCGGCCCTGAAACCCGACTGCTGGGGACCTAGATAATCGGCTTCTTCCAAGGACCGCTGGAGCTGGAGTGCCACCACCTTCTCGACAACCTTCCCCATAAAGGGAAGGTTGGAGACTGGACGATAGTTGTTAAGTACGGCTGGGTCCAGAGAGGGCTTCTTGAGGAGGGGGCGCACAAGCGCTTCTTTATAGAGTGATGGAAAAACTCCCCTCCCCAAGGAAGCGTTGGTAATCTCCTGGGCCCAGCTCCGTGTCACCTCCCTGCCGGCCGAAACCAACCAGGAGGGACACGGATCCAGTAAACAGGTGGCGGAACTCACAGCTCCGATGGCCTTGTCCACTTCATCAGGTGTCACCAGATCAAACTCTTCCCAGACAGGTGGACAAGTACGTGCCCCAGTCACCTCGACTGACTCGTTGTCAGTCGACTCTGTTACACAATTGGAGTCGAGATCGGCCCGGATCCGAGCGACTTTATCAGCGAAAAACGTGTTAAAATCCTCGGCGATGGTGAGTGTATCTAATGCTCTTTCCTCCTCCTGCCTCCCCCATCCCCCTGGAGGTTCTCTGGAAACCAAAAACACACCCACACACACCCACGAGCCTCTGTGTGAGCCAAAAATCAGCTGGTCGGCACACACATGCACATTGGAGCTGAGCTAGGGCAACAGCTGGTGTGCGAACAGATATGGCTCCGCATGCCATCTATGGCATCTGTGCCATAGATTCACCATCACTGCTATAGCACATTAAGCAATTTTACCCTGCATTTCATATCTAATCTATCTAATCACAGGATGTGCCTAGACATTTATACCCAGCCTTTCTTCCTGGAGCTCAAGGCAGTGCACATAGCAACTTTAAGGTGGGTGGGGCAGCGGGGTGGTGTTGGTGTTATTTCTGGGTCAGCCCGGTTCTGTGAACCAGTAGCAGTGGCAGTGGGAGACTCCACCCACCCGCGTGGAGAACCAGTTTTAGAACCCACTATTGGGGTGTGGGGTGTTGTTTTGGATGTTTTTGATAACCTTTGCACAAGACGTTGCTATTTTATTGTGGATTGAATTCTGCCTCAGTTATTATATTTTATCTATTGTTGTTTTTCTGATGTTCCATTTTGCATTGTGGTTTTATGCGGTGATATCCAGAATTTCTATGGTAAGATGTAATGAATAAGGAAAATTTAAACAAAATGATGTATGAAATCTGAAACATGAAACATGGTCATGTTTTTATTAGTAGGAAATACATCATCATACAGATTTAAACTGTACTGAGTTCTCTGTAGGGATGTGCATTTTTTTTTAAAATTACTCTATTCTGCCTTCAGACTGTGGCATATCTCTGGATTATGCTGTTCTGAGGTTAGATAGGCAAGTTTGGGAAGAATCTCTTCCATATAGGAAGCAGTTCAAGATGTTCTGGACATCATTGTCATGATAAAACAGGCTTATTTGGACAATGTCAGGGACTCTTTAAATTATTATTATTATTATTATTATTATTATTATTATTTTAAAATTATTATTATTATTATTATTATTATTATTATTATTATTATTATTATTATTATTAACATTTGTATGCCGCCCCTCTCCATAGACTGGGGGCGGCTAACAACAATAATGAAACAATATATAACAAATCTAATATTTAAAATAATTAAAAGACCCTTATTTAAAAACCAAACATAAACACAAACATACCATGCATAAATTGTATAGGCCTAGGGGGAAGGGAATATCTCAATTCCCCCATGCCTGACGACAGAGGTGGGTTTTAAGGAGTTTACGTAAGGCGAGGAGGGTGGGGGCAATTCTGATCTCTGGGGGGAGTTGGTTTCAGAGGGCCGGGGCCGCCACAGAGAAGGCCCTTCCCCTGGGTCCTGCCAAACGACATTGTTTAGTCGACGGTACCCGGAGAAGGCCAACTCTGTGGGACCTAACTGGTCGCTGGGATTCGTGCGTCAGAAGGCGGTCCCGGAGATATTCTGGTCCGATGCCATGAATTGCTTCCAGTATAAAGGATGAGCTTATGTATATATTTTAAGAGCATCCAGATTAAAGAAAGAAAATAAAATAAAGAAGTTTCAACTAATGTAAAAATTCTGTGATGAAAAATGTTGTTACTGAAGTATT
This sequence comes from Erythrolamprus reginae, assembly GCF_031021105.1. NCBI lineage: Eukaryota > Metazoa > Chordata > Lepidosauria > Squamata > Dipsadidae > Erythrolamprus > Erythrolamprus reginae. The sequence continues at coordinate 90,921,278 of NC_091951.1, read as the reverse complement.
AACACCATAATGAGCGGCAAAGGTGTAATTATAGCAATACTGGCAGTATTGGGTTGCTGCATGGATTGGCGGGGGGGGGGGGGTACGCCGCTCTGGTAGCAAAAATGGAGCTTTGTGTGCAGCTCTGACCAGCGCACACATACACGCACGTTGGAGCAAAATTTGCTTCCTGTGCATGCACAGGAAGCCAAATCTTGTGCGAGGATGTGCACAAGATTTCAGCGATTTTCACCAATTTTTTGCATCTGTGCATGTAAAACTTGCTGTGACGTGCGTGCTTGCTGAAATCACAGAGCTCTATGGGAAGTGCACTTACCAGTGATACTGGTAAGAGTTACCTGTTTTCTACCACCCCTGATTGTTAAATGTGCCTAAGATGCACAACTTTTCTAGGCATTTCTAAAAGGATTCCAGTCACTTTAGTGGTTTTTGTAACAGGAAATAGTTTATTTGTCTCAAAGGTCCATGGCAGTAATCCACATGTGAATTCTTTAGTGAATTAAAGGAAGTGCTAATTGTTTCATAATGCTGCTTGCAGAACAAATTCCTTGCCTTAGAGATTTCTAAGAGCACTGAAAAGCAAAACGGTTCATACTATTGCAAATGATTGAAAGAAACAAATATTCAGTGGTGACCATGTCAAGAAAACCAGAATTCTAACCACGCAATTAGACATTTAATTACTGTAGTTATTCTGTTCCCCAAAATGGCTGGGATGAATGGGATTACATTTTTAGTAGTGGGCTCTAAATCCTGTTGATACTGGCTTGAACGTGTGTACATGTGCGTACAAGAGTATCCCGGGAGGGTGGAGAGAGCCTTCTCACATCACCACTCCTGGTTCGCAGAACTAGGCCAAACTGGGAGAATCCCTAGCTGTTCCATTTCATGTATGGTTTGTTTGGATTGTATGACTGTTTTATAATGGGGGTTTTTATAATTGTTTTTAATATTAGATTTGTATTTCTGTATCATTTGTTGTGAGCCGCTCCGAGTCTCCGGAGAGGGGCGGCATCAAGTCTAATAAATAATAAATAATAAATTATTATCCCACCGCTGGTAATTTTGAGGGAGAAGGAGGTTTGTAGTCACTGGAAAATCATGCAGGGTGGCAGGATTTACAGATGGAACTTGGAAGAGAGATTTAAAAATATGCTATTTATGCACATCTCTCACTTCTGCTTGCTGGAAGATCATGTCACCACTGATTTTTGAGGCTTGTACTAATGATACGTAATGATGCAATGACCAGTGGTGGGATTCAACTTTTTCTACTACCTGTTCTGTGGCCGTGGCTTGGTGGGGCACACTTTGCTCTGAGTGACATTGAGTTGGCCACGACCACTCAGTCACGTGATCCCCACTAAGCCACACCCACATAGCTGGAAGAAATGGCAGCTATGTCCCTTTATAGTCCCCCCCCTTCCTCCTGTATTTAAGTACCTTAAAGGGACATCATTGTCTGGCTGCCTTCTGAGCAGTTCATTGTGATGCTGTCCCGGTGTAGCAGGCCGTTCTCCTGGCTGGGTCTGGCATTGGGGTGTGATCACGATGCGCACTGGCACTCAATGGGGTGAGCGTGGGTGGCCGGTGAGAAGAGCAGGGCAGTGATGGTGGCAACAGGATTTCAGACCTCTTTTTTGGCCTGTAGTTTCATCGCATGAAGCCTGCAGCCATCACCTCTTTTTTGGTACGAGAAGCCTCTTTGCCAGCTGGAACCAAGCTGGCAGGGATGAGTCTCATCGTGCCGAAAAAGCGGCAGTGCCAGCAGGCGTCTTTGCACTAAAAACTAATGAAAGCTACAGGCCAAAAAAGAGGCCAGGATTACGGCACAGGTGGCCAGATTCTGCGCAGCAGCAGCGGGGATTTGTTGCAAATGTGTGGCTTCATAGCGAGATATGTACATCTCTTGTATAGTTACAATGGGTCAATCTGGGTTGCTCAGCCAAAAGTCCTGTTTCCTGTTCTTTTTTCTTTTAATTATTATTAATATTATATTGATGGTCTTTGACCGTAAGTAAAATTTATATAATAATATAATACAGGCCAAAAGAGAGGCCTGAAGAAGACCCATTGCCCCTGTCACCGTTCTGTTCTCCGCGCCTGACACGCACGCACACCCCATAGCCTGCCAGTGTCATTTGCGGCCAGACTTGGCCAGGAGAACGGCCTGCTCCGTCGGAGGGGCGTTGTCGCACCAGAGCTGCTTGGAAGGCAGCTGAAAACTACTGGCAACTAGAGGCTCACCGGCTAAGCCTCACCGGGAACCCCCAGCAAGGTGCAGATGTGAGCAAGCCGGAGGGCGAGCAGGCAGCATATGGGCGGCGGCTCCAGGGCAAGGCCAGAAATGCAGAATGGTGCGTTCCCCGGCCAAGACTAAGGGTGAGCGGGCAGAGTCTCCGGGCCAAGGCCAGAGCCAGGGAATGGCTCTGACCCAGCCAATCAATCCTGGGCCTATAAAGTCTAGAACTACGGCGCTTAAAACACAATTTGAGTATTGCCCACAAGATCATATGCTGCAACGTCCTACCAGTCAATGACTACTTCAGATTCAACCGCAACAACACAAGAGCACACAACAGATTCAAACTTAATACGAACCGCTCCAAACTTGACTGTAAAAAATATGATTTCAACAATCAATTTATCGAAGCGTGGAACTCATTGCCGGACTCAATTGTGTCAAACCCTAACCTCCAACATTTCTCCCTTACACTCTCCACGATTGACCTCTCCAGGTTCCTAAGAGGTCAGTAAGGGGCGTACATAAGTGCACTGGTGTGCCTTTCGTCCCCTGTCCAATTGTCTTTCCTTTCTTTCACCTATCTTATATATTCTCTTCCTTTCATATATCCTCTCCTCTAAGTTCACTTTTACCCTTATATATATTACCACATGTCTATTTTTCTTCCTATGTATTTGTGTATTGGACAAATGAATAAATAAATAAATAAAATAAAAATAAACAGTGAATGGGCAGAGGCTACAGGGCCTCAGGGAATGGTGCATCCCTGGGCCTTGACCCAAGGCAAAGGGCAAGCAGGCGGCATACTTACCTTTGGTGAGCAGAGCAGGCAAGGCACTGAGGCAAGATGAGGTGATCCGATTAGCTCGGCCATGTGGTGAAGGCAACACATATAGGGTGGGCTGGAGGTGGGCGGAACAGATGGGCAGGCCAAGGCGAGGTGAGCTGTAGGCAGGTGGGGGTGACTGGTGGGTGGAGTTGGGGCCAACCAGAGGGAGCGTTTGCTGGTTTGGCAAACCAGTGCAAATTTCCACTACTGATTTGCCCAAACCAGTCCTAACCGGCTGAGTACCACCTCTGATGCAATCATACCTTGACTTTAGGGATCTCAAAAAATAGGATTCTGAAGCAAAATAGGGCCCTGAAGCCATAGGCTGACTACTCATACTTTTGCTTATTGAAATAAATAGCTTCTGACTCCATTTTGCAATTTATTTGGCAGCCTACTTCCACCATCTTTAATTTTCTAGCTCAGTCATTACACCACGACCACGACATATAATTAATATAATAAGCTACGGTTTTCTGGATGGAGAACACAGACCTTTATCTGCTTAATTATTACTCTGGATTCGTAAAGAGCAGGCTTGAAGGGATGAGTCATCTCTGAGCACTAATGACTGAGCAGCAAAATAATCAAATGTTACTACATCCTTCACATCAGATCACAAATGAAAAATGGTTAGCTCAGCTTGTCTGGCTTGTCTGCTGGTATCAATTATATTGTCTTTTGACTTAATAATAATAATAATAATAATAATAATAATAATAATAATAACAACAACAACAACAACAACAACAACATACCATACATAAACAATATAGGCCTCGGGAAGTTATCTCGGTTCCCCCTATACGAATTCAGTTCACGCTATATACGAACTGAGTTAATTATATTAGTCCGGCCCTCTAAAACCATTGCAATTCCTCATGCGGCCCCATGGCAAAATTAATTGCCCACCCCTGCTCTGGGGGGGATGGTGGAGGGCATTTTTACCCTCCCCCAGCTCCAGGGAAGCCTTTGGAGCCTGGGGAGGGTGAAATACGAGCCTACTGGGCCCACCAGATGTTGGGAAACAGGCCATTTTCAGCCTCCAGAGGATGTATGGGGGGAGGGGGGGCGAGGGAAGCTGTTTTTGCCCTCCCCAGGCATTGAATTATGGTTGTGGGCACTCATGCATGCACAATAGCCCACAGCCACGCTTTTTCAGCACTCGAGGAAAAAAAGGTTCGCCGTCACTGGTATAGGATCTATCTGTGGCTTTCCTGGAATTGCATGGATATTATGGGGGGAAAATGCATTATAAGAGTGCTCTAAAGCATTTATTTCCCTTTGAATCTGAAGTGCTGCACAACCTTGTGGAAGTTATTAAAAGGGAATGTTGCCATTTGCATGCATATTCATTAATAGTTCTTTCTTAATATCTTTGATTGTAATAGGAACATTTACGGGTTTGGTTTTGCACAATCCACTTTACTTTGTACTGTATACTCCCCAAATTCAGGAGAGCTTTTTATCTTTAGCTGGATTCAGTGCTTTCCGCTCAGCTGTCTTGGCAAGGAAATATAGGAAAACCCGATATGAAAGACCCTGTGATATGGGTACCATAGAAACAACGGTTCACGTTCTTCTGTATTGCCAGTTGTACAGGGACATTTGCCACTAGTTGATTACCCCTCTTTATTTAAATTTCTGAGGCAATCCATGGTTTTTTAAAAATTTGCAGTGTCTGTTAAACATTCAAGACAAATTTATTACTCTTAAAATAGCCAAATTTTGCTCTATTATGGGTAAGTGTCTCCCACAATCATTTTTCTTGTAAGGTGATAGTTTTGTGTTATTCATTTTGTTGAATGTACTTTTATTGGTCAATGACCTAAATAAAGGTTTTCTCTTCTACTGTGTGCTGATATGAATTGTGGAGGGCCTGGATTGAATTATCTGTCTTGCTCTATGCTAAGCATTCCTGAATTCTAAGCAATAAGTAATAAGTAACCATAAAGTAATAAGAAATCATCAACGTCTATCTCTCTCAATACTATAGTATTGATAATTAGTCCCTAGTAAAAAGTTCTTCACAATTTCAACCCTAACTCAGCTGGGTCACTTTCATCCAGGCACTTTAAAGTTTTGTTTTGGAAAGAATATATGAGAAGAAAGAAGAATTGGGCATTGCATATTAATAACAATAACAACAATAATAATTTATTAGATTTGTATGCCGCCTCTCTGTAGACTCGGAGCGGCTATATTGTTGTCAAAAGGATATAAATAATTTTTAAAATAATTATCTGCATGCTCCCTATGAGATAAATTAACACATAAGGGGATGGGAGCTGTTTATCCTTTTCTCACACTCCCCTTTTCCTTTTTAAATGCTTATAGTATTTAGGTAAGCAGGTAAATAGATGGAGTTCTATGATGAGGAAATTAAATCTGCTATTTTGTCATCAATTTTGTAATTTTATTCACTTATCTATTGCCAGGAGAACAGGAGACTTGGCAGATCAAAGCAATACAAGATAATGGATATGCTAATAGAGTTTAAAATAAGGACATGATATAATATTGTGGTATTAAGAAATTGTCCCATGGCAATTATAATTGCATAAGTACACAATCCTCCAGCTACTCCTTTTTAATCTGTGCATGATATCCCTAAAATGCTTGTATAATGGCAGTGTTTGAATGCCAATACCTCTTAAACACTTTTTAAACTTTCAGGAATGCCATTTGCTTAAGAACACTTATATTTTGGGCAAGTAACCAGGTTAGCTGGTACCAGTGATCAGCTATTTTGTTAATTAACAGTACAAATACAACAGGACAGTATAAATGTATTTAGATATGCTTCAGTGCCCTCACCTTTGACGCATTTCACATGGACCTTAAACTTTAAGTGCCCGGAGAGTGGTTCTTTCAAACTCCTATGCTGCATGGATCAAAACAAAATAATATCTTCCCAGGCTATTGACTTTGGATTCAAATAATTATAAAGTATTGCACTGGCTTCATTGTTTTTCTTACTAATGTTTCTTACTTGTTTTCATACATTTTTTTTAATTATAAGTCATTTCTCTAAGGAGTTATGTGTTGACCATAATTACAGTTTCTCAGCCTTGCAAGAAAAGGCTGAAATCCTTACTAATGCTTAAAATCCCTCTTAAATGCAAGGGAGAGATCCCTTAGATATCGCTGGTACAGGAATGAGAGCACTGCTTCTGGTTAAATAGACTTGGATCAAAAGTTTTAAACAACTCAACTTTGTAGTTCTCGGAGCGTTGATGACACACTATAGTTCTCTATTAAATTCTTCTGTTTGTGGCTTCTCTTAGCTAAAAGACCTCTGTGAGAATAGGAAACTCCAGTGTAGTTGTAAGTAGTGATGGGTGAACCCAACGGTGTTCGGGTTCCGCAAGTTCGGATGAACTTTACGCAAAATTCGGCTGAACCTGAATCGAACCCGAACGGGGAATCCCACCAAGAGATTCCGGGGGCGGAGCTTTGACATCACATATACTGGCAGGTTGCTAAGGACGCCAAGGTGATCACTTCCTGGATTCCATGGAATCCAGGAAGTGATCACCTTGATGTCCTTAGCAACCTGCCGGTGACGTCAAGGCTCCACCCCCGGAATCTCTTCGTGGGAGGGATTCCCCAGCTCCTTCAAAGGGAGGTCTTCACGTAAAAATAAACATTGTTATTTTTACAAAAAAGGACACCGCAGCGGCGCTGCAAGCAAAGGGCGGTCCTTTCATGTAAAAATAAACATCTTGGTGTCCTTAGCAACCTGCCGGTGACGTCAAAGCTCCGAACGCCGAACGCGACCCCAAATTTTGCCCGAAGTTTAAAAAAAAATTTGGATGCTTTAACTAAAATAGTGATAAAATAGGAGGGGGAAATGATTAAAAATATATATTAAGAAGAAAAGAAATCAGATATATATTGAAAATGAAATGATAATGGATTGTAATTATTCTAAGAACAAAAATATTGTTAGGAATATTATATGGATGTACAGTATTAAAGCAAATACTCATGACGAGGGGATGAGGAAGGGGTGATATTAAATTTGAAATGTACTAATAGACAAACACATAAAGATAAAATAAGTAGATTAAAGGAATATATATGAAATAAAATATGAAAAATGTAAGTCTGTATAAAAGAATTCAAGCTTTCTGGAATATCATCCCAGAAAAATAGATAAAGTACAACAAAGGAAGGAGGAGGGGAGGAGAGGAGTAAGAAGAAAGAAGACAGAAAGAGGAGGAGGAAAGAGGGAAGGGGGGAAGAGAGTTAGGAGAGAGGGCGGGAAAGGAAGAAAGGAAGAGGAGAAGGAGAGATAGAGAAGGGAAGTAGATGGAGAAAGAGAAAGTAAGAAAGACGGAAGGGCTGTATGAAATAAGAAGGTAGGATGGTTAAAAAAAGCAAACTTGAATTATTAAAGCAATAAGATAAATATAGAATATATGGGTAAAGATTTTGTAATGGAATAATATGAGAAATGAAATGATAAATAAGCAAAAATAGCTGTATGGAAAGAAAATAAGAAAATGAAGAATTAAGTACAATATTCTTACCAAACTATTTTGAAATTTAAATTTGCAAAAAAAGAGAACACCTTAAATAGCACTGTTTATATTGTGTAACTATTTCCTTCTGCTTTTTGTGCATGCTATAGTTGTCCTGAGATTTCAGATCGGAAGCAAGTAAGAGCAAACTCATAGGCCTCCTTGTAACTAAGGTCTAAAGGTTACCGTCCAATTAAATCCCCCGCTTGCCAGAAAGGAAAATACCAGACAAGCCACCAGAGGAGAAGAACTGCAGGGGACTTTCCTCTTTTGTCCTGCTCCCCCCTCCCCCCAAATTTTTTTTTTCCAACTGCAACTTGTTTTGGGACACTGAAATCAAAGTCATTCGCCAGAAAAAGAAAAAAAATCTCATTTTAGTTGTAGCTCCCTGTTTTTTAATTGGGCTGAAAGTTAAGAAGGAAAACAAGAATTATGTTGTGCTCAGCTATGTTCGGCAATAATGCTAAATCAATTAGGCTATGTATCTTGTTTAGATAAATATTAATTCAGTAAAAGGGCATTGGTCAAACATTCAGTAAATTAGTAACACATGTCTGAATTCTTAAGTTTTCTAACTAAAGCAACTGGAGCAAGTAATGGTCTACGTAGCATTGTTCTAGAAACTACCAGAAAGCAACATTTTATGAGCCCCATTGCAGAAGGGTTTGAACCTTCCCTCAATTCGAGTGCATATTGTAGTCACACCACAGGTTGATTTTCTATCTCACAAAACATTTTGACAGGCATGCCCAGTCGCAAGCCTACTAACAGGAAGCTATTTTTCTTTTTTAAGAATACTTTAAAATTAAAACAAACAAACAAACCCTCCCAAGTAGTTTAAATGCAGCCCTCAAGTGACACAATGAGTCTTGCTAGTGACAAAGAGGAAGTATTGTAAGAATTTAGCAACCACCACTTTCCTAAGAAAATGAAATATTTTAGTAAATATTAAAAAGGCAGAATATTACATTTTCCCAAAGGAGAAACATGTTTCTAAAGACAAACTCAGAGCCACAGCTCCCTGCTCCCTCAACAGATATTTTGGTGCCAATCTATCTACAAAACAAAGGCTGGGCTAGCTTATCTACAACGTGAAAGACATGGCCCTCAGAACATGATTAGATTAGCTCTCCAACAGAGGTGGATTCATACTGGTTCTAATTGGTTCTTTAGAATTTTTAGTAAACCAGTATTGATGTTATAGAGCCAGTTCCGTCGGTGTTGGTCCATGGGCACCGCCATATTGGATTTTGCGTTCTGCACATGTGCAAAAGCTAATTTTTGCTTCTGCGGTTGCACATAAGTTATTTTTTTATTATTTTTTATTATTTTCGAGGAATGGGCGTGCACAGGCAAAACGTGCACTTCCATCGCAATGCAAATGGGTGGGGAAAGAATGTAGAACCTACCCCTGCCCTCTACCCACCTAGCAACAGAACTCACCACCATGGCATATGGGGAGATTACATCACCCAGCAAGATTCAATCAAGCTTGGGACTCAAGACACTACAAAGATGCTTAGGGCATTGAGCCTGTCTTTGTTGCTGAACATTAACAATCTTTGTAATATCTGAGCTGGGCCAGCAGTCTGTTTACAAACCATCTTGGAGCAAGAAAGGAAAGCCCCAAATCATTTTCAATTACACTGAGATAAACTTGGATTCTTTTTGCTGAACATGCATTTATAAGACCCACCGTAGTTTTTGGGGAGAACAATAATGAAAAAAAATCTGCCTACCAGGTATTCATCTGGCTAGTGTCCTTAGTCTGGTCAGCTTCAGCACATTATTTTATCCCCTGGTTAAACCTTATTCGAAGAGAGTAACAATGAAACAACTTGCAAGCTTGTAAGAGCTGGGGACATCATTAACACCTCATTAGGGCTGAAAAGAAATTTATTCAGAGCAAGTACAGAAATGGAAAAAAAAGCCTCTATAAAGACGTAGGGCTGGAAGAACATTCTTCCCAGAGAGTAACAATGTCTTCAAAATAAGAACTGGGAAGATCGTTAGCACCTAGTTAGGGCTGGGGGGAAAAGCTTTGAAAAAGGTGTATCTTGTACTCTGAAAAATACGGGAGCCATGGTTAAATCTCCTTTCCTTTTGCAGCCTGTTTGAATAAGCAACATGAAATGTTGACTGCAGTATACTATAATTCTTCCTGCTTCCTTATCACTTGTCCTTGCTTTTCTCTCTGGCCCAACTACAGACCTCCCAGTGTGAGCAACTGCAAGGGCCCTTGGAAGGAGAAAAGGGAAAAGGAAGGGGGGGGGTGTGTATGGTCTTGCCCAGATTAACTGTAGCCATTCCTCCTCCCCCACTTTGGACCCCAGAGTGTCTTGCCCCTTGGTCTTAGATACAAGGTCTTCTCTCATGTATACAGCATGTTCTGCAAAACCTTTCCATCAATGTTTCTGTCTCCTCCTCACTACAGAAAAATCCTTAAACACAAATGCTTCCAACATTGGAACACCAGGTAGAAAACCATTATTTCTCATGGGATCGCCAGAATTCTCTGCAAAATCACCCACCCCAACAAAGGACAGGATAACCATGAAATTAGCTAAACCTATCCCATCGGTTGGTTATGCTATTTTTTGCAGATGATCAGTACGGTGTGCTTAATACTTTGAGCTTCTTTTTCAGTTTTACTGTCCATACAGTGTACATGTGGTAAGGAAGGCTGATCCATAGCAAATACTGCAACTATTATCAAGAGACATAAGGCATAATATTTCAGACAATGAGACACCTCACCTTTAAGATCTTACAATAAAACTGATGCTGGTCTTAAAGATTATCTGTAGTTCAACTGAAATAGGAGACCTAAGTCAACCAAAAACAAATCTTAGCTATGAAAAAGCAAAAAATTAAAATTAAATAATGCCAATAAAATAGTCGTATTTGCTTTATATGGATGAGCTGAAGCTTTCTGGAAAGTCAGAAATCAAAATCCCGTCATTGACAAACACTAAAAATATTTAGCATAGATACAGCAATGGAATTTAGGCGTAGAGAAATGTGCTACAGTGGTAATAAGTTGGGATAAAATCACAAACAAAAATGAAATTGAAATATTGAATGGCAGAAGCATCAGGCACCAATCAGGTTGAAGCCTACAAGTGATCTCTGAGTCAATCTGAGACCGAAATGGGCAGTATTTCCTTTTTGATAAATAAATAAATCTGGGCATTTTAACAGTTAGATAATATCAATCATGGACAAGTTAAAAATGTGACTAGTAAAGAATACATCACAAGAGTGAGAAAATTGCTAAAGATAAATCACCATCAATACCAGGGTCATACTTGTAATTAATACCGGTACACTGTTGCAATTATTAACCGAAACAAACTGAAGTGGACAGTTTGGACTAAAAAAATAAGAAAACTCATGACTATTGACTGTGCACTACATCTTCGTAGTGATATTAAAATAGGATCATATTAGCTTCACAGAAATGGAGGCAAAGGTTTACTTTGAGTCAAACAAACTGTTGAAGAAGAAAAACATGTAGTACTGGCTGACTATGTAAAAGCCAAGAACAAGCATTGATGCAAGTTACAAATTGGAATTTATTTTGAAAATAATTACATGGGCAGTTTCTATAAAAGATCAAGGTGACAGTAGAAAAGATAAAAACCTGGCAATGGCATTAAAAACCTGGCAACTGGAACATAAAAAAACCTCTGAAACTTTTTGGCTGTGCAAGACCAAGCTATCGCAACCAATGAAAAATCAAGGTCTGAATTGAGAAATTGTCTAAGTGCAGATTGAGCAAAGAAGCAGGAAAAAAACCCAGTAGGTCATATACTCAGTTCATGCAAGATCGCACAAGCTGATTATAAACCAGTTAACAAAGTTGCCAAAACGACTCCCTGAGACATCTACAAAAAATATCATCTACCAGTAATGAAAGATTGGCAAGAACTTAGAGTTGAAAAGCCCAGATAGTCCTCAACTACAGCCGCAATTGAGCCCAACGTTTCTGTTGTTAAGTGAGACATTTATTAAGTGGGTTTTTGCCTGATTTTGCAACCTTTGTCACCGAATCATTTAAGTTAGTAACTCAGTTGTTAACTGAATCTGGCTTCCCCATTGACTTTGCTTGTCAGAAGGTCACAAAAAGTGATCACGTGCTTGCAGGCACTGCAATGGTCATAAATATGAATCAGTTGTCAAGCATCTGAATTTTGATCACATGAACATGGAGATGCTGCAAAGGTCATAAGTGTGGAAAATGGTCATAAGTCATTTTTTTCAGTGCCGTTGTAACTTTGAATAGTAATAAATAGCTATAACAATAACAGAGTTGGAAGTGACTTTGGAGGTCTTCAAAGTCCAACCCCCTGCTTAGGCAGAAAACCCTACACTACTTCAGACAGAACTATTGAACTATTTTTCAATAGTTCAGAAATGAGTATTGTAAATCAAGGTCTAGCTGCACTAGAAAATGAGCAGGTTAAAATATTGTGGAATTTCTGAATAGAACCTGATAAAGTCTTGGCTCACCACACAGAAGATTCAGCTGTCACCATTTGTCAACTGCAAATGGGAGCTTTATTTGGATTAGCTCTGTATTTTTCGGTGTATAAGACACACCTTAGTTTTGGAGGAGGAAAACAAGGGGGGGGATCTGCCTCTGCCTCCCAGCAATTTGCTTCCCTGCAAACAGCAAACAGACAAATGATATACGCTATCAAACATCAAAATCTGCCTATCCTAAGTTCTTGGGAAGGATGCAATAGGACCACAAGAATGCCAAATCAAGTTTAATTTCCTTCTCATTTCTCCTGACTTGGAAATATACTGTGGTCTTGTCCAGTATTAGTTAGGTAGTCATTATTTCTAGCTGCTATCATTATACAATTACATTTCTAGATGCATTTAGAGAACAACTAATTCATCTAACCTAATAATATTTAGGCAACTAAGGAGAAAAGGGGATTATTTTGGGTTCATTTCCAAGAAGAGGAGGGAAATTCAATTGTTTTCTTCTGTGATGATTCTTTCATAGCTGTGCTGACTGTTCCTCTTGTCTGCTGTCCAGTTTAAATGTGCAAAGGGAATATTTCAAAACTTAATTCTGACATGGCCTTCAAATTTACTGGACTGAAACTTGGGAAACTGAACCTCATTGAAACAGTTTACAGTACTAACCTTGCTATGTTCCTATCATTCTGCCAAAAATTGAAGTAGAGTTTTGATGGTTTTTCATTATGGCTTATGGGCAAAGTTATTTTAACTGAATCTCCAAACAGTTTGAATCAAATCATGTTGGCTGAGAATCTCTAGTTATTATACTTGTCCAACTACTATAGTGGACAGTTTATAGCTAAAAACCAGGAAAAGTGACATAATATGTTATAAAGAACTACATGTGAACTTCTATCACCTCTAATCAGTTCATGTGATATTATCTTGTCATCCAGGGTATTTGTGCCCATGTGTCCCTGAGTACAGTGAAGGCTATGAACTTTTCTGACCTTGTGCAAAGTTCCAGCTTGGCTAAAGGGAGGCAGAAAAGGAAAACCAACAGCACAGGCCGTGGCCAGACTTGACAAAATGTCATTACTAGGCAGGAATTCTAGAGATTTCTAATGTCCTTTTTCCAATTGCTCTAGCAAGCTTCTGAGCTTTAATTTTTAGTGGATTAATTTACTCAAAACTATGGAATTTTCTTGAGTCCAAGAAATTTAAAATAATAACAGAAAGGAATAATAAAGTACTTATATTTTGGAGGTATTGCTATAATAGAGAGAATCAGATTCCTTTTCAACCAATCTAATACATTTACTTATTGAATTTAGCACATATCAGTTACAGTAAAACACATGCATGCACAGAGCTTGTTTGAGATGAGCAGCTGTAGAAATTGAATGAATGAATGAATGAATGAATATCTTTCTAGTATAACTCAATGAAAGTAACCTGCTTTGTGAAAATGTAGTATTGAAAAGAGCTCAGCTGTATGCAAGGCTGCCAAATTCTGTGCCTAAGGCTTGAGGAAGAAAGCACCTGTTCCCCTACACTTCCAATAAAATTCTAAAAGTGGCCGCACTTCCTAGTTACATGTATGTGTGGAGGTGCATGCACAAAAACCCCCTAGAACAATTAAACAATTTTTTTTAAAAAAGATGGCAGCGTCCACAGACTAGCACCGACAGAATTGGTTTTATGACATCACTGTGACGTCACTAGCAGTTTGCTACTGGTTCTATAGACCTTGTGCAAACCAGAAGGAAAGCACCTCTGTATTAATCCCTTAATACAGTGATGGTGAACCTTTTCTTCCTCAGGTGCCGAAACAGCATTTGTGCGCACTATTGTGCATCTGCGAGTGCCCACACCCATAATTCAATGCCTGAGAAGGGCAAAAACAGCTTTCCCCACCCCCTGGAGGCCCTCTGGAGGCCGGAAATGGCCTATTTCCCAACTTCTGGTGGGCCCAGGAGGCTCGTATTTCACCCTACCCTAAAGTGACCAGGCATCCCGCTTTCCACGGGACAATCACGATTTTTCGCAATTTGTCCTGTGTCCCGGGACATTTTTAAAAAGTCCCGATTTTTTGAAACAAGCCACCAGGAAGCCGCGAAGAAGGAAGCTCAGCTTTCAGTCTCACAACTTTTTGTTTTTTGCCCCCTCAGCCTCCTGCAGCCATTGAGTAACACATCCAGCGTCCCTTCCTGCCTTTCCTCCCCCCTTTTATTTTTCTTTATTTCTTTTTATTTGCTCGCTTCCCCCCTCTTCCTCTTCCACTCTTGCTCACTCCTCGCCCCCAGCTCCACACCTTCCCATGGCCACCACCATGGAGCTGAGCCGCCCAGGCAGGAGGGCTCGCTGGCAGCGACAGCAAAGATGGGAGAAGGAAAGGAAGAGCGGCTGAGGCATTCACCCCCCTCCCCCGACAGTCTGTCCTCTGTGCTTATGCCTCTGTGTCGGCGTCACCTCGGAAGCAGGTGAGAGAGGCAGCGCAGGAGCCCGCCACCGACGGGGAGAGCGACAGAGAGAGAAGAAAGGAAGAGAGAGAAAGAGAGACAGCAAGAGAGAGAGAGAGAGCAAGAGAGGGAGGGGGAGAGAGAAAGAGAGAGAGTGAGAAAGAGAGAGAGAAAGAGAGAAAGAGGAGGCAGAGAGAGAGAGAAAGAAAGCAAGATAGAGAGAGAAAGAGAGATAGCAAGTGAGAGAGAGAAGGGAGGGAGAGAGAGAAAGAAAGAGATAACAAGAGAGAGATATAGCAAGAGAGAGAGGGTAAGAGAGAGAGAAAGAAAGCAAGAGAGAGAGAAAGAGACAGAGAGCAAGAGAGAGAGAGAAAGAGAGAGATAGCAAGAGAGAGAGAAATAGAGAGAGGGCAAGAGAGAGTGAGAGAGAAAGAGACAGACAGAGAAAGAGAGAGAGAGAAAGGGAGAGAGAAAGTGAAAAAGGGAGGAAGAAAGTGAGAGAGAAAAGGAGAGGAAGAGAGAGAGAAAGAGAGAGAGAAATGTTTTTTTGGCTAAACTCTCCCACCCTCCCCCACCCCCTCTCAATGGTGTCCCTCTTTCCCAGTCTTTAAATCTGGTCACTTTACCCTACCCAAGCTCCAAAGGCTTCCCTGGAACGTGTGTGTGTGTGTGTGTGTTAAAAACACCCTCTCCTATCCCCTCGGAAGCTGAAAATGCCCTCCCAAGTCTCTGTGCAAGCCAAAAATTGGCTGACACACTCATGCACATTGGAGCTGAGGTAAGGCAACAGCTGGCGTGCCAGCACATAAGGCTCCGCATGCCGCCTGTGGTACCCGTGCCATAGGTTCGCCACCACTGCCTTAATATATATCAGGCATATGCAAGCTTTAGGCTTGCATGGGCCTAAGAGGAGGGCTGTCAAACTGGCAGCCCATTGATCAGATGCGTCACGTGCTGTCCACACCCACGCCCGGTTTAGCAAAGGGGAAAAAGTCCTGATAGGTCACATGACACCACCATGACAACATAGTTTGATATCCCTGGCTTAGAGGGTGAGTGAAATGGAATTGTCTTGGACTGCATATAAAATATATATAACATAGTTAATATCTATATATACACATAATAATGTTAAAAGTTTCTGATCTTATGGGGCTGTATTACTAGCAATGCAAGATTGCATGTGGCAGCCCTGCACTGCTAGTAGTGAGGGTTGGACGTACCTGGTTTATTCAAATATAGATCCAATAGTTCAGTGGAGAACTATTTAAATGGCAATATTCCCCAAACCCTAATTTCAGAGGATTTTCTTTTGCCTTTATAGGTTGAATTTGCAAACTGTTAAAAAATAGGAATGTTAGCCTATGAATGTGAATAAAACAAATGGTCAGATTTGCTTGCTACCTTGGAAAACCTGGAATGATCCTATTACTAAAATTATCCATCTGTTTTAACAAATGCACTTCTTGTCTCAACATAGTTACTAATCTTTCATTGTACTGTAGCATTCTACAAGCCACCATCAACATTTATGTCTCAGCCTCTAGTAAAACCATTTTATTCGCTGACCATATGTGTTTCTGTACTTATGTACTTATTGCCTTAGTACACGGAAATAAAAATATATGTCAAACTTACCTGATGTTTGACATTTCTCGGAATACACACAACAAATTTAACACATTCCTGAATACAGTGATACCTTGTCTTAGAAACTTAATTGGTTCCGGGACAAGGTTCTTAAGGTGAAAAGTTTGTAAGATGAAACAATGTTTCCCATAGGAATCAATAGAAAAGCGATTAATGCGTGCAAGCCCAAAATTCACCTCTTTTGCCAGCTGAAGCGCCTGTTTTTGCACTGCTGGGATTCTCCTGAGGCTCCCCTCCATGGGAAACCCCACCTCCAGACTTCTGTGTGTTCGCGATGCTGCAGGGGAATCCCAGCATCACAAAAATGAGTGCTTCACTGACAACAGAGGTCCGGAGGTGGGGTTTCCCAGCGAAGAGAGCATCAATGAAATCGCAGCATCTCAAAAACACCAAGTCCTCAAAACCCCACCTCCGGACCTCTGTTTTTTTGTGATGCTGCGATTTCACTGAGGCTCCTCTCGCCGGGAAACCCCACCTCCGGACTTCCGTTGCCAGTGAAGCTCCTGTTTTTGCACTGCTGGGATTCCCCTGCAGCATCACAAAAACATGGAAGTCCAGAGGTGGGGTTTCCCATGGAGGGGAGCCTCAGGGAAATGCCAGCAGCGCAAAAACGGGAGCTTTGCTGGCAACGGAAGTCCGGAGGCAGCGCATCCCAGCGGCGGCGGTGGGTTTGTAAGGTGAAAATAGTTTGTAAGAAGAGGCAAAAAAATCTTAAACCCCGGGTTTGTATCTCGAAAAGTTTGTATGATGAGGCGTTTGTAAGACGAGGTATCACTGTATTTTAAAATTGTATATAGGACAAAGGTCCCATTTATTTGATGTAGTAATTAAATATTTACCTACTGTGGAGGTGATTTGCAATCTAGCCATTAAATGAGCTATGATTACATATTTTATTGGAAAAAATAAAGGACAAACATGATAAAAATGCAAATGTCAAGGAAGTTTATAAGAATAAAAAAAAGTATTCTTTATGATTATAACTCTGCTTTACATCAGAAAATTCAAGAGCAAAAACAAGGAAATTTAATATTATTCAGTTTCCCTATTTTTCACATTCATATAAAAGATTGTATTGTAGTACTATTGGTAGGGTAAATTATCAAAATAAAGGATAAAGTGAGATTCTGAAGAATCATTCTATAGGACAGTTTTCTGAAATAAAGGACTGTCCTTTATAATAAAGGTTATGTGGTCACTGGAGCTGAAATGCTTTTTCAGTATTGGCCAGCTGGAATTCCCATGGCAACTTGTATGCTGAATTAAAGTAGCTAAAAGGAAAAAAACAAATCTAACCCAAACCAAATTATTAAGCAATATACAAGTATTAAAATATTATAAAATAAATAAAAATGTAAAATAGTTGCATTGCAGTAATACTGTTATTGCAATATTATAATCAGAGGGGAGTTCCTACCAGTTCTAACTGGTTCTGTAGAACTGTTAGTAAATGGTGATGTCACAGCTGGTTCTGTCGGTGCTGGTCCATCTTGTTTTTGGTTTCTGCTCATGCGCAGAAGTTGGTTTTTTCCTGGTTTTTGCTTCTGCGCATGCGCACAAGCTGAGTTTTCAGCACTGTGCATGCAAGTGCCCATGTGGTATGGTTACGTGGCGTGCAATGCGTGAAATGAACTGGCGGCAAGGTAAGTTAGAACCCACCCCTAATTATAATAATTTGCAAAATAGTAGCATCGCAGCATCTGGATGATGATGATGATGATGATGATGATGATGATGATTATTATTATTATTATTATTATTATTATTAATTAGATTTGTATGCCGCCACTCTCCGGAGACTCGGAGCGGCTCACAACAGCAAAGCACCTTGAGTGATGATGTTATAATATTGGGGATTCAGACATAATGCAGTCGAGTCTCAGTGAAATAGCGGATTAATATCCACATTGTAGGGTGTTTTGTGTTATGTTCAGGAGTGGGCTACTGCCCTGACAAGGGGGAACGCAGTGGGGTAGTGAAAATGGAGCTCCACCCCAGAGCATCCAATGTGTTAAAAAAAAAGAGTAGAACATCCTGCATAAGCCACGCCCACAGTGTGGTAGTAAAAATTTTGGTAGCCCTTCACTGGTTCTGTTACGATTCCAGCTAGACTGTTGTGACCTAGGCTTCAGAGCACCATGAAGCAGACTCCTTGTCCTGAAAAAAGCCCTTTTTATTAAGCTAATATGAATTCCTCTCATTGACATCCAGCAAAGTCCTGGCAAACAGTCTTTCAAAGGTGAATTTACAAACACAGGCCTTATCAGGCTTGGAGAGCTGCCTGGCAGATATCTTCCAAATGCAATGCTGTAAAAGAAGATACTTGGCAAGGAGGCTCTGAGAGTCACGAACAGATCACACTAATTGAATTAACTATCTTTTTCCGGCAAACACCACTCTCTTTTCGCTTCTATTTATTTCCTATGGGAGTGGCCATTCAGCATCCCCTTCTACTTTTATTCCCTAGTCAACCTCTTTCCTTACGTATTCTTTTCTCCTGATAGCTCTGTGCATGCGCACATCAGGAACATGCTCCAGCTGTTCTTCAGCCTCATTTATCTCTGATTGTGAAGGTAGCTGAAAACTATTGGACAGCCCTGGCCCCATTTCTGCCTTCAAAGCACAGCACTCATTAGACTCCAGGACTGGCTCCCCAACCTCCTCACCATCTGAGTCTGCTGCCAGCTCTGCTGACTGATTTTAGGAGCAAATCATAAATGTGACAGTAATTTCATACCTGAGACCTCTACATTTTATAGTTTCTGGTATTTTCATGATCTGTTGGTGTAGGTACAGTATGCTTTA
The DNA here is from genome assembly GCF_031021105.1 of Erythrolamprus reginae. NCBI lineage: Eukaryota > Metazoa > Chordata > Lepidosauria > Squamata > Dipsadidae > Erythrolamprus > Erythrolamprus reginae. The sequence continues at coordinate 90,902,285 of NC_091951.1, read as the reverse complement.
GATCAGGAGTGTCAGACTTGGGGGGGTGGATTTGCCCTGCGGGGTTGTCCTGGAAACAGTGAAGGACCGGCCCACAGTGCCTCTGCGAGTGAAAATGGATCTCAGGACGGCTGCAGGCAGCTCTTGTGAGCTTCCTTTTTGCTAGCAGAGAATTGCAGGAGGCTGTCCCAGCTGAAAATGGAGCTTGGGAACCCATTTTGCTGGTAGAGCACTCAGGCCACCACAAGCACCCCCAACACGAGTGACATCAAGCTGGTGATGCCCACCATGCCTCCCCGAGGTCAAACACAACCCTCAGTGAAATTGAGTTTGACACCCCTGCATTAGATGCATATACTATATCCTGCCTTTTCCCCAGGAGATCAACATGGGATTTCCCTTTATCTCCAAACAAGAACTTGAAAAATGGTTTCACTTCAGAGAAAGAAACCAGAGAGGAAAAAGCTGTACAAAAATATTCCTCTGAATCAATAATTTCCTTAACTGGGATTTCCCCCCCACTCCCCATGCGTGACAGGGCATATACAGTGTACGTCACTGCAACGGGATAGACCAATGATCTTGGTGTCTGTTCAAGCGCCTTTGTTTACTGTTTAATTATCTGCTACTTTAAAATCACATCTCGGCCAGGCAGCTTTTCCTGAATGTCTTTCCACTGAGGTTGGTTCTCTGATCACCTTTCTAGAGAATTATCCTCTGCAAAAAACTCATGGTAGATGGTTTCCTAGTCTGATTTGTCAGGCTATGCCTCTGGAGTTCGCTTTTTGTTTGGCCATATAAATGCAAATGTTGATTTGAGATATGTAAAACCTAAGCTGCATTTTTTTAAATAAAAAAAGCATCTTCCAAAGCTCCCAAACTTCATATTGAAAAGTCAGAGGTTTAGTTTCTTACTTGAAAAATGGCATGTTTCTGTAAAGATCACATTTTTTCCCCTCCATATGAATTTAGAACTAGTCACCCACCTTTATCCAAATTCTGCTTTTGCATAGCAGGTGACACCCCAGTTCCTATTACGGAAAATCTCTCTTTGTTCAGATGCTGAAATAGGTGTGCTTTACCCATTCCTCTACTGGTAGAATGTCATCTTGCTGTTCTTCATTAAATCTCATATTTGTAGAACTTCAGCTGGGCATATAATTTAGGATTGTATCAGGTCTGCGATTTATATAGTGCTGTCTGTATTTAATTTCTCATTTTATTTATTTATTGGATTTGTATGCCGCCCCTCTCCATAGATTCGGGGCGGTTAACAACAGTACTAAAAACAGCATGTAACAATCCAATACTAAAACAACTAAAAAACCCTTATTATAAAACCAAACATACATACAAACATACCATGCATAAAATTGTAAAGGCCTAGGGGGAAAGAGGATCTCAATTCCCCCATGCCTGGCAGCAGAGGTGGGTTTTAAGAAGCTTACGAAAGGCAAGGAGGGTGGGGGCAATTCTAATCTCTGGGGGGAGTTGGTTCCAGAGGACTGGGGCCGCCACAGAGAAGGCTCTTCCCCTCGGTCCCGCCAAACGACATTGTTTAATTGACGGGACCCAGAGAAGGCTGACTCTGTGGGACCTAACTGGTCGCTGGGATTTGTGCAGCAGAAGGCGGTCTCTGAGATAATCTGGTCTGGTGCCGTGAAGGGCTTTATAGGTCATAACCAACAAATGCCGATTTGATTTCATTATTTTTCTTTTATTGTACAGTTTCTTTGGAAAGTACCTTATACTAAAATGCAAACATTACATTTAAATTAGTCAACAATTGTTATCTTCCTGCATACATTTTCATAGTTTCATAGAGCACTATATTGTTTTAAAAATCTCAAATGCTACATTCCTTTTTATTAATAATTATGAGAAGTAAATATTATGAAAATTAATTTATTTTCTTTTTTTAAAAAAAGTTTGCTTCCTTTATATACCTGCTCACTGATATATTTGTCTCTTATTTAACTTCTGTCTTTGTTAGTTGAGACAAATAGGAAGATATAACAAATCTGTCATGCATGGGGGGGAATTCCAGTTAAGGAAATAATGGTTGTTTGGCATTTCTCATATAGAGGGACTTCCGTATAGAATAGGATTATGATTCTATTTCCAAGCTGCAGAGCCTGTTATCCAAAGTGGTTGTATTATTGAGAATTACAATGCCAAACCTTAGAAAATCTAAAGAAACTTCTACTTAGTATTTTTGCTTTCAGGTTGAAACTCAACTGAGGAGATACCTCCTCAGTCATATGTAGTAAACAGCTATGATAGCAAGCAGTATATTTTTGGTAGAGGTAGGCCTGGGTTGGCCATCCAGGTCCCATCAATGAATCAATTTCCTCTCTGTTGGTGTGCCTCCTCTTTCCAATAGCACCCCCCCTCTCTGATATTTGTATGGTCCAAACTCTGCTGTGTCTTAGAAGGCCTTACTTTTCCTACAGACACTGAGCTGGAACATGGTGTGTATGGTTGTCAATCAGTAATGGTTTTCACTTACCTTTGCTACCGGTTCAGAGATGCGCACACACCATGAGTATGAGCAGAGCATCCGTGATGACGTCGGTGGGTAGGCGGAGCCTCCCGCCATCACCCGCTGTCTGCATGTCTGAACCAGGGCAAACCGGTAGAAACCCACCACTGTTGTCGAACCTGCTCTGGCCTGTTTACTTTTATTGTGATTCTTTTGTCTGTTTCTACTTTGTTAGTTTTTCCCCATCCTTTCGTAAGGTACCCAGAATCACTTGGCAGGTGGAAATTGACTAAATAAAAGTACAATAGTACTGAATAAGTACTACAGAGATCTCGCCTTTGAAAACTGCTGAGCTAGATTTCTCAATGTCAAAATTATCACATTAAAATAAAAAATTACACATTCCAACAGGAAAGGTTTGCTGACTAGACTAGGCTTCTAGGCTCAAACTGAGATGAAGGCTAGATATAGACTTTTTTAAATTGAGGGCTAAGATGAAGCCCCTGAAAAATCCGAGTTGTGTTCTGTCAACATGAACATATAATTTCTCCTTTCAACTTAATTATAGCGATTCTTTCTCCTACCCTTCCAGAGTTTGATGGACATGCTGTGGCCTTGAAGCTGATTGACTCCTTGTAGTTGACAAAACTGTTACCTCTGCTCTAAAAAGCAGTTAGATTTTAAACTCTCTTGCTCTGCATTCTACAACGCTTCTCATTCTGTTGTTTGGAAGAAGCAGGAATCCCTGTTCCTTTTTGACTCAACAGTATGATAGAAAAGGGACATTTCTCCTCCTTGCTCCATCACCACGCTGATTGGGATCTCCTTTTCTCTCTTCCTCCTTGGAGTCATATTCTTTGGTAATAGCTGACCAGTCAGCCTTAATTTCAAATTCTTTCTTTCTTTCTTTCTTTCTTTCTTTCTTTCTTTCTTTCTTTCTTTCTTTCTTATTTTTCTTTATTAGATTTGTATGCCGCCCCTCTCCACAGACTCGGGGCGGCTCACAACAATAACAAAGACAATGTAAGAACAAATCTAATAATTTAAAAAACACTAAAACCCCCATTATTAAAAACAAGCATACACACAAACATACCATGTATAAACTGTATAGGCCCGGGAGAGATGTCTCAGTTCCCCCATGCCTGACGGCAGAGATGGGTCTTAAGAACTTTACGAAAGGCAAAGTTATTTTCTTTCTTTCTTTCTTTCCTATTTTCTTTCTTTCTTTCTTTTTCTTCCTTCCTTCCTTCCTTCCTTCCCTCCCTCCCTCCCTCCCTCCCTCCCTCTTTTTCTTTTCTTTTCTTTTTCAGGAGGCAGAATTTCTTCCCATCTTAGAGATTGTGAGGCAATAGAAAAATATGTTTCTACTCTTCTCTCCTTGATTATCAAACTGTCCATTTCTCTTTTAAACAGGACCAAGTTGCCTTATTTTTCTGTGTTAGAATTACTGACAGCAGCAGCAGTTTTATTGTACAACTGGTTGGAAGCAAAGAACCTGAAACCAGACTGGCTCTTATAATAACAATTATTGTACCAATTTCTCTTCTAAGTTTCTCCATTCAAGTAGAACTTATTGATCGAAAGCTAAAACTTCCGCCCCGTCCTAAATTTTCTCTTTTACTAGTATCATGTATATAAATATTATATCTTTGTAAATCACCAATACATACTTGACAAAATAAACAAACAAATAAATAAAATAAATAAATATTGTGAATTCTAGAACACTTTTGAAAATCATAGGGTTGGTTAATCACTTGAAAAACCTGTTGGATTGAACAGGTTGATCTTAATAGTCAAAAGTAAAAAAAAAATCTGCATTCTTGCTGATTGAAGGGAAAGGATATTGTTACAGAAAGTTAAGTAACTGGGTTATTTTTATTTTTGAATTTCAGTTTCTTTAGAGCAGAGATGACTTCTATTTCTTTTTTTCAATTGTGATATTTTTTTGAAACTTCAGGTTACATCTGTGTTTCCCAGACAACGGAAGAAAGTGCTTTCCCAACCATCTCTTAAATCCTTGTCAGTCTCAGGGACAATCTACCAGAGATGGACTGTTTCAAGGTGGAAGTGAAGGCTTGAGAGGGAATAAAGTTGGGCTGTGTTAATGAAAACTTCAGCTATTACACTACTAGGATGACATTTGAGATCCTTGACACATGGTAGATTGGTGATAAAATTCAGGGCAATCAAATATCAAGGCCTTCATATGCATATGCAAGTACTATATGAGTGTACATGATGTAAGATTTTATGAATTTGAGGAAGCAGATTCTAGTCCACATTTGTTTATGCCACAATCAAACCTGTTAGTTTTAAGGTAGTTAAAATTCTTTAGGGATTCCAGTTTGTGAGAAGCTGCCAATAAACATGGAAACAGGGTTTGTTGTACACAACGGATGGATTGAAGCTGGAATTATTCAGTAGAAAAATAGAAGGCAAGAGAAAGATTAAGTTTCATAAAATCCACCTTTGTTTGACGTATACACGTCAAGCAAAGGTGACTCTTTTCTATTGCTGCCTTCACATCTCCCTAGAAATGGTTACAGCCCATGTTCAAGAGAACAATGCATATTACATAACAGTTCATATAGTCCTACTGCAGTTTATTATTTACAAAGTGATTTTTGGTTGCCGCATGACACATCCGGCTCATACTGTGAAAAGATTCACCTATTAAGTTGTAGCTTGCTGTTTTTGACAAGGCAGCTTTGTTGTTGTGTTCTTTTCATATACACCGCCTGTGCCAGCAACCAGGGGTGGTTTTGACATTTCTTCTGTCACACTCCAGGATTTTACTTTAAGTGGCCATCAAACCGAAGCAAAGGTTAAGCAACCATAACTAAGATCTTTGTATGGCATCAGCAGATGGGTAATATAAAGCCTGCAGGGTAAAAATTCTTACTTTGAATCCAGGGTAACACATTGACTGTATAAAATGCATTTCTTCTTTTTAGTTCAAACTTCTGTATAAGTATGAAGAAGTATGAGGAACTGAGGACATATTTTAATTACTGGACTCTACTGTGATATGTCATAATTATCAACATGAAAGTAGCTGCTTGGGAATGATGAATTGTGTGACTTGCTTATATTACGTAACAGATATAATGTTTACTTATATAACATAGTGATAGTAGTTTACAACAAGAGATGTGAAAACCAGAGTACTTAATCCAGGCTTCTAATGCCATTCAGGTGCATAATACTTTAATTACCCTATTAAATACTTAATGCCACAAAGCATGAATTTGGGCTGAAAAACATAGATATTTAATCCCAAACATCTGCAGGACACTAAACGTGGGAAGGTGAATTAATCATTTTGCTTTTTCTTTCTTTGTGTTCAGGTGCAAATGTACAATCTATGCAGAGAGAGGGAAATGTCAACAAGATTACAGGAATCCCAAGGTTATGAAACTACAAAGATCCTTTATTAGGGAGAAAAAAGTTTTCTCTATCCACCTTTTATTGGACTTGTTAAAGAAACATAATAGAGCAACCAGCATATTTGTTCTTTAAAAATCATTCTACTTCCAAGTAATTATGCAATGAATGAGTTAAATCCATTTTGTTTTTTCTGCTCAATACTACAATGGACAAAATCACTTGCCTCTGATCAGTGAGATCTGTAACAAAAGGCTTCATAAGGAAATTAGTTTTTTATGCTTCCAGTCATCCAGGCCCTTCTTCAGGAAACTTTCATGCCCAGTGTAGTTTTTTGCCCCCTCTCTAACAGGCAGCCAGTATTCTTGGCCTCCATGCATACATACCATCATCAAACTTTGGTTGCAGGTTTTTTTCAATGAATATCTGTCTGCTGTTTATAAGTTGAAGTATACTTTTACTTTAAAATGTTTGTTTCCATCATCAATGTTGGTAGCTTCTGAAGCTGTTGGCCTAATGTAGAGATTAAAAATTTGAAATACATTATGTTGCAATTATCTTATTATGCTAAAATACTGTATTTTTTGATCTATAAAACACACTCCCCTCCAAAAAAGTTGGAAGAAATGTCTGTACGTCTTACAGAGTGAATGTTGCCAAAGCCCTGCCCACCCTCTGGTCCCCATCCTTTGCCTTCTGCCTCCCAGCAATTTGTCTCCTTGCAGCAAACAGCCTGATTTAGCATGAACAGCTGATTAGTGGTTGGATCGACCTCCTGGAATACTGCTGATCATCTGTTCTAGGCTGCGGGGGTCACAGCTACATGGCACCATTGCCACCTATTGCCATCTTTGTATGCCCCATTTTTGACTATGTGCCTGGAACAAGTCAAAAACAGAATGTGCAGAGCCCAAAAATGGGGCACATGGAGGCCAAAAATGGGGCACATGGAGGCCAAAAATGGGGCACATGGAGGCAGCGATAGGCACTGGCAGTAATGGCCGGCAACTGCGGCAATGGGCAGTGGTGGTCCCTGCAGGCTGGAACAACTGATTGGGGATATTCTGGGATCCAATTGCCAAACAGCTGCTCATGTTAAATCAGGCTCTGCTGAAGCTGACCAGACTGTTTTCTGTTTGCTGTTTGCTGCAAGGAGGTAAATTGCTGGGAGGCAGAGGCAGATTTCCCCCCCCCCCCCCTTGTTTTCCTCCCCAAAAGCTAGGGGCATCTTATGGTCTGGAGCATCTTATAGTGCGAAAAATACAAGTAGTCAACAAAACAGCATTGAAGAGACAGCAGAAATTCAAAATTGATACGTGTAAATACAAAAAGAAAGGGAGAGAGCAGGATAAAGAACGATTGGAAATACATTATAAACAAAACAGTTCCAAAATTTAATTTATTTTATTTATTTATTTTATCAAATACACATTGGTAGTATACAAAGATATAGCAATGTTTATATATGTGATACTAGTAAGAGAGAAACATTAGGACAGGGAACAGCAGAAACGCTGGTCCACTTATGCATACGCCTTAGTTGACTATATTCTTTTTTGTATTGACTATTGTTGCCATGTTCTGTTCCCCATATCTTCAATCATCTTTTTCCTTGCTCCCCTTTGTTGAAGAAACATGTTAGCAAACAACACATACCAATAGCCCAGACAAGCAGCTTATTGTCTTCCATTTACCAAAGCTCAAGGCTTCACTTTCTTCTATAGCTCTGTGGGCATTCTTCAGGGGATTAAGGCACGGTGATAAGCAGAAATGCCATTCTTGTATTCCAAAAATGATTATTTTTCTTTTCCTCATCCTAGCTGAGAAATGACGTTGAACTGGGAGCAGAGGGCACATCTGTGTCCACAAACTTATAGCGAAATTTTTCAGAGAATACCGAATTGATTGAAAGCGGTTTAAAAAAGAAACAAAGGACTGGAGGAAAGGCTTGGGAAAGTCAGCTTTAGGACATTGCATGAAGACAAAATACTTTTCATTTTGATCATTTGACATAATGGAAAAATAAAACCCTGCATTTCAAAATGTTCTAGAATATAATTCCTTCTTTGTGATAAGGTGAACATATTGGGTTGTGTTTTTTAAAAAAAGTTGAATCTGGATCTGGACTTTTGCAATGTGTATGAAGGCATGATTTACTTTACTTCTTATAATCATGCAAATATTACTGCAAGAAAAAATTAAGACCAACAAGATAAAGTAGGTTATAAGCTATTTTATATTTGGAAATATGAAATATTTTATTAATCAAATACTTTGTATTAAATCAAATATCTTTTATTTTAAAAAGCAATCAAGGTGGCTTACACATGTTAGTGCTATCACCTAGGGGGAAGATGGCTACTATCAGGGCTCTTCTGGAGATATTGTATAAACCAAGATCCTGTATTTTTTAAATCAAACCATGTATGTCACTTTTTCCGTCAGGATATGTATCACCTGCCAGCAATACGTTTCCCTTGAATCTTTCCTTGTACAATGAATTAAAATAGTAATAAAATAGTTAGTGATAATAATAATAAATAGTTAGACATAATCCCAAAAGATAGAAAATAACTGAAAAAAAAAATAGAAACCTTTCAAAGGTCAAGCATTGTCAAGCCCCAAAAGTAAAGAAACAGAAGAAAGAAAACACATATTTTAAGATTGAATCAACAATCTCAAGATAATCGGCGTGAGTATGGTACCAAAAAGGCCATACTCCTATTACCACTCACAAAGCCTCAAATGGCCACGGAATCTGGAGCAGTAGTTGATTAGATAATGCATTGTGTCTTTTAGATAATAAACTTTAGAACCAAACAAGGCACGATTGCCTCAAATCTCCATTATATCATGGTGGGTAGTTCTATTTGTAGAATAAACTAGACAATCCATGCCCCATTGGCTTATTATTCCAGCAATATTTCCTTATCTAAACAGAGACAGAATGACCAAGAATGGGCAAAAAAGCAGTAGGAGCAGCAGCTTCTTCCAGCTTCAGTGAACTTCTCTGTGGGAATCCGCCAGAAAGCATTAGAAATTTTCTGCCTGCCCACCCAACCTGTGGCTGTTGTTGGGTGAGGGAGGAAGTGAGAGATTGTCACATTGACTAGGAAACTGTTACGGGATATTGGATATGAAGATCATGTGACCAAAACAGCAGCAAAGCAGCAGCCAATAGCACTGAAGCAGCCAAATTCCACCACCCACTTTCATCCCTTGGGAGTTATGGGTTCCAGATTTTGGACACATTCCGTAAGTTAGTCCATTTGAGGTATTTTGGTTCAAAAATAGTTGCCCTATGATAACAGTAGCACTTAGTCTTATATACCACTTCATAATGCTTTACAACTGAAGTAGACCCAGAAACAGGGTTTTGAGCAATCGGTACTTTTATTCAGCTCAGAGAACAAGTGACAGCTCAGCAAGGTAAAGTGACAATTCAGCGAGTACCGACTGACTCTGCCTGGAGAAACCGCTTCTTTTATACTTTGCGGTTCCCGCCAAAGCTAGAGCCGGCCGCGTCTGAGCCAATCAGGAGCGACTTCCTGCTTGGGCTCAGACAGCGCTGGAAAGAGGAACAAACTATTTACAGAGTTACAAGGTAGCCATTTCAGGATACAACACCCCTCCCCTCATAGTTGGACTCATCCATCAAGAAAGCCATGTGACGAAGTCGTCCAATCGGTGAGGCCTCCGAGGCTCTCGCGCTGACCTGCGCAGTTCAATTTCTCCTTCGCCACTGACTGTGGAGGATGGCTCGCCGCTGTTCTCCCGGTGCGGCGGACTTGGCCTGGCAGGCCCAACGAAGGCTTCGGAGGACGAGGATGGCTCGGCGTCGCTGGATGGTTCCCCCTGGCCCGATAAGTCTCTTTGCGTGTTTGTTAGTTCGGGCAATGTACTAAAGTCTGTTGAAGGGGGAGAGTCCATGTCAGCGGGTTGTGGCAATTGATTTTCAGCTCGTTTCCGAATGTGGTCTATGTGTCGTTTCCACAAACGACCATCCTCTAGTTTAACAACATAAGTCTTGGGTGCATTTTGCTTAACAATAATTCCCTTCATCCAGTTTACATTTCCATCAAAACATTTTACATATACATTTTGTCCCAAATACATTTCTCTTTCTGGTTTCATACACATTTGGTTATTATTGACACAGAACCTTGGATTTAACCTGTCTAATGGTGACCTCAACTTCCTTCCCATCAATAACTCTGCAGGGCTTACATGTGTGTGCGAGTTAGGGGTAATGTGCTGGGTTAGTAGGAATTGGTCCAAGTTTTGTTGCACATCCCCAGGGCCTGACCTGTGCAATGCCTCCTTTGCCACCCGTACGTAACGTTCTGCCAACCCGTTAGCCCAGGGCGAGTAAGGCGAGATGAGGGCATGCCTGACCCCTAGGCCATCTAGGAATAATTCGAATTGCCTGGCTGTTAGCTGTGGCCCATTGTCAGACACTAAGAGATCAGGGCAACCATGGGATGCAAACAGTCTGCTCAATACCTTGATAGTGGCACTTGTGGTTATGTTGTTCATTGCTATTATTTCCAACCATTTGGAGAAGGCATCAACCACTATTAGAAAATACTGAGACCCCACTGGGCCAGCAAAATCAATGTGGATCCTAGACCAAGGACCAGCAGGCTGTTCCCACTCAGCCGGAGTTGTTTTGGGGGGACTGGGCCTTGACTCTTGGCACGGGTCACACTTTGAAACCCAACTTTCAATATCAGCATCTAGCCCTGGCCACCATAAATGCCCCCTTGCTAGGCTCTTCATCCTGACAATCCCAGGATGGCCCACGTGTAACATTTTGAGTACCTTTTCCCTTAGGCGTTTGGGGATGATCACTCTATCCCCCCACAGCAAACAACCTTTTACATACGATAATTCAAGCCTTTTGTTTTTAAAATCACACAATTCAGGTTTAACAATATCATTTTGCCATCCCTTTAGAACACAGTTTACCACTTGTTTAAGGATTTGATCTTGCTGCGTGTGTGCAGCTACCTCTTTTGCTGTGGTTAGTGGGTTTTCCTCGAGTTCTATCATTAGCACATCTGTTGAAGGAACAGGGTCTTCCACTAAGTCTGCTATGGGGCATCTGCTGAGGCCGTCTGCATGATTGATTTCCTTCCCCCCCTTGTGGGTGAGCTCATACTGATACCCCGAGAGGAAAAGAGCCCATCTGATTAGTCTTGGAGACATAAAAGGTGGAGTGGGCTTGTTGGGAGCTAGCAGGCCTAGTAGTGGTTTGTGGTCAGTGACTAGCTCAAAGCTTCTTCCAAAAATGTAATTGTGAAACTTCTTCACCCCTGCCACTAATGCTAGAGCCTCCTTGTCTAACTGGCTATAATTCCTCTCTGTGCTGGTCATGGTTCTTGAAAAAAATGCTATTGGGGCCTCTGTCTTATTAGGTAGAACGTGAGCTAAGACTCCTCCTATGCCGTACGGCGAAGCGTCGCAGGTGAGCCTAATGGGTAGTGAAGCACTATATTGGACTACTACGCTTTTCGAAGTTAATAAATTTTTTATTTGAGAAAAAGCTTCACGTTCAGTTTTCCCCCATGACCAGCGGGCTTCCTTCTGGAGTAAACGATGGAGAGGCTCTGCTACTGTTGCCTTCTGCTTTAAAAAAACGGAATAAAAATTAAGGAGGCCCAAAAATGCCTGCAACTCATTCTTATCTCGTGGCTCTGGGGCTTCTCTAATTGCTCTCAGCTTCTCTGTTGTGGGGTGGATACCTTCTTTATCTATTTTATACCCAAGGAATTCAATACTGTTAGTTCCCCAGACACATTTATCAGGCTTGATTCGTAGCCCTTTGTCCTGTAGCCTCTTAAGTACTTCCCTTATTCTTTTGTTCACTTGTTCCTGGTTTTCCCCTGCAATTAGGATGTCATCAAAATATGGAATTGCCCCATTTACCCCTGACAATAGGCGTTCCATGATGCTCTGGAATATTCCTGGGGCTATGCTTACCCCAAACTGTAACCTCGTGCATTTGAAAGCCCCCCTGTGCGTTACAATCGTTTGAGCGTTTGCTGTTTGTTCATCGACCGGAAGTTGCTGGTAAGCCTGCGCCAGGTCGATCTTTGCGAACCTTTTTCCCTCCCCCAGGGAGTGTAAGAGTTGTTGCACAACCGGGATGGGGTAGGGGTGGTGTTGGAGTGCCTTATTCAGGGTTGATTTGTAATCAGCGCAAACTCTTAAAGAGCCATCCGGCTTCAGGGGTGTCACTATGGGAGTTTCCCATGGCCCCTGTTCCACAGGGACCAGAATACCTTGACTAATGAGTTTGTCCAGTTGCATGTCTAGCTTGGGGAGAAGCGGAAGGGGGACCCTGCGAGGTTTCAGTCTAACCGGTGGGACCTTGGGGTCAATAGAGAAAGATATAGGGGGTCCCTTATACAATCCCAAGGTGGGGCTGAACACTTCAGGGAACTCTTTCACAAAGTTAGGCATATTATCACAGTTTACATTACACACACCCGAAATTTCGATCCCCAACGGTTCCATCCACGCAAGACCCAGCAGTGAGTGTTTGGCCCCCGTCACAATAAGCATGGGAAGGGTACATTTAACATTCTTAAATGCAATAGGTACATTTGCTGTTCCCAGGACCGAGATTACCCCCCCTTGGAAGTCTCTGATCACCAAAGAGGTTTGAGTTAGGTCAGCCTTAGACACATTAGGCATATATAGTTTAAATTTTTCCCAGGGCATGATGGTATATCTCGAGCCCGTATCCAGCTCCATTGAGCAAGGCTGGTTATTTAGTAACAATGAGATAACAATTTTAGCCCCCTTTTTGGTTGCCGTGTTATTCACGGAAAATTTAGAGTTACCTCTATTGTAGTCGCGGTTAGCGCTTGAGTAGTTCCTTTGACCCGAGTTGCGGAACGGTCTCCTTTCTCGCGATTGGGGGGGCTGGTTTTGAGGTCGCTGGTATTGTTGTGTGGCAAAAGTTTCTTCTGGTGCCGTTGCCCTGCATGCGATGGCGATGTGGCCTCTCCGGTTGCAACGGCGGCAAGTAGCGTCTTGGAAGGGGCATCGATGGCGCTGGTGATTTCCCCGGCAGCCCGCGCAGGGGGCTGGGTGAGTAGCTCTAGGATGTCTCGGCTGGTCTTGCAGGAGGAGGCAGTTGTCCCCGTTGCTAGTTGGCTGGCTGAGGTCGTCTGTTCCCACGGCGCTGGGAGACTCGGCGTCGATTTTGGCAATGATTTCTCGCCTTCTGTGCTCTTTTAATTCTCTTGCCGCTGCGTCGGCTGCTTCCGCGGTCTGCGCTAATTTAATTACGGTTTGTAGAGTCGGCTCTTCTTCGGTGAGGAGTTTATTTCTCACCGTGTTGCTCTTCATGCCGAAAACCAAGGCGTCGGTGAGGCGAGCTTCCGGGTCTTTAAACTTGCATTGGGCAAGTACCGTTCGAAGCCGCGTTGTGAATTGGCTGATCGACTCGGTTTCTCTCTGAGCCATCATGTGGAATTGATGCCGGTAAACCATGGCTGGTCTGGTTGGTTTGAAATGGCTCGCTAGTTTCTGTTGAAGAACGTCCCACGCTGTGGTTCTTGCTTGTTCTGGTTCGGTGAGAGTTTGGGCAAGTCTACGGATCTCTGCGCCGCAGTAGTTGAGAAAAATAGCCCGTCTGCGATCGGCTCCGGCGTCCTGCATTCCCGCCGCCTCGAGGAAGATCTCGAAGGTGGCCATGTACTCGTCCCATGTCATTTTCTCGGGATCGAAGAGTTCCGGAGCCTGGCCGATCTGGATTTTGTCCATGTTGCACGCGAAGTTCTTCCGTTCGTTCGTCGCCAGTGAAGTAGACCCAGAAACAGGGTTTTGAGCAATCGGTACTTTTATTCAGCTCAGAGAACAAGTGACAGCTCAGCAAGGTAAAGTGACAATTCAGCGAGTACCGACTGACTCTGCCTGGAGAAACCGCTTCTTTTATACTTTGCGGTTCCCGCCAAAGCTAGAGCCGGCCGCGTCTGAGCCAATCAGGAGCGACTTCCTGCTTGGGCTCAGACAGCGCTGGAAAGAGGAACAAACTATTTACAGAGTTACAAGGTAGCCATTTCAGGATACAACAACAACCACTCTAAGCGGTTTACAGAGTCAGCATATTGCCCCCAACAGTCTAGGTCTTCATTTGACCCACCTCAGAAGGATGGAAGGATGAGAGTCAACCTTGAACCTGGTGAGATTTGAACTGCCAAATGGTAGGAAGCCGTCAGTCAGCAGAAGTAGTTTGCAGTACTGCACTTTAACCACTGCACCACCACAGCTCTTTGATATATCATTTTGTTCAGTTAACAGCCATGATGAGAGTTTTAGTTAAATAATTTTGTCTGATGTGTGTAGGGAATTATTTACTTACAGCTTTTTATTTCAGCCAATTTCTGAAAAGAATGGGGTGGCGGCATTAATTTCTACTGCATACCACATCTCCTACCGCATACTTCCCAGCGACTGGTAAGATCCCACATGGTTGGTCGTCTTCAGGTCCTGTCAGCTAAACAGTGTTGGCTGGCGGGTCCATGGGGGAGAGCCTTCTCTGTGGTTGCCCCGACTTTCTGGAATCAGCTGCCTACTGATATCCGCACTACCCCCACCTTACTATCTTTACCTCAGGAAGATGACTAGTGAGGTCGGCCCATGAATGTGTGGATGGCTGCAATTATTTTAAATTGAAATGTTTTTATATTGATTCATGTTTGTTTTTGTTGTGAGCTGGCCTGGGTCCCTATGGAGTTGGGCAGCATAGAAATTTAAACAAAATCTGTTCCATATAAAGAAAATATCCAAAAAATGTTCTACAGATGGCATCTGGCACCAGCCAGAATAGCAAAAATGTACCCAAACTTGAAACCAAATTGTTGGAGGTGTAGAAATAAAAACGGAATGTTTTTTCATTTATGGTGGACATGTCCCAAAATAAAAGAAATATGGAAAAAGGTTAAAAGGTGGATTTTTGAAATGACTACAACCAAACTGACACTAAAACCAGAAACTTTTCTTCTAGGCATAATAAATCAGAAAGTTAAAAAAGATTATTACTATTTAATACAACATATTATAACAGCAATCAGAATCACGATAACTCAAAACTGGAAAAAAGAGGAAACACCATCAGAAAGAGAAATGATAAAAAAAATCTACAATTGTGCAGAAATGGACAGATTAACCCAAAAACTTAAAGACAAAAGAAGAATCAAAATATTATGAAATTTGGGGAAAATTCTACGATTGGTTTGATATAAGAAGAGACAATAGTGGTAATTAAATCGGATGTTCCCAGGATCAATTCAAAATACAACATTAAAATTAAATTAATCTGACTTTAGTTTAATTCAACTACAGAACAAACATTCTATAACCGCTGATACCACAGGCCGTATAATGAAATAGGAAAGAAATAACTGTGCGATTAACAGTTCAATTGGGAGGGAGGGGGAAACACTGGCAGTTTTGTAAATTACAGTGGTCCCCCCAGTTTCGCGCTCTCGATCATTGCTAATCGCTATATCGCGATTTTTCCACCCGGAAGTAAAAACACCATCTGCGCATGCGCGCCCCTTTTATCTATGGCCACGCATGCGTAGATGGTGGAGTTTGCGTTCCCCGAGCAGATCAGCTGCTGGGCGGCTTCCCTGGGTCTTCCCCCTCTTGCTGGCGGGAGGGCGAGCGGTGGGCATCAGCGAGGAGCCGGGGTTTCCCCTTTGCGTGGGCAGCCAGTAAGACCCCAGCGCCGCTTCCCAGCTGAGTCCCAAAGCCAAACGCGGAAGTTCGCCTTTGCCGTCTGGCTTCAGGACTCAGCTGCTGCAAGCGAGCAGCCGGGCGGGCGAACGGGCAAGCGGCAAGAGATCTTGGGGTTTCCCCGTTGCCCAGGCAAAGGGGAAACCCCAAGATAGCTTGCCGCTTGCCCGTTCGCCCGCCCGCCCGGCTGCTCGCTTGCAGCGCCGCAGCAGCGAGGAGCCGGGCGGGCGGGCGAACGGGCAAGCGGCAAGCGATCTTGGGGTTTCCCCTTTGCCTGTGAAACCCCATCTTCGGCTCCTCGCTGCTGCCGCGCTGTGGAGCAGATCAGCTGTTGGGCGGCCGAAGGGGTCTTCCCCGCCGCCCACATGCAAACTCCACCATCTGCGCATGTGCGGCCATGGAAAACAGGACGCGCATGCGCAGATGGTGTTTTTACTTCCATGCCGCTACATCGCGAGTTTACGATTATCGCGCGGGGTCTTGGAACGGAACCCTCGCGATAATCGGGGGATCGCTGTATATCTTAGAATGTAAGTATAACATCCCAACAAATAACAATTATATTGTAAAATGATATTTTATGTACTATCGCATATACCTGCTTTTTTAACCTTTGTACAATAAAAACTTTTTTAAAAAAAAAAATTAAACAAACAAGCAAATAAATAAATTCCGCTTGAATATAAATTGAATCCAGATTTTGTATTTGTATAAACAGGGCTTTGTTGCTCCTTCCTCCAAACTGGGGTTGAGGGGGAAGAGCAACATGACATCAAACATATCAAGCACCAGTCTCCTATTAATTTTATTTTCTATTTTTCTGGAGTATGAAAAGGGGCTAGAAATTAGTTCCATGTTAGCTTTCCATTTCATTTTAATCAAAAATATATTTACACAAAGTCCAATAGAACTATTTATTTATTTATTTATTTATTTATTTATTTATTTGATTTGATTTGATTTGATTTGTATGCCGCCCTTCTCCGGAGCCTCGGAGCGGCTAACAGTAACAATAAAACAGTGTACAATAGTAATCTAATACTAAAAATGATTAAAAAATGCATTAATATAAAAACCAAACATACATACATACATACCATGCATAGAATTGTAAAGGCCTAGTGGGAAAGAGGATCTCAATTCCCCCATGCCTGACGGCAGAGGTGGGTTTTAAGCAGCTTGCAAAAGGCAAGGAAGGTGGGGGCAATTCTAATCTCTGAGGGGAGTTGGTTCCAGAGGGCCGGGGCCGCCACAGAGAAGGCTCTTCCCCTGGGTCCCGCCAAGCGACATTGTTTAGTTGACGGGACCCGGGGAAGATCCACTCTGTGGGACCTAACTGGTCGCTGGGATTCGTGCAGCAGAAGGCGGTCCCTGAGATAATCTGGTCCGGTGCCATGAAGGGATTTATAGGTCATAACCAACACTTTGAATTGTGACCGGAAACTGATCGGCAACCAATGCAGACTGCGGAGTGTTGGTGTGACATGGGCATATTTGGGAAAGCCCATGATTGCTCTCGCAGCTGCATTCTGCACGATCTGAAGTTTCCGAACATTTTTCAAAGGTAGCCCCATGTAGAGAGCGTTACAGTAGTCGAGCCTCAAGGTGATGAGGGCATGAGTGACTGTGAGCAGTGACTCCCGGTCCAAGTAGGGTCGCAACTGGTGCACAAGGCAAACATTGAGGACCCAGGATATGTGAGATTGGAGAACATCACAATTGCCATTATTATTCTTTCAGTTTACCACAAGATGCTGCATTGCTTGGGTATAAAACTGGAATGCTATTTTCAAAATTATTACACGAGGGAGAGAAAATAGCGGTTATCAAAGTTAGACAAGTGAGAGGGCATCACTTGGAAGAGAAAGTAAAAGCCAGAATATGATGGATCTCGTAGGCTCAATGCAACTCGGCTTTCAAGAGTCTGTAATTCTTGGTTTCTGTGGCATATTGCAAAACAAAGCTAGAACCTCTATTCTAAGCTTTTATTGTGTCCCAACAAGGTCCCACAATTTGGCAGTATATCTACCATCCACCAAGAAAAAGGACAGAAATAGGGTGGAGTAGTAAATATGTTAGCAAAGAAAAGACTAGAGGGAGGAAGTGGCAAAAGGCATTCAGGTTAATTTTTCTAACTGTGAGTGTTGTAATTGGAAATTCAAACATTGTTTTGTAAGAACAGGTTGCAGTATCTTCTCAACAATTCATCTTAACCACTCCCCCTATTTAGGATCCTGTGTTCTAAATTATGTACCTGATAATTAAATTAATAAAGTTATTGGCACTCTAGCCAAAATTTTGATCAGGGATGTTGCTCAAGAAGTTTGTTACACTTTGCTTCAAATCATGCTGCTTTTCTGACGTCCATCACTGATAGTAATCAGTGACACCCAAACTGCCCTAAAGCAGTTTGTTTAAAAGAATCCATGTGCTTCATTTATTTTCCTCTTGCACAAAAATCTTTCTGGAACTTTGGTGTCATTATTCGGTATCTACCTCTAAGGGGTTCTTTTGTGTCTTTCAGTCAATGTAATATTTTAGAAACAAGTTATTAAGCAAGTTTTTCTACTCTTTTGAATATGTGCTGCGTCACAAAATAATATTTCACAAAAGTCTAAGTGTAGCATTAATAATAACCGTCTGTATGCATGTATGTGGTTAAAGTTTTTTCTTAATTAAATTTGAATTTATATACAGTACATAAATATTAAATACATTTAGTTTTTTAAAAATATCATTCTTTGCCTAGGATACATGCACCAAATATTTAAAAACATGATTATTTGCTATAATATGATTACACCATAAACAACTTTCAATAAATAGGTTCTAATAATACCACAATAAAGTTGAAATATAAAGTAATATCACACCATAGTGAAACAAAGTACAAACAAAATGCTCAACAGCAGTAGAATTCTAAAAGCCATTTAAAAGTCCTAAAAGTGTGCATCCTTGAAAGCTTTCGTAAAAACTGAAACAATGCATCTGATTAAACGTCAGTTAAATAGAAGATGGAAAGAGATTCACAATTTAGGGCCATAAAACTGAAAAAAGATCAATTTGTTTCGCTCATCTCCTGTTCCAGAATTAGGCAATCTATGTTTTTTTTATTGTGTGTGGCTTTTTATGGATATATCCTGATTTTCAAATCTAATCCTAGGTTAAACCTGGGTTCTTTTGGTGTGCCTGTAAACTAACTGGCAGTTAGGGGAAATATATTAATTTCTAGGTGTCCTAGTTAATAGTTATGCTGCACTAAATCAACTTCAGTTCGGAAATTATCTTCAAAGGCAACTCAGGAAAGACAAGTCTCTTTATTTATATAGGCATGTTGCACTGACACGATCTTGAAAGATACCATGTATTTTGTAAGCAAGACTAAATAATTAATCTATAAACTTACAGTACTAAAAACACACGCAGTACAACTAATTCAGATTTAATATAATTAATCCAGGATTACTGTTCAGTATTTTACTTTAGACTGTTGTTTGTTATTTTACTTTAGCTGAATCATTTCACAGCATATGTTTGTGGGTGGAGGAGTCAAAGAAATGATTTGGAAAGTTTCCCTTGTTGGGTTGCAGTTAACTGCCAAAGTGTTTGCAAAATACTTTGATTGAGATAGAATTCTTTATTGGCCAAGCGTGACTGGACACACAAGGAATTTGTCTTTGGTGCATAGAGAATAGAATACATTGCTCAAGAATAAAAAGATACAACACTTAGTGATAGTCAAGGTTATTAATAAGCTATTATTAGTATATTAGTAAAACATATTATATTAGTAAAACAGGCACATCTACAGCTATGCCTTTCAAGTGAGTTCCTGTAGCATACAAGATTACATTAAAAAGTTCATAGTTATTCCAAACACCCTTTTCCCTATTCTATGTTTCTTTAATTTCCTTCTCATTTCCCCTGACTCAGAAATACAGTATACAGTATTGTGGTCTTGTCCAGTGTTAATTAGGTAGTCATTCTTTCTGGCTGCTAGCAGTGTTCCCTCTAATTTTTTGGGGGGGTGGGCGGAAAAGTATAGTGTCTGAGCGGCAGTCCCTTCGGGACTGGGCGACACAGAAATAATAAACAAACAAACAAACAAACAAACAAAAAAACCACCCTGTTTTGCCTCCGAGAATTTCAAAATAAAATACTGTACTGTGTGTCTATAACAGTGAGCTCATAATAGGGCAACTCTATCAATATCAAAATGCCACTTAAATAGTTGAGCTAGTTTCAAACTAGATTTTGATTTTCTTTCTCTCTTCCTTACTCCCATTCTTTTCCTTTCTCTTTTCCTTCCTCTCTTTTTTCTATCTGTTTCTCTCTCTTCCTCTCTTCCTCTCTCTCTCCTTCCCTCTCACTCTTTCCCTCTCGGCTTCTGGGCAGGTTTGGAAAACTCTGAGTTGATGATGATTTTTAAGTGAGCGATTGGTCACTGCTCAGCTTAGAGGGAACTATGGCTGCTAGTGTTATACAATTACATTTCTAGGTGCACTTAGAGCAGTGATTTTCAACCTTTTTTGAGCCAGGGCACATTTTTTACATTTACAAAACCCTGGGGCACATTGAGTTGGGGGGGGGGGGGCTCAAAAAAGTTTGGACAATTTTTTTCCTCTCTCTTCCTCCCTTTCACTCTATTTCTCTTTCCCACCCTCTTTCTCTCCCTTCTTCTTCTTTCTCTCTCTCCATCCCTCTTCGTTTCTCTTCATTCCTTCCTCTCTTTTTTGCTCTTTCTCCCTCCCTCCCTCTATGCCTTTCTCTCTCCCACCTTCCCTCCCTCTCTTTCTCTCTCTCTCTTTCTTTCTCTTTCTTTCTTTCTCTCTCTCTTTCTTTCTCTTTCTCTCTCTTTCTTTCTTTCTCTCACTGAGCTTCGCGGCACACCTGACCATGTCTCACGGCACACTAGTGTGCCACGGCACACTGGTTGAAAAACACTGACTTAGAGAACAACAAATTCATCTAACCTACTAATTTTTAACCAACTAAGGAGAAAAGATAGAAAAGGGGATTATTTTGGATTCATTTCCAAGAAGAGGAGGGAAATTCAATTGTTTTCTTCTGTGATGATTCTTTCATAGCTGTGCCTCTTGTCTGCTGTCCAATTTAAATGTGCAAAGGGAATATTTCAAAACTTAATTCTGAAATTGCCTTCAAATTTACTGGACTAAAACTTTTGGAAACTGAATCTCATTGAAACAGTTTACAGTACTAACATTGCTATGTTCCTATTATTCTGCCAAAAATCGAAGTAGAGTTTTGGTGGTTTTTCATTATGCCTTATGGGCAGTGTTCCCTCTAATTTTTTTGGGGGTGGGCGGAAAAGTATAGTGTCGGAGTGGCAGTCCCTTCAGGAATGGGCGGCATAGAAATAATAAATAAACAAACAAACAAACAAACAAACAAAAAACCCACCCTGTTTAGCCTCTGAGAATTTCAAAATAAAATACTGTACTGTGTGTCTATAACAGTGAGCTCATAATAGGGCAACTCTATCAATATCAAAATGCCACTTAAATAGTTGAGCTAGTTTCAAACTAGATTTTGATTTTCTTTCTCTCTTCCTTACTCCCATTCTATTTCTTTCTCTTTTCCTTCCTCTCTTTTTTCTATCTGTTTCTCTCTCTTCCTTTCTTCCTCTCTCTCTCCTTCCCTCTCACTCTTTCCCTCTCGGCTTCTGGGCAGGTTTGGAAAACTCTGAGTTGATGATGATTTTTAAGTGAGCGATTGCTCACTGCTCAGCTTAGAGGGAACTATGCTTATGGGCAAAGTTATTTTAACTGAATCTCCAAACAGTTTGAATCAAATCATGTTGGCTATGAATCTCTAACTACAAACTGAAATTGAATCTTGCATACCCTTCTGATCTCCAATTCCAATCAAAACAGGCTGGTTCACGCAGGATTATTTAAAGATAGTATCAGGTATAATAAAGAGAATTTTAATTTAAATTTAAATTTAATTTAACATACTCAAACTTTAATATACTGTATACAAGTTTCTCCCATTTTATGTAATGAGTTGGAAACAAGTACTACCGTATAAAGAAACAATGTATCTTTTATTATATTCTCATCTCAAAAGCACATAAAAGCTGCTAGCATTGATTCATTTTGTGCCCGCATGCACACTCATCTTTAATGAATATGCAAACAATTATAAAAATCATCTAATCTGTACAAACCCAAGAATATCTTTAGATGACTTCACATCATGTAAGAACACAATGTATTCCTTATTTATTAGTAAGGCACTGGAGTTGTTTTCAGGTAGAGCCGAAGGGCACTACAAATAGCAAAAAAACCAGCCATCAAAATTATGACCATAAATTTTTGTGCAAGAAGATTTAATAAGCATTTGGACCACATTATAGTTGTCCAACTACTATAGTGGACAGTTTATAGCTAAAAACCAGGAAAAGTGACATGTTATAAAGAACTGCATGTGAACTTCTATCACCTCTAATCAGTTCATGTGATATTATCTTGACATCCAGGATATTTGTGCCCATGTGTCCCTGAGTACAGTGAAGGCTATGAACTTTTCTGACCTTGTGCAAAGTTCCAGATTGGCTAAAGGGAGGCAGGAATGGAAAAAACCTGAAACCAATAGCACAGGCCATGGCCAGACTTGGCAAAATCAATGTTTTCTTAGGAATAGCTTTACCAGTTTAGCTAATTTGGCTCTGTCCCTTCCAATGATTCTTATGTCCCTGGAGTTTCACAAGAGATATAAACACTCAGTGAAATGCTGGAGGACATTCTTTGTTCACGTTCCAGCAATCTTTTTTTTTAAAAAAAAATACAAATGTCATTACTAGGCAGGAATTTTAGAGATTTCTAATGTCCTTTTCCCAATTATTATTATTATTTATTAAATTTGTATGCCGCCCCTCTCAGCAGACTCGGGGTGGCTCACAGCAGCAATAGAAAACAATAAACAACACAAATCTAATATTACAAAGTTAAAAACCCATAATTTAAAAAACATGCATACAACATACCATACATAAACTATATAGGCCTGGGGAAGATGTCTCAGTTTCCCCATGCCTGATGGCACAGGTGGGTTTTAAGAAGTTTACGAAAGGCAAGGAGGTGGGGGCAATCCTAATCTCTGGGGGGAGCTGGTTCCAGAGGGTCAGGGCCACCACAGAGAAGGCTCTTCCCCTGGGTCCTGCCAGACGACATTGTTTAGTCGATGGGGCCCTGAGAAGGCCAACTCTGTGGGACCTGACTGGTCGCTGGGATTCGTGCGGCTCTATCAAGCTTCTGAGCTTCAATTTTTGGTGGATTAATTTACTCAAAACTATGGAATTTTCTCAAGTCCAAGAAATTTAAAATAGTAACAGAAAGGAATAATAAAGTACTTATATTTTGAAAGTATTACTATAATAGAGAGAATCAGATTCCTTTTCAACCAACCTAATACATTTACATATTGAGGTTAGCACATATCACTTACAGTAAAACACATGCATGCACAGAGCTTGTTTGAGATGGGCAGCTGTAGAAATTGAATGAATGAATGAATATCCTTGTAGTATAACCCAATGATAGTAACCTGCTTTGTGAAAGTGTAGTATTGAAAAGAGCTCAGCTGAATGTAAGGCTGCCAAATTCTGTGCCTAAGGCTTGAAGAAGAAAGCACCTATTCCTCTACACTTCCAATAAAATTCTTTTTGGTATTCATCATATTTCTCTCTTCAAATTTAACAGAATTAATACTCCGTATCCCAGGCAAGAGTAATTTGATTCTGATGTAAGAAACATCTTTATACAAAATTGGATTATTGCTATGTATGGCCCAACCATACTTACCACGCCAATATTGCTAATAAAATAGCCCATAAAAACAAAAATACAAATAAAAATACCTGAGATTAAATCTGAGAGATTGCCTACAAATCTAATAAATAATAATATGTAGAATATTTTCTCTCATATTTTGTTTCTGTATACGGAAAAACCAGTTTGACCTGTCTTACAGCAATTTTGTTTCTATACCTAACAAGAAAAGAATATGTTTTATGAATTGTCATACAAACTGTCATACAAATTTCTATTATGGAGGAAAATCTGCAAAATTTTCAAAGACTCTATGTGTGACTTCTTGGTTATTAATGCAAGAGTGGGTTCTATGTTACCTCACCACCAGTTCCCTTCCTCCTGCCAGTGTGGCCACACTTCCTAGATGGGTGCATGTGTGGATGTGCATGCATGCAAAAAAAAGCCCGGAACAATTAAAAAAAAAATTTTTTTTAAAAAAGATGGCAGCATCCACAGACTGGTACCGACAGAATTGGTTCTATGACATCACTGTGACATCACTAGCAGTTTGCTACTGGTTCTATAGAACCGGTGCAAACCAGGAGGAAAGCACCTCTGCATTTTATTTTTTATTATTTATTTTATTTATTTATTTTATCCAATACACAATAATACACAATGAAGGTTATAGAGGATATAGTAGAGAAGAAATACGAGATATAGGAGAGACTCTAGGACAGGGGATGGAAGGCACTCTAGTGCGCTTATGTACGCCCCTTACTGACCTCTTAGGAATCTGGAGAGGTCAACCGTGGAAAGTCTAAGGGTAAAATGTTGGGGGGTTAGGGGATGACACTACAGAGTCCGGTAATGAGTTCCACGCTTCGACAACCCGATTACTAAAGTCATATTTTTTACAGTCAGGTTTGGAGCGGTTAATATTAAGCTTGAATCTGTTGTTTACTCTTGTGTTGTTGTGATTGAAGCTGAAGTAGTTGCCGACAGGCAGGACATTGCAGCATACAATCTTGTGGGCAATACCTAGATCATGTTTAAGGCGTCGTAGTTCTAAGCTTTCAAGACCCAGGATTGTAAATCTAGTTTTGTAGGGTATTCTGTTTTGAGTGGAGGAGTGAAGGGCTCTTCTTGTGAAGTATCTTTGAACATTTTCAAGGGATATGGGTTCCAAAGAGATGAGCTGTATTCGAGGATGGGTCTGGCGAACGTTTTGTAAGCTCTGGTAAGTAGTGTGAGATTTCCAGAGCAGAAGCTACATAGGATTAGATTAACAACTCTTGAGGCCTTCTTGGCGATGTTGTTGCAGTGGGCTTTGGCATTTGGATTTGGCATCGGCATCACTGTATTAACGCCTAATGGCGAACCTTTTATTCCTCAGGTGCCAAAACAGCATATGTGCGCACTATTGTGCATCTTTGAATGCCCACACCCATAATTCAATGCCTGGGGAGGGCAAAAACAGCTTTTCCCACCACCTGGCGGCCCTCTGGAGGCCGGAAACGGCTTCTTTCCCAATTTCTGGTGGGCCCAGTAACCTCATATTTCATCCTACCCAAGCTCCAAAGGCTTCCCTGGAGCAGGGGGAGGGTAAAAATACCCTCTCCCATCTCCCCAGAAGTCGAAAATGCCCTCCTAGAGCCTCTGCGCGAGCCAAAAATCATTGGAGCTGAGCTAGGGGAACAGCTTGTGTGCCAGCACATATGGCTCCGCATGCCATCGCAGTTCGCCATCACTGCCTTAATATATACCAGTCTTTAAGCTTGCCTGGGCCTAAGAGGAGGGCTGTCAAACTGGCAGCCCGTGGGCCAAATGTGTCACGTGCTGGCCACACCCACACCTGGTTTAGCAAAGGGGAAAAAATCCTAATACGTTTCATTACACCACCATGACAATGTAGTTTGACATCCCTGGCTTAGACAGTGAGTGAAAAGGAATTGTCTTGGACTGAGTATAAAATATATATAACATAGTTAATATCTGTATATACACATAATAATGTTAAAAGTTTCTGATCTTATGGGGCTGTATTACTAGCAATGCAAGATTGCATGTGGCAGCCCTGCACTGCTAGTAGTGAGGGTTGGACATACCTGTTTTATTCAAATATAGATCCGATAGTTCAGTGGAGAACTATTTAAATGGCAATATTCCCCAAACCCTAATTTCAGATGATTTTTTAAAGAACACAAAACATGAGTTAGTAAAGCTACAGACTATAATATCATCCGTCAGCTTGATCATATTGGCTTATGATTTTCTTTCTCAAACAGCTCATGCTTTTTAGCTTTCATTTCAATGTACTGTACTTCTATCTTACATTTACATGTCACCCTTTTCTCAATTTTTCGTAGGAGCAGATAAATTATATGTTCATGTACTTTGCCATGTTGTAACTATTAAACAATAATAGTAATTTACCCTTTCTATGTAATACTGCCTTTTGCACAGTACCAGGAAGAAAAACTGTTCATATAGAATGTTGTTTTGTCAGTATTGTAACAACAAAATTTGGTTAAGCTGAACATTGCTCAAGCCAATTCTCATGAGAAACGAGAACCTGTTTTACCTCATCAGGTATTGAGGTATGTAGAGGATAAAATAAATATATAAAGAAAAGTGATTCATACCAATAATTCCGTTCATTTGGGAGTTTACAAAATATTAGTGTGCAAGGTTCTTATATTAATGACTAAAAATGGAGATGTACCACCTCCCAACTTTCTTTTAAAAGTTTTTCTTTAAAAAGTCAAAATGGCCTAACCAGCAGAATAAATATTGGGAATTTTTTAATTGTAATGTTCCACTCTAATGTTATTTATATTTAATCTGAAGGTACTTGTGATAAAGTAATACCTGCTTATTTATTGACATCTCATACACATGACTTCATAGATATATATCATTTTTGATTGTGCCTTTTAGAATAAGACTAAAAATATTATTTGCAAGAAAAAGAAGTTATAAATAGGGATAGGGATAAAATCTTCCTTGTTAACTTTCAACGTCTTTACAGGGACATCTGTGATTTTTTTGGGTGGGGGGACGACAATCATGCATATGTGGTTCGCCACTGCCTTCTTCTGGGATATCTTTGAATTTCTCCATGAATTTATTATGAGTCTATTTTTCTCATCAAATTCTAACCTGGTCTGACTGCTTTATGTCTGATTCCAAGCAGGCAGGCAGGTGCTGCCACCTGCTGAAGAAATCTATAGATATCATCACTGGCATATTCTAATTATATTCACCAATATAAGCATAATATTTGCTGCTTCCATTGCTTCTGTTTATGCAGATCATCAATAATGCAAACTGGCTGGGGAATTTCTGGAGCTGATATTTTAAGGCTGCTAAGATTGACACACACTGAGTTAAACTTTCTTGCTTTCTTATTCTTCTCTTTTCCAAATGTCATTAGCTGATGAAGAATCATGACCATTAGTCAATCTTGGATTCCCAATTTGAAGCCTGATGGACTGGAATTTGATTTGTCAGATGTGAAAGAAAGAGCCTAGTTTGATTATGGCAGTTTTGATGGGAAAAAGCAGGAAAAGGTGTGAATATAAGCAACTGGGAGATAATGAAATTGATGACTGAACTTTCTTGGCAAGATGGATCAACTTTGGAGAATATTACATACTGCTTCCTACCATATGTAGTAGAAAGATGTACAAGAGGTCAACTTGGATGCAAATAGGTGTAGACTTTTATATATTTTGGGCCTGATTTGCAAGGGTAGGAAGTAATTATTGTTATAATATATTTATCAGTAAATATATGGGTATATTTATAATATATTATAATATATTTTATGTATATTAATATAATAAATATAATGTAATTATTTATATTATATTATGGGGATAACATGAATTATAAAAAGAATCATAGCCAATCTTGGCAGTGATGTGAATACAAGTTTTGACCTATGTCTTCCTGCTTTAACTCACATAGCAAAAACAAGAAAGGATGAATCTGCTCCCAAATGCTGCAACCTAAACAACTATTCAGCAAGGTTGCAGGTGTGGTGAATTTTAAAATATGGTTTAAACTACATTCTGCTTTTACTCTTAGGAGAATACAGGAACTCCATATTGCTGCAAGCCCAGGGAACAGATAAATATATAAGGTTTCTGATTTATTTTATTCTCTGTGGTCTTTCAAAATCCAGCACCTATGCCAGCCATAAAATACAGCTCTGACAATATTTTTCTACAAGGAGGGAACCAAGACTAGTAGTGGAGGAAAGTAAGATTTGTATGCAGAGCATACAAACAATCCCCATCTGTGGATTGTTCCTGATTTGGTCCAGTTCTGTGAACCGCTAGTGCTGGCGGCAGGAGGCTCGGGCCACCTGCCTCGGATGCTTCTGCACCTGCAAATAAGTGTTTTGTACACACGTGACAACTGATAGCAATGGGATTTAGAACTCACTACTGGTGTGCCTGCAGTAACCCAAAGAGGTCAGGAAGCACCGCACTAATTTGTTGATGTAAGTTTATTGGTTGCTTTCAGGTTAAGGAACAGTTTACTGTTTACAAATGAGGACTAGCAGTAAAAAAAATAGGTGGAGAGGGTATTTCAAAGAAAATGTAATGCCTATTATGAAATACAGTACAGCCTTGTTGGTGTGTTCACATGGAACATTTACTTTATTAAATAGAGTTTAAGCTGCAAGAAGGATGTGCATAAGTGCATCTGCGTGCCTACTGTCCCTGTCCTAATGTTCCCTTTTATTTGTATCCATTTCATGTATTCATGTTTACACTTATATCTGTTATCGAATACATGCTTGGAAAGTTTCCACCAGAATGTTACAAAAATGTACTGATGAAGAGCGTTTCTATAGTGGAATTTATTTATTTATTAGTTTAATTTATATGCCCATCAACTCCCAAAGGACTGTCAAAGGAATCAGTTACTGTATCTCAAAGGAAATCAAAAGAATCAAAGGAAACAGTTATCTCAAAGAGATTATGGAATTCCTTTCACTAAAATTATCTAGGCCAGAATTTCACAACTTGGCAAGTTTAAAGTGGATGGACCTAAACTCCCAGAATCCCCCAGCCAGCATGTTGACAGAGGGACTCTGGGAGTTGAAGCCCATCCAAATTGCTAAGGTTGAGAAACATTGACTTTAGGCAGATTCTGGATCTCATATATACTTCTCAAAAAAATAAAGGGTACACTCAAAGAACACATCCTAGATTTGAATGAATAAAGTATCCTCAATGAATACTTGTTCTGTACAAAGTTGAATGTGCACAACAGCATGTGAAATTAATGGTCAATCAGTGTTGCTTCCTAAGTGGACAGTTTGATTTCACAGAAGTTTGATTTACTTGGAGTTATATTGTGTTGTTTAAGTGTTCTCTTTTTTTTTAGCACTGGATCTCAAATATACGAATTACTACTATCCTATGCATGTTTGAAAAATAAATAAAATAAATTTCTCGGAAAATAGCTGGTGAATGTTTGTGGAATATATATTTATTTTATTTATTTGTCAAACATGTATAGCACAGTACTAATTTGTATAAACATAAGTAAAAAGTAACGATAAAAGAGGACAAGAGGATAGCACGATATAGATGGTAGGCAACCGAGAGGGAATTAATTTCCGGCTTGCTCTACCAAGTTAAAGTGTTTCCGATATGGCCCCTTTTACGTCGGCAAAGAGCCCCCGCCCAACACGCCGTCTTCCCCTTTAAGGCAGGGACGCCGTTACTAAGGCGGTCGGAGGAGCGGGCAAACTGAATCCCTCCGGCGGCAACAATCGGGAGAGGCCGTTGGTTCCGCTACGGCTCTCGGAGCGCCATGGCCTTCCCTTGCCTGGTAAGGGCAATGTTGAGGGATGCCGAAGCGTTGCCGGCATTGGCTCTGGGGTGGGCGGCTCCACCGTTCAGGCGGGGAGAAAGCGGGGCTGGACTGATACGGAGGAGGGGGGGGGGGGGAGAGCTGGTGGAAAAAACGAAAACCTGCCGAGAGAGCCAGGCCCGCCGATCTGCCAGAAGCAGAACTGGCACTCGGGCAGCTGCTAAATCAAATTAGGCTGGCTCAGCTCCTAATGGTGGGCTGCTGCCTCGGCGCAGAGTTGCACCACATCAACGGAGATCCCAATCTAGATCGCGCTCTGAGTGTTGCGACTTAAAAGTGCCTCCAAACTAGGAGAGGTTCAGCCTAGATAGAGAGGAAAAGACACTGGGCGGAAAGCACCCCCCCCCGCCCCCTTGCATTATAATCTTCTAAGGCTCTGAAGCAGAGGTCTCCAACCTTGGCAACTTTTAAAGGCTGGTGGACTTCAACTCCCAGGGTCATATGATCCCCTTTTGCAACTTTCTGACAAGTGAAGTCAATAGAGGGAATCCTCATTCACTTAACAACGATGTTACTAACTTAATAAATGCAACTTTTCACTTAACAGCTGTGGCCAAAACAAGCCATAATATGGGGCAAACTCAGTTAACAAATTTTTCACTTGGCAAAATAAATTTTGGGCTCAACTGTGATCATAACTGGAAGACCACCTGTATATGTTAAATTTGTATACCCATCCTGCCTTTTTGTTTACATTTGAGTAAATTTTTTGTCTGTTGTATCATTTTTCTTTGTACCTGTTGGATGTTTATTTAATTATTTGATAATATTTGTTTATCATACTATACTAGAAAAAGAAAACAAATCTATGATTCATAAAGTTTTTTAAAAAATAATCTATATCCATTTTTGACAACTGAATCACTATTCTACCTGAATGGCCTCCTGATATTTATTCCTCCCTCTAGGGAGGTAGAGGAAAGAAAGGAAGGCTTCCTATATTTTTAATAGTGATAAAGATGCATAGGGATACAGGAAGACCAATCTAGCACAGAGATTTGTTAAAAGAGAAAATCTTCACTCCCTGAAGATATTAGTAACACAGGTGTTACTAATAAAAAGAATGGGGACAGAGCTTCTTCCTGGGGACAGGGTCTGGTTTGCCAACGGGGTGGACTAGAAGACCTTCAAAGGTACCTTCCAAGTTCCAATTCTGCAATTCTGGTATTGGCAAGCAAGCAGAGTTAAACTACTTAAATCCTCCAGAGCAAGGGTCTCCAACCTTGGCTGGAGGACTTCAACTCCCAGAATTCTCCAGTCAGCAAAGCCAAGCTGGCTGGGGAATTCTGGGAGTTGAAGTCCTCCAGTCAAGATTGGAGACCCTTGCTCTGGAGGATTTAAGTAGTTTAACTCTGCTTGCTTGCCAATACCAGAAAACATCCAAATTCAGATACAGTGGTACCTCTACTTAAGAACTTAATTCGTTCCGTGACCAGGTTCTTAAGTAGAAAAGTTTGTAAGTAGAAGCAATTTTTCCCATAGGAATCAATGTAAAAGCAAATAATGCATGCAACCCCCTTAGGAAAGAAATAAAAGCTCAGAATTTGGGCTTGAGGAGGAGGAGGAAGAAGAGGAGGACAGTCACTGCTGAAGGAAGAAGGTGAGGTGAGGGGAATTAAAAAAATCCAAAACTTTAAGGCTTAAAAAAAAGAAAAGAGGGACTCTGAGGCAGCGAGGAGGAGCATGCACCTCCCATACATCTGGCGTGAGGCTGCCTCCCATACACTGTGCCAGAAAGAGAAACCCAGGGGGAATGGCAGGAAACTGGCTGGACCTTTGTGCCGCTCTCTAATTTCCTGGGAAATTTTTATGCGCTCGGGTTCTTAAGTAGAAAATGGTTCTTAAGAAGAGGCAAAAAAATCTTGAACATCTGGTTCTTATCTAGAAAAGTTCTTAAGTAGAGGCGTTCTTAGGTAGAGGTACCACTGTACTTGCCAACTGACTCATATAAATATAAATATCTGATATTGATTCTGTGGAAGGAAGCTAAATTCTGAATTGCGTTAATTAATCACATTAAACAAATATTTAAATGTGGCAGGGTTGGGGTTTTTTTGGGGGGTGCCATAGAGATACCACAATGTTTTGTGTGTTTTCTAAATTATAGCATCTCTGTCTTTTCCTAAGGAAATGTCATCAAGTATTTTATGTTCTGCTCCATAAACTGTGGGGCAAAATTAAAATTGTTTTCTAAACTTGAATCTGAAGTAGTTGATTTAAGTTTCATTGGAACCAGACACAGTTAAAATTCAGTGAACATCACTTATTAAATTAAGAATACAAAGCAGTTCAGTATTTCAGAGTACAGAATTTGATTCTTGGCATTTGTTTTCCTCCTCCCCCCTGCATTTCCCATCACAGGATAACTGAATATCTTGTGTATATTTAACTGTTTGCATTCTTGTTAGATAACATTTGTTTCAATATAATATTTATATAGGAAGACCCAACTTTGGAGAGGAATTTCAAAGGCCACCGGGATGCAATAACTAGTGTGGATTTCAGTGTAAATAAGAAACAACTAGGTAAGTTACTCACTGATCATCATTTTATTCAAATTTAATTCCTAAAATAAGCATTATGATGTCTCCAGATTACAAACACACACACACACACACAAACAAATATAGTTAAAACATTTCATTTAACTTTAAGGGAGGAGAGCAGTTTGATGATGATGATGATGATGATGATGATGATGATGATAATAATAATAATAATAATAATAATAATAATAATAATAATAATAATATATTAGATTTGCATGCCGCCCATCTCCCAAGATTTATATGTTAATCTTAGGCAAAAAGTCATCTGTTTCAGAGAACTAAAGGAATACTACAGATTATTCTGATTTTAATAAAAGATAAATCACAGGTACCTCCTAGTTCAGGGGTCCCCAACCTCCGGCCGTGGCCCACTACTGGCCTCTGGCCCACTCAGAACCAGGTAGCAGAAGTGGTAGGTGACACACGTGCACACAAATCCATTTGTGCAAGTGATGGGCATGCATGCCTGCCGCTTGTGCAAATGGAGCTGAACTCACCTGTTCCTTGCACAGAACCATCCCTTTCTCCCACCTATCCACAAAGCCAGAAAGTTTGGGGACTGCAGTCTTAATTGTAATAGTAGTTTGAAATGACACAGTAGCTTTTCATTCTTCATTTTGTTCTTTGTCTACTTTTAAGAAGAGCCTCCGGAAAAGTATATTAGGAAAATCTGTTGAACAGATAGTCTGATGAAACTGGCCACTCGTCTTTTCCACTGTAAAATAGGTGATTTATTTCTAGTCATTTAAAAATAAAATGAACATATTTTTTATTTCATTTAGTAAGTGGCTCTATGGATTCTTGTTTGATGATCTGGAGTATGAAACCTCAGACGAGAGCCTATCGCTTTGTGGGTCACAAAGATGCAGTAATGTCTGTTAATTTTTCACCATCTGGCCATCTGATTGCTTCAGGTTCTAGAGATAAAACAGTTCGCTTATGGGTTCCAAGTGTGTAAGTATAATAAATTATACTGGTCACCTTTCTTTTTTTCTAGATTCCAAGCTTTACTTAAATAGAAAAATATTCATTTATGTTCCCTAATCCATAATGTGTCCTAGGAAGATAGCATGAATTTTAAAGATTTTTTTAAAAAAAGGATCTACAGCAGTCATTTTTCAAGTGTATGCTGAACTAGGAATTTTTATGTGTTGTTTTCTGTTTGTAATTCTATGGTAAGAAGAGAAATATATTACTTATTTCATGAAAATCTATTTCAGTTTACACCGAGCTGGCAATTCGGTACCTGTGTTTGGAACAAACAAACAAACAAACAAAATTGGCTATATGACATGCAATAAATACAAACAATATTTATTTTTCTGATATGAAATTATATATGTTTGTGATTGTGATTTTTTCCTCATTTGATTACAGAGTTTGTCAGTTTTTAGTTTGCTCGTGTTCATTTTTTCTTTTTTATGTGAAAATGCTTAACATGATGTTTTACTTTTCTTTGTTGCTTCATAGTTTTAGTAGGTCACTGTTTTACTACTCCAAGTATTAATTGATAATTTTGCACAACTATTAAACTAATCACTTATTTCAATCTATAAATTGAAATAGAACTTCTTTCCTTCCTTCCTTCCTTCCTTCCTTCCTTCCTTCCTTCCTTCCTTCCTTCCTTCCTTCCTTCCTTCCTTCCTTCCTTCCTTCCTTCCTTCCTTCCTTCCTTCCTTCCTTCCTTCCTTCCTTCCTTCCTTCCTTCCTTCCTTCCTTCCTTCCTTCCTTCCTTCCTTCCTTTGGTTTGCTGTACTGTATAAATCTGAATTCAACAAATTTCTGTTAATGTAAATGTGTATATTAAAACAAATGTCAACAAGTACTGAATGATTTTGAAGTTAGTATCATATTTTTGTGTGTGTTTGTTTCCCTAACCTAAGCAAGGGAGAATCGACTTCATTCAAGGCTCATACAGCAACAGTCAGAAGTGTTCACTTTTCTAACGACGGCCAGTCATTGGTTACAGCCTCTGATGACAAAACAGTCAAAGTATGGGCTGTCCACAGACAAAAATTCTTATTTTCCCTGAATCAGCACATAAACTGGGTTCGTTGTGCTAAGTAAGTCTTTTTTTAAAAAAAATGATTTTGTGATCATGTATATAGCAGGGCTGTTAAACTTGCTGGCCAAGGGCTAGATGCATCATGTGCTAGCCACACCCATGCCTGCTTTAGCACAGGGGGAAAAATCATGATTCACCGCCATGACAACTTGAGTTTGATATCCCTAATGTATAGGGTATCAGACTGTCATGTGACAACAGCTGTGTTCAAGTCTTAAATACCAAGATTGCATAGGAAGCTAGGTAGCCTTGCCTTGTTCTTAAATTCTCTGCAGCCTCACTCTGTTTATCCATTAGAGGAAACTCTAAAAGGAGAAAACTGCTTCTGAGGATTTAGCTTTTCGTCTAATATGGAGATTAAGAGGCGACAGAAAAGATGTGGGGGGCAGGATAGGCCGACAGTGCACCCTCTCATTGTCTCTATGCAATGCTATTTGCAGAAACAGAAAAATATTTTGACTAGGGCGTTCTCAAACAATATATGTGAAGATCTGTAATGTACTTTCCTGCTTACCTGTATATTTTAGGAACTAGACACATTTCATATTCCAGATCTCCTTTCTATACACTTCTATCTGGAAGAGATAATTACTACTTTAGATTAAATAAGAACAATGTAGAATAAAATCAGCTTTTTTACATGGTATGAATGGAAGGGAGAAGTTTCACTCACTCGCTTTTTCAGCTAAAAAAAAACCCCTTACATTTTTAGAAGCAATAGCATATATTCAATTCTGATGAGAGGGACCTCGTAGAAATGTTTTTTTCAAATGCTTTTTCTGAAGGTCTTTCAAAAAGGTTTATCTGAAGCTAAATACTATCAAACCTATATCAAATACTGTCAAAATATTATAAAACCTTAATAGGTTTTATTTTGAAATAGGTATGAAGATAACTTCACTGCTAACTTTCTTTCCTTTTTAATACTTAGAATTTTAGATCATACAGGACAGGAAAAATAGAAATACGTTTACAAAAATAAAAGCTCTGATTGAGAATGTATATTATTATTTGCTGATATATTAAGAGCTGTCAAAAAATGATAGAAATGCATTGTTCTGGCTGTAGGATCGGTAAAATAATAGCTTGCCAGAGAAGGAACAGAAAAAAATGGTTCTATGATTTAAAACAAGTGTTTTATTAACTAGCCATTTGGGCAGTGGTGATGGGGGGCTTTGTTTTGTCAACAGCCCTGCTGGATATGCTTTTAATGCATGTATATGAATACTCCAACAATGTGGAAAGGCCCTCAAAGTGGTCACAGTGAACTTTGGAGAGGGTCCAATACCTGGTTTGGATGGGGGCTTTGGTTACTTGTGAAACATTGCTCTGAATGGTTCATAGAGCCCCTTAAAACCAGATAACATTGCCACCATTCTAGTAATTTTCCTCTGAGAACAACTCAGATATAATTTCCATTGGCTATTACTAAATGTGCTTCTACAAATGTCTTTGCTGCAGGTTTTCTCCTGATGGAAGATTGATTGTATCATCCAGTGATGACAAAACAGTCAAACTTTGGGATAAAGCAAGCCGAGAATGTATACATTCTTTTTGTGAGCATGGTGGGCAAGTATCATATATATATATATATAATATTTAAGCCTCTAAGGAAATATCTCTTTGAAAATAATAATGCTATACCATTTATTTAAGTCAAGCAGCATGCTAGTTTAACAATTAATTTAAATGTTTAAAAAGTGGTGCAATTTTTGTAATGAATTTTATATACTTTGCTATATTAAAAATCAAAGCAGTGGCCCACAAGTATTGTTACTTAAGTTAAATTGTAACAATTTCTACAATCTGCTAGGCTTTTCCTTCCACACACACTTGATTAAAACGCTGGTTCTTCCTAGCTCTTTCAAACTATTGAGTGACATAAAAGGCACTTATTAGCATTTATTGAGAGAATTTCACTGAAGGCTGGTCAGACTCTCTTTATTCCAAACTCTTCTCGTAGAGCTATGCCTAAATTTCAGGAAGGTCAGGCTTGAAATGTTATGCAAATACTGTAGTAGGATCCAATTTGGGCCAGTCACCGGGATCAGAGGTCTCATCTTCCGAGCTTTTGGACTTGTGCTGGAGCCCATCCTCAGGGGACTTCTCTCTAGCAGTATTCTGCTAACACATTCAGCTAGAGAGAAATTCCTTGAGAATAGAAATAACAGGAATATGAATGGGTAGGCTAGTGTAGGCTAGTCTAGGCTAGGAGAATGGAATGGAATGGAATAGAATAGAATAGAATAACACAGTTGGAAGGGACCTTGGAGGTCTTCTAGTCCAACCCCCTGCTTAGACAGAAGACCCAATGCCATCTCAGACAAATGATTGTTCAGTCCAGTGCATTGGGCCTTATGAAGTAAAGAAGCTGCATACCTATTATGATGTATCTTTACTTTGCTGCAAGAAGACAATGACTCCCTGGGATGAGCATTGCCCATGCTTCCCTTCAAGGAGATCAAATCAACTAACGGAAGTTCTTCAAATCTGAAAATGGAAGAACAAAAATATTATGACCCTTTCTGTAGATTCTCTGCTTCTAAAGGGGTAAGAAATGTACTGTCACATCACATGTATATGTTTAGTGAGATAATTCCCTGATTGCTTTGCTTGATCAGGAAAGTTTAAGAAGTGTTCACTAATCAAGCAGCACTTTAAAAAAAACTCTGTAGAAAAGAGAACAATCGTGTAACTTTTAAAACAACAATTAGCAACTTTTTTCATTTTTGGTTTAGATCTTTTCCCTTATTTTTAATCATTGCAGGTTTGTCCCACATGTGGACTTTCATCCCAGTGGTACATCCATTGCTTCAGCTGGCACTGACAACACAGTGAAAGTATGGGACGTTAGGATGAACAGGCTGCTGCAACATTATCAAGGTACTGTATGTAACCAGTGCACTGTTAAACTGGCTGTGCTTACACTATCATGTGATTTAATTTGAGTTCAGCGTAGTGTTGTCTTTAAATTTGGTCCATTCTAATTCATTCATTAAAATCTAGTTATGGGAGCAACATAACCCATGTAACCAATTAATAGCCGCTCCGCGTCTACACAGAGCGGCGGCATACAAATCTAATAAATAATAATAATAATAATAATAATAATAATAATAATAATAATAATAATCTAAACTTATTGTAAGAGTTTCAATCAACAATAAATTCCCAGTAATGAAAAATATTTTCCTAATGAATATTTGAAAGGACTTTGTGTTTGACTGCATGAAGAATTTCATTTTGAAGGTTAAGCAGTACGTGAACTTCATTTTTTATATACAAATATACTTTTTTAAACAATGCAGCTCCCAATTCCTTTTTCATCGTACTATTATATATGGATAGCACAGTTAATTTAGGCAGTTTAATATTTGAAAAGTAATGATAATATATCTATGGTGTATATAAGGTAAAGTTTACCCTCACACATATGTCCTAGTCGTTCCTGACTCTAGGGGGCTGAGCTCATCTCCGTTTCAAATCTAAAGAACCAGCACTGTCCGAAGACATTTCTGTGATAATGTGCCCGGCATGAATAAACACCAAAGGCGCATGGAACACTGTTACCTTCTCACCAAAGATGGTCCCTATTTTTCTACTTGCATTTTTTACCTAGTTTTGAACTGCTAGGTTGGCAGAAGCTGGGACAAGTAACAGGAGCTTACCCCGTTACGCGGCACTAGGCAGTGTTGACCTTTTGATTGACAATCTCAGGGTCACACCAGTATTTATTTCACAACGAAACATTATTATTATTTATTATTATTTATTAGATTTGTATACTGTCCCTCTCCGCCTCTCGGAGCGGCTCACAACATAACAGTAATCCAATAGTAGAAAAATAAAATCAATTTTAAAAACATTAATAACATAGTAAAATCCCTAACTATACAATCATACACAGTTAACCTAATCTGTCATACAGAAACATGACTACAGGAAGTCCTCAACTTACAGCCACAATTGGCACTGAAATTTCCATAGGTTGGTGCAGTCCCAAAGCGAGGCATTACCTGATCTCATTGATTTATGATGCCAATCCCAGTTTTCTCTGTTGTAGTCATCAATTGGGCTTCACATTCCATTAAGAGAGTACTCCCCCCAATCCAAGTTATTCCAGGTTTGGTCCTTCCTGATCCTGACCCTCAATAAGTTAAGAGACTATTTCCAACTCCCCCCCCCCCCCCAATCTCCCCTCTTGTGTCTGTCCTTTGGACCACCCGGCAGCCTGCTTTGTGGAATGGCAAACAGGACAGCAAGTAGCCCCAGAATTGCACAGCTCTGTAGTTGTTTGCCACACTCTGGGAAGCCTTAAAAAGCACCACCTGCCTTCTCTCCCAGTTCCCTACACCAAGTGTTTGTCTTTTTTTGCACCTTTGCAGTCTCGTTTTTGGACTCAGCTTCTCTAGCAAAATTTTGCTGCAGTGTTTAAAGCTGTATTTCTTGGGGCTGCTTACTGCAACCTGTAGCAACGCAGGGTGCAGGGTGGCCCAAAGGGCAGATATGGTGGGGGAGAGAGCTAAGCGGGTGAGTTGTCTGAGAGTGAGTGGCTATCTCAAAGTCACCCACGGGGCTTTCATGTCTAAAAGAGGCCTAGAATTCATAGTTCTTTAATGGACTTGGGACATTTCTGAGGTGCAGTGCCATTAATCTGTCCAAAATTCCAAACTTTTTCTACATGAGGATGCTTGAGAGCTAACAAATTAAGAGCTATTTTCCCCCCAGTTATTTTCTGTTAGAATGATTCTTTCACTTTTCTCTATTTCATACTTTTAATTTAAGTGACTCTGGTATGGTTGTTAGCTGTTAAGATGTTGGGCTTGTCAGCTAGAAAAGCCGCCAGTCCAGGTTTGAACCCCAAGCACTACACAATGGAGTGAGCTCCTGTCCTCACCCCAGTTGCTGCCAGTCTAGAAGTTCAAAAGTATGCAAGTGTGAGTAGATAAATAAATACTGCTTCATTGGGAAGGTAACAGTATTTCATGATATCATACTGGCCACAGGAATATCTTTGAACAATGCTGACTCATTGGCCTTGAAACAGATCAACATCGTCCCTATAGTTGGTAATGACTAGTGAAATAAAATCCACAGGGACTACTTTATCT
The DNA here is from genome assembly GCF_031021105.1 of Erythrolamprus reginae. Classification (NCBI taxonomy): domain Eukaryota; kingdom Metazoa; phylum Chordata; class Lepidosauria; order Squamata; family Dipsadidae; genus Erythrolamprus; species Erythrolamprus reginae. Next base: position 90,863,286 of record NC_091951.1, on the reverse strand, counting down.
TTTTAAAAAAATATATAAATGCAAATATTTCTTTTTCTTCCCTTTTCTTTTTTGTAGTTCATAGTGCTTCAGTGAATTGCCTGTCCTTTCATTCCTCTGGAAACTACCTCATTACGGCCTCTAATGATTCAACACTAAAAATATTGGATTTATTAGAAGGCAGGCTATTGTATACCTTACATGGTCACCAGGTAAGGAGAATTGGTTGAGAAGTAATATATTACATTTGTGTATGCAATAACGATGTAAACAATTCTATAGCGGAAGTTGTTGTATATAACTTACAGATGAATTCATTTATACCTTTTATGTAGCGGTTCAATTATACAGATGTCATTACAAAAATGCACAATTTTCAGATGGGACATTTTTGAAACATTTGGAGATCATATAATGAACAATCTTAAGGATCCAGTTCTAAAGTCATAGGAAATTGGACTGATTTTAAAAACGTATTTTGGTGTGATTACATTTGAACTGAAAACCAATTGATTTTAAGTGATTTTAACATTTTCTCAGAATTTCAGATTTTCCCAAGAATCAGTTTTTAAAAAAAATCTCATGTAGCAGTTTGGTTAATAGCATACATTAGCAAACTAATCATTCTTTTTTTAAAAAAACTTCAAGGCTCACAAAAGATTATATGTTAAAATTCTAATAAAATCAAATAGAATAAAATAATGAAAATTTAAAACCAGTAACTATAACTTCAGTTGTTTGAAAAAAGAACAAAACCCATTAAAACCTAGCTAAAACAGGTTAAAGTATGTTTGTAAACATGGCTATAAAAATTAATTGCTGGGCCTAAAAAAATATAAAAATTGATATCAGGCAAACTTTGCGGGGTAGGTATTTCATGAAGAGGCCATTATGACACAGTGATTTGAGGATCTGAGTCTTGGTAAAGAAACAATGGCTCTAGATAGGCTGATGTTGTGATATCTTTTGCAGAGTCTACTTCCAAGCTCTTTAGGATTTCCTCAGTACAATAATCAGTACTTAGAATTGTGTCCAAAAATGTACCAGTAACCAATTTTATAAGTGCTATGCCTACTCCGGTTGATTCTAATCAATCAATCAATCAATAACTCTGCAGATACCTTTTGTATTAAATGATGTTGCAGAAGAATCTTTGAAAGGAGCTGCACGTACAACACATTGCAATATGCAGCCACACTGTTGCAGGTAGTCAGGAAGCAAAATGTGTGCCTGGCCACATGTTCTATCCCTCTTCACTTTTCCATCCCCTACAGTTTGAACAGAGGTTGATCAAAATAGAAAGGATGAAGTATATTCTTTTAAGCATTTTGTCCTAAATGAGCATGAGTTTCTTCTGCCAAGCCAACAAAGAACCAGTCTCTATGAAAGAGAGATATGGAATATGCTAGAAAGATTTGGGGACATGTTTTTGTACTGTTTATTTTGTGCAGTATAATTTACTAAATGTCATCTTTCTAATTAATGAGCTGTAGCTAAATCTATTATACTAACAATAGGTAAAAGTAGGTTTAAAGGTGCAAGGATTAATCATCGTTAATTCTCCAAGTAATATTAGTCAGTTGGATGAAAAGCTTGTTACATTTTTATGTAAGTTTGCATGTTTGTACTAAAGACATTGCTTGGCTCAAATATTGTTTATAATCTAACAGTTGATTACTTCTCTAGGACGCTTACTCATAGTAAAAGCTCAAGATGTCTTAAATGTAGTTTGACGTAACGTATTTCTGTACCGGAATCAGTTGCCAGTTGATTACATAGAGAATTCTGCTAAGTTTACATTGCTGTCTTTAATTATAATGGTGCTTACTTTTCAAACCAAAAAGCTTGTAAGGGAGATGGAGTTTAATTGGTGACATTTACAGCTACACAATTTGATATATTCTGGCTGCATTTTAAGTACAGTATCTTCATTTATGGAGTACTTTTCCCTTAAAATATAAACAAGGCTTGGAATGAATGCGTAGATCCATTGTTGATACGTGATTGGAAGGGAAACCATGCTTCATGACTCATGTATCAGATATCTATCATCTACTAGAGAAATTACTTCTGTTTAGTGGAATGGTGGATACTGTTGTGTATGACTTAGAAATAAGAGTGATCTAGGAACAATAAAGACTTCTTGGGGAAAATCAAGTACAATTATATTCATCTATTTTCATTAAAATGAGTTCATGCCAGAATTTTCAAAACAAAGTGATCTCAAGGCAATTTACAAGATAAAGGCAATTTACAATGTAGACTACCATTAATGAAAGCAGCACTGTTTTGTACGTAATATTTATATGCACAATTCTATATATTGTTGTTCAAATAGCTTGATGTGGGTAATGTAAAATAGGGAAAATATGCCATCCGCATAAGGCTTTCACATGGATATTTAGTACCTCCAATCTATACTAAATGGTTGTTCTTTTACCTTTACAGGGATCAGCTACCTGTGTTTCTTTTTCAAGAACAGGAGATTTGTTTGCGTCTGGAGGCTTCGATGAGCAGGTATTACTTTTATCAATAACCCTGTAGCAAGTATACCTTTATAGCAGAAATAGTGTGTGCTCACAAGTACTGTGCAACCCGTTTGATTCCAAGGCACAAATGTGGTTTGGATTGCACGAGAGTGCTTATATGGTGCCCTAACTGTAGTTCCTTAAAGCAGTTGTGCTGTTTGCTGTGAAGGTTGAACCCCAGGAAAAGATGCATTTGGCATTGGAAGCTGCAAACAGATGCTGCATGCACAGTCCCATGCTCACAAATCTAATTGTGCCTCTAAGAAGTAAGTGTCTTAGAGAGTGCATCAGGGAGTAACCTAATCATTTGCTGTTTTTTAACAGATTATAGCTGCTGTGACAATTATTTTGCAAAATTCACAAAGAAAACCCTCCACTCATCAATCGGCGCTTGTGAGCATTTGTGCCCTACTCTGAAATTAGAAAATGTGCCCATTGATTCAAAAGAGTTGGGAATTCTGTGAAGTAGACATATGGAAAGGACTACCTTGTCTTTAACCAATTAATGGTTTAGAAGTGTCAGTGTTAAAGCTCCTTGGTTTTTTTTAATTATTAGGGGTTCTGGGTTTTCTTGGGAAGAAGGTTCACATATGATGAAATGAATGTTTTATTAGCTTACATAACAATAGCAGCAGCAGCAATGTTTAGTATTTTATCTCTGCTCTTTTGTGGATCAGTGATGTGATGTTATTGTGCACATGAATAACCTCTAGACTCCAGGTTGTATTCTGAAAGAATTTGGAATCTGACAAAGAAATCAAATGATTTATTTTTCTTTTTATATTTTATATATTAAGTACAATATATTTGCTTAGTGTGCCTTTAAAATGTTTACATAATTTCTGTTGTAGGTATAAAAATGAGTTAAATCTGCATGCTTTTTTCCTGTTAATTTTTGAAACTTCCTAGATAAAAATTATTTAATCATGTTAAGAAAGAGAGAACTGGAATTGCTTATAGTGATGACTCCTTGAAGTAGTACATCAGGCCTACAGGATCCATCATTTTGATGCCATGCCTGGCCTTCTGCTCTGAGTCTCATGTCTCAGTTTATTCCAAGTCCCCAACTCTTAGAAATAATTTGTTAGTCCAGCACAGAAAATGTAAGGGGAACTATTTTTGCCCTTGTGATCGAAGCATTCCATTTCCGTTATTTCTTATGAATGTTTGTTACTTTAGGGCATTGCCTAAAATAAAATTAATCTCTTTTGTGGAGTTATTTTTACATAGAAAAATCAGAAATCCCAAGCATCCAATATTTGGAAGTATCTGCCTTCTAATTCTAGTGACTTTGCACACCTTGCAATTTTTCCTTTGAGAAGGGTTGCCAGAAGAGCAGTATTCTCCATTTATAGATATTCTCAAAGAAATATTATCTTATATGGGGAGAGCACAGATAAGCCCTTGAACCAGTGTGCCTTCCGTCCCCTGGCCAATTGTCTCTCCTTATCTCATTTATCTTTTCTTACTTTCAAATATGTTCACCTATACTTTTATATCTTATCTTCTATTCTTTTCTTTACTTATATTATTACATATGTTTCTCTTCAATGTGTATTATGTATTGGACAAAATAAATAAATAAATAAATAATTTTTTTTTTTAATGCTTGTTAAAAACTAAATTAGCACTCTTAACAAGTGGAGAGACTTAGGAACTTAGAACGAGACAGAAAAGTACTTTCAGATTTAAAAAAAATAGAAATCACGCATATATCATGGTTTTTAATATAATATTGATCCTAGAGACTTAATATCAAATTAATATAGGATCTCAGATTTAAATCTGTTTGATAATCTTTTAAATCCAATTTCTGTAAAAATCTGAATGATATAATATTTAAAATGAGTGAAAAAGGTACAAATTACGGTAGTTCACTCCCTTTCTGGGAAAATTGTTCTTATAATCCTAAGTCTGATTATTTAAACATGTTTACAATTTTACTTTCGCAGGTAATGGTTTGGAAGACAAACTTCGATGCTGCTGATTATGGTGATGCAATACAAGCCCAGAAATGTACTATGAATGCAAATGCTGGCGATTATGGTAATAATCGGAAAACACAGAATGCCATTATGCATATGAATGGCTGTTTTAACAATATGGTAAGTTGATGCAATTGGTATTCTAGATTTTTCTCTTCTAGTTTGATACAACAGTATATCTTGCATTCTTAGATTTTTTTCGTTCCACTTCTGTTCAGTAGTATACAATTTTCAGTGATGAGGTTTTTCAGAAATGGTTTGTCATTAGCTCCTTCCTAATCATTACACTGAACTTAGATAATAAGACTACTATATTTATTTAATGCAGTACAGGCAGTGCTCGGATTATAACCATAATTGAGTCCAAAATTCCTGTCGATAAGGGAGAAACTAGTTGAGTGAATTGTTCCCTCTTTTATGGTCTTTCTTGTTAAATGAATCCCTGCAGTTTTTAAGTTAGTCACGTGGTGTTAAGTGAACCTGCCTTCCCCATTGATTTTGCTTATCAGGAGGTTGCAAAAGGGGATTGAATGACCCCAGGACCCTGCAACCGTCATAAATATGAATCAGGTGTCAAGAGATGGTGCAAGGGTTATAGGTGTCGAAAAACAGTAATAAGTCACTGTTTTCCTTGTATCTTTGAACTAAACAAATAGTTTTAACTTTGAACTAAACCAATAGTTGTAAGTCAAGGACTACCTGTAATACAACCAGGAGGTGGGCTGGCCTGAGAAAATACAATTGGCCTTTAAAAAAAAAACTTTTGCGAGGTCTTTGATTGAAGAGCAATTGAAGTTAGATTCTCCCAATCTTAATTTAACACTATAGCCAATGCATTCATCTTGTTTGTTTTTTTCCATATATTTGCTGATAATCTGTCAGCAAAGTTGTGATAAATCATCCTCAGAAAGACCAAGAGAATTTGAAATGGAAGTGGATTGATTTTGATAACTGAAAGTTTTAACTGCTGTAGAGCTTTTAGAAATTTTATTTGAGTGAAAATAGATGGATGGCTGTTATTACAAGGAAAGCACTACAAGTAGCAGAGGGAAACTCATGTATTAGTAGATAGAACTGAAAAGATACATTTAGCAATCTGACTTTCTAACCACTGTACATGCCGATTTTTCTTATTGTGATGCACTCTGCCAGTTTGAACTATGAAAGCATGTTACAGTGATCTAATTCTTAGCGGTATTTGAAAGAAGTGGCAACATAAAACAGGTCTAGTGCTCTGTAATTTCAGCTTTTTTAAGATATACCTTAGCATTTCTCACATAATTATTTGTCACTGATAATTATCATTAGTTTACAGATAGATTTTTAAAAAATAACAATGCAGTGGGTAAAAAATAAAAATAATTGATAGGGTGGGTTAATAATTTTAGAATGTGAAACTATACAAAGCATTCAAAAGCAAAGAGTAAAGAGTATTTGAATCTGAAGTGACCAAAGATGCTTTGACTCCATTCTTTATTTACCTGTCAACTTTCTACCTGAGAGAACAGGTACTTGAAGTACACCTACTGGGTCTTGATACTACAATAAATGGACTTAATGCCTATCAGATAGATTTTGTAGACTTCTTTAAGTTGTAGTGAAGAAAATATGTGAAATATTTTAAAATATTGGATAAAAGAGCCACCTTTTGGTGAGATGAATGGCAAACAAATTTAATAAATAAATAAAATCATTAGAAATTGCTTTACAAGATTATTGTTGAATTTACACTTCTGTAAAGAACATTTCTTCAGTTTTTGACTTTTTAACATTATTTGTAGATACATTGTTTTGTCTAATTTGGTCAACTTAATTAACAAGAATAATTGGTGATGGACACATTATTAAGAAATATGCAGAACCCTTGAGTTATCAAGGACATGCACAGAGGAAAATGTGGGATTCCCGCAGGTATCCAGGATATACGAGTAATTATTCAGTCATACAAAAACGGATAAATTAAAGTGTATAAAATAGTATAGAAATAGCACAGTCAAGTTAAACAGTCTGGTCATACACATTCAAATTAGTCAATATCTCTCAATACAATAATAATATTACAAGCCTATCTTTGTCTTACATATCAGACTATATTACAGCTTACAAATACATCATAGATACAAATACAAATAGAGCCTACTATCATCAAACACACAGAGCTTACTACATCAGTCACAGTGAATCAGCAGAAGGAACACAGAGAGAGAATCATGCTTCTGGCTCCTCCTTATGGCAATTTGCAACACTACCTCTTAAAGCTATAATACTTCAATACATACAATGATCCATTGTTAGTTGTTTATATATTGCAACCCCAACTGTTTTGTACATAGTAGTAATACATATAATAAAAATTTCAAATACAGACTGCTTTTGTCTCCTTTCTATCCGACAGCTGTTTCAGTTCTAATATTTTAGTAGAGATTGTAAACAATTAGGAAATAAGGATTCTTAGTGGCTGATAATTGAACTAACACTCACTTCTCTCTCTTTCCATTTAACATTTTTCTGGCTTTGATTCCATCTACTATTAAACATTTACTATTTATTGTGCTGAATAAATTTTTGAACTGGAACAATGAACTAAAATAAGTGTCATCCCTTCACCAGTATAATTACATAGTTTCGCTTCCAAATGGTTCATATGTAGATTTTTTTAATACTGACCGTGAAGCTCAAAAAGTGCATCTGGAGAATAATTTTATGGCCAAACAGCCACTTGGTTGCTACGCAAGTGTGAACATTTGCTTGCTTGAGGGTCTGAAAACATCAATTTCCTTCACTGAAATGATGAAAGTTGAAGTATAAAGTTGGGGAGGCTTTGGTCTGAAGAAAACCAGAGGAGACAACAGGAGGCCAGCATGGGTTATTTAAAATCCGGACTCTTGATAAAACAAATAAACAATAGCTTATCAAAATGACTGCACTATAAACAGAGGAAAAGGCCAGTCAGGACTTAAATGGTTGTTCATCTCATCAAAGTGATTCTGGGTGGCTAATAACAAACAACAAAAAGACAAAATAAATAGCTGATACCCAAACAACCATCAGTGCAGCCATTTAACTCTGACCCCCATGCTTGAGAACACAGTGATGTCTTAAGGGTCTTGGAAAAGTCCATAAGAGTCGGATAGCCAGTCTAACCTGGGGGTGGGAGATAATGTTGCCCCAGACAGGCCTGCCAGAGGATATTCTTTAATTGATGTTAAAGTAAGGGGTAGTATAGGACTTGAGATTTGGGGAAAGCGGATTGAATGTCTAGATGCTTACAGTGAAACTGCAAGCATGTAGAATAACACAGATTTCTTCTCAAATGTTTGATTGCAGAAACCAATGGATACTGGCTATAGTGAGCAACCAAAAGCTGGAAATTACGGACATGAAATGGTAATCCAAATTGAATGTATAGTTTATCAGGAGACCATTGTTTGTTAATAATATGTTGTAAAAATGTTTTATAAAATACAAACTTGAAACTTGGCATGTATGCTTCTTGGCTTCTAAGTGCTAAGGAAGGATTTTTCGACATGACCATCAGAACAATAGTTACTTCCTATGTTATTATTAACATGCTCTGATGCTAAGGAGTTAGACGTTTTACTCCCATTCCCTACCTGAAAAGAACTCTGTTCCAACTGCCAGTAGGTGTGGCCAGCATGTGACTTATGTGGCTTGCGGGCTGGATGTTTAGACATTCTGCTCTATGCTGAGTTCAGTTTTGTAGTGAAGCACAGGTATCCAGCTACTAGTATAGTTTATAATTGTACACACACATACGCACACACACACATGCACACAGAGAGAGAGAGAGAGAGAGAGAGAGAGAGAGAGAGAGAGAGAGAGAGAGAGAGAGAGAGAGAGAGAGAGAGAGAGAGAGTCACTTTTTCATTATTTTCTTTCTGGCGATATGCCTAAAGTGAAAAATAAACCTATGTGTATTTTCCTTCATCTACTGAATCTCGTGTCCCACCAAGGATGAGATACATAGCTGGGTATCATCAGAATATGGATGAAAGCTTACCCTGAAATTGATATTTCTCATATTTGTAGACAGGTTATCCTTGGTTAATGATCACTTGTTCAGTGACTGAACTTAGAATGGTGCTAAATGAGTGATACTTAAAACCAGTCCTTGAAGTTTGAGCTATCCATGAGCGATCATGATTATGGTTCGGACACTTGGCAATTAACTTGCACCTATTATAGTTGCAGCATCCCATGGTGATGTCATTGTAATTTGCAATTTTCCCTGCTGGCTTTCCACAAGTAAGTCAATGGGGAAGCCAGAGGGAAGGTTTCAAGTTGTTGTTCCTGTCACTTTCCTTCACATTATCCCTCCCTTCCCATCTGACTGCATTTGTGCCTGACCGCAACATATCTTCCTACCTTTGGCACACCCGTAACACACTCGTGCCAGAGCAGTCACTTACCTGCCTGCCGGCTTGTGAGCTTTCTGGGATTTACACCTTTCTGCCATTGATTTTGCTCCAAGTTTTTGCTATTTTAATTCCTGGAGGTCCCAAACATGAATTGCAGGTAATAACTGCCACCACATTCTTCCAGCAACAAGAAGCAGAAGACCTCTAACAAAACAGTTTCCTTCTTCAAATCTTCGTTCCCCAACCATGGGGATTGAAGGCAACATTGGCACAACTCTTTGGTTTAGGCACCTGTTCTTCTGTGCTCTAAACCTCTATGCACATTATGCCAATTGATATGTGTATGTCATGAGACTTGATAGGACTTTTGTTTCATTACCTTAATTGCGTCTCTCATCCTCCAGCAACAGGGAATGGATTCTGGAGATTTTCCAGTTAGACAAAAAGCTCAAGAAGTTGGAACGGCAGAATTAGTCCAAAAACAGCAAGTACAGATTGATGAGATTGGGCTTACCAGTACTCTGCAGCACATCGTGGGACAGTTGGATGTTCTCACTCAGGTAGAGAAGGCTTTGACATTTTGATGTAGTGTCATAATATTATAAATAGTTTTATAACAATGGATTCATGCTGTTATGGAAGAATCAGCGTGAGTAATATGATGGAAGAAACGTCTGGGTAACTACGTATGAAAATTAAGTTGTAAACGCGAAATGCTTGTATACCTACCTTGCATTGTAATAGATTAGTGAGGCAAGGCACAGCATTTTTTCATTTCTTTGCATGTAAGTTGCTAATGTTTGGAATTAGCTTTTGGGCATAATTTATAGCTAGCAACTTCCTGCCCTACATGCTAGTTGCCACTAGATGAGATGGGTGGCACACATAATAAATAAGTGTTCATAGTTGTTGTGGTTAGCTCTGGCCCAGCTCCTGCCCCAAGGAATGTGCAGATGGATGTGGGGGAAACATCCACATGCCGCAGGCCTGTTTTGCTCCCAATGGAATCTGCCAACAAAGCCTCCTCTGACCAAGGAAGCATGAGTGACAGGGAAGAGGGGAGTTTGGCAGACAGCCCAGGAGGAGATCAATCATCTGTATCATTCCTGGATTCTGAACAAGAATTAATGACACATCCACGCATGCGTAGAGTGATGCATAGGGGACAACAACTGAAGGATTATTACAAGAGAAAATGAGGCCACCTGTGGTTGGGTGGGGCTGCTGTAATTAGTGCTAAAGATAAAAGTGCAGCTTGGTGTTTTAGCTTCATGGCAGTTTATCTGATTCATTGTTTCGTCAAGATCGTGGTTTTTGTGCTGTTCAAGATTGGGGACTCTCTGGACTTTAGAATTGGACTCAATTTCCCAGTTATTGGGTGAGCAATTGGATTGCATTTAACCTGTGCCTTGTGTGTACCAGAAAATCCCTTTGACATTTAAAAAAGGAGCTGTTTCTGTTTTTCTGTTTATAAAAACTTTTGGGTTTTCCTTTTATCGTGTGGTGTGTGTCTTCCTGGACTAATTACTCTGTAATTACGGGTGGTTGAAACACGCCAGCGGAACAATAGTAAAATGCTTGACATTTTAACTTTTCATTTGTATTTCATTCTTTCTCAAGGAGGCATATATGTCATTCTTTTATCCAGCCCCCACCCCAAAACAGGCAAGATAGATTTGGCTTAGAGATAGTGACTGGTTCAATGGGGTGGATTTGAACTTGATTCGCTCTTATTCAAACACCTTAGCCAACATGCCATAGAGCAGTGATTTTCAACCTTTTTTGAGCCGCGGCACATTTTTTACATTTACAAAACCATGGGGCACATTGAGTTTGGGGAGGGGGGAAGGCGGCTAAAAAAATATTGGACAAAAAAATTCTCTTTCTTCCTCCCTTTCACTCTATTTCTCTCTCCCTCTTTCTTTCCCTTCCTCTTTTTTCTCTCTCTCCATCCCTCTTTCTTTCTTCCTTATTTCCTCTTTTTTGCTCTCTTTCTCTCTCCCTCCCTCTCCCTCTATGTCTTTCTCTCTCCCACCTTCCCTCCCTCTTTCTCTCTCTCTTTCTTGCTTTTTTTCTTTCTCTCTCTTGCTCTCTCACTTGCTTTCTTTCTCTCTTGTTCTCTTTCTCTCTCTTTCTTTCTCTCTCTTGCTTGCTTTCTCTCTTGTTTGCTTTCTCTTTCTCTTTCTTTCTCTCTCTCTCGTTTTCTTTCTCTGAGCTTTGCGGCACACCTGACCATGTCTCGCGGCACACTAGTGTGCCACGGCACACTGGTTGAAAACCACTGCCATAGAGGCTCCTGGCCTTCAGTATTTTCCCTGCACAGTATTTTCCATATACAGACTCTGTCGGTGATGATGGTGATAGATTTATATATAGTGTAACCCTATTTGGAAAATTGTGAGGTGACTTTTCTTTAAAGTTGGACTGTATAATTGGAAAAGTTTGGTATATTTATATAAGAAGAGATGATCGGTTTTCCCATTTTTTTGCTTTTCTTTTTAACTGGCATAGAGCTAGTCCAGATTGGAAACCTCTTTAAATGCTCAGGTCAGTTCTCAGAGTATGTCATTGTATATTTACATGTGAAGAGAATAATTGATATATACCGATGGGATAGTTATTAATTCAGTTTTTACCCCAGCCAGCTCTTTTTTGGAATATGTCTTCTGCTCTGTTCAAATATAAAATACATATACGCATGCACGTATGAAAGCGATCAAATGCAGATGGTAATTAATAGAAATAACTGCTGGAATGGTGTGATACTTTCCACATCTGGATTTCAACTAAAGAAAAAAAGAGAATGGCTTCCCAATCTCTAGAATCTGAGTCTTAAAAAGGGAAAAGGAGCGCGTTAGAAGAGTACAGTGCAGAAAATTTCATAAAACAATTTTGCTTTGGGAATTCATTTGGATTGGTGTGATTGGCGTATGGCTTATAGATAATTCTCAATCTACAACCATAATGGAGCCTGCCCATTATGTTTGCAAGTTATGATGGGCGTTAAGCAAAATGATTCTGAGTTCCTGAGATGATGATCATCATGATGATGTTACCCATTCAGATGTTGTCCATTCAGGTGATTCTGTGAGCCAGGTCTCACTCCATCTTTAAGTCTTGCACTACCTCTTTGAATTTTTCTATACTCTGGCTGGTATCAGCTTTGATACTAGTATCCAACCACCATGATCCTTGGCGATCTCATTTCCTTTTACCGATAACTCTTCCAAACTAACTGCTTTTTCCAGTGGATTCCTCCACATGACATGGCCAAAGTGCAGTAAGTGAGATGCAATATTATGATTTTTCCTGCTAGTGACATGTCTGGTGTTATGCAATCCAGTACTTGTTTGTTAGTTACCTTTGCTGTCCAAGGAATATGCAGGAGCCTTTTCTAGTACTTCAGCTCAAATGAGTCAATTTTCTTACTGTCTTAGCAATAGCACTTAGATTTATATTTATTTTATTTATTCGATTTTTATGCCGCCCTTCTCCTTAGACTCAGGGCGGCTTACAACATGTTAGCAATAGCATTTTTAACAGAGCCAGCATATATATATATACTGTTTCACAGTGCTTTACAGCCCTCTCTAAGCTGTTTACAGAGTCAGCATATTACCTCCAACAATCGGGGTCCTCCTTTTACCCATCTCGGTAGGATGGAAGGCTGAGTCAACCTTGAGCCTGGTGAGATTTGATCTGCCAAACCTCTGGCAGCTGGTGATCAGCAAAAGTAGCCTGCAGTACGGCACTCTAACCACTTCATCACCGCAGCTCTTGCTTTTTTAAGGCCCAGCTTTCACAACCATAGAGGGGAACACAATAGAGACTGGACTAACCTGTATTTGGTTGCCAGGGTAATTTCCTTGCTTTTTCATATTCAGCTCATGTTCATCATTGTTGTGTGTCCCAATGCAATCCGATGTTTTATTTCTGGGCTGCATTCACTGCTTTGAGCATTCCCTGCTCTTTCCAGTGTGGTTGTTAAGTGATTGTGCTGGTCATTAAGTAAAACACGGGGTGCCTCAGGGATAAGGGAGACCAGGGGAGGGCTAGCACAGGCACAGGCCTGCCTGTCTCAAGCTTTCCCCACCGCTGAAGTACCCTGTGCTCTGCTTCCTGCCCTTGTGGGTCCCTGCAAGATTTGGATAAGTTCCCACTCCACTGGGTCCCACGCCATCCTACCCAACCCCTGTCACTAAATGGACATTTATCTTTAGAAGAGTTTCCTCGTGTGAGGGAAGGAGAACAGGCCTCTGTGTGCCTTGGCATTCCTGGCTTCATAGCTCTGTCCCCAAAACGGATGCTATTTTCAGAGTGGCTGCAATGAATGGTGTCTGCTTTTGGGCCAGAGCCACATGGCCTAGGGACGGAGAAACTTTTAGTTCAGCCAGGACAGTGACATTAAGGATTAAGAATGGCTATCTGCCTCCCCTGGATGTGGTTGGGTATAAAGAAGGAGACTTTTGAGTATTACCAGACATATATAATAGATTAGATTAGATTAGATTTATTGGATTTATATGCCGCCCCTCTCCGCAAACTCGGGGCGGCTCACAACAAGGTAAAAACAATACATAATAACAAATCCAATACCCACCAATCCAATTACAATTTTTAAACTAAAAAATTCATAAAAAACAACCCCAGAATATTAAAAACACGCATACAGTCAATCTAACACCAAAACAACATGGGCAAGGGGGAGATGTTTCAGTTCCCCCATGCCTGACGGCAGAGGTGGGTTTTAAGGAGTTTGCGAAAGGCAAGGAGGTGGGGGCAATCCTAATCTCAGGGGGGAGCTGGTTCCAGAGGGTCAGAGCCACCACAGAGAAGGCTCTTCCACTGGATCCCGCCAGATGACATTGTTTAGTCGACGGGACCCGGAGAAGACCAACTCTGTGGGACCGAACCGGTCGCTGGGATTCGTGCAGCAGAAGGCGGTCCCGGAGATATTCTGGTCCGGTGTCATCCCTTACAAAAAAAAGAAGTAAAAATATTGAGGGTAATGAAGACATTATATTCTAATTGTTTTATATAGTTCTCTTACTCAAGTACACAAAAATACTTTGTTTTTATTGTACGTAATGTTTATTATCTGCAATATTTAAAAAAGTACTCTGTAGTAGTCCATGCTTAGTAACTTTATGTTTTTCTGACTTGAAAACTTTGCTTCTTTGCCACATGATGGCTCCAATCTTTAAGATATTTTGGATTGGGTAAGAATTTTTTCTATATTGTTCCTTCAGGGTGACAAATTCCAGAAGAAAGCTTTGCTGCAGTGAAACTTGAAGAAGTTTCAAACAAGAACTACACCGTACCATTAGCACTTCTTTAATTAGTACCTTAGAATGAACAGTAGAGGGATCTAAACACATACCATGTTACACTGAAGGAGAGTCACTCTACTTTCTAATCTGTCTGAACTATATAGCCACAATCACTTTAAATAGGTGGGTTTTTAAAAAAATCAGTCATAAGTTTTAAATGGAACCATTACTAGATTGCTTAATCCCATTGTGTAGAACTCTGTATCATTCAGCAAACTTTGTTCCATAGTATTTTCCCAAGTTGTACCTGGCCCATTTCCCTACTACAGCTAGTCCTCAACTTACAAAGGTTCATTTAATAATGAGGTTGAGGTTGTCAGATTGCTCATATTTATGAGGGTTGCAGCATGTTGCAATCCCATGATTACTATTTGTGACTTTCTCAGCCAGCTTCCCATAGCCAAGTTAATTTGTTGCAGTGGACTTGAAGATTTGCTTAATAACTACTGTATGTGATTCACTTAACAACTACATGATTTGTTTAATAATTGTAGTAAGAATGGTCATAAAATTTGGTCTCCACATGATGACTCACTTAACAATTGCATTGCTTAGGTTATCAAAATTCCAATGAACTGTGCCATTTGTCAGAAGGGTGTATGTAGGGTCTCCTGCTTGAGCAAGGGGGTTGGATTAGATGATCCTTTCAACTCTGCTAATCTGTAATCTGTAAAAAAAACTAACTCGAAGGAACACATACAAAGACAAAACAAAGTTTTGGCTATAGCTTCAAAATGGAATTGTTTATGGTATTTCTTTGCAAACAACAAGAAATTTTTTCATATCAGATATTTCATTGCAGACACAAATTACTACTCTACCACGGTATCCTTGAATGTATGTTATTGCTGTCTTCAATGCTAGTCAGTTGCTATCACTCATATCTGTAGGATGAGAGTAAACTTTAATTTAAAATATTTTCACTAGTACCGATTTTTTTCCTGCTTCAAGGAAATTCTTGAATCGCAAGTGAAGTCACTAAATTTTTGAAAGAATTTCTCCCTATACTTGATGATCAGAGAGTTCTTTTAGATTGGGGTTGGGTCCAATATTATTTAATGTTTTGTAGACAATACCTAAGTTGGAGAAGCAAAACAAATAGTATATAAAACAGCAAACTTGTTCTTCCTGTAAGAAGATTAATAGGAGAAGCAAAATTGGAAAAAGGACAATTTTCCATCCTTTCTGCTTACTAGGCCTTTATGTGGAATTAAGACTATATTTTCTTTTCATGTTAGCTTTTCCCAAAGGTTAAGACTAGTAGTAATGAATTGTTCAGCAAACTATATACTTTTCTATTTTTGATAATAATTTCCCATTCAATTTTAGGGAATAGCCAGCAAATTTGCTATGTAATGAGGCAAAATATTTTCTTCTGCAATATTGTGTTTTTGCCAGTGCATGATTTTTGTGTGAGTTTATTGCTTTTTAGTAGTTTATTCCATTGCACTCCTTTCTTAGAAAAACAGCCCATGGTATCCTTAAATAAGATGGGCAGCAAAGCCTAACGTTACAGATGTTTACTCGGATGTAATTCTTACATGAATCTGACTTGTACTAAGTAGTTACATAGAATTGTTGTCTTATGCTAACCCTATAGCACATTCTGTTATTATCTTTCTCATTTTGCAGACTGTGTCCATTCTAGAACAAAGATTAACATTAACAGAAGACAAGCTGAAGGAATGTCTTGAGAATCAACAGAAAATTGCTCAGATTAAACCTACCTGATTCTCCCCCCAAAGCTGATGAAGACATTTCGTGTGAATGATTTTAAAGTGAAACATATTTTATTAGAATAAACTGTATAGCTAATAATGTTTGTAAATACATTTTGGTTAAGATTAAACTTTTTTATTATTATTAAAAATGGCCAGATGTGTTGCTTGGCTTTACTGTTCTGATGTCCAAGTTTCATTTGGCAAAAATCTATTTCAAATCTAAACAAAAAAAATGAAATGAAAGTAGAAATGGCTATTCTTATTTTGAAACCGATCTTTTCGAACGTGGAGTAGACTTGTTGAAATATTGCGTGTGGGTGCATTCATGCAATGACACACACTGGGAGTTTTTCATTAAAAAATAGAAAATGTCTCAATTACAAATGTGCTGCATAAGGTTCATGACTGGTGCTTTGGGGAGATTCTGCTGGAATCTCAAATGCCAGAAGAACATCTGAAATATTATTTACACAGAAAGATCCATGGTTTATACCTGTCTTTCTCTCTCTTTGCTTTTCCTCCCAGGAATTCTAGATGTGTTATTTAGTGGAGTGCCCCATCCACCACTTCCTTTGATTCCCAATATAAGAAAATTGTGGGGTAGGTTGGGCTGAGAAATAAGTCTGTTTAAAGTCCTCCTCTGTGCTTCCGTGGCTGAGGGAGGTTCTGAACTTGGATCTTCCTCATCCTGTCCAACTTCTAAATGAATACACCATGTTGATTCACAAACTTCCGATATGATCATTCTCTGTAAAAAAAAGTACATCGCTGTTGTATTTTAATGTTAATTTGAACATTATTTGTCTGGCTATCAAACCTAAGAAACTTTAGTATCTTTTCTTTTATTTGTCTGTTTCAGATCTGGATGTTTGTCCCTAGTCATAGGCTTGGACCATAACTGCCTATGCCATACTTTTATTATTCACAAGTGGTACCTGTAATTACTTCCCCTGGAAACATTCATTAATTTTGTGTTTTTTAAATATAAGAATATTGACACTGCTAATGGAAACTGAAGTAAGAAAAGAAAAAAAGGTACAGAAAAAAGAAATAAGAGAAATAGAAAAGAAAAAAAATAAGAATATAAAAAGAAATATATAAAGAAATAACTTCCTGCCTTCAGCACAAGTATAAACAATTTTAATAAAATCACATTCTTTTAAAATACAAAAAGTGATATTCTTGCCATATTCCTCTCTTATCTGGCAATAAACTCATAAAACATCATCATTTCAATGATGATGTCAGCAAAAATCCATTAAGAGTTACCAGAGATACTGGTAACAACATATCTATTTGAGCCTTGATCAAATGAACCAACTTTATATTCCTTTTATTTCTAACAATTTTGAACTTTACCCCTTTCTAATAAGATCCTAGAACTTTTTTCCCAGGTTTTTTTTGGTCCCTTCACACAAAATTCTTGAAAGCTTTAACAAGCTACTTTTGTAGATCCAATATAAACATTATCCAGGTCACTGTTTTGATTTGTTATTTCTATATGGCTTTGAATTATTAAGACATCAACTGGTTCTTTTCCATGTCCTATATAACATATTTTCGCATGTCATTCTTATAGTCTGTCATTTTAAAATCCACTTTCAGTTGCAGATAAGTACACATAAAGTGATATTTCTATACTAGATATACAGTACAGCATATTAACTTTTGTGTTCCTTCTGCCTATGGGGGGATTTTCATGTGGTTCTGAATATCCATATAGATATTCATTGAAAGGCTTCATCCAAATCATTTGTTGCTGTACCTTGGATGTTCTAAATGGCTGGCCACTATTTCAAACTGCATTGAGAATAAGTTACAGGCACTGAAAAGCCCCAAGCAATTTATACCCAAATGAGAAGACCAACCACTATAGCTGTAATCTAAGGAATTGAAGCATTCACCAAGCTATAGCTCAATTTATTGAGGTTTGATTTGATCTCTTGGTTGCCCATTAAGTAATAAAGTTGCATATGGAGTAGTAATAAACCTGCTAGTGAGAAAGCTGGTGATTTGCTATCATTATTTTAACAATCTCTTGATAGTGCTTTTTTCTAGCTTTCCCCTTTAAGATGAGTTCTCTTTAATTTTTAATCAGTCTTATCAATATAACTTCTATGCATTATGTCACAATTCTAATTAGTACTCACAGAGTTTGTTTACATAGCTTGCCAAACTGGTTTAATTATAGTTTGTTGAATCAACCATAGGGTTCAAACAGACTAAACCCAGGGTCAAATTGCATTTTGACTTAGTGAGATGTGTGAATTCAAGTACATTGGTAGCTTCAAATAATATTCTTAATGGGGGACGGTCACAAATCTACTTATTCCTCACATGTAACTTCATGAAACAGATGCATTCCTCATCTTGCAAACTGCTTTTTCAGGAAACAACTCAATCATTATCTGATGCAAATTCCTGGTTAAGTACTCCATTGATATATGCAGCTTAGGAAATGAGTTGTGGCTGGTTCTGGAGCAGATTACAAAGAGTTAAGGCACTTTTTTTGGCATCTCGGAGGCCAATGCTAAGCCAAGTTCTTAAAACAGCAGTTTAATTTGTTGCCATTAACTTTGCCAAACATATGACCTCACTAAAGTTTTTAGTAACAGCTCTTTTCTTTTGGAATACTCCCTAGGGACTGGAGTAAAGGAATATTTTTGGCTCTTGTGGCCATGGAACATGTTAAAACGTACTCAAATACTGTGGAAAAAAAAGCAGTGTTTAAGCAATGCCCACTTTCCTTCCTGTCTAGGAGTTTAAACTAAAGCAATGTTGTGGTTAATTTGTAATTATATAGTGCTGTATATTTCTTTCCATATGAAGGATGGAAAATAGCTATATGTCAGCAATCCAGCATATGAGATATAGTTTCTCTACTCCCATTCTCACAATGACTGTAATCTGGTAGTAAAATGTAGCCCCATTTTGTATTAACTCTAGTGTCTTCATTCTTTATCTAATTAGCTTTTATTTTTTCTTATTTTGACACTAACAGGTATTTAAAATTTATAGTTTTACTTGACGCATTGATTGATCTCACTTCCAGCTGGTTATGGGGGAAAGGCCATTCTGACTTATCATGGAAAAGTAGTTTGATTTTTATTTTATTTTATTTGTCAAACAACTATAGGATGGTAAATTGTATAAATAAAACGTTAGAAAAGTAATGATAAAAAGTAATGACAATAGAACAGCAGGACAGGGACGGTAGGCACAGTGGTGTTCAATGACTAGACCCTCTTTCCCCAATACAAACTGTAGTGGAAGTTCCGGAAGTTGTTATTCCATTATTTGGAGGCCATTCAGATGTGGAAACATGGAGTAGGCGATAGGATCATCACAGTTATAATTAACCATAATTTGACTCTTGGTTACAGAACATTGCCTTATAATTAAAGAGAAAGCACCGAGAGACATGTTTGCATTCTTGTTCTATATCCACAAAGTCGCTGTGAGCACAGCTATTTTTAATTTCCATATGCCTTAGTGGCTCATTCTGATAGGGATAACCAGTAATTTTGTACATATGTAATATGCATGAACTGGTCTCAATATACATTTCCAAGAATGGATAAGAATAGCTGTTTAAATACAGAGTTCTTGTTCATTTCAGTTTCCCATTTTCTAAGCCAGCCTTTAATTCTGAGCTCAACATATTTTTTTTACAAAAATTCATTCCTACTGTTGTTACTTTAATAATGTGTTTTTTTTTCTCAAATAAGCATTCAGGGTGATCCATGAATCATCTGTGTTTTAATAATGTGGGCTTTCCTAGGAGCAAAAAAAGTTGACTCAGGCAACTATAGTGTGGGGACACCCTCTGAATGTAAATCTTCAATATGGGCTTATATTTATAACAGGTACGCTTTATAGTGGCTTCTCCAGAATACCTATAGAAACAAACATTATTAAAGATGGAGACAAGGCTTCATTTTGAGCAGATCCTAGATAGAGTGCTAAGCAACACTGGAAACTGCTAGACTTGATTGCCATTTTACTCTCTTATGACATTCTACAGTAATAGTGTGTCAGAGAAATTTAACATACCGTATTCTTCAGAGTATAAGACACATCTTTATCTGTCCTAAAGATGGTGGAAATGTTGGTGCATCTTATACACTGAATGCAGCCATTTTTGTTGTCCCAAATCCCTGTCCCCATCCCATTTTTGTGAAAAATGAACCTGTTTTTTGCAAAAATAGGGTGGACAGAGGGACTGGGAAGCCTGCAGAGAGCTCCTGGGAACTGGAGGAAGGCAAAATGTCTCAATTTTTTGCAAAAATGGGGGTATTTTTGCCATTCCCACAGCACCCAGGAGCTCTCTGGCCTGTTTTTGCCTTCTAATTACTTCATCTAGCATGACTGGAGTAGGAATTCTAGGAGTTGAAGTCCACTAGTGATAAAACTGTCAGGTTTGAAGTTTGTAAAAAGTGTACATGTTTGTAAAAAGTATTCTGCTACACTGGTATTTTATTAAATAATATATTACTACACCATTTGCTTCAGAATACTTTTTTCCTTGTTTTCCACCTCTAAAATCTAAGTGTGTCTTATACTCAGGTGCTTTTTATACTCCGAACAATATGATAGGCACAATAAGCTGCCTATCACTGCTTTGAGCAGGAAGGCTGGATTTGGTGTTTACTACTGGGACTCTAGCCATTTGCTCTCAACAGATTCCTATCTAATGTTGAATGTGTTATTCTGCAAATTTAAGTTAGAAGGGTTAAATTGCTCCACAGGCTCTTTGTTTCAATCTGTAGTTGGGGAAGAATGTTCCTCTGCTACCATCTGCTTAAAATCATCTTTCTGGGCCGTTCCAGCAGAGAAAATAAATCTGCATCAGTTCAAGAGATTGGGTCCACACATAACTACATGTGCAGTTGATTAGTTTCCATGGCTAACAATAAACTTGGAATGCTTACTTCATTCTCTCAAAGAGTACATTTAAAGTCCCTTTTTCTTCATTGTGTTATTGTGGCTTTGCACCATTTCTTCCTTAGCTTCTCCAGTGTGGCGAAGAGCCACCATAATAATTTCCCCACATAAATGGTTTATATATGAAGAGTTTGATCACCGAAAGAGTTAACGGAGTAACTGCGGTGCGGGTTGCTTGAATGAAGTTCAGCATTGCTTCACTTCCCTCTTGCACTCCCTCGGTGAGCATTTTTTTAACAGCTGTCTGGGATCTGTTCCATTCAGACTTCCCCTAGTGTGGGCCTAAGAAAACATGCAGTCTGGTACTCTCAGTAAAGTTTCCATTGTCACACCCTTTACGGGAAGGAAAAGAAAAAGAACCTAGAATGCCTCCATTTAATATGTAGTATCTCTTCTGCTTATTCTAGTTCAGTGATGGCGAACCTTTTCCCCCCTCGGCCGAAAGAGCATGTGTGAGTGGCCACACCCATAATTCAATACCTGAGGAGGGCAAAAACAGCTTCCCCCACCCCCAGAGGCCCTCTGGAGGCCAGAAACAGCTTGTTTCCCAACTTCTGATAGGCCCAGTAGGCTCGTCTTTTGCCCTCCCCAGGCTCCAATGGCTGGAGCAGGGGGAGGGTAAAAACGCCCTCCCCCATCGCTCCAGAGGCTTTCTAGAAGCCAAAAATGCCCTCCCAGAGCCTCTGTGAGCCAAAAAATCAGCTGGTCGGCACACATATGCACGTTGGAGCTGATGTAGGGCAACAGCTCACGTGCCAGCAGGTATGGCTCCGTGTACCACCTGTGGCACCTATGTCATAGGTTCGCCATCATTGTTCTAGTTGAACAATCCCCTCAGAGATTAGAATTGCCCCACCCTCCTTGCCTTTCGTAAGCTCCTTAAAACCCACCTCTGTCGTCAGGCATGGGGGAATTGAGACATTCTTTCCCCCCTAAGCCTTTATAATTTATGCATGGTATGTTTGTTATATGGATGTTTAGTTTTATAATAAGGGTATTTTAGTTGTTTTTAGTATTGGATTTGCATGATGTTTTTTATTACTGTTGTTAGCCGCCCCGAGTCTATGGAGAGGGGCGGCATACGAATCCAATAAATAAATAATAATAACTAAATAAATAAATAAATAAATAAATAAATAAATAAGTGGGCCGGTGTGTATGCGCATGGAGGTCAACTCGCATGCATGGCAGGCTGGCATGCACGTGCGTACACACACAGATCAACTTGCATGCTTGGCCCGGGTCCCCTCTCCCCCGCCAGCCAAACCGCCAAGCTGCACAGATTAGGGAATGCTGCCCCACAACCCTTGAACATTTTTGCTATTGAACGGCTGAGTTGCGAATCCCTCTTGAAATGCACACAAATGAAAGAATAACAACTTATAGCATGGAAGCAGAATGTTTTACTACTTCCTTTTGTAATAGTTGTTAAATAAATGTAGCCAGCAGTAATTTTAAGAGAATATGAGGAAAAGCAGCAGCAAAGGTAGATGGACTCAGTTACAGTGGTGATGGGTGCACTATTGGAGTATCCGAAGGACCTGGGTAGGGATTGCCTTAAAGGCAGAGTGTCATGGAGAATACTTAATGGTTGCTAAAAGTTGACACTGATTTGATGGTAAATAATCAGCAGCAGTCTATTGTTTGCTACTAGTGTGTCAGTAGTCTGTAGTTTTCATACCAGGCTGCTGGCACACTAGTGATGTCATACCCTCCATTTGTGATACTCAGTAATTCAACATCAGGATCATATTCTGAACTATCACATGAAAAGCACTGGGCCCTTGTGTGGCTGGGAAAAAAAAGATTTATTAATTGGTCATATAATAAATGTATTACAGAAACGTTCAGCAATAGTCCAGCATGGATCTCGGTTAAATTACCACTGGAAGAGCAGAATTTTTTGAAGCCTGTGGGGAGAAACAGCCACAAATTCAGATTTTGTGCAGTCTGAGGAAAAGACGGTCTTATCACCCCTTAATAAAAAGAATGCTCCCTTTCCGTTCAGTAGGTAGCTACCACTAATCTTTTATCTTGGGATTGGTGACTGTTGTGCACCACAGAGACAGTAAATGCGTGGGAAGTTGAAATGTATTCTGTTGCCAGGCTTCTCTTTCATGCCATCCAGCCGACTACCTAATACAAATGTTTTTTTCAGAGATGGGTGAAAGCTTATGGAGAGCAGGAGATAGAAAGCAGTGATAATGGTGGGAAGCCCTAGCATTGTTGTTCTTCTGTGTTTCTATCTTTCTGTCCTTTGATTTGCCCCCTACTCTTCAGTTGAAAGAAGAAACTAATATTCCATGGCTAGCAACACTCAGACCTATACACATATTCATATACACCTTTAGGTTTGAGATAACGCCCCTTGATACTTCCTTGCCACCAAGTTCTGTTTGAAATGTTGAATATAATGGTGCAGAGCAGAGCTGGGTTGTTCTCGGTTTGGACTGGTTCTTTAGAACTGGTAGCAGGAATTACCCCCATTCCGCTTGTTGAACTGGGAGCAATCGCCGACTGGCCACGCCCCCATTCTGGCTCTAGAAGTGCCACTGTAGGTGCCACCATCTTGTTTTTGGCTTTGTAAATGTGAGGAAGCCAGGTTTTTGTCACTGCACGTGTGCGCCCGCGTGGTGTGCATTGTGCGTCCAGCCACATAGCACGGGAGGAAGCGAAACGGTAGCGAGATAAGTTAGAAACCACCCCTGGTGCAGAGACACCTTCAGTACCTTTGCTCAATATACCTGATGTGTCTTTCCCTGCCATATGGAATAAGTAAATTCAGTATGAACAGTCTGCTCTAAATTCAGATTTATGAGAAGAAAACTTAACAAAGATGATTGTGGTTTGCCAGCAGAACCATTTCCAATGCTGAATTTTTTTAGGGCAGAAGCTCAATATCTGAGCTTAATGTCATTCACCAAGCTCCAGTGTAAAGAAGAGGGGGGTGATTGACTAGATTAGGACCGTTGCTTCTATGGACACAAACAGGGAACTATGATATGAACCATTCAGACACTGCTGATCAGAGAAAAGGTTCAGGCTATATTTGTTCCAACTGATGTTCCATGTTCTTAAAAGCTATATGTCAGTGTCACAATTAACATCCAAGAAATAAATCCTTGGCCTTCTTCCATGTTCCAATTTATTAACAGAGCCATGTTGGATATGAACTGTAGTCAACCTGATTCTAACTTTTCCTGCAGTTCTCCACCCAGGTTAAGGTTGATCCCTTGTCCCCACACCCACAAGTTCATCACATGATTTATGGTTTTGATGTTTAGACAGGGTAGATTATAGAAAGAGGAGAGGTATGATGCAGTCATAGAGTAAGAGGTAAATTTATGGTTGTACTTATAACATCTGCAAATACCTCTTTGTACCTTTTGTTCTTTCTTCTCTATTTTTATTTTTTGCACTTTTCGCTTTCTTTTGCTCTGTTTTCCTGATTTATATTAGTTTATCTTCCTTTTACAAAAAAATCTTTAATAAAAATTACATTTTAGAAAATAGCAGCTACAGAAAATAATCTGGCATAACAGAGAGAATAGGAACACAGAACAGTGTGTGTGCATTGTAAATGACTCAATAATTAGCAGCCAACCTGAATTCCCCCAGCAACTGTTCATACCAATTTCTAAAGGACTGCAGGAGACTTAGCAACATCCAGCCTTGTGTCTATTTGAAAACTCTGGCTAAACAATCAGTTAGATCAACTGTCATTTTCTGTAAGTGCAATCCAAACACTTAGAAGTGAGAAGAAAACTCTGAAGCCAGCAATCTAAAGGTCTAGATATTGATCTATTTTACTTACGGAATTACTTTAATACTGCACAGAATTCCTTGCCTAGCTATTTCACAGTCAGCTTTTAAAAGACCGATTTGCTGTTTCCAATGGGAGAGAGCATTTGACTGTACATTGATGTGCAGATTTTGTTCCCAAAGTAAGATTAATAAAGTAAGCCATCCACAACCGTCTACCATACTAATGTAAGCACTGAGATACTGTACATTAGACAGAATCCTAAATGTTTCGTATTCAAGGAACATCAAAGGAATGTCATCCCCAAACCCCCAACACTTTACTCTTAGATTATCTACGGTTGACCTATCCAGATTCCTAATAGGTCAGTAAGGGGCGAGTACAAGTGCACTAGAGTGCTTTCCATCCCCTGTCCTATTGCTCTCCTATATCTCCTATTCTTTTCTTCTATTCCTATATCTCTTCTATTCTTTCATTGATATGTTCTATTACTATATCTTCTTTTCTATTATTTCTTAGATATATTTTACTATGAGTATCTCCTCTATAACCATCATCATATATTTTACTATGTGTATATAGATATATACCCACTAAAACCCTCATTGTGTATTGGACAAAATAAATAAATAAATAAAATAAAAATAAAATAAATTTGGTCCAGTGTGAAGGCAGGAATCCCTTAAATATTGTACATTGCCAGGTCTTCAAGCTTGCTGAGAGGTGAGCAGAGTTGGGGCCGTTCAGATCTTGGGCTCTTTTATGTTCCAAAGGAAAACGCATGACATTGAAAGAAATACACCAATTGATGGTATGTGGAGCAATGCCCAATCTAATGTGTCAACTAGAAACAACAGCAGTAGGGCAGTCCCTTAAAAAGTCTGGCTGGTTATTACCTACATGGAAGGCTTTGTAGGTAATAACCAGCCCCTTGAATTGAGTCCAGAAGCAAATTGGGACCCAGTGATAGTTGCAGAACAAAGCTGTAACCTTTAAACAATGTATCATTACAATATTACATACTTTAAATATGAAACAAAGTTTTAATATATAAATAGTACATTGTGGGAAGCAGTGAAGGGCTACCAAAATTTTTACTACCACACTGTGGGCATGGCTTATGCAGTACACCCTGCATCTTCTTTCAACATCTTTCAGTGCAAATTGGGTGCTCTGGGGTAGAGCTCCATTTTCACTACCCCAATGCATACCCCCCTGGTGTTGGCAGTAGCCCACCCCTGGTGGGAAGAAAGGAAAAGAGGGTAGGTCAACTAAGCTTACCTGAGGGTAGGGAATGGGAAAGGAGGTAAATCTGGCCTGGTACTATGGAGGGAAAAAAAAATCTCTCAATGCATTCCAATGGGAGTGACAATTCCCAATAGTAGGGACTACTTTAAGCATAATCTTTCCATGTCATGGTAACCAATACAGCTGGCTCTTGGATAACAATATTTGTTCAGCAACTAAATCTACGATGCTGCTGAATGAGGGATACCTATGAGTAGTCTTTGAAGTTTCAGCAATCCCATGGATTTATCACAATCTGAGTGCTTTGCAATTTGCTCACATCTCCAAACATTACAGCATTACAAAAGCATTTAGCATTTACTCACACTTTTCAAATGTCAGAGATCTGGCAAAATCCATATTTTGGTATTGTTGTGGTTGGCTCTGGCCCAGCTCCTGCCTCAAGGAATGTAGAGGTGAATGCAGAGGAAACATCAACATGTCATAGGCCTGTTTTATTGCCGACAGAGTCAGGTAGTACAGTTACCTCGGATGAAGAAGAAGATGGGGGTGACTTGGAAGAGGGGGGATTGGCACACAGCCCAGGAAGCCAATCTCCATTATATTTGGTTGATTCGGATGAGGAAGTGTTAGACCCATGCATGCGCAGAATTATGCATCGAAGAGACCAATTGAAGAAATATTACAGGAGATAAGAGAGACCACCTGTGTTTGGGTAGGGCTCCAGTAATTAGAGCTGATATAAATAGCAGCGTGCTGGCTTGGCCATTGTGGAAGATTATCTGATTGTTGTTCTTCAGGACCATGCCTTGCTGTTTCCGGACTTTGTTTGTTGATTTTTCACGACTTTGAAACCAAAGCAGAGCAAAGTGTATGTGTTTCATTTCATGGAAGAAGGAGGGCTGTGACATTCCTTCACAGCTGCTAGCTAAGTACTTAAGGACTGATTAAGGGGATTGTACAGACTACCAGGTTGTTTTGGGACAAGTGCTCTTTGCAATACAAAAAGGGTGCTTTGTTTCTTTTGAATTTTTGTGATAAAGAACATTGTTTTTGAACTTTCAAGTGAGTGTGTGTCTGAAATTTGTACCCTTGAATTTCCGGGAGACTCATACCATAGAGCCCGGCAGAACAGGTTTTCTGTTGATTTAATAGCAAATCTGACAGCTAACAACTAGAACAATCATTTTCAAATATTTTGATTTATACATAATAGGAAATAGTAAGCTAACCTTAAGATTTCTAATAAAGTTTGCTCATGGGTTTCTCTAATTTCTCCAATACTTTAAAAAAAGATACTGATTGATAGATTGATTTACCGATTTATCCCATTTTAATGTTGCCTGACTCCTTGATGACTCATCTGGATAATTTTCCAATTTAAACAGGTATATAAGTAGAAATAAAAAGAAATCCTGGGAGATCAATGCAACTCAATTATCTTGATCCCAGGTCTAGAAGAGAAACTAGGCTACACATAGTTTCCAAAAAATCAGAATGGATCTTGCGAGGAGGAGTGGCTTCTTCCTTTTTTTGTTGAGGGCTGGCCAGCAACAGAGAGAGATTAACAGAGTTGTAAAGGACCTTATAGGTCACCTAGTCCAAATCCCCTGCCCAAGCAGGAGACCCTACATCTGCCTCTACCTGGGATTGAACTCACAACCTCCTGATTGTGAGGCAAGAGCTCTACCTCTAGGCCAAAGCAGCAGGAGTACCCCCCCTTCGCTCTCCATCTCATTCCCATTCTGTGCTCTCCTCTCCCACTAGCTCACTGGTCCCATCAATTCAGCCCAAACACCAGAAACATATAACCAAACATATCTCACTTACCCCTGACCTTTTCAACATCCTTTAGCTCTCACATCAGGTTGTATCTACTCTTTGGCACTCAGCAGCCTTAGAGGAAGGCCCACAGATACTCTGTCAACCCCAGTCCTCTCCATCTGTCCCAAAGGGGAATAAGATGTAACAAGTTTGAGATGACAGACCCTAAGGAGGAGACCAAAGCCCAGCATCCAATCCTAGTCCAGATGATGACACCCACCAGGATCTGGGAGGATAACGTAGATAACGTAGATCTTCTGGTGCCCAAAGCACCAAGGCCAGCACTGCCAGAAACTTAAATTTGAGTTTCTCCAACCTTACAACCAAGAAATGCTGCTATTTATGCAATAGAGACTTAGTGAAAGGTAGTACCATCTAAGGGTTGTTTTCTAGAGACCTCCCTTTTGGTAATTAAAATTTTAATTTTGAACAATCTGTTTTCATGGAGCACCTGTGTCACAGCAAGTTACAATAATTTTGGATAAAAGGAACTGGAAAACTGTCCAGTACAAGTTTCCATAGAACAGTTTTGCTGGCTCCTATCCAGGCAACGTTTTTCATCAAAAACATGGAGTAGATCCGCCTGCTTGTTTTAAACATATTAGAATGAAGACTAATTGGATTGTTTTTATTTGGACCTGACTTGTTGATTCAACATTTTAAAAGAACTCTAAATTAAATGGAATGATCAAGGAACGGAGGAAGGGGAGATGGATTAGAAATTAAATGTTGTGACTACTGTCCTCAAATTTTTCACAAAAGTTTTTATGTATGAAGCTGAAGTACACTGTAAACCAGGGGTGTCAAACTCAAGCCCGAGGGCCGGATCCAGCCCATGGGGTGTTTGGATCTGGCCCACATGGTCTCCCTGTGAAGGATCATCCGATGGTGCCTCTGCCAGTGAAAACACAGCCCTCCTGAGCTCTGTTTTTGCTGGCAGCAGGTTGCAGGAAGTTGTCCCAGCTGAAAACTGTTTGGGAGTCTGGTTTCTCCGGCAGAGTGGTCCAGCCACAGGTGCCCCCAACACAAGTGATGTCAAGCTGGCCCCGCCCACCCTGGTCACACCCTCCCCAGCCCCTGAGGTCAAATATACCCCTGATGCAGCCCTCAATGAAATCGAGTTTTACACATCTGCTATAAACTATTTATTTCAGGAAACTTTTTTTAAAAAGAAGAATATGAAGAGTCTAATACTAGCTTAATTTATACTTAATGAACATTGAGTTTGTAATAATATGAATTATTATATCTGAAAAACATTTAAAAATATTTCCAATTCAGTATACTGACCTCTGTATGCTTTCGTTTACAATGCATAGTTTGTTTTCATTCATGCCTTTTAAAAATAATTTTGCATTTAATGAAAAAATAATGATTTGACATAGAAGAAACCAAGGTGCAGGCACTACAATTAGAAGTGTGTGAAATCAAACTAGGCTACTTGAAAGACTATCGGTTTAAAAATCTAAACTGGTTACAGTTTTCAAATGTGAATGTAAGTTTTTAAGTCCTGGGTTTCACTAATAAGCATGATGATTAGTGCACACAAGTCTTTGGAGAGGGGCGGCATACAAATCTAAATAATAATAATAATAATAATAATAATAATAATAATAATAATAATAATAACAATAATAATAATTACTGCTCCTTGTACCACAGAGCATCAAGCAACTTTAGATCAAATAGTTCTAAAACTGAAGATTCTATTTAAGACCCATGGCTCTTCCTAAGTCTTCAGAGATGTTAGGACTGCCACCAAACCAGTGGTGGGTTTCAAACATTTTTACTACAGGTTCTGTGGGCATGGCTTGGTGGATGTGGCAGGGGAAAGATACTGCAAAATCTCCATTTCCTCCTGATTAGCTGGGACTTGGGAGACAGAGAATAGATGGGGGTGGTATTTGCTGGTTCTCTGAACTCAAAATTTCTGCTACCGGTTTTCCAGAACTGCTCAGAACCTGGTGAAACCCACCTCTGCACCATACTGGGAACTGCAGCTCCAACACATAATGGAGAACAACACCCAGTTGGGTTGTTTTATTTTATTTTTTACTTTACTTTATTTTATTTTATTAAAATTTATTTGCTGTATGAAAAGAGGTAGAAATAGGGAGAGAGAGAGAGAGATACTTGATTTGAGACTTAAATAGAAGCTCTGACATCATGGATATCTGGTTGGAAGAAAGGCCAAGGAGGCAGAAACTCCGAAAAATCCAATTGTTGTCATTGGTTGAAGCATTGGAGGTGAGTAGAGCTTCCAGGGAGAGGAAGAAATGTGGTTACAGATGTGTATAATTCAACATAAACCCCGACTATCATTTACTTTTGACCTTGGAAAGTAGTACAGCACACCAACAGCATCCAAAATTCTAACAATAGGTCTGTTCAAGAAAAGGCAATATTTTGATAGGAAGTTCAAAATACTTCTCAATAAATACCAATAGTTTCCCAGGCCTACCTGTATAATTTAGTTCAGAAATCTATAGAAACTCCTAGCTCCAATAACTACTGCATCTTAATCGTAAGAGCAGTTTTGGTCCTGGTCCCAATGCAACCTAATCCCAATAATGTCACACTACCAAAGCCCATCAAGAACGATGGCGTTATACAGTATGCAACTGGATTGTGGTTGCTATTTAATCAATTACCAATGCCTCACCAAGTTCTATGTACTATAATATGTAATTGTATAATTTAAGTCTTTAATTTTAAAAAAAATGGCATTAGTGGATATTCAAACTCATTAATTGATATTCAAGCTCATTCCCTTCCTGAGAGATATTGACATGTGATGCATGTTAAATTCACTAACTGGATGTGGGTGATTTGTTCATTGTCATCGACATATGTGGGAAGCTAAAGTGCATTTTGGGAATAGTTTGCTTTTCAAGTTCTGTAATTCACATACCAAATTGCTTTTGGGAGGAAAAGGGGGGGGGTTATTATTAAGTTATAGATATGCAAATATTCTCTTTCTTGCTCTCCCTGCACAATGCAGACTCACACAAAAGATGTGCAATAATTATTAGAGACACTAACACATAAATCTAAAACATAATTGGCATCCTTCAAAAGGGGAATTTTCATCTTGTGATGGAGAACATTTCTGGAGTTAACAAACCACAAATAGGGGATTCTAATAAGGGATCTTGGAAGAATCCTACACTTTTGACTTTTTCATAGTTCCCCTTTTATGGGAACTTCTGTAGAAGTTCTTTCCCTTCTTCCCCTGAATTGGCTCTGCAGCTTCTGCAACTAGATTGTGCTTGCTGTTTATACAATTAAAAACCACACCATGCTCTCCACGATGCTAGATGACTGCCTCCAGTACCAGTAAAAAGACTCTTCCTTCTCAGAACTCAGCATTTAGTATACCTAGTCAGCATATTACCCCCCAACAATCTGGGTCCTCATTTTACCCTCTTTGGAAGGATGGAATGGTGAGCCAACCTTGCGCCAGTCAGAATCAAATTGCTGGCAATTGGTAGAGTTAGCCTACAATACTGCATTCTAACTCCTGTGCCACTGTGGGTCTATTCGATAGTGTAACAAATCTAAACCCCCTTCTCCAACACTATTTACTTATCTACATACTTATCCAGCACATGTCTAGTTAGAGGACATTATTTGGAGAGCCCAGCAAATTTGAAAAGCTACCTGCAAATAGAAATGAGTAAATCAAGCAGTCCTACATAGCAACCTGTGTTTTTAGCTTTCTCAACCATGTGACTCTATTTCCGTTAAGAAGAACATTATAAATACCAAGTTAGGGACTGATGAAAGAAATTGCTGGCAATGGGCATGGAGCTGTAGGAGACAAATAGATGGTGTGCGTTGCAGTCCTGTGCCTACAATTCTGTCCAATTTGGGCTTTCCCAAATATGCTCATGTTACTCCAACACTCTGCAGTCTGCGTTGGTTGCCGATCAGTTTCCGGTCACAATTCAAAGTGTTGGTTATGACCTATAAAGCCCTTCATGGCACCGGACCAGGTTATCTACAAGACCGCCTTCTGCTGCACGAATTCCAGCGACCGGCTAGGTCCCACAGAGTTGGTCTTCTCCGGGCCCTGTCAACTAAACAATGTTGTTCGGTGGGATCCAGAGGAAGAGCCTTCTCTGTGGCGGCTCAGACCCTCTGGAGTCAGCTCCCTCCAGAGATTAGAACTGCCCCCACCCTCCTTGCCTTTCGTAAACTCCTTAAAACCCACCTCTGTCATCAAGCGTGGGGGAACTGAAACATCTCCCCCTGCCTATGTAGGGTTTCTTTGTGTGTGTATGATATGACTATGTATGTTTTTTATATATTGGGGTTTCTTGTTTTTTAGACTTTTAAAATGTATTATTGTTATTTTAGATTCTAACTATTACATTTGTCATTGTATATTGTTTTTATCATTGCTGTGAGCCGCCCCTAATAAATCTAATAAATAAAATAATAATAATAATAATAATAATAATAATAATAATAATAATCCCCATGGTCACATGATCAAAATTCAGGCAGTTGGCAATTGACTCACATTGCACACTTGCAGTGTGCCAGGATCATGTTTTGTGACCTTTTGACAAGCAAACTCAATGGGTAAACCGCTTACCAACTGCAATGATTCACTTAACAACTCTGGCAAGAAAAGTTGTAAAATGGGGCAAGATTCACAACAAATGTTTTGATTAGCAACATAAATGTTGGGCTCAGTTGTGGCCATATTTGTGCCTATAGTTAGAAGAAAACAAAAAAAAAGGGGGGGGGAGAAATGTGACTGATAAGTTTTACACTGTGTTTTTACTGAGTGCTTTCTCCCTGTAAAACGTCTTAAGAAACTTGAAATCTTGCCATTGTTAATATAACATCAACTCTAATAAAGGAATTTTATCAATACGATGTTTGATCTTCTACCATCATATTTTGCCAGACAGTAGAATCTCTTGCAAACAGTTCTTATAGAAGAAGCATTGGATTCTATATTATTCACCTGACCAAGACACTTACTTACTTACTGTTGTGGTTAGCTCTGGCCCAGTTCCTGCCCCAAGGACTGTGGATGTGGGGTAGACATCCACATGCTGCAGGCCTGTTTTGCCCCTGGTGGAATCTGCTGATGAAGGCTCCTCTGACCAAGAAGTCATGAGTGACAGGGAGGAGGAGAGTGTGGCAGACAGCTCAGAAGGAGATCAATTATCTAGCTCCTCCTGGGATTCAGAACAAGAGTTAATGATACAGCCACACATGCAGAGAACGATGCATAGGCAACAACAACTGAGATATTATTATCAAAGAAAATGAGGCCACCTGTGGTTGGGTGGGGCTGTGGTAATTAGTGAGGCTGCTATCAATAGCAGCCTGTGGGTTTGGCCATTGTGGAGGATTATCTGATCGTTGTGTTTCGTGACTGCTTTACTGACTTTGACTTTTTGTGTGCTGATTTTTCCCCGCTTTGAAACTAAACCAGAGCAAAGTGTGTTTCACTTTGTGAAAGAAGAAGGACTGTGAACTGCCTCACAGCTGCAAGCTAAGTATCACAGAACTGATAAGGGACCTGTACAAATTACCAGTTTGGTTGGAGACGAGTACTCTTTGCTATACTAAAAGAGGGCTTAGTTTAAGTGAATTTTCATGATAAAGAACATTGTTTTGAATTTTCAAACGTGTGTGTGTCTGAAATTTGTACCTGTGAATTTTTGGGAGGAGTCTACCAGAGAGCCCGACAGAACACTTACTTACTTACTTACTTACTTACTTACTTACTTACTTACTTACTTACTTACTTACTTACTTACATACTTACTTACTGGATTTATATGCCGTCCTCTCCGAGGACTCGGGGCAGTTTACAACATATAGAAACAATAGAATGCAATAGCTAATTCCAATTAATTAATTAAACAAACAATCTAAAAATCCCAGGATATGTTAAAATCAATCATACAGGACTGGATTCAGTAGCGGGTTTCAATTATCTTTGTTATTGGTTCACTATTGGGAGTGTGCACAGGGCACATCTGTGCATGCACAGAGATGTCCGGGCAGGTGGGCGGAGCCTCCCACCGCCACTACAGGTTCACCTGATCCGAGGCAAACTGGTAGCAACCCACCACTGGCTGGACCTTAAAATGAGACAGAACTGGCAAACTTTAATCCTAATTTTAATGCACAGTTTCAGTTCTCGACACATTCAAGGAAGTCCTAGAGAATTCCCCAGAAATGTCAAATCAAAAGGGAGAATTGCTGCAATTTATTTAAGTGTTATTCATGTTTTACATTTTAAATGAATTAGTGAAGTAGAAGAACATCCATGGGACAAATTTAGAAATCTTGTCATCGCAAAGCTGAACCATATTTCAAAATTGCACCACATGGTTGCATGTCCTCTTTAACTGAAGACACAGATCTGTTTGAAGGCCTGCCAGACCAATCTGATTTCAGGATAAAGAATCATAAGGAAAATGAACAGTAGGAACTTTGAAGTTATCCAATATTTGCAGTTAACAGCTGGAGAGCAGGCTCAGGAACAAGTTTCTAGCTCGGAGCCACTTCAACCAGATGTCTCAATTACTCTTGAAACAATGCCTACTGTTTTGGAATACATTAGCACTCAGAAATAAATAAATAAAATAAATCAGAAATAGGTGCCTTAAGTTTATGGGGGAGTTGTACTTTCTTTTGTTTTGGAAAATGGGAACTATGTTTAAAAATCTGCCAGCTAGGTTCCCAGCATAATGCAAAATGTTGGTGTTAATCAAGTTGTTAAGCATTTATTGGCATTTAGAAAATCGCCAACACTGGAAGTTTTTAAGATGAGGACCCGGATTGTGGGGGCAATAGCCTAGCTCTGTTAAAAAAGTTCTATTGCTAACATGTTGTAAGCCGCCCTGAGTCTAAGGAGACGGGCGGCATAAAAATCAAATCAAATCAAATCAAATCAAATCAAATCAAATCAAATCAAATCAAATCAAATCAAATCAAATCAAATCAAATCAAATCAAATCAAATCAAATCAAATCAAATCAAATCAAATCAAATCAAATCAAATCAAATCAAATCAAATCAAATCAAATCAAATCAAATCAAATCAAATCAAATCAAATCAAATCAAATCAAATCAAATCAAATCAAAAAACAAACAAACAAACAAACAAATAAGATGTTGGATAACTATTTGTCTGAAGTGGTGTAGGGTTTCCTGCCTAACCAGGGAGTTGGACTAGAAGACCTCCAAGGTCCCTTCTGTTATTATTCTATTTTAAAATCTGCACATTGACAAAATTTCCATCTGGAAATTACAAAAGGCCATGCTGTTTGGATCTAGATGTATTATGCCGATATAGTTGTATGCTGCCCTTCTCTAAAAATATTATATATATTCTTGGGAAGAACTTGATACAAATGAAAGCCAGCAGAATTGACAGCTGTGATAAAATATAAAGAAATAGTACTATCATCAAAAATTGAAATCCAGTCGTTGTCACTGTAAGAATTGCTACCACAGCCATAGCAATTGATTTTGGCCAGGAGGATTTTATTTACTTGTTTATTTTATTTTGGTATGCTATAATTGCAGTAAATTACAGTAAAATCACAAAATAATAGAATTGGAACGCTGAATGATTAAATTATCAGGAGTCATCAGTATGAAGCCTATAGATATCTGGGCATTTTATAGCTGGATAACATGAATCACTGACAAGTTAAAAATATGATTAGTAAAGGATACATTAAAGATATATCCTTGTGTGTCATATATGTGATACAATGCACTTTTGGAAATATTAACTGGACAGTATTATTATTATTGTTATTGTTATTATTATTTATTAGATTTGTATGCCACCCTTCTCCAAGGACTCGGACCGAGAAACAAAGAAACCCCATCACTATTCACTATAAACCCCATAATGATATTGAGATAGAGATTATATTTGTGTCACAGAAATGGAGACAGAAGTTTACTTTGAGTCAAACAAACTGTTAAAGAAGAAAAGCATGTATTGGCTGATTACGTAAAAGGTAGCCAAGAACAAGCATTGATGCAAGTTGGAACTTGCTGACTATGAAGGAAACCAAACATGAATATTGAAATAATATAAAAAAACATGATCAAAATGATGGGAAGCAAGAACATTACACAGCCAATTTCTACAAAAGATTGAGGGAAAAGTGGATAAAGATAAACCTGGCAACAACTTATAACATTAAAAAACAAACCAAGGTAATTAGGGCTAGAATTGAAAAAACATCAAATAATTCAAAGTGCATATTATGCAAAGAATCAGAAGAAACAATAGATCATATAAAGGAATCCAATCACCCAAACGTATTATAAACATGGTATAACACAGTTGCCAAAATGATTCATTGGAATATTTGTAAAATTATCATGTTCCAGGAATGAAAAATTACTGGAGCATATAGTTGAAAAAGTAGTTATACAAATAGCAGGTTAAAATATTGTGGGATTTCTGAATTCAAATTTATTTTTATTTATTTAATTATTTATTCAATTTTTATGCCGCCCTTCTCCTTAGACTCAGGGCGGCTTACAATATGTTAGCAATAGCACTTTTTAACAGAGCTAGGCTATTGCCCCCACAATCCGGGTACTCATTTTACCCACCTCGGAAGGATGGAAGGCTGAGTCAACCTTGAGCCGGTGATGAGATTTGAACCGCTGACCTTCAGATCTACAAGTCAGCTTCAGTGGCCTGCAGTACAGCACTCTACCTGCTGCGCCACCCCGGCTCAAATTGATAAAGTCTTGGCTCACAACATACCAAATTTAACTGTGCCCCCCCCCCCCCCATGTGGATAATTAATGTAATACCAGGAGATAGTAAGCTAGAAGACAAAACTGGAAAACATCACAAAGTTTCAAGAGCTGAAAATCAAAACTGAGATTATGGCATTAACCAACTATAATGGTCCTGGTTGTTATTGGTACATAACAAAATTTTTTGGATGGCACATAGAAAATCTACAGAAAGACAAAATTTCCACTTGTCAATTACAAAACCCCACATTGGATATTATTCAGATAATCTATGAACTTGATGTGGTTGAATGTCAATACCAGCTAGAGACCTGGCAGCTGTGGCTTTACATGGTTGTGAACAAATAATAAAAATCATAATAAAATGATGGTAAGGATGATGAAGAGGAGGAAGAAGAGAAATGAAGTTGGCTCTCCTTCCCTTAAAAATTATGTTTATTATTATTTGTTAATTTCTCTACAATATGTTTATTTCAATTCTGGCATTCAACTTTTTTGATAATCTATTCGAAACATGGTACGTATTAAGCAAATATAATTGGATCTAATTTTCGTTTTCAATACAGCTCCCCTGTTTATTTGCCGACACTTTTATCTTTGTTTATTTGTTTTGTTTTCTCTTTATTCCGTTCTGTGTGTTTCTTGTTTTGTAATGTATCATATGTTGTATTAAATTTTTTTTTAAAAAAATTATGTTTGCCGCAGGGATGGGTTCCACTTATCTTCACCACTGGTTCAGGTAGCGACATTTCATTTCCATGCATGCTCAGTACCAGGATTCAGCCCAAAACACAGCTGAGAGCTGATCAGCTGTGCTTCTGGTGAAGAAATAAAGGGAGTGGCAGGAGGGCTCTTTTCCAAGCAGCAGGAGAGGAGAAGCCATCCAAATGCAGAAAAAATCATGAAAAATTCTGGAAGAAAGATGGCAGTACCCACAGACCAGCACCGACTGAACTGGATCCCTGATGCCATTGTTGCATCACCAGTGGATTGCTAATGGTTCGGGCGATCTGGTCTAAACCAGAAGGAAGCGACTCCTGGTTTGCCCTTGATGAATTAATACAACGGATCCATAATGCAAAATGCAGAACCACTTTAGCAAGTGCTCATTTGAGATAATATTTGAACTAATAGTCCTCCCAAACAGTTTGCCTAGTGTAATTCTAAGGTAGTAAGCATTTTAAGCTGCATCAACAGGGGAATACACTCCAAGAGCCGGGAAGTCTTAATACCACTCTACTACGCCCTGGTCAGACCAGACTGGAGTACTGTGTTCAGTTCTGGTCACCACACTTCAAAAAAAACATTGAAACTCTGGAGAAGGTGCAGAAAAGAGCAACCAAAATGATGAGGGTTCTAGAAACCAAGACTTACAAAGAGAGACTGCGGGAACTGGGCATGGATAGCCTAGAGAAAAGGAGGGCCAGAGGGGACATTATAGCTGTATACAGGTATACGAGGGGTTGCCACAGAGAGGAGGGGATCACTTTATTATCCAGGGCACTGGAGGGCCGGACGAGGAACAACGGCTGGAAGCTGACCAAGGAGAGATTCATCCTGGAAATAAGGAAGAACTTCCTGACGATCAGAACGATCAACCAGTGGAACAACATACCAGCGGACATTGTGAACTCCAATACTCTGGACATTTTTAAGA
Source organism: Erythrolamprus reginae (assembly GCF_031021105.1). NCBI lineage: Eukaryota > Metazoa > Chordata > Lepidosauria > Squamata > Dipsadidae > Erythrolamprus > Erythrolamprus reginae. The sequence goes on along the minus strand of NC_091951.1, from coordinate 90,825,158 downwards.
GGAAATTAGACTGCCATTTGGCTAGGATGCTATAGGGTTCCTGCTTAGGCAGGGGGTTGGACTTGATGACCCGCATGGTCCCTTCCAACTCTAACAATAAATAAATAAAATAAATAATTAAATAAAATAAAATAAATTTTTAGTTGTAACATTGTGGAACATGAAAGCCAATGTATCTGAAACACACCAGGTTGGGACATTGGTCTAATTGCAGCTTCAAGAGTGAAAAATGTCCATGCACTTTGTATGGTTTGACACTTGGGGGAGCCTTGTTTCCAGGCATTTATCACCAAACAACTGCAGACTTTTCTAATCAGGTGGTTTCAAAGCTTTTCCGGCAAGTACGGCATAAATACTCCGTTCATTGCAAGTCAATGCAAACAAGATGTTCATCAGTACTGACAAATCTATTTTTTCAGTCCTGGAAGATAAATGATTACTTCTCTATGCCCGTGTAGTTCTTTATTGGAAATTTAATGCAATCATCATTCCCTCTGTTGATAAGTTTGAGTGACTGCTGGAATGGACAATTCCTACATCATTTGTAAATTTGTAAGAAAAAGAGATACCATATTTTTCACTCCATAAGATGCACCTGACCATAAGACACAGCTAGGTTCTGTTGTGGTTAGCTCTGGCCCAGCTCCTGCCCCAAGGACTGTGGATGTGGGGGAGACATCCACATGCTGCAGGCCTGTTTTGCTCCTGGTGGAATCTGATGATGAAGGCTCCTCTGACCAAGAAGACATGAGTGACAGGGAGGAGGAGAGTGTGGCAGACAGCTCAGAAGGAGATCAATTATCTAGCTCCTCCTTGGATTTGGAACCAGAGTTAATGATACAGCCATGCATGTGCATAGGCAGCAACAACTGAGATTATTATCAAAGAAAATGAGGCCACCTGTGGTTGGGTAGGGCTGTGGTAATTAGTGAGGCTGCTATAAATAGCAGCGTGTGGGTTTGGCCATTGTGGAGGATTATCCGATTGTTGTGTTTCGTGCCTGCTTTGCTGACTTCGACCTTGGTGTGTTGCTTTCCCCCCGCTTTGAAACTAAAGCAGAGCAAAGGGTGTTTCACTTTGTGAAAGAACAAGGACTGTGAATTGCCTCACAGCTGCAAGCTAAGTATCTCAGAACTGATAAGGGACTTGTACAAATTACCAGTTTGTTTGGAGACGAGTGCTCTTTGCTATACCAAAAGAGGGCTTAGTTTAAGAACATTGTTATGAATTGTCAAACGTGTGTGTGTCTGAAATTTGTACCTGTGAATTTTTGGGAGGATTCTACCAGAGAGCACGACAGAACAGGTTCAGAGGAAGAAGAAAAAAAAAAAATTCAGGTGGAGCCTGAGAGGACCCCAGATAGGTGTCCTCTCATATGCCAGCTCTGCCTATTGACTCCCGCACTGCAGAAAAGAGACAGAAGAGGCAGGCAATGACAAAGACACAAGACACAAGAGGTGTGGTTCAGCACTATCCCACTGCCACAGACTGGATGCATAGATTTCCACCCATTTTGGGGGGGGGGAAGTGGGTCTTATGGAATGAAAAATATGGTAATCACCCCAAATTATATCTTAAACAGTAGTGGGTTGCACCCGGTACCGGCCACACTATAGTGTGGTAGTGGAAATGGAGATGCACACGCAATTGAAACATTTTAATATGTCAAAAGGTTAAATAGGGTTCAAAGTGAACACAAGAACAAGAACAATCTGAGGTTAGTTGGGGGAAAGATCAGAAGCAACGTGAGGAAATATTAGTAGTAGATGCTTGGAACAAACGTCCAGCAGACGTGGTTGGTAAATCCACAGTAACTGAATTTAAACATGCCTGGGATAAACATATATCCATCCTAAGATAAAATACAGGAAATAGTATAAGGGCAGACTAGATGGACCATGAGGTCTTTTTCTGCTGTCAATCTTCTGTTTCTATGTTTCTTCACTTTGAGGAACCTCAAGCCTCAGAAGTTGGGGGTGTTACTTGGAACCTGGACAATGTGTGGATTTACATAGTACCTGTTAAGCAAATATGGTTTAATAGCTGAAGTGTAGAGTAGGAGCAGACAGTCCCATTTTCATAGGCACCTTAATCCATGGATGCTTGTGGGGTGATTTTGGCCCAGTCCCTCTCTCGTAGCCCAACCTACTGTAGTCATAGGATTGTTGTTGAAAGAGGGAGTATTGTGCATGCCACCCTGAGTTCACGAGCAGAAAAGAAGATATAAAACTAACAAATAAAATCAATGTTTTCCTTTTAAACACAACGACTAGACTCCTGCCGCAACACCAAACTCCCACATTTTGATTTGGCATGAAGCAGCCGTAATTGAAAGACGTATACCATGCTGTCAATCTTCTATGTTTCTATGTTTCTACCTCTGTGTCCCCGACGCATGAACGCCCATACGAGATTTGGCTTCTGCACATGCGCTGGAAGTGAAATCTCATGAAAGGATGCTCGCGAGTGTGACATTTCACCAATTTTCGGTGGGGTTTTTTGCTTCCGTGCATGCGCAGAAGCAAAGAAATTGCCCAAAGTCGGTGAAATCTCAAGTGTGCGAATGTCCTCACTTGAGATTTCACTTCCAGTCCATGCACAGAAGCCAAATCTCACGCTGAAGTGTGTGCGCCTGCCTGCCCAACGTGCATGCGCCCGTGCCGGTCTCCGGGAGTGCACAGGTAGCTCCAGAGATGAGGAACCCTTGCCTGATCTTAGAAACATAGAAGATTGACGACATAAAAAGACCTCCCGGTCCATCTAGTCTGCCCTTATACTATTTCCTGTATTTTATCTTAGGATGAATATATGTTTATCCCAGGCATGTTTAAATTCAATTACTGTGGATTTATCAACCACATCTGCTGGAAGTTAGTTCCAAGCATCTACTACTCTTTCAGTAAAATAATATTTTCTCACATTGCTTCTAATCTTTCCCCAACTAACGTCAGATTGTGCCCCCTTGTTCTTGTGTTCACTTTCCTATTAAAAACACTTCTCTCCTGAACCTTATTTAACCCTTTAACATATTTAAATGTTTCGATCATGTCCCCCCTTTTCCTTCTGTCCTCCAGACTATACAGATTGAGTTCATTAAGTCTTTCCTGATACATTTTATGCTTCAGACCTTACACCATTTTTGTAGTCCGTCTTTGGACCCATTCAATTTTATCGATATCTTTTTGTAGGTGAGGTCTCCAGAACTGAACACTATTCCAAATGTGGTCTCACCAGCGCTCTATATAGCGGGATCACAATCTCCCTCTTCCTGCTTGTTATACCTCTAGCTATGCAACCAAGCATTCTACTTGCTTTTCCTACTGCCTGACTGCACTGTTCACCCATTTTGAAACTTAAAGGTAAAGCTAAAAGTTTCTTCTGTTCAGTTATGTTGGTATGTCTTGGTATAGCTAGGCTATGAGACCTTTGACATACACTGAGCAGAGAATTTTAACAGTGCGGATGTGTGGTAAAGCCAAAAAAGACACAGACTTAGTTATGCTTAATAAGTACTATTTATATATATACAAAATAGAAACAATCCATAACAAGCACTAAGCCATACATTATAATAAGCACTAAGCAAACACACTTCCCCCTCAAGGCAAAGCAAAAGCGAATGAGCATTAAAGCATCATTGAGGGAAGGAGTACTGGTGCCCTCTTATGGCGAACCAGCCCAAAATATTTAAAGTGATAGTACAAGAGACTACAATAGGTAGTTTACAATGGCAAACCCTAACAACCATGTACCTTGTACTAACAAGTTGTGCCTGACTCTAAGGGGCGGTGCTAATCTCCATTTCTTAGCTGAGGGAGGCAGTGCTGTATGAAGACACTTCCGTGGTCATGTGCCCAGCACATGTACAGGACATGTACACTGAGGTGCACAGAACACTCTTACCTTCCCACCAAAGTGGTACCCGTTTATCTACATGCATTTGTAGGCTTTAGAAATGCTAGGTGGGCAGGAGCTGGGACAGGTCACAGGAGCTCACCCCATTGTGTGGCACTCAGTTCTCAAACCTGGGTTGTCAAATTTCCAGTTGGCAAGCTGTTGTGGTTCAGCCTGAGCCAGATCAAAGACCAGCTGCGTCTCTGCTGGCTCCATGCCCGGGGGAGGCTGAGAGCGGAGAGGAGAGTTCTTGGCAGTCATACAGTGCAGATAGCAGTCACAAAAGTGATGCTGATGCAAGGCCTGGGAGCCCTGAGGAGGGGCTATCTCCAGCAAGTAGCTTTGATTCTCTGGAGTCCCTGGATGACGACGCACAAGCTATCATTAATATGCGGCAGAGACGCATAGCTCAAAGGAGGAATCAACTGCGTAGATATTATCAGCATTGAATGAGAAACACCAGGGGGGCCTCATTAGCATGGAAGGGTTTATAAGGCATGAGAACCATTCCGGCAGCGTGGAGTGTTATCAAAGGGGAGTTGGTGTTATCTGCATTTTCTCTCAGCGTTTTTGTTCCTGGCTCGTGGCCCAGCAGCCTTGAAGACTGGTGGGAGGTGTGTGTTTGTTACCTCAACAGCCTCGTCTGGCATTGAGGATCCTGTGTTTCTGTATGAACAATTGCCTTTGTGTATCTATTTGGAGTTCCAGTGTTTTCCTGATCTGTAAGGACATTTTCTGTTGGCTTCTTTTCTCTTTACCATTATAAAACTGTGTTTGGATTCAACCGGTGTGTCTGGCTTATCTCTTTGGGTTGGTCCTAGCTTCTGGAGTGACCCAGGCAGAACACAAGCCTAGCAAATTAACTGCTGAGCCATCAGGTTCCTTCAGCAATGGGTAGCTCCAGGTTTGGACCGATTCTTAGAACCAGTAGCAGCGGCAGGCTCGGCCCGCCCACCTGGGACACTCCTGCACATCCACAAACCGGTGGCAAACATATTCAGAATAGAATAGAATAGAATTCTTTATTGGTCAAGTGTGATTGGACACATAAGGAATTTGTCTTTAGTGCATATGCTCTCAGTGTACATAAAAGAGAATAGAAAATAGAAAAGAAAAAGAAAATAGACATGTCTAGACAAGATTCATGTCAAGAATCATGAGAACCCTCCGCTGGGCTCCTCCATATATTAAAAACAACTAATTCCCAAAGAGGCACAACCATTCAGTAATCTTTTGCCCCCATTTATTTGTACCTTTGTTTTCATTTGTTATATTTCTATCCTGCCTTTCACCCAAGAGTTTGAAGCAGTTTCTTTCATTTTATCACACTATGAAGTAGGTTGGGCCAAGAGACCCTCCCACCAAAAGGCCCCCAAAATCTGTGAGTTTCCAAAACTAAAATTAGACTGCAGCCTGATAGTGTTTTTTATGATGTAATCCTTGTACTTTTATAGCTATACACACACAGTACACATATTTGTCTTGGCCCATGTGTCAGACCAGGAAGCTGGGCTACGACTCAACCACATCTCCTATTATTCCAAACCAAGAAGACCATCATGGAGCAGAGAAACCAAGTGTGATGCCAAACTGCAATCGAAACCTTTGGAGAGGCTGCTCTAGATTGTAATTCAGCAGATGTTACATACCGACGATAGTGTAATTGTTAATTCAGGGATAAGCAACCTTTGAGGCTGGTGGCATAGCTGCAATTTCAGGAGCACATTTGGTCACAAATGTGTCACAAAGGTTGTCAAGGTTCCAGGTAACATCCAAACTTAAATCAGAGTCCAAGTCAAGGTATTCCTCAAAGTTCCAATTTATATCCGGAGCCATCCTGGCACCTACAGTGGGGAACCCGAATCTGAACTTCTCGCCCAGTTGAAAGTTCACATGCCTTGGCGCCCCACCCACAAACTTGTCACGTTGCCCACTTAGATTGTGTCAGCGTGGTAACTCCTCCTTCTGCTTACGCCCAGGTTGTGGACATATGATGGCCTTGAACTTCTCAAAAGATTATGCTTTGTGGCTGCAGCTGCTCCTTCATGAAATCACCCCTCCCAAGGTCCCATAAACATCAGGCCCTCTACAGATAGTGTGGCAAGCCATTGATTTATCGCCAATTTCTGCACTGGCTTGACACAACTATTACTCTATTTATAAAGTAACTGTTGTTTTACTTTAACTAGTTGTTAAACCAGTTTACTAGAAAGTGAGATTGCCTTTTATTATTCTAATGCAGAATTTCCTGAGCTTTCCAACTTTGTGAACTGACAAGTGGAGTGTGTGTGTGTGTGTATGTGTGTGTGTAGGAAATGGTCCCATTCACCTACTTTTATAGCCTGGTTCCAAAGGGCTTGAGGCCCATAGTGGGCTGCAGCCCAGGGGTTGGGGACCCTTGTTCTAATAGAGACCTTTCGAGACACAAATACCTGACTTTGCTTCAAGTAAATACGGTATTGCTGTTAATGTGGTTTTTATTTTGTGCTACGGTATATCAGTCTTCCCCTCCCCTTTTTTCCTCTTTAAAAAATCATAGGAAAGAGTCTGGAATGTAGATGGAGATATTTGGAGCTATGTTGTTCACCTACTTCTTAACATAAATGTGTTTCATAAGATACTTAGCTTGTTTAAAGGGATCTCTTTTTTTTCTTATTCTAAATGACAACATAGATATAATTTAGGTACATTATTCACCAATTTTAGTGGTTGTAGAAAACTGAGGTATAGAATTTCACCCGTAGGAAAGTAGCTATCCAGCCAATTCCAAAGCCATAATGGTCAGTGTGGTATCTGTAAAAGATAATTGGTTTCATAATGTATGCACTTCTACCTACTATATTTAATATATGTGTTCCTTTCTTTGTGGTACAATTGTGCAGTTAGGCAATTATTATTTAGTAGTTTTTCTTTAGAGGATCATTGGCATTATTCAACAGTAAAACACGAAGTTAATCTCCTTACCCCACTTCACTTTCTCTCTCTCTCTCCCTCCCTCCCTCCTCTCTGTCTATCTGTCTGTCTGTCATAGAATCATAGAGTTGAAAGGGACCTCTAGAGTTATCGGGTCCAACCCCCTGTTCAATACAGGATTCATTAAACCATCCCAGAAAGATGACTGTCCAGTCTCTGTTTGAAGACCTCCAGTTAAGCTGAGCTCACCACCTCCTGGAGCAAACAATTATTATTATTATTATTATTATTATTATTATTATTATTATTATTATTATTATTGTTATTATTATTATTACTATTACTATTACTATTACTATTATTATTATCAACATCATCATCTTCATTTTATTTATTTATTACTGATTTATTTATTTTTTCTTATGAATTTGTTAATTTATTTTTATTTTTTAACACAAAATAATATGAAAAAATAAAGACATTTGATAACACTGGAATGTTTTTGTGGAAAACCTGATGTGGCCCAGTCTCACCCAGTCTCTACCTCCAGTGGCCCCCGGGTAAATTGAGTTTGAGACCCCCAATCTAGATTATTTATAAATATGTTAAATAGCACTGGGCCTAGGACAGACCCTTGTGGTACTCCACTTGAAACATTCTTCCAATTGGATGTGCAACCATTTATTACCACTCTTTGAGTACGATCACTAAGCCAGTTTTGTCTCTCCCTTCCCCCTCTGTCTGGTTGCCTGTCTCTCTATCTCTCTCCACCTCTTCCCCCACTTGTCTGTCTGTCTTTCTGGCTCCTTCTCTCTCCCGCTTCCCCCCCTCTGTATGTGTGCGTGTATGTGTGTGTGTGAGAGAGAGCACACCAATAGTTGTTTACACAAATGTCTACATTTCTGACATATTAGAGCAAAATAAGAACAATATTTCTCTCCCAGAAATCCTTTCAGTCTTGATCCTCTAGTCCCGCCTCCTGCTTTGGCTCAGCAGGCACCCATCTGGCACCTTCGCCCTAACTATGATATGTATATAAGTCTTAGGGAGTGTAAAGCCCCTGGACTTACACTGCTGCCAAGCTGACTGCAAGCTGAGCTTGATTGGCTAAGACATGAGCTGCCAATCAATGGGGCATCATGATTGGTTCTTGGTTTGACAACTCCTGTATAAAAGGAGGATCAGCCAGCAGGTTGCTGTTCTTGTTTTGCTGAGTTGCCTGTGGTGCTGAAGTTAAAATAAACATATTGCTGGTTACAAGACTTGCCTCATCTCCGTTCCTGTCAACCAAGTTTCCCTACATGGAATACTGGCAACGAAGGTGGGATTCTGGACAGAACAGTTGGCTAACCACCCCTCAGAGCTGAAGTACTTATTAACAGAAGCACTACTGAATTGAAGTGCACTAAACTGAATTACTATTCCAGTCACTAGCTGGGTGGCGAGAGGTTGCAGGGTGATGGCCGCCGAAGCTCCATCCTTGTCAGGAAGGTCACCTTACTGACATTCACTCCTTTTGAGCCAGCTACCAGCACGTGGGACGATTACCTCACAAGCTTTGAATGCATCTTAAGGGCAAACAATTAGATGGAGCTATCCAGCACACAGAAGCTGGGCTATTTCCTTAGCTCCTGTGACTGTGAAATGTTTGCCACAACATGAGCTTTGATAGCACCTCAGCCAGTTTACATGGTAATTTGGGAGATGCTCCTAGAAAAGCTGAAAAATCACTATTCACTGGCCCCATCTTTCATTGTAAGGTGGCATGCTTTTCACCAGAGGTATCAAAGAGATGGGGAGCCCATACCCGAATATATGGCTGCCCTTTGAACTGCTCTCCTAATTTGTTAATTTATGGACCTGATGACCTCCTGCTGGACCAATTGGTCTGTGGAGTATGAGATCTCAGGCTCCATCATCGCCTATTAGCCTGCCCTGAGCTTAATCTACAGACTGCCCTGGATGGAGCCAGGGCATCTGAACTCTCTGAAAGATTATCTACTGAAATCCAGAGGTACCTGCCTTCAAGTTCACTGCTCAGCAGAAGTCAAGCTGTCTACCATGAGGACACTGACTTAGATGACCCATCTGATGATGAGGAAGAAGAAAGCTGCCTCAAGACAACGTGAAAGAAAACTCCAGCTGCAAAAGTGTCTCATAACTCTTGCATTGGCTGTGGGGGGAAATCACAATAGAACTGATTGTAGGTTCCACACCACCAATGCTGTTGTTGTGGCAAGAAGGGTCTCTTATCCAAAGTATGCAGAGCCATCTTGCCAACCAATGATGTGCCACCTGAACCTGCCTACTAATACAAAACCTATCGCAAGCCACCAAATCAGAGAAAAACTGTTTCTCTATCACCCGAGTTAACCATCCTCACACTATGGCTGTCAGCATAGTTCCCTCTAAGCTGAGCAGTGAGCAATCGCTCATTTAAAAATCATCATCAACTCAGAGTTTTCCAAACCTGCCCAGAAGCCGAGAGGGAAAGAGTGAGAGGGAAGGAGAGAGAGAGGAAGAGAGGAAGACAGAGAAACAGATAGAAAAAAGAGAGGAAGGAAAAGAGAAAGAAAAAGAATGGGAGTAAGGAAGAGAGAAAGAAAATCAAAATCTAGTTTGAAAGTAGCTCAACTATTTAAGTGGCATTTTGATATTGATAGAGTTGCCCTATTATGAGCTCACTATTATAGACACACAGTACAGTATTTTATTTTGAAATTCTCTGAGGCAAAGAGGGTGGGTTTTTTGTTTGTTTGTTTGTTTGTTTGTTTATTATTTCTGTGCCGCCCAGTCCCAAAGGGACTGTCGCTCAGACACTATACTTTTCCGCCCACCCCCCCAAAAATTAGAGGGAACACTGGTTGTCAGCCAGGTCTCTGCCACCACCTCATCTCACAAACTTTACTTCACAGTCAGGATAGAAGGCAGGCCTTGCAAGATGGAGGTTGATACTGGATCCTCCAAATCCTTAATTTCTTGGGCCATCATAAACCAACTTGTGCCTAATTTCAACAAGCAACTACTCCAAACATGTCTCATCATTCTCAAGGACTACCAGGGCAAACTAATTCTTATTGTCAGCTGCAGCTCCTTCCAGGTATCCCACAAAACCATCTCAGGCCACCTGCCTCTCATTGTGGTAAATGGACAATTATAAATGCTACTGGGCCTTGACTGGTTTGCTGCTCTGAGCCTCACAGTTTCTGGCATTCACTCGGCCAACCCGGACGATAATGGGAACATCTCCTCATGGATACTCATTGGAAATATCTATGAATATCAAGTGGCAAGGAAAGTTCATTCAGAACAAAAGCCATTATCATTTTCAAAAGTAAAGTTTTAAGACTCTATTACTTCCTATTGCAACCTCCCTTCAGCAATACTTTCTATATTCATACTGTGCTATGTTCCATCTTGCAGATCAGCAAGAGACGAGGATCCACAGGAAGGACGAAGAAAACAAGATGGTGTCCTTGATCATGAAGTTGGAAGATAACTACTGGAGTTTGGATCTGGGGTGAAACATTTAAATGGGGAAATGCTCTCTTTATTTATACAAGTTTTAGATGTTTTGGTTGGGGAAAGAGCATTTGTAACAATGAACATGCTCAGCTGGAGTGCCTACCAAATACTACTGTTGAGTTTGTTCGATCATTTCTGCCTCCATCATTTGCTGCTCTCTAAAGTGGTCCTGAACTTTGATCCTGAGGTCCAGCCTAATTATCAACATTCTGGATATTACAGCAGCTTCTTCCATCTTCCCTCTACTTCCAAGTCTGTTCTGGATGGAAGAATGGGCCAAAAATATCAAGATAATGCTGCATGATTGAGGCCACCATCTTGGTATTAACTTTCCATGAACTTTCCCTGATCTGGAAGATGGATATATAAGGTATGCTTTGTTAAAATTAACACTAAAAATTAGAATCAAACCACTGCCATCCATGTCAGTATTTTCCCCCCTATTTATTTGCCAGAAATGAATCAGACCAGTCAGGAATGGTAAAGACGGTTCCGTTTATTCAGCTCGTAACAAGTGACTCCAGCCTGGAACGCGTCTGAGCTGTCAGTGTCAAAAGCAGCTCTATTTATACTTTAAAGGCTCGCGCCTAAAAGAAACGGCCGCGCGTCTTAACCAATCAGACGCGACCTTGATTTATTCACATTTAAAATTTACAGAGACAGTATTTTTACAGAATTTCTTTTTACAGACTTAACAGCTATATCTTATTGAGTAGCTTCTCCTTTGCTC